>NC_134706.1:73387584-74587584 GCF_043290135.1 Rhipicephalus microplus
AAGTGAAGTGAAAGCAGTCTAATCGGATAAAGAATATTCATTCTATCAACGAGACCTCAATTCACAACCTTCTAATTACGCGTTTGATGCCACTCTGTTTCAGCGGCAATGAAGGCCGATACATAGAAAGACACTGTTCCTCCACAACCCCCCCCCCCCCTTTGCATGATCGGAGTTGACAGGGCCCTTTCTGCGGATATCGCCGCCCCTTAATCGGATTCGGCCCATTTTCGGCCGCCGGAATACTCAGTGTGAACTCGCCCTTAGCGCACCTGCTGCTTCGCGTCTACACATGGCTCCCTTTAAGGAGAGATTGTCCAAGCTTTTTCGACGTTTGCGCTGTTATGTAATACATCGGTTATCTTCCCTTCACACTACGTAACCTGCCCATGACCATTTATGCTTCTTGATTTCGACTATAATTTCATTGACACGCATTTGTTCTCTGATGCACTGTGCTTCCTCTTTGTTTCTTAGGATTGCACCTACCAATTCTCTTTTCATTGCTTGCTGTTTCGTAATCAAATTAAGTTGAACCTTTCTTCTAATCTTCCAGGTTTCTGTTCCATAGGTAAGTACCAGTCGGAAGCACCTTTATCTACCTTCCTCTTGAGGGATAGTGGAAATCTATTATTCATGATATGCGAAGGCTTGCTACCTCAGTGCTCCACCCCATTGTTATTCTTCTAGCTACATTAATCTTGTGGTTCGGCACCACTATGTACCAATGTACAATGAGCGCTCAATCACCCCTCTGATGAAACGTTTCACTCTCGTGTTATAGCGAGCCCCCCGTTGAAAGATTCAGTCACGTATTTTGTTAACATGGCTAAGCGAACATCCATCTGAAGCACATCTACGGCTAAAAGACACACACTTTTCTGTAGTTCTCGCTATCTACATTACTCTGAAGAGAACAGGTTTCTGCTACTTGTAAGTGGATACAACATCGATGGTAAACTCACCTGTGCAAAAGTAGGAGTCCAAGGCAGTCTTTCCAGAACCTGTAATACCACACGCCACAGTAAATATTGCGACGATGAACTAGCTAGTTATAATTTCATATTAGTGTTTGTTTAGGCCACAAGGCTGAATAGTTTGTGTAAAACGAAGGACAGTTAAACAGGCGAAGTAAAGCATATGTCATATTATTTCTGGCTTTCTAACTGCAGTGTAAAGATTGTAAAGTGATGTGAAATCAATTAGGCGCATAAAGAATAATCCTTCCATCAATGAAATCTCGACTCTCAGCCTTCTAATTACGTGTTCAATACTCCTACAGTTCGGGTTAAAGTAAAGGGCGGTTCTAGTCTTTTTTTTACTTTTCATGAGTGTCTTGGTGTGATAAATCCCTGGGAGTGTAAGCCAGCGCCACTCGTAGCAAGGGAGGCGAGTCTTTCACCATCTTTCTTAATATTTTTCTGAATATATGACGCATCACGTAAAGTTCACTGTAGTTCGCGGCTGACCAGTTAAGCCTCGTAGAATGAGTGAGTGATTAACAACTTTATTCATCGAAAAGGTGAGGAGTACTACCTTACAAATATAGCTGTACACCATCAATGGACTGACAACACCTATTTTTCAAACCATCAATGGCTTCATGAGACAAGAGCCACATCGCACTTTATCATTAGAAATTGATGAAATTCTCAGCATTTCTACCAAAGAATTGATATGATGTAGCGTTTGAGTGGATACCTGCTTACTGTGGCATAATGGGGAACGAAGAGGCTTAGGCGACAGCCGAAAGTGTTTTCAACTCAGTGCGATGCTAGCTTTTTGCACTTCCAAGCTTTTCTTCATAGTAGCTCCGTGCTCTTTCGCACGCAGCCCTTTTAAAGGCTACAGATGTCCCCACAGAGAAGCCGCCACACGAAGACAAACCAACAGAAAGCCGCTCAGGCAACCTCGGCATCGATATTGGTGCCCCAGCAGCAGCAGCAGCAGCAGCAGCAGCAGCAGCAGAAGCTCCTCGTGCAGCAGCAGCAGCAGCAGCGGTGGCGGTGGTGGCGGCGGCGGTGGCGGCTTCAGCTGCTGCTACGGAAATCTGCGCGCTTGAAGTATAAACAAACCTTGGCCTCATGGAACAGCTGCCATGACACTGCTAACCTCATTCAGGCTCCGAGCGAATATAGGGTGAAAACAGGATCTTTATCCTCTCTAGTTGCGGCCGTGGCTTCCTGCAAGAGGCGCTCTCTTCGCCAATGGTACTAGAATAAACAACACCATCTCATCTCCTCGTTCAACCCCAGTGGCAGCCTAGCAAACTGTTCTCTCCCCGAATGCGTGCGTGCCCCAAGCACCTCTGCGCACCCTCATCCGACCCACTAAGATCTCTAAGCCATTGAACATTCTATTCCGAGTGGCCGGGTGACCTGTCAAGATGAGGGCCAATTTTCTGGCTATGTCGAGGGATGTGATCGGTGCTTTCCTATTGGTGTTTTCTGCCACCAAACCTGTACGGGTAAACTTCAAACGCAACCTGGTTGCGGCTGATACACACCCCACCGCCGATCTATCTACCCGGCTTTAGATCGGGACGATCTGCGAGGTACACATCTTATCTAAGCAACTGAATTTGAACACCTAGCTCGGACTGATCTACGGAGTGGACTAGTCCAACACCGTTGAGGGGTTGTCCTAGTCGACAACATTGCCTGAACAGGGCCACTTTTAACCGGTGTTAGCAGCGTCAACTGCCTCACCTTCACCTTTGTGGGGTTCACGATTTTCCTTAACCTCCTGCAGTATAAGCAAAGGCACCCTGTTCTTTCACGCCAGCCTCATCCCCTATCGTGTTCCCGTCGCAGCCGCTTCAGGCACGCAACTGCCCCTTGCTCACGAGATAAACGGTGCCTAAGCTGCGGCATCTAGCACGCCCCAGAACGCTGTGCAGCTGAATGCCCACGTGCATCAACTGTAGCGCAAACCACTCCTCGATCGAACCACGCTGCCCTTCCTGGCAGCTCCACCTCAAGGCTATGGTCATCATGGCCTCAGCTGACGGCAGCGGGACCAGCCGCTAATCTACAGGAAAAAAACCATGGCCCTCGGAAACAATTGGGGCAGTTCGGCCGTCGTCAAGGGCTGATCGTTCCGGTGTGTGGTCGCCGGTGCTGGCAGAACGATCCCGGAAGACGCTCGTCTGCATAGATTAAGTGCGCCCGTCTTCTGCACGGCAAGTTGATGGCATCGCCCTCTTCCACTACCGAGCCGACACAAACAACCTCCTCAATTCCACCGGCCTCTGCCGTCATTTCCGCGAATTAGAAAATGACACCAGCTACTTCCTCGACTGCAGCAGTCCCTGCCACCCTCTCAAGGGACAGAAAGATTGTCAAACTCATTACGGCAATTCACCTGATGATCAGGTTCCTCCCAGCTGGCTTTTCGGAGCGACTTCTCTGTGCAAACGCCTTGCTCGCCTTGCCAACTTCAAATAAGCTCTCTGGCGTGGCACTACCGGCGGGGCAATCGGACTTGTCACGTGAGTTTCGAGGACCCACTCTAAACTTTCCTCTTGCCCGTGTTAAAACGTGCATATCATAGTACCGTCGGCTTTCTTGGTAGTTTTCTTGGTCAACTGCGCGCAGCGCGTGGGTGCTCTTGCGCGCGTACGGGGGACAAAGCGAATTCACTGTATATTACCCTTCTCTACTCTTTCCTCCTTACATCTTTCACTCCAGTTCCCCAATCTCCCGTGTGGTGTTGTTGAGATGACTTTCATAGAAAGAGACAGTTACAACGCCGCGATTATTTCCTCCTTATTCATTTGGAACATCTCCGCAAAAAGGTTGAGACTGAAGCTAAAAAAAGGTTTGAGTAACGCCCCGGAAATAGGCATTGCGTTTGTTCGAACGCACACTGACCTCTAAGACACGTGATGCGCAAATTTATTTTAGACAACGGCAACAAACCATAACACCGGCGCAAGCGGCAGTACAAATGGAACCCAGAAATATTGTTCCGTATGCCTAAAAAGCAAAAGCGAGGCATCTCCTGCATTATTCCGCACCTTCGTCTTGGTGTGGCTTACACGAGAAGTTACCCCTACTTGATAGGCTGTAGGAGCACAAGTCGCAACTGTGGCCAATTTAAATTGCTAAAAATACTTAAACATATATTTTGCACCTGTCCAGTGTACGTAGGAAAATGTAAGCAACTTTTCTCCTCGACTGGACGATATATTAGCAGACCGCTAACCGATGAGGTATTCATAGGTTTTTATCCTGATGCCAACAGCACAAATGTGGTTATATGAGCCATCATAGCATTCATGGAAGCCACTGGACTGAATTCACGTCTTCAGAGTTACCCAAGAATAACAAGATTATACTCCCATCTCCATACTTTACCATCGTCATTCATCACTCTTTCACTCTCCTGTCACCCTACCTTAGTGCAGAGTAGCAGGCCAGAGTAACTGTAGCTCAGGCCAACCTCTCTACCTTTCTGTCGATGCATTCTCACTCTATCGTAATTTTAATGGAGCAACCGAGCGACGTAGGCGGCCAGGATGTGCTTCTCTATGACGGTTACGGCTCATTCTAATACCAGTGTAGGGATGTCTGTGTCAACGCTAGACAGACAAGTCGCCCTTTGGTCGTCGGTCGGTGGTGATCCCAAAACGTCAGGTGGGGGGAATCGTCCGGGTGGTCCCAGGAGATGTGGTTTAGCACAGCAACGTCCCCACATAGGCAGCAGCGTGGATAGCTGACACCTGGGTACAAAAGTACGAGGGGGTACGCAAATGTGTTAATCTGTAAGCGATGCCAGGCAATCCCAGACCGCTTGGGAAGACCGCCGTGAGCCTGTAGAAAGACATCTTGCTTGAGGTAATACTGCTGGGTTGGTGTCAAGGTAGGCGACCATGGCTCTGGCACGAAGGCGTCAGACTTCGGGGAGGCAACCTTTCGTATAATGAATCCTTCAGCATGTTGGTGAGCCACCTAATTGTCAGGGTGAATAGATGGGTGGAGACACAGATCAGTTGGTAGTGGCGCTGCTCATTATCGGAAGAGACTGCAGCCAAAGTGATGGTTGTCTGCCCACTTTGACAGCACAGAGGCCTGAATGGGGCCAGCACAAATCGCTGATGAGGGTGCTGAGGAGGGTGACACGAAAACGACTTGAAGGCGGTCGTAGGTGAGTTGTCCCGAGCCTGTATCTGTGCAGGTGACTATACTTGGTGTGATGAATATCCTCGTCTCCTTGGCAATAAGCTTTGTGGTGGCCCACGAGCATATTCTTCGGCAGCGGCTTGATGAACAAGGCAACTCCGACAGCATTATGTCATGAGACTATGTCTGGTAGGTGGGACCGTGGGAGGATGTGTCGTGGCCGTGAAGAAAAAGATGTGGCAGCAGGTCGGCCATCAATAATGCGTTCCTGCTGATCAGTGCGGTGAGCTTGAGTCAACTCGTGGAGCGTGTTGTGTACATGAAAATGAAGAAAGCGATCCGTGGACGCGTTGAAGGGAAGGCCGAAGGCAGCCTTTTATGCTCGACAGATGAGGAAGTCCATTTACGTGAGGGGGGAATTCACGGAAGCGTCGATAAGAAAAACCAGATAATGTTCTAGTATGCCCACCTGCCATGCGCGGATACAAGTGAGCACACGCGCAGTCTGCTGTATCAAGAACGAGCTCTTGCTGACAGTGGACGAGTTCTAACAGTGTGACTAAAGTATCAGTCTGTCCACGCGGAAACACGAAACGACTGGGAGCGGAGTGGAGGGGACGTTTGTCATGACGGTCGGTTGAAGAGTTTTATAATGATGCTAGTTGAGAGCACGACCTCATCGATAAACTTACGACCTGCTCATGCCGCCTCTCGACATGTCGCCATGTTTTCTATTGTTTACTTATTTTTTTATTTCTCTAAAGTACCACAGCACCAGGAACAGCACGGCATGGCACTACAATTTACCCCCATTGCTGCAGCCATCAAACCGCTTTTCTGCACTTGCGTGCACGCATTCGCTCAGTTTTGTTTTACTGCGATAGTAATAATATGAACACTCAAGGCTGGATTTCGTCACTGTCGTCGGCGTGTGCGCCGGCGTCGCTGTCATGCACCGTATATGTATACGTATCTACATATATGAAAACGTAAAAAAAGCGAAAATCCAGAAAAAAGACCTCGGCCTGTGGAATCGAATGTGACACCTTCGCGTAATAAGTGCGATGTGCTAACCACTGAGCCACCGAAAGGTGCCTCTTCAACGGTCAAACGGCAAGCTATTTATATCTACTACTTACCGCTGTTGGCGGGCATATAGGCGGAGAGATGAATTATCCAGTTTTCAGCACTATCTACAAGATGGCGCAATGAGCGCATGGCAGCTCTCATCTTCCCCGCATACTTTGGCCGGTGGAGAGGAGGAGAGTGGAGGCTCTTTTGCGGAAACTTATCTCCCGGTGTGGAGGATTATACGTCTCGACTGGCGTTAGCATTGCACTGGAAGGGAGAGAGAGAATAAAATGACGGAAAGACGAGGTGGTTAGCCAGAAATCGGAGCATCCGGTTTGCTACCCTACACTAAGGAAAGAGATGATGAGGAAGAAAGATGAGAAAGAAAGCAAAGAACGAAATATATGCGTGAAAATGAGAAAACAATTGAGCTCAGGTGCTATAGCCTATACGATAGGCCACTACCACGCAAGCAGTTTCGGTGCGGAGACACATCGTGTCGTGTTTCAAGCACTGATTGTTCTTACAAAGGTCTATAATCAAGGCGAGCTAACGCAGCAGCTACCCGCTCTCTTCGCACGCCAAAACGAGGGCAGTGACACAGAACGTGCTCTATCGTTTCATCGCTGCCGCAATGACCGCAAGCACTGGAACGATTCTGTTGTAGTTATGGGGCGCAAAGAGGTCAGTTGCACAGCCTCCGTTTGCGAACCGGGCGTGCTTTCAGGACGCCACGTAGTAACAACTGAGACGCTCATTCACGTTAATCTGTACCTGTGAGAACGTTTCGTGCGTCATTCGTGCGTGAGAAATGCGGGTCACGTTTCGATCTGCTTGTCATTCTGCGTGTGACTTTCCAATTTGTGGCTGTCACATTCATTGCTTCGCCTTTGTGGCAAATCTGACCTCTATGTTAGTTTTTAATTGTACTAAGGCGCTCCCTCAGACATTAGGATTCGATAGTGGAGACCCCAGAACCAGCCACCGTTATACTTCTGACAGCTAGAACGTTGCTGCTAGATGCCTAGTCTGTGAATTTCTCAATCCACAAGTCATTACCTGGAAAAACAATGAAAGCAACTTGTCCCCGTCGAAGCGCACGAATAAACAGAAAGGAAAAGAGCAGGGCTCTCTTCCTTTCTCAGGGACAGCACAGGAGTACGATAGGCTTATAGAGCTCCTTATTAGAGAGCGATTTCTCACCAGTTGCCACCCGAGCCTGTCGCTGTACTTGAAAGAGAGGAAAGCTGAGTCAATCGAAGACATGCTTGAATTGGCCGACTAATTCTTGGAAGCGCAAGGTGGCATGATTTTGGCCAAAATGCAGAAGGAGTGTCCCGCTGATTCGAAGAAATCGGCACCCGGAAAAAAGAAGCGTGCTCCGGAGAGTGTTCCACAATGTTTTTTGTGTAACCGAGTGGGTCATCGCACTAACAGCTGTCGAACTAACTTTACGAGCCCTACGGTTGTAAAGTGTTTCAAGTGTGGTCAGACCGGACACAAGGCAGACTCATGTTGTAACGGAGCGAGTCAAACTGACCAAGTAGCCTGTGTGCAAGTGGCCCCAAAAACCGATGATCATGACGTCACCGACGGATTCGTGGAGTTTGAAAATGGGAAGAAACATCCTATTGTGGGTGAAGTAATGACAAAACGGCCAACCGGTGTCACGAAGGGAATGCCAACGCTACCTGGAAATGCGGGCAAGAAGGTTACAGTGTTAAGAGACACCGGTAGCTCAACGGTTATCGTGCGGAGAAATTTGGTCCGGGAAAGTGAGTTAACAGGCAAAAAAAAATCGGTTTGCCTGATTGACAGCATGATTCAGGTGCTTCCTGAAGCAGAGATTGTAGTCGAAAGCCTGTACTTCAGTGGAAGGTTTACTGCCCTGTGCATGACGACCTCCCTGTACGACCGCATTATTGGAAATATCGACGGAGTGCGAGGGCCCAACGATCCCGAACGTTTGGGGGAAGACCCGAAGATGTAGCCCCCAGCAACCCGGCATTCGAGAGGTACAGTGGAGGAGAATCCCGCGAAGAATTCCACCCGAGCTCAAGTTGAAGCTCAGGTGCAAGAGACGGTCAATCAGGAGATTATCGCCTTGAACGAGAGAACGTGCAGCTGGGCTTGCGTCGGCACGACCTCAATCGACCCACAGTGAAAAGATGACGGAGTCGGCCAGCCAGGTCCAATGTCGTGACGTGAACAAGCTGGAGAATAACCAGACAAGATCACTTGAACGTTATGACCCAATAGCGGAGCCGAAAGTGTTAACGATGGCTGGTACGCCGCCTCAGATACCGTCGATTGGAAGGGCTCACTGGAACAGAACGAGGAAAATTAAGAGGTCCAGCAAGCACCGCAAGAAAGGCGCAAGTGCAGCTCGAAGTATACAGGATAGGTGCTGTGGTTGAACCGGAATGTGTTGTGCAGTGTTGAGCCTAAGTGTGTTGTGTTGTTGTTTTCCGGTGTCACCAGTGTATGTCGAGCAAGTCAAAATGTTTGTTGCGGTGATGCGATGTATAGGATTGTACAATTATTGTAAATACAGACCTTTGTACAATTTTATTGTTTGAAATATGTGATGGAGTGATGTACTCATGTACCTGTAGTTATCTATATGTTGTGAGATTGAATTGTAATGTGCAATGGTATTGAGTGTTCTATTGTGATAGTTATGCGCCATGAGCGACGGACTATGTTAGAATCTTTAAGTGTGTGGTGACTGTTCGCACTCGTTTGTGTGGTTTTGAATATTATGAGATAATATTCTTAATGTGGGGGGCAGTGTCACAAACGAGCGCTCAAAAAGGGGCGCGCCGCCGAATTCTGGCGACCAAGCGTCAGAGAGGCGCCTCAAGGTCAACAATAAAGAAGAAAACAAGCATTCAAAGACTCCCCGGGCGCGCCATCTCTCCCCATTTGGAAGCGTAGTTTCGCCAACCAACCTCCTCACATCGGCGGCCGAGCAAGCCCTGGAAAGTTCTCGACGGAAAGGGGCGTGGTGATGCAAAGTTGCGTCATGTGTCGTGGATGGCCCTCAAAACGTCTCGCTCTTTCCCCAGCCTTGGCTGTGCATCGCGCCGACGAAACGACGAGAATTTTCTAGAATCTAGCGCGGAAGGTGTTTAAGCGAGCAGCGGAGAAGGGAGATCGGGAGAAGATGAAAGTTTGCGCCCGTGTGCGTAGGCAGGAGAAGAAGAAAGTTCGCGCCAGGGTGCGTAGGGTGTTCCGCCTTGTCGGCGAAGAATTCTGTCCTCAGTGACAAAGCAGGTAATGAAGAGGATTTACACCTGAGGGGTGAAGACTCGTGCTACAAGCAGAAGAGTGTGTCTACCGCCAGCGAGCGAAGACGCGTTGCACCAGCTCCGCGTGGGAAGCCGACGGGTTACCGGCAAAGAAGTTTGGTGCTTGGAGAGCAGCCAATTTAAGGCGCGAGGTTTCCTGGAAGTGAAACTTTGGGGGCAGCGGAACGACAACAGCGTTCTTGAAAGATTGTTATTCAGACTTTGTTCCAAGGGCTGTGGACTAAATAGAATTTTCCAATTCTTTAGTCTTTAAGTGTCTTGATTGTTCGATGCAGGTGATTGCATTTTGGCACGTATTGTTGTCTGCGTCCGTTGTTTCGAGCGTAGCTGATTGTACTGTGTAGTACGTTCTTTGATTGATGAAATATCGTATTCAACTATTGTCGAGTGTGCATATTTGTGCATCGTTTGATCTGCCATATTTGAGAATATAATTTTGTTTCGTTTATCAACTCTTGGCTCTGACTAGTCCTTTGGACCAGAGCCGGCTTCCGCTGGCGCGCCAAATAGGACCACTGCTATGTTGTCCGCACTTTCGTGGTGCAGTTCGGGGGGCCGATACTTCGGCCCTTAGAATTAGCCCGGCGATCGCCTCCCTAATTAACGAGACCCGTGACAACCACACATCTCTCTTACGGTGACTTGCTTTCGGTATGGGTGGTGGAGTAACACGCGGAAATGTAGAAGGCAAAATGACAGCTTCAGCAAAGTTTTTGTGTATACGGTCTTGTCACACTGCTTGCGCATACAACGGAGGCAGAGATTCCGGTTGTACTCGATGCAGCACCTGGGTCTGTGGTTGGAGAATAGCTTGCCGCACTTCTTGACGCACAACGTTTGTGAGTGACGATAACGCAGGAGCACCTTGGGTGAGTTGCGTTTTCTGTAGCCCGTTTCTCACGACAGCCCTCACCACTTCCGCAAAACGTCAATGTTGTTGGGGAGGGATCCCTACACCACTTTTGCTGGAAAGACGTTTACGCCCCTGTTGTACTGTCGCGCACGCTGCTTCTATTATCGTTGACTCGGATCTGAAATCCTTCATGGTCTGTGGAGGAATACGCACCAGGCTTGCAAACATATCCTCCTTCACTCCGCCCATCAGGTGCCACAACTTCGTCTCCTCGCCCTTGTTTGGGTCGGGATCTAAATCATGCAATCACGGTCGAAAGAGAGTGCTGGTAACGCTCTTTGCGAAAGTAAATGCGTGTCGTATGTTTCACTCTCTTTTCAGGAGTGCTGGAAACACTCTGCAGCACGGAGCGGGCACACTCTCTCCACAGAGTGTTTGTACTGTGGCTGAACGAGAGTGAACAAGCTCTCTCACCAGAGCAGGGTACACAAACTCTCTGCGGGAGTTACGTTATTCTCACCAAGTTGTACAATCTGGTTAGTCTAGAGTGCAGGCACTTCCTCCAAGAATAGAGTCACTCTTGCTGCTAGGAATAACGTTAAAAATAGTCGAGCATTTTCTACAATATATCAGTGAACGTACCGCATATACTGCTTGAAGTTAGGTCACATTCCAGGGTGGACATTGGCACACACAATATAATTGTAGACAATTCAGCCACACTGAACATACATTTCTCGTGCTGCAGACAGCCACACATACAGCAACTGGTATTTATACTTGTGATGTGTAGCCCCCTTCTTGCGCGGATGGGATTACATCTATATTACGTGTGTTTGAAAAGTGAATATACATTTAGCACGTGTATGCATCTGGTGGTCGTTTGGTACCATGTAGACACGTTTATTCCTATTATAAAAACTGTCATGACATTCGACGTCATTTTCAATACTAAATTTTAATTTTCAGCTGGGATTCTGTCTCATTGGTTCAATGCAGGGAAGCTACTCATGTCCAAGTCTGAGAGTTGTAGAGAATCACTTACAAACGCTGTTGAGACGACCTTTCAGCAGTGCTGGCTGCGAAATGTTCTACGAACGTTACGATCCGACGTCCGATCCGACTTGCGTTGCCACAGCGTGTACAAGTACGAAAAAACAAACAACGCCGGTAGACAAAGCAAACATTCAAACGCAGCTTTTGCAATTCTTACAGTTTTACTTACCTCGGCTACACTTTAATGTTATAATGAGAGGCTGGTGAAATGCTAAACATCGACCTTAGCGAACCACCTTCCCCGAGATAGGTCCAACTCTTGGTGAGCTGTACTTGTACGACTACCAGCAAATCTAGGCTTATTTTACCGGTCGAGCCAGTTATACTTGTCATCGGCGCTTCTGTGCATAGAGCCTTGCCATCGTTTAACCTGAATGAACGATTGGGTTTTGTGCGTCCACACAAAGAGCGATGAGCATCGATGCGAGCCCAATCATCCAACGCACACTGGCCGTCACTGAAAGCCTCCGGGAGTGCTCGCGTCACTCCACCGACTCATACTGTTAACGCAGACTTTTAATTTTGTACGCGTTAAAAAAGTGGCATGATCAGATGCTTTCATGCCAACACACTTTGTTTTTCAGCAATCAGCTATGGAGAGGCAGCTATCAATTTAAAGGCGCACATGAGTGCACACTGACACGGCCGCTGCACTATTCCAGTTTCCTTATACATGTAACCACTGTCGATTCACCTGTAACTTAGCACAATACAGTTTTTCTCAAAATTTTAACCTTACCTTGACTACATTCATTCGGACATCGCTGACATGGCGCAGCCGACAGGATGTAAATCGACCGAGCTGCATGCGGAGGAGGAAACGACGCCACGAGAAGGAGCGACGCCACGCCGTACATCGTCTCGGGACTCCGAAACAACCATCGTCGAAAGCGTGTTTACAACCCTCGACCACAGCACGATGGCTAATGCAACGAAAAAGCAACTCGTCAACGAGCTGAGAGCAAGAGGTCTACGGTTCTCCGGACGAAAGGACGAGTTTATCGCAAGAATCATCCGCGACAACATCACTCGCCAAGCCCTAGAGCCGACAGGCTCGTCAAAGAAGGACCAGGCTGCCTACGACGACGACAGGCAGGTGCACCTGGAGACACTGTCCGCCGACAACGCAAGGCTCTGCGCTGAACTGAGCAGCCTGCGAGCCCAGCTCAACCGTGCGGCCACGAGTGAACGTGAGACATTTCACGAAGCCCATCAGAACGCTTCACTGCCAACGGAACGGGTGACGACTCCAACCCTCGGGCTGCACCATTCCGTCCCTGCTGACATAACGATGTCCTCGGGTTCGACGCGGCCACCGTCACTGAACAACGGCACAAACCAAGACGCGGCATGCCCCGCCGCGCCGACCGTTTCAACGCACGAGGGAGAACCTTCCATGGCCCAGATCCTGGCCGCGCTCGTTAACACACAAGCCCTGCTCGCCAACACGCTGTCGAGAGGTCCGCCGACGACGAGCCCGATCCAGATTCATTCCACAAGCGACACGTCATTCTCAATCCCCTTGTTCGATGGGACGCCGCAACAAAGTGCTCACGAATGGATTACGCAAGTGAAGAGAATCGCAGCGCTCGCCCACTCGACGCCATTGGTGACGTTGGTGACAGCAGCAAGCCGCTTGACGGGATCTGCCAAAGATTGGCACAGCGCTACGGCTCATAGTATGACACCTGGGAGCAATGGAAGGAAGCGCTCATTCTCCGATTCAAACGAAAGCTGACAATCCAGGAGTTCCTTGAACTGCAGACGAAACGACGCCTTCTGAGCCACGCGACCATCGTCGAGTACATGTACTCGAAGAACGCCATTCTGAACAAGGCGCCGTACCGTTTAGCAGAGGAAGAACGTATTTCCCTCATTCTCAGCGGCATCGAGGACGACACATGGGCCAACCCACTCGCATCGCAGCTTTGTGGCACAGTAATCGAACTCATTGACAGAGCGGCTTTGCTCGACGCGAGGCGTCGCACGACCGTGTGTGCCGAAAACGACAAGATACCGTCATCGTCTACAGCGAGTAGCGGTCAGGGTTTGAACCAGCGGGTGCCAGCCAGCAGCTCTGCCAACTTGCTGAAGGCGAACCCGCGCAGCGATTGCTCGGGAGCTCTACACCCGCGGCCCATCTCTGCTTGTTCGTGCTTCAACTGCGGCGACATCGGTCACGTGTCTCGTGATTGTAGAAAGCCGAAAACGCCAGCAACGATCAGAGCGGACGAGAAACGAGCGAAGAGGGACAATAGCAGCCACAAAACAGGGACTACGTGACCTAGGCGAGCGAACTTTTTTTTTTGCATTCGACGGGCGGCACATTACCAATAGTGTCCGGTACTGCTAACAACCGACCCGTCCGTGTGTGCATTGACAGTGGCGCCAACTTATCCACCATGAGTGCCAATGCTTTGACGGACGACATTCCCACGCACGCATGGGTATCGCGCGAGAACATTGAAGTTCTCAACCGCAGCATATGCCCAATTCTCGCTGCAACGCTTGATGTGACACTGGGCACCACGAATGTGCGACTCGAAGACGTCGTGGTAACGGAACTGCCCAGCGGCATCGACCTGATTCTGGGATCAGACTGGCGACGAGTCGCGAACGTCGACGTAACGTTTCACACGTCAAACGATGTGACTGTCGTTCTAGTCGAGCCCTCCGGGAAATTTTCATCGTCTGAAGTGCCACCCCCGAAACAAGGCACACCACACCGCACCGGGGAAACGCTTATTGCGACGTTCTCCCGGCAATCGGACGAGAGTGTTTCCAAAGACGAAGGGTACGTGCGCCTCAACACGAAATGTCCCGCACCCGACGAAGACCTCACGAGTCTAGTCGAAGACGCCACACGGAAGATAACGAAGGATGCCACCGAGGCAGAGAGGGAACAACTTCACGCAATTCTGTTAAGGCATCACCAAGCGTTCACTTCCAAAGGCGACACTTTGGGCGTGTGTCCTCACACCGAGCACAGCATCGAACTCAGAGACAATATACCAGTGTGATCGAGGCCGTACAGGTGCTCACCGGCTGATCGCAAGTTCATCCGAGAACAGGTGAATGACTACCTCTCCAAGGGCATCATAAGGCCGAGCGAAAGCGAGTACGGTGCCCCAACGATAGTCGTCGACCAACCGCACCACCCGACGACTCCACGAAGAGTGGTACACGCCTATCTCAAGCTCAACGAGAAAACCATCAACCCTTCTTATCCAATGCCCGTCATGGAAGACGTTATTGACGATGTCATGCACGACGGATCAGCTTACTTCACTGTGTTGGACCTGAAGACGGCATTTCTGACTATACGAATGAAGCCGGACGACGTACACAAGACCGCATTCGTCACTCCAGGCGGAAAGTACGGATACCTTCGAATGGCCTTTGGGTTTTGCAAGGCCCCTCAGACCATGCAAAGAGTCATGCGTCGCACGTTCGATGGCTTACCTAGGACAGCTACGTACATGGACGATGTCAGGCAGGGAGCCACAACAGTGAGGGAGGCTTTGAATTTGCTGAACGAAGCACTCAGGAGAGTCGTGATTTCCTGGGTTACGTGATCTTCGTCGAAGGGCAAACACTGGATGAATCCAGAGTTGCCGCTGTCGAGAAGTTTGAGCCGCATCGCAACGCAAGGAAGCTGTACTCCTTGCTGCAGTTCGCTAACCACTACCGAAAGTTAATACTGGAGTTTGCAAAGGTCACGCACAAGCTACGGCACCTTCTGGCGAAGGACGTTTCTTTCGTATAGACTGACGCTTACGAAGCAACCATCGACGCCATAAAACAAGCCTTGAAGAACCCGCCGATTTTGGCGAGCTTCCGCCCAGACTGCCCGACTAACGTTCACGTCGACACTTCGCAAACCGGGCTGGATGCGGTGCTTTCTCAAACTCAAGACGGAAAGGAGCAAATCATAGAGTACGCAAGCAGATCACTAAACGAGCACGATCGTGGTCTACACTCTAATATGCTTGAGTGCATGGCGCTCCACTGGGCGATCACTGTGAAGTTTTCGGTCTACCCGAGAGGAGGCCCTCGTTTTACAGTGTTCACGGACAACTTCAGCTTGTCATACCTCGTTCAGAAGGGAGCCAGCAACCGCAGATTTGCGAGGTGGACGCTCGACTTAGCAGAATACACCTTCGACGTCAAGCACAAGCCGGGACGCCAGAACTCCGCTGCTGACACACTCTCGAGGCAGTCGGAATCTGCAGAGGCTTTCGACCAGCGCGTTCCGATCCGAGACCTTCACTGCTACGCAGTAGTGGTCGGCAAACACAGTCGCCTACGCGAGTTTCAGGAGAGGGATACTGACTGCAAAAGATTTCGGGAGGAGGCCAAGCACAAGTCTTCAGACTATGAGATTGAAAACGACATACTGGTGAAGAAATCTCTCGAGGGAGGACGGGTCCGTCGGAGGGTGATCATTCCCGCTGCCCTCCGAAGCAGTGTGATGATCGTTTTCCACAACAACGGCCACCTGGGCGTCGAGAAGACAAGAGACCTGATCCAGCGAGAGTACTGGTGGCCATCGATGAGGAAGGACATACGCGAGTATGTTGACTCCTGCCACACGTGCCAGACTATCAACGCCCGCACGACACGGAATGAAGGTTGCCTCATCCCACGCGATATTCCTACTGAGCCAAACGCGGTGATATCCCTGAATCACATGGGTCCACTAAACGAGAAGGGAGACCACATCCTCGTGTATATCGACCACGCCACGAGATACATGGACGCCGTAACCGTGCCGAGCACTTCGTCGGCGCACTACCTTCACTTCATGACAAACCGGTCGATTCCTCGATTTGGAGTTCCCAGCGTCATTATTACGGACCAAGCCAAGGGATTCATGAACAAGAAAACCAACCAATTCCATCACAGACTGGGAATTGCTCATCAGAACTCCCCACCGTACTGGCCACAATCAAACGGACTGATTGAGCGAATGGTAGGAACGTTGAAACAGGTGCTACGTAAAATGCTAAACAACAAGGACAAAAGGCAGAAGGAACTACCCCGAGCAACGCTAGCAATCAACGCCACGAAGCATCGTCACAGTGGCCACAGCCCATTTCCACTCATGCACGCCTACGACCCAAAACTGCCAGGAGAGCTCAATCTCGCCTCAGTGGAGGGAGACATCGACGAGTCTCATAGACTACACGACTTGGCAAGGGGACTTGCCGAGACAAGAGAGAGGCTACTGCAGAGTCAGCGCAAAACAACGGTCCAATACGACAAGAAGCGGTGAACTCCGAGGTTCATAACGGGGGACCTCGTCCTGCTTGAGTTGAGTGCTCGAGGCCCATAAGACCTTCACTATGAAGGTCCGTTCGAGATAACGGCCCTAGTCGGAGGAAACTGGGCCGAGATCCAAAGAGTACCCCACACACCGGGCATGATCAACCAAAAAATCATCAACGTGGCGCAGCTTCGTAGATATAAGGAGCCGCTCCTAGAAGTTACGGAACCATCGCCATCTAACGACACGCACGCCTGAGGACAGGCGCAATTTTCGGGAGGGCCGTGTCAGCGGCACTCGAGTTCGCACAGCTGAATTCTCCGACAGCGTCTCATTCTCCGGCCGCGCCTCCTTCTCCGGCAGCGTCTCCGTGCTTGCTCGGGAAACGCTGCACTGCGTTAACGTGGACTCCGAGCCCTGAGCGCGTCCACTCGACGCGGATGCCCATTGGTTCAACGAACATTCAAAAAACAAAAGTGAGCCTTCGAGCCGGGACCGCATAGCAACGCATCGCCAGAGAGAGGAGAACGAGCCGAGATTCGAGCCGGGACCGCAGAGCAACGCATCGCAGAGCGAGCCGAGACGCGAGCGGCGTCGGACGTATGCGATCGAGCTCCTGCACCGAGTCCAGTTTCCTTATACATGTAACCACTGCCGACTCACCTGTAATTTAGCACAATACAGTTTTTCTTAAAATTTGAACCTTGCCTGGACAACATTCATTCGGACGTCGCTGACACATGTCGTCGCTTGTACAAAAAAATACACATGTACCAATCAAGTAAGCACGTACTCATCGAACATTAGAGTCGACATGAAGCTTTTGTGCACGTAAACTTGCAGGAACAGCGAGAAATGGCTCTCTGACTCGGAAGTAAGAGCTGATAATTCACCTCAGCTCATGGGTAATTTTCGTATGTCTTTGTGTATAATTTCAAAATTAAAAAGAAAATTGACACCTTTGCTATCGGCATGTCGTACGTGGCCGGCAGTAGTTTTTGTGTTATGAAGATTCATCGCGTTTACCTTCAAACAGCGACCCCTGAAGCGAAACGGCGTGTTTTAGGCGCGACGCTCCTTAGGATGTGGGTTGTGTCCCTCGTAGTAGTACGTTGTAGTAGTAGTAATAGACACCTCCACTTAGTTTAAGGAATTGCTAACTAGATGGCGTTGTGTGTATATGTTCTTGAAAATAATGTCTCTAGATGGCGTTGGTGGTTGACGATATCGGATAGTTACGGCCATAAGGATGGAGAAACAGACAGACAGACAGACAGACAGACAGACAGACAGACAGACAGACAGACAGACAGACAGACAGACAGACAGATGGACGGACGGACGGATGGACGGATGGATGGAGAGATGGTTTGGCGGACAGGTGCACGCACAGATGGGTTCATGGACAGACGGATGAATGGATGGACGGATGGATGGATGGACGGACCAACAGACAGACAGAGAGACAGACGAATTGACAGACAGGTGCACGCCCAGACGGACTAATGGACGGACGCACACAGACAAACGCAGGGACGGACGTATACTTCGCCACGCCTATATCCTCATTCACTCCGTGGATATGCTGTGATTTTTTTACTGTGCAGTCAGCATGGTGGAAGTTGGCGTTGTGGTAGATCACTCACCTAGAAATATGGATGTGCAAGTTCGAATTCTTTTGTTGTCTAGGGTCGAATCTCTTTAAGTTGGGGGTCGTGCATCCGCAATGTATGTAGCAGTACTAGTAGATGTAGTAGTAGTGCGTCGTAGTAGTACCTAGCCACCTTCAAAGCCGGACTAGAAGCGCGGCACATGCGCACTCATGTGAGTTGAGAAGGAAACCCACGCGGGTTAATCATAATAAAGATAGTTTCCGAATATTAAGACAAGAGTATTGGTCACTTAATCTACAATAAAATTTGCCTTGAATTGAGGCCTAAATGAAAAAAACCACTATCAGAAGGACGCACTTTACACATAAGTTCACTAGAGAGGTTGCCACGTTTAACCCACTGGGCGTAAACTCCTTGATTATTAGCAAGGATTAGACGGACGAGTGAAACCTGTCCTTCGGTCGGCTTGGTATTGGTAGGCTGATTTGTCAATGCACTGGCAGAAATGGCATGCCAACATGTAAATATTGAAAATGTACATATTCATGTTTTGTTGGTGTCTCTTGTTTGCCTCAAAATATTTTTTGTGGTGGTGTTTGTGTGAACCATCGAATGTACATGTTCTTTCAACGTCATCTCATATCCATGTTCATGTATATGACGTCTGTTTTGTCATCATCCTTGGAATATGTCTAAGAAGGAAATGTTCTGTTGAGTGTTATTGACGTTTGTGATAATAATATTTTTCGAAACAGTATTAGCGACGGCTGGGCCACAGTGCCATGAACTAGCGGCTGTGAAAGGAGGGAACTAGACAGAAAGCGCAGGTCGTAAGAAAGTGCGCGCGTGCCACGTCTCGTTTAGTACTTGGAATGTCCGCTGGATGGAGGTACTTCAATATGATTAATATATGAACAAAATATTCGAGGTGGTGGTACTTCAAGTGCTCACTGGATGGGCGGACGGATATAGCGACGCACGGACGGAGAGACAAAGAGATGCATGGATGGACGGATGGACAGAAGCATGGATGAACGGACGAACGGATGCACGGGCGGATGTATGCATGGACAGACGGACACGTGGGCGGGTGGACAGATGCGTGGACGGATGGATAGATGCACACACGAATGGACGCATGGATGAATGCACGAACGGACGGACGGATGGTTGCACAGATGGGCGCATGGACGGACGGAAGCAAGAACAGAAAACTAACGGCAGCGCAGACAGAGAGACAAATGTTTCGCCCCACTAATCAACATGCACTCCATGGATATGCTGCGATTTTTTTATAAAACACATCCCCCCCTTTTTTGATGTCTTGAGCCTGTACTCTCTCTAGTAGCAATAGGTCCATGCCTTACACTGATTCTGAAATTAGGCGCGGTAGAGCAATGCGCGTCGTGCACACAAAAACAAGTTCTTAATCTAGTTTACGCATTAAAAGGGGCTGCTTGTCTTTCCTTCGAATGTGTTGCTGATGACCTTTTGGAAACGAGGTGTTCACACTTACAAAACCATACTTTTTGTTTCACTGAAAGTTATCCTATCAATTTCTAAGGTTATAGACGTATGGGTACGAGACAGTTACACTCCTTTGACGGGTTGGCGGTAAGATCGAGGTGCCACCTTGTACTCCGTCCACCGAGGATGGCCTAAGAGATTCTGTTTACACCACGTCGGCACCAGTTGCGTAGACTGGAAACTCCACCTCAAAATCAGTGCTTTGGCAGCTTCTTTTGCGTTGGAAGTTCTTTTGCGTTGGCAGTTCTACGAGTAACCGAGCACTTCTCTCTCACAGAGTTAAATAACTCTAATGAAAGTTATGCTGTTGATTTGCTCTTCACGTGCTACCTCCCCTTCTGTGAGCGTGGGCAAGCACGACGGTTTGTTGTTCCGTTCCATGGTCAAAATGTGCGATGGTGTGACGTATTCTATGGTGGTACTAATGCTTATGCCAATGACTGTTGAGGCCCATGCGATCAACCCGGAGATGGGCAAGGGGAGAGAAAATTGATGGATTGTTCTCCTTGGCAAGAATCAAGACAATGACCAGAATCAAGTCGTTTGACTATCGTGGACAAACCAGCTACTGGTCCACGATGAACATTCCTCAATCCCGAAATTGGCGGAATGCAGGCAGCGTTCTCGAACATGTCTCACAAGTTATGGCGGGCCGCGTGTGCGTGAGGCTTGCACGGCGAGGTGTGGACTTGAATGGCGAGAACATAGTGGTCACTGCACAAGGACTCTGGCGCGTCGAACCAAGTGGCACCCTGGACCTTAGCTTCTGCGAGACGTGCACGATGGGCGTCGGACCAACGCGTGTCGTGCACATCGCGCAGAAGCTGAAGTCCAGGGTGGCCTCTTGGAGCACACTGTTGCCTATGCACGTTAATTTCATGGTGTCCATGAGCAGGGAAACGTTGAGGTCGTGCGTGGCCTGACAGCCTCAACGTCTCCCTGTGAGTGGCCTGGTTTGCCAAATTAGGTGACGAAAAGTATATTGATCCTAAACCTTGCTTAAAAGTAATAATAAACTCTAATGCTAAGAAAGTAGGTCTTGTTAACGTATATAGTGTTAGGTGACGGAAGCGCGAATTCTCATTAGGAGTCAATATACCTAATGTTTACAGCCAGTTAGTTGTTAGAAGATCCACTCAATAAAAAACGGTCAGAAATATTTAACAATTAACTTCAGGTAAACCATCATCAAAATCAGAAGCTCTGAAGCTTGGCGTGTTGCGTTATGAACGCGCAGGGGTAGCTTAGCTGATTTGGAAAGGAAAGAACTATAGCGTCGCTGTTCATTCACAACAGCACTTCTACTGGATGTGATAATACAGATCAGAAGCCCAGTCTTTTGCTTACAGACGTTACTTTTCTTTCATCCCACTTGAGGAGTCCACCAAGATACGAAGGGAGGTAATCAAAGATGTGAATTGGGCCCCGTTTAGCAAACATCTGCGCACTTAAACGCGAAGGTGAAGCCTCCTCTAACTTCAAAGAGCAGAGTCTTCTTAGTTCATAATATTACATTATTTCATTCTATTTCTCCTGCTAAACGCGAAGTTAAAAATCCTACTTTGTAACATGGCCAAATAATAACGCATATCATACCAATCACTTACCATATAAGGTGAACATGAAGCCATATGTGAACAGTACATGGAGATATAGCCTCATTTTGTTCTCTCAGCTTTGCAGATGCTCGCACATTCATCCAAATGAATTGTTCGATTGTGTCGCATTTCTTTTATACGCATTCACTTCCAATCAAGTACGTCAATGCTGCTATATAGAGACAACTTGAACTTGAAGAGAGAGCAGACAAAGATCACTGGTGCTGTCCTCGTATCATTCCTATTAGGAAGCCTTTATAAGTGATGCAGAAACCATCACTGCAAAAATGTAGCCTCAAAAGAACACGATAAAGAACCTGACTCATTTCTCAATTCACCGTTTTCACATGTGTTCAATCATAGCAGCGACCTGAAAGTAAAACAATGGAATAAAAATTATGTGGACCCTTGAGCTTCGCTTTTTAAAGTTGAACAAGACAACAATATCCTGTTGCGTGAAGCACTCATTGCGTGGATTTTATTGTGAGATACCACTCGAGAAATTTAAACTGTGGTTAACTACAACGTCAATGATGAACTTGAATCTGGTTTATGTAAGAAGCTTTCGCGTATATCTGCATTCTGTGCAGAGCGTAGCATGCGTTAATTCACAAGGTAATATACAAGCCAAATAGTGTCGAACCACCACGTAATAGGTGCCGTAACGTGTCTGCCTTCTTAATGCATGGGCGCCTTTAAATCACCAAGACGTTGTGAAAATGACATGATCTGACGCTTGACAATGTTGCACGCTTGTACCACGCAACATTACGGCGATGTTACACCGCCATAGGGTCGTGACGCTGATGAATGCAGAGACAGCTTTCCCCAAAGTGGAAAGTGTTTATTAGGCCAAACGTGTGGCCCATAAATGGAAAGTGAGATTTCAGCCGCACAAACTGGCACCAATAGTGATGAATGGAGTGTCGGCCGTCGAGCAACTGACAAGAGGTGGAGGGCTTTGACATTCATACATGTGCCATCAAATATTCCAACCTTATAACTGGTCGTCACGCAATCTCTGAAACAATCTCGACCGTTCGCGTCTTTCCCGCAATCCTAAGTATCTTCAATTCATAAACAGTCTCGAATAATGAGGCGTGGCTTGAGCTCGGTATACCTGACAAGCTTTGTGGGTGAAAACCGAATAAAACAAAAGCGAAAATAGGAAACGTGTGTGTCAATATGTTGTATTGGGAGGTTTGTATAAGAACCTGTATGTTCATATACAAGCTTTTTAAGCAGGCAAAGGCAGAGGATTTTTTCACTGAACTTCAAACGAACGTGTTGCTGTGTGGTAGAGCATCTGCTTTCGACGCAAATAGCCAGGATTAACTCTGCACCTGAACCATGTTTTTGTGGCGATTCATTTTATTTTCATACTTTTCGATCTTTTTGCAACGGACAGGATCATATTTTTTCGCTGAACGGACAGACGGAAGCACGTATGGGCTGACGGACGCCTCTAACCACTCATCAATACTCACTTTGGGGATATCCTGTGATTTTTTGGTATAAATGAACGGTGTGAGCAACACCGACGCTTGTGGTAAGATTGCCACCTTGGGGTTTTTTTGACGTTGGCAAAACTGCATATACTCCTTTTATAAACACACCGAATGAGAGGCACGTTTAGAAACGATGCCTGGCCGGAACTAATGGAGGATCCCACGATCATGATGCATTACTGTATTTTACGAGGAACGCTGAGAGAACCGTTGTAGATATAAAAGACGCATTTTAAGTGTTTAAAGTATGTGACCATGGCTCAGTGGAAAGCGAGCCGGCCATCTGTGGTCGCGCACCCTGAGGCCGCTGGTTGAACTCCTACTGAGGGAGCTCCTTTTATTTTTCTTCTACCGTGCGTATCTTTTTCGACATCGATTCCATCACGCAAATACGTCATCAAACTATTTGAGGGCTGCGGCACAAAACACTGTCATATGTGAAGATTACATCCTCTCCCGCTAAAGTGAACCATGTTTAGATGCGAAGCAGCGGGCGTAAATGCGTACACAGATTCGAGGTTGACACTGACGCTCATCAGGGTGTTGCGCCAGAGAGAAACCTGAGTGGTGCAAATAACACAGCGATAGACTGGTATGTCCTCCTGCAACATGCAATCACTCTTAATTGTCTGTGAAAGACAGACCACTTTGGGTGGACACGGCGACCTGCAGTCACCTTTTTAGGTAATGGGCACGCTGCGACTTCTTATTGTTGAATGACGCGCAGGAGAAATCATTTACCTTTAAAATTTTAGAGGTCAAGATCCAGAGCCCATATATACAAGGTTGCCAGTGAATGGTTGTAAACGGCAATCGTTTGGTTTTTTCAAGGTAGAAACTGGCTAGCTGATGCTGCCTGCGTCGGCGTTGAGAGGCAGATGAGGGGGAGTCTAGGAGAAAAAGAGAGTGGAGGAGAGGATGCGCATGAGCTGTAATGATGGTTACGCCACACACAAGATTAAGCTCAACATGACGCTGCTTTGAATATCTGAGGGTTTGGTTACGTATCACCATCACCATCATTACGCCCACTGTAGGACTAACGCTTCTTCCATTATCCACCGATCAACCCGATCTTGCAACAGAGTTTAATTATTACTGATGTCATGATCAGACAGTCATAATCTGCAAGTCTCTCATTCTACGGTACAAATTTGCCTCAGAAGCTTGTGAAGGAGGTCATCATGTGAGCCCTAAAATGGAGGTGGTTTCATTTATATATATATATATATATATATATATATAGTATCTTCCTTTGTGTATGCATTGATACAGTTGTTTCCTTTATTACACACTGGCCTATACCAAAAAAATATCTTTTTTGGAAAGTATGACTTCTCGACAAGTCTTGTCACACAATCATGCCGCTAACACATCGAAAGAATGTTCACATCTATTTACGCACCTTGTATATATTATGTCTGTGACGATATAGTTACACACGTGTTGGAGGCTCCCTGTGGTGCCACGTATAGAATAAGTGCATCTTTAATGCCTTTTATTTGCTGACGGAGACCACACCCCGGCTGAAACGTTGGAATGAAAATTTCTTGCACATTCATCCATTATTCTGAAACACTGAACCCACTGAAACTTTCGGTGTATAATGAGAGAAAATCGAATAAGGGAAACACAGGCAGGTTAACAAGAATTTGAAGCATCTGGTTCTATACCCTGCACTAAAGAAATAGAGAATGGGGAAAAAAGATGGGCAAAGAAAGTGAAGAACGAAATAGACGTGCGATAAAAACAAAAAAGTTGAGCTGGGGTGCCATGACCTATCCATTAGGCCACAACCACGCAAAAACTTCAATAATTGCTTCACTGATTTTCTGTGCGACGACAAATCACGTCGCCTTTCAAGCACTGATTGTTGTGACAAAGTTCTTTTTCAAGGCGAGCTAACGCAACAACAAGCGGCCGTTTTTGCACGCTATGACGAGGGCAGTAACAGAGAGCGTGCTCTATTGTTTGATCGGTTCCGTAATTACCGCAAGCAGCACTGTCTTCCATGCCGACTAGGAAGCCGACAACTTTGGAGAAAGCGACACCAAGTCACAGTCGGCGAAGCACCGTTGTCTCAAGACGAGAGAGTCTGGACATATATATATATATATATATATATATATATATATATATACATACAGATGCTTAAGTTGCCTTTGCGTCACTGACAAATGCTTCGTTCACATGTAATGAGCTAAAACACAAATCAACAAAAAAACTTCGGGAGATTCCACGTACCTTGGAATTGACGTCATGCGAAGCATGCGCAGGGAAGGCGACAGCGTTGCATTTTTTTTATTTTTAAACGACACGTCATAAAATGACGCTAAATATATGTACAAATGTTACACGCACAGAGATTTGTTGAAGAGTATCCGTTGTTTATATAACTAGTTGTTTGCACTTGAACAACGCTGTCAACTGGAACATGCGTATTGGCGACACCAAAAGTTGATATGAAGCTCTGATGCTCGCGAAGATGCTCGCTCGAGATGCTGCTAGATAAATCAACTTCAGCGCATGGCACCTAATCAGAATTGACGTTAACCCGACGTAATGGTTGTATATAAGGAGCACATATGTAATGGTTATAAAACTGGGTAGGCAGCGTTGCAACTACTACTGACGTTTCGCGACGATTGGCGTCTATTTGTAAAGTAGTTTCGAGACCTGGTGTAACTCTGTGGTAGAATGTTTAACTGCCGTGCAGACTGCTTGGGATCGATTTGTGCAGGAACCCTGAAATTTGTTATTTGCGCTTGTCGGGGAGTCCACGCTGCCTATGTCCGGTTTTTCTTGACACTGACCTTTATTCTATGCCTTCGTTTGGTCGACGCTACCAATTTCAGGTATTGCTTGACGCTGACGCGTTAAAATTGCCCTTGTGTGTTCTCGACGTTCCTGTGTATATACTAAGTGTCCATCACCTGTGGCACGTACCCGTATACCAGCGGCACACACCCGCCCGTGGGTATGTGCCGCATTTTGGCGGGAAGCGTTTGAAAACGTGCGAGACAGGAAGCTGACATTATTCAGCCATCTTATCCTCCAATTCTAATTTAGGTTCACGCCAAGTTAAGGGGTGACCACGAGAGCACCCAAACGTAAAGGGCTAAATAGATAGATAGATAGATAGATAGATGGATAGATAGATAGATAGAAGTCACCGAATTTCGCTAAGAAATGCTTCGCATTTAAAAACCCGTGCATGGGCATTTATAAATACCGATCGCTCCTGCTAAGCTAAGTATTCATCATTAAACTTTTCCATTCTGAACAAGGAAGCAGGCTTGATACATATGTCATTGTAGCCGTTCATCTGCATATTTTAAAGTGACGGCATGACGTCAGAACATAGCATTTCTAAAAAAAGAATGCTGCGCGCCTGTGCGTTCACTACTGGAATGCTCCGACAGAGGACTGCATAGCACGTAAACATCTACACATGTACACTTCTTGGCAGGGTAATATGAGTGAGCCGTAAAATGTCGCACTTGCAAGCGTCCGTGTCTTCAGTTTATTTTATTCTGAGGGCCTTGCTATTTCGTCCCTAAATTAGGATTGCCCTTGTCTGGGGATTCCACATCGTTCTTCGAATCAAAATTGAAAGCTTCTATTTACTTGGTCGA
Source organism: Rhipicephalus microplus (assembly GCF_043290135.1). Classification (NCBI taxonomy): domain Eukaryota; kingdom Metazoa; phylum Arthropoda; class Arachnida; order Ixodida; family Ixodidae; genus Rhipicephalus; species Rhipicephalus microplus. The sequence continues at coordinate 73,414,146 of NC_134706.1, forward strand.
ATAGATGCTATTAACAGAAGTGCGTGCAAACTCGACTTTTGAGTGTGCACACATATCGCTACGATGAAACATAAAGCATTTTTGGTTGTTTGAATTTGGTCCAGACTTCTGTAAGAAACACAAAAGAAATATTCGATCAAAACGCTGAGGTAGTTTGTGCAATGCCTAATAATAATCATCTCACTTCATGTGCACGTTTCCGAAGAGTACTTTTGTTTTTGTGGTGGTGCTCAAACTATTTCACCTTTTTTGAAGAAAAAAAAACAGAATGATAGATATCGGTCGAGGTACCTAAACATGGAAGCTATACGCAATTCTGTCCGTCGTAGCCAGTAGGGCCACCTTAATGTCGGTTTTTAAGCTGGGTAAGACAGCCTTTCACTGCTCTCTATGAGTTAATACTTTTAAGAGAGAAAGGGTGCTCAGTAATTCTAGTCGTGTCGGATAGGCAATGGGATATAAAAAGCATGTTTAATGACTCCGTCATAAGAATCGGTAAAACACGAAAGTAAAACGTATCAGTGAAAACGTGCACCGCATGCTGCCGCGCAGATATCGTCGTATGTACGACGTCACATCTGGCTATTAAATGTATGCGCTCGAGAATGAAGCGATCATTGTCTTGTGGCCACTGGTCGTGGCTATATCACTGGCGATGAGGTAGCTCGAATCCCGTAGGCAGGTGCGGCGAAGGAACTACATGGTGAAAAAGTAGGCGCGTTTCGGTGACTGAAAAAGCCATTCGGTCATGTATGCGCTCTCAGAGTACGACACCGCAGCCTGCAACGTGGAGCAGACAGCGACGCCCCTCGAGCAACGCCCCACACAAGCACCCAAAGCATAGACGTTGTGACAGCGAGCGAAGCATCAGACTGAAGGGCGACCGAAGGCAACCTGAGCCAAGGATGGAGAAACAAGACCGCACAGATGGGACTCAACGTTTTCTACTCGAAGCCAGGAGTGTCGCGCTTAGGAAAAATTGCTGAGTTTGATCCTAAGTCACAGAATTTCGAGACTTACCAGGAGCGATTTAAACTGTTTGTGCACGCGAACGACATTGAAGAGGAAAAGAAGCTAGCGGTTTCCCTGACTGTAATAGGAGCAGAAGCTTATGAGGTCTTGAAGAACCTTGTACTGCCGGCTTCATCACGTGAGAAAACTTACGAGGAAGCAAAGCGGTTCTTGACAGAACGGAGCTCGGTAATCGCGGAGCGCTGCAGGTCCAACAAGCGGAATCAGCACGAAGGGCCCAAACGAAATGGTGCGCGCGCAGCTGGTTTTGCTGGCGTTACAAACGAAACAAATACAACAGTGAGGCATCACTGTCCCATTGTGTCGGAAGCCTTGTGGATAACAAGTATATAATGCAGCGGCCAAATGATGCATAGAAGCTGGGAAGAGCAATCGTTATCTGACACCATGAGTTAACCACCACGAATAACGACGAACTTCTCACCTCAACATGGTTCTTGACAGCCACGCAGCCATTGCTTTGGTAGACACCCAAGCTGACTACTTAGTTATGAGTTTAACTGTTGTCACCCATGGAAAGATAGTTCATACGAGGAGCGTTCCCATATTTCATTTGATGGAAGATAATCAATTACCGTTCATTAGCGTCGATTATGGCCGTTTGAAATAAATAAAGAAGGAGCAAAAGTACTGCCTGCTAAGGACAGAGCGCAACCCTCTGAAAAGGCTGTGAACTGCAAAGTACAGCATAATAAATAGCATGTGACTCTTTTCGAAGAGTTCTGTCTTGCCCCGAATACGACTATAAAGACTCACAGTGAATTTTTGTGGGTAAGAGACGGTAGGCTTTAGCAGAGTGTCATGATCCTCTTACGAAGAATAAAATGACTCGTATTCAAAGTATCACATAATCACCTCTGAGAGCAGTAAGGTGGTTCTGGCCGGCAACACTCCTACGCGGGTCAGGTCACACCGTACGAAGCATCAAGCGACTCTACCACAATTGTGGGGTACTTATTTGAACCATGCTCTTCTTTTTCGTGACTAGTGTTGAAACTAGTGAAGTATTCATTCTAAGCAAATGCAATAATACTTACCATTGCACCGAATGACGACAAGTAATAATAGTTGAGTTTTATCAATACTTTAATAAAACTCCTCAAAAGAGTACAGCTTTTTCCACAGAGTAATATTGAAAGCATAAAACATGGTCTGTAATTTCCGATGAACCAGTCGAGGTAATCATGCTTTGTGTTCTTGTATGAGCATAGCAAACCAATATGTGTGTTTATCATGTGCACTTGTGATTTCATGAATACAAACTGCAGATATTTGCATCATGTTCCTATGTAATCCTAGTGAATAAATAGAAAAATGGAGATGGAATAAGGCATCAGACCAGTGACTTCATTGTAGTCACTCTTCTTCACTGTGAGCCCCCCTGAAGAGTGATACCTGAAAAGCGAATGATAATATGATGAAAAAACATACTCGTATTAAAAGTTTGCAAAAGCTACTGAATAAGAGATTTATAGAGACATGACGAGCGCTCACAACAAATAAGCAGTAAAAAAGCATGTTAAAAACTATGTTTGTTTCCGCTATCGTATAAAACAGAGCATGGAAACATTACCTTTTGTAAAAACTCCCAAGGCAACACACTTGCAGCAAAAAATAATGTGAGCGTCTTTGAAACAACAGCCGCAATTTGTTTAGGCTTCTTTGGTTGGATGCCACTCTGCTCCTTTTCTATGTTATCTTGCTCAACGAACCAAAATGTCTAGGACCCACCGTCTTTTTGACAGGGCGAATACCGCTCTCGGTCTTTCCACCACGAGCAGTGAGACATCAGAAACCAGCGACACCTTCGTTTTCACGAGGACAAATGTCAAGTGAAGTAAAGAGGTGCGAGAAGCAAACTGGTGTTGTGTGGAAACCCTGATTATTTGTATTGAAAACCACCGTTTCTCCAACAAACTGTTACCGTTGATAAACACACCTGAGACCAGTGTTTTGTTTTAAATAAGTGTGAAAAGAAAGAAATTTTCCCGTAAAAGAACCTGGGAAGCTCGTTCTGCAAGAGGTTATAGTGATGCACGAATGAAAGCACTTCTTTTCAAAGAAATCGCTTCGAAATTTCCAATCATAACATACCTGGCGTTGCGCCGGCATATTGTCATACCGAGGCGCATCTTCCCGCCGTCAGGGGCAGCCGTGAGCGGGTACTGACCACGCGATTCACGAACATAAGCCACACCTAAATACCAGATGAGCACATGTGAGTGCGGCAGAGGCACGGAGCGAGCGCGAACGCTATGCGTCAAGGTTGGATATGTCCTATGCTAGACTAGTCGTTGCAGTCCCGTACAATCCCTCAATTTCGTTGTAACGCAAAGCATCAACACAGATGTATGCTTCGTCGGATAAATTGGTCACACATTGTGAAATGGGATCAAAAGAATCGACTGACAAGAAAAAAAGATGCAGGTGAATCTGGCCGCTCAGCTATCTCAAACAAATGCATATGCGTCAGTGTAACTTCTGTCTCTCGTGAATCGAGCTAGAAAAGCTCGCACTATTTATTATAGATAACTGTAGTAGTTTCACGGCCAAAAACAACGACATGATTATGGAGGACGCTCAAGTAGAGGGTTAAGGAATTTTTGACCACCTGGTGTTCTCCAACCTCTGTAAGTGAACGGGTATCCTGTGTTTCTCCTCGATGGAAAATGTGGCCGCCACCTTGATGGAAAACGTGCACCTAATGCTAAGTACACGGGCGTAAAACATTTTCGCCTCTATCGAAAATGCAGCCGCCATGACAGGGATTTGATCCCGCCACATTCGGGTCAGCAGTCGAGTGCCATAACCTCTAGACTACCCTGGCAGGTAAAACTTTCTTTAGTACGAATAGTTCACATATTTCTAAAGTCTGCTTAAGCTCACCCTAGGTTGCCTCTGTCAGCAGTAATTGTTTCATAAAGTGATATTTGCGGCTCTTGCAAGTGTTAAAAAGACCGAGATGAAAAATATTGTCAAACTACGAGCGGACATCGGTGTAGTTTATTGGAGCTTAAGTGCGTCTTTCCACGACACGCAACCACTCCGCTCACATTTTTAGACGTATTTGTTTATCTGTACGTTGATATGAACTGCTTGTTCAGGAAAAAAAAATAATTTGATTTCAATCTCGTGATTGGTATTTCTTCTAAGCAAAACGCTTATGTTCACGCCCCTGCATGAATGAAGCAATGAGTCGCCTCTTCTAGGTGTACGTTTCGATGCAAATATAACATTGTAGGAGTTCTATTTCTAACAGTGTTGGAACATTAACAGCGAAAAAGTTCGGACTGAGGAGCATTAAAGCAGCTGTTTTGTGGTACACCAACCAATTGTTGCCAGACAGAAACATTTTTTTCTGTAAAACAGCGTTGCGAAGTGCCATCGATAAGGCTGACTGAAGGAGAGCAATCCATGTCCAAACCGCAATAAGGGACTCAGTTTTGTTGCGGTGGCGTGTTATCGCTGTAGCCTACACAAGCGAGACATGAAAGCTGAGTCTGAAGTTTATTTCTACCCTGAGGGCGTCGCGAACCCAAATAACTGCTGTTTGTATTTCTTCTCGCCACCGGGCTTCGTTCTTCCGCCTTGTTCACTCTCCCCCGTGTTCACAAACGCTCCTCGCGTCAAATTCCGTCCTTCGCTTCACAGAGCTAAGCTCTGCGCCGTTGTTCGACTGAAAATGCCGATTCGCTTCTCAAGAATCGCTGCACACTATCGCTGATATGCACTGGCTTGTTCTGCCTAGAGACGGCGCTCCCATCGACTTTCTCAAGTGAAGGTAAAGCATCGTGCAAACGAACGTTCCAGAATACGGGTGTAGTATTGCAGAATTTGTGCAAGCGCTAGCTCACGATGAAAGCCCGCATACAAGACGGAGTTGTGTACTCTCCTTTTCCCAGCACGGATATTCCTTCTTGTTCAGCCTACACGGTCATCGAGGAAGCTCTATCGAGAAATCCGGAACGGGTGGCATTTGTGAGTGATTTCATTGTATCTTTTCACGCTGCATTGCAAGGCCTGGTGAACGGTAGCTTTCAATACTTCACGCTGTGCATTTTCGAGAACATCAGACCGAAGTTTCGCCACAGTCTTGAAGAAAGATGCCGATGCGTAGCAGTGCTGCGTACGGACGGAATCGCACTTGTCAGGAGCCGCGGAGCGCATGCCTGCGATCGCTGTTTTTCTCGACAGCTGCTATCTCACGTTAGCTACACGCTTCCGTTCGCACTTGAGTTAAAGGACATAGTATTCAGCATAATTATGTTAGGCATAATATGCGGCGGCATTCTTTGGAAAATTCTGCAGAAAACGGCAGCTGAAACGGCCCAGCTGGCCGCTTCAGACAAGTGGTATTCCATACGTCAATCGCTAAGCTGTCTATTTTCTGTACATGAATGTCACAATAATTTGTAGTAGATTACAATACAAAACTAACACGCGTTGTTTTGGTTGCCAGAGTGATACATTGCTTGCGTGGGCGGGAGTTTTGGTTCCGGCTTTGTCGCAGCGAGGAAGAACATGTGGTGACTGGAGGTGTTGTTCAAGCTCCTCATTTTTTTATCTGTTGGACTTCTCACAAGAAGTGTTTAGTATATCTAAATGTTTATGCACAATTTCCATCAGTGTGTCCATGTAATCGTGGCTTTTAGCTTCTAGTTTTGCTTAGTGTAGGGAAGTTCGCGATGCATGAGGTCTGTGGATTCGGCCAAATTTTAAACTGACTGAAAGCATATCCTAGGGAGAGCAGCTTTCGTGTGTGGAATGACGTTTCCTTCTGTTCACGGTAAGAACCGCAGATTGATGGCCTGTAACGTCATCTGAAGACGCTTTATGTAGTAGTCGGAATTTTCAGAAAAAACGATGACGTCTTGAGTAGACCAGTCAAAAATGGTAGTTCAGGCCTACCTTTAGAGCATTGATTAGTGCGTTGTACTGATGCAGTGCGTACGAAAATCGGAGGCGCTGAAGAAATAGCGAATCACAAGACCTTGAGCTCAAATAGGATATCTAGTGTTGCCATCAAAGTTCCGTCTCAATCTGTCTGTGTGACTTTCAGTTTGCCAGTAACCTGTCATGAAGTTCATCGATGAGAAATACCTCGAGTTGCGTAGCTGATCCGCAGTGTCGTTTGGTGGGAAAAAAAAAGATACCAGTCATCAGGGATTACGTTGATACGGTGGTGGTAGGTGCGGAATCGCAAGAATGCTATTTTAGAATTGACGCTTGGGGCAAGTTGGACGTGGTAATGTATTTTTAAAATGAGCAGCTCAAAAAAAAGAGGGCGCAACAAGCATCACGCAATGCCTTCTCATAAATAACTTTATTTGAAAGAACGCACAAAATTTAAACCACGACCAAGTGTCGCATGCTCGTACTTGATTGATAGTCAAACAAAATACAGAAAGACTTGTTCCAACAAAGATCAGAAACAGCTCGAAAGAAAGTGTTAACATGCGCGCATTGTACTAAGAGCTGAAATGATTGAACGAAAAATTCATGGTCATTCATTGCTACTGAGATTGTGCTTTTGCATTGATTGCCTTTTTTTTGTTAAAGGGGCCCTGCAACACTTTTGGAGCGTGGTCAAAAAAACGCCGCCCATCGGTAGTAGAGGCTCCCGGCAACACACGAGCCGAATATTATAGCGCACCCTATGGCCTGTAATCTACAATAATGCTAAGAGTCGGCTACAAATATAGCTTTCTCTTCTCTCTACAAATCACGGCATTAAGCCCAGTAAGCTCATCTATGAGCCATTGGCTGATTTGAACACGGTGCACTCGTTCGTTACAGAGATCGCCGCGGGAGGCCACGACTTGTCCATGCGCGTGCGCGATCACTCTAAAAAAGCCACGCATTCAAAAAAAAAACGAAGAAAAAAGTGTTCAAAGCCAGGAGGCGCGAGTAACGTGTTTTTTTTCCCTTTCCATCACTCGCTGCTTAGCTTCTAGTAATTTCGTCGTGACGAGAGAAGAGATAATGTAATTGCAGTATGCGACAAATCTTCGTAAGTACACTCGCACTGAACGGATTCTTAAAATTTTTGTGCCGTTGAATTCGTTAGGTAATGAGCTCCTCCGATGAATTTGTTCCGTGGTTGCTCGAAAAAGTGTTTCAGGGCCCCTTATATTAATGAGACTAAACAATGTCTCTTGTAGTCTGATTTTTATGCCTGAAGAAACAAATGTTATCACAAAAATTAGGGGTGCATCTGCGTTATGCATGGTGACAGGCGACATGTGAGTACGCGTTGCCTTATAGCGAACGCTGGAGTTCTGGCCTTACATTGAAACAACGGCCTTTTTTCAATGTACACATCAACACAGGAAAAACTAAACCTGTATACTAAAGTTATGCCTTGTACAAACGATGGCGTATGCTGTGCAGCCTTGTTTTTTTTTTTTTTTTGTCGCACGTGATGTTTTTTCGCCAGCTTGTTTTCAACTCTACATCAAGTGTTATGTTGCTTTCTCTGCTCCTAAAAATGAATAGCATTGGTAGTATAGCTAAAGAGAGGCTGGTGAAAAAAAATGATGACCAAAAAAATCTTTACCGTAAAGCACACTTCACCGTTTGTACCATGAACAAAGTGGCTTGTACACTGAATTGGGCTTCTCTGTGGTCATGTACACATTGAAAATCTCGCCATAGACTGAAAGCAAGACTAGAGAGGGACAACTGCTAAGAAAACTTGCTAGATTTGCAACTGGCTGGACAAGCAATTTCTGAGGAAGAGACCGAAGGCGTCTCAAAGCGTAGGGTCAGTTATCATTCCTAAAAACTGTAAACTAAGTGTAAGGACAGTCTGATTATTCGTATAATTATACCCAGCCAGACAGATCTGTATGTATGTTTACATTTAACGAAAATTTATGTATATGCCGTTGCTCGTACGTAAGTCTCGCACATCTTCGGTTAGAAGTGGCTCGGATTTATGTCAGACACCCATCCTGCCAGCATTTACGACGTTAAAGGCATAAAACTTTGTTCTGCATGCCTATTTTGAACGTATTTTTAATGATTATGAACGCCTCCTGCAATGAATAATATGGGCCTGAAATTTGATTCCACGCAGATTGAAGGTTCAATCAAAACAACTAGAGCGGAGTTATTAGCGCTCATGAAGCGCTATGCCGTGGGTTTCCAACAGCAAGGCATCAATCCGGGGGATCGTGTGTGCGCCCACCTAAAGAACAGTCTGGAAAACCTTGCGGCAATGTACGGCTGCATCTTCGCTGGAGCAACACTGGTGCTGGCGAAGACTTCCCTCACCGAAAGTGCGTAGCCAATGGGCGGCTGCTAATACACTCTTAGAAGTAAAGGCAGAAGAGGGGTTTGAGGTTTCTCTTTTAGAGGAGTAGCTAACCTGCCACACCCATTCGTCCGTTTTCGGAGCAATTGTGGAGGAACCTCTAGTACTCCCTCCTCCCCATGGTTACTCCTAAAGAGAGCAACAGTTGATTTTGGCACAATAGGAAAATAGGATTTTGGTTGACTTAGCTAGAATATTTTCAGTGTGCGCAGGCATGTGATTAGAGGTACAATCTGCATGCAAGCATTGCGTTGAGAAATAAATTTCAGAATATTGACAGGAAACACGGGATTTGAGTTCGCGGCTACTGAGTCAGCTAGCGTGTACCACACCACGTTACGGCGCCGCTTGGAAACAAACTCGTATATGTAGGCACTGAGGGGGGGGGGGGTCGTTTGCACATGGCGCGAGTACTCCTGCAGTTACTAAAAAAAAGGGGGGGGGGTGTGCTTTCCTTCCTTGAAGAGGAAAGCGCCCTTCTTGGCCCGCCTTGCGCAAACAATTGTAAACATGTTTTCGTTTTTTTGGGGGGGAGAGGGGGAGCAAAGCCCTGTTCTTGGTGCACGAAACTGGCCTAATTTGAGTCTAGGTGCACCAATGTTTGAGCAACTGTAGATAACAATGTCTGGGGAGATGCTTGCGCAGGCGCTAGAAGCACTACAAAGACGCAGCGGCATCAGTTCAATGAAGGAGATTGCTTGCGTCGCTTAAGAAACAATGAACAGCATGCCGCAGGTGCGGGAAGAGGCAGCTCGCAAACGTAGAGAAGCAACAGGAAGTAACAAAAAGAAGCGTTTTGCATGGACATCCGAACCACACAAGGGGCAAATCAGTAGGTGGTACCCCAGTCAGCGCCTGGCATATTTCCACTGAAAAGTTAATTTTTTCGCTGTGGTGGGGCCTACTTGGAGATTATTAAAAAAACACAGATAGGAATTAGCCACTTGAGGCGCAACCGTTGCGCCTCAAGTTCCACTTGAGGCGCAACGGTAAACAGACAGTGGAGCTAATGGGGAGCTTACCACATAGTGATGCAAAGCCTGAACTAACATTGGTGGTCTTATTTGTTTCTTTTTTCCTTCATTTTTTCATTTTTCTCTCTTTCTTGTCAATTTCTACTTATTCCATTCTCATCTCCTTTCCTTTCTATTTCTTTCTTTTTCGTTTTGCGTTTTTTTCCTCGCAATTTCGTACTTTCTTTTTCTTTTTTGGTCTTCTTTCTTTTTGAATTTATGTCTTTCTCTTTTTGAATATTTTTCCTTCGTTTCTTTCTGTCACTCTTCGCAACAGTCTCTTTAGAACACGTTGTATAGCGTTCGTCAATTGACTACACACTGTGAAAAAGGTCGGGAAAGATTATCACTCTCATCATAACTACTTCAATGTTCTATGTCTTTTGACCGTGTGCAATGGACTTTGTATATATATATATATATATATATATATATATATGTGTATATATATATAGGATATGGCACAACGGGAGCGTTGTCAACAAGGATAAATATATTTATTTCCCAACAGTTTCGGGAGGGGTCCTCCCTTCATCAGGGGATGAGTTATACTGACATGAATTTCCAAACTTCGTTGCTGCCGCGTCCGTGTCGCCTTGAAAGATGTTTGCGAGAGTGAGAGAGAACTAAAAAAAGAAAAAAACAAAAAAAAAACAAAAAAGGGGGGAGAAAAACGATGAAAAACAAAAAGAAAGAAAAGAAAGGAAGTAAAAAAGAGGAAGAACCACTGTCAACACTGATAACCAAACCAACTGTCCGTGTACGTCCACATACGGTTCTTATCACGTGCTGTTAAGTTCTACATCAGTACATAGTTCAGTTGAGTACATCATCAATGGAGCGTTTGTCGCGGAGATAGCCAAATTACCCTACGAAGTGTGCCGTCATCGGAGACTCAATCATGCGGTACGTCCACACGCACTTCAGCCCGAACGACTCATCAACGCCGTGCTTCATCTCCTATGGTGGTGCTATGTTTTCAGACATTCCGGCGCTACTTGAGTACCTATCTTACCGGGTGGACACGTTGTTTCCGCATGTGGGCACCACGGACATCCTGAAGACGAACTCTTCAAGATCACTGCATTCGTTGACGGAAGCATTGACGCGAATGAGGCAGTTGCGCCCGAACATCAAGACACTGCATCTTAGTCTGCCACTACCTGGCGCACTCAATCGCCGACGGCGGGACTCGAACTGGCGATCAATGAATCGGTTTATTATGGAGGTACAGCGATTCAGCAGAGAGGCCCGCCGTCTCTGCCACTACGGGTTGTTAGGAGCAGGCGTCTATTACGTCGAACATGGTTTCTCAATACTCCCGCTGCGCCGCTTCCTGGCTGCTGACGGCTTACATGCAAGCTTCGAGGGAGTCGCGCGGCTGGCACAGCACACGAGGGTGCAGCTGCGATTGACGTCGGCGGCATGGAGATCGGCGGCAATCGCTTGCACGGACAACTCCAGTGCCAAGCCCCCTCAACAACAAGGAGCCCAGCGACACACAGAGCCATCCAGGGCACCAGCAATGATGTCGCCACTACCGCCAGCGAGCCAGTGAGTCCCACCAGTGAGTCAGAGATCGGCGGCAACGGCTTGCACGGCAAACTCCAGTGCCAAACCCACTCAACAACAGGGAGCCGAGGGACACAAAGAGCCATCCAGGGTCCCAGCAGTGACGACGTCACCACTCCCACCAGCGAGGCCTTACAACACCAGGCGGACGAATGCGGCGAAGACCAAGGTGGCGGCTTCCAAATGATACGGGGAAACAAAAGGTACGGGCAGTCTTAAACACGCATGGTCCCACTCATTTCTATCGATTAGGAAAATCATTGAAAAGCGGGTGTAATACGAAAAAAACACGCGGAACAACTAACCAAATATCTATCTCACGAAATTGCACCTAAGGGCCTCCGCCTAGCCTGCAACCCTCTATGTCTACACTAAGTGAAGCAGAAAGGGGGAAGTGGGAAAAAATATTACTAGAAGCGTCCTTGCAACTGACTCGGGTCATTGCGGACCATAGTGAGCGTAAGGCCGCCGAATACAGTGTCACGGAGGCCACGCAGAAATTGGTATCTCATCTCGGAGAGCATGAGGCAAGAGAACTGCAAACATATGAACTGAAGAAGAGAGGCGAAATTTCAGTAATAAAAGATAGAAAATTGAAGCGGGACTGCAGTAGCTCCACGGCTCTGCAACAGGAAAATAGGAATGATGCCGTACAAGAACGCCAGGGACCACCCGTACAACAACCTAACTTTGAGGAGAAAAATGGGAACTCGAAACTACACTGCAATCCTAATCAAAACATCCTTACTCTCGAATATGACGCTGACACTCCCGTGCCACGTGATAGCCAAAAGCAGCCGAAAACTCATGAGAAAAATGTCCTAAATCTGTCAAACACAACACTGACACCCGCTCAGCTTCTACTTTTGTCGAGAGGCTTGACCTTTTGTCCATCATCCGGTAGATTCAATGAATATGAACTGTACCAACACCTCGATAACTTTGCGCGTAATCTCCGCCTCCGTGAATACTTTCATGATCGCAAGGACTGTACGGACGAGAATAGAGTGATTGGTGGTGACAAATCATGGTGTCCGGGTGAGCAGAGGGACAAACACCTCGATATGTATATATCAGCAGTTCAAAAAGATATCATCAGAGCGTATGAACAAAATCGGCCATTTCGAAACAACCTATCAAAGTCAGAACGAAGGGAACTCGATGAACTACGAAAAAACACTGGAATTACTATCAAACCGGCTGATAAAGGGGGCTGCATAGTAATTCTAAACACGTAGGACTACTTGAAGGAAGGGGAACGACAGCTCTCAGACACAAAATTCTACAAAGAACTTCCAACAAACCCGACTCCCGAATTAGAAAGGGAGATAAAAGTAACCCTAAACAATCTCCACCGGGACGAGAAAATTACCGGCAAAATGTTAAAAGCAATGTTACCGGCCCATTCTGTTCCCGGACGATTCTATTTGCTCCCCAAAATACACAAGGCAGGTAATTCGGGACGTCCGATAGTATCCAGTAACAGCACATCAACAGAAAATATATCAGAATTCATCAATTCCTTAATAAAAAACATCCTCCAAATTTTACCTATTACCTAAAGGACACAAACCAATTCATCTGCGAAACTTCAAGTCTCGACATCCCAGGCGGCAGTTTTCTGGTGACCATGGACGTCTGCTCACTGTACACCAGCATACCCCACCATGACGGAATAGCGGCTATGGTGTCTGAATATGTAAAATCTGACTCATCAACTAGTGTAAGTGGCGAGGTACTGTTTACACTTCTTCAACTTGTACTAAATTATAACCATTTTGAGTTCAGTGGCAAGCATTTCCTTCAGGTCAGTGGCACTGCAATCGGCACGAAAATGTCCCCAAACTTCGCGAGCACCTTTATGGCTTCACTTGAAATCCCATTCATTGAGGGACGCACCTTGAAACCTTTCTACTACAGAAGATACTTAGACAATATTTTTCTGATATGAAACCATGATGAGGGAAGTCTTTTCTGCTTCATAGAGGATTTTAACAAGTGCCACCCGTCAATAATATTCACGCACAAAATTTCCAAAACTAGCATTAACTTTTTGGACGTCACTGTCACGGTCGAAAATGACCGCTTGTCAACAAACCTTTACAAAAAGCCTACAGACCGTCAAATGTACCTACACTTCAACAGCAGCCACCCAAAGCATTGCAAAATGGGTATTCCATATTCTCAGGCCTACCAGTACAGAAGAATATGCACCGATATGCGGGAATTTCACAGACACGCGGAACACCTAAAGCATTCCTTATTGAAACAAAATTATCCGGAAGACATTATTGACGATGCCATACTACGTGCTCGCAACGTGAACAGGAATGATATAATTAAGGGACCAAACAGAGTATCTAAAACGACTTCCCAAACGAACCTTGTACTAACTTAATCCTCATCAGCGCCACGAATCAACAACATACTTTCCCGCCATTTCAACATAATCAGGCAAAGCAAACGACTATTTTCGCGAAGCCACCTCACGTGGTGTACCGCCGGGATAAAAATCTGAAGGACATTCTTGTCAGAGCAAAAACAAACACCTCCAACTTTCAATCAAAGTACCATCCCTGCGGAAAAGCTCGATGCAAGGTATGCCCACAGATGGTCACAACACGTGAATCCAAAGCGAACTTCTCGGATTTCAAATTCTGCATAACTGAAAGCCTTAATTGTGACTCCAGTAACGTAATATACATGCTACATTGCAACATCTGTGGACAAGAATATATCGGACAAACAGACACGCCATTTCGGCTGCGGTAGAATAATCACCGGTACCACGCCACTTCACTGCCGTAGCTACCTTTATCTAGACATCTGCGCCTGCCAAACCACAGTTTTGAAAATATCAGCGTAACTCTTTTGCAGTCCGGTTTCTCAAACAGACGCGAGCGCGAACAGCGTGAGGCATATTTTATTTTCAAATTTCGAACATTAGTAGCCGGCATCAACGAGGACCCCGGAAAACTCAACTGCCTCCGAGAAGTAAGCCAGGAGGAAATTGGTGACAAAGATTGATAGCTGGAGACCATGCTTTTTTCTGACTGACTCGTACGTGTACACTGTCCTTTCTTCCTTTTTTTTCTTCCTTTTTTTTCTTCCTTTTTTTTCCACATGCACATACAAAGAGTTTACATTCGCCTACCACTTGATGACCATTGAAGTTAAACGGACGAAGATTAAAGGTAAAGAGCCGACCGACCCATTAACGGGAAACCCTTCCTTTACGCACGCCGCACGCCGACCGACCCATTACGGGGAAACCCTTTCTTTACGCACGCCGTCACGGACCCTCCCGGCACCGCGGCGACAATCTTGGGTGGCCCGACACACGTCGAGAACTGAACAGCACGTGATAAAAACCGTATGTGGATGTACACGGACAGTTGGTTTCGTTCTCAGTGTTGACAGTGGTTCTTCCTCTTTTTTGCTTTCTTTATTTTCTTTTTCTTTTTCGTAGTTTTTCTCTCCCCTTTTTTGTTTTTTTTTTCTTTTTTCAGTTCCCTCTCACTCTCGCAAACATCTTTCAAGGCTAGAGGGACGCGGCAGCAACGAAGTTTGGAAGTTCATGTCAGTATAACTCACCCCCTGATGAAGGGAGGACCCCTCCCGAAACTGTTGGGAAATAAATATATTTATCCTTGTTGACAACGCTCCCGTTGTGCCATATCCCATACCTTCACGAAGACTAACTGGCCCATTGAATTATTACTCCCACTATATATATATATATGTATATATATATATATATATATATATATATATATATATGTGTGTGTGTGTGTGTGTGTGTGTGTGTGTGTGTGTGTGTGTGTGTATTATGAAGCCTTGGTAGTCTTGGCTGCGTCAGCATTTATTTGAGGAAAGACCTCGCAAAACGAACGGGCAGAGCCAGTACACAGACGATGACGATGAAGAGGACTCAGAGTGGCAATGAGGACCAAGAGACAAGCGGATGATGTTGATTGTAATCATGCAGGGATGAGGACGACGTAAGTAACAAATGTCCTCAATATATATATATATATATATATATATATATATATATATATTTGAAGAATGACACAAAAACCCGTCCTTGCTGATTTGTCTGACTTCGCTATTTCCTTTCTCTAGCCGAGTATGTGCCCATTCCAAAGCCCGGTGGTACTGTCATCCTTAAATTTGGCCATAACTGCGACGTAGCATGACCAACTGTCCAAACCGTTTCTGGTGCGCGTCACCGAGCCCGCCGTGGTGGTCTATCTTGCCTACGCTGCGGGCTGCGTTTCCGAAATGCAGATCTTTGGGGGGACCAGCAATGGCTTTGACGGGGTGGCCGCCGCAAGTCTCCCTTGCAGAGTGGCTTTCCTTGTCTCGCTGCCAAATATTCTTGGGGATGACAATGGCTGTATGGCGGCGGTCGACCTCGGCCTCGCCGCGACGTATTTTCGACGTCGTAGAATGAGGGCACCAGTGGGCACCACTGGGCACCACTGGCTATGTCGAGACGGTCGTCACACGCCTAGCAGCATAATATGCCGTCGCTGTTTCGGGCTTAGGTTTAAGCTGTGCTTACAGATGTTAACGTGCTGGGCAGTTACGTATTTGCCCAACGAAGGATGCTTGTGAGTTCGCACAGGCTGCGACACGCGGCCTCCATGGTATGACGCTGAGGCCTCTGAGCTGCAGTCTGACTCGCCAATTCCATCAAGAAGGAAAGACGCTCTCTGATGACTCCGTATCACGTTCATATTAATTAACGCCTCCGGAATCGAACCCCACGAGGCAGACGCCAGCGTTGCAGAGAGGCACCATCTTGCCGCTTCCTGCGAGTTGGTCACCGTCTTACCGATCAGTGTCGTGTTTCCCGCTGACGCATGTTGCCTGCCGGAGTGCCATACGGCACTGTGGTGGTGCTCGGGTGCGCTGCCTGTCATCGTCACCAGCGGCGAATGCCAGGCTGGCAGATCGCAACACCACATGGAAGTGTTAGATAAATCTGTTTTCGGCAGCCATAAACTTCCGTGCAGTTCGAGAACACTCGGCCAAAGACTGTCGTGGAGTCTTAAGATGTATTTCCTGCTGGTGAATAAGGATGCCGTTAATGCGGGACATCTGTGGTTGGGATGCTTCAAAATTATGTTTTGGGTAGTAAACGTTCGGGGTCAGAGTGCAGCGATTGACTACACCTCTATCTATGATAAGCTGAACCTCACCAGACAAAAGGTTGTCTGCACCCAAAACCTTGTCCATGTGCAATTCTTCGAGGATGGAAACGGTGGCAAAGAACTTGCCCCTGGCGTTGGTTCACAGCTGCAAATCGAATGCACCAAAAGGCAAAGCGCTTCCACTGACGCCTCTCAAGGTTGCCTTGGACCAAAATGGGAGGGTAACGGGGTCATGGCGTTGGCGTAGCGCAGTATGGGCAGCTTCAGTTTGTACAACATCCGTAAGGTCCCCGATTCCGTCGACTTGGCCTTGTACTCTAAGAAGCGGTTGCGTCGGGGATATAAGGAAGGAAGAACGTTTAAGCAGAAAGGCAGGGAGGTTTGCCAGTTCTTAGACCGGCTGGCTACCCAGTGTTGGGGAAAGGGGTGAGGGGAAGGAAAGATGTTAAAAAGAAATGTCGCGAAGAGAGAGAGAAAGTACAAAGAAAAATTTGCGACAGAAAAAACCAACATCAAAGAGTATAAGAGACTAAAGTCTGTCTCTGAGGCCAGTTGTCCGCAAAAAGCGCAGCAAAGCTTTCAAAGCCTTTTGGGCTGAGGATAGGCTCGGCCAATGACCCAGAATCTTTTGTTCCGACAAAGGCCGATCGTCTAGTCTATCCAGAGCTACAGTGAGTTCTTGTCTTTGCGCGTTGAAATGGGTGCACTCACACAGAAGGTGTGCGATGGTTTCTTCGCAGCTGCAGTAAGTGCATGTAGGAGAGCTGGCCATTCCAACGAGATAAGAGTATGCGTTCGTGAAGGCAACTCCAAGCCACAGGTGGCATAGAAGAGTCTTCTCAGCTCGAGATATCCTTGGGGGAAGACGGAGCTGCAGATCGGGATCCAAGTTATGCAGGCGCGCGTTTGTGAAGTCTGTTGAGTTCCACTGTACCAGTGTGAGGTCACGTGCAAGCGAACGAAGTCTTGTAGCTGCGTCGGTTCTTGAGAACGGGATGGCTGTGTATTGGGTACCATCGTGTGCAGATCTAGCGGCCTCATCTGCGTGGTCATTGCCATATATACCGCAATGACCTGGTATTCACTGATACACTATGCTGCGCTGTTTTTCGATTGCTTGGTGATGAAGAAGCCTTATTTCAGCTACTGACAGTTCATTAGATCTATGGCGAAAGGGTGACATAAGACATTGAAGAGCTGCCTTCGAGTCCGAGAAGATAGAAGAAATTCCCGAAGGTTCTTCCACTATGAACTCCAATGCTGCACGTATGGCGGCGAGTTCTGCAGCTGTCGACGACATCAAATGCAATGTCATGAATTTTATTGTGATGTGCCTCTTGGGAATAACCACCGCCCCTGCAGAGCTTACTGAAGACACCGAGCCATCCATGTATTTGTGAAGGCGTCGGGGATATAGTAATTCAACGTGGTACACGGGGTGGAATCACGATGAGCCCCTCCTAACACAACATTGCTGAAATCTAACAGACAATAATGCCAAGGAAATATAGGGGAGGAAATAAAGGGTGCCGTGGGCAGGAAGCGGTTCCTGCCCACAGCAAGTTGTTATCTTTTCAATCACTTTTTTTTCACATTTACCGTACATTTTGGTCTAATAACCTCCCCTATATTTCATTGGCATTATCGTCTGTTACATTATATATATATATATATATATATATATATATATGTGTGTGTGTGTGTGTGTGTGTGTGTGTGTGTGTGTGTGTGTGTGTGTGTGTGTGTGTGTGTGTGTGTGTGTGTGTGTGTGTGTGTGTGTGTGTGTGTGTGTGTGTGTGTGTGTGTATATATATATAGGCCTGAATGTAGGATTATAGGGGCACAGTCACTAAGAAAAGTTGCTAGCTTCGGAGCTGGCTAGTGAAGCACCGCCTGAAAAAGACCGAAGCAGTCTCGAAACGTACGGTCAGTTTTTATTATACTATGCTCTAAATGCACGGGCACAGTCGGCTTATTCCTATAATTTTACTTAGCCAGACAAATATGCCATCATCTTTACATTTAAGAAAATATTTCTATTGAAATGTTGAGTTTAACATCCCGAAACGACCAAACTATTAACAGAGACCCTGTAGTGAAGGGCTCCGCAATTTCCGGCCACATGAGGTTACATTATTAGGCACCTAAATCTGAGCACACGGGTCTGTAGCATTTCTGTCTTCATAGCTTTCCAGTGGATTCCCGCTCATTGCGGCGTGATGGGAAACGAAGAGGCAGACGCTGAAGCTAAAAATGCCTTAAGCAGTGCCCCTGAAGTACGCATTGCGTTTTCACGAGCTGACACGAACGCCCTGCTTCGCTGCGTGATGCGCAGCTACACACTTCAGCACTGGACCAAACCGGAACGGCGACACCAGCGACTTCACAAATGGGACCCGGAAATTAGGTTCCGCATGACTCCTAAATTTCAACGGCAACTCACAAGTATGATCCACCGCATTCGTCTTGGTGTAGCGTACACCAGACGTTACGCACATACCATCGGTCGCAGTGACACCGCTCCTAATTGTGAACACTGTGATGTGCCAGAAACACTTGAGCACATATTTTGTGTCTGCCCAGCATACGCACGTGAACGACAAACACTGATTTCTTCTACTGAACTATATCGCAGTTGGGCATTAACTGATGAGACCATGTTGGGCCCTTGGCCAGACACCAACAGTGCAACTGCGGTCACAAGAGCAGTTATTACGTTTTTAGAAACAACTGGACTATGTGCGCGGCTATAAAATGTGTCTCAGCTAGAAAGAACACTACATGCTCACCTCTCTATTTCACCATCGTCATCCATTATTCTTTCTTTTCCCCTTTCCCTTCCCCCTGTGTAGAGTAGCAGGCTAGAGCAAGCTATCGCTCAGGCCGACCTCTCTGCCTTTCTGTAAATAAACTTACCTTACTACGCCTTCATAGAAAATGCAGGTACCGCAGTCCGAATTTGATCTCACAACCTGCGGGTAAGCAACCCAGTACCTTAGCCACTATACCACCGTGGCGGGGCAAAATGGTTAAACGTAGGAACTTGCCAACTATGCGAGTTAATGTAGTATATCCCACCGTTCTCATTTGTGTTTCAAGATGGCACTGCGCCGTTTGATGACGCTTATTTTCGTGAAATAAACCGCAAAACATCAGTGATGCTACGTCAGTTTTATTGTTGCTGATTTAGGCGCTCGTAGAAAAACAGTTCTTTTATATATATGTGGCTTTTGTGGTCTATCATTTTGCAGGAGAGCTGCGTGGGCAGATCGTCGACAGTGACAGCTCACATGTTCTTACAGACGTTGAACTGGCCGAAAAAGTGACAAAAGCAATTTTGTGTCTTGAACTCAAGGTACGTGAATTAAACCAGCATATATTTCTTGAGAGAATATGAACGCTTATTTGAATTGAATAAATCTTCGCTCCCAGATAAACTATTCACTCTGAGTGAACAGTTTTGAGACTAAAAATGTTGGCATAGAATGGTTAATAGATGAGTGTCGGTGCTTCTAGCTATGGCTTTTAGGGTGCATCAGGCCCCGTAGTGATGGATCACTATGAATTGCTTCAACTAGTTTTCTATGTAAAATGTTATATTTTAGTGGCTTATTCATTTTATTCATTCTAAAATATTCCTATGACGAGCAATTTTCAGCGCAAAGCAGCCTTAAAAATTGTCATTTTACTAAATGTCGATTTTCCGTTACTTAATAATAGGACTCCTAATTCGAAGCTGATCAAGAGATCACTAAATTATGCTTGAATTTCGGCCACCTTTATCAGCTCATTTCATATGCCACGTAACTTCGATTGAAGGTGCATGACTATGTCGAAGCACATTAAGCAGGTATGATAGGGCAAGTGGTACTTGCCAGTTTGAACGCAATATTTTAGAAGCCAAGTGTGCACATATATGCGAGTATGTACATGATATTTCACATGCCCACCAAGAATGCCACTGGGTGCCATGTGATATCCTCCTCTGTAAAGGCTTCACCAGGGTGGAGGAGCGCTGGCTTCTCCACTTCTTCACCAATACTGTACTGTGCCCGGCAGTACTGGAGCATTTTAATTCGGCCTTCTCGGGCACATGCTGCAATGTTAGAAGTCTTGTGACACATATCATGTGTTTTTGGCATGTCCCTCAAATTCCATCTACCCCCCACTTCAACCCACGCGAGAGAACTGAGAAGCTGTGCTGCTCCGTTTCTCTGCCTTCCAAGCCCAACAGGCGTTAGGGGCTAGGATACCGCACTAGGGATCCTTCTAGTGTTTATCAAAGGCGGGCCCTTTAGACTCGCCTTATTTATACCTCTCACTGTAAATATAATAATAAATGCTTTTCACCACCACCACTAGTCGACGGTTATTAAAATGGGTTAGTGGGTCGGTTTGCCATTGAAAAGCTTTTCACGCAGCCTTTCGCATTCACCTCATGCAGTTATTAGGGGCTAAGCTCTTTAAGGCGTGGACCTGTCTCCCCTCCGTCGCTGTCCTACGTAGCCACCGGGTTGCGAGATGGGAGATGGCGGTACTTGGTGTGTTCGCTAGGTGAACGCATGAATGAACGCATGGACGCATGGAGAGACAGACTAGCAGATGGACAGACGGATGGACAAACGCGTGGAGCGGGTATGTGCCACAGGGGATGTGAGATGGCGGTTTGGAGTGTTGACTAGATGGACGCACGGACGGCCGGACAGAGAGACCAGAGAATGGATGGACAGATGGATGGACACATGGACAGATGGACGGACGCATGGATGGACGCACGGATGGTCGCGCGGAAGTACGGAAGCAAGAATGAATGGACGAACGGAAGCTTGAATGGGCTGACGGACGCTTCGCCCCACTCATCACCATTCACTCCGTGAATATGCCGTGATTTTTTTTTCTCGTATAACTCTTCGGTACTTGGTATAGAGGGTGCCACCGGACACTCGATTCGAAAGAGTCCAAGAGAGTCCAAGAGCTTAGTCAACATGTTGTCGTGAATCGCAGCATGACTGATCGCACGGCAACGCTGTTGATAACGGAAAAAGGAGAGGGAGAGGTGAAGAAAAGCTGTAGTTTACATCAGCTGAACCGGCCCACGTGTAATGACTGCTTAGATCCTGCTGGTTCGATAAAGGCCGACCAAGTTCAAAAGAGTCGTGAAATTGAAGAAAGTTGGATAAATCGAATATTCAAAATCTACACGCGTGCATGTTTATCGAATAATTTTTTTGTATTTATGCGAAGGCACAGAGCACTATAGATGATGTAGGACACATCCATGACGAATGCAGCATTCGCCCTCTGTATTCCCGCTCAAAAGCACGCCAAAAAAAAAAGTCGCATAAAGTTGTACATGCCAGCGGATGCCGCTAAGTGACTAAATAAGGTGATGCAACAGTGCCGCAAGGTCCAATCACACCTTGGCAGAAGCGTGACGTCGTGCCCCTGAAGCATCAGCGAAAATGCTTTGCCCCTCCAACTTTTCTAGAAAACGTTCCACTAAGGCATTTATTTCTCTGCATCGAAGCTCACAGCGGCATGACAAAAGTGCCTGCAGATATAAATGTAGCTAGCATTTCTGTAAAGCAGGGCCTATAATTACACAGCTCATAGCTATAGATAGGTGGCTGTGAGGCGAAAGAATTGCGCATGTTTACTGTGATACCGACTGACTCTGCGGGCTGGCTCCCTTCACTCAGTTACTATTAATGACTAGTCGTTGTCTTATCTTGACTTACATGCCGTGTCAATGCCATATCTTCATCTAAATTTTGACAGTTATGTCCTTAACAGTAACTTGTTCCCTGGCCCACTTTGTTATCTCCATTCACATTAAACGTTACACTTTAAATTTTCCTTTCAATGACTTCCAATTTTCTGCCCGCCCTGATACGGTGGTGTAGTGGCTAAGGTTTTCAGCGGCAGACCGGCTGCGGAAGCAGGGTTGAATTCCGGCTGCGGCGGTTGCATTCTTGATGGAGGCGAAAATGCTGCGGGGCCATGGGCTCATGTTTGGGTGCACGGTAAAGAACCACAGTTGGTCGATATTTCCAAAGTCCACCACTACGGCGTCTCTCATAACCATATAGTGGTTTTGGAACGTTAATCCTCGAATATCTATCTAAATTTCCGCCACGTTTCTGCTCCGTAGGTAGGGAACCGTAAGATTCAGCGGTAAAAATCAGCTAAATCCCTTTAGGGATAGTAGTTAACTGCAAATCTTAATTCGAGAATGGCCGTCTAAAGCGCCATACCCCGCTATTTAGTACTGTTCGTGTGCTCTACAAAAACACGATCTTGTTCAGGGTCTATTAGCAATGGGTCCTGTATCTGGTTTCACGGATGCCGCATCATTCAAGTACCTGGACCAGTCCACCTTCAGAGAGTGCCCTGTCGGAGACCCGAGGGCAGCAGTCTTCGTTGTTGTCTACACGTCGGGCACCACGGGACTTCCGAAGGGCGTCGAGCTCACTCACCATAGCTTCGTTGCCAACTTCTGCATATCAAAGTACGTAGTCTTATGAGTGAATGTCGAACGATAAGCTTGTATCGCCGTTACATTTGTGTGACCGCAGAAAGTTTCGCATATGGTGAAGAACCGAGAAGCCATGCTAGTACACTCTTGAAGAATGCAGTTGGGCAGAGAGAATAACGTCAAAAATGGCGTGAACACTACAGCGCGCATGGCGGATGAGCTTAGTTACCTCAGACACGCAAACTGACGACACTAAGGAGGGCGAATGAGCATGCATCATCGTATAACCCCAATATAGTGCACTTCATGTGCTTGCGCTTGGCGCTTTCCTTGATAAGACGCTTGGCGCACATGAGCTAGCGTATGCGCGACAACAACACTGCAGTCGATATTGCAAGAAAGAATACAGTCATTATGAATGTTTTGGAATCTTCAGGCGATTGTTTTTGTTGGTCATCTCGCTTCGTTGCTGCAATTGGTTGGCTTGCACCTTTGTGAAAAAAAATCACATAAGCTGCGACCAAGGTTTGTCATGTTGTCCCCTAGACTTACGACATTCCAGCAGAAGCTATTACTGCACTTTTCCCATACTTTCGTCAGTGGAGACGTAGACCTTCAAGTAGTTTCTTCTAAGCGAGACACGTTCAAGATAATTCTTATCTCTGAAACAGCCAGAAAATGCCATGGGATCTACAGCGATGTTCACGTTCTTCCAAAATAGGAACGAAAGCTCGTTTCTAATTTCTTCGTAATGTTGAACTGAACTCGCTGAGCAGGTTCTTTTATTAGGAAATGAACGCGTTCCTGTTACATTTCAAACATTGAAACGTGTCGCTACAATAACGTTATATTTGCATTTTTTTATCCTCTTGTGGATTACCCTGAGCTGTACTAAGGATACAAACCGCAAACCCGCATCGAAATACGGATGTTATAGGAACGTGAACATCAGCAATAAGAATTGCCTGTTCGTGCGGCCGCCTTACGTGTCGATGACCCTGGTTGTGCTAAAGTTGATGCGATGGGCCATCTCTTTTCTATGTTCGCCGAGAGCGTTTCGCGCAGAGTTGAAGCTACTTACGTCATTTCTCCTGTAGGGCAGTTAACCCCTTAACTGCTTCGGACGAACAGAGCTCGTCCTGCCTCAACTGTCACCAAACGTTTTTGGACGGATAGAACTTGTCCAAGCGGAATAAGTACTCCTTTCTAGTGTTCAGGCGGAGAGCGCACACATACGACTCACATTGCGTGTCATCTTCCAGATGGCAGCATTTTAGCGAGGATTTCTTTTTACCGTGTGGCATGAGCGTAGTTTTCGTATGAAAAAACGGCGTGCTGTGGCGGTGACCCATGCATAGCAGGCACATGAACTCGAAAGAAACGCAATTTTTGTCATCTTTTTGTGATGATGATTACAGTACAGATATTTATCGTGTGCCAACTAATAAAGACAGTAATTACGGTGAATTGAGCAGTTGCTCCGGTGATCATAAAGACGGCTACGACAAAAACGCGGCAAGTGGCCGCCAGTTAAGCCGCCTTGCGTTACTACCCTTTGGAAATTGTCCATGTGGCGCCGAAGCTCCTCGAGTGAAATACCCCAAGGGTTCTTAGCCTACAAAAGTGAAAAAAAGATGTGGTGTCTGTAACTCTTTGGCTGATAAGGTTTTAAAATTTCATTTGCAGCAATTAGCTGGTTTTCTATGTATTGTCCAGAAATAATATTTAGTCATATATATTCACTGAGCATGTGGTGAAAATATTTTTCAACATTGACTAGCTGCTTTTTAGTGCAATCAGATTCTAAATTAAAAATAAAATTAGGCGCTTTTTAATGAAAATTTTTTATAAGAACGAGCAGTTGAGGAGTAACGCAATAATGATTTCCGAAAACACGTTAACAGCGGCGGAGGCAGCTCGATCAGCAGACCGCGTGAGCCTGTTCCGCATAAACGATTGTTACAAGATATGTGTACTATATTTCTTTGAAATTTATTTAAACAACATATACGTATTGAGGAACACTATCTGACATGTGGCTGCGCATTGAGTCTGCTGATTGTCAAGCTCGAATCATTTTCTCTCGTACATATTCGGCTATCACAAACAAGTGCGACGGGCAAACGTGACAAACCTTCTTTTTCAGGCCTTGTATGTCATCAGATGAAACGGATACTGTGCTCGCTTCAGCTCCTATCGGCCACCTGTCTGGACTGCTGCTCGGATTGATGGCTGTTCTCGATGGATCAGTCTGCGTCCTTGCGCAGCCAGGCCTCAGCCTTCAAGAATTCACTGAACTTGCTGATGAACATAATGTAAGTTATTCGTTAAGTATTTCGGTATGATTCTTTATTCCAGACATGCGAAGGCTTATTATGGCTTGACGATTGCAAGAAAAAAATTTGGCATATCTCACGCACCTTGCAAATCGACGTTATGCTATGCCTGCCGATATGAGTACGTTAGATACACGCACTACCAGCATGAAGTAAAGTAGACTGAAACGTTTCATTAGCCCGTGTTGGTGGTTACGTGTGCACACATAACGAATACGTATGCATCTCTGACGTATCTGTGGCGTCAATGTGTCGATGGGTCACTGTGAAATGTGAGCACCAGGAGCAGAAGTATAGTTGTTTCTGCGACCGTCCGTTAATGGAGTGATGAGGGGTCCCTGTACATTAAAAAACTAGGTAATTTAAATTGACACCTCTTATAAAGAAGTTGTCTATGACATATGCGTTCCTCGTAGTGGTCACGAAATTTTCAAAGGCTATGTCTACATAGACAACGTCTTACATTAATTGTGTGAATCAGGTCAGGTTGTGGTTTAAAATATCCACAATAACGATGTCAGCGACAATGAGAAGTGGTACGCTTATATGCCTTGCTTGTGCAAGCAAGTATGGCGGCCCTCCATGGATGCTGCTATAAAAAAAAGCTTTAGTGGATGGCGCTTTACTGCAATTGCCGTTACAGGTCGAGGGATCAAATCTTGACTGCGGCGACTACATTTTCGATGGAGGCGAAATTGTTGTGAGTCCGTGTGCTCCTATGGGTGCCCGTTAAAGAGCCCCAGGTGGTAGAAATTTCCGGAGCCTTTCACTACGGCGTCTCTTAAGCATGAGGTGGTTTTCGAACATATAAATGCTACTTATCAATCAGTCAATACGATTGCTGTTATCTCAACGTGACGGGTGTATGATAAAAATACATATGTACTGTTTATAAGATTGCATAGCTAGGACTGCAACCATAGTTAACGTTTTACGAACATTGCGGTATAATTGACAACCAATTCCGAGAACTACGACATATACTACGATTAGACTATTTTTTGAAGGCTGTAGTCCGTATACCCTGTGTATAAACTTGCATCGATTTACATGAATGCGGTATTTTTTGCTGGTTAGATGTAACAGCGGTTTTATTATGTTAAAAGTTCTGAATATTCGTTCGAAATGAGGTGGTGTAGCATTTCAGGCATATATCTTGAAACAATTTGCCGTACTATTCAAAATTAGTTTAAGTAGTGTTCGATAAGTATTTGTAATCGATTCGGCTTAATGACTATTCACTTCAGTTCTAAATTGCACTCTTCGCACATCACTTAGCAGAGGTGGCAGACATTTTCGGTGTCTCTCTTAATCATATCGCAATTTTGGGACGTTAAAGTCCAACAAATATTATTATTTTAACTAATGCTTTGTACAATTTCTATTATACTATCTTCAGCCATTAATATATGGTACAAATGTATTAGGCCGTTGTCGAAAGAAAACGTTCACTAGATAAAGGAGACGAGATTACGACGTCTCTACACTCTAATATGAATTACGTATTCACGCGATAGATGATGAAAAATTCCATGAGTCGATATAGCTTTGCCTGCTTTTGTATATCGCCCATCAGTAAGAACCTTACTGATCACCTCAATGATCATCACCTCTACGGTGGTGTTAGTGGTAAACATTTCATCACCCTTTGAAGAAAGTCTTTGTGTCGCATTACCGTCACTGCACACTCTTCCATGCAGATTACGTCTATGTTCTCATTTCCGACGCGACTTCAGACTTTAGCAGAAGAGATGCTCCGTGACGGAAAGCAGATCAGGAGCACTCGTCGCATCGGCGTGGCCGGTGGTGTACTTTCACAAGCAACGTATGATGCGGCCTTCAAGGCATTCGAGAATCTCGACAGCTTGGTCATCATGTACACTATGACGGAGAGCGGTGGCATCGTCTGTTCAACTTCTCTGCACGAGGCGATAAGAATTGGCATGGGATTTCCAGGGGCCATGGTTGAAATCAAGGTATTTGTATAACAGTTTTTTTTTTTGCAGTACTAACCATGTAAGCAGGAACGAATAGAATTTTGCAGTTTTGAAACTTGGTTCACGAGAACCATTTTCGTATTTTTGTATATTTATGAAAGGAACCACCACCAACTCTAAAGGAAACAATATCTCGATAAAACACTCAAAATATTTTCATTTTGTTGGGAACGTACCTAGCCCAGCTGCATTTTGTTTGTCGTAGAATTTGTGTATGTCAAAAGGATTGTGGTGCACACAAGCTAGATAGTTTTTGACGCTCTTGTGTAAAGAGCTCCTTTCGCAGAAATTCCGGCGTCGGCAATGTTGGTTGTGAGCGAAAAAATATCTTCTGCGTGACCGAAAATTGATAGATACAAATAAAATAAATACTATTAAGTAATTCCGGGTCTGTGTTAGAAATCAAACTCGGGTCGTTTGCGTGTCCAGCGGGTGTTCTACGACACAGCCACACGTCTGCTTGCGAATATGATGGAAATAACTGCTTCTGCTTGAAAACGCAGTGATAGTAACTTTCATGCGGAGGGAGGGAGGCTTTATGCGCGCACTTATCCTGTGGTGGGGGAGAATCTTGCACCTTTGCTTTGATCGGAATGATTGCGTTTAGTTGCTGGAAGGACAAAGATCACTTCCCTTGCTGGACAAGTTATGTTTGCGAAAAGAGCGTGCTTTTCAAACACAACGAAGTAACAACTGGGACAGTTGTCAGTGCGTACTCATATCTGTACCAATGATTACGTTTCTGCATTTTTTTGTTTAAACGGTGCGTTGAGTGTCAATCTGTAAACATTGTTAGTTAGCTGCCATCCTGTGTGTGTTGTTTTCGTGCTTTTTTTGTGCATGAACAGCACGCTGCACGTTTGAATGTGCTTGCCGTTCTCAGTGTTACATGCCAAGTTTTTGATGTAGAATTTACTGCTTCGCCCATGCGGTGAAACTGTGACTTCTTCTTGCTTGAGCAAAACAAGGTACCCTACGTGGATGAATGGATGGATGAATTAACTTTATTGTGAATTTCGGAACGCCCTTCATCTCGTAGCGGGTCATATTCATATCGGAACAAAAAGACCAAGTCTTTCTACAGCATCGCGTCCGAAGAAAAAAAAAGTAGGATTACACTAGTCTTTCCACAGGACCAAAAGAAAAGTTCTTTTCCAGCTTTCTTCCTTGCACTCGTTGTGCAAGGCGCCCGCAGGGGTGTCTACGCAAGCAGGTGTTTTGTGAGTGATGTTACCACCGACCTGAGCCTATGGGGGGGGGGGGGGGGAATCAATTTTTTTTCTCTTAGCCGTGCATGGCATTGCAATGTCTGGTGAAAGGAGATGGGGGGGAGGGGTGACTTACTCTGGGTGATTGGACTTCTAAGGCCTCTTGGTAAATGCAACGCACCCTTTTAGCACCGGCTTGGCATCTTTTCCGATCTTTCTCTGATAATCGATCGTTCTTTCTGCTTTAAGTTAAAGCTTTTTTTGTAGTGTCGTCTCTTCCATTTATTTCCTTGTTTTCTGGCGGCAAGGGATATCTTTTGAGGTTTTAAGTCAGATTTGGTTATAGTATTGGCGTGCTGCTGGCTTTGTGCAGACCTGCTCACATGTTCTGCCACGTTGTAGGCACTGTTGCCGAACGAACAACCTTTTCCATGGAAAGAAACTAATTACCCATGAATCGCCCCGCAAGAATTGGCGCACAGATGCAAGTACACATCCCCCCCCCGCCTCCAACAAAGAATAAACACGACTTGTTCTCCAAGTACCACGTTAGTCATTGTGCGTATCGTGACAAGAATGCTCGAAACATATCACCACTCCTTGCACCCAGGCACCTCACTGAGACAATAGGAAATAGCTACAAGGCCATGAAGATGGCCATTGGGTACTTTCTGGTGGAGGTCAAGGGTGAGACTCCGTATGAGAAGTTCACTGACCTTGTAGCGTTTGAGGAGAAGCCAATAACCCTCGCCGCTGACCGAGCCATGAACACCGTCGAATAAGTCTTGTCAGACGACAACTTAGTAGATCTTTCGGATGAGGCACTTCTAGGTAGTAGATATGCTGAATGAACGACCACGTGATATATAAAACAATGATTTTTCGTATAGTTCAATTCAGTATATTATGGAATGATTATTGGCGTAGACAACAATGCAATGTTTTTTTTCACGTCGACTTAGTTTGAGTGTTTTGGAGTTATGTCTTTGCGATTATGAGTAACACCAATGTTTTCTATATGATAACTCAGCTTGACAATATAACGTTTCATTTTTAAGCTTCCTGTTAGCAGTTATCTGCCTTTGTATATGCCTGATTTTGTGTGGTTTGTAACGGATACATTTTTTTTATTAATGAATAAATTTTGACCAAGAAAACAGTTTTTTTTCGACAGTGTGGGAACATCAGTTTCTATTTTAGGTATATTTCTGAAAGTGACGGTGCTAACCAACTTGCGGGCATGTCCACTATCAGGAAATATTCATAAATAACAGCGCCCAGATTAGAAGAAAACCCCAGGCACACGCAGGTAGTGGACCCTGTGAGTAGAGTCAAGCTGGGTCCAAGTGAGCCAGGCGAAATCTGCTTCCGTATACCGACAGTGATGCGTGGCTATTACAAGCGACCAAAAGAGACAGCGGAATTCTTTGAAGGAAATGGCTGGTGTCGATCAGGTGAGTGGCAGTTTCAGGCACATTAAAGAGACACTAAACATAAGCAATGACTTGGTATAAATTTATGAACTGTTAATAGTGATAAACTGCAATTGATGAATATATGTCACTATGAAAAGTTCGTTATCAGCGGAGAAAAGCTCCGTGTGTGACATCAGAAATTTCAGAATGCATTTTTCGCATTTTCGTGACACTGGCGTGACAAAGTTGGCTGAAATTTCTTGTGCCAGGTGATTGACACCCACAGATTGCTACGTACTTCATTTCTAGCTATCGGAAGCTGCGTAGGAACCAGTATAAACTCCTTAAAAGTCTACGACGTCGTGGTGTTCGGTGCGAGACCGAAATTCGAGACTCCACCCACATTTTTTTTTTTTGGGGGGGGGGGGGGGCGTTTTCTGTAGAAGCCTTCATGTGCGCGCGCCTCCGTGTTTTAGGGTGGTGACAACTTCGAACATGGTTGCTTACTCTAGCTAAACCAGCCGCCATACTTCACGGGCCGACATGTTGGTTCTCAGTGGTCGCTCATTTACATTAAAGGCAGCGTGGGTTTTAACAAGACGGGGCTATGTTTTTTTTCCCGATATCGCAAGTTCTGAAGGCTGAAGATTTATATTCTAATGTTACCCGCTGTTTTGTAGAATAGGAAAGACATGTTCGTGGCTCGAGTTTGTTTCAAATACTGTTAAAACAGTCCGTTTCTCCCACCTGTTAGACCCAGCGCATTGACGGTGTGAGAATATTTAGGGAGCCTATATTTGCGTACGGGAGAACCTCGCAGTCACTGTGAACCTACTTCAATGTCTGCGCGGCATTCCTGAAGCAAGTTCACCTTAGCACTGCAGACACCTCAAAGTCCTCCTGATGCAAAGATCGAAACCGTGCTCTTTATATGATGGTACCCATAGCGACAGGGAAGGCAGATGAAACAACTGGGTAGCTCGCGTTGTTCTCTGTAAACCGCATAACTTCGCTAGCCTGTTTATCATACCTGAAATATTGATTTTGTGTGCAATATAATTTCCTGCAGCAAGTTTAGTTCCTGCAAATGAATCTGTACAATGGACTGCTTAAACCCTTACCAGCTGTAAGCATTTCCCGAAAATAGTAGAGCACTCAATCATATTACACCAACCCTCCCCCCACAAAAGCCTGTATATTAGACTAAAAGAAAAACAAAGGGCTGCAACAACAGTAAAACCAAGTTTTTTCACGTCATAGTTTATTGCTAACAGCATCCAAACGGCATATGACCCTAATTTCTTCGAACCGTCCTGCCTCCACTGCGAAAAGCTCGTGTCTTCGCAGTGGGCCCGCGATACAGCAAGAAAACGAAAATTCACACGCGGCGCCGACGACGTATACGGAGTCCATACTCATTTTCTCTACAAGCAATAAATAAAAACTCAGTTTACGATATCAAATCTTCTATGTGGCTCGTTATGAAACAAAGGAACGGCAAAAATTACGATGCAGCACATAGTGCATATTTGAGTTATGGGCCAACAACCAACTTGCTTAGTGCACATATGCTACACCATTCAGGACCGACAGACAGACAGAACGACGGACGGACGCAAAC
Source organism: Rhipicephalus microplus (assembly GCF_043290135.1). Taxonomy (NCBI): domain Eukaryota; kingdom Metazoa; phylum Arthropoda; class Arachnida; order Ixodida; family Ixodidae; genus Rhipicephalus; species Rhipicephalus microplus. The sequence goes on from NC_134706.1 coordinate 73,445,289, forward strand.
ATAAATCTGTCGCATTCTATGTGAAAGTGAAACCCTTCTTGCAATTATTGAGCGAGTTTTGGTGTGGTTGCGCGTATGATTGAAGGGAAGAACGAATACCTCATGGCAAATCACACAAAATTTAGTTGTGTTGCAAATGAGCAAGACTACAAGAGTCTACAGAGAACGCGGTCGTCGGCTCGTCTGCCTACCTCTACAAATGGCCTTCCTCAGTGACCTAGGAGAAATTGCAGGAACGCGAACACCTGCCAGCAAAGTAAGACGTGAACGCGAGCGTTTGTAGGTGGTTCACGGGCCTGGCGTTTTCCACAATGAATGCGGTGACGGTTTCGGAAACCGATAAAGCACAGATAGTGAATGCATGCAGGACCACACATTCGACTAGTCATATCATTCTATTGGTCGACCGTGCTTCGACTACGAGGATAAACAAGCATACTCAGCCAGCTTTCACTTGCATAGCCCAGCGTAGCTGAACGAAGCCTGATTCATTTATATACTGTGCACGTTGTCGTGTTCACTTTCCTCATTTTGCTCTTTCTCGCATGGCTAAGTCAGCGCTTTCAAAAAATGTGCGGTTATATACTCAGCCCGCTCGCAATACAACGGGTGTTCACCTCCCAAAGACGGGGAGAAGTAGTTGGCTCCAAGCAGTCTCACTTCACTTGTGTAATCCAGCGTTTCCGTTGGCTAGAGCAAGTCGGGAAGCGGGACAGTCTCAAGTGGTTTTGCATTGCGGCATGCAGCACCCTGGCATTTACACTTCAAAGTCCTTGTAGGTGCGCTTAGCGCAAGAATGGTGTCGTAGCGCAAGCTACGTCTACGGTGTAGCCAAACGTAGCTCATACCGCACCTTGCACACCGGCGCCAATATGCAGCTGGTGCAGTGCGGCGGAGCAGGAACGTCTGGCTGAAGAAAGCAACATGGCGATAGTAGGCATAGAAACCGGGACTGGCAACATGGTGCTTTAGCGGGTGGCGACAAGTGCCCGGTAAAAGGCTGACACCACCCTAAAACACGGAGACACGCGCACATGAAGGCTCCCTTGTTTTCTAGCTTACCAAGTGCCATGACACGGTAACAGTGGTGTTTACGGGATTTTCTAAATGTACTTTATTATTGCGCGAAAATTAATTTAGCTGTTTAGTGGCGTGTTATGTCGATCCATATTTCCTTTGCAAAGTGGTACCTTGACTCTCAGTCCTCGCGTCACTATACTATGTCATAACAGTGCCACACATGTCGGAGTGTTCGCCGATTTCTCTATAGTAAGAGAATGCCGTGTGTTTATGAAAAGTGTTTGACGATTTCAAGTACATCATACTCAACTATGAGAGAGCAGTGAGTCATCCCGGATGCACAGTAAACATACAAATACTGTCTAAAGCACAAAAAGCATTGCCGTGTAGCTGAACAGTCATTCAAATGTGTGATCCTGGCCTGTGTTTTTTTTTTGCTCCAAAGGAGGATAAATCAGTTTGTTTTTAAACTCAGCAGCCCATTTCTAACCAGTTGACTCCAACCACAAAACCGCAGCGCTTCTGTCAATCACTTGCGAATGACAGTCGTGCTGGTTGGATTTTTCACTTGAACCGTTAGTACTTTTTCTCGGATATTGCAGCCACGCGCATTAAGAGTTAAAGGTTCGTCATAATACCTAAAACACTGTTTCGAGGAGGAGCAATCCTGTGATCTCTGGGGAAAGTTAGGCCATTCATGTTTATGACTGAGAACCAGTGCCACAAAGATGGGCCATTATTCAGTTATCTAAAATGCGCGAGAGGTCCTTAACATGTCTCTCTCAAAACTCATAGTGCTCATCCTTCGATTTTTTTTCAGGTGACGTTGGTTATTACGACGAGGACGGGCGTTTCTATTTCGTCCAGAGGCTGAAAGAGATGATAAAATGCATGGACAACCAAGTTGTTCCTGCTGAGCTTGAGCAATTGCTGCTTCAGGAGCACTCCGAAGACATTGCCGAAGTGACAGTGGTGGGGCTACCGCACCCTTTATACGGAGAAGCACCAGCGGCTGCGGTAGTGCCCCGGGACCAGTACACGTGTCACAAGGCCGCGGGGCCCTTGGCGGATAAGATTAAGGCTACCATTGCAGGTGCAGTTCCGCTTTTATGCCAATAGTGTTTCTTTATATATTTTGAATACTGCTCGTCTTTTTTCGACACCATGCATAGTAGATGGGCATAGAAGTATGACAAACAGCTACAAAAATTATATCGAGACTCGACGAATTTCTGTCGTCATGGGCATGTCTCGTATGTATGCATGTATGAGTGTATGTATGTATGTATGTCCCGAAAGTATGGTGTCCATGAGCCTTTGAAAAGTCGTGCAAGCGGAACACAAACCGAAAGGCAAGACGTTAAATTCATATAAACCATTTGACATCACAAAAGCAGTTTTCTACTGTTGTCTTGGGTCTTTCTCGATCTGCCAGTATTCACTCCTCCAGTCCATGGAAGAAAAGTAGCAATCGTGCCGAAGCCTGTCAAGGGAGTGGTCCATATTTGGGAGTGGGTACACATCTTTCTTGGTCACCTGATTAATATTTCTGTTGTTTACCCAAAAACGCAGGGTGCTGTCTTTTTTCTTTACAAGCACTAAAGGGGATGCCCAGTGGCTCTGTGACAGTTGAATAACGTTATCTTCGAGCGTTTTCGCGACTTGTTGCTGTATGACTTCGCGTTACTTTAGAGCTACGCGATAAGGATTCTGGTGAACAGGTCTCGCCATGTCTTTAGTGATTATTCGATCTTTTGTCAATGATGTTCGACCGACTCATGATGTCGAAGAAAAGCAGTCACTGTATTCGGCTGGCAGCTGAAGAAGTCTCTGGCGGTCGTCCTTTGACAGAGAGGGGCCAACGTCAAATACGTGTTCTGGTTCTTGATTAGGCGCTTCGTCCAATACTGACAAACATAAACTGCCCTGCAATTTTACGATATTGTCGAACGAGCTGATAGCTGTGTCCTTTGGAAGGCACCGTCGCTAAATATTAAAGTTGCTCAACAGCAAGTTTGTGCGTCCACCAGCGAGACGGACCATACCTCGTGCAATTGAATTGCCATAGCTAAATAGTAGCGAGCCAGTTCGGTCGGCAATACCTTCACCGTCAAATGATTTGTGCCCTTTCACCAAAACAAGAGCGCATGACCGTGGTGGAATGACCACATCATCATCATTTACACGTAAAGTGTTACGTATCGCACCTGACGAACAGTCGACTAAACTAGGGCTGTTGCGGAACTTAATTGAACAGTCAGGGATGTTGATGACAGCGCCATATTCTGTTAAGAAGTCAATTTTTATGATCAGGTCCTTGCAGCATGAGGTCAGGATGACGAACATTGTCTCGAAGAAAGAACCACCGATGTCGAGTCTTTCTGTGCACCTTCCGACAGGCATCAACAGTTCGCCGCCTGCCATTCTCAAGTGAGGTTCCGTCCACGTAGTCTTTACTTTCGAGGCATACGGCGAAGTTATCGCTAATAATAGAAAAGTCGGCACCAGTGTCAACAGGGGCTGTTACTTGCTGTCCATCTACAAAAACGGTAAGATCTGTCGTCAGTTTCGTCGGTGTTATGACTAGTCGGCTTTACGGCGTCTTGTGTTAAGAGTAACAGGGGCCTTTTTTTCGCCTTGACGGCCTGCACCCCCCCCCCCTCGGAGGTCACCGCCTTCAGTATGGGTGAACTCCTTCCACTGACGTCAGCAGTAGTGTGGTGGTGTGACGAAGGTGAATAGGACGGAGAGCGTGGTTGACGTCCCAAACCTGGCTGATAGTCAAGCACACTGTCGTCATTGTTGGCACGGTGGTTGTCAAATAGGACTGAGACAGGGGGGTCCTGGAGAATCGGCGTCCTCCAGGCGTGGTGCGTAGTCGTCGCTAGGGCGTCGATTGTCAGACGATGGCCGAAAATATGAAACGTATTGACGTGGTGCCAGAAATGACGGGAAATGTGGCCCACACCTCCGCAGTTAAAACAAAGTGGACGCCTGTCTACAGTGCACCAGGCGCCTGTTTTGCGAAGCTGTGGACGCCGCAACGGCTCGTATTGTGGTGAACGCCACGTTATGTCGGGAGACGGCTCTTCGTACGGCGGCACTATGGCAGGGCGTCGTGGTGTCTGTTCGCGCGGTGGTGACCAAAGAAGGGCTGCTGATGGCGCGATTGCGCAACCAGTGGCGGGCGGCGAAGCGCGGCTGCGTAGCTCATGGGTCGCTTATCGTGAGCAGGAACAGTTGTTAAAACGCTTGGCGTATTTCTTCGCAAACGACTTAAGTGACAGACGCCGTGGGTGTGTCCGCGACCGGTGTCCGCAACTTCAGCAGCTCTTCGCGAACAATCTCTCTTATGAATCGCGTATTGAGCTTTCATTGTCCGACGTCATAGCGGTGACTTGAATGTGGGCGCTGTTGGACAAGCGATCGTACTGTCGGCACCGTACGTGAAGCGCCCGTTCGATAGCCGTAGCTTCTTTGATGAAGTCTGTCACGGTGCTTGGTGGGTTGCGTAAAGTCCGGCAAACAACAGCTCCTTAATGCCTCGCATGGGGTAGCGCGACTTTTTCTCAGCGGTCATGTGCGGGTCAGTTCTATGGAAGAGACGGGCCATGTACACAGCGAATATTTTGACTGTTTCATTGTGTTTCTGAACCCTTAGCTCGAGTATTTGCTGTGCACGGTCCCGCCGGTTGACACTGACAACTCTTTCAATCATCAGCCGTTTAAAGTGACTACATGTTCACAAACTGCTTTCTCTGTTCTCATACCAAGTACGAGCACTGTCGTCGAGATAGAAATAGGCACGGGGGAGCCTTTGTTCAAGAGACCACAGATTGATGCCGGCGACACGTTCATATATCGATCAAGCCAGCCTTCGACTTCATAATGTGCGCCACCGCCAAAGCGATCAGGCACCAATGGCGAAAAAAGGGTTACCTGAGATGGGGTTGGTGGACTAATGTCTCTTAGTAACTGTTGTGGACTGGCGGTGGCCATTGGAAGAGGTGAGCGGTGCCTTGGGGGGGGGGGGGGTCTCGCGCGTAGGGGTGAACTCTGGAGGGAGGCCTCGCAAGCGACGACTGAAGCGACGCACGGGAATTTCTACAAGTGCGTCCGGGCTGGATGAACGGCTTTCCACGGGAGTGTAGAGCATCAGGTGGGATCACAAGCCAGCACGTCCACCAGTGTTGTGGTGTAGCGAGAACAAAAATTATTAGAAACAGCTTGCGACGGTGAAACAGCTTGCGACGGTGAAACAGCCTGTTTGATGATGAAGAAGATGATGATGATGATGATAATGCTCCTTGTTTCGAAATCAACTGTATGCCGAAGACCATCTTCGTCTTTCTTTTCTAACCCTATTGTCCTGCTACCAGGAGTCTGCAAAACACCTCGAATGTCGTTCTCTTCTTCGCATGTATCTGTGACAGTATGTATGTATGTATGTATGTATTTATGTATGTATGTATGTATGTATGTATGTATGTATGCATGTATGTATGTATGTGCGTATATACATACGTAGGTAGGTGGGTAGGTTGGTAGATAGGTAGGTGGCTAAGATAGGTAGGTAAGTAAAGCCACAAACAAAAATAAATCGGTAGAACAAATTTGCAACCTGCGCTGTTTAGATTTGAATCTGTGACTCCTGACTCCGCAGCCCACCGCTTTAGAAAGCTCTGCCACGTGCCACTGGTTACTTGAAATGGTAACGGTGAGCATTTACCGCTGCTGGTACGCAGATCTCTGAACGCTTCGGTGTGTTCAGTACCACCCTCCAGATGGTGCTAAGGGTGCGCTTTAAAGCAGTGCTACTAGATCTTGTTTCAGCTATTTTTGAGAGGCGCATGGAAGAGAGGCCCATTTTTGTACCAATTCGCAGTGTGCGATGCCGGACAAGAAGTGCATATAACGCCATACCCGCAGGAGGCGCGGACGGACACTCCACGCGCCGTTATGTTCAGTGAGGAGACGCTGGCGTAGTCAACATGTGCTGATCAAATAGGAAGAAGTAATAACTGCGCCAGCTTTAAATGTGGGCGTGTTCTGTGTATACCTGTGCATTCTTATCAGGTGTCATTCTTCAGAATTGAGGTGCGGGCTGAGAGTATTGCGCTGATCTAGCATTAACACTGGCGTTACATTAGTCTGTAGGCTGATCTAGGTTCTTCAAAAAAATTGTTCCGTCATAACGCAGAGACCAAAATTATGTACGTTTACATAGTTGTTTACCAAGAGGGTCCTTGCAAAATCTTGATTTACCTCATGATCTCATTCCTAGAAATCGGCTTGGTAGAGGGCTGGTGTGTATCTTAGTTATCTTGAGCTGTTTTACCCCAGCGACATTGCGGCAGATAGGGTTGCGCGTACTAAGTATTTCCAGGTGTTTACCAGTGTCTATTTACCGTTTCTAACGCTGTTCACTTCCGGCTAAGTATTGCCGATGTCTCAGTTGAGTTACGTGTATTGCTAGCTCAGGGAAGCACTTAAGACAAGTTTCGTCTGCATTTGTAGACACGTACGGGTGCACCCGCTTAAAAATGTACCGCAAAAAAACAACCATAATGGCAGGTCGAGAGGTATGCAAAGGAGATTTGCCTCAGATGAGCTGTCACTGTAAGTAATTTGCAGCGTATATAAATTGTATATGGCTGTAAATAAACTACAGCCAAGTTCTTTCGAGGATACCTTCTCTTGCAATATTATTTCACCATCATTAGAGTGTCGTTCTCACTTTCCGAAAAGCACTAAGTCTGGACGCCCTCAATAGCTGCTATATTAGGGGGCATACTGTTGAATATAAGATTTTTTAAATGTACACTAGAGGGAACTCTGACACTAGTGTCTATGTTAGTTGCAAGGCGTGGTACTTAAGCCGGCAAGAGAATGATAAGTAGTACAGAAATTCGTATAATCTTTGTTCTATTGGCTCCATTTGATATCGTGTGGCCGGAGCCACTTTGTAACGGGGCGACCATCGAGAAATGTGCAGCAGTTGCAATTCACTGAAGTTCACGTCATGAAGTTCAGGGAGTTTACAACCGTTTGCTCTTTTACTCCGAACAAAAAACAAACCAGAACAATAAACATAGCCACCAGTCCGTTCGAAGCTCGCAGGCACGAAGACTAGGCAAATCAGTGTATTACCCGTCATTCCCATGGGGGTGGAACAATCGTAGCGCCAGAGTCCCTCTAGTTAGTTTCAGGAAGTTATGCTTCGAAAGATTTCGTTCTATTATAAAAGCGCGTGAATCTTGTGCCCTCCAAATATATTGAACATAAAACCTCTGTGTGTTTCCCGGCCAGAGAGAAAGGCGTGCAGTAGCAATGAAGATTACAGTTACAAGAGCGAGCGATTGGAGGGAAAGCCGTGGTAGCTAGAAATTGTTGAAGCGTTTTATTAGTTTATATTTGCTGAGGCCTAGCTATAGTTGCTATGGCTGAGCAATTCTGCAATATCTCCTCGCAGGAAAACTGGCTATTCACAAGCACCTTTACGGAGGCGTCTTTCTGTTCGACTCCTTGCCGAAGACAGAAACGGCAAAAGTAAACCGAACAGCAATAGTGGAACAGTGTGCTCATAAAATAAGTTTGTAATAAATAAAGAAGTTGCAGTCGTTCAAGCAAATGCGTTCAAATTTTCTTGGTGTTTCCTTCACTAAGGAGACCATAATGCTGGCTTATAGTGTCGGGCAGATAGTCGTTGCTCAAACACCCAGCACAATCTTACACATTTATCGAACTGATGAAGACAGAGCAAGGATATACAGAATATCTGATAAACAGTGATGTGATTATTTCTCTAAAGTTCAAGGAGCCGCACAGTACTCGGGTGCAATCAACACCAGTTAAGTATTTTCCGCCTCGTCGTTGCCTAACGTGCCTCTCGGAGAGGTGGCATATAGATTCAGCCGCAAAGCGAGATGTTGCGTTGTGCTTGCGTTGAATCATAATCATCAATAGCGCTGGTAGTGCCACCCAGCGGCGAGGCTAGGTGAACACAGAGAAGATTCGGGCCTCTCTCTGGCGTGAATTGGCTGGCACAATTGGTCGTCTTTTCACGGGTATTCGCGGGATGCGAAAACTGTGGGCCGTGTCCCGTAGGTGCCTTGTGGTGATTAGATCATTGGGGATGGCATCTTCGCGTAACCTTCTGTTAGTTATTCTATTTGAGTGTCTTATTGGGAATATTGTAAAGGTTGTTTCTAGCGCGTCACCAATGAGGTTTTTGATCGGCTGGCGGTATTGTTGTTTGTAAAGGCTGTTGAATAAATGTACACGATGTATGAATTGATTATAGTGCATCTCTCTGTGCGTGCGTTTTAAGAGCGCCACTCTGGTCCACAACCCCGCAACAAATATTTTATTATTGCTATAATATGGTATTGCGAAACAAAGAGAGTTTGGAGACCCTTAGCTTCACCTTTCAGAGTTAAAAGCAATGGTCAATCTGGCCCTTAGTGCGCCCTTCAATTGCAAAGGGCATACCTAATGACGTTTTGTTACATACACACACACGCACACAGTAGATTGTACCAGCGTGCGCGCACAAACGTAACATACAATTTTTTTTATCTAAAGGCAGAGTCGCAAAGCCTTCGAAATACATGCCGCGCGTTCGCCATTTTGGAGGTCATAAAGAGTCTCACAATGCCTCACAGATGGCTGCAAATTATCTAGCGTTTGCCATTTGCTTGATCAACGCCTCTGGAAAGTCATGATAGGTTTTCCGCTAGATCGACACAGTTTTCTATTTTTAGAGCTGTTTGAAAGTTCCTGTGTGTTTTTAGTGGTGATGGCTCCACTATCTCGGCCTCTTCCTACTTATTTTCAGGCCTCTCAAAGGCGCCTACAAATTGCCAAATGAGCTTGTTTTCGCCATGGCACCTGCCGAATAACATGCGTTGACCTCAAGATTTAGCGCGCGCGCTAAACACTGGACCACAAAGCGTACTTTTTTTTCATTAATCTATGAAATTATCACCAGTAAGGTTGAACTAAAGGCGTACGTTGTCATGGCTGCTAACGGCAAGCCATTCATATACACCCTATATCATTTGGCAGTCTTCAGAGCTCAGTCTCTTCAGTGTATTTCAGTCATCAGTAGCGAGATGGCGCGACATGTTTGCGTCGCGGGAGCTAAAGTCATCGCTTTTCGCGTTTCGTTGAGCGCCGTCTCCGAGGCGCATGGTCTCTCCTACGCGCACGCTTACCAGACGCATTATTCCAAAGGGCACAAAGGTCAGTTCTCTTGCTTCCGCAGCGGCGTTTACGAAAAGAGAACGCTGCTCATACAGGAATGTGCAAGAATTCTGGCAGTTGTTCCCGTTCGTCCTGTGTATCTTGTGCGTTCGTTTCGTGTGCCTTTCTGGTTGAACAGCCCGCATTAAGGGTCGAGCTGAGTCAGTAGTTATTCCACGCTCGTCCTGTGTATGCCCATTTTGTGCGTGCTTTCTGCTTGAGGTGCGTTCCGTATGTTTTGAGCTGCTTGATTTCCTTCGCGTGATTTCGCAGTTTGTTGCTCCAGCAATAATTCTTTCACTCTTGTGGCTAAACTATGCAGAATTAGCGCTCAACTACCTGTGTGAAAACACATTTCACTTTCGTGTTATCATCGTCATCATCATCATTATCATCAGCCTGACTACGTCAACTGCAGGACAAAGGCTTCAACCATGTTCTGCCAGTGAACTCGCTCATGTGCTTGCTGCTGCCATTTTATACCCACAAACTTCTTAATCTCATGTGTCCACCTAACTTACTGTCTCCCTCTAATACGCTTGCCTTCATAACCAGCGGTTATCTTGTCGACGCGCAATAGCCCGGCCCATGTCCATTTCCAGTTCTTGCATTCAACAATGATATCTTAAACCCCGGTTTGTTCCCTGATCCACCCCGCTTTCTTCTCGTCTCTTACAATTACGCATACCATTTTTCTTTCGATTGCTTGCTGCGTCGTCCTCATTTTAAGCGGAATTCTCTTTGTAAGTCTCCAGGTCTCCCTTCCGTAGCTGAGTACCGGCAAGATTCAGCTGTAATGTACTATAAAATATCATCATCAAACGCCACAAGGCTGAAACAAGCGTGCTACTTCAGTTCTTTTAATAAACCGTATTCGTTCAAAGCAGTCCCTGATCTCGATTGTCTTAATATATTCCAACCTCTTGAGAGATAGTGGCAATCTGCCTGTCGTGATTTAAGAGTGCTTATCAGATGTGCTTCGCCCCATTTTTATTCTTCTAGTTACTTCAACTTTATGGTTCGGCTCGGCGGTTATTACCTGTCCAAAGTAGACATTTTGTGTTAGAACTTCCGGTGCACAATTACCTATCTCGAAGCGCAATTTTCTTCCGAGGTACTTGTACATTATTTTCGTTTTCTGCAGATTATTTTTAAGAGCTACCTTTCTGCTTTTCTTGCCTAACTCTATAATTATTTGTCCTCTGAGTTACTTTTCACAATCTAGGCCCCTGAAAATTTCCTGTAAGCACGCGGTAAATAGCATTTGGGTGATTTGAACCCCCTGCCTTACACCTTTCTTGATTGATGCTCTGTTGCTTTCATTAGGAAGCACTGTTATGCCAACGCTCATGTTATATCAATGCCTACAAAGAGAAACACGCCACGTTTTCTTTTTGCCATATTTCGCAGACATGAGGGTTTGGCTGAGTGAACATACGTTCTATAGAAAAAAGAAGTCATTATATGGCACTTGCTCGCGTTTTTTATCTTTGTCACACTGTGCCTGCTCAAAAACTTCAATATCAATATGTTTCATCTAAGGTAAATCACAGTTCCGCTTATACTTCAGTCGGCGACTTCAAAGTAAACATTAGATAATTTTAGTTTAGCGCGTGCAACGGCTTAGCGCACGCAAAGCGAAAGAGGGAGCAAGAGTGCGCATGTGCTGAATATAGGAGAGATGCGTGCGTTGGCGCACGCTAGATTGTGACGATTACGTGTACCCACTTTGCGCCTGCTACGGCCATTGCGTACCTTACTGGCGGCTCTCGTGAGATCTCGAACTGACGAAATGAAACAGACGATCGTCTGTTTCATTTCGGCAGTTCAAGATCAGTAGCAGCAGCAGCCATTTCGAGATGGCTGCTACTGACAACATTACGATTGCCAACAATGTCAGTGTGCATTTCGGTGGATTTGGAACGCAAATAAGTAAGCTGAAGCCAGTAGATCAACAGGTTCAGTGGATTGTGATAACCGCTATGCCGGAGCACAACGCTGGACGACCAGACAGCGTTATTAACGAAGCAGCAACTGAATCAGTTGGTTACGCGAAGCACCCCGCCAGATTTGTGGGCTGTGTACGGGGCGTCGCGTGTGTGATCCCTTTGAACTGTGGTGGTTGCTGAATTTGCCTAATCGGAAGATGTCAGAATGATTGCCTGCAAAAGCTTTCCAACTGTTAGAAAGTAAAGGTCAATTTTAGTCGTGCACTTAGTGTGCATGTGGATGCACGTTTGTGCACCAAGAAGCTCGGATAATCTTTACTGCACACGGTGCTCTCAACTTTATGAAAGCAGCTTTCACGGCACGTGAACGCTGGCGCGTGAAGACGTCGCACCGTCACTGAGGCGATTTTTGTATTTAGCGTTTAGCTATACCAGCTCGGTTCTCTTTTGTTTTTTTCTGTCGTGGTCTTGAAAAGTTCTGAAGCATCTAATATAAGTAAATTGGCAGTAAGCGATCGTCTTCGCCATTTATGTCTCGTGCGCTGTTAGTTTACCTGGCCTCAACACACCAAACCGCTACTGATCTTCAGAAAACATTGATTTGTCTCATTTGCCACGACTCCAGTGTTGTGCTGACTTATATAGGGTTTTGCAGCTTCTTCCTTTTTAACGACATGGCGCGAAGCAACACTAAAAGGCAAGCCTGTTGAAACACATGCGCAGTACACGTTTTGGGTATTGCGCATGGTAAAATAATGCTGTAGGGGCAGCCTTAAACGTAGCGTACAGAGCACACAGCACATTGAAGACTTACAGCCTGGCTTACAGTAAAGTTAGATTCTTTATTATAGACCTTAGGACCTAGCTTCGCCCACTCGTCGTAAGTCACTTCGTGGAGATTCATGGATCCCCCTCCCCGAAAGCGGCGTAATCATTGAGTAATATTTGTGCTTTTTTGCAACGAACTCGGGTAAAACTGACAATTTCTTGTGTCAGTAACACGCGTACAACAATTTGCGGATTTCAGTAAGCATGGCTGTTTGATAGCCAATCATTATAGCCACAGAAAAGACCTGGTGCAAATTGAACAAACGCAATTGATGGCGTTTTGTTCAGTGTCCTAGCACTCCGTACTGATTAAGGTCATATGTTATTCCCGTTCGACAGAAATAAGATGCTTAAGGAGCTTTCGCTTGTCCTCAAAGTCTGGAGACATTCGTAAATGCATGCACGAACTTCATGTTGTGACTGAAGTATCACTGCGAATGGTTGAAAAGGGATACTCCAGCGAAATATGTGTGTAATCACATTAAGAAGAAATCGTAAACGAATGACATGTGATGGTTGTGATGGCATGCCCCGTCGATGGGTGAGCGTATCTTGGGATCGCGAATGGGGTGAACATGACACCCTTTCTACGGTTCGTCATTGGTTGTCTCGGCGTCTTCTTTCACCTGGATGGTTTTCTCGGTACTGCGAAGGAAAATAGGAAAAAACGCCATCACAAGGTGTAAAACGTGCTTTATAGAAGGAGAAAGCATGCCAAAGTACGTCTGGTTATCTCGAAAAATACGCTTGAGATAGATTGCTACTTTTCTACTTGATTCGAGAAGAAACTGTAACATATCTGAGTTTCTAATAGGCAGACAAATTGCCTCCGAAAATGAAAAACTCACCTACAGCCACCACGCACCTCCAAATCTCGAAGGCACCTATATGGTTGAGCGGAATGTTTGAGTTGTTCAGACGATTGCTCATGCTACAGCGACTGAGTCACCACATATCTCGTCGGCAGGGAATGTATACTCACTAATTTCTCACAGAGTTTGTGAGTTTGTGACGAGCGCAAATAAAATAGGCGAAAAGAAGTCAAGCTCACTCTTCACACAAGATATATATATATATATATATATATATATATATATATATTGCGCTTTAGACTGACGCATTTTCGTGAGCCGGACTCACGAGGACTCACTCACACACACAAACACACACACAAAAAACACGGCATCTTCACGGAGGGAATTACGATGACTGGGGCGAAGCACTGGATGGTTTTATCACTAAACCGTGAACCACCCGCGAATATCGCCTACTCCATCAGCAAAGACGGGACGAACACTGTAGATATTTATTCAAAAATTTGCCTTACTGGTAAGTGGTAGCTATATACGTCGCTTACGTTTCCACTTCATTATAACGGCTTTATGGTCGGTGAAGTAGTGGATCGGTGATGGGGTGAAGTGGGATGTTTGCAATTACAAACTAGTGGGCAGTTTGCAAATGTGGAACTATAGGCGGTCATGTACAAACAAGGGATGGACACAATGAAAAAATGTATGGTTATTTATCGCGCACATGGATACAAGTACACGACCATCATGCCTTTCATTCAGCTACTTCTCAAGAATATCTGCTTTATGATCGCTTAAGTGGTGGATCGGTGATGGGGCGTAGTGGAATATTTGCAAGGACAAAGTAGTGGGCAGTTTGCAAATGTAGGACTATAGTCAGTCACAATCACACATACATGGTATGGATAGACCCACGCCTTTAGGAGCTTCACACCTAAAATGTTCTTCATTCGGACTCACACGGAATCATACTCATAGGAACTATGTCTCACCCGTACTCACTCAGACTTAAACTCATGGCTCCATCTTCATCTGAATGAGTACGAGTGATTCGACTCAAGAGTTCGTTAGCCTAGACTTCGATTGTTCGATCTAGGCATCAATTCTTTTTAAAAGAAATATCTCATGTAATCGGTGCTCTTCTTGGAGCTCGTTGATATAGTATACTTAGAATACGAGTGATGAGTGGTTACAAACGAGTAAGATCATTGTTTTGAAAAATCGACACTTGTATTGATCAAGAGCCTCCTTAGAAAAGTTGTCGGGCAAGTCAAGGTATACTCCCTTACGTAATTTATGCTTCTGATGAGTGAACAATAAAAGAATGTATAAACAATACTAAATTGTTACACGTGTGAATAGACATGATTTTACACGTGAATATGGGCAAGGCTGATATTAATGCTGAAGGTGAGTTTATAGGATCAGAAATGGACTGAAATAGGTGGAACTCAGTCAGACTCAATAAAGAGATATAATCTGCGCTTTTGACACAATAGGAATCAGATTCAACGAAGTTTTCCTGAGCTGGACTCACTTGGACTCACTCTGACGAAAATGTTTTTCCACTGGACTCATTCGTTTCATCCTCCACCAGACTCATTCAGACTCAAACTCAGCAAAACGTTACTCAGCTGGACACAGTCGCATTCCAACTCACGGTTTGATCCGAGCCTAAGAGAGTGGACTCAAAAGTGGCGAGCAATTTCTGTTAAGGGAGAATGTGCGAACTTATTTTCAAAAGCCACGACTTTTACCTTGATGTAAGGAGTTCAGCGTTTGGTGCCTGAGGTTCTTTTTTTATTTTCATTATTATGCAGCTTTTTTTATCATGTAGTGGAACTGAGAAGTAGCGCTGCCTGTTTTAGAAAGACGCATAGCGAAATCGATTAAGCTCAGAAGCAGTCACAAGGTATGTCAGTGGTTCTTTGTAGAAGTTCACAACGAACAGTCGTGCACTGGAATGGGGCATGTGGTGTTTGTCAGTAGTTTAAAAAGCAATATTTACAGTCATATCTTATGAAAAAAAAAGAAACGAATGGTCAGTGTGTATATCACAAGCGCTTCCGCAAGTTTAGCACCCGAAGGGAAATACTTAGCGCATACCCTGCCATATGCCTAAACATACTTGGCATGTATTGACGTTTACGCAAATATAGTGACAGCTCTCTTCCTCCCGGCAGAAACGTAGAAAGCGAATTTGCCGATGCTTTTGAGGCCGAGGCTCGACCGATGCCTATTTTCTATTCCTTGTGCTCACACGTGCGTCGTCATAGCAACGCACATGCGCAGTGTCTGTTTTTTCCTGAAGATACTACTTCTGCAGTCGGCAAGACCTGGGCTCTTTTCACGGGACAACCTTGCCGTAGATAAGGAGAAATGTATTGACAGCGTGTCACTGTTTCTTGCACGGGAAGCCGCCATGGCATGCATTAGGGCCAAACTATGCGGCATCTCTGCCATGGTGTTTTCCCGGTGTTTCGTATACGCCGATCTCTGTCGGCATCAACGCTACCAATAACGATAGCCGAAACGTGTATTTCAGGACGACTCAGGCATATGCAGCGTCGCAGACGACACCAAAAGTGGTTTGATGAACGGAGAACCAATCAGCGCGTGGCCGGCAGCGACTTCCGCTATCCAACAGCATCGTCGCTGCTGTATATGGCTGCCCGTCGCAGATCTATTACGTCGTCCCTGTGGTCTGTGTGACCCACAAGTTCTCAAATATGCTTGTATTTGACTTAGCTTGTTCCTCAGAAAATTGGACAGCAAATGTTCGGAATTTTTTCGAACTGTTTCTGAGCGTTATACTTAGGTTTATCAGTAGTCTTAGTAGGCCTGTAGGTTTTGGCAAAAAATATTGGCCTCAAAAGTTAGAGACCATTTCTAAGCTGGGAGGCTATATGTTGCAAGTTTGTGGTTATTCCCTTCGAAATAGATTGCGCTACATGTGCAATGACCCAAAAAAATGACCTTTCGATGACACTTTGACTTGTTTGCCTTACTTATGAATGGAAAATTAGATATAAAAAAACTATAATGAGGATAATTTCTTGTTGGTCCACTGATGAACGCTGACACTGCTTTGTGAGGACTCACGTTCATTTCCTTTCAACACATTGTGTGACGCTGGGCCGGTGCTCTTGTCAGCGTTTTTCATGTGGTTGGTCACCTTCTTTGGAGCCATTTGTATAGTGCCTAGAAATATTACTGGGTAGTGTGCTAAGTGCGTGCATTTTGTACGAGAGAGGGTGGCCCCTCATGTGATGACTGCACCCAGATGCCACAACCAATGCTGCGTGTCGAGTGGGTGCACGAAAGCGCAAAATTCATCTCGTCCTGTAGCTTCCGAAGGAACCTCGTCACGTGTAATATCAATGTGTGAGAGCTATCTTCTGCTTTACTGTGAAGTTCGGCGACGCCAGATGTAGGCTGCAACACCCTGAAATGTTAAAAGCTAAGTGGCCTTGCAAAGAAAGGACGTGTTTTTTACCACTGTGACGAAGCAGTTAGCGGTCGAACAAGAAAAAGGTGCCTTGTTCCCGGCACCAACGAATCCAGCACTGTTTCCTGAATGGAAAAGTAGGATCAAGAAGGCAGACAGAAGGCTGACGCCTAAGGCTGTCGTGTGCGAAAAGCATTTTGAGAATGACTACATCAAACTATTTTTTTATGTGATTGAACGTTGTCGGAAACAAAATTGCCATTTAGGCAAATATTAGGTATCAATCTCTAAAAAAACTGAAGATACCGCTTTGAATTTCAGTCACACCCCTTTTTCCCCCGTTTCAACGTCGGACTCCCTTTGCAAAAACGTATTGGGTATCATAGGTGGTGAGTGTCAGATTGTTCATTGGCAGTTATCATTCGCTTTCACTCGAAACCTACAGGAATGCAGGCTAAGAGTTAAAGGTTTTTTGGTCTTCTGTGATAATTTTTGTTCTCAAGAACAAAGCATATTTTTAAAATAACTGGTGGTTATACTGTAAATGGTCTTTAAAATTAATTTCTTTGTGTACTGCAGCCACTTTGAGCACTATCTATCTATCTATCTATCCATCGCATCGCCTACTTCTGGGTGATCTCACGATCACCCCTTTTACTTGGGTTAAACCAAAATTAGTGTTGGTGGGTAAGTAGTTTGATGAATATGACGCGCTGATCCTGAAATGAGTAATGTCACAATTCCGTCACGTGCGCCATCAAACCCTTCTCACCACACCTTCGTTTTTTAACCCGTGAGCGTTAAGAAAAAGCTGACATTGACAAAGTTGTCCCTACAAATGCAAATAATAAACGTTTGTGTCCCAGCAGAGGAATCCAATCCAAGCATTCTGCGTGAAAATCGAGTATTCTACCACAAAGCCACGCCAAGTCTCCGAAACACTTTGCAAGAAGAGCCTAATGTTCGTGAAATATCAATTCTAGCTTCAGTGCTGGCTATCCTATTTCTTGCATATATTTAGCGCCTGTTTCTAATGTTTCGCTTAATAAAAAATACAACAGAGTTACCTTCCATCCGAATGCTTTGCACAGCATTGATTCCCAAGTTACCTGGAATCTGCCTTTTTTTTGAAGGGGGGGGGGGTGGTAGTGAATGGCGAAATGTTTGTCACAAAATGATGTTCATTTGGTATTGCAAGGTGCCAATACTTTGAAAGCAATCGAGTAGTTTTTATACAATAGAGCATTTTGTAAAAAAAAACTCTCCGAAAATACAGAAAAAAATTTGGCCCCGCATCTGCATGTTACACTGAAAATGTCATCGACGGACGTCTTGAGTCTGGAGAGAGTAAACAAAACGTTTATTTGCTTTTCTGCGCAAGAAAATGAGTGAATGGATTTCTGGAGGCGCTGCGTTAGAGTGCCTCGAGCATGCAGCAGAGGCGAACAAGCGTATCAAGTCACGTCACACGTGAGACATGAGCGCTATCTCGCAGTTATCTTGGAAAACGAAGCGTGAGTGCCCTGCGCACCCGTATCTTACAAAAGCGATGGAAACGCTTGCCCTTTCGTGCAAGCGTTGCGTGGTCAGCGCAACGTGGTAACCGCTATGGTCGTCAGAATTACCTATGTATGCCTTTACTAGTAAGAGACACACGTACAGAATATTGACGTGAAGTTATGGTGACTCAGATATGCCCAATAATTGCTTTTAATGACAACCGCACAAGTATTACCGCTGAATCTTGAGCAATATTGGTGGGTGCTGCGGATGGGGTCGGCAGTTTGGAGTATTGTTTGGACACTTCGATGCGGTTTAGGGCAGTGTTAAGGGCGGAAAAACAGCCAAATGTACAGACAGACAGACCAGAATTTTTGCATCGAACGTCCACAAGAAAGACTATCGTCTTCAATAAAAGTTGGCCTGGCGCAGCTCGGCCTCCTGAAAACTTCGCACGGCTTGCGGAGTGCATTGCAGGGTTTAACGCAAATGCACCCACTCGCACAGCAGCGCACCATGCGGGTGCCGCCGGCAGTCATCAGCTGCGGGGCCAGCTCCTAGCCAGCGCTCAGTACACTAGCCAGTATAGTTCTAGACACTCTATGATTAGTATCCTAATATAAAGAGACAAGACGCCAGGAAACACCGCCAAGAACGCTGCATGTGCTTAGGCCTTTACGTGCCTGTTGACGCCACAGATATACACTATAGCTTCGTTTAACCATGAGTAACCAAAGCACCTCTTCCGATTTATCTTGTTTTGTACATTTCTTGAAGAAATCAGTAAGTGTCAGTAACAAGCTCAGATTGTCGTATAATTATTTAGTTTTTTGTTTGATTCTTGCCCCTGTTGATAGCGCGTTCTCACAGCCTCATACATAAATTATAATTTTACCAGTGCTGCTATTCTAGAAAAATTGCTCCTAAAGGCGTGAATGCCTGTACATAAACGTTTTAGAGGTTTAGCATAAAAGTCCTGCCTATACATATCTTTCAAAATTTTATACCCAGGTACATCTTTTAATTGAAGGTAAATAATGATGTTCAGTTATGAAGGGGGACAGCCTGTTTTCAAGGACATCCGGAACAGTAATCAGTACTTTTCGCCAATTAGCCATGTCTAGCCGACACTAGCCATAACATGAAAACAAACTTCTAACTGCTGCGGCCGCTTGATGACGCAGTGGCTTCCGCAGTGTTTTTTCCTTGCGTTCTTTTTGGCGGTAATGAAGAGGTACGGTGTGTACGTGTCTAATACAAACTCACTCTTAATGTTTAAAGTTAGAAACGAGCTCACAGGATTACTGATAGCACCAGGTGTGATAGCGTTATTGCTTTATTCCTAAATTCCTAATGCTGCGTGGATTCTTATTGCTAAGTAGTGTTCAGATAAATTTTTTAGTGAAGTGGTTTGATTCGTTGTATGAAGTATTTTTGTGCAATTTTTCCACTTTTTTATGGCTCACTTGGTCTGCGCGAAGTGCAAGTAAGTAAATCTTAGCCAGTATACTGTGTGACACATAGCAGCCAGTGCCAACCAGTGCTACATGTACGCGGGCAAACCTGATTGTTTGGGACACCAACGTTAAAAAACCACGGAAAGAAAGGAGCGTAGATAAGGAACTCATCAAGACTTGTTCCCGCATATCAGTGTCAACTTGCAAATACCCACGGGCACACTGAGTCTCACGGTTACCTGTATGTGTCAACGCCTGAGCCAGCATCTTCGTCAAGCACGTCGGTAGTGGAATCGGTTGATTCCCGGCCGGAGATGTGTCGCTCCACAGTAACCTGGTAGTCGTTATCCTCGTCATCGTCCTCATCGTCAGGTTTGTCTGCATGTACCGTTACATTCGTCTGAATCATGAGATTCATGGTTGGGGGTTAGGCACTGCTCCCTCCTTGAGCAAACATAACACTGAGGTATGGTGCTTTATTTTCATCTTTCGGTCATTGCTCTGATGGTAACTATCGTCGTTAGGACATCGTGTTGGTGCTGTACAATTATGGCAGATCCATGCGTGCACCGTAATTTAAGGGACAGTGTGAGTCCAAAAACAACCTTTCCTGGTAATTGTCACTAGCCATCTCACCTGAACGCCGTCGAAACAGCAACGGGTTTCCTTGTTCGTTACGATTCTCATATCTTTTTTTTTCTTACGTGTCCGACATTACAGCTAAGGGCACGCAATAATTTCATTTACGCTTTCCATGATATTGTGTGTCAGTCTGCTCCACATGGCTCAAACACGCAAAACACCAATCAACTCGAATGTCAATATAAAACTCCTGATTGTATTGCTGGGATTTCATGCACCAAAACCACTGGTTGTAGAAGCACGCCGTACTGCACTAATACGGAAGAATGTTTACCATCTCGCTGCCTAATATAAATCATCTTATTTAGAGCACATGCGCAGAAAGTAAAATAAAATGAGGCACTGCACTGCCAAGACACTGCGAGGAAAGTGTGGACCAAACGACGTCTTAGCGGCCATACACAAAGGGTACAATGGCGGCATTACCATAGTAACACCGCCATTGTACCTATAGTGCATATCGCAACAAAGTGCGCCATGTAACCGTATATATAAATATATCCCATGTTAGTTAGCAGTGGTAGGTGCCGTCGATATACGTTGGTTTGTTGTAGCGACGCCCGGCGCGTAGAATCCACCCACCCGTCTCAGCCAAAACTACGCTACCACCCTTTATGATCACGTGACAATAGGTGCAGCAGGGGCCAAAGCTGTTTTGAAAAACTGCCTCCAAGCATCTCTACAAGCCACGGCTGCAGCAGAGGAAGTTGCAGTGAACATATGAGCCTTGTTGACCTGTAGCTCTAGCTTTGAGCCTTTTAAAAACGTGAGGTATTTTAACGGTGATGGCATTTGCGAAAAGTCATCGCCATTGCGGCAGTCTACGTCACACGCGTACCTACCTCTTAATTTTGTAAGCTTGCAATATGTCATCACCATTTCGGTAGTCAATAACCCACGTGTACATTTTATTATGTTAGTTAATGGAAGAACAACAGATCCAGTTCATTAGGAAGCTTTACGGTACGATATGCAAATGTGTGGTGTAAAAATACATAGCTACCAAATTTTACGGTGAATCCTCCCAAGTAAGAAATGTGAGGTAGAACTTATTGATGCAAGCGACCAGGATAATCTCGACAGCACTCATCCTCAATACGCTTGCGATAATGCTTCAGCTAGATTCTATAGACAATGCAGTTACCTACCGGTCATATCTGCGGCTAAATTCGTGTGTACGCTCAAACTGAAACCGTGAACTACCTACAGAATGTAAACATTATGCACAAGTTTTTCGAGCGCTGCGTTTTGGTGAATTCTCACAGGTGTGAAAATCTCGTGATGTGCACCGCAGCCAGAACAGCGTTGCCCGATACACTTGTGTCAGTTGTGTCATCACAGTCACAAATCAATCAGAAACAGCCTAGCGAGTCATCATTATCTGCTGCTTTATTGAACCATGCCTACGCAAAAAGAAACACATGACCGCGTATGACGAAATCTTTTTGACACGTGTAAGGCTTCTCCATAATAATAACAATAGAACCAGTAAAACATCGCTCGCGTATCTTCACATATGTCAATCCTATTTCCAACATTAACGCGCTTTGAGGTAAAAATGCTCGCTATGTCTCCTCATAAAGCCTATTTATCAAAAATGGGGCGCGGTGGATTACAAAGACAACCGCTTGACACAAGTAATCATTTCTGCTTTGTAAGTCACTTCAAAACATAACCGTTCGACCAAGGCAAGGTCTCGCTTGGCTCGTCTTGCAATGATTCTTCTAAACAGAAAACTGAAAAGAAAACTAGCGCATCTTTCCTGTGTCTTCCAGCACAAATAAACGTCACAGCTCGTCGGTATCCCACTTTATTCCTCTTTTCAATTGACAGACAGCGCACGCAGCAGCGAAAATACAGCATCAACTGCAGCAAGCCAAATGGTTTTTGCCTACCACGCGAAACCAAGTTATATCGACGACAGTGCCACCACGTTTTTATGAGGTATGTCAGGTGGAATTCGTCTTTGCATGCCGTGTTGTGATGGTGACCGCGGCGGCATCTGCGTTTATATTGTCTCGTATTGAGACGCGGTGGACAGCATCCATTCTTTTGCATCGTTGTTAGCCCCGCAGAGTTCCCCCGGCTGTGACTGCACCCGGTTAAGTTTTTATAACCTGCTGGCATAGGTCGGCAAACTCACTAATGAGTCTACTCAGATTCAGATCGAGCCATGAGTCTGAGTGTTTAGTGAGTCCATGTGAGTCATATCTGTGCGAGGTCGAGTTCGAGTTAGTCCCTTTGAAGAAAATTTTCGTGCGAGTCTGAGTGACTCGAAAGCGGAAGATATATTTTTTGAGTGAGCCTTACCGAGTGCCACTTTTTATTTTGCCGACCAATGGTCCTAACAGCACATCTTCAGCGCTCCAATAAGTGTTATGTGGATTCACGTTTACACTCACGTCAACTCGAACACATTGCAAGCCAGTATCTTTCATACGACATTTGAATATAGATTGATCAGAGATGTGAAATAAAACGGGAGTCCCTTGAGCTCAGCCCCCTCCTCCCCACCAGCTGTCTCTTCCTGGGAAGTTCTTGATAAATATACGATACTACGTAAGCTTTAAAAAAAGGTTCTCTCTAATTTGCAACCACTCATAGCTCGTATTTGAAGGTATACTTTATTAAAAGGCGCCAAGAACAGGACCGATTAGGTTATATATCTTTGTTAAAAAGCATTGACACCATGGTTGAAAGAGCTAATTCTAGAGAAACGCACCTATGACTACACTCACTCCGACTCGCTCAAATTGGAATCGAATCTTAGTCTGAATGAGTCCGAGTGAGGAATATTTTGATCTTTAGTCCGAGTGAGTCCGGTTGCAGAAAAGTTTAGTGAGCATGAGTACGAGTGAGTCATAAGTGCAAAATATAATTCACAAGTTAGCTTAAGTAAGCTCGAAGATTTTTGCCGACCTATGCCTGCTGGTAGCCATGTAGTAAGAACAGTGCGTGCAACGAGCGCCTACCCATGCACCGAGGAGCGCACAAAGCAGATGAAAGATTCAATGTGCTCAGTCAGCGATATCATGCTGAAACACCACGAGAGAACGGGACCAGCGCGAACGATTCACGCCTTGCGAAAATGCGACTGTTGGGCAGGATTTGCTTGTGACAAGCGGACTAAACACACGTGTCCCACGAGACCAGATGAGGACATTATATATAGCTTCGTGTTCAGTATAGTGTAAAAACTTGCTCGTGCCCGATCAAACACTTCTGCTTTACTTAGGATCTCCACTCCTTGGCGTGTATTCGTGGGTCTACAGATAGCATATGCATTATAACGTCATTTGTACACCTGGCCAGGCGCAAGATCATCGGCTGCAAAATGGTGACGCCGCTGTGCTTTCACGTGGAACAAGAGCATGGCGACCGGGCGCCGCCTGACAGTAACCAGCGGCGCGTGGCCGATCTTGTTTTCTGTACAGAGCATGGATAAACACGTAAAAACGCTGACACCACGCATGCCGTAGCCAGTGTGTCCAGTCGACAGCGCTTTCTCGTGCTCTTACGTGGTTCACAAGTCGGAGAGAGCAACGTGCTTTTTACTGCCCTGTTCGAATGTAAGCAAGAGAGGAGAATTTGCCATTCAACTTGACCGCCTTTTAGATTCACCACGGCTGCACAGAGATTCATGCCAGGGCTTCTTCTGAGTTCTTTTTATCCTCCGTTGATGTACAGGAGGCTGAATTTCGCCCTGGTCCAAATTCGGCCGCTGTGGTTTGAAATCGAGAGAATGGCATCGCGCTTGGTAGCGTTACACCTGACTCTGCTATAGGCTACAAGGACAGGCAGTTACAATTCTCATTCTACAGCTTGCATCGGGACGATAATATCTCTTCGGCGCTACTTGCATTATCTGCCGACGCCTGCGACAGTGTAGACAAGTACTTATTTTATACTCGTAACTATAATAAATCTTGTTTTTATGGTGTAGCTTTTCTGTTGTAAGTAGCGAATGACGAACTTCTCAAGTATGGGATGCTTGTTCGCACGAGAGCCACGGTTAAATAAATGAAGATGAATTTGAAGTGCACATTCACTTTTTCAGTGTCGGAAAGCGGCGAGAAAGGTGGTACTAAGTACATTTTTTTGTACAAAACTAATGTGAGCTCACAAAAAGTGAGCACTCCTTTGACGGTTCTATTCTGCGAAGGCCTCCTTTTTCTGTGCCGCTATCATTCCCTTCGGGCAGTTGTAAATAAGTGTAACGCAGCGGCCATCGGTGTTTAGTGAGTCCATGTGAGTCACATCTGTGCGAGTTCGAGTTCGAGTTAGTCCCTTTGAAGAAAATTTTCGTGCGAGTCTGAGTGAGTCGAAAGCGGAAGACATATTTTTTCAGTGAGCCTTACCGAGTGCCACTTTTTATTTTGCCAACCGATGGTCCCAACAACACATCTTCAGCACTCCACTGAGTGTTATGTGGATTCACGTTAACACTCACGTCTACTCGAACACATTGCAAACCAGTATCTTTCATACGCCATTTGAGTATAGATTGATCAGAGATGTGAAATAAAACCTGTTTTCATCTAAAGCGATGCAAAGGTCCTCTTTCTCCTCCACTTGCTATAATGCACTGCTGCGGCAACAGCATCTGCTTTTACACTCCGTGCTGGTCCACAAAAGAAGTGCTTCACTGTTTCCGTTTAAAATATATGCCTAAAGAACATTGCCACAAACCAAACTGGTTTTCTAAGTGGTTTAATATGGTTTAAGTTCTAACTAAAATTAGGGTTGAAGTCGCAAAGTTGTGAATTTCGTGTGCACTTGCACCACGCACAATAGATATGCTTTAAAACCCTAGGTTATATTAGGCATTAACATTTTCTAGATGATGCGTTTGTGTCCACACAAATCTATCGCATGATTTATCTAGCCTTTACGGCCTGCCCATGCGTTTTCCGCGCAGCCACATTGTACGTGCCGGGACACGTATGATGTGGCTACCGCACGTAAGCGGATGGCGAAAGAACTGCCACTTGCGTGCTGCAGGTGTGCGTGGAAGCGTGGTGCGACTGTGCAAATAACGCGTGCGAAGAGGCTTCCATATAAAAGATATCACACTACATACACGTTGTTGCGGGTTCCGTCGTAGAAGTGAGCTTGTCCCGCTGTCGCTGCGCAGCACTGTTCAGCAGCACCACCCCGACTGCCGTGACGAAAACTACCAGCAACACCATGCACCACAGCGTGTACTGGAAGCTGGCCGGCTGGCCGGACACGTCCCGGTTGTGCCTGGCTCGGTCTAGGAGCAGCTGGAATGCCTGCGCATAGAGAGACACTTCAGAGGCAGAACTATGTGGCGTGACCGAACAGCACATGAATTTAGAGGACTTCAAACGTTTGCGAAGCTGAAATATAAGCCAAAATAGAGAAGCGTTTAAGCGGCGAGGCGTCCTGCTTTCACTGCTTTTAATTTTGCTTGTACTTCTTCGTTCGCATATGCGTTTGCATTGAGGGAGGGAAGGGAAGTATTGTCGCAACATCCCCCCCCCCCTAATAAGTCAAAGTATGGGAGATGCTTTGAGCGTCCCACTATTAGCCACTGAAGGGGGCAGCCATCTACTCTGGCCCTGTCTCGCTCCCTCCCTACAGCCATCCGCAGGTATATGTTCGTGCGATTCTAATGGTGATGAACGTTCTGCAGAGTATATGTGTTCCAGCTAAAGGGAGCAACATTAGGCCTATTAAATACGGTAGTCTTTCTTGGGATACCTGAACATGGAGGTATTAATCTGTCTGTCTGTCTGCCTGTGCATTCATCCGACTGTCTGTCTGTCTGTCTGTCTGTCTGTATGTATGTATGTATGTATGTATGTATGTATGTATGTATGTATGTGTGTATGTATGTATGTATGTCTGTGCGTCCATCCATCTGTCTGGGGGTCCATCTGTTTGTTTGTCTGTCTGTCTGTCTGTCTGTCTGTCTGTTTTTCTCTCGCCTCTCTGTGCGTCCATCCGTCTGTCCGTGCGTCCATCTGTTCTGTGTGTCTGTCTGTCTTTCTGTCTGTCTGTGCATCCATCCGTCTGTCTGTGCGTCCATCTGTTTGGCTGTCAGTCTTTCTCTCGCCTGTCTGTGCGGCCATCCGTCTGTCTGTGCGTCCATCTGTTCGGTCTGTCTGTCTGTCTGCCTGTGCGTCCATCCATTTGTCTGTGCGTCCATCTGTCCGTCTGTCCTTCTCTCGCCTGTCTGGGCGTTCATCCGTCTGCCTGTGCGTCCGCCTGTCTGTCTGTCGTTCTGTCTGTCTTTCTCTTGCCTGTCAGTGCGTCCATCCGTCTGTCTGTGCGTCCATCTATTTTGTCTGTCTCTCTGCCTGTGCGTCCATCCATTTGTGTGTGCGTCCATCTGTCTGTCTATCTGTGCGTCAATCTGTCTGTCTGTTTGTCTGTCTGTCTTTTGGTCTGTCTGTCTCTCTGTCTTTCTCTCGCCTGTCTGTGCGTCCATTCGTCTGTCTGTATGCCCATCTGTTCTGTCTGTCTGTCTGCCTGTGCGTCCATCCATTTGTCTGTGCGTCCATCTGTCTGTCTATCTGTGCGTCCATCTGTCTGTATGCTTGTCTGTGTGTATTTCGGTCTATCTGTCTGTCTGTCTTTTTGTCTGTCTGTCTGTCTGTCTGTCACACGATTAAGCGACCCAGTGACAGTATATACAATTTTTCAACGCTCGGCCATCTTGAACTGGTGGCCGCATTCATACTTTTGAACATTGTCTACCAAAAAGCGGTAATCACCTCTATGTGAGCCACAACGTGAATACCAAAATATTAGCTGGAGCGTTCCTCCACTAAAATATGTATTGATGTGTTTAGAAAAAGTGGGTAACGATTAAGAGTACTAGTTACAAGTTAGGTTGGAATTGAGTAACAGAATATGCACAAAAACTTGGCAGTTCCCACGTACTGTAGGAATCGATGATATGCGAAGCACGAGTGAGAAATGTTATGTCACTTTAAAATCAGCACAACGTTACGAGGTGGAGCTAAATGACGCTGTACAAGACATCCGCGTCATTATTATCATGTTTGAATGTGTCATTTACTTTCGCCATCTATTCACGTCACGTGATACCAAATTTAGTATATGTGGAGCTAGCGAAACGGCCGCGAGCACGCTATGAGCGTGGTATGTTGTCATGTTTTTACATGACACGCGTGTCAGCATTATCATGTTTCACCAGTCATATATTTAGTCATCCATTGACGTCATGGAACACCCGATTTGGTATACGTGGATCTAGGAAAACGACCTCGAGCGCATCATCAAGGGCCCAGTATACTCCAGTGTAGCATTGATGTGCGCGCACGTTGGGCCCAGCGGCGCTCCGTTAGAAAAACGCGAGCACTCCATAGTCTGGCGCCAAGCGCGACTATGGTCCATTGGCACGGGCCGATCGCAACTAGTGCGAAATGTGACAAGCTGCATTTGGCCCCGATGCGTTATCCAGACAACACTGCGTCTCCCTGTTTTTGTTCCGGAATGACTCTGGACGCGCTGAAATGCGCATGCGCCAAAGCCACGCAACGCGGGGCGGACCTGCGAGCATATGCAGGACGGGCAATTCGCGTGGCAACGCCAGCATGACGCCCTTGACTGTGGAATGTAGCCATCTTCTGACATGACACAAGGATGGATGGATGGATGGATGGATGGATGGATGGATGGATGGATGGATGGACGGACGGACGGACGGACGGACGGACGGACGGACGGACGGACGGATGGTTGGATGAACGGATGGATGGATGGATGGATGGATGGATGGATGGATGGATGGATGGATGGACGGACGGATGGATGGATGGATGGATGGATGGATGGATGGATGGATGGATGGATGGATGGATGGATGGATGGATGGATGGATGGATGGATGGATGGATGGATGGATGGATGGATGGATGGATGGATGGATGGATGGATGGATGGATGGATGGATGTGCTCAAAGTCGCCGAAGTTCCCTAACAAATGCTTCGCATTTAAAAGCACTCTGCCGACGATATTACTGTGACACCTGGCAGTCGTGGTGGGTTGTGCACAACCACTTGTTTGCCAACAATACTGCCAGATGGCGTCCATATCTCACGAAGCGTGAAGTTATTGTATATGCTACCTTTATAAAGTTAGCATGTACAGTAACTCTAAAGCGATGTTTTGAGACAGAAGACTATCGTGTTTTGATGACATTTGCCACGCCGCACAGAATTGCGAGGCCAAGTTTATTTTACTGCAATAACATGTCTACAGGTTGGAATTGAGTGTTTCAAAAAAAACAGACATCATTGACCACATCTTTCAATTTACTTCAATCAAAGTTATCGGTGCGAATATTTTTTGGTATTATTCTAAAGGACATAAACAAAGAGTAAAGTGTACCTGAAAGATTTGTATGGTATTAGACGAAACAATTGTGCTACCTAACTACTGAAAAAAAATATACATGAAAGCCCCGTGAAAGAACTGTGGCTCTACGGAAAGGTCCGGTTCATGGTGCGTGAGACAATACGCCTTTACGAGCAATATTGCTGCAGTAATTGCGTCTTATCAATGTCGGCGTTATTCGTCTCCCCCGCACCGCTCTCCATGTCCTCCGGTATCGACTGCGCCACGAAACAGCCGAAACACGAGACGCCACTCGCCTTCGCCCTTCCGCCGTTCCTCTTCTCCACTTCGGCCCGCCTCATTCACCTCCGATATTCATTCGGAAAACTAAGTGATGCAGATTGTGGAGGAAAAACTGCATTCGGAATTAGAACTGAAATTCCTCCACCAGGCCCGTGTAACATGGTTTCTGTGAAAGTGGAAGGAGTGTAAGTGGATGCTTTAGTGGACACAGGTGCGACATTGTCTGTGATACGTGCTGATTTGTGTGAAAATTTGAGGAACGTAATGACGCCTTACAACGACCCCACGTTAGTTGCTGCCCAGGGGAACGTCATTCGCCCTTCCGCGTTTTGTACTGTGCGTGTTTTCATCGATGGCATCCGCCATCATGTCCAGTTTGCTGTCCTGTCCCGCTGCTCTCACGAACAAATTTTAGGGTGAGATTTTCTATCATCTGCTTCCGCGGCGATTTGTTGTGGACAACGCGTTGTTCACCTCACTGACACCGACTGCATGCTTGACGACGACAATCAGAAGCCACTTCGTCTGGTCGCTGCGAAAGACATCGAACTGCCGCCGCTACAAGAGCAAATTGTCAGCACTACGTTCAACGACATCTATCACGGGGATGTATTGGTCTCACCGTCACGACTTTGCGTTCGCAAAGGTATAGTTCTTCCGTCCGGTGTCTCTCGCTATTGCAATGGCTCGGCACTTGTCACCGCTGTGAACTCTACACCGGAGAAGATCTTACTGCCACAGGGCACTACTGTGGCCCGTGTTGCCGACTTCGAGCCTGTATTTGTCACGCAACTTCGGGCCATCGCATTCAAAGAACTTTCCGTCGGTGAGCATGTTTCTTCCTCCGCCTTTACCACCGCTATCAGCAGCGAATCGACATATTCACAGAGGCAGCAGCTGCTCGCATTGTTACAGAAACATGCAAATTCTTTCGATATTTGCTCGTCAAAGCTGGGCCGCACTAATACTACAGCACATCGAATTCAAACTGTTGGGACATCTATCGTAAACCGCCGACCCTAGCGCGTGTCTCTAGCTAAAAGAAAAAATTTAGAAGAAAATTTTGTGGACTTGCTTAAACGGGAAGCCATCTGTCCCTCATCTAGCCCTTGATCGTCTCCTATTGTTTCGGTCCGTAAAAAGGATGGCTCTGTGCGTTTTTGCGTGGACTACCGGGCGCTCAATAGGATCACATGCAAGGACGTGTACCCTGTGCCACGCATTGAGGACGCCCTTGATTCCCTACAAGGCGCAGAATTCTTTTCAAGCATCGACTTGCGTTCTGGGTACTGGCAGATCTCCATGCATGAAGACGATAAGGAGGAAACGGCGTTCGCAACCCCCGACGGGCTATATGAATTCAACGTGATGCCTTTCGGACTCTGCAACGCGCCCGCGACTTTTGAGCGCATGATAGATACCGTGCTGAGTGGCTTGAAATGAAAAAGTTGCCTTTGCTACTTGGACGACATTGCTAACTTTTCGTCTACGTTTCCTGAGCCCCTAGAACAATTGGATTACGTTTTGACGTGCCTTGCCGGCGCCGGGCTTCAAAGAAACATTAGTAAATGCTCTTTTGCTAGCAAATCTTTCAAGGTCTTAGGAAACGTTGTTAGCAAAGGTGGCATCCGGCTCGACCCTGACAGGATTTCTGCAGTCCTTCACTTTTCGCGTCCCGAAAAACCAAAGAAGCTTCGCAGTTTTCTTGGCCTCGCCTCCTATTTTCGCCGGTTTATCCAAAACTTCGCTTATAATGCTGCTCCATTACACCAACTACTTGCTTCCAACGTGCCTTTTCTGTGGTCTCAAGAATGTCAAACGGCATTCGACCTGTTGAAGTGGGCACTCACGTCTGAACCTCTGCTCTGCCACTTTGACGAAGCCGCACCGACTATCCTCCATACTGACGCTAGCAGCCTTGGTATAGAAGCCGTTTTTCTACAACGCGACAAGTCTTCCCTAAAGAAAGTTGTTGCATATGCCAGTCGCGTACTCACCCCTGCCGAAGAGAACTACACTATAACTGAGCAAGAGTGTTTGGCTGTGGGTCGGTCGGTCCAGACGTTCCATCCCTATCTTCACGGCCGTCACTTCACAATCGTTACGGAGCACCATGCCTTATGCTGGCTTTCTACAATGAAGAACTTGTCCGGATGCTTGGGTCGGTGGATAGTACGCTTGGAGGAGTACGACTTTGACATAACTTACAATTCAGGCAGAAAACATCAAGACGCCGACGCTTTATCTCGTTTCCCTCTTCCAACTACCCATATCTTCGTTGGTGAGAACTCAACCGCCACATCTACCAAAGTTCATACGCTCGCATGAATAAGCAACCCTTTTCGGATGACGCGCCAACATTTATCTCCAACCAGCGGTTCGATTCATACTGCAGACGCAATGGACCACCTTTCGGGAGTTTCTCATCCACCCAACGCGCGACTCCATCGTCAACTCCTGCACTTTAGGCTGGACAATGGGATTCTCTACCGCTATCTATAACCCTGACGGTCAGCGCTGGGTTCCTGTACTGCCACGCTCTCTTCGACTTCAGGTACTCGAAGCCTTCCACGACGACTTGACTGCTGGTCATCTTGGTTTTAAAAAAAACTCTTGACCGCATTCGATGTCGTTATTACTGGCCTGGCCTTTCTTCTATTGTAGCACGGTACGTCAGCTCCTGCTACCCATGCCAGCGTCGTAAACTCCCCACGTCTGCTCCTGCTGGACCTCTACAGCCACTTCCGTGCCTTTCAATGCCGTTCTAGGTTATAGGTGTTGACCTTTACGGGCCTCTCCCCGTCCCATCGGCTGGCAAACGATGAATAGTGACCGCCGTGGACCACCTGACACGTTACGCTGAGACTTCCACTGTTATTTCAGGCTCAGCTGTGGTGGTTGCAGACCTTATTCGTCACGCCATAATACTGCGTCATGGGGCTTCTCGAGTACTGCTTAGTGACCGCGGCAAAGTGTTCCTGTCACAAATGGCAAATGAAGTACTGCGCGCTTCTGGAAGTACTCACAAAACAGCTTCAAGCTACCACGCTCAAACAAATGGTCTCACAGAAAAATCGCACCGAACCCTTGCTGACATGATAGCCGTTTACGTCTAACCCGACCACAAAAACTGGGATACTCTTTTACCATTCCTGACATTCGCTTACAACACCGCCATTCAGCGAACAACTTGCTACTCACCGTTTTACCTCGTGTACGGACGCACCCCGACTACCTTTCTCGACGTCTACTGCTTTACCAGCCATGGGAATTCATGTCAGTCTTCTAGCGATGAATACTTTCCCACCTTGCCCAGTCTCGCCACCAGGCTCGCATCAATACTGAAGCGAGACAGCGCGAGCGGAAGATCATCTATGATGAATCCCTCCGCGCTGTGTCTTTCCAGCCTGGAGACGAGGTGCTGCTTTTGACACCTATTCGCACTCCTGGTCTTTGTGACAAATTCAAACCACGCTTCATTAGGCCATACATTGTTTTAGAACAGACTTCGATGGTTAATTATCATGTGACATCACTCGTCGCCCCAACAGACCGCCGCTACCGCAGCACAGAGATTGTCCACGTTTGTCGCATGAAACCTTTCACGCGACGTTCCCCGTCACTTTGACTTACGGCGGCCAGGGTGTCCGCTTCCAAGGGGGGGGGGGAATTAGTGTGGGCATTTGTTACCTACATCGTACTAATCCGTGCATGATCACAATCACCATCATCAGCTTGTCTCCTTGTCCTCATTGCGACTCTGGATCATCATCATCGTCATCGTTTGTGTACTGGCTCTGCCCGCTAGTTTTGCGAGGTCTTTCCTCAAATAAACGCTGACGCAGCCAAGACTACAAGACTACCAAGACTTCATAATATATATATATATATATATATATATATATAATCACCACCGGCGACTGCCATTTCACCGTGTTGGAGCGAATCTTTCGCCTTCTACGAAAAACATTAGTGGTGGTGGTAAAACATCTAAATGGCAATAAAAGATTGCAGAGAGATGATTGAGTTGGGGTCTCATTGGCCTCCTCTCCTCCCAGCACGAGGTTGAACCCCTATTCCGAAGCACCAATAGCAAGTGCCACTCACGTCCGTTGAACTAGGGCCTTCTGGGTCTTCAGGTCGTGACCGCCAAGCAGGGCCGCCTCCCAGTCATCTCTCGTGCAGATGGGGTTTAGGGGCATATATGAATTTGAGTGGAAAAATATCTCAACTGCATGCACAACTTACCATGCATCAAAAACGCTCGCTAGAGTCCTGATGCTCCTTCAGTAAGGAGCTGTTTAAGTAACGGCTCACGAATGGGCCAATGTCGCCCGTCTCTCAGATCACTCACAAATTGATAAAAATATTCAAAATGCCGTTAGGTTCAACAGCGAAATATATCTAAATTCTGTCAGCTTGTTTGTCGACACACAAAGATTTATCCGCATAACTCAGAGTATGATCGTAAACTGGGGTCAGTACTCATTTAAATCACTGTTCTTTCGCCATCTTACCTTCACGGCGACATTCAAGTGCTCGGTCTCAGTCTCAATAGGTTTGGCGTGCTCCGCGCCTGCAGCGGTTGATACCAGCCTATCGGGGGACAACAGCGCCAGGAAATCGGCTGCTGGTGATGCCACTGGATATGAAGCCGCAGCCGCATTGGGAACAGCCGCTGGGTTTTGAACAGCACCCGCATTAGCAACAGCCGTGGCATTAGGAACCACCGCTGCACTGGGAATAGTAGGTGGACCGGCAACGGCTGGAGGCTTCTGTGGCGGAGCAGGCACCTACACATTAGCATAACTGTTTTTTTTTTAATTTTGTTTACGAAATTCATGCATAGGCTCAACCCAATGTCTGTGTCTTTACAAACTGTAAAACAGCTCACAGGGTTCTCGAGCACTCGAATGAAACGCAATCCTTCGTAAGGTTTCTCTACCTCAATTGCTTTTTGCACTGGCTCCAAGATCGGAGGCACCTCACTAAGTTTCATTTTGCATTGCCTCCAAGATGTGACAGCATTTCACCAAGTTACAATGTCACGTGATGACGTTAGGTCACGTTAAAAACACTTGGCAGTGCCAACAAATGGGACAGAGAAGGTGCACGAACAACTCTTCTGTCAGTCGTTACGTCACGTGATGTCAAAATTACGTCATAGCGATGTCACAAATTTTGGTGTGACGTTTACGTCATCTGGGGGCGATGATTTGTTTTCATCGCTTTTCTCCGAGCCGCGGTATGTGTGCGGTAAAGTTTCGTGTTTGAGGAGGGATAGTGAGGACACCTTTACTAAAGGGCTCCTGAACCTCTGACAGAAGCTCGAGTGCTCCTCTCCGTTTCCTCTATGGAGAACAGCTGGCATGACGTCAATCGACGCTGTGTGCAATACAAATAACGCTGCTTACAAGGGACACTGTCATTGAGCGAAGGAAAGCCTGCTTTCGGCTAGCCGATGCACGCGCCTTTTGCATTTCCACGTCGGGCGCTGAGGAAGGGCGAGAGGTCGTGAGAAAAGCCGACGGGCGCCGCCAAGCGAAAGAAAGAGCGAAAGGAGAAAATGCGTGCAACTCCACCAGCGCTCACTGCAGAATTGTACACAACTGCAACGCGACGTCCACATTTCGGCCTCTTGGTGGTTTACGGCTTCTTAGAGCATCGTGTACACTCGCACGTTAGTGTGCATATGCGGGATCAGGAAGGTCATCCGGAGTTATGAACATGAAATGCACATATCCGTTCATGTTTGAAAATTGGGTTGAAGTCCACCCGAACGACCGTCCTGTCACCGTCCCTTGTCCGCACTTTTTCGGTGCGCTTCTGCCAAATTTTTAGACATAAACGTAATCGACCTGGCCTAACTTCCCATCTTGCTGCACATATCCGGTGGCGAAAGCACTTAGGCCACGCCGTAAAATGAAAAGTTGGGCTCTAATTAGTTGCAAATTGAGAATAAATGTAAGCTCCGCCCACAGGAGTCTGTGTCGCAGTTTCCATTGACACCTGTCCGGTCACATTAACTTGTTTTTGTGACTGCAAGCACCGAAGGCGCATTTCAGGTATAGGTTATGCTGTAGAGACAGACACATGTGTACTAGGTAGCTGTAGACGTACATTACAAACTTCTCGCTCACACGTACCCCAAAAAATTGGTCATGAATCGGGCTATATATATATATATATATATATATATAATGAGATATAACAGACAGTAATGCCAAGGAATGTACAGGGGAAGTTATTAACATTAATGGAATGTAAATAAGAAGAAAGAAAAGTGGATGAAAAAATTACCAACTGTAAGCAGGAATCGAACCTACGACCTTCGAATTACGCGTTCGCTGCTCTAACCACTGAGCTATTACAGCGGCACTCCCTCCATCCACTTTTTTTGGGTTTATCTGTGAAATTTAGAAGTAGGAGCGACAGTATATATATATATATATATATATATATATATTGTTGAGACGTTTATTGGCGTACGCTTGTCGACGATGCTTGACAGCGACAGTCAATGCGGGTACCGACTCTCTGCACGAGCTGCTCTTCTTCTTGCTAAAAACGGCAACCCACTAGAAGGCGCTGGAGAGGACGACCCACTGTTCGAAGGCTTCACCACAACTACCCCGGGTACGAAGAGGGAGCCGCCTGGCGACCTAGCAGCTGGTTACTATGAGCGGGTCGTGGTAGGGTTTGAGGCGCTCCACGTTGACAATGTCGCGCCCTCGACGGCGCATGTCCGAAGATGGTTCGATGGGTTCGATCAAGTAATTTACAGGGGAAGTGCGTTCGATGACACGGTAGGGGCCTTCGTATTTGGGCAATAGTTTTGAAGATAGGCCAGTTGAAGTGGTAGGGATCGAGAGCCAGACGAGCGCTCCAGGGAGGAACATGGGCGCAGTAGTGCTGGTGTCAGCGCGAATGCCTTTTTGCCGCTCTTGATCATGCGCTGTAAAGGTCCTTGCAAGCTCTCGACACTCTTCAGCAAGCTTGGCTGTAGCAAAAATAGGCGCCCACTCTGACGGATCTGGCTTGTACGGAAGTATAGTGTCGATGGTGTGCGACGGGTGCCTTCCATATAATAAAAACATAGGTGAAAAGCCAGTAGTGCTCTGAGGGGCGGTGTTATATGCGTAGGTGACGAAGGGTAGAATGGAATCCCAATTTGTGTGATCGGCGGCGACGTACTTGGAGAGCATGTCGCCGAGCGTACGGTTGAAGCGTTCAGTGAGGCCATTCGTCTGCGGGTGGTAAGCAGCAGTTTTGCGGTGAACAACGTTGCACTCTTTGAGAATGGCTTCAATGACTTCAGACAGAAAGACGCGGCCTCGATCACTGAGCAGTTCCTGAGGTGGACCGTGTCGCAGCATGAATTGTTGAAGCAGGAAGGAGGCCACATCGCTCGCTGTAGCCGCAGGGAGAGCGGCAGTTTCGGCGTATCGCGTGAGGTGGTCCACAGCAACAATGGCCCAGTGGTTACCGGCCGACGTTAGTGGAAGTGGCCCATACAAATCGATGCCAACGCACCCAAACGGCCTGGCAGGGCAAGGTAGAGGTTGCAGACCTACCGGCGACAGGTGCGTTGAAGTTTTGCGGCGCTGACATTCTATGCAGGAGCGAACGAATTTCTGCACATAGCGGTACATGCCGCGCCAAAAGTACCGTTGGCGAATGCGCTGGTAAGTCTTCGATACGCCGGAGTGCGCACATTGCGGATCAGTATGAAAGAATTCGCATATGTCAGAGCGCAGACTGCGGGGTATGACTAGTAGCCACTGGCGGCCGTCACCGCTGTAATTGCGTCGGTGGAGAAAATCGTCGCGAACGGCGAAATGGTGGGCTTGACGACGCAACGCGCGAGTGGATGGAGTGGATGGATCAGTCAGCAAGTCTATCAGTGAGGCAATCCATTGATCCTTGCGCTGTTCAGTAGCAACGGCATGAATGCTAATGGAAGAAACGGCAAGGTGAGACGCTGAGTTGTGGGCATTGTCGTCAGGCAAGGGAGAGCGCGACAGGGCGTCGGCGTCAGCATGTTGCCTTCCGTTGCGGTACAGCACGCGGATGTCGTAGTCTTGCAGGCGAAGTGCCCACCGGGTGAGACGGCCTGAGGGATCTTTCAATGATGACAACCAGCATAGTGCGTGATGGTCGGTCACTACATCAAATGGGCGACCATATAAATAAGGTCGGAACTTGGTAAGGGCCCAGACGATTGCCAGACATTCTTTCTCAGTGACGGTGTAATTAGTCTCGGCTTTTGTAAGCGTACGGCTTGCATACGCCACGACATATTCCGGGAACCCTGGTTTGCGCTGCGCAAGGACAGCGCCGAGACCGACACCACTGGCGTCCGTGTGTACCTCTGTAGGGGCAGTAGGGTCGTAGTGGCGGAGTATGGGAGGCGACGTCAGTAAACGACGGAGCGTTGTGAATGCGTCGTCACACTGTGATGACCACGAATTGAGAGGCCCGTTACTACCGAGGAGCTTTGTCAGCGGCGATATGATAGACGCGAAGTTTCGGATGAAGCGCCGAAAGTAGGAACACAGTCCTATGAAACTGCGCAGTTCCTTGATGGATGTCGGCTTGGGGAACTCGGTCACGGCCCGAAGCTTTGCTGGATCGGGGAGAATTCCGTCCTTGGACACGGCGTAGCCGAGTATTGTCAACTGCCGAGCTGCAAATCGGCACTTCTTTAGGTTCAGTTGCAGACTGGCGTCACTCAGACGCATTAAAACATGCCGCAGGAGTTGAAGGTGCGTGGAGAAGTCCGGAGCAAAAACGACGACGTCATCGAGGTAGCACAGGCACGTGTGCCATTTTAGGTCACGCAGCACGGTATCCATCATGCGCCCAAAGGTGGCAGGCGCATTGCACAGCCCAAACGGCATGACGTTGAATTCGTACAAGCCGTCGGGAGTGACGAAAGCGGTCTTCGGTCGAGCGTCCTCAGCCATAGGTACTTGCCAGTACCCTGAGCGCAAATCTAGAGATGAAAAGAATTCGGCTCCTTGCAGGCTGTCAATCGCGTCATCCACACGCGGTAGTGGATACACGTCCTTACGAGTGATCTTGTTGAGACGTCGGTAGTCCACGCAGAACCGCACAGAACCGTCCTTCTTCGCGACGAGAACGACAGGAGACGCCCAGGGGCTGTTAGAGGGTCGAATAACATCGCGGCGTAGCATGTCGTCCACTTGCTCGTTGATTACACGGCGTTCTGTGGGAGATACGCGATATGGACGTTGCCGTAGTGGTGGTTGTGCGCCTGTGTCAATGCGATGCGTAACAGTGGATGTGCGGCCGAGAGAAGGTTGAGAGACATCGAAAGAAGAGCGGAATTCTTCCAACAGGGCCAGAAGCTGGGAGCGCTGGACCGGCGTAAGGTTGTCGGCAATGGAAGGACCAAATACATCAGCGGATGATGAAACAGATGTAGAAACAGCACTAAGCGTATTGGAACTTCGGCAGTGCGTGTCATCAGGTTGATCCATGACTTGTGCGTCTTCGATGGGTTCCACGCTGCCGAGACATTCCCCTCGCACCAGCGTAACACTGTACGGGGATGAGTTCAGTACAAAAATAGTGGTGCTGCCGCGAGTTACTTGCACGGTCGCGAAAGGAACCAGCAAACCTTTTCTGGTGAAAACACGATGAAATGGTGAGAGGAGTGCAGCGGTGTCTGAAAGACTTGCACAGTAGACCGACACCGCCACGGACGAGTTTGCAGGCACTTGCGTGTCGTCTCTGACGAGAAATTTGCTTGCAGTAGATGGACTGTCGGCCGGCGTCAAAGAAGAGAATGGTGTCAGCTCCATTTCTGCTGGTGCGCAATGAATGACGGCGTCGTGGCGGGAGAGAAAATCCCATCCTAGGATGACGTCGTGAGAGCATGAAGGAATTATGATGAATTCGACGGCATACATCACGTCCTGAATCATGAGGCGGGCTGTACACATCGCTGTAGGGTGAATGCTTTGGGCGCTGGCTGTACGGAGGGAGAGCGCGGAAAGTGGCGTGGTCACTTTGCGCAGTAATCGGCTAAGCTTTGCGTCCATCACAGATACGGCGGCTCCAGTATCTACAAGGGCAGATGCACGAACATCATCCACAAGCACGTCTATCACGTTCGATGGTCTTTCCTGAGGGCTTCCGCAGTTCGACAGCGTCGCAGCCCTTGCCTCGTGGACTGCGACGACTAGTTTTCCTGGTCACCCTCTAGTGGACGTGGCCGCATCGGCGACAGTGAGCGACGTCGCGGAGAATGTGAGCGGCGGGTAGATGGAGCGGGGCGGGACGACGGTGACGTAGGTGGCGGTTGGTCATAAAAGCGGCTCGATTGGCTGGAAAAATTGGAGGCGACCCGCGGTCGCTGCACACGATTGCAGTAGCGTGCTACGTGACCGACGTAACCACAAGCAAAGCAGATGGGGCGATTGTCCGCAGTGAGCCATCGGTTCGCGGGTCCCATCCATGTCGAAGAACGCGATGGGCGAGCCGGCTGCTGATATAACTGCATAGTGGGCGGCACACGGGGCACGTGGATGACGTCGGTATATGTAGGCGGCCCAGTTTCTCCGAAGGCCTGGGGTCTAGCGATGGTTTCGGTGTAACCAAGAGGGCCAGTCACAGGAATCGGTGGGGGTGGCCTGGCGACAACTTGGGCGTAACTGAGTGCTGTAGATACTGGAGGGGGCTGGTGATATTCTGGAACGACCTCTGCGACTTCCTGCTGAATGGCTCGGCGGAGGGGAGGCAGAAGTGTGCTTGACGACTGTTCAGCACGTTGCGGGGAAGCAAAGGCCAGCAAAGAGACCTGGCGGGCAACTTCCTCATGCACGAATGACTTGATTTCAGCAAGCAAGGCGGTGTGATCAAGAAGTGTTGACAAGGCCGAGAGATCAGCGTCACGTGAGGGTGGTCGACGGGTCATCGAGCGCTGGCGTCGCAGCTCTTCGTAACTTTGGCAAAGTGTAATGATCTCTGCCACAGTGCGAGGGTTCTTGGCCAGGAGCATGTTGAAGGCATCGTCGGCGATGCCTTTTAGAACATGGGTAATTCTGTCGGCCTCTGACATGCTCGCGTCCACTTTCTTGCACAAGTCAAGGATGTCCTCTATGTAGCTTGTGAAGGACTCACCGGTCTGCTGTGC
Source organism: Rhipicephalus microplus (assembly GCF_043290135.1). NCBI lineage: Eukaryota > Metazoa > Arthropoda > Arachnida > Ixodida > Ixodidae > Rhipicephalus > Rhipicephalus microplus. The sequence continues at coordinate 73,484,979 of NC_134706.1, forward strand.
TCGTTCACGTAACCGCTGTTCGGCTTGGAGCTTACGAACGGCAGGACGGCCGAACACGTCGACGACGGCGGTTTTAAAAGCGGACCAAGTGGGGAAATAGGATGCGTGGTTGTTGTACCACACGCCGGCCACACCCGCGAGGTAGAAAACCAGGTTGCCGAGTTTACCTGCCTCGTCCCAATGATTGGGGACGCTGACGCGTTCGTACATGGCAAGCCAGTCCTCGACGTCGGTGCCATCCGCGCCGGTGAAGACAGGAGGGTCGCGGATGCGGGGGACACCGGAACATGGCGTCGGCGCAGGAGGAAGCGTTTGCTGTGTGGCGTCTTGGTGCATGGTAAAAGGCACGGTGCGGGATCGAAGCTCCAGGGGCATCAAATGCTAACCGAAGGTGTAAGAAGGGCACAGCACTCTCCACCAAATTGTTGAGACGTTTATTGGCGTACGCTTGTCGACGATGCTTGACAGCGACAGTCAATGCGGGTACCGACTCTCTGCACGAGCTGCTCTTCTTCTTGCTAAAAAGGGCAACCCACTAGAAGGCGCTGGAGAGGACGACCCACTGTTCGAAGGCTTCACCACAATATATATATATATATATATATATATATATATATATATATATATATATATATATATACAAGGTGTCCCACGTAGCTTGAGCCCGAAAATATGCCGGAACACGTAATTACGACGTGACCAAATGCATGTTACTCACCGTTGCCCGTTGCCTGGAGTTATTCAGACTATTTTTTGTGTTCTAAACTATTGCTTAATTAGATATGCTTATTTAGCTAACTTTTCAAGAAATGATTAGACATAAAAAATTTCAGAGAGAAAGTTGTAGATCGCTTTGCAAAACGTTCGATTAGACAGTTCTGAACTCTATATCTGTTCGATATTAGTGTTTTTCTGCTAATTGTAAATACCGGTGAAATACAAAAAATACGACGTGACAAACCCGTGCGCGCGTCAGTGCGCCCGATGATACTAGTGCTTCCGTACATTCCACGTACGAGCGACACGCTTCCCTTGCACTGGTTCATGACAGCGATAAGCAGTCACAGCGGTTATCGTTTTTGTCACTTATAGCAAAACGTGTTCTTCGTAAAGCCATCACCATCGTTGCGGTCCTGCCGAGAGAGCACAATGGGGCAAATGCTATGCTCATTCGTTCACGAAACGTTAGAGAGCACTAGAATCATTGCGCGCGATGGAGTACGAAAGGGTTTGTCACGTGGTATTTTTGTATTTCGCGGGCATTTGTAAGCAGCAGAAAAACACTAATAAATAACAGGCATATAGTTCAAAGCTGTCTAATCGGACGTTTTGCAAAGCGATCTACAGCTTTCTCTTTGCTATTTTTATCAATCTCGTACCTTGAGTTAATTAACTAGCATTTGAGAACACGAAAAATTGTCTGACTTACTCCAGGCAACGGTGAGCAACATGCGTTTGGTCGCGTCATAATTACGTGTTCCGGCATAACTTTAAACTCTAATTCAAGTCACGTGGGACACTCTGCATATTAAACTCATAGCAGAGAGGGGGGGGGGGGGTTAAAAAAAGTGGGTAACGATTTAGAGTACCGGGTACTCTACTATGGGAGAGCTTAAGCCGTCCCTATATACCATAACAAACTCTGCTTTGTGTAATGCTACGGAATAACGAAATATTTTGCATAAAGTATTCCTGAGATGGATAACAGGTTAGAAGAATGAATTCATAATAAATATAGACCACCACGTGTCCCTGGTTCTCACTTGAAGACTCAACTTCCAGTGAAACTTCAGCAACTATTTCGACATCACTGCTCCCCCATACCCAATATTTTAGGTAGAGATGACAAACTTTGATTTCTTATTATGCCTGTTATGTATATTCACAGCCAAAAAGTACCTACTTTGTTAGCGGAAACTGCCTAGCTTGACTGTGATGCTCAGATGAATGACACGTGCGCTGCAACTGTGTGGACGGTGCCTGTACTTATTGTTAGGCTGTAAATAAATAACAAACGCTATGTTATGTGCATGGCTCGGCAGACTCCTACGTGTAGCACTTCCATCGGCCACAGGTTTCACGACGTGTATGTACTAAACGGCACAATACAGAGTGTAATACCGATCAGCAAAAGAGACCAGACCGAACACCGTTCATTGTTCCACCATTTTCAAATCGGAGTACACAGACCTCTAGAGGTTTAAGTAGATGCGTCAACTACAGCCTACACCGAAAACAACAAGCTGGGCACACATGTGCGGTTATAGGGTACACGTATTTGCGAGTAAAAAGTTTCAAATTTATGTCGAGGGTTTCAACGTGCACCTTGGCAGTAAAAGTCCAATCGCTGAGCACCAATGGCAAGAATTAAGCAAATGCTGAAATCGGTGAGTCTACCAAGTGACTCGCCTAAATCAAGAAACTAGCCGACAGGCAAGCCAACATGAACAATAAATTATAAGCGCCAATTAGACGAGGACGAACAAGCACGCTTGACACTCAGGCACCGACTTTCACCATTTTATTAAAGCAAGGGGTAGGGGATATATACCAGCACACGTGACCTTACATGATGCAGGCATAGGAGGCATAAAATAAGACATCACGAGTCAAACTGTCTAGCATGACTCATAATCTTAACATTTATCGATCGTTCCATACCAAAATGCCCGAACCCCTACATTTGGAAATCCAACAACACTTGTATAAAGCTTGAGTTCCGTCCTCAAGAGGAGAACGCGAAAGCGTAGTTTGATTCCCTTCACACGCCATTACCAGTCGCTAGCCAGGCTACGCTACCCCCTTTCCCCCTAGTTGCGCAGGGCAATAAGGTTGCTTATGCGATTGGCTCAAGTACCCACTGCTCGTCCGTAAGGCATCACCGGCATTTGCGTAGTTGGGTACTTATAATAGTTGATATTGCCATGAATAACTGTGCCTCTGTGCTTTATAACTGGCCAGAATTTAAACCAAGCACTTATGTAATTAGCATGTTTTGATGCCTGGTATGATTCTATGCTTCTGCCGCGCAGTATTACATGCATCAAGAAAACTCTTCGTACTATTTGACACTCTTGTAGGTTCTTTCTTTGAAACAATTTCAAGCATTGGCGTGGCTCTGGAAAGAACATCTGCTTGCCACGGGGTAATACTGGGATCAATTCCCATTGAAACTGACCTTTCCTAATATTGAAATAATCGCATCTATCTCAAATTTTCGCTCATGGACAACGCCGATTTTTCGTTCATAAGTACGGGCCCAATGTCGGAAGTGCTGCGAAACCAGCCTCTGAATGCTATGGCTCTAATACCGTACAATCTATTTCAACTCGAGCCACGTGAAACTTGATAAGCCTTATTGATACCAAACCTGTGTTTGTGCCATTCATGCATGTTTGCGTGCAACATGGGCGTAGAGCGACAACCCTTATTGTATACTACCATATATTTGCTGCATTGTGGCTTGTGAACCTTTGCAAAGATTCGTAACAAGAACATCTGGGTTTCTCGTCCGATAATCACGACATAATGATGAGCCATGCTCTTGTGACGGGCTCCGGAAATTTCGAGCACTTGGGGTTCTTTGCAGGACTCCTAAAATTAAGTACAAGGACATCATCCACTGTGTCTACAGCAGAACAGGACCCTCGTGGCCGGGATCAAACCCGCAACTCTATTCACATCAGCCGCAGGACACGCTAACTATGGCGTACCACAGCGGTGGCCAAGTCTACTCAAAACGTATGCCTCGCTAAACATATCAGTCAGGCTTGGGAACATAGCACAGGGGAGAAACGCAGCAAAAGTATTCCTTGACGGTGTTGCATTAGTGCTCTACGTTGTAGGCTGGATTACAAGCGGAGACGCTTTATTCACCCTAAAGTTGAAACATGCGATACGTTTTCTTACCTTCGCCATAACAATGGGTCGTTCCTCTTCTTTCTTATCTTCGTTTCGAACAGTGATATGAGTGCGTGAACTTCACTAAATGTCCATTCTTTTGCGATTGAAATGTTCATGTCAGACGACCATCCACAAATGGTAGATTAATCACGAAAAAAAAAACACATGTACATGCCAATAATAGCAACTAGCAACTATGGTTCGGAACTTTAAACAACCATACGGCTTGTTTGAGATTCTCTTGATCGCTTTGCTGTTGACATGGCACTATAGAAAACTGGACGTCACTGCATCGACTGCCTTAGCAGCTGGTCATGGAGCGAAATAAAAGAAGCGTGGAAGCTTGGGCAAGTTGGTAGGACATAACTGAATGCAGGAACAGCGCAACCTACAAGTAGTTACTTCGTAACTACGGAAGCGAAAAAACAAAGACAGACTGTCCTTGTTTTTCGCTTCCGTAGTTACGAAGTAACTACTTGTAGGTTGCGCTGTTCCTGCATTCAGAAATAATTGAGGTGGTATTGTTCCGCTGCAGAAAAATTCTTAATTGAATTATCATAGATTTATTCTAACCATTGTATAATTCATATGTATATACACGTTATGTATGATCTTTTCTATCTGATTATTCGCTTCTTCGTCAATTTTTCAGAGTGGGCGTGAGTCATACATATATAGGCCATCCTCATCATCATCTCGTCTCATTCGAGGCAGCTATTGTTTACCTCAAGGCATGCATGCTTATGCTGCTACACTTTCCCCCAACTAAAACAAATGAAGAAGAGGATGTGAAAAGTGTTTCAGTGGTGGAGCAGACGGAATAGATGAACGGGGAGATATTGAGGTGAGCTGCTGAGCTGGGTTGTGAGTCCAATAGGGTGTACGAAGCATGTACGTAAACGCAGTCACAAATCGAGTTGGCACTGTTTTGATAAAAGACCTCATATGGTCTCTTGTGTAGCGTGTCGCGAGGGCCAATGCCGGGCAGGAAGCATCCAGGCAGGGGCAAGGCAAAAGGCAGCCAGAAGGAAACAAAACGGCTATATTTTGAACGTATGTACTGAACGTGAACGAGGAAGCCTTCGACGCTAGTAGTGGTGGCGGTAAACCTTTCATTTTGAAATGAACTAGACAGTTTTTTTTTTTTTGCGCAGGAGTGGCAGTACCTAGTCTGGGACGCCATTGAAGAATACCACCGCTCGAACTCACGCCACCAAAGACCATTGCGTATCCAAGGTAGAGCAGCCAAGCAGGTGCTCCTCCCAAGCCTCTCTGGAGTGGATGAGGAAGGGGGGTGAAAAAGAGAGTGGAGTAGCAGGACATGAAGCCACAACGTTAAAGGTGTCGGCTAACATATGACAAGTTGAACACGTACAAGAGATATCCGGTACGAAGTTCCGGGTGACCGCTGGACTAAGGGAATTGTAAGTGTGAAGTCGGCGTAGTAGTCGTTCGTCCGTTTTCGCCAGATGGCATGCGGAGGCAGGGTAAAGTCGGCGTGAACTTCGATAGTAATCTAGAATATCACGGTAGCATGAAAGACTGGAGCTCCCAGGATCCGACTCAGGACAACAAAGGGCAGCGATCCGGAGGGGAGAATCGTGGGCCGCGGCATTCACCACTTCGTTGCCAGGAAGACCTGTGTTGTCTGGAGTCGAAGCTCCTTTACGGAGTGAGGCATAAAGCACCAGAAAGTGGCTTCGAGGAGATGATCAGCCAATAGGGTTATGAAACCTTGGATGTAACGAGAACAGGGAGAGCCTGTTAAGATAATGTGAACAGTGTGATCGAAAGCAGCCAAAGCGATGGCAATCTCCTCTGCGTGAGTTTCACTGTAGACTCTAAAGCAGAAGCCATCGACGTGTTCGCCCTTTGTGATCACAGCTTCTGTGTAATGACCCAGAGTGGAAGGGGCCGATAGGTCTACGTAGGATACGCCGGGGCGATTGAAGTGACACGCCTGAAGGGAAGCAGTACGCGCTTGCCTGCGAGCGGAGTGTTGTTCGGGGTCCATGTTACGGGGTTGTGGCTCCGCCCATAACTTCTGGTACCATAGTTAGGGCACTCAAAATGGGGGGACTGGGGCCAGCGATTGTGTTGAGACCAAGTCTGTGGAGCAGGCAGCACCCAGAAGGCGTCTCCGATAGACGACTAAGTTGGTTGACGCGATTGGCTGCCCGTAGCTTCGCGAAAGAGTTGTGCACTCCCAGAGCCACAAAGCCGCTATTAGAAGTGGCGATGGAAGGTCCAGCGCACGTTTATACACGGAGCGTAGAAGAGTATCAAGTTGGTGTTCATGCTGACGATGCAGGCGAAGTTAGGGTGAGGAATAGAAGACTCGACTGGTCACAAACTCGTCGGCCAGCGAGAGGGAGTGGGTCTCTCGGAGGCCACCACGTTTAGTAGATAGCCGCCAGATCATACGACTCACTTGCTCAGTGGTGTGTTTGAGGGAGGATATGATGCCCTTAGTGTCCAATGAGGACGAGAGGTGCAACTCAAGAATCCGAAGGTGTTGGCCTGACGGAACAGGTCTGAGGGGGGGGGGAGCTAGCTGGGTGGTGGTTGGCATAAGACCAATAGAACGGCCGATTTGGTGGGGGAGTAATCCAGGCCGCAAAAAGCGGCGTAAGTGTTCACTAAAAGTCTGTCGTAGACGCTCCTCAATTTGAGCTGGAGAGCATGTTTTGTCCTTATTGTTATATCATCGGCATAGAGGGCATGGTGTACCCCCTCGACCTCATTAAAGAGGGAAGGGAGCTTCATCATGGTCAAGTTAAACAGGAAGCGTTACAATACTGCCGCCTGAGGTGTAACGCACGTGCCGAGTTGCGACGGGCCGTGTTCGGTAGAGTCAGGGGAAAGGAAGACCACGCGATTCGAAAGGAAAAGCGTGAACGTAGTTGAAGGTCTTCTGTACACAGCCTGTAGTAGAAAGGTTAGCACGAATTCTACTATATTTGATTGAAATTATCGAACGTGCCTCAAAGATCGAGAGCTAAAACGAATTTTTCATTGTAGCGCATAGTAGCGGGTTCTATGAGATCGTGTTTTAGCTGGAGCAGGACATCCTGCACCGAAAGAAGTGGGTGAAAGCAAAACAACGTACATGAATCCTGGGACCTCGACACCATTCCAAATCCCTCTCACAATGTCATACCTCTTGTAGTTTGACCGTTCCCTATTTTTGACTGCAGCTGCACTCTTGTCACCCTTAGTCATTACGTATCATTCGTGCTCTGTTAGGTACTCAGCCCCGTAATTTCTCTATACGCCAAAATATTTCTAATTATACACTTTTTTGTAGCCTGACTTCCTGTACCTTCTGCTCACTGCTTCTGTTATCATTAAAAATAATGATTGCCGATTTTTCTCCGTTGAACTTCAAATTGAACCTTACTCTCTCATTCCCCAGTTGTCTATGAATCCCTGCAGATCTTCCTTGTTGTCAGAATATATTGCTACATCATGTGCATACATCAATACTGGTAATAACTGTTCAATGGGTTCTCCTTGCTTCCAAAAATACACGCTGAAGCTGAGTCTTCTTCTCCCTAATTTGGCATCTAGTCCCTGTAGATACAGCATAAATAACAAAGGTGACAAGGTGCATCCCTGTGGAAGCCCGCGTTGTATCTGTATAGTTTCAGATTCCTGTTTTTCTCTTTTATAACTATCTTCTCACAATTATAAATGTTCTTTAGAAGATTACTTACTTATATTACCACATCTAATGTGTCCAGTATTCCCCACAAGCCTCCTTGAATCACACTCTCGTAAGCTCACTTGATATCTGAAAATACCAGCCACATAGATCTGTGTTCTTTTTCCGCTATTTCATTACACTTCATCAATGAAAACAGATTGTACTTCAACCTCCTCCGTTTACGGAATACATTTTGTAGTTCTCCCAGCACCCCCTCATTGTCCACCCATTTCTGTAGTCTTCCCTGTATTTTCAGCATCACCACCCTGTAAACTGCTGTTTTCACTGTTATAGGACTGTAGATGTTTATATCGGCTTTGTCCCCATTTCCTTTATAGATAACGCTCCTCCTGCGTAGTTTCCACTCGTTAGAGGCTCCACCATCTATAATTGCTTTGTTCGATGCCTCTCTTATTGTTTGCTGAGAGTTTCGTCCTAGTTTGTTCATTCGCAAAACTAGTATGCCATCAGGGCCTGTTGATGCGTTATTAGAAACCATTTTCTCTGCCGTTTCCCACTCCCGTTGTCCCAGTGAAGCCACCACGCTAATTGGTCCATCCTCATCTGCTATGGTGCATGCAGCGCTTTCTTGGTGTTTAAATTATTCTGTCATCATTAGTTTTTATATATTCTACTGCCTCAACCCCTTCTAGTGTGTCCTTTGAACTGTAGGTATGAACCTCTGTTACGTGTTTGTCTTATTACTCAGAGGATGGAGATGGTTTCAAAACTTTGCAGCAGCATTTCTATCCTTTTCGTTTACTTCCGCTATTCATTGGGCCCCCTTTCTTCTGGTCTTTTCGCTGATCGAATTGGACGCTTCCCTTCTCCAGCTGATAAAGTTATCCCATATTCTTTTACATCATATTATGATTCGCCCCCCTGTTACGCATACCTGTGTTCTCTGGAGGCTTTCTGACGTCTTCCTATGGCTCTTTACACTTCCTCATCTCACCAGCTCTCGCGCTCGTTTCTCCTCTTCCTGGTTGATTTGACTCGTACCTAAGCAAGCTCTAACTCGATCGAGTTAGATTTGTGTGCATCAACTCTGTTTTGGTATCCTCGGTGATTACTTTCTCAATCTCTTTAGTTGCTCTTTGTGTTTGCATTTATTAGTAATTATCACCGCGTTGTCTCTTATAATGCCTTCTTTCCATTCTCATTTCCCTTTCCAAAACTCAGCTTGATACTTTTGCGATCCCTACCAAAGCTTCTGGACACATATTCATCTATGTTCATCACACTTAGTCAATCATACATCATATGTGACATCATTGCGTAATCTATTGTTGACTGCAGCCTTCCCACCTCTCATGTTATAAACCCTTCGATTTTAACAGCGCTGTGCAAATGATTAAATCATGCACTTCGCAGATACCCATCAGCATTCTGCATGTTTGGTCAGTATATCCATCCACACCATCTATGTGTACATTCATATCTCCAAATGAAATTATCTCGCGCTCTTCTCCTAGTTCGTCAATATCATTTTCTATGCACTGCGCCATTTTTTGGTTTTTCTCTCTGGCTCTTGCTTCTGTCCACAAGTATATAAAACCCAAGAGCGTCATCTGCCGTGCCACTTTCCCTTTTAGCAATAAATGTTTCCTGTACTCCTGCTTGACCCTTTCACAGTCTTTACTTTTATGAAGGAATGCCACAATACCACCCCTGCCCCGCCGTAGTGGTATGGTGGCTAAGGTACTGAGCTGCTGAACTGCAGGTAATGGGATCGAGTCCCGGCTGCAGCAGCTGTGTTTTAAATCGTGGTGAAAAGGTTGTAAGCCCGTGTGCTCATATTTTGAAGCATGTGAAAGGACCCCAGATGGTCGAAATTCCCGGAGCTCTCCACTACGGCGTCTCTTATTATCATATGGTGGTTTTGGGACGCCAGACCCCACAAATCAATAAATACGTACCACGCCCCTAAATATGTACCACGCCACCTGTTCTACTACGATATTCCCATGCGTGGTAGGGATTTTTAGGTGGTTGTCCGATGTGCCTAGGTAGTGCTTCTACAAACTCATATACCGTCAGCTTCTCCTCCCTTAGCTGTTTTTTCATCTCTTCCCATTTCAGCCTATTCCTGCCAATCTGCAAGTTGAATACCCACGTATGAATTGGCTCGGCCGGCATGGCAATTTTAATTTCTGCCCTGAAATCAACATGTCTTCATTATCATATCGAGTCGTATCTGCCTATACCACCTGCTAAAGTGTCGCCCTGTTTGTTTTTCTTTGTTACTAGCTATCGTCGACCCCGTAGGGCCCACGTGCCCCCTAAAAAGCTACTGCGCGTCCTGCAAGTCGCCAACCTTCCTTAATACCAATCCTCCCATCGAAGTGAATCCTGTCTCGTTGAAAACAGCCCCACCTATGCACCACCCCACCTAGTGGTGCGAGTGCCACAGCGCCATCTAGTGAGCGCTCTGAGTACTAGCGGTGGCTACTACGACACGGGATTAGCCTACGTCTTAAGGAGCTTCGACCATAAAAGAAGTCTTTAGAGAGTGTAACCACAGTTTACCTCAAGCCTAATTCGAAAAGTGCTGCGAGATTTCTTAAAAGGCAGCGCAAAAAACACCTTGAGGCAAAAAAGCAGCGTGATGCTGTAGTCGCAGCAAGCTTCTTGAGCCGTAGGGCCACTTGAGATGTTGAGCGAATGCGGTGACGTCATTCTCGGCACTTCACGCTATTTACAACACTAGCACTGCTAAAGCGTAGGGCCCCTTGATTTCATTATGTAGTGGTTTGTCAGAATGAGGTCACAGAGCCTATATTTGAAGATGCGATATATGCTCGTTCACGTAGCACTAGGCCCTTTGTTGTACCAGCAGATAACGTCAATCAGAAACAAATAGAAAAATTTATTACTACGAAATCGGTGGCTTGTAGACAATAATACCTTAAAGTAGGATGGAGCTTAATTTGGGAGTTACTGGAAACGTATCGTTCCCCGAAAAAAGGGGCGACACATCGTTGAAGCTTTGAAAGGCAGAAACTGAATATCTTGATAATTTTTCGCGATGTCAAAAGTGTTTGACAATGCGTCTGACTGTCCATGCTTGTGGTTTACTGCATGTATTTGCTGGCAAAGCCTCGAATTCAGTTAGATAAAAGTAGCACCTTTCCTGTCACTCTTGTTCTTCTAGGTGTTTTCTTTTTGTGCTAAAATTGTTTCATAAATGTTTTTTGTCATTACTTATGTCACTCATATTTTGCCTATCAAAAGGCGGCATTCCGAGACCGCAATATCGGCAACGCTGATGCAAATATGTATAGGGTGAAATGGGGAAGGAAATAGCCTATATCACGTCCTTAGCGTCTGAAATTAATCGCCATTACTCTTTTTTTAAATTTCGTTCCAGCTGTTCCGAGCGAGATTCATCAGGCGCCTGTAAACATTATTTGTATGATGTAGTCAATCGAAACGCGCTCTTATATGGGGCCCAAAGTGAACATGCCAGCATTTATTACCACAACGAACTGAAGTGCATACAGAAAGACACACCTTAAAGGTACCCTGCAACACTCTTACAAACCACATCGAATGAATTCATGGTTGGGGTTTGTTGCCTTGTGAATTGACCACCGAAAACTTTTCTGAATCCGTGAAGTACGAGCCTAGTTGCAGATTTGTCGCACGCTGTAATTGCTTTGTATTTCCTCTCGTCCTGCTGAAAGCGCTGGCAGCTAAACGGAGAGGGATGACGCGAGGGAAAGTGGTAGTCTCAAGAGGGCATCCTGGCCTTACGCACATTTTATTATTATTTTTTCCCTTCGAATGCATGGCTTTCAGCGTTATCGCGAATGTGCTTGCGCTCAAAAGTTGGCCTTCCACGGTGGTCACGCTTAAGGTCCCCACATAAAACAAGTTTTTTTTTTCATGTAGAGACCTTAGTCACGCTAACAAGGCAGCTCGCAAGGCGCGATTCTGCCAATGGCTTTGAAACTGTCCATATGGCGCGTTAATTTAAAAATATTACACTATTTGTAGAAAGAAGGAGGGCCCGATTGGTAGCTTGCTTTCAGAATTATCCTAAACTCCACGACATCGGCTGCACTTTGTTGTTTGGCTCGCACATTTTCGGGAGCCTTGTTCAGCGATCAACAGCGTTTTCTGACCATGCTGAAAAATACAGCCGGGTCTTTTTATTTTTTGGTGCGTGTTCCCGGAGCATTGCTAGAAATGGTTGGAAATGTCAATCAGTAATTGCACGTTTAATTTTGTCGAAACACCTTTCTCAAGACGGCCTCAGTCAATGCGTACAGTGTGTTAGAATGTCTTCAACGTACATTTCGGTCTAACCAATTACGCAACTATAGGTTTTTATCAACTCTGAAGCTCACCAAATGCTTCTAAAACATACCCTATTTCTTAAAATATGCGCAAAATACTTACCAGTGCATTTCCCAATTTAATAATTTGTGTCATTTCCGCAATTTGGTGAAAAATTCAGTGAAATGTAGAATGATTTTTGTATGCTGAAACCACTTTTCTTACACACATTCAGAAGCTGAATTTTCAGCATTATATCGTGAAAATCGTATCTATAGCCTTTAAATAGGGTTTTCTGTGGTGTTCTTTGAATATGCCCTGTTGGGTGAACTGACACCACCTCGTGCCCAAAGTTGGCTAATAAATGCAGCATACAATCAAAATACATTTTCTCCTGTTTATGCGTTCCAATGCTGACCATAGTTAGCTAAATATACAGCAAGGCTGACCATGGCCGTCTTAAATCCATTCGAAGTTCTCACGCGTAGCCGAAAAATTTGACAGCTCCGAGTGGGACACATCGGAGACAAGCACGCACAGGCTACACCTCTGTTCAAACAATACAGCGGCCACGCGGAATGCTAAGATAGCTCGGATTTCACAGGCATGTTCATCTGCCCACAAACGGATGCTCCTTTACGAAGGAGAAAGCTATACGTTTTAGTTATCATAAGATTGCGCAGTAAATACAGTTGCATAAACAGCATTTTTGTTTGCTTTTCCTAGCTTGCTCTTATCGACGCTAGGCCTCGTCATGTCGAACTGACGTCATTCAGATGCGTCCAACTATAAGGACAGCTGTGGTTCGATGCCCACTTTGAAGCTGTTAGCTTGGGTGGTCTATGATGCTGCCAAAAGTAAGGACAGCCCCATGTTTACTGAAATGTACTTGCTGTTGGTCATCTGAGAACCAAATCGCTCGAACTTAGACCGAATATTACGAAACGAAGTAATCATACAGGTCATGCTGTACAGATTCAGCGAGATCCTCTTCGGTAGTCTCACAGGGTTCGTCTGCCCAGCGCAAGGCTTGCATCTTCCCAGCGAGAACCATGCACTTTTTCTTTCTTAGCGCAAAGAAGCAGCGTCTCTCACAATCGTCACAAGCTACATTTTAAATTGACTTTTGGAAGTCCCATAGTTTGCCATTCTTGTAACAACCAGCAGATTGTGAATAATCAATCATTGTAACGACAAAACGGACTTGCAGCGCGTTCTTGTCCATGACAAGCACGTCCTCAGATGCCCTGTTCTATCCCACAGAAAACTGAAGCCAAATACATATGTAGCCGCAAATAAAACATTTGATGGAAAAAAATTACTTCGTATTAGTGGGCGTAGTGTATAGCTTACCTGAACAATCTGGTTACAGCTGAAAACTATGCAAACAAGAATATTTACACTTGGTATTTCTATTTTTTTCTGTATGAAGCGAACCCAACACGACGTGTGCGTGGTATTGCTAATGCAGTAAGAGTTTGCGTTGACTCTGCCTGTTGCATTATTCGTCCGAACCCGTCACTACTGCAATTACTCACACTACGGCAAGAAAACGTTACCTAGTGTGTGGTACAAATTCTGCGGCTAGAACCAGAGCTAGGTTCAAATATCATCCGTTCTTATAGGGGACCATTCTTCTCTAAAGATATCTCACTCTGAATGAGATATCAGCCGGGCCTATAGGGGTCCATTTTCCTGTAAACATCAGTCTCACTCTGAATGAGATATTAGCCGACAACCTAAAGAAGATACACATCAATTGATAAGGTTAGGAATGTTTAATTCTAGCGAATATCAATAAATAGGAGTAAAATCTGGGCTCCGTGATACATGATACATCCATGAAAACACATCGTCAAGTTTTAAAAAAGTGTGATTAACACATAGCTATGGTTGGGTTGGCAGCATCAAGAGCCTTGCGGACTGCGTTGAAGGTACTCTCGGAAGCGCTCGGCTGCTTTGGTCACAGGTTCTGAGCAGACACCGGCCACCAGAATCCCCCACTTTTCCATTAACTCCACGCAATCTGCCTTATCCAATGGACAGTTGTCCAGTGCCGCCGAGGTGATTCCCTTGAAGCTTTCGATGACCTTCCAGTGCGGCTTGAACCTCAATTGCGGATCGGTAAACTTTATCAACTCCTTAAGATATAGGAAGTGAGCATTTGTAATAGTGGACGTGTAGGCTTCACCGTGAGGTATGAGGCCGGAGAAAGCCGTCGTCATCATGGCAGCTTGGTAGTTGGGCACTATGCTATTTATCCTAGTGTGAGGCACAGGAAGACTGTCCTTCCCCTTGATGGCTTTGGTAACAGTCAAGCCACTGAACGTGAGGCTGACTCTCGCTCGCGTGAGCCCATTATTGGGCAAGTTGCCAGACCGCAGATCGTACATCGCTATCAGGTCGTCGAAGAAAGCCTTGCCAGTATCACACATCTCTGCACGTATCGTGCTGAAATTGGTGCCGCGAAAGAGGTACATGCTGATTATCGCACTCAGGTCATTCATAAACCCCCTTGCTTTTCGCCCATTTTGCGTCGCCATTTCGGTAGTGATCTTGCAGCACTGCTCAGTGTCAAATCCTCCGTAACCATACAAGCTCGCAGCCGCAGAAATTTCCGGAGTGACTCGGTCAAAGTCAAAATTTACTGCAGAAGTGCCAGTATACCACGCTTCCAAGGCAGTCGGGATTAATTCCATGGCTGAGATTCGGGGAGCGTAGCGGTCGAGGCCTGCATAAAGGGCAAAGTTCACTAGACATGACACACAGTTTTTCTACGCCAAGATTTATGTTTGCCCTACAGCAAGATAAGCCTAAGATAAACACTTTAGAACGCGACCGACTGCGAAAAAAAATATGTTGACATCAACTTTTGAAATCCGTTATTGCTTACAGCGCACTCTGAGACACGGGTGAGGATGGACACACACAGAGAAGTGCTGACAAACCACTGACTTGTACTTGGTATTACGTGGTTTCACTGTCAAAGGACGTTACCGAGAGCATACTTTCGCGCATTTCCTACTATGAATGTTTACACCCATGTGTTCCTTCAAATTAAAATTCCGTTGTTATTCAGCGCTTCTCTTGCGTCTCAGGGTGCGCTGTAAGCCATTTTGGATCTTCGCCAACTTGCCTGGTAAAAATACCTAGTTAGAATTCACGTTTAGGCCATCGTAAGCAAATGAATAATGATACATGTTGCGTTTGCAGCAAGGTTATAGCCTTGGGATGGCTAGAATTTTATTACGTCTAATTTATATCATTATAACACTGAAAATAAGGGAGGCTATGAAGTGTGTTTGAAATATAAGTGCTTATACTAAAGTGTGATTAATGGAAGACAACAAAGACAAGGCCCTTGGCTTTCAGGGTGCCTCTTTGAGTTATGTACTTCAATTTTGCTTATAATTATTCACCAACACGATTAATAAACAATTGACTGGATTCATTGCATGGTGCGTCGGTATATGTTCTTGTTAATGCGCCCTCAATCTGTAGGTCAGCTTTTATAAAAAACAACAGGTATTAAAAAAGACAACCATGGTACTTTCGTCATCAGAGTGCCGATTCAAGTGCCACCACCGGTATGTGGGAGAAATATTTCACAATGCCCCATGGCTTGTAGTGTTAAAGTTTTCTTGTAAGCAGCTAATCTACACTACGATCTGGCTTCTCTCAACCAGCCTGGTATCAATATAGTAGAGCGGGCAATGCTACATGTCTTCCTAAAAGATGCACAGGAGCGCTCGTGCTTATTTCCAGTCGCTCACAATAAGGAGCGTCACGAATCGTTCCGCCCAGCTATGTCCTTATCGTTCTTGCGCTCGTGCTCTTCACCACTTGCTTAGCCTGACGGCCATGCGTACAAGACGCGACATTTGTTTATGTGACGTCCGATAAGAGAACCCAGTGTGGCAATTGCATACTGTTTGATGATTCTACGCACGAAACGGTACTCACACCGAATGCGACAGTGTCTCTTTGACACAGTGCTTACATGCCGCTTCCCGACGTACTGTTTTAAGTTATAGCTGTTGTGGCGCAACTCAATTCATACTAAACTCTCTTCGGCATCCAAATGTTCAGGCATTGCCTCTTATTTATTACAACACAAACACCCCCTTGATTGAATATGTTAACAAAGAAATTTTAAAACAAATCTTTACAGAGTGATAAAAAGTACGATTGGAGTAAAACAAAAGCGGCAAGCATAGTCATCGGCATCTGAGGCGCCGTCATAAAGCGGTTGCGATGGAGAAGCTGTTGGTTTTATCAAGTTTTAATGGCAGGGAGAATTATTAAGGGTGATCTAGACGAATTGGCTAAGGTACACTTTGGAAAGAGCAGTGCAAGCACGAAAGTGCTGAAGGAAGGGTGGCGTATAGTTATAAACGGATCGCAAAAAAAAAAGAAAGACGCACACCAAAGACCTTACTATACAAGCCTCCTACGCGAACGAACAATTTTGTTTCTGAGTAATAAATAAATGGTTCTATATTCCGGATGTACGTGGTCTCTTCTTTAGATGGTATCTTTCATTTCTCACAACATCGCCTTTCATCGTTTGGAGCACTGCTTGATTATAACCTAGCTGCAACATCTTTTAAACAGTCTGTAATCACGCTTGGTTATTTCAAAGAACGCAAAAAAGAAAAAAGATGAAAAGAAAAAACAAAAAAAACAAAGAAAGAAAGAAAGAAAGAAAGCGAGAAAGAAAGAGAAGCATTGATTCAGCTGATTCAGGCTGGGGCAAGCAGACACTTCGTTTTTCGAACTGTTACAATGGAACGTTCACGTCTGTAGATCTGACGCATCGGTATTTGGAATAGAGTCACTTTGCGCATTCAGGCATAATCTATTTGACTTTTGCAGATTATAGAGCGTAAGCAACATTGGCGTTACTCGTGAAATATTATGTTAACTCATAGGGAATATATTATCTCAGAACCATTAAACGCTTTCTAGAACGTTCCAATACAAAGAGCATGCAATTTTTGCATTTAGCGGCATGCAAGATGCGCTCGCATAGTTCTCCAGGGACAATGCGCCTCCTCCCATGTTTTGGTCTTCCTACTCACATGCATTGTTGCTGGAGTTTAATTTTTGCTGTGCGCCGATTTGTGAACTGCATTCCATCGTCGGGGAGCGTGTTGAGTACAGTGTCCAACACGCAACAGGACGATGCGGACAACTCTTACGCCGAACGTTTGCCTCGGCACCTGAAACCACACGCACGCCTTGCAAGCCACGTCTTCTTAATGAGAAGACCAGGACGATGATTGGAGTTATGGTGTGCACTCGATTCTTGTGAATGAGTATTCCTCGTGGAATACTTCACAGAGCAACGGGTTAAATACGGACAAAAAAAGGAAACAGTGCTGTGTCCCTTCTCTGTCCGTATCTAACCCGTTGCGCTGTAAAATATTCTACGATGAACATCCACCAACTCCCCAACTCGCGATACTGCTTCATAATGAGTATACCTGCGGCCGAGTTCATTTTAGAAACATGCAGTTCCGTTTACTCCTTTTATATGCGAGTCAATCGCCAAGCTCTCTATCGCACTACAATTCGCATGCCTGCATACGTTACACGTAGCCCTATATTTATCGGACCATAAGGTGAAGTATTTGCGGACGTAGTATCCGCAAACGTTTTTATTTGAATACCTCACTTTGTGCTAATTGTGCGCAAAGTAATAGCACAGCGTAATATAAGCATTGAATTATATATAAATGCCATAATTCTTACATGAATAGGTGTCATTTATTCTTGTTAGGGCTGAAGCAAACAAGAAATGCGCATTTTAAGGAAGATTCTGCGGTTGTGTTGAACAGATAAGTAATGCTGCAAATATAGGAATTAAGGTGGTTTAACTTCAACCCATCTGCAGGAAAACGCCAGAAGTGCTGAATAAAAGTTGCATAAATAAGCCTCTAACTCAAACAAAGGTAAACTAAACGGCGGTACGCTACTGTCTTTAGTCATAAGGCGATATGAGTTTAGCTGGAGTTGCTTGAAGCGCACTCGTCAGAGACTCGTCGACTCACCTTAGCGCAAGTACTTAGCGCAAGTACTTAGCGCAAGTACTAGTAAAACTATCTTTAGATGTCTCTACTATTCATGTGGTGGTTTTCGGACTTTCTACCCCTTATATCAATCGAAGCTATCGTTAGACCCAATGTCGTGCTAGTGCCAACAAAATTACGTCACGTTTTTGACGAATATTGCGTCATACCTGTATTGTTGTTTGTTCAGCCAGAAGCGTTTTCTCCTCACACAGAAGGCGTTAAGCCTCATGAGCTGCCAAAGAACCACTATTCTCTGAACTTTATAACTTTTATGAAACCTCCGCGAAGAATTACAGTTACCCTTAAGGTAATGCATGCCCCTGCACAGCCCGATGCAACCACCCGTAGTAGACCAACTCGTACGCTTGAATTTATGTACTTTCGCCGGCGCCAAATCCTTTGCAAACGATGGCACTACCAGCATCTACAGCTCATAAAGTCTCTTTTAGGAAAACAGTACGCGCCCAAATATTGAAGATGCCACCCTCGAACGTGCGCTTTGATGCCTTCAAAATATTTGAAACGCCACCGATCGGAGAAAAGAGGTGTTTTGCTAGTTAGAGAAAGCGTCTACAAGAATGAATTCATAACATGAACTGCTTGACATTTGAACTATAGTACGTGCAATAACTCCCACCATTTTCATCGTGCAAACCTACACCTACCGTGAATTCAGAACACCTAAAATCGGAACGTCAACCAGCGCTTATGCTTCCTAATAGATAGCACTAGTCACATAGCCAATTACGGATGTGGAAGAACGTGAATGGAGGCAGGAATCACGTAGCCGTAGTTGACAAGCCGAGTGGTCTACAACGAGCAACAGCAGCACTGCTAGACTGGCAGCCACAACAGCTTAGTGCGACGACACCTACAGAATGTTTACTGTGATGAAGCGGGAGATTCGGGAAGGAGGACCGCTATCACACGCGATCTTTTCGTGGTGCTTTAACATAATCACCCCCATTCCCAAGATTGTCTCTTGCAGTGGTCCGATAGCCAAAGGTTCCGACTGCGCAGGTGGGCGGACTTTAGAGACAAGCTATGTGCCGGGCAGTAAATGGCGCTACAGCATAACTCGTCAGGGTTTTCTTGACAGTCCTGTCGTCTTTGTTTTGTTGCGCCAGTCTTCTAAGAATCGATCAAGAAACCAACCAAAGTGAATGTAATCAAGGTAAACGCGCATGTGTTAACATAGTTGGTTTATCATGCGAAGTATCAAGCATGGCTTTTCGCGGAAAGGCAGGACACGCACTCACACAAACAGCAACGATTATCAAACGAAAATGTTTATTTTCAGTTGAAAACGAGAGCTTTGTGCGTGTATGTCTGTGTGCTACTCGGTCGCATGCTGTCACACTGTTCATACGTCTCTATGCTTGTATTTGACAACGCCACGGAGCTAGCAACAAAGCCAAGTTCAAACACCGAGCTCACGTGACACACACACACACGTGTGCGTGTGCGTGCGTGTGTGTGTGCGTGTGTGCGCAATTGTATAAGCAAATACAGAAGAACCTGCCTGCTCAATAGCATTTATGACGATAAAGTAGTGTGACACCAAACGGCATCCACGCGTGTTCTATACCGGCTATTCTCAGGCCCACTCCATGGGGGCACCCTTATGTGCTCCCTGAAATCACGTGGTTAGGCGCTGAAACAATCTAAGCGATTTGCGACTATCTGAAGCGGCAGCGATTCCAAGCACTTTGCAGTTGACGAGATGATTGCCGCTTACTCCAGAGGAATATTACTCTGCTGCCCATTCATCTGACTTCAGTGACCCCTGCAAAAATTAACGCTTCTATTATAAGTGTGCTTCGTAGGATATGAACAGCGATGCCAGTGCAAGTTGCGTGGTAAATGGTACCATACGTCATCAAAAGTCAAATTTGGCGCCGTTTAAAAATGGGGGCAAAAAACAGCGCAAGAAAAGTCAAAACACAAGCGAAGAAACACCTAAGACGAGTGATATTCTGTGCTACGCCCCTGTTCGCGCCATATTTCCACCTTTACATATGTGTGACCAGCTATCTCGAATTACCACACTTCTGCTAATCGGTACAGATCTGTCCTCACGGTGCCTTGACACCGCGAGTTTTTCTACGAGGCAGTGGCGCAGCCAAGGGCGGTACATCGAGCCACTGCTCCCCTAACCCCTGTTACGAAAGACGGCGACGCCAACACAGTCGCGAAGGCACCACTGCTCCGATCTCCACCGACACTGTCACCAGCCGTTTGGTGACGTAGGTTTCTCGGCTCGCAGCTGCTTCTGCGCAGAGCTGATAGACGAGCGGACGAGACGACGGTGAGTTAACTCTTTATGGGACACAATGAGAAAAAACACGATCAATTCATTTTGTCTGTATGAAACTGATGGTTACTACATCACTATGTGACATATAAAATTTTAGTTTCGTCAGTGCAAAGGGGGACTCAAAAAAAGTGGGACGCATATGTCCCACTGGTTGTTCAGACAACCAGAGAATGTGGGACAATATGGTCCCAGTAACCACATTCAAAAGGGCTGTTGGCAATAAAGAAAATGTGGGTACTAAATTTATTCAAAATTGCACTCTTGCAAACAGCAACGTTTGGCTGTATGAAAACCTTCACTTTCCATTATGAAAAGGCAGGAAACATGTAGCACACAACGGCACGTTGCAGACTTTGCGTACAAGTGCCGTCCTAATTTCCTTCGCCTTGGTAGAACACCACCTGCACCGTTTACGTCCGGTTGTCTTCACAGGGTGGTGGTCACCTTTGTGAAATCTGATTTCTCCAGGAACGCCCACCATCTTCTGTCCAGACTGACGTCCACGCTTCTTGGCTGATAAGCGGGAATGGCTGTCTTTTTCCTGAAGCTCTGACCGCTGATAAGCTCCCTTCCAAGGGCAAGACGAAACCACAAGTATTCGTTTGTTGTGAAGTGGCAATGCTGAATGAAGGCGTTGACTACAGCTGCATCTAAGAGGTAATAGAAGAGTCTGTACGAACCCTTTTTCGACCTACGGTCACACATATATGCGTTACGCTTTTGGTCGAATCGGTCGACACCCCCCATGAACTTATTGTAGTCAGAGACTACTTTGGGGCATGTCACGCCCAACTTGGCTCCATCAGAAAGCGTCCGGTTCACTTCAACCACCTCAGATGGATCATAGAAGCTTGACAGCATCGTCACATTTCGGTTGTCACGCCACTGGTACGCCGTCAATTGGCCCTTTGATCGCCAAACATAGTCCCCTCTCTTCAATTTCTGGTCCACTTTGATTTCATGAGGTAAATCCTTCCTATTTGTTCTAACCGTGCCTGCTGCCATAATTTGTTTTTCTGAAAGCTCTTCCATGAGCTTGGTCGTAGTGAAGAAGTTATCAAAGTAGAGCGTACTGTGTTCGTCAACACTGTTGCAAAGAGAAAGAACGACATGTTCTCCAAGTGTACTACCAGCCTCTCTTTCTGCAGACTTCCCTTCATATATTTGAAACTCGCAGAGGTAGCCAGTCACAAAGTCCGCTCTACACCATACCTTGTACCCGCGTTTGATTGGTTTCATGGGGGTATACTGTTTCACAGCCAATCGTCCTTTGAAACGCACCATACTTTCGTCAATTGCCTGGTGGCCAGAAGGCTTGTACTCTTGAAGAAACTTTTTGTTCAAGGTGTCCACAAGAGGTCGTATTTTGGCCAGTCTATCAAAACCCTCTTCACCTTTACTTTTTATCTTCTCATTGTCGTAAAAGTGCAGTGAGTTCATAATGGCCTGAAACCTCTTGAATGTCATCACACTGGATATCTCCTTGACATTCAAAAAGCTGTCGCTACTCCAGTAGAGGTACAGATGGTGCACAGGATTTACGCTCATCAAAATAAGAATGCCCAAATAGGCTTTCAGTTCACCTTTTGTTAGATCGTGCCACCCTATTCGAGCCTCCTGCCTGGCATAGCGGTTTGTTTCAAGCACGATCATTTTAAGTACATCATCATTGAAGTACAGGCTGAATGACTCGGATGGTGTACAAGATGAGGACAACTAGCTTGAATACTGCGGTTCCAGGCTACTCACAGAGCGATTGTTGAGAACCGTAAGAGCTGTAGACCACAAAGTGGTTCCTTCCGAGGCAACATCTCGGCTGTCAGAGTTATCCGATTGGACTGGCTCAGGACTTCTCGGGCGTCTTTTCTTTTTTTGGGCTTCTTCCTGACGTACGATGATCACCTCCTTTTTCCTGTGCTTGTGGATGGCTGATTAAGCGCGTTGTCATCTGAGTCACTTTCCTCGACCGGAGCCAGCGCGTGCACAACTTCATTCTCACTGTCTGCAAGTTCACTCTCGATGTCGCTTTCTCGAGGATCATCTGGAAGCCTGAACAGAAGCTCAACCGCTTCTTCAACTGATAGCGACCTCCCTGGAATGAAAAGAGAATGCAATAGCGCGCTAAAATTCCGACGTAAGCGAGAAGAAAATTAGGCCTAGGAAATTTCGCCAGCTCTGAGTTGCGTCACTCATGTTGCACAACTTTCCGGGTAGCCAGTACGACAATAAAATCAGAAAACATAACACAGTGATTCTATATAGAAACCCACACGAGAAATAAAACTTTCAAACTTACTTGTCATTGTGTATTTAGTGCACGTCGACTCAAAATACCCGCGAAACTGAGCGCGGTAAACGAATTCGGAACGCTTCGAATGAAACGTTATATTGCGCTGCCCCCTAGAGCTTCGTAGAAAATAATGTTAAAAAACGTTAGGTAGGCACTCACCAGATGGCGAAAGCAGTCTCAGCTAAACAGCGGCGGTGGTTTTGGTGTGGCGCGGCTTTTAAACTGCAGTCAAAAAGTGGGTCGTAAATGTCCCACTGTCCCATAAAGGGTTAAAGCAAGGTTTGCGTGCAGCATAGAAATAGACGCGTTACAAATTCGGCACTGGGGTCGACAGTTTAGAGACTCGAAAAGCCGAGCTCTCTTCTCTGACACATAGGTCTACTTCACGCGACGCACCGCAGGGCTTTTTTTTATAGACACCGGGTGAATTCTTTGAGTAATCAAATGTCCAACCAGAAGCGCCACTGGTCCTGAGGTCAGAATCCTCTAATGGGGCTCGCCGCTGGGCCGCGTCATTCTCATAGAATCCGGAGTCGCTGCGCGTGGTTGCAGCCAAGGACTAGTGACGTCGCCACGCATTGCGTAAGACTCGCCAGACAGGAAGGCGCCGATTGCTTCGACGGGCTCGTGGGCGGAGGGGCTCGCTGTGCGTTGCACGACATAAAGGCGCCGCCGCGTGATGACGCCGTTGAGTTGTTCGCGTTCAGCGGGCTCGCATGCTGGCTTTGACACAGATTGCCTTTTTCAGAGGCATGCTCATTCGGAGTGGACTCGCAGGCATAACACCACATGAATTTTTTTGCCATGTGATACACTGCCAAAAATAACGCTCGCTACACTTCCCCCCTCTGGACCCACTCGGTCCACCCAAAAACTTTCCGCCTACGTCAAATCTACGAGGTAAGCCTTGTGGCATACTTTAACCGAACCAATTTTATTCACAAGTAAAACTATCGTGTCTTTAACAAAGTTGTTCTCGTACTAAGCGAAGAACCGTCGATAAACTGCAGACCACCTTGGGCCATGTCCGTACCGGTGGCCATAACGACCATCAGCGAGAGCTACTGCACATGCGCCCGGTTGTGGACATGCTTCATAACCGGGGGTCTTGTCCCTATGCTTCAGTGACGTAAAAGTTGCCGATGAACGAAAAAAAAAGCTGCGTGTGATAATTGTCTCCTCCTTTCTTTTGTTGCATTGCGAGAAAGCATTCTGTAGGGGGCGTCACTATAAGCTGTCGGGTCTGTTCGTCTAACAGTGCTTCTTTCCTCGTTGTCGACCACTCGGCTTGCCATCGCCGGCCGCTCAACTTCTGCATCTGTTATTGTTCTCCCATATCCGTGAGTGGTTCTGCAACTAGCGTTACACATTGGGAGGCCGAAGCGCTGTCTGTTGTTTTTATTTGAGTTGTTGCGAATACCGCAAGCAGAAACCTGGAGGATTACAAAAAGGGTTCAACATACGTCGAAGACGATGCAACGACCAATGGTAAGGAAAATGATAGTGTTAACTCTAAGAGACAAAATGAGAGCAGAATGGGTAAGGGAATAAACTGGGGTTAAAGGTACCATAGTTGCGCATTTTCGATGGAGGCGGAAATGCTGGAGGCCCGTGTGCTTAGATTTAGGTGCATGTTAACAAGCCTAGGTGGTCGAATTTTCGGAACCGTCCACTACGACGTCTCTCATAGTCATATGATGGTTTTGGGACGTTAAACCCCAACACATAAATTTTTACAAAAGGCACCACAGTTGAAATCGAGAAGAAGAATTGGACATGGGCCGGGCACGCAACGTGTAGGCAGTATAACCGCAGGACATTAAGAGCAATCGGCTGGATTCAATGAGAAGGCAAGTGGATGAGGGGGAGACAGATTGTTTGGAGGATGGATGGGATTGGGAATCTTGCGGGGATAAAGTGGCAGCAGCGAGCACGGGACAGATTTGACTGGAAGAACATGGGAGAGCCCTTGTTCCTACAGCGGGCGTAGTAAAGCTGATAATGATGATGATGATGAGTATGCCGGAAGTTCAGCGTTGCACTTTAGAACTGATGGAGCTTGGTTGAAGTGCTTTTAGTGCCACTAAATCTATTGTGTTAATGTTTTTGTGTGGATACTTCCTCAATCTATTTCTGAGATCGGTGGCCTTTTGAAAAATTTGAAAGCAGCTATGCACGTTCTTGTGCGGAGTTTGCTATGTTTCTCACCTTATTTCTAAGATGAGCTGCACAAGTTGCGAATTTCGGTGGCGGCATCGCTACCGAAGAACTAGGCGCCGGCGACATTTAAGAAATTGTGTGCCAAAGTATGGAAACTACAAACACAGAAGACACTAAAAAAAAAGGGGGGGGGGAGTATTCGAGAAGAACTTTTCTTTAAAACCCGGCTCTGGTCAGCTTTCTGTCGACAGTTGAATGTCACACTGATAATGCACTCACCGTTTTTGACCGCCAACTACTAAAATTGTGGTGATAACGCGAGCGAAGCACTCGAAATAGATTGCGATCATCGTTGTGTGGCAGAAACACTACCGAACTACTGAAGTTTCTGACATTGTATGTACTTCAGTAGCAGACTATCGGGGTACGGGCATGCACCATCTTTGCATCGGTTTGCACCTACACCTGCTTTTCACCTATTGCTACGCGTGAGGCTGCATGGAGCGTCCATATCCACGCGCTCACCTGCTCTTTTCAAGAAAGGACTAACAAGTGTAGTCTCTTTAGCACTAATGGGAACTCTAGGAGCACATGGCATCGCGAGGGGGCCAGCGCTGCAGACAGGGGTGGGCAGCAGCTCGCTCGCGTTCAGACGCTCGAGGTGCTCAGTGTTGAACTGTGCTGTCCCTCATGGCGGCACGCACTGGCTGCATTGCCCGCATACGGCAGATAGATTTCTCAGTACTTAAATTCTACTGAATGAATATGATTTGCGCAAGCGGACTAAGTTTTGAAATGTTTTCGACACATCTGTGCTCCGCAACACTGGCGTAGCCAATGTGTGTCGTCCGAAAATCGCATATCAATATCTTCAGCTGTGAAAAACGTTCGTGGTGTTTGCGGCACGGCGAAGGCAAAATGTTCATGCGGGAAACGAGTAGAGTAGAAAAGTCTAACATTTCTGGAACACACCCACGCTGGGGCATGGCCCAAGATCCAGGCCATTCTAAAGAAATGCTCAAATTTTGTTAGCTTACGTCTGTTAAACATGACTGGTGATGAAATAAAAAAAATCACCACCTTATCGAGAAAGTGAATATTATTTAGAGGAGCTTGCTTGTGGAGAGGCACGGGGCCTTTCTTGGCGAGATCATTTCTGTAGGAAGGCTTGTCACTGAGCCGGCGCACGATGAGCACGTCGGAGGCAGCGTTGTCGGGCACGTTCCGCGACCGGTGCTACAAAGTTTTGGCCATGTCGATCGGCACGTTAACCCAATGTTTCTGGTATACTGGACGCTGCCATGAGTCAAATGCCTAACGCTGTTAAGTGGCAAACGTGGAGGTAACAGGCGTTATTCAAGAGGATTTAGAGCAAGCAGGTGAGGAGAAAAAGATAGAAAAACTTTTATTAGGTGGCCAATAATTGAATCTGGGAGGGCCCCTCTTTCCAGCCCAGAGGGTTTCTGGCAGGTGAGGAGGCTTGCGAAGATATCTGTACAAGTGCGTGACACTTGTCGTAAGATCTTTTCACGTGCTGCGGTGCATACGAAGCGACAAGAATGAAGTGGACATAGACGCGAGGAGGCAAACACGTAGGCCATCGAAAAATGACGCCTTGAGTGGCTTGTGCCATCTAGTGAGCATTGTCGGAATCACCGGAGAGGTGACCAGGGCGGTGACTTTGAACGGCGACTGGAGTAGAGTACACTGGCAACACTGGTGTACACGCTGGTGGCCGGCGGACAAAGCATGGGCTTTAGAAGCAAGTTCCTAATAAATAGTTTAAATTGATAAACACATTACGCATATATAAAAAGCAACAAACGACGAAAACAAGCCTTCCCCCTCGCCTTACTTGTTTGTCTCGTTGTTTTTGCTAATGTAATGTTTCACGTTCCTGCGCATACATTTGTATTGGTTCCAGAAAACGGAAAAAAAAATGCTTCTAAGCCCTTCGTGTTTTGCGCCTTGTTAAAAAAATAGTGCTCTTGTCTTTTCTTTCTGTGAAGTACAGCATATACATTACCTGTTTTTAAATTATTAAAGAAATATTCCGTCAGAATATATAAGCATGTTTTCAGACTAGAAAGTCACCCAAACAAGCCGTTAAACAGCAGACAAAAGAAACGAAGACTCTCGAGACAGCTTTGCCTGTCCTTTGATAAGGCAAGTTGCAGGGCTAGTTGGCTGGGGTTCATTATTTATATGGGAATAGCGCACCACAAGTACACAAAAACAGACACAGTGGTGGCAGATAAAATGATTCACAGACATTTTCCAAAATGATTTTCATTTCGTCATTTTGAATACATGTCTTTTGCGTGCAATCCTGTTCTATATGCGACTGTATATGCAGTTTATTGAAGTTCAACCCAAGCAATTTCCTTGAGTGGCTTGGAGATCGCTCCATCATGAGTCCACTGTACTGCGTAAAAGATTGTTTTTATGCTTGTTCGGGTGCATATTTAAAGGTGAATGGTGGTACTGAGCAGCACTCTTAGACTCACTGCCACACGCGCGCCATCCGGCTGTGAAATATGCGCCTCACTGACATGAAATTTTGTCCCCGGAAAGAAAACTCTCTGACGCCTCTCGTAGTTTTCTATCGAAGGCCATTAGGCACAAACGAGTTGCACGCTCAGTGACGCGTAGTACAGGTACTTTATTCATGAAGGAGTTAAGCCTAAATTGGTAAACAAAAAAAGTATCGGGCGTGCATAAAAAACGTAGCGAGCATCAGGCCTCGCGACGGTCCTCGTCACTATGACGAAGTGGCGGGTGTGACTCCAATGCCTTGTTGAGCAAGGGTTCAAACATCGAGGCCCCCCTCCCGAAGCCAGGGTGATTGGTCGGTTGTGGCCAGTGGCCGCCAGAGTCGCCTTCTGTCCTGCCCCTCTTCCTCGAAAAGAATTTTTACCTGCGTTGATTTGCGACAGATAAACAACCAGCGGAATCACGAGGAACGAAGCGATTGCGAGATTATTATTTCATGAATGAAAGAAAACCAAACTTACTCAGTACAAGCTTATTTTGGTAATAATGATAATAATTCAATGGTTTTGCAAAGGTTGTTGTTTAGGCTTGTTGTTGCCGCATACTTAAATTATTTACCAGTATGAGCAACACGCATGAGATCAAAATAACACAGAAAGCACTGAACATTCAACTGGAATTATATACCTGCTGGTAGCTATATAAATGCGCTTGTCACCACGAAAGCAGGTGATAACCTAGCGGGATACACTGGGCTGCAATCAGTGAATGAGGAAACACCGTTGACATCTTATCACGTTCCTCGCTCTTAAAAGCAGGGGAAGCTGGATTGACACACTTGTTATAACGTTCGAAAACTTCTTGGTCTTTCTTCAGTTCACGCCCGATCCTATCTTTGTTTCTCGCAAGTACACGTGCATAACCACAAACTCGTCGGCACAAGTTTGCGGTTTTTACGTGCCGATACCGTGACATAAATATGAGGCACGCAGTAGTGTATGGCCCTAAAATTTCTACCATGTGGTGGCCGTCAATATTCAGCAACATCGCACAGCACACGGGCGCCTAGCTATACCATTTCGTCTCCATTAAAATGCGCCCACCGCGGCTGGGTTTGAAGCTGCGATGAACGCGTGAGCAGCCGCGTATGGCAATCACTGTCCACTTAAACAGACATGTAATTGCTGTCCTCGAGGATCGAAACGTGCCAATTAAAGACTGCAGGCCTGGCCACACGTATCCGTCGCAGCGCGCCAGCGCGTTGCTTTTCGACGCGTCTCTACACGCTCTCCTTTGGGGAGAGAGAAAGCGTGGTTGTGGGAAGTTGCGTGCCCCCTTTCTTCATAAGGGAAGGGCTTGGCGCCGCGTCGAAAAGCAACGCGCTGACGCGCTGCGAAGGGTATGAGTGGCCAGGCCTTTAGCGGTGCCAGTGCTTTTGTTCCCACCGTCTTCAGTTCTCATCGTTTAGGCGTAATTTTGATTCGAGCACCTACACCAGAGCCAGTCCTCATTACCCTCAGTGGCATAATTCGTGGCGACATGCCATGGTTATATTAAGCAGATTATCATTTAGGTGTGCTACCTCTCGCTGGCGTTTCAGTAGAAGCGTCGAGCTATTGCGGAGTGATCTGAGACAAGCGCGAGCTTCAGAACAAAAGCCTCCGAAATTAAAAGGTGTAGGGACACTGCCACGGCGTTTCAAGACAATCGTGCTTGGGGAAGTGCTTTGTGCCAAGGAACGATAAAAAAGTGAGATTGTGCGTATAATGCATGGTACTAAACGCGTTGACATTTATTTTCTGTGAAAAACGTATCAATACAATGTGCGAAAACATCCTTTGGCCGATATTAAATAGAAGCTTTCGTGCGGTTTCAACACTGCATCTTCGCCATCATGTAAGATCAACCTATAGTCACATCCGTCAGAAGTATCAGCGAGACTAATATTCATTTAGATCCTGTGCGCTTTCCAGCAGGGTCCAATTGCAAATGATCATTCAGTATTCAAATCCTTAGACTCCGTTCTGGCCTCGCGGCAAGATATTGATGCTATGTTAAGACCACTTACTTTTGCTGTAAATGAAGTTGTGAGAGTAAACTTTTCTCTAGTGTAGATAGCTAAGCTTACCAAAGACAAAGTTTGTGCGGTAATAATTTAACCATTATGATGAAACTGGCTACAAATAATGAAATGTAACCCTCTTGAGTATCTTGTGTGAGTACTGCGCTTGTTTCAAATGATTTTTGTTGATTTTCTCGAAACTTACATTTCTGGTATTTTTTCGTACGTGGGCAGTCGTAACTGCTTTGAAAATTAACATTTTCAATGAAACTTGATGCGCTTCTTTATTGCAATAGATGGCGCGCAATGAACCTGACTGAGCAGAATCATGC
The DNA here is from genome assembly GCF_043290135.1 of Rhipicephalus microplus. Classification (NCBI taxonomy): domain Eukaryota; kingdom Metazoa; phylum Arthropoda; class Arachnida; order Ixodida; family Ixodidae; genus Rhipicephalus; species Rhipicephalus microplus. Next base: position 73,514,597 of record NC_134706.1, read on the forward strand.
TGAAAGATTTAACATTGCGGCCTGTTATACCAAGTTCCTTGTGCTAGTGCCAACTATTTTGTTTTTTTATATACTGCAATTTGACTTTTCATTAGATATCATTCATTTTAGTTCATCGCGCAGTCTAAAATTCTGAAGGGCCTATAAAGATAAGTTTTCAATAAGCAGGATTTTAGTTAACAGTATACACGCAAGGCGCGCTTTCAATAAAAATTTCATTATGAAAAAATAATAAAAGAGTAGGGTTTACCTATTAACGGTCACCTAAAAAAGATCTGCTTTATATGCAGACTGACAGTTTTAGCGGCAATTGCATTTTTTACATTTTTTTACTTTGCCTCATACCTTACGGATGCAGAACGTTTAATCAAAATCTCCTAATACGTGACAACTTTTTAATCAACGAGTATCAGTTATTATCTGACATGTCATCGTATGGGTCACAGTTGTTTCGATTACTCTTACATGCTCTGCCCCTGAAAGGTGTTAAGCTAAAACATTACCTTCTAAAGGCAACTTGTGAAATGAAAACGGTTTTACACTCTTATGTTTTCAAATTATGTTTAGGCAAAAAAATGTCTTGCTTTCTTGAAACCATCTTGAGTGTGCCAAGTGTTTAACAGTGTATACAGTACATGTTTGTGCCTATAGTCTTGGTGCCTTCAGCATCGGGCGCACTTGTTGCTTCGTTTGCAGTTGTGTTTCGGCTTTTGTTTCCAAGATAAGAATAGTGATTGTGAACCTCGTACGTTTGTTTGAGTAGGTAAGCACGGGACAAGAAACGTTTACCAAGTGAGACTCCTATTCTTTAGCTGAACTTTGTCTTGCGATAGAAATTGACGCCCACATCTTCCCACGAAGGGAAGTCGAGTAACTGCATCGCAAAGTGAATAGGTATCTTGTGAAAGTTGCGTATTTGGGTTCAGATCGCTTAATTTTATTTCTTCTATATTATTATCATTTGTTGGATTTGGGAGAAGCGAAGGAAAGGAGTGTAAAGTTAAAGTGTTTCTTTATTGATTCGTGCCATCGTTGATTTGCATGAAGAGGAGACGCCCTTGACTGAATTCCGAACGTGCACTCCACCACTTCGATCAACACCGCCCGCGTTCGAAAGAGACAAGACGAGATGAGGGACGAGGCACTAGACGAGCCGGGCATGTTCAGTGGGGGTGTGGAAGGCGCCAATGTCGAGACGCGACATCACGTTACTTTGAAATTCTCTGGATTCAAAAGTGGCTCGAGGCTACACGGAAGCAGATGGAGCCGAACGAACGATGTTTAGGCATATCTTCGCCCTACCGATCATCGCCTTTCTGGCTCAAGCTCCACGTGTTGCATCTTACACAGAAACTGGAGCCGATTCTCTTCTGGTGTTATATACACACAATGAAACTCTACAGTAAGCAGGGGCCTAAGGAGTTTGGTCCACGTTGGCTGTAAATATAACATGCAAGCCCGTTTTCAGCCAATGAACGCAGCAGACGCTCAAGCTTTGAGACGCGCACCGCAACACATCAATCGGGACCGTTCTGTGTGTGAGTTCTCGCGAGCTGTGGCTCAGAGGCTCACTTGCCAACGCGTAGGTAAACATGACGGTCACAGTGAAGATGACCAGGAAGCCAAGCACCACCGCGCCGTACACCATGAAATTCACGAAGTGCTGGTTTCTGTGAGAAAAAAAAATTAAGAATTAATCCAGTCATAACAATACAAAGCAAACCTGATAAAACGATGACCGGAGATACACTTAGCTATTCGATAACAAAACACTATGAAATGCAAAGACAACGGTGAATTAAGGAAGTCCGACAACACATGCTTCTGTATGTTGTGTTAGAGAACCGACTAGTTGGCGCGAAGCAATTTCCGACGTAGGTTTGAAGACCTATGGAGTACGTACCTATATTCATCTACACCTGTGCCTGCCCCGCCGTGGTGGTCTAGTGGCTAAGGTACTCGGCTGCTGACCCGCAGGTCGCGGGTTCAAATCCCGGCTGCGGCGGCTGCATTTCCGATGGAGGCTGAAATGTTGTAGGCCCGCGTGCTCAGATTTGGGTGCACGTTAAGGAACCCCAGGTGGTCGAAATTTCCGGAGCCCTCCACTACGGCGTCTCTCATAATCATATAGTGGTTTTGGGACGTTAAACCCCACATATCAATCATGTACCCCTGTACCTACCTGCATGTACTAAGATATATGCAGTACTCATGTGAGCATGTGGCATAGCTATTGTACTGATTCATGTGTCGCTTCCTTACTCCCCAAATATTAGAAACTCTCTTAAGCACAGTGTCGGTTGTTTCGCAACAGTCAACGTGCTTTAAATGCCCGATAAAAACAATGAAAAGTGCGTACGTGTATACTCCAGGGGTGAGCACTTGTAGAAAACATCTCTCTAAACAAGCGGCTTTCTAAAGCATTGAAATCTTCTACTGGTACACTATGGACAAAAATCTCCTAAATATACCTTTTGTTGCTTCATTTTGTACAAACCAGTATAGTTACATACTTTTCGTGTACGCAAACTTTAAGAACAGTAGAGTTTAGATTGCTCTGCAACCAGATTGCCTACTTTGCAGAGTCATGGTGTCTAGCATATACTTTGATCTTGGCGGCACTACAGTGACTTCGACATTGCACTTTGGGCGCATTCAATTTTTCACCTGTTAGTTAACCTGCCGCCAGAACTTGTCACTGACTTCCTGTTCTATACATGGATGGTTTATGCCAATTGTAGGCGTCGCTTTTTGTGGGCCATTATAAACATTAAAAAAATAGTTCTACCTTGTTCACACTACTAGACTATAATGGTGATCAGTAACAACTAATCACCAATCTGTCAAAACGTGCTCGGTGAAGACTTCTCCTATATTTTGCTTTTTTCGGCCTACTAGCGCTGTTACCATGGCTGCGTTTTCATGTTCGAAGCCTAATTTCATATGCATCGTAAAACTAAAACGGTCAAAGAAACCCGTACTTTTTTAATGGAGAAGTGAAGTGAAGTCAGGGAGGGAGTGCGTGAGTGAGTGAGTGGGTGAGTGAGTGAGCTTCATTACAAGATCCAGCTGTTCTGGGTCCTGGGCTAGACCCCCTTATGTAAACTGCAGAATACCGTGTCTACGAACGGAGCTTTGATCTGCAACCTCCGAGCTGAGCTGCTTAATGCGCTACCATTGACGGAGGGCCTGGGGAGAACATGTTGATTTGTGTATTTCTTCCAGCAGAATATGAATGTATGAAAGCTTTTCTGCTTAGCATAATCTCCATTCGTCGTCCGGATATACATGTTGAAATGAGCACATAGTTTGTGTAGGAGTTTGTAATCATCGGTAATCCGCTTGTTGTTTTCTCTCTTTTTTCGTGTAGGGTACGGGAAAAACACGTCATTTTTAATTTATTTATTCATTCATTTATTACACTGTTAGCCAAAGGGCGGTACAGGGTGGAGTACTGATATACTTTTCACACATAGTTCAAAGGCACAGGCACTACACAGTGAAATCAAGACAGGCAACGCATCTGACAGCTTTCAACAAAACTACACCATACAGATCATAAAAATCATAATGCAAACGAAAAGCAACTGTTGCCAAAAGTACAACGCCCAAAATTATTCAAGCTTTACACAGTAGTGACCAACATTGGGCAGAAAGCAACACAATTGCAGACAACACACTCAACATACACTGTTCCATATGCTCGAAAATTATATTCATCCAAAATCGCGAACTTTATCATTATCTATAGTTGTTTGAACTGATATCAAAGCATACAAGCCGCCTTTTACGGGCAAAAAGGAAGGTAATAGCGCGTATAAAAGGTTACCTGAAAAAATAATAGGCCAGTACAAGTTTTTCTTATCCCTCTGAAGAGTTAATTTTGGTAATAATATGCGGTAGCACGTTACACTCCTAAGTCGTTTTCAGGAAGAGGGAGTATATAAAGGTGTCAATCTTTGCGGCTATGGGCCCAAATTGATCCGGATTGCTTGGTCTGACAGATCGTGAAATACGTGACATCCTGTTTTGTATGTATCTATGAGGGTTAAAGTTGAAGCAACCATGTTTCATTGAGTGGATGAATTTTAATCTAGCCACTTTTCCCTGCAAAGCTCAGGCAAGTTTAGTTGATTGAGCATTTCGGTCACTGATTCTGTGTACCTATATTTCGACATAATCAATAATGCTGCCTGTCTCTGTATATTTTTCAATTTTTTTATTTAATTTTTTCTACGCGGATGCCATAATATGCTAACGTATTCAAGTGCAGGTCGTATTAAAATCGTGTATGCAATAAGTTTAACATCTCGGGAGGCAAGTTTTAGTTTACTTCGTTGTGTCCAAAGCTTACTTTCTGCGATTTTACATAAATTAGAACTATGCTTTTTCCAAGATAATTCATCAGATATTGTCATGCCTAAATACTTGAAGTGCCTCATTTGTGTCAAGGAATTATTTTCTAGCATATACTTATAAATCAAAACACGTTTTTTCGTTTTCCTAGTTATGTGTGCATATACTGTTTTCTCGTGGTTTATTTTCATTTTCCATTGTGTGCACCAATTAGTTATCGATTGGAATGTTGAAGCTAACTCTAACTGTTCTTCATGACATGACATTTTAGAATATATCAGGCAATCGTCACCAAATAGGCCAACAATGATTTTGCTGCTAAGGTCATTTGTAGTGTCATTAATATATGAAAGAAATAAAACAGGTCCTAATACCGACCCTTGAGGGTCGCCGGATGCTATATTTAATGTTTTCGATTTTTTCTCTTAGATCTCCACGTATTCCGTCCTATTAGGTAGATATGATTGAATCCACTTACCTATATTTTAAATAACACCGAGGCCAAGTCGCTTACCAAGCAAATATGAGTGCGAGACGCGGTAGAAAGCTTTCAATAATTTAAAGCAAATTGCATAGATCTGACCGGTTTGATTAATCACTTTAGCAAAATTGTGCCCTGTTTCTGCAAGTTGGGTGATTGTAGATAAGCGGCTCCTACATCCATGCTGGTTAGGATTAAACTGGCATGAGCTTTCGAGATGACTAAACAAGCTTTTTATAGTATGTGCTCGAATATTTTGCAGCATGCACATGTAATGGATATTGCTCAATAATTTGTTGCTGTAAGGCCACGTGTATTTTCGCAGCACGTAAGCCTACCTGAGTGGTATGTTGGCGGTACCAGGGTTGCCTATCATTGAGATGTGCTTTTGAGTTGTGTGGTAGGTTATTTGACGTGACAGCTGGTGCGCCATCTCGTTAAGAATCAAAGCATAAGTCTCTGTGTGCACCGGATACCAAATTCTTTATTTGTTTTGATAATGTTTGGTTCCTGGCTATTAAGGAGGAGTTGAGGGGTTTGGTTTAAATTCCGGCCTCGCGGGATTTTTATTATGGTTACTTGCGAGTCACTTAATAGGCTGTTGTGTTTGTTGGAAGACATAGCTATGACTACGGCTATTTCCTGAGCCTCCGCTACCTCTTTGATTCACACTGTTCACATGTGTCTCTCATGTCGATATCGACTGCAGTGTGCGCCTTGCATTCAGGATATCAGCTAGCATCTCCGAATGCAGGTTTACTGCAAGTGCGAATCCGTCGATCAGTGTTTTGACTCTGGGTCACTGCAGTGCCGTTGGTAACGGGGGTGCTTTTTTATTATTATCGGGTTGGTGGCCATGTTGTTCAGGTCGCACTGGGTATGTCATCTTTAGTGTTGTGCATGGTGATTTAGAAAAAAAATGTTAACGATTGAGAGTACCAGTTACTTTACTATGGGAGAGCACAAAGCCGCCCCTGCTAAAACCAATAGTTCTTTGTATGGTTGGTATGTTTCTTCGCGTGTATTGTTGTAGTAAGTCTTAAAAGTTACAATATGGACTGACCTTATATATTTAAGTGTTTGCTGTATTTCTAACTGAAGAAGCCGATCTGTGGTCCCATACTTTGTCTTCCTGCCACTTGTATGTAGAAATTTTCTGCCGAGTGCAATGAATTTTTAGTCTCGGTTTTTTGCAAAATGCGGTATGCTGCCCTGTACGTCATGTTACTTATTACTAAGACTTGTATCAAGTGGATTACGTGGGCTTCTTTGCGCTTGAGTGTCATGGCGCTCGCAACTGCAGCATTTAGCCTGCGTGTAGTCTGGTGGTTGCAATTTTCATTGATGACTAACATGTGTACACGAGCTTTTGGGAATACCGTTGTGGTTATGCTTTCTTGTGTATGTATTCTTACTTCCTCGTTTCGCCACTACTTTTTCTGCAAGTATAATGAAAAAATCCGGAATTGATTTTGCTGAAATGGAATTTTCGCGTCTTTATGTATGGCCATAGCACAACTTCAGACCACAAAAGCGCGACGTTTTTTTAAGTATAGCTCTAACAAATGACTGGATAGTGTGGTTGAGTTCTCAGGATTTCAGTTGCTAATAAAAATATGGCTGCTATAGTGTGATAGAAACGCCAATGCACTTACGTGTCACTTGAAAGGCGGTCTGCAAAATGACAATACCAATAAACAACTTATGTTGTCAAGCTGAGCAAGACAACGTGACTAGCTTTTGTAGCCATTATTTACGTATGATTACAGCACAAAATGTCATTGTAAGACGTAAGAAAAGCGTGGGTTTGAGGGCTCATTCCCTTTGTTAGGCGCAATAATTATTAGTACTAGCAGGCAATCATCTCTGAGATTGTCTGTTAGTTCTGATCAATACTGTAAGACGTAACAGATTTATCCACGACTGCAACACAGGGTTCCTTAAGGCCCAGTCACATGTGGAGAGTGAAGCCATTCTGTACAAAGGGCGTAGTGTTGTAAAATTCAAAATTCATGTATATGCTTTGCCCGTCAATTGCTGCTAAGGAGCGCACTTCTTTTTCTTGCTGATTCATGTGACGCGATTGCGGTTAGATTCTTGTTCTGCATGAGCACTTTGTTTTGTTCTTTATACTACCCACTCCTGTTTAAAGCTTTATTTGGAGGTTCACGCTACGCTACAAAATAATTGTATAAAATAAATAACTGTACAAAGGAATACAGGGTTGATAATCTACTGTCGCAGCACATTCAGCATCAAATGGGCAGGTTTATTTACAGGCGGCTGACTTTGAGAACCATTTTCGAGCTACTGAATGTATCTGGACCATTTACTACAGCACCTAACGCCGAGGAGGAACTTCAATATTCAGGTGAGACACCCGTTTCATTAAGATAACGCGCGCCATGGTGGCTTACAGCCAATATAGAAGCCGAACCGCAACCCCGCCTTAGGCGTATGGCCTCCCGCCAGTTTCGCCAGTAAAAGAATGGTGACAAGACATGATCTTGGAGGCCAAGAGGCCTTCCCTGATTCTTTTTTTTAAAGCGAACGAATTATATGCCTCATCAAATTTGAAATGAAAAAGGATGACAGGGTGACGTTACTTGATAGTGCGAATTAATGACTTCGTAACCTCAATATGGGGTGATCACCAGGTGAGGCGCACCAGGTGACGTGCACCGGGTGAGGTGCAAACTCCTTGCAGTCGTCACCTTCCCTGCACGATCATTACTGCCAAGAACCCCTCAAAGTTTCGCCAGGCTATTTCGGACATCATCGCTCGCTGGCTTAATTGACAAAATTTTCTTTGTGTTAACTCGTCATTTTTACTGCCTGAGGTTGTTTCCCTTTCGTGTATATCATTAACCCCTTTTTTATGCAATAATTCGTCTTGAGGGTAAAAAAAATAAATGAAACTAAATACATTTGTGCCCAAAGGCTCCGCCAAACCTAATGAGTGCTAAAAGCTGGCGTCAATGTGGCAGGTACAGTGCATCGCCTCAGAAAACCAAGACGACGGCTTTCATCTTCGTGTTGTTTCAGGTGATTGCATGAAAAAAGCTGCCTGTTGTTTTAATGATTTTGTTTTTTAGAGCGTGCTGTGAACCCCATTGTCATACCGAGAAAACGTTTCCATTGGCTCAGTTCTGTGTGACTTTCATGGATGCAAATTGTTTTGAAATACGCATAAAAATGATTCGGTCATTTGTTACAAACTTAGTCATGCAAGTTTTAAACAAAATGCAGCGAATTCCTCGTCTCACATCACTCAATAAAACTACTTATTCTGACAACTTACCTTGAGTTTTATCGGTGCGACTTTTTCTCGGGGTAATTTAGGGAGCTGGCTGAAGAAGAAGCGGAAGCTCTTGAGGAGGAGGAGGTGGTGGTGGAAATGGAGGAAGAGGGTAGTAGCCGTAGGGCACGTAGTTGCCCCGGTCATCTGGAGTGACGGACGGGGGCGAAACGTATCTCGCAAACGCAGTCTCATCTGCGAGATGGGAATAGTCAGAGAAAATAAAACCACGCGATGCGACCCTTACGTATTCACCTTAATCATTATTATGTGCCCAACTAGATTAAAGTTTATACTCGCGCGTATTCAGCGTATTCCAAAGCAGTTTTGCTCAATCGCAATTTTCGCTCAATCGCAACAGCGCCAAGAAAAAAAGCACCACTTACGTTAGATGTTGTGTTAAAGAGCTTTGACACCTTGATAGAGAAGTTTCATTCCAGGCTAATGTACTCGTCAGTCGACTCGCTGGTTGTCAGACCTATCTGTAATTCTGAGTCTCAGCGAGCGCGGGTGAGTAATATTTTGATGAGTTTCAGTCCGAGTTGTCTGGCTCAAGAAAAGTTTGGCGAGTACGAGTGCTAGTGAGCTGGAAGCTCCAAGTGTATTACATGAAAGAGTAAGTGAGCTCCACAGGTTTTTCTGACCTATGTGCAAAGTTAATGTCACTTTGTTTTGAGTATTTCGCAAGATAGAACTACATCATCCCAAAATCGCTCCCAGCTAAGCAAAATACACAATGTATAGTTTGATAGCAGCGAGCGCAGAATGGTAGTTTTTCAGTGGAACTGTGTAAAACGTGGTCATTATGGATTCCCCGAACAGCGACCCTCACAGCAGAAAACCCTAGACCGCATGTGCCACAGAACTTGTGGTAACAATCTAACCACCACTCGTTCGCTCAAAATGAAACTGTCCTAGGCAACCGCACGTTTCACATTTAGCAGGAGGCATCGTTTGTGGTCGAAGAAAAGCAAGGCAAAACAGCTTTACTTGAACAGACACACGGAGACGCTCATGCCCGCGAAGCCCTGGATCGAAGACCCGATCATACCTGCCCGAATTTTCGCGTATGAAAGCATAAGCTAAATTCAACATTCAGTGTATGCCCTCATCAAAATTTCCTGACTGACTGAGCCAATGATCACCGAAATTCTGTGTCAACTGTTTGTCGTGTATTGAAGAACTTCGCTCATAATTCACTTTGACCGAGTGACATGGCTTTTAATTTTCTTCTTTTTAGGATACAGAGTGAAATTTAGTTTCTTTTTCTGGAGTATCTCTTGCATTTGCAAACTGGCCTCGGTTAGCAGTATCCAGCAGCAGGCTTCGCTGAAATGTTGTTCTCTAATCAGTGTGGGCTGACAGGTTTTTCGTAACTATGGACGCTGATCCACTGGTAACTCACACTGGATATTCATTTATGAGTGAACGCGTACACTTGTGCCTAATAATTGGTGTTCGCAAAAGTAAATTCAGCCCTACTGTCATTGGGAGCACGATCTTGTTATAATCAATGACGCACCAGACTGTGAGAGTCTGTTTACCGTATGTGGGCCAGGGTAGCCTCCTCCACCACATATCCCGGATACATTGATGCTGTATTGATGTTTCCCGCGTTAACGAATCTTGTATTGAATCATCATTCTCTTTCGTATTTGGCTGCATCGCCAATGTTAACGACAGCCGTGTGTAGGCTGATTCACTGTACGGTGGCCAGAGATCCAATGATTCAATATCGGGCCAAGCCGCTGGTATGATTAGCATATCTCTTTCGTAGTTTCCTTCTCACGTCGACAGTATTTTTTTTCTCAGAATGCAATTTGCCACGAATGGGTTCACTCCTTATCGCGATGACTACCGCACCACGCTATGGCCAACGGGCTGCCTCATTCGCAAAACTGCCTCATTAGAAACATTTTACTACATTAAACAGAATTAGGCCTCACTCTAGGCCTACCAGCATGAAATTTTCGCCAACCGAGCCTAAAATATAAAGATAGCAATCCATTATTCTCAGACTTTCGCAGACACGCGACCCTCACAACAGTGCCGAGAGCCTTCAATTGCTCAAATCGGCGATTTGCAGACAGTCGCGTTGCGAATAGCTTGATTTTGTAAGCGGTACTAAAGGAGGGTGCGTACGAGCATTAATTGATCACTGACCGATACAATCGTTCAGCGTACACAGGTCAACATGACTATACTGTCGGATGTAAAGTGTGAATTCCACTCACACTTTTGTGGTAAAAGTATACGGACAAGCTACAATCTTTTAACACACCTCTTTAGCCTGCCTTTATGCCTTTCACGTTACCGTTTTACTGTAACATTGGATAAGTACTGTTTTATGAATAATATTTGTTGGAGTTTTATGGGAGACAAGTAATATGGCGTTATGAGCCACTCTCTAGTGGTGAACTACGTATTAGTTTCGGCAAACATGAGTTCGCTGTCGCGCCAGTGTATGAACACACATATTGGCAAGAAAACTAATCACAGGAAAGTAGTATCACTTTATAATGAGGAGAAAAATAACCAGAACTATGAAAGCATGCCATTTTGTAAATGGTTTTCAGGGAAATGCGAAAACATAATATAGTGAATTATTTACACCACTTAGTGGCTGCAGAGGGCAAGGAGAATAAGGTGAAGAAATCGCAATATATGGTAAAGATACTGCGTTATCAAACGGAATTTCATTCCCGTTTTATCACTGAAATTATTTTCAAGAAGCCAACATCCCCGTAGAAAAATTTGCGTATGCTCCCGTGATGAAAACACCTTACCTGGCATAGGCTTATTCGGTGGGTGTGGGCCTGCGGGAAAGTACAGGAAAGAAATTGGAGTACAGTTACGACATAATAGCAATCAACTACGGTCACGAATAGAGTTTTCTACTAGTCAACATTTCTTTCGATTTTTGAATATTTCATGCGCAGTGGAATCACCTTAGATACACACACAGGCAAAACATCGCTGAGGCTTCCTAAATAAATGAGCTTTATTATATAGCACACCAACCCGCTGCACTCAAAGACAAGCAAATAAAAAGAAACAGAAACAACAGCGGAAAATAAAGCTTGGACGGAGTTCATTTGCTTCCTCTAGTAACAGGCAGTGCCACAAGCCGACAGGAAGAAAACAAAAGCACCTGCAGGACGAGTTCTCACAACTAAAACTGATGCCAAAGAACACACCATGTACTGAAAGCTAAAATGCAGAGTGGACCGGCCCCTACTCAGAGCGGAAAATTGCGGCTTTCGCGACAGCTTCAAACACAAGAGTCCGTTACTAAGCATGAAATTTGAGTTCTCGGCGATGCATGCTTCTAAGAGTTTACCGACGTGGACGGCTTCAAAATCTCTGTGTTGTATGCACTCCAAAGTGACACCACCATAGGTTGACGTTAGCACATCGGGGCCCACTGAAGTGGTGTGGCTGTTTCATGCTGTAACAAGGCTGTCCAGATAACTTTATTATTTTTTAAGCGCACATTCCTTCGCAGGACCCCGTCCATTTGCACCCTAAGGTTTGTTTCAAAATGGTTTGTTTTCTTGGGCTCTTCGTTATTCCTAAATAAGTTTTCAGTGACCTTAACTGGCATCTAGAATCGTACGGTGTCTTTTTTTAAAAGATACGTTTTTGTAAAATTTTTATGGCAGTAAAATTTCTGTCACTTTCCCACACGACGTGGAGTTCACGTGCGGGAACGACAGGAGCGTTACTGTCATACCCTTACTGCAATGCCCCATCAGCATCAACATGTTCTTATATGATGCTCTGTTCGTACCAATAGTTATTTAAGGATTGCTAGTTTGGGGTACTACAACTACAAAAAAAAACATTGGCAAGCTCGCAATATTAAAAACGCGTGATTAAATTAGCAAGCAAGGTTCCATATCCCTCGCACACCAGTGACCTTTTTATAAGACAAAACATTGTCCCAGTAAACCCAGTCTTTAACTCTAATCTATGTCGGTAGTGTAAATCTAGCTTAATGAAAATATAGTACTGTACAAATGCTAGCATAATTACTGGCTACCCTACTGAAGTATAATATACGCAAACCTGAAGAATGGCAAATCAAGAAACGTCGCACTAAATATGGTCAACAAATGCTTGAGTTCACGCTCCAAGCTTTAGTAAATAGAATCAATAAAGAGCAGCTTTTTAACATTAGGAAAACCTCATTTAAAGAGCTGCGTAGAATTTTCCCCACAATATCACTATTATGAATATGCCTCATAAATAACGCCGTCCTTTTCTTTTTCGTATTTCGCTCTTTCTGAAGGAAAAATTAATTTTTATTATATTTTCTTCATTATGCCTATAAAAGCACATCAGTTTTTTTGCCTGAAAGATAGTCTTGTACAACATATTATGTGTAGATTTATTATGTGTACATTTCATTTTCCTGATTTTTTTTTCGTTTGTTACAGCCTTTTATACGCTGTAGCACGCGCAGGGTGGCCAGGACACCCTTAAGCTGCTTGTATCAGCTTTTTTCCCCTGGTCTCCCACAACGTCATGTTGTATATATGTTCCATTGCACTAATGACACGCATCACCGCTTGAGCTTTTTTCGTGTACACACCATGTTTTTTTGTTGCCATGAACGCTTTTCATTTTTTTTTCTAGCTTCGTTCTAGTAAACTTTATATTCATGCAATACTGGTCTAGTAGATTTTCATCGAATGCATGACAGAAATAGTACTTACCAAGAGATGCCTGATATATCTCACTCAATTCAGCTGGAATAAAATTGCTAGAGTTAGTGGCCATTTTAGTCAGATACTCAGCAAATAACATTTTCTCCCTAGCCACCACCCACTGTCGTTTCCAATAATTTCAAACGTCTTACCATCATCAGGTTTCGATCTTGGGGAGATGACAAGCTGTTATTGAGGAGGTATCAGATAACTACTAGACCACCAAAGAAGGTGTGAACGCCCTCACGGGCACGATAACTCTGACGATTTCGAGCGAACAGATGAGTGTCATGCTGCTATGGTACTAAAGCATCTCGATGAGGCGAACGTAGAGCTTCGCTGTTCGATGTCCTTGGACATATGTGCACCGAGTTATGTGCACCGCTGATGCTTTGGCCTTAGAAGGTATCGAGATACAAGAGAGCGAGAAAACGTGGCGCAAATCGTGACGTCTGGAAACAAATAGTTACGCTGCCGACACTAAACGCACGGCTACTCACCCATGGTTCTCAGTCAAATAATGCCGCAGATGGCAGAGAGCTTCTTCTTCATCTTCTTCCACTGAGAGTCAGCCATTTGCACGAGGATTGACTGTGCTATTGTTTGTTTGTTTTTTCCTAAAACAACAAGGAAGATTGGCGACACTGTAACTTATAAAGAAAATTCAGATTAAATGCTTTCATCTCCCGAAGACGGTGCTCAAGAGACCGCCAAGTTTTTACTTCGTTGTCTTAAGTAGGTTTTGGTCTAAATTAGTAAATTGGAATAATCAATTCTTATCACTGGTTTATTTTTCTCATAACGCAAACAAACTTTCTATGTGCAGTAATTTTTGACTATTCGCTTTATGTCTGCTTTACCAAAGTCGGTGTGAGCTAATTATGTAGAAGTTCAAGTTTAAGTTTTAGTATTAGCGTCCATTCCTTTCAACTATTAATGATTTACCTACTTTATTCGTAAGTCACCTTATGATTATCCACTTTTATATTCTCCAGTTGACGGTATACTTAAGTTATGTACTTCAAAATTTACCTATTCGTTTTCCCCATTACAATACCCACTGGTTTAATGGCCAATCCCCTATAGTGGTACAAGCCAAAGCACATAGGAACAGGCAAGCAAGCGTATTGAATTGGGTAAGTTGGTGCGTATTGATCCTGAATGAAGAAACAACGCTGCAACAATATGGAGAAAGTCGAAGGTAGTGGAATACTACGCGTTTATACAGAGCAACGCAACGTGAATTCTTAAGAGCTTTTTGCACCCAGAAAAATGCAGAAAGTTGGGTCAGCATAGCGTTACTATCGCATCGCAAAAACAAAATGTCGAATATTTCGAAAACACACTTTCGCATTCTTACACCGAGATCTTGTTTCCATAGATGTATAATGATTGTGTTGTTTCTTATGTACGTATAGTGAGGTGCAAAAGCAGTCGAACATGGTCGAAGAGCAGTGCTTTTGTGCTCTCCTATTGGTGCTTTCCTATAGCGCAGTTTTCTCAATGAAAAAATAACATTGCAGCGAGAAATGGGAGTTCTATAATGTATTTAGCGTTTGAGTCGTCAAAAAGCTTTGAACAGCAGTTCTAATCGCTCCTTTTGCTGCGAACAACAGCCCCTGCATGTGCTTTAGAGTATTGAAACTTGAGGAGGTAAATCAAATCCATTTATGTGAAATGTTGCATCCTTGTATTGCCTATTTATCGCAGTAAATCTTCTACAAGAAGCCCGAAAACCTCGCGTCCCGTAATGTTTCCAAAAATAACAGTAAAACAAAGAAAACACTGGCTCCACTCAAGAAATACAGTTTCAGAGGTGGCATATGCGGCCGCATAGCCCAGTAATTGGGACTTCAAGATTTCTTTCAGGATAATACATAATTAGCCGTGGTGACCATAGACGATTACCACGTACCTCGGAGTTTTTTTTTAATGGATAGTGTACGTCAAAACGACATACCTTCGCTGTCGTCTAGATCTGGTCACTAACAGGACAAATACAGAGACACTTAAGTCTCAATATGCGCATTGAATGCCAAGGTTCGCCAGGTCTGGGCGTGGCAACTGCGCCGACGTGGTCACGCCGATGTATGCCGATCCTACATGGTTGTGATGTTTGGCAAGCAGTCAAGCAAACAGGCATAACATTGTGGAACAGAAGCGTGAATCTCACGCGGCGTGATACCACGTGCATTTCACAACGAATGACTGGTTTGAAGCTTCTAATCCATTAAAAAAGGCTGAGCTACATAATTCATCCTCAATAACATCGTCATCAGCCGCTGTATCATATTATTACAATTGCTCACGTGACCTCTCAAGATCCTATGACAATGATAATGCTGAAATAGCCACACTTGAGGCCTTGAGCCTTCGTGCTGTCTTAAGTGATTGCATAAGGGACCCTGTGAGTTATGTCTTCTAAACACCGTTGTTCAAGACAACATTTTTGAGGAAAATTTATAGCACTTATGCGGAGAAGGCGTAAGAAACAAAGTACCAAATCCTCCGCTCGTTCTGCCTTCTTCAAGAAGATTACACTTTATTTGTCGCAGTATCACGCACGCAGAAAAAGAACGAAAAACGCGACAAAGAGCGGAAGCATTCGTCTCAAGTCGAGGTGTTACGAGCGTTATTTTGCGTCCTGCACGTCGTCCTTTTCAACGTGCTTTCGAAAGAGCACTCGCTGAGCGTGGTCAGGCACCCCAAATCTTGCTTTCGGGGGACCTGATGAGAGCAACTGAATGTGATGGTCTGGAAGCGTGCTGTAGTGAACCAAGTCTACTTCCGTCCGATGCTGCCTCCTTTGCGAACGCCTCCCTGCATTACCTTTATAGAAAGAAAGAGACAGATTTACTTCACTATTGTCCCTCCGGCGGTCAAAAAAGGCAGTGGCCCAGAGGCTATAGCTCTACCCGATCCCCCCCCTTTGCTCATTGTGCGGCCAGACTGAGTCTATAGGTGAAGTCTTCGGCCAGCCTTAAGAAGAACACTTCATGAATTGTACCTCTGTTACATTTTTTGCGGCGCCTCTGGACTGTATGCCCTGGCTCCTTTTTTTCAACTCATATGGGTAGCTTAACGTAACTAAGCTGGGGTGTTACGGGCCCAGACTAGGATTCTATCGTGAGGCACGCTGTTGGGAAGTGCTTTGAAAGTTTCGGCCTTGTAGTGTTTTTTTATCATTCTCCACGGTTTGCGAATGCGAAACTGTGAAGAGCCATCAGGAAAAAGAAGGGAAGACCAAAAGAAAGAAAAACAATATGTACACGCAAATTTCGCCTTGTTTGTAAATTTCTTTTAACGATGTTCACCGACAGGGGAGAAATTGACCTCACGCGACATGACCAAGCCAATACGAGGCAGTCTGCCCACTGGTCTGGCTATTTGTTTCGTCTGCTCTTATTCTCACCCATGCCGAAAAGAAACAGTCCCATGAGTGCGCTGCATCGACAGAGGACACTTGACCGACTGTTCTAGAAAATAATAGTCGAGACCATCTTCTGAGAACCTTGCAGGAAGAAAGGACGATGACAGGGATATGTTCAACTGTCTTCGCCTTTGTACCACGATAAGCAATTACATTTTATTTTGCTTTCTTCTTGTTACAGGTAATGCACGTGTTTGTTTTTAAATGATTCAGGCGTATGTAAAAATTTAGTGTAGGTGCCTTTAGGACACTGGAGACCTAAAACGTGTTTCTGCCTGCCCCTTTTTGGCGCCTAAGTGGCACTTTTGCAATGCATGAAAATCCGGCCTCATGTGGTAATAGCGAGAAAAGGGCAAAAGGCCACGCACCGCGTAGGAAACCTCACAACATCGCGCGGTGATGGCGCGGAGAGTCCAGAGACAGGCGCAAAAACGGACTACCCGCATGATTCGCAGGTGACAGTTGAGATGTTTCCTTGGCTGCAATACAGTAGGCTACTTTCTTGTTTCAATATTAAGCGATTACTTTATTTCTTTGCGTATAACTTTGTTCGAAGACAATGAAAGCTTGTTCGCGAAGACAATGCGATGGGTGTATGGACGGACGGACGGACGGAGAGACGGGTAGATAAATGGACGGACGGCCAGATGGACGGACGGATGGACGGATGGAGGGACAGATCGATGGATGGATGGATGGATGGATGGATGGATGGATGGAGGGATGGATGGAAGTTCAAAAGGCGATCACGAGAGCACCCAGAACTAGGTGACCAGATAGATAGATAGATAGATAGATAGATAGATAGATAGATAGATAGATAGATAGATAGATAGATAGATAGATAGATAGATAGCACAACACACCTTTGTTGTGCAAATGACCTGGCACGACACCTGGCGCAATTCTGCGACTCCAATTTACATATGTTAAGGTGAAAATCAAAATGCCTAGTTTTTGATTGCGGCTCGAACCTCCCAAGCTTGCATTTTCTACCAATCGCAATTTTTCATTCATAAACACCACTGTTTTTTTGCACTACACTGTAAAAAATTTTACACCCTGAAAAGTGTAAAACGGGTGTACTCAATAAAAACATCCATGTGAACACTCTTTTTACACCCCATATTTAAAATTTCAGATGTTCGTGAATAAAACACTCTTAAAACACCCCATTTTACCCTTAAATTTGGGGTGTAATGAACAAGGCAACAAATGATTGATTGTTATGTGGGATTCAACGTCCCAAAACCATACGATCATAACAGACGCTGTAGTGGAGGGCGCCGGAAATTTCAACCACCTGGGGTTTTTAACGTGCACCCAAATCTCAGCACACGTGCCTATACAAGGCTACAAATGCACGACATTTTCGGGCCGTTTTGCTTATACTGTTAGTGCACATTAACCATCTTGATACTAGCAAGGCTCCTACTACTAGCTGCTTGGGAGTCTAGTAATGAATCGAAGCAGGAAGTAGTGTGACCGAAACGCAGTTTTCATCGATGAAGCATGCAAACTACAATAAAATAGAACATACAATGGGAGCGCCACTTGTTTAATAGAGTAAAGGCCAATTCTCCTGTACCTGTTTCTTTTATCTGTGTCATTTGCTTGATAAGTCAACACTAACTAAGTGCACTGATTTGCCTGAACAAGGTAATGTGGCGCACAATGGTGTAGCCATGCATAGAACACTCCCCCCTTCCCCCCGTCCCCAACAAGATCGAAGCTTTTAAAGCTGGAGATAAAATGTCCGCCACCTGCAAAAAACAAAAAGAAACAACAATAGCACAGTTGTTTAGCCATAATCACTACGTCAGCAGGCCATCAGATCCCTTAAAAACGAACATTGACGTCATCTATTTTTTCAGGCACGTTTTAGTTATTTACTGTAGCAAATGTTCCTCTTCTTGTGTCCTTAAAAGTGCGTCATGGAAGTTAGGAAGAGGACACTGACCATAAAGAAAAATGCAGAATAAGGACATTTCGGTGACCTTGACTAAGCCTTGCACACAATGACGGGAACCCTGTTTGACTAACTTGCGAACAAAGCTCTCCTCAGGTGAGCTGCAACGCATTCTCTAGTTCTCTCTCTCTGTCTCTCTCTCTCCGTATTTTTTTTGTGGATCCCCTTTTTTATTTGTGTAACTTTGCCAGCAGACGTGCTTCGGTCAAAGCCTTCACTTTGTAGGTAGTGAGAAAACAAGATTGATGAAATATTTTCAGCCGTGGTCTTGTTCCAAGGACTGAAAGCTAAGTACAATAGTATTACCGCAACGTGAAGACAGAAGTAGTATTTAACAGGTTGAGAAAGTAGCAGCAGGTCAGTATTTTTATTTAGTGCACGCCAGAGCGTTCCTCTTCTTTCTTGTGATTGCTTGCTGCATAAAAGCGTGTAGATGCGCGTATGCACTGTCGTCTTCGTCTTCCTAGCAGTACGCACGTGGCAATATGTTCTGATCGAATAGTGTGACGGCCGATGCATGCGATGTTGCAATGTCTTTACCGAAATGAAAGTATTGTTAAAATATCGCCTGCGTGACCCTGAATGTGCAGTCCCTAAAGACCCATAGAGCTAAGCAAACAGAATCAGCTTAGCTTTTTTACCAAAATTCACTACATTAGGTCGGTGAAGGTGCGCTAAATTATCTGCTGAATATTACAAATGCGCGTTCTGATTAGTAGCTCGTGCTGGCCGCACTGCACAGCCACAATGCTTACTGCGATTCAGATGCACTGTTAAAAAACGAGTATAACGCAACAAATCACTGCCGCAAAAAAAAAAGCAGTGCCTGCGCTATCAGCAGAGGGCCGGAGCTAGCGTTAAACCGCATATAGCCGGTCTGAGAGCGCCACAAGGCGCCATCAAGTCTCGTCGCCTAGACAACCTCGGCTGCCCGGTATCGCTGCGCGCCGGGCGCAGAGCGCGGGAAAGGGACCGACATCGTCTTACATATCACTGTGTGCGCTGCGGAAAAACCCACCCTTGTGTGTATGTGTGTTGTGCGCGTGGCTTCTCGATCGGTAGAGTTTATTAGTCGGTGTTTAGTTTGAGAAGTGCCTGCGCTCTGTGCTCGACCTGTGTGTTCTGTCAGTGCTGATTAATGCGAAGGTGCACCATCATGAAGACTGGACCTGTGGGTTCATATTCTGGAGCACTCGAAGTGAAATAGTGAGTACCGCTCTCACGTTGTTCCGTTCAGCGCTTTGTTAACTGCGCGAACACGAGAATAACGTCTTCAAACAATTTTGTTTTGAACTAGTTGATGACAAATCAGCATTTGTTTACTTAGCGAGAATATTTGTCCGAACTTTTTCACGGGGATGATGGCGAAGTGTGAATGTGGGCAATTTTTTTCGTTTGTTGAGATTGTTTGGAGTACAAAGCAGAGTGAGCGTGCGCCGCTGAGGTTCAGCGAAGAAATTGAACAAATTTTTGCGGTGCCCTTTGTTGGCAGCTGTTTTCAACGGGGCCCGCTCGTTATGCACATCAATTTTAGTTTATTAATTAATACATGTATGGGGACGGCGCCTGTTAGCTCTAAGCATCAACTGTATCTAAGACGCATATGCTTGGGCATGTTGATAGTTTATTTACTCTCTTTTTTTTCCTATTGCACAAAAAAACCGAGAGAGGAAAACAAGGGCGTAGTTTCCATGTCGTTCTTTTCGGTTCTTTTTCGTTTTGTGCGGTAACACTACCGTCATAACTCGGGTTGATGCATCGGGTGACAACACAGCATATTGCTTCGCGTTAGGTGCGCCTCGCGAAGTTTGCCTACTTGCTAATACATTCAATTTTGTTAAATTTGTCTTCACCGGTGTTTTCGTTCACCCGCAACGTAGCGTGACACTGCCAACAGCCCTGCCTGTGTAGCGGATCGAGCACTGAAGCTAGACTTTTGTTTGAACAGACCTTTCGTCTTTGTGTGTGGTCGAATTGCCTACTTGAACAGCGCAAACGCTTGTTTGAACATAACTGCTAAAGTTCGAGCACATTTTATTCAGATTGTTTCCATCATGTAAAACTTTCAAAATATTCTTGTTATTTAGAGTTATATTGCCATCGGCTCGCTTTGGCGTTTAAATTCGCCAAGTACTTCAGATGTTAAAGGTATTTTCGCTATGTGAAGCGTATTAATGGTTTTTTGTTGCACAAAAACATCTTTTTAATAAATGTATGTAAGGAGAGGTTGGTGCCGATGCGTGGCGCCGGCTACTCCTCTTCTCTTGCACAAAAGTCAACATCGCACATTTTGTAGCAAACACAAGACTAGACATATGTACATGGCACAAAACTTACACAATGAGTTCACGTTTTTCCACACTGAGTGTCCACACCACACAGAAATGAGTCCACACTGCGTAGAACTGTGTCCGCACCACACTGAGTTTTTATAAAAAAACCACACAAGTAATCACACCAATTAAAGTGTTCACACAAAAACGTGAAATTTCAATAAAATGTCTAAGGTGATCTTGTCGCTTAAATACTGACAAGTTTTCAGAAAGGTTTTCCCAAAAATTTCGTAGTTAAACACAAAAATACTGTTTTGAAACATACCGCGGTTAACATTCGTTTTTTGTTTAGTACTTTTGAGCTATTCATGATTCCTTCAGAAAGTGAACGACTGCACGTGCTGCACGCTTGTAGCTTTCCTTTTGGCCAGGACCCAAGATTTTTGCAATTGATGGAGGTCGCTTATCCAAAGAATTGAGTTTTTTAAAAAGGTTCTTTCGAGGTACGTCATGATTTTTACAATGCAGAAGAATATGCTCCACGTCTTCTTGAGCTTCTCCACATGAGCAGGTAGGACTGCCAGCTTTCCTTATTCTATACAGGAAAGCCTTCGTGTAGGCTGTACCAAGTCGAAGCCTATGGATGACTGTTTCTACCGATCGGCTAACCTTTAACGGAATATTGAATGCTATACCGGGATCACTGTTATACAACAGATAGTTTTGCGCACCATTTTCGAACCAGGTTTCCTTAGACAGTTGACAGCTCAGCTTATTTATTAGACACTATGCATCGCTCATCGATAGAGGTAGCAGTAATAGATTATTTTCTTGATGTGCTGCACGTGCAATGTGATCAGCTATGCCGTTTCCTGTGATTCCACAGTGGCTTGGCACTCACTGGAACATTATGGTGTGGTTTAAATCTTTTGCTATAGCATACGTCCTCTGTATTTTATATGCGAGCTCACTAGCTTTGTTTCCCAAGCTGATTCCTTTTGAAGAAACTAGTGAGGACTGTGAGTGACTGATAACTACCCATCGAAGTGGACCTAGCTGTAAACATATGAAGCGTAAAGCACAGAGTATTGCAGAGAATTCTGCCGTTGTGGATGTGTGAAATGGCTGAGTTTAAAAGATTTTCTCGCTTGGTATGCAGGTATAAAGAATGTCGACGTAGAGCTTTGATTCGGACATGATCCGTCGGTGTACACGTGAATATAGACTTCATAGTTAGTATAAAGGTGTGTTAAAGTTAATTGCTTCATTACGATTATGGGCAGATCATTCTAACAATTTATTCCCGGGATCGATGTTGTAATATCTGGGATAGAGAGTCGCAATGGTGGGTGGGATGCACATGGAGGCCAGTATACGTGCGTAGGCAGTAAATTTCTGAATTCTACTATATTTTTATGTATTCTTGCAGCTGATATCTCCTAAATATCTCGGTATAGGAATGATTAGCGTGTTGAGTTGCCAGTCGAAGATAATGCCGCAAGTTTCCGTAAATCTCATAGCATGGAAAGTCGGTTGACTAGACTCCGCAATTACTAAAGCACTGGCAGATGCTCGCGGTACACCAATACATATACGAAGGCTTCTGGCCAACAATCTTTGAATGCTCTCCTCTAAGTTACGTGATATCTCATGTAAAACTGGGGCAGAGTAAGCTATTCTTTGTCGAATTATTGCTGAATGTACACGCAATAAAGAAGAACATGAACTACCCCATCTCACTCCGGTCAGTCGACGTAATATAATGATTAGGGAGTTGACTTTGTTCTCTAATTACTTTATCTGTGGTGCCCAAGACCGACGTCTGTCTAAAATAACCTCTAAAAATTTGTGCTGCCGCACAAGTTGTAAGCGCTGAGAGTCTATCTGAAGTTTGAATTTCTTAAGGCATTTTTTTGGGAACGGAGGTACAGATGTTTTCTCATGGGAAAGAATCACGCCTCTGCTCTTAAAAAAGCCATTGATTATTGTCAGCCCATCTTGAAGTTTTTGCCGAACTGCTTGAATGCTCGTGTCTGATGCCCAAATGCACAGATCGTTTGCATATATGGAATATTTCAAACTAGTAGGTAAGATATGGGATATTTCAGCCATAACGCAATAAAGAAAAATGGGCTTAGTACGCTCCCCTGTGGGACTCCTTGACTAACTTCATGCTCTTTACTTTTACCGTCAGCCGTGTCAATGAAGATTTTTCTGTCTCTTAAGAATTCTGCAATCCATCTTAGTGTCCTGCCTACTATTCCCAACTGAATTAAATCGTGTAGTACATGAACGTGGTTGCTTTTTTCAAATGCTCGCTTTATATCTAAAAATACTGCAACGACGATTCTTCCACAGCTCCTCTCATGATCTACATAAGTTACAATGTCTAGGATGGCATCCATGGTGTAGCGGCGTTTACGAAAGCCTGCCATATTTTCTGGAAGCATTTTCGTACATTCAACTCACCACTGCAGTCTAGCGTCTATCATCTTTTCCATAAGTTTACAAAGACAGCTAGTCAGGCTGACAGGACGGAAAGAATCTATGGATAACGGCGTTTTTTCGGGTTTGAGAATTGGGACCACTCTTGCAACTTTCCAGGAGGGTAGAAGGCACTCTGTTGACCATGCATCATTAAATATCTTCAACAAAGTATATGTGGCCACAGGACCCAGGTTTTTTTAATGCTGCATATGTTATCCCATCAGGACCAGCTGCTGTCCTCTACTGCAAGAGCATTATTTAATTCTTGCAGTAAAAACGAATGATCTAGGTCATCATGATGTCTATTGAGAGAAAAAATAATCAATGCTTTAATATCCCCAACAGGCTTATTCTATTCAGGCGTGTGCCCGGCTGCACTAGGTCGTGTAATATGCTGACGCAATTCGTCCGCAACGGTTGTTTCCGGTAAATTCTTCACTAAAGCTAAGGCTCTAAATGGTTGCTGATGTGTTACTGTCCCACTTAAAGAGCGTAGAGCATTCGATAATTTTGACTCGGGGGCAAATGGCGTTAGCGAAGAGCAGAATTCCCGCCAGCGCTTTTTGCCTAGTCTATCCAGTTGTCGTCTCATGCGGTCATGCGTTCTTTGACAGTCGCGGTAATCTTCAAGTAGACCCGTGCGTCTGTATTTTCTTTCAGCTCTGCGGCGAATTGCCCTCAGTCTTTCGTCTTCAGTGTCTACTCCAACGTAACCTTCAGAGAGAGAGAGAGATAAAGATGCAAGGAAAGGCAGGGAGGTTAACCAGACGCACATCCGGTTTGCTACCCTGCACTGGGGAAGGGATAAGGGGAGAAAAGAGGTTGCAGAAAGATGAGAAAGTACACAAAATCACGAGCACACTCGGAGAGCTCACACAGTCTACAGACGGGTCGCTCAGGTTTGTTGACTTAAGGTAAAGTAGCAGTGCTTTAGTTGCTTTCTGCGCAACTGAGGCAGATGCGCAAGGTCCTAGTATCTTCTGCACACAAAATGATCCGGGGTCAAGTCGATTCAAAACCATCCGGAGCTGGCATCGCTGTGTGTCGTAGCAAGCGCAGCTGCACAGGACGTGTTCGATGGTCTCTTCAGCTCCGCAGTAGTCGCATGTAGGAGTGTCTGCCATACCAATGCGAAAGGAGTACGCCTTTGTAAATTCAACACCCAACCAAAGGCGGCATAACAGTGTCGCATCGGAGCGGGAAAGTGGTGATGGTAGCTTTAGCTTGAGCGAAGGATCCTGTTAATAAAATTGACAGCTTTGTAAGCTGGTAGACGACAAGAACGTGCGTGTGAGATCTCGAGCCAGCAGGTAAAGTTGTCTTGCTGCATCACTCCTTGATAGAAGAATCGGGACTACACGGGTTTCTTCATGGGCTGAGTGGGCTGCATCATCGGCTAATTGATTTCCGGTAATACCGATATGTCCAGGCAGCCATTGATATATAATATCATGCCCTCGTGCTAGAGCTTCATGATGGCAATGTCTTATTTCTTGTACCAGTTGGTCATGACTCCTCTTACGCATGGCAGACTGCAAACTCTGAAGCGCTGCCTTCGAATCACAGAATATGACCCATTTTCCTGGACGTTCTTGAACGAGATATTGTAAAGCAGCCCTTATAGCAGCAAGCTCTGATGCCGTAGATGTAGTCATATGCGACAACTTAAACTTGATTGTCATTTCTGCAGCCGGAATTACAGCGGCACCTGATGAGCTGCTGGACGAGACGGACCCATCAGTGTATATCTGCGTTCGGTCTAAGTACAACTCATGTAATAATAGCAGTGTTGCTTGCTTCAATGCTACTCTGGAGTGACTGCTTTTCTTTTTGATTCCCGTAATTTCTAGACGTACTTGCGGCTAGTCGAGGCACCACAAAGGACATGCCGTTCTCGCAGCTGGCGTATATCCTGATGGAATGATGTTTAGGTGCTTGGCTATGACGTCTGAAAACGTAGCACGTGGTCTTCCGGAAGGTAGAAGGGCCAAGTGGTGGTCGGGGACACGGCTAGCATGTCGAATGTGCGCTCTGAGGCAATCCACAACTATATATGTCCTGACCGGATGGTCGTTGGCAAGCATGATTGTGGCATAAGTAGAAGCGCATCGGGGCAGTCCTAGGCAGACACGCAGTGCCTGACCCTGCAAACTCTCCAGTGAATGAGTATTCGATTTGCAAGTGTTAGTTAGTACCGGCAAGCTGTAGCGCATTAGACCCAGAAATAGGGAGGGCCCTGTACAGCTGTAGCATGGAGGCCACAGAAGTTCCCAATGCTTTACCGCACAAGAATTTGATGATATGCACAATAGATAGCAATCTCTTCTTCAAGTACGCACAATGTGGGCTCCACGAAAGACTTCTGTCGATTATTATGCCCAGGAAACGATGCGTCCGTGCATATTTGACACTCTGCCCATTGATGTAAACAGGGTATGGCGTCATTGGTTTGCGTGTAAACGCCGTCAACGCGCACTTCACAGTTGATATATTTAGGCCTTGTTTCTGAAGGTAGGCTGTTGTGAGGGTTGCTGCCCGCTGTATTCGTGCACGCACCTGAGGGCGAGTAACTGCAGCACTCCAGTGGCAAATATCATCGGCGTATATAGATAGGCACACCGACTTTGGCAGAACCTTCACCAGACCAATGAGGGCTACATTGAACAATGTGGGGCTTAAAACACCTCCCTGAGGTACTCCGCAGTAGGTGTAATGTTGGGCAGTTGTAGCCTCATATTTTTGTACAAAGAAAGCCCTGCCAGTTATATAATCTTTTATCCATTGAAACATTCGTCCACCAATGCCCATTGCTGCGAGAGAAGTGAGGATGGCATCGTGAGCTACATTATCATATGCACCCTTCACGTCAAGAAAGAGTGCCACTGATATGCGCTTGCGACTTTTTTCTTGTTGAACAAATGTCGATAAGTCAAGGACACAGTCAATGGAGGAGCGGCCCCGAAGAAAGCCTGCCATGCAAGAAGGGTATTTGGTGTATCGTTCCAAGTGCCACTCGAGACGAAATAGAACCATTCTTTCCATCACTTTTCCGAGGCAGCTTGCGAGGGCAATAGGGCGATACGCTGTCAAGTCCAATGGTGATTTTCCCGATTTCAAAAGTGGTATTAATCGACTTATTTTCCATTCTCGGGGAACACTGCCGCTGAGCCAGGAGTTGTTGAAGCATGTTAAAAGTTCTTTTCTGGCTTTTTGTTCAAGGTGTCCCAACGCACTGTAAGTAATACCATCAGGACCTGGCGATGACATGCGCTTAGAAGCGACTAAAGCACCTTCCAGTTCTTCCATGGTGAACGGAATGTCCATTTCTGGTAATCGCGTCTCAGGAACGATCACGGCGTCGATGCTCTCGTTCATAATATTCCCGGCAACTTTCGTGCAAAATTCTTCAGCCACCTCGAGTTCTGTTTTTCCATGATGGAGTGCCAAAGCTTTAAAAGGGTGCCGTTGTTGCGGAGAGGAGCGAAGACCACGAACTGTTCTCCAGATATATGACAGCGGTTTATAAGTGTCTAGAGATTCGCAGAATGCTTTCCAGCGTTCGCTCTCCAGTTTGTAAATGCGTCGTTGAATCTTTTTCTGGAGCCGCCTTGCTTTCCTCAGATCGTAAATTGATCTTGTGCGTCTGTATCGTCGTTCAGCACGCCTTCGTATAGCTCGTAATTTTTCCAGTTCAATGTCAAACTGTGTTATTTTAGACGAAAATGGTAATTTACATTTGGACGCTTGCATAGCTTCCGCTATGGTATTTTCCAGGCTGCAGGCGAGGCCTTCTTGGCAAGCGTTCTCAACACGCGATGCAAACATCGACCAGTCAGTGCCAATTGCAACACCGGAAGAGAAGTTTTTTATGATACCATCGATCGTCACGTAGGTGAGTATGTGTTCACTCCCATGAGTCTCAATATCGCAAAACCACTTAACTTTGTGAGAGAAGCACCGTGACACCAATGTCAGGTCAAACCTTCAGGAATTTTAACGAACTCGGTACACTGATTTAATTTGTTTTCTATGAGTGAGACTAAGCTGTCAGTGTCAGTAACATTATCAGCTTATTGTGATGTATGATAACGAAATGCTAACAAAAACACTTTATTGTTATACATACTGCACGGTATCTAAGCATGTGTTGCAGCCAAAATGTAAGACTGGGCAGCATATTTATCTGGGAGCACAACACGCACAGCCACTGAACAGCCTATGCTGCATCAGGAAAGAGTTATGCTTTCTCAGCCTGCCAGCATGATTGAAAAAATTGTCCTAATTTAGCAGTATGCAATGGTCATTGAGTGAAAGTAAAGGGTCACTTTGTTGGAAATTTCCCAGCCAATTTTGCGGCTATGGCAAATGTGTTTGAAAAAAAATCGTGCTGATTTAATGCACTGAAAACAGTGAACTGCTTGAATAATTCGGAAAAAACGTTTTTGTTACGTGGTTGCCTTTCAAACTTTCCAGAATGTTGTTTGAGTGTTGTTTGTGAAAAAAATATTTTACAAGTACCGCTCCTTTTTTTTATACCAAGCTTGGTACATGTTAAGTAACGGGGCGTATGTAGGGTGTTTGAAACTCGGCATTATTAATACAAATTTTCGGCCACATACGTCTGCACGAATTTAGTCAAAGTGTGTTATGTTTGCATTTTCTCATTGCGATACTGCACTTTGTATGAATATCTGAGCTGTGACTACTTACTTCACAGAAAAGATATTTTGATCAAAAACTATTTTTAGACATCTTAAGCTGTTGACCTCTACGAGAAAAGATCACACATTTCACAGAATTGTCATTTTTGTCCGTATTGAGACGCAATTTGCACCACGTGGTGGTCCAATTAAAATCACCTTTTACCTAAATTAAATGCAACTAAACAGCTCTTTTTGTGTGACAAGTTTCATGATTACAATTTCTATTTCAAGGAATAAAATAATTTTTGAATTTTCCCATCAGCAGCAATGGGGAACTTCGAGGCGTCGGCTGCCATATGACCAAATGGCAAATGAGGAACTTGGAACTTGAAAATTCATTTAGGGGCAAAGCTCTTGAGGCCGTGGGTCATTCCCTCCTCTGTAGTCGTAGTGGTATTATGTAGCCACTTGATGAGTTGCACAATAGACAGCGTTAGTTGTTTTCACAGCATATACATGGACAAAATGATGATTCGTGGGGTGAATCGTTCGTCCGTTCATTTGTACTTTCGTCCGTTCTTCTGTGCATCCATCCGTCCAGGCTTCCGTGTGTCGGTCTGTCCGTGAGTCGTCCGTCTTTCTGTCCATCCATACTGGCGTCAGACTGTCTGTCCATACGCTTGTACGTCTGGACGAACGAACGCTACGCCCCACTCATCATCATTCACTCCGTGGGTATGCTGTGATATTTTTCTCAAAACATAAATTGCTGTGACGAAATTTGGCACATGAAAAGAACCGTTTATTTGCTTTAGATTTAGGTACAAAGTCTTTTTCATTCAACCCCCATATGGTGCAAGTTGCATCTCATTATAGACAAAACAACTATTTTGTGAAATTTGCGATTTTTTCTCGTAAAGTTTGACAGCTGGAGAGGTCTAAAATATTTTTCCTCCAAATATACCTTATGTGCATTAAGTATTCACTCCTATTCACTATTCAAAGTGCAGTATTGATATACAAAAATGCAGATATAACACAATTCGGCTAAAATATTTGAGGCGTATGTGGTCGAAAAATGCTAATAATATTACTGAACTTCAAACATTTTACGCGAGGCCTTCACTTAACTTGTAGACCGAATTCGACACGAAAGAAGAGACACTTATGAAATAATTTTTTGACAAACACCCAGACGAGATTCCGGGAAGTTCAGGAGGCAGCCACGTGACCAAAAAATTATTTCTCTGCGAAATATTCTAGCAGAGACCTTTTTTAATGCAGTAAAATCAGCGCGATTTTTTTCGAATACGTTTGAGGTGGTCGCCAAAATGGCTGGGACGTCTGACGCGGAATGACCCAATAGCGAATTCTTTCATTACATAATCGTGTATATGTGAGCCAGTTCAAGAACACTAGTATCATTTGCATTTTATTACATAACTGTACAGTACTTAGTTTTACAAGTTACCTGCACTGAATACCTTCTCAATGCGCATATCGTCATGTATGCTCAGTGGCATTGTGCTTGTGTGCAATACAGATAAAATATGTATATGTTGTTGCGCCTCACACTGTATAACTTTCAATAAACTAATCAAATGAGTACCATAGTAGATCTGCAGAAATACACATGCAGCTGTGTTGATGCATACTTAAGCATAGAACTTGACATTCACTTAGATTGGTCGATGCATGCAGCTAATGGAACATTATCAACTTGGACCAGCACCTTTTTATTTGCCTGCGCGAGCAAGCTGAAAGGGTAAAGTAAGGTTTATATCTATGGCACGAAATGTACAATGATTCTGCCACAGTGCGCTTTTTATGGCGTTTATTGCTCAGCATACCTTTTCTAGCATTTTTCACTGCAGTGAAGCCTAATACCACTGAATATGCTTGCTATGCACTCAGTTTATACCTACACATAAGAAAGCAGTTAGTTATGCAGGGTGCATACTGTATGTTGCACTCTTTGTGAAATTTCGGTCGTTGTTCCTTGTGTATTTATTTTAGGTTCCGAGGATTGAATTTCCTGTACAGAAAGAACATTTTCGCCCCACTTCTCTCGAAGGCACCAGTCATCTCATCAGCTGAAGATGATTGTGCAAGCAGCAGTGACGAGTGGTTTTGCAGTTAGAAATATACCAACACGGACATTACATTATTACAACCCCAATTACACTACCTTGTCGAATGTTCTTTTTTTTAATGTCTAAATTTATGCTGCGAGATGTAATAGGTTGTAAATGTGACTCCAGAAACTCGCTTACTCTTTCTACGTGTTTTTTTATATTGTAAAGGTGCCAATCAACGCGATACCTCTCAGTAATTTGCCCGACTAGCACCTGTGTTTTTGAAAGTTGTGGAGATTTATTGTATTGAAAACAATTATTTTTTAGAACAGAGAAAAAAATCTTGGTCACGTGATATATTTCAAAATGTTGCAGAATGCCATCAGAGTCCTGTTTGTCAGACTTGAAGTTTTCCTATAATAAGGCAGATGTTAACATATGGGCTTAATTGTTTTTTGCTTTGGCGTTATGTTTGGCTGAACCTTACGCTACAGGTTACTGCTTGCACTACTGCGGTGTGGTGTGTGTGTGTGTGCGTGCGTGTGTATGTCTAAGTGGCTTCCGCGTCTTAATTTGTCGTTTTCGGCCCAGTCTACGTACACATATATACACTGGTCTCATGCAGCTCATTCAAGACCATGGCACCTTATTTTATCAGCTGCATGCATGCAGGTATAAGTGCAGTGGGTGACACCAGTATCTTTCTTCTTCCCTGTCAGCCGCAGACAAGGTTCATATATGCTCCTCTCTGAAAACAATTGAGGTTTGGTCGAGTTGGTGATGCATATTTGATGGAATGAAGTGCTATGAACTGCTATTCTTAACACACAAGACTAAGCGTCACCTCCTGTGTCTGCTTGTGTTGTCCCGTTAATCGCGCTTCATTTGATCAAGTATGCTTATCCATATAACTGCCATCGTTTCAAGGGAGTTTTTGGTGTTACACTCCAATCGCATGTGTGTAGCTTCATTCAACACACATTGTTTGGGGTGTTCATAAACACCTATTACAGAAGGTTGTAAGGTTTCTTTACACGCTACGGTTTCAGGGTGTTTCTAAACACCTTATTGTTAAGGGTGTTCCTAGACACCCTAAAAAGGTGTTGTCCATGGAACAAACATGCACCCTTATGGGTGTAAAAAATTTTAGAGTGTAAATCATTACGTTTGACGACGACATTGGCATTAATACTACACTATCTTGAACGTTACTACGCTAATAACGAGGTCCTTCCCCATTCACCACCGTGGCTACGAATCGCGCTTGCTGACACTCGCAGGATAACAATACTCGGAAACATCGAATTAATAGGGCATGTGCTCGGGATGTGGAACAAGGGGATCAGATTGGCATATGAATAATTGAACTTCTAAATTTAAGGAATAAATTTTGGCCCCCATGGATGTTAGCGTTACTTTTTGTCTGATGCAAATGCCTTTCCGAATGTACACAAAATTCTTTTCCTGGAACGAAAACCTAAAAGCACTCAGATTACCTCGGCTTCATTCCTTTGTTCTGTTAGAATGTATGTAACATGTCCTACGGCCAGGACATAGCGACACTGTTCTTTGCGAGGAGAGGGGTGTAAACGGTTCCACATGTACGTTCAGTCTGAGTTTCTGTTCCTGTAAAATCGTGCATAATAATAAAATTGTTAAGGGGTAAAGTTGTGCAAGCCCCCTTTTCCTCCAGCTATGGTGTGTTCTCATGGGTGGTATACAAGTATTAAAAAGCACCAAATGTCTTAGGTTCATTTTGGCATTATGAAAGTATTCAGTGTTTGCCTGCCTGCGAATATTCTTTTTTTGTAGTTAAGGGGACTTAGGAGGCTACCCACATGTGGGTTCAAGTCTGGTTGAATAATAAAGTGTACATCTCTCCCTCTTTCTTTCATAGATATGCACAAGAAACAATATTGTTGGCGAGTTCAGCAAATATGTGCTATTAACGTCAATTGGCTAGGCTTATTTAGTTAAAAATGATTAATTTGTAGCGACGCCCTCATATAGTATCTGCAAAAAGCGATTTATTTTGAGGTTGTGTGCTCGGTCCATATTAGCGGCGAATGGATCTCCCGTGAACAATATTTAGCCTTTTCATGTCCTAAATACTGCTCCTCAACTAACAGCCTAATAAAGTTCCATATGCAGTCCTTGACTTCGCTTTAAGATGGCCTCCATAGGTTATGTTTCGGGTAAGAATATTCCTCTCCCAATATAGACGAGTTTCGGTAAACTTCTTATTCTGTTTGGACATAGCTTTGATTGATATGTGGCGCTTAGTGTCCCAAAACCATCATATGAATATGAGAGACGCCGTAGTGGAAGGCACCAGAAATTTCGACCACCTCCATAGGGTTCTTTAACGTGCGCCCAAATCTTAGCACACGGGCCTACATCATTTTCTCCTCCATCGAAAATGCAGCCGCCGCAGCCGGGTTTCAATCCCGTTACCTGCGGAATCTGTTCGAACATTGCTTACAACGAAAATGTGACGATTTCATGCTCACATCAAGTTTTTTTTCCGACAACCAAAACATCAAGCTCATGTACTGAAACCTCTGGGCATATTGAAGAGAAAAGTCTTTCTTGGGGAATTTGAACGCCGAGACTTCGGTCTGTCCGTCTGCCTGCCACGCGAAACAAATCGGCCGCCCGGCCAATGGTTAACAATTTACTCAACGCCCAGAGGTCTTGAACTTGTGGCTGTGCTCGTACTTGTAAATATTGTGATCAAAAAACAAATGTTACGCATATTTGAGGAACACCATCAAAACTCAAGTATTATAGGTGATGTGTTCTTTTGCTAGAAAGTACATAGGTGCGTAATTTTACAGATCTTAGTGTTCCTTAGGCTGTGCTACAAATACGACACTACGCAGAAATGAAGGGCGCCACAAAACAATCGTCTTTTGATGACATTTGCAGCAAAGCACCGAAATACGTGGATACATTTTAGGCATAAAATTAGCTTTAATTCATCAAAACGCTATAATATACCAGCTGAAAGGAACGACGTTGAAAGCACCAAATGCCCTTTGCAGCGAAAAGACGCAGCCAGTCAGCTATTGGGGCTGATTTTTCCGGTCTTCTCTCGCTGCTCGAGAACCACGGGAGCCTTGCTCTGAGCAGATACCAGAGTCATGGCATCCTCGGCCTTACAGCGAATGGTGGGGCCAGCGTCGTCATCCCTTCTTGTCGGGAAGCCCTCATCGTGCCCTGCGTCTTCTCATTCCGGGCTACTGAGCGCTTTTCTGGAATTATCAACTTCATATAAAAAACTAACAAACCTCCGCTTCACAGACACTGATCAAGTAGAGAAGTTGAGGGATTTTTCTTCATCATGAAATTGTATTTCTATGTTTTGCAAGTCTCTCAGATATATTTTATCAGTTATATTTATTATAAACGCTCTATGTTAAGCTTTTAGGCGGTATACTTGCGGACAACGTTTTTTTGACAATGAATTGAAGGCTTTACACATAATCTACGCGTATCCTACCCCGAGTGAGTCCTGCTGGTTCCAGAATGTCGTGCGTAATCTCTATGCAAGACATAGAAATTACTCCTCTACTTTCTAATCGCAGCTCTTTTCAGCAGAATGCAGCACACAATACAATGAGACATTTATATTTATTTAACATTACACGTTGTCGATTTGCGTTTTTGGACACCTGAGAAATTATCGCCTTCTACCGTTTATGTGTCCCTCAAACTCTGAGTTGCATCTCTGTCGAAATGCAACGCTGACTGCGCTAAGCGAGGACCACTTTCCACAGCGATGCGAGATGCGTGTCAAAGAGGATTGTATTTCACTTGAGTGTTCATGCGCAAAAGCACCGCCCCCACAGCTTTCCCTTCGTTGCTAAGAACAGATGTCCACGAGTATAGTATATCCACTACCTTTTAAAACCACAAGCCATAGCGTCACCGTAGTGTGACTAGGTGGTATTATATATTCACTACTTTTTAAAACCACGAGGTATAACCTCACAGTAGTGTGACTAGATGGTATGGTATATCCACTACCTTTTAAAACCACGAGGTATTACGTCCCATTATTGTGACTATGGTATAGTACATCCACTACCTTTTAAAACGACGAGGTATAACGTCACAATAGTGTGACTATGGTGATACGCATGCCATTGGCTACGACGCCTGTTTTTTTCAGCAGGAGTTGCGTGTTGTGCGACTTCAGCCAACTACTCTGGTACATGCGCGTTTATAATTTTCTGAAGGGCTGCACACATTTCTCCAGCATATACCTGGTTGTTCTGCGAACTGCTGCCTTCATGTTTAGTGGACCAAGGAGAATAGCTGACTTTACCCGAGTATCTGTGATTCATACCTGTTTACTATACCCACTCTAAGTACCAAGAATACTTGACGTTAGAGGCACGACTAAGAGCTGTAAAAACAGCTACGCTGTTAAATACTTTAGTATATAGTGCTGCCTGTGGGATTATTAGATGTATGCTGCTCGAAGGACAGGGTTGGCGCAAAAACCCCATCGAATCTTTGTGTTGTGTTAATACATTGCCTTGTTTTTTATTTATTCTCAGTTCTCCAAAGATGGTTTCAATTTTGACGGGCTTCATAACGGTATATCATTAAAACATCTACGCAATGTAGACACGATATTAATTTTAGCAGGGGAAGCTCCATGGTGCAGTCGGTAACATTTTTACGTATCATATGGCACTAGGTGGTAGTGGTTCGTTGTATTTGCAAGTACTCCTACAGAAAGATGGTGGTTGATTTTCTTATTTATTGGTTTACGCAAATGTGATTTCATGGTTTCCTTAGAACTTTCTTGCTTTCTCTACTTGCACGCTAAATTCAATGACTCAACCTGCCTTTCAATCTCGACTGCTTGTCGAAGATTCTCATGAAAGTCAACCTCGGCTGTATGGCCTTGAAATGGGAGGAACTCATGCTCAGGACGCTCACTCGGTCTTTTCGCAACCGCAGGTATGTGTTAGTGTGAATAAAATGCGACGGTAGCTGTCAAGTGCCGACACTTTACAATTTAAAATATCGAACGAAAAAAATCTTTCTCTCGACTCTACAAAAACGTACAGAGTTAACAAAATAACTAGACCAGTCCAATCTCTTCGCTGAGCGTGTTTCACATGCAGATATAGGATAATCTATGCATTCACGGTGGAACTGAAGTTATACGGCGGAAACCAACGTCAATCTCGAAAGCCTTACTTTCTATAGAGCTAAAAACAACTTGAAAACCAATGACGTCCCACACGCCGTCTTCGCAATAAGTATCTCGAAGGCTGTGGTTTTGTTCATGGCAACCGAAAGTAGATAATGTGTGTCACTTGCAACACTCGTGCGATCAATCCAATCCTACAGCCAAGCCAGACCATGTTGCGTGAAGGCCCACATGATCACCCATTTCCACAATCTTTGATCTGACATTAAGCGCATTTTATGGCGTATCATTCGGCAACCGTCTTGAGATTGTTCCCAACAGCGAGGTTCCCATTGCACTGGGTCCTATGGATACTGTGCCCAGACCAACGAAAGCGACGTAGCAGCCAGAATATTGTAGCAACGACGAACATAACAGCGAGGTTCTACTCTAATGAGACATCTTGAGGTGCCCTTAGCCCCCGCTTTACACTGCGGCCGTGAGTTGATAAACCATTAATAAAGAAAAACGTTGGTAAAAGAAAAGTAAGAAAAGTGCACTGTTAGTGCAATACGATGAAGGGAACTCAATGAAAAACAACATAACACTGGCAGGTAGAACATTTACTGCTAAAAAAGTGCACAATCACAATAGGTACACCTAAGAGCACGTAATTAAATTACTGACCGTCTACATATTTGAACACGAGGTTAAGCGAGGAAGAAATTGCGCGTAAGTCATCGAGACCTATATAGTTTAAATGAGAGACTGCAATTCAGACTTTGTTATACTTAAACTATCAATGCTGGCGTCATGAAAAAAATAAATCAGTGTCGGTAATATGTTTTTTATTTATTTAAAAGCTATAACTGGTTCTTGAAAACGTGCGACGTACCCAACGTTCAATATGAGCGGCATACCTAGTGGTGGTAGTTTGCAGACGACCGAGTTTATTAAACCTGCTTGCCGCACAAAGCCAAATAGCTACCCTAATGAGAAAACTTGAAAAATCTGGCAACACTGACTAAAGGTTTTTTGCTAGGACTTAGTGCTAAAGACTACTCATACAGAACCACTGACATGATTTTCATTGATTCCGAAAGAGACAATTTTAGCTTTCAAGGTGTGCACTATCAGCATTCTCCACACACCGCAGTGAGATAACAAGTATAAATGTTTTACTTTATTTAGGGTTTTCGACGGCCAGTACTTGAAAGCCAATGTCACTGCTGTGGACGTTGCCACGACACGTTAGCACAATTCACCGAGTTAGCGTATTCTGTGTCGGGCATGCAGTCTAAATCGATGGAATTTGCTGCGAGAGTCCAGAGCCTTTGAATGACAATTTACTCGCCGTTGCTTACACGTGCGACTGACAGCGAATTGACAGCTCTAGTCAGTACGTCGCAACTTGCTGTCTCCTGTTGACGTCTTAGTTGTGTTGACACGTCGCTGAGAAGCCACTTCTTGTTCCGACACCATAATTGCTGTTTTAAAATAGCGGCTATAAAATATAATGAATCTATTTCCGAGCACTACGAAACTTTTTTAGGGTTCTTAACACTCGTGTTTATATTTAAAGCAAAAACCTGAAAATCTATTCGTGTGAGGACTTTTCCGAGCTTGCTAGTGTCCTTCGGTGTAATATCCTTTGGCTTACCTGCCATAGCGTAGGCCATCATGACTGCCATGCCGAAAAAGAGAAGGACAACGAAAAGCAGAAGGCCACACAGCAGGAAGTTCAGCGCGGACTGGCCATTGAAAACGTTTTGGATATTTGTGTTTTGGTGAGGTGTAGAGGCAGATAAACATTAAGTTATCCATGTAACGAGAATCACAATCTTTGAAATGTTTGTACTTATAGTGCCTTTGAAAGGTTACCGGTTATCTGTTATCTTTAAAAGCCTCACACATCAATGTACATGTACCAGATTCTCTCGCATATACCGTGCCCCTTCACAAAGCCCGCAGCTTTATTTCTACAAAAAGAAAGAAAAAAAGTGCATGCACATAGCCCCAAATAGGACCCTATATTTTTAAAGACAATTCTCTCGTTTTCTTTTGCTGGGGGAAGGGAAGTTGTATGCGAGAAAATTACATATACGAAAACGATGTTACCATCGGTAGTATTCAGGTACGATCGCTTAGACACCGACCCATGATTTAATTGTGAGCAACCCCATGTCCGAAAGGCAGACAGTGCCCTCTGCAGTGCAATATATAGTAGCAACGATCCGTCTGGTAGAATTCATCGTATCGCGTTTAACAAGGTGTGGACAAGCTCCAAGGCGAATTGTATGCAAGATATATGAGCGTAGCCATCGTAATATATACAGGCAAGATACTTCAATAGCTTTAAATTTCAAGTGTGAAGTCATAAATTTGACAATAATTTAGACTATAAAACAGAACTGAAAACGCACGTGAAATCTTTGGTGGACGAGCTGACATTGTTTCTGCCCCTCCACATTTTTACTAACACTCATTGAATCTTCAGCGGCAGCAAGATCAAGCCCTCATGCATAGCCTTCATACATTCATGAGCCCTACAGAAAATAAAACCATCTTATTTCCTGCTATTATTCAAACTGAGACAGTGTACATGAAGGTCATGCACTTATTGAAATGTTTCGCAATGCAGGCCGAGCATTACGCGTAAAGATTATCCCAAAAAACGAAACACCAACCAAGACGTCCTGTCTTGGTTGCTTGAACTTGTTAAACATGAACTAAACTCGATCCTAATAAAACTGAATATTGTAGGATGATCAGCATCGATGGAAAGCATTAGGCAATCAAGAAGGCATAAGCTGTGTATAAAAGCGGTCTTTAATGAAAGCTCAAATACTTACACTTCATTCAAGTTTGAAGCTAGTGAAATAAAGAGTACAATGCCATGAAAAACACAAACAGGTTGAGTGCAACGCTGTTTGCCGACAGCCATTACTTCAAGATGGGCATCTCCGGCCGTATTTTACTTTAGCATTATACCCAACCAACTGAGCGTATTCTCGCGCTATAAAAGTGGGTTTTGGGATTGTGACAAAAGAGTTTATTAAAAAAAAGTCGTTTTTTTTATTTATCGTCTCAACATTGAAGAAGTAAACTTAGCGGAAAGTTACTTGTAACAAATTGAACTCAACTTCATACATACGGTAGGCCTACGAACACGTAAATAAGAGAGAGGTCACCGCAAGACAGAGCAATCAAGTGCTTCAATAATAACTGTAAACGCTCACCGAAAAGGCACACAGCGGCGGTACACAACGTACACATCAAGATGTATGCGCATGCCAATGCCGTGGCCTGGGCCTGCGCAGAGTCGATGCCTCTAAAGCCGGCATGCGTGCTGGTCCACGTGAGAATAGAGCTTTCTAAAACTAACAAGAGGGCACTCTGGCGCTGCGATCGTTCTGCGAGCGTGGCAATGATGGGTATCACACAGATTCGCCTAGTCTTCGTGCTTGCGTGTCTTGATTACACTTGAAGCTTTCTTCACTGCTATCTTTTGGTGACGTTTCAAATGAAAGTGCGTATGGTTGTGAACTTCGTGAGCCAATTTGAATAGGTGAGCCTAAAAGGTTAATGTAGTGAAGTGACAGTGCTAAACATTTTTTGAATTTTCGTTTCGTGAAAAAGCAGCGCCGAGCCACGCGAAGCCAAGCGAAGCCAAAGGTACGAAAATTGGACAAATCCGTGTACTACCCGTCATTCCCATGATCACTGAAGCGCCGTGCATTGCAGCTACCATACACGTTAGCGCTAGAGTTCCCTGTATTATGATTATACGAAACTATATGCATGTGACAGATAACTGTATAGGCACTTGTCTACTTCCTGATAGTTAATCGACGTTTGGCTCACGCATGCAATGGTCTATTTAAATTTCGAGCGTCACCTTTAGAGCCGTTTCTTCATTCATGCACTTGTGTTGCCCTGGCTTGTTTGTCGTGTCTGTATCAGAACTTAACCACCAAAATACTCAGGTAGAAGTTCAGAATAATCGAAATCTGCACTCAAAGCAATCATTTTTTCATCCCCGAGAGACCATGCACAAATGATCGATCCAA
Organism: Rhipicephalus microplus; assembly: GCF_043290135.1. NCBI lineage: Eukaryota > Metazoa > Arthropoda > Arachnida > Ixodida > Ixodidae > Rhipicephalus > Rhipicephalus microplus. Next base: position 73,553,537 of record NC_134706.1, read on the forward strand.
TTGCATTTGCTCGTTCGCATAACGTCAGTAATAATTGGCGTATTTCACATAGCTGAATGTTCCGTGAAGACACATGTAGGCGTCTGTGGCTTTCTGACGAAAAACTCTAACTTCCTGGCAACATTCAGCGGAGTTCAACATTATTACCAATGTAAGTGTAATACTCTAAATAGGGAAGAAAAAGTTTTCAGTATTGCTATGTGTAGTGTTCATATTAGCAGCAAAGAAAAAATCGCAGCATATCGACGGAGTGACTGATAATGAGTGGGGCGAAGCGTCCATCTGTGCATCCGTCCGTGTGTTTATCCGTACATGGCGTCCATGCGTCGAATCGTTTTTGAGAATGCAGACATCGAGTCGGTAACACCGACGAGACGCGAGGCAAGAAAGCTGAGCGCAAGCGTCTTCAACGCACCCGCCGCTCTGCTACATCCATGCACCACCAATCCGCCACGTATGGGGAATATCTAGGAGACTGAGAGAGTCATTGTTCTCCGCGTACCCATGCACAGCCCGCACAGCAGCCAATAGGAGAGTTGTGGTACAGCGCCATCGAGAATATCCTCACTCAACTGCAGTTTGTATGTACCTATGAGACAGTGCCGTCTATTATACTCTTCGGATGACACTGCCTTCTTAATTTTTGCGCGTTCTCTTCTCTCGGTTACGCGTGACTTATGACAATGTTAGACAAAGAGGAGATTCGCCCCTTAAAATAAACGCAAAAATAAGACATATGGTTACAACGGAAACAACGTAGGACGACTCCCTTGCACAGATGATAGACACAGATGCGCTGCAGTTCCAAAGTCGGAGCTCGTTTTGTTCACCAACTACAGTTAAGCCTTCTGTCATACTAAGAGACTGAAACTCACTTGGACGTCCACTATCGATGCTGTTGGGAGGAGCATTGGTGGGAAAGGCCTCGAGTTCTTCGGGAGAAGCAGGTGCGTAAATAGGGGCAGGTGGCAGAGGAGGAAGGATGTAAACAGGAGGTGGTTGAGGGTATGCTTGAGGGTAGAAGTAGAAGTTGGGCATGTAGTAGTATTGGCCCACCGGAGAGGCGAGAAGTAGTTCTGGAAGCCGGTCTTATCTGCGAGAGGAAGCAATAGAAAAGTGACTACGCAGCAGAACCCTCTCCAACATGCGCCTCTCTTAGGACTCTCACCATCCGTAATTTTAATTAGGTACGTACATGCATGACTGGACTAATGATTTTTTTTCACGTGGCACAGCCTGCGGTAAAAATTGAACTTAAACATGAAACAAAATTCAGAATCGGCGTCAAGATTTCATTCATTTGGGAGAGTGGTATCACTATTTTGTAGGAATCCGGGCGCCCCATCCCCCTTGCAAGTGACCCGTATATAGGAGATATGAGAAAGGTCTTTTGGATGGCAACGCTAACCTATTCTGTATTATACGCAGAAACCTCCCCTTCATTGCCAGCTTTTGCCTTCTTCAAGATCCTGGTCCTTAAGGTTCATTATGAAACAAGCGCGAAAATACACACACTCAGAGAGGACACAGACAAGCGCTTACTGGCAACTGAAAATTTTATTTCAAAGCGAACACATTCTCTGTCATTCTCTGTCCCGACAGAGAATGACGTACATGCGTGTATACGGATCACTGCAAGTATAGGGACAGGGGAAGGCGGGAATGACGTACATGCGTGTCATATATTTATTAGTGTTCGCTTTGAAATAAAATTTTCTGTTGCTAGTAGGCGCTTGTCTGTGTCCTCTCTGAGTGTGTGTATTTTCACGCTTGTTTTATCATAAACCTTTACCAACAAGCCCAACTGGCAGTCATCTTAAGGGACTGAGTTTTCGAGATTATATAGGCACACCCAGCTGACGACAATTTGGAAGCCTTGCTGTAAAAAAGTCCGCTTCAAATGTTTGAGGTTCTAGGCTCAATTCCCAGTGACTTCGGGAATCCAGCGGTTTTTGTGAAGGGGAAAGAGGTGCTCCTACTTAGCTCTCGGTGGTATGGGTACTCGTATATTCACGAGTTTGTCTCTCTTCCGCGCTTTACTTCCTGTCAGTAACCACCCCCCCCCCCTAGCCCGACAAGCTGCCGTACTTGTAAAAAGAAAAAAGCGCGAAAAGTTGCTTATTTACCCCGCTACGTGTCTATAGGTGATGGGGGCCTATTCCTATATAAAAAATGAAAATTTCATAGCCTATGAAGAATACTGCGCACGCGATTGAACTCGCTGTTTGTACCGGTCTCTCCCCTGTAACTTACGATAAATGGCCCTTCAGTAATTGCATGACACATGCACTAAACCTGTCATAGTTGAGAATACAGTCATTTAAATGTCAGTTTATTTGTTGATCGAGTATTTTACTAGATGTCCTCTTCGATCCGGTTGAATGGTGGTATACCTCTTGGTTCGCGTTCTATTTCTCCTGAAAGATGGCTATTGCGCCCGCCATGACAACGACCCACCCCGCATTATTCCTTCAGGCGACCAACTGAACATTTTAAAGGTGGCAGTCCTCCGCTAAAATTGAGTCAACTGGTTGTTACATATCTAATGTATCGCCTTTCTTCTGTACTTGTTTCATCTTATGTGACACCCCGACCATATAACTGCTCTTCCGTGTATACTGTTCTCCTATATTTCTTATGTTGCTTGTTCTGATTACTTTCGTAATCCTTCTGTTAGCTTGCCTCCAATTGAACGGTAGTTATTACAGAAGCAAAGTGCACTATCAAAGTTCTTTAGTTAATGACTAACCGCCACGGTACGGCTTCATGCTCTCCCATAGTAGATTACCAAGTACCCTAAATCGTTAACAACGTTTTCCAAACACGGTATCAGAGGCCCACGGAACGGCCTAGCGCTCTCACTTAGTAGAGTACCAAGTACTCTAAAGCGTTCAGCAGTTTTTTTCTAAGCACTGCATGATAGCATTTGATGTATTCATATAATATTTACTGTATTCATATAGTATTCATATAGCATTTACTGTATCTGTTTGCACATGTTTGCTTTTGTCTGTCAGGCTCTGCCATTCAAAAAGTGTGTGTCTTTATTACCGTTATGACGTTATTATATTGGCAGATCCCACGCACAGTTAGAATCGATAATGCGCGAAGCACGAACGAGAAAGGTTTATATGTCACTTTAAAGTCAGCAGAAAGTTACGAGATGGAGGTTAATGATGCCACCCATGACTTCCGTGTCATGATTATGATGTTTGGATATCTCTTTTACCTTCGTCATCTATTCACGTCACGTGATACCAAACTTAGTATATATCGGGCTAGCGAAACGACCGCGTGCACGCTATGAGCATGGTATGTTGTCATGTTCTTACATAACACGCGTGTCAGGATTATCATGTTTGCACCAGTCATATACATTTGTCATCCATTGGCGTCGCGTAATATCAAGGTTGGTATATGTGGAGGTCGCAAAACGGCTACGAGTGCATCATGAAGGGACTATATACTCAAATGTAGCGTTGACGTGCGCGTACACTGGGCACAGTGACTCTATGTTAGCAAAACGCGAGCATTGTATAGTATGACGCCAGGCGCAATCCGTCAGCGCGGCCTGATTGCAACCGGCGCGAAATGCGACATGCAGCATCCTGCACCGATACGTTACCCAAACTAAGGTCCCCAGATGAAACAAGTTTTCTTTTTTCATCTAGGCACCTTAATCCAAACAACACTGCGCCTCCCTCATTTCGTGACAGAGAGACGCTGGACGCTTTCAAACGTGCATGCGTCAAAGCAACGCAGTGCGGCGCGTGACTGCAAGTATATGGCAGGACCGGCGTCTGGCGTGGTAACGCTGGCGTTACGCGACGAAATGAACACCAGCGAGCATGTGCACCGCGTCACGTCGTAATGTATTGGTGCCTTGACGGTGGCATGTAGTCATGCTCTCACATGACACGCATCTCATGATTATCATATTTGCACAGGTCACATACCTTCGCCGTCCATTTACGTCACTTATTACCATATTTGGCATATGTGAAGCTAGCGAAACGGCGGCGAGCGCATCATGAGTGTGGCATGTAGTCATGTTGTTACATGACACGAAAGTTGTCATTATCATGTTTGGATGTGTCATTTACCTATGTCATCCGTTCGCGTCGCGTAATACTGAGTTTGGCATATGTGAAGCTAGCGAAATGGCCGCGAGTGCAACATGAGGGTTGCATGTAGTCATGTTGTTACATGACACGTATGTCATCATATTCATGTTAGGGTTTGTCGCTTGAGTTCTCCATGCAATCATGTCATACCATACCCGTTGTGGAACAAGTCATGAGAACGAAACCACCGCAAGAGCTGCAGAGCCATGTAAATGTAAATCATGACATTTGTAACATATATGTATTGATTTTTGTGTTTTGACTAGCCAAATATGTTTTTCATAACGTCATGTTATGCCATACTAAGTTTGGTGTCGATACTGTTATCGAAACGGCTAGGAGAGACAAATGCCGTAGGCGGATAGATAGATAGATAGATAGATAGATAGATAGATAGATAGATAGATAGATAGATAGATAGATAGATAGATAGATAGATAGATAGATAGATAGATAGATACGCTCAAGATCGCCGAAGTTCGCTGAGAAATACTTTGCATTTAAAATTAGGAGGATGACTGACTTTCACCTCAGGTGTAGAACGCGATAGTGCAATTTGGCCTCGTTTGCACCGCCTTATGATTCGCTAGCCCAGTTTCGGCTTTCAGGGAACACCTCAGCCGTGCCGCAAGGAATATAACGTCTGTTCGCGTATAAGCTAGGCCAGCTAAAACTAACCCGGAGTGCCTAGTACAAATGCGGTGGCAAAGTACACACGACGATTTCATTTTGTAGATCAGTTAGGGGCCCTTTACGGGCCCATAAGGCCGTACGCCTACATACGCCGCTGATCACTTTGTTGGCAGTTTTGCTGATGACGATACAGTACAATCCTTTTAAATGATAACTAAAGGAACCAGGAAAATATGTTTCCCTTAATTGTTGTTTCGCTTACTAAGAGATAAACAGGTGTGTATTATTCAAGTATAAAACCGAACATATTAGTGGCAGTTGTACCATTCAAGCAGCAATTTCATTTGGGAGAGTTTCTTTTATTAGGACTATACTGTAATTGAGTATGTCTTAGTAAACTGTAATGAGTGGACCTTTAAACTCAGCACAAGTGGCGCAAATCACATGGGTTAACGCTCACACGTTCAGTTTTTTTTCCTTTTTTATACGATGCAAAGTAACGGTGCTTCTTTGTGGTAGAACACGTGCTTGTCACGCAGGGTCCTCAGATTGACTCCCATTCCAAAAGTCAGTTTTAATTGTTGGCTTATTTGCATCGACTTCAAATTGTCTCTCAAAGACAACGCCAATTTATTTAACCTAGTCAAAGTTGACACCTATAACGAAGTTTCTGAGAAATATGTTCTCCAACGCTGTCAATAATTATTACTCGTATCGTAAATGAGGTTGCTTAAAAACTTACCTGGCAGTGGTTTGTTCGGCGGGAGTGGCTCTGCGCGCAACAAGTGGCAAATCGAACAGTAAATGGAAACTGTATTGTTACTTATAAGCCACTCTAGTTCGAGAGCAACTTAGAAGTATTACTTAAACTCTTTGTTTATATAGATAAAACAAAAGTTACACACACAGCAGTCAAAGTTCTAGGTAGTACGGTTTTAATGTTAACCGCTTTGTTTTGGCTTAGTCATTTCAATTCTCTAACATCGTCAATTCTCTAACAATTCTCTAACATCTATAGGCTCACCTTTACCGGCTAGCTTTGTTTGTTTTGGTTTGAACTTGTGGCATCCAGGTCACGGAAATTCTAATGCACGTACACTGACTCACTTCTAGGACAATTCTCATTAGGAAGGATGCTAGCGCCAAAAACATTTCAGTATTGACAGGATTGGCAAATGAAAGATTTGCCACTTCCCTGGAAAGTTAAAATAAGTTTGCTTGAATCATGAGACACATCAAGGGAAATTTACGAGACATCGCATAACAAACTCACTGGTTGGTCATCACTGACTCAGCAGGCACTCAGTAGTTTAACCACGCATTCACTTAGGCCATCCGGGGTTTCCCGCTCTCCGCGAATTACAAATAAACGGCCCTTTCGCCCCTCAGATACATCTGCATGGAAAGTTTGAAGGACCCCTCGATCAGTTAACCGATAAATAAATAAATAAATAAATAAATAAATAAATGAGTAATCTGACCAGGAACAACCATATTATTTTTGCGCAGGCACATGCAAAAGTATAAAAAAACGTACAATACAGAAAATATTAAGAAAAAAATCACCTAATGCCAAACGCACACACAAAAAGAAAACGACGCTAGAAGAGAAAAATATAAAAAGGCAACATTAGGTACATGAGAGGGGAGTGGTAAATAATGCGTATTATACATAGATATCTAGGAAGCTACTAAATAATAATAATAATAATAATAATAATAACAATAACAACATCAAGAAGAATAATTGAGCACAAGACTTTTACAATAAAAGCTGACCGCAATGTATGCCACGTGTTCTGTCAGTAAACGAGTTGTTTCAGAGTTTTTCAGACAAAGATTAGTACGAATGAGATTTCACTGGCTGAGTTAGGGCAAAAGCTTGTTATTTGTTATATTCATTTCCTTCGCCCATGTTCTCACACGCTCGAGCGAAGTAGATGTGTTTCTTCGTATATATTTTACCTTTTTGCGTCAATGCCGATTCTTGTTAAGGTCGACCTACGGGGAAGGTATAGAAGTGCAATTGGTATGACGCCGAAACAGGTAAGCCTAATGCCAAGGAGAAAATGGCAACTAGCGCAGAGATATTCGGATAACTTACTCAGAGACGCCTGGTACATCTCGCTAAGTTTAGCTGAAGAAAAGAAAGCACAAGGTGGGAGACATCAGAATTTATCCATAGTTTGTCTCGGTGCCTAAATATGGATTATAATGCAATCACATATGTGCAAAGGAAAACAGATAATAGGAACGGCATTCCACGAGGAATATATCACTAGGTTTTTGTATGCCATTCCGCATTGCTTTGATTTTAATTATATCCTATTATGTAAACATACTGTCTATCCCTGGGGGATTAAATCAGGTGGACAAATCTCGGACAGTGATACAGTACGATCAAATAAACGAAAAGATGAACAAAGAAAAAAAAGAGCAACAGATAAGTAGAGAGACCTTAAAAGCACACTTTTCAAGCTACAAACACATTGGAACTTTATTTAAATGATACGAGAAAAAGTAACGCCATAATAAATTTTTAAGGCTATCAAATGCCTTTTTGCTAGAATTGGAGAAGTTGCCGAGGGTCTGCTACTAGTAAGGGAGGTGGGTGGTGGGGTCGGGGCGGGAGCAAGTTCGTCCATTCTTTTATTCGAAAGCATCTTTGTGAAATCTCTAACAGGCAAGGGTATGAGAGGGTTCGTCGTGGGTAGTTATAGCTGCGAATAGAGTCAGTAAAGCTACTAGACATGCCCATGTAATACTTGATTGATTGATATCTGGGGTTTAACGTCCCAAATTCACCATTACATTATGAGAGACGCCATAGTGGAGGGCTCCAGAAATTTCAACTACCTGTGGTTCTGTTACGTGCACCCAAATCTGAGCCTATGGGCCCATAACATTTCCGCCTAAATCGTAAATGCAGCGGCCGCTGCCGGAATTCTATCCCGCGACCTGCGGGTCAGCAGCCGAGCACCTCAGCCACTGGACCACTACGTTGGCCAATGTGATTCTTAAACAGGATGCAATAACTTGATCACTGAAGCATCAGTGGCTCCAAAACAAAATATAGGCATAGCGTGAATAAACAAGCAGGTTGCACATTTTGTATTAGAGATAACAAAGTAGCTGATGTTCCGGTGCAGGTTATTAGAGTGGCATGTTTTATAACGTACACAACATGTAACAAGCAGAGGGAGAATATGAATAAGTTTCTTAGGGTAATGGGTTGCTGATGCAACAAATCAATGATATGCTGGAGTGATAAAACGCCAATAAATGCATGCTCACAAATTATGAATTCACCAGGCGCAGCGCATTAATACTCGGGGAATTCTGGCAGTGATCCTTGTCTTGTAGATGGCAATTAACAGCTCGAATTTGTACAGTTCCTGTACCTGGCTCCTACCTAAGGTAGCATACACAGTAACTCTAGGCTTTTGCAATCCCGTACGCTCAGCACGACGGACTGGTGGAACCTCATCGAAATTCTCGGCAGTTCTTTCGCAAAACGTTTGCGGATATGCCGCGTAGCTATTGGACTAAAAAGCTGTCTATTTCACGTTTTAGGTGTTATTGAAGCCAACGAAGAATATGTTTTTATTGCGAAACATTGGTAACCAAAGCTTTAAGATTACTAGCCAGGTTCACCGGCGGCGAAAAACTCCTCAGCGAAAAAAAAAGAACTTCCAGAAAAATTTTGTATGAGCACTACAAGTTTGCCTAGCTATATGCATGTGCTTCTGAGGCAACATGGGAACAATAGTCCTCGCTTTCGCTTAACATGGCGAAAAACTCATAAGCCTAAAATAACACATGTGCATATGTTGTCTCTTTTTGATAGGACTGCGATTTCTCCACTGTAAGCTTACTAAAAGGTTGCCTGAACAACCTAAGCCTTGCGAAGCCTTGCGAACTAAATTACCTGATCTTAGTCGCCAAAGCTACAATACAATAAAAGGGCACATCATATTCGGGTGATTTACTAGGCCCCCTTGGCCTACATTTTCTGCGCCTGGTACTCCCCCTTGACCGGAATTAACGACTTCTGATGGCAAATATAGAAAATTCAAGCCTAACTTTGTCAGGCCGGAAAACTCTGAAGCCTAACTAAACAGCTGTTTCAACGTACTACTGGCATTGAGACGCGGCCACCGTTGGCCGTAATCGCACCCGCAACCTCGTGCGCAGCCGGGGCACACCGTAGTCTCCAAACCTTAAGTCTTTCTTCTAACATAGTAGGAACTGCTTCGCACACTGGAGCAAAAGTAGAATTGAGTGAAGACAGCTTGCAGGGGCACACATGGACGCCGCGATAATGCTAGCAGCTGTTGAGAATTATACAAGCGTTCCATGAAATGAACTAGAAGAGTCCGATCAAGCCTTTAACGCAAGGCTTCGAGTCAGTGTGTGTTCCACTACATCTTATTCGGCCCAAGCAGTTTCCTTGGACAATTGTACAGAGTCTTCGTTCCTGTATAGGCATGCGACAGTTTTGTAACGAACCTTTTTAGAGTGTGGGTACAGCACCTTATACCACAATCGCTTTTTTTTTATCCACCCGAAAGTGGGACGTCGTGATAGAGACAAAGCAAACAGCCACAGAATTGCTTACCCATGGCTTTTATTTCGTAGGACAGAGCCTGGAAAACGAGTGCTTGGGCTTGTCGTCTCTTTCATTTTCTCACAGATAGCTCGGTTAGCTAGATTCGAAAGCAGACAACCCGCTGCGCCAGATAGCTCGGTAAAGGACATGAAGAAGTTGACGAAACAGTAAGGAGTAGATTTGGAACAATTACCAACGGGAGACGAAATGAATAGATTGCTAAGTTTATCGGAATCAAGCATACTTTTTCAAAAATAGATTTGTCGTCTTCTTTTAGGGGCGAAGCTTCTGACATTTCGACTGTGAGGCTCGACTGTGAAGAAGCTGCCCGGGCTCAGGATCGGGCGGCAGTATCCTTATTGTTCTTTGAGAGTTCTTTATTTTCCAGTAACTGTATTGGTCTTTCTCAGCTGAAGCGAGTCATTCCATTTTGATGTCATTTTCTTCCCCCGGCCAAGGGCACTCCCCTTGGTTAGCTTCCACTCCCGCCAAGGATTGGCCGATAGACTATTTGTTACGCAGTGGAGCTAGAAGTGTCCCTGTGGCGCTGGTACCTACAGATGGGGGCAGTATTCCGATCAAGAACCCAAAGGCGATTCAAGTGGAGCTTCGAAAAGCAACTTCGCATCCCCAGGAGATCACTGAGGTCCGCCAGTTTGGTCGCGGAGGCATCCTGTGCTGTTCCGCAGATCAGGAATGCATTCGTGAGCTCCTGCAATGTTCCGAATTCGCAGCGCATCCGGTAAGCCCATTTATTCCGGCACACCTCGCATGCTCGAAAGGATTAGTCCGCGGTGTAGACACAAGCCTGACACCTGCAGATGTGCTTGATTTGTTTTCGGTGGCGGGTGTAATTTCAGTGTACAGGTGCACCCGTACAATTGACAACATAAAATCACCAACGGAATCGGTGATAGTGACCTTTTTAGGAACAGTCCGACCTTCCGAAATTAAGGCATGGCCACTGATCTATAAGGTAGAGTCACTTGCCCCCAAACCCCTGCAGTGTTTGAAATGTTGGCGATATGGACATAGCGTCAGAGGGTGCCGATCAGTTCTTAGATGCCGTCTGTGTGGTGAAAATCATGACAGCCGCGAATGCAGCTCTGAGAAAGAGAGCTGCTGCTTATGTAATGGAGCACACCCTGCAGACTCCGCAGACTGTGCAGCAAAAGAAAGGGAGCTTGCCATATTGGATATTGTAGAACGCAAGAGGTGCTCTCGGAGAGAAGCCGTTGCAGAAATGCAGGAGAGATCCAAAGGATATGCCAGTGTTGCAGCACGTAATACCACCGCCATGGATTCATCTCTCGCAACATCTATCGCAGAGGCCATAGAGAAGGCTACGGAAAAGGCAATGCAACGCCTCGCAAACAACCTTTTTGAAAGCTTGGCACAATTGGTTTCCAATCAACTATCTCAAATTCTAGGTGTAGCTTCTACGAACGATTGGGCTCCTCAGACATCATTGGTATCGCAGCGTATGGAAATAGAAAGTGCGACAACACGTCAGCGAGCGGTTTCTCCTGAGGCAGGAACTTCCAAAACAACGGAAGACGGTGATCTTACGGATGATTCGGAAGCATGTGCAGATATGGATATGGACTCTCATAAGGCTTTGAAGCGAACCCGATCTCCCCAATCAAAAAACTCACGCATAATTTGAAATCTAAAAAATATCTATCCAAAAAAGAATTCTTTGAGAACATGTCTAAGAAAGACTTTTTGCGAAAGGACATTTTGGACCAAGCAGTTTCTGCGACGGTTCTGTCGTCAAAATAGGTTCACTAACCATATTACAGTGGAATTGCATATCTATATTTTCCGCAGCCACAGACCTATCATACCTTTCTTCACAACTTTCCCCGGATATTATATCACTGCAAGAAACCTGGCTTTCAACCAGCCAGAAGTTTCACCTAAACAATTATCGGCTATTTCGATTGGACCGACCTAGCAGAGGTGGTGGGCTTGCTGTCTTGATAGCAACTAAGTTTAGTCACAAAGCTACGATCTCTTATCGTTGTGTGACTCCAAATTGTGAAATTTTGATAGTAGACATAATATTACCAGACGCTTCTCCCTTGTCGTTTGTAAATGCGTATTTCCCAGCCGGGGGTGCAAGACACACGTAGTCTAGACGATATGTTCTCTGCCTGCAGAAAGGATATATTAATCACTGGAGACTTCAATTCACATCATGTGGCCTGGGGTTTTAAAACAGATTTAAGCGGAAAACGATTGTGGGAATGGGCTATAGGATCAAAATGTGGGCCAGTTGGTAATTCATTTTCTTCGTTCAGCGAACTGGGAGCGCAGAGAAAAACACAAAGGACGAAGCGAGGAACCACACAACATGAGCGCTCGTGTTGTGTGGTTCCTCGCTTCGTCCTTTGTGTTTTTCTCTGCGCTCCCAGTTCGCTGAACGAAGAAAATGGGCTATAGACAAGAATTTATCTTGTTTAAATTCGCAATCTGCTACTTTTGTCCGAGGTCTCTCTAAATCTGTAATTGACTTGACATTTTCAAGCTCATCTCTAAATATATGTTCGTGGCAAACTTTAGACTGTGCTACTAACAGTGACCACTTGCCTATTAGTTTTGTACTGAACTTTCCAAGAATACATGTCGCCGAAAAGGCCCGCTCATTCCTCAACTATAGAAAATTAGAAAAAGACTTGAGGGCTAATTTTGATCACCGCAAGGACATACAAGGTGACATTAGGGCTATGAGTCTGTGTACAGTGTTAAAAAGATCAGTAAAAGACGCAACGTTTAAATTAGACTCGGCCACAAGAGGTTCTTTTAGTCCATGGTGGACTGAAGAGTGCACGAGGAGCTATAGAATACGGAAAGCTGCATGGAAACAACTGCTGGTCAACCAATGTCCAAAAAATTGGTGTGATTATAAATTCGCAGCAGCCGACTTCAAACGCACAGTAAGTACAGCAAAAGATGGTTACAATATGAAACGACATGAGTATCTTTCTAGGGCTAAAAACAAAAAAGCGCTCTTCAGATTTTTAAGATCTCAAAAGATGTTACCACCCGCTGAAAACATTGACTCTTCTGCTCTTCCCCCCCGTGAGCTCTCTGATTTAGTAGAAAATATTGCGAAAGGGCTCCAAGATAGATTTATGTCAACTCTACCACTGCACATTGTGAACCCAATGGCAGGCGAGGATTTCGAGGAGGTTACTTTAGATGAGCTGGCAGAGATAATAAGGCACTTATCTCCTTCGGCACCTGGACCAGACGGGGTAACAAATTCAATGATAAAAGTAATATTCGAGATTTGTCCAACTGAAGTACTTAATCTGGTGAATTTTTCTTTGACAAAAGCTTGGATACCTGCGGAATGGAAGCTGTCTAAAGTGATTCCACTTCTTAAAAAACAGGAAAAAGGATTCGCCTTGGACAATGTAAGGCCGATATCAATCACGTCAAATCTGGTTAAGCTAATTGAAAGAGTTTTGAATGCCCGAGTAATGAAATATATTAATAATAACGCAATATTAAACCCCAGTCAAATTGGTTTTAGATCCGGTTGCTCAATATGGTGTGCGCATGTTGATTTAGAGAGCCGAATACAACTGGCTCGGCGTCGGCGCCAATACAGTGCTTTAGTTACTTTAGATTTGGCTAAAGCGTACGATAGGGTTGAGCATTCAATTTTATTAAAACAGATGGCATATCACCACTTTCCCAACTACATCACTGCGTGGGTGTCGGAGTTTTTAAGAGGGAGAGAATATTACTGCTTTAAAGATGGGTACTCATCAAATAGATATAAGCAGACACGTGGCGTACCACAGGGGGCTGTCCTGTCGCCAGTTTTATTTAACATTTTCTTAAGCTCCATTCCATCGACTAAGGATATTCAGTTATATGTGTACGCGGACGATATTGCTTTCTTCGCAAGTAATACCGACCTTCAATCATTATACGAGAGTCTACAAAATTATCTCAATATGATAGAAAGATGGCTTAAAAATATTCATATGACCCTGAACGTAAAGAAAAGCGTGCTCCTTGCATTCTCTTTTCTGCAGCCTATCAACATCTCGTTAATGTACAGTAATGAGCTCATTCCGCAGGCGAATTCTCTTAAATATTTGGGCATCATATATAATGACACATTAAATTGGAGAAGTCACATTGATGAGGTGTACTCCAAGGCAACACGGGCCATGGGGTGGCTACGGAAGCTTGCAAACTGTAAAGTGGGTTTAAGAAGAGATGTGCTAATAATGATATATAAACTTTATGTGCGGCCCATCATGGAATTCGGATGTGTACTATTTTCTGGCAGCGCAGCCTATAAAATGAGACCCCTGATACTGCTGGAAAGAGAAGCGTTGCGTTTGTGTCTGGGTCTACCAAAGTTTGTTGCAAATAACGTGTTGTATATGGAAGCTCGCCTACCTTCTCTGCTAAATAGGTTTAAAATTCTTACTGTGCAAGCATTCTTAAAGATATACAGTTCACACCAAAGACTCTCATTTTACGCTTTCATTCAAGAACCAACTTCATTTTTCGAAACCCATTGGTCGCGACTACACACCCCGCAAATAGTATTTGCACAAGCGCTACTAAAGCAACTGAATGTAAAAATTAGACATATTGGTCCAATACACAACCTAAAGTCAATGCTTAGCATACAATTCGATGATATATTTCCTCATAACGCGAAACAATTGGCATATAGGTATTTAAATGACCAGTTAGCAGATTATCTAGCCCACCTAGAGATAAGCAATATCATAGCGACTGATGCATCTGTCTCAAAAGAAAAGGCTGGGGTTGGCATCTTCTCTCCTTCTTTGGACTGGTCTTTTTCTATTCGACTCCCAGATTATACCCCGGTATTCATGGCAGAACTATTGGCCATTGTTCTTGCCCTACGCAAATTACCCTCAAGCGAATCATTAGCGGTTATCATTACAGATTCGTTATCAGTTTGTAATGCACTTTCTACGGCAGTAAATTCAGAGCTGATGAATACGTTTCGGCATTTAGTACCGAAAAACGTGAAAAAACTGCATTTGCTATGGGTACCAGGTCACCGCGGATTATATTTGAACGAAATGGCGGACTCTTTAGCAGCAGTATCCCTGGGTGGGCCCACCATCCCAGTTTTGCCAGATACGGCTTACGTAACCGCGCTAAGGTTCCGAAATGCTTGCCTGCAATGGGGAAAAGGTAATTTGGATAAATATAAAGATTTCGAGCATTTGAGCTATTGCTGGAATAAACAGTGGTGTGTATCTCGCCAGTTAGAGGTCACTTATACCAGATTGCGCTGTGCAGTTCCACAACTAAATTATTACCTTAATAAAGCCCAGCTCAAGGCGTCACCGCTATGCAATTGGTGCAACGAAATTGAAACAATTGAACATTTCTTTTTATTCTGTCATCGTTATTCTTATCAGAGAAAAAGATTTTTAGTAAACCCATTACAAAAGCTCGGAATACAAGTAAATTTACCAGTAATTTTATCACTTGGCAGAACTTTATTTGGTTACTGCCACAGGGATGTATGCTCCGCTGTGTTTAATTACATCAACGCAACTAAAAGATTACCATGCTAGTGAACCACTACCTTTTCAGATCTTTAGTTTAGGATTCGTAGTTATGTCTTTCAAAAACAAAAGATGGTTTGACCGCTTGCTCAGCACACATTTTTGTTTTTTGGTAGTATTATTTTAAGCTACTTTTTCAGATTGGCTTCATATTCAGTTTAGTTTCAATTAAGTATCCTGCCGCCCGGTTCTTGGCCCATCCCCCTTTGTGGGTACGCGCCATCTATCAAAGGTCATCAGCATCAGCATCAGCTTCTGACACCGTGAATGTACGTCTCGTGTTTGTACTAGTAGCCATCTCTTGTTTAGTCCTTAGAATGTCCGCTGGATGGCGGTACTTGTGTATAGTGATTGTACGATGAAAAGGTGCGAGATTGTGGTGATTAGAGTGTTCACAAGACGGACAGATGGACAGACAGACGAACAGAGGGACAGACGAATGAATAGACGCGCGGACGGAAGCATCAACAAATGGACGGACTAACGGACCCCCCTCATATTAATGCACTCCATTGTTATGCTGACCTCTTATTTATTGAAGCGAATTGAATTACAAGGGTATCGTAATCCAACATGTTCGTTACATACTGGTCTATTTCTTTTCCCTTTTTATTATGAGTTAATCTAAAAAGTGTTTTTATAAACATCTGTTGCGCAACAATTTGACATCACTAAAAAATCATTTTATACAGGAAGGCGTCACTCGTTTCAGGCTAATCTCCCTTTTTTGGTGGCGCCAGGATGAAATGGGCAATCAATAAATCAATTAAGACCCTGAATTCAAAGATATAAAATATGGTTTCAATTCTTATTCACTCAAAAACTTTGTCCCTCCCTCCTCTCTCTCAACATTGTCTTTGTCATCACGTTTCCCGCAACAAATATCTGAAATACAAATCACGCACATGGTCATCACACATACAATCTTGCATTGATCACCTCAATAAAATTGGGATTCCATCTTTCCCACTAAAAGTTTTCGTGACTCATTCATGCTAATAACTTGTGCCTGTTCAAATGATCATCCCTGTGCATCGTTGACACACGCTATTGTAAAGAAGAAGTGGTACTCCGGCGCAGAAATAACAGCAGAGGTGAAGCCGCCGCTGGAGCCCTGAACGACACGAGAGAGATATAAATAGCTTTGTTGAAACAAAGAGAGAGAAACAAGTTTACTGACACCGTGTACATCACTTGAAGACGTAGTTGATGCTCTGCGCCATGAACAAAATGGCGGAAAAGTTCCCTTAACTGAAGCGGCGTTCCACGAACATTGAACTAGCATCCTCGCAGACTACCAGGAAATGGAACTTTGATGGCGTCCGCCTCAAACTATCATCCTCTCTGAATATCAAGGAACGGAGCCTTGATGGCGTCCTTGTCAGATTCTTGTCCTCTCCAAATATCAGGAAATGCAGCCTTGATGGCGTTTGGGTCAAACTTCCAGTCTTGCCGAATATTAGGAAATGGAGCCTTGATGGTGTCTTTGTGGGCGTCGCTCCTCCTTATGTGGTCGGTACTCGGGTTGCTACCACAAAACGGATCTGCGGAGTTGGTCCGGGACGCGATGTAACTGCGTACTTCTTCGGCATTTCGTTTCATCATGATGATGTTGCTGAACGAGTAGCCCAGGACACAGGCACAGCCCAGGATGGCTACGCCGAGCACGGCCACTATCACGTAGCGGTCACGTCGGTTGACGAAGACGTCGGGAATGCTTACTCGCGTCTCCAGCTCAGACTCCATAGTGGCCGCTCCTGGCCACGCCCAGCAAGCTCAGGCGCGCAGCGAAGCCGTGGACGACCCCGCGTCGAATGGGAGAGGCGCCAGGAGCTGCGGCAGCCGTCCTCGCTGTCGTCCCGGAGTCGAATGCCTCAGCATCAATCCGACTCCTTCAGTCCTTGATCTTCTTCTTCTTCTATTCTTCTCGCGGTTTTTACCCAATGCAGGAATTGGTTGGCAGTTAGGTGAATTTCTTCTTTTTTTCTTTTTGAAGTGTTTCTTCGTAATAGTTTTCGCATGAGCTTGCAGTAGTTGATACAACAAACTTAATTACGAACTATTAGTATTTAAACGTATAAAATGAAGAATTTAGCTCAACAATCTTTTAGTCTCACTCATAAAATTCCTCTTTGGCGTAGTAGACATACCTGTGATTGTAGCTCATACTAGAGGCGCCAAACGAAAGAACAACTGATTCGGATATTTCCACACCAAAGTTTTGAAGAGGTGGTGCTATGAAGCTTCTCCTCAATGACGGGGGCCTGCGACATATAGAATGTAATGACTAACTCTTTCCTCCTCCTCAATACAGCGAAAAACACAGGGAAGACAGCACTTAATTTGCTCTATGCAGGTAAAAGTTGAGGAAGGTAACCCGGCAGCGATGTATGGCTATTGCCACTTCCGTTTTTCTTGACCACGATGAGCTCAAGCCTCTGCTGCACTTTCGATGCTGCTGCATTTACGCCGGAGTATTTCCTACTCTTTACAATATTATTGTTTTTCATAAAACAGTTTCTATTTCTTGAATATAATTGTTCTTTTGTATTTTTCTTCTACTATTAAAATTGTTCCTCCTTCTTAAAAAATTGATTACGAATAAAATCATATTCGCACTGCCATTTTTGATTCTTTGTCTCCCTGTTAGTCTGTGCTAACCACTTTGTACTTTTACAATATTTCTTTATGCTTTGCTGCTTACTGTATTGTCTAAGTATCTCCACTCCTCTCTCTGATGCGTTCGGGCTTTCAGTGTACAATATTATATATACAATATACAAATCAAATATACCGCTCAGCTATCTCAAGCAAATGCTGGCCGCTCAGCTATCTCAAGCAAATGCATATGCGTCAGTGTATCTTACGTCTCTCGTCAATCGACTTCCAAAAGCTCGCACTATTTATTATAAATAACTGTATAGCTTCACTGCCGAGAACGACGACATGAATATGATGGACGCTCTAGTAGAGGGCTCAGGAATCGTCGACCACCTGGTGTTCTGAAACGTCTGTAAGTGAACGGGTATTCTGTGTTTCGCTTCGATGGAAAATGTGGCCGTCGCTGCCGGGATTTGATCACGTGACCTTCGTGTCAGCAGTTATAACCACCTAAGTTATATAATAATAATAATAATAACAATAATAATAATAATAATAATAATAATAATAATAATAATAATAATAATAATGTTTAATGTCCCGAACCCACGATATCATTATTACGAATGCAGTATAATGGAGGGCTCCGGAAATTTCGACCACTTGGGGTTCTTTAACGTGTACCTAGAGCTAAGTACACGGGCGAAAACCATTTTCGCCTCCATAAAAAATGCAGCAGCCGTGGCCCGCATTAGATCCCGCCACATTCGGGTCAGCAGTCGAGTGCCATATCCTATAGACTACCGTGGCAGGTAGGCCACCGTAAAGTTTTTTTTTAGTACGAATAGTGCAGATATTTTTAAAGTCTGCTTAAGCTCACCCTTGGTTGCCTCTGTCAGCAGTAATTGTTTCAAAGTAAAGTGATATAAGCGTCTCTTGCAAGTGTTAAAAAAGACCGAGGTGAAAAAATAGGCTTGTCAGACTACGTGCTGACATTGGTGTAGTTTACTGGAGTTTAAGTATTCTGCATCTTTCCAGGTCCACGTCCACGTCACTTAACCACTCCGCTCACATTTTTAGACATATTTGTTTAGCTCTACGTGTATATTAACTGCTTGTTCGCTAAAAAAGCTATTTTGTAGCAATCTCGTGATTGTTATTTTTTTTAAGCAAAGCGCTTACGTTCACACCCCTGCATGAATGACGCAATGAGTCGCCTCTGCTAGGTGTACGTTTCGATGCAAATTTAACATTTTAGGAGTTCTATTTTTAACAGAGTTGGAACATTAACAGCGAAAAAAATTCAGATTGAGGAGCATTAAAGCGGCCGCTTTGTCGTGGACCAACCAACTGTTGGCAGACAGAAACACTTTTTTTAAAGTAAAACAGCGTTGGGAAGTGCCTTCGATAAGGCTGACTGAAGGAGAGCAAGCCATGTCCAAACCGCGATAAGGGGCTCAGTTTTGTTGGGGCGGCGTGTTATCACTGTAGCCTGCACAAGCGAGACATGAAAGCTGAGTCTGAAGTTTAGTTCTACCGTGAGGGCGTCACGAACCCAAATAACCGCTGTTTGTATTTCTTCTCGCCACCGGGCTTCGTTCTTTCGCCTTCAGTGTCTGTCGACTCACTCTCCTTCGTGTTCACGAACGCTCCTCGAGTCAAATTCCGTCCTTGGCTTGCCAGAGCTAAGCTCTGCGCTGTTGTTTGACTGAAAATGACGCTTCGCTTCTTAAGAATCGCTGCAGACTATCGCTGACATGCAGCGGCTTGCGCTGCCTAGTGACGGCGCTCCCATCAACTTTCTCAAGTGAAGGTGAAGCATTGTGTAAAAGGAGGTTCCAGAATACGAGGGTTAGCATTGCAGAATCTGTGCATGATCATACGCACGATGAAGGCACGCATATAAGACGGAGTTGTGTACTCGCCTTTTCCCAGCACGGAAATTCCTTCTTGTTCAGCCTACACGGTCATCGAGAAAGCTCTATCCAGAAATTCGGAAGGGGTGGCATTTGTGAGTCATTTCATTATATCTTTTCACGCTGCAATGCGAGGCCTGGTAAACAGTAGCTTTCAATACTTAACGTGTGCATTTTCCAGAACCTCGGACCGAAGTTTCGCCACACTCTTGAAGAAAGATGTTGCGTAGCAGAGCAGCGTACGGACGAAATTTCACTTGTCTTGAGATGCGGAGCACATAGGTGTTGACGCTGTTTTTCTCAACAGCTGCTATCTCACGTTAGCTACTAGCTTCCGTTCGCACTTGAAATAAAGCACAAGGACCCAGTATTCAGCATAAATATGTTAGGTATGTTATACGGCGACGTTCTTTGCAAAACTAAGCAGAAAACGGCTGCTGAAACGGCCAGCTGGGCGCTCCAGGCAAGGGGAATTCCCTACGTCAATCACTAGGCTGTCTATTTATTTATTTGTGTACATAAATGTCATAATAATTTCTAGTAGATTACAATATTGCCACGTTTTCATTTGGCATCTGCATGCGGGTTTCGAGGACAGCTGCGGTCTTCTCCTTGCGCACCACACTTGCGAAAGTGGTGACGAACCTGGCGCGAAAGGCGTCCCAGGTTGTGAGGCTTCGCTCTTGATTCTCGAACTAGGTCCGAGCAGCATCTTCGAAGGTGAAATACACATGCCGTAGCTTGTATTCGTCTGTCCAGTCATTGAAGGCGGCGACGCGGTCGAACCTTTCGATCCAGCTTTCCGCGTCTTCCAGTGGCGAACCGCCGAAAGTTGGCGGCTCTTTGGGTTTGCCGGAGCAGGAGTGGTTCAGGTAGAACCGGCGTTGACATGGTCGCCGTGGTCGACGTCAACGTCTTGGTTTTCCGAGCCTTGTCCAGTAAAAGTCCGTACTCCGGTGGGAGACCTTGTTGCCCGGTGCTAACTCGCTGCTCGTTGCTGGCGTCGGTGTCTTCACGGCGTGGGCTGGGTTCACGGCTTGACGGAGACATCCGGTACATGGAAGAAACAGCACCTCCACCAGATTTCACGGGGTCGTGTCGTGGCCGAAGACAGGAGACTTCGTGTTGGGATTTAACTGTTTATTTGGGCGAACCTGTGCCCGGTAAACGGAAAGTCCAATTACAGCAGCAGTCTTGCACAGATAGCAGTCTCGGACTGATACAAAGAGAACTTTGTTAACTTCAAACTCAAAAAAAACTCTTTACTTCATTTTATACATACAGTGCTCGTTTAGACACCCCTCTTTGGCACTATGGGGCATACAAACTCCATTATCCATAAAAGAAACTAGCGGCACGTACACAGATATATATATATATATATATATATATATATATATATATATATATATATATATATATATATATATATATATATATATATATATATATATATTAGTTTGTGTAAACTACGCATACATTCGTAAAAAAACCACACATATATATTTACAATCACATATACATATATTTACAACAGATCGTGAACATGGGTAGGCATATTTACAATACTTCGACTGGCGCTATGCATACACTTGTAACACAATGTTTTGGGGAGAAGGGGTTAGTAGGGGATTATGGGGGTACGGAGTTTCGCACCTCTGACGAAAAAAAACTATGTGTGCCAGCGGCGAACGAACTGGTCCTCCCCGCCAGCTTCCAGTTGCTTGGCCAAGTACTGCACTATTTTCTGCCTGATCATGGCTAGTGCTGGGTGGGCCGCTCTCATTGGGGTGTTCTTTACCTCAGCAAGGCACCGGCGTTTCCAAATCACAAAGAGTGTGATGGCAATCACCAGCCTTGCGAAGCAGCCCCTATTCCTTTTGAGGGCCGGAGGAGGGCGGATGCTGAAGCACCTCGCAACCAGGCGCCATACCGACTTGGCCGCCCCGCATCCTAACAACGTGTGGGAGATCGTTTCCTCAGCGCGGCAATTAGGACACTGGCTATTCGGCGTGATGCCGAAACGGTGCAGGCGATGTCTCGTGGGCAAAACTTGCCACTTGCGCTTCCACTCGAAGTCATGTACTTCGCGCGCTCGGTACTTATTGCTTTTTTATTTGCACAGTCCTAGGCTTTTGATCTGCTCCTTTTCTTCTTCGTACAACTGGTTTTCTGTTATCGCTTCGACGATTCGGGCCGGTGGGTCCAACTCAATGTCGCAGTTCGGGGCTTCTTTTTCTATGATCTTTGTTGTAGTTGCCACCATCCTGTATTAGTGTGAGGGCGCTTCCGCGCGCGGCCCAGTGTGTTTGTGGTTTTCAAGATAGTGCGTGATGGTGCTTGTCTAGTAGTTGATTAGATTCTTCCTAACGTAACTCGCTGCGTAATAAAGCATGCTGGTAATCTTGAGGGCCAGTATCTGGCTTGTCATTTGTACGTGTGGGAGGCCGAGGCCACCTTTGTCCTCGGGTAGTTGAAGGAGGTGTCGCTTGACTGGTGCCGGTTTCCCTTCCCATAGCAAATCGGTGATCACGGCGTTCAGTTGGCTCGTGGTTTTCCTAGGGATCACCGCTACCCTACTGGTGTAGAACGCAAACGCGCAAACGGTGGTCTTTGTTGCCAGCGCTTTTTCACGTAACGTAAGGTTTAGGAGGCGAATGTGGTCAGCTGCGTGCTTTCCCCTCTCGAGGGCTCTCTGCCACGTGGCTGGTGCCACCCCTTCACTGGAGAAGTAGATTCCCAGCACTTTAACGATGGACACCACTTCGATGTTTCCTAGGGCTTCTCTACACTCTTAAAAAAATGGAGTTACGTACTCTCCATTTAGGGAGAAACGCCGATGTCCCCAATGTTCGTCTTTAAATAGAGAAACGTTGCTCCCTTATCCACGGAGAAACACATTCCTCCTTATAAAAATCAACATGGCTGACCCCCGGCGAAGCGAGTAGGCTTAGCAAATGCAACGATTCTCGACTGATAAGGAGTACACGGCACTGAAAGTTACAAAAAACCGTCCCGCTGAGCTTGCTATTGCACGAAATGATTATAGAAACAAGCAGACGAACCTGTGGCGGTGAACACATCGCGAAAGAGAACGACGGAGCAAGTACATTTCGTTCGGTCAGCGAAGCCACGTTCACTCCGATAGACACGGATATATACTGCAGAGCCCTCACCTGAAGAGTGCATGCTAGGCTTGCTGTATTTATTTCTCGCAGATTCACATAGTGTGGCGAGGTTATCCATGCATTTACGGGTCCACAGGTCACGAGATGTGCCTCCAAACTACAGTGTACTAGTACTCCAAACCGTAGACTCGATCGCAGCGAAACCATTCCGACTCAGTATTGCAGCTTTGATAGACAAATGTTCAACGTTATATAAGCTGGAGGTGTGAGAGCGTCATAACCGTGAAGTAGGTGGTAGCTAGCGCCATCTAAAGGGACTGAACAAAATTTTTAAAAAAAGTTGCCTGCCGCGACGTACGTTGTCATACCCACTTTCACGGCTCCCTTGCGGATTGTTTACGCCTCAGCCCATTACGGATTACTTACGTCACAGCCCATATAGGATTACTGTTACTGGCACCGGAAGCCTAAATATGCGCTGGTGCAATTCATATAACTACACATGACACATACTGCACATATAGCACGCAACAAATATACGCATCATATACGCTAACAAGTACGCAACAAGAGCACAATAAACCACTCACAGCAACGAATCACACTACGACGTGTTTACTCACACCATACTATGAAGGCGCGCCAGCTTATATAGCGATGAATTTCGACTGACCATAGTGGCACAGGTTACAAGTAGGTTTTCTTACACTTTTTTTACGTTTAGTATCAATACTACAACATGCGCACACGTAAATATATTGTTTCTGATGCTAAGACAAACGCAAGTTTATCAATGGTTGCACAATAATGAACGGAATAATTACTAGAGCTTATCAGGTTTTCACGAAAGCGGATACCTCCAAGCCTTGCATAGTTGCCCACGGCATTCCGAACGCTGCGCCATCTGTTGACCACTGCCACAGTTACTTTTTTTTTCTTGAAGCCTTCGAGAGTGCAAACACTTGCCGCGCGTTAGCCATTTCGGAGGTCACGTTTCTTTTTCTTCTTGTTACTTGGAGAGGGCGCAGCATGCAGACCGAACTTGGTCTCCGTCGTGGTAGGTGTTCTGTAATCACGTCGACCTCATTTAGTTGCTTCGTCTTAGCGTTTGCTTATATTCTTTTTACGTGCGTACCACAAGTGTGACCGTTAGCTATGGATACAGTACACCACTAGCCCTTCAATGACAAGGTTTTTGATGCGGTAACGACCGTCCTAGCAGTGTATACGTACGTTACAACGCGGGTCTTGCGAGAGAAATAAGCGATGACCTCGCATCCGACGGTATTTTTTCGTGAGCTATGACAGTGGCTGTTGGCGTCGCAGCAGCTCTAATACTTGAGTGGAGGAACTATCGCTGCAGAGCGCAAGCTTACTATAAATTTATATAATGTTGTGTCTGCATACATTTCTGCTTCAGATGCCTCTCGTGATTCGCCTCGCGAGTCAACTGGCAATCATGTGCGTGCCACAATTTTATTGTTAGCGCTGCGGCTGTGGTGGTTATTACTCTGGATTCGGAATACTCTTTTCACAAAGGTGAGTGAGCGTTAGTACTTACTTGCTGTGCACAGCTGTTACTAGAAGTGCATTTTGTGTTGAGTTTCTCACGACAAAGGAGAATCATGGACGAGAAAGGCATACTGCACGCGTGCATAATTCCTTCCTACTTCTCAGTGCTGGCATGGGCAATTCAAAACGAATGCGATTCAGAATTTCGTTTAACCTACAGAAGTCATTGGTTCACTTTTCACAAAAGTTTAGTTATGATGATGTTTAAAAAGTTCCTGGTGGTTGTAACCTAGCCTGGCGAATAAACACTCGGTGAAACTTCGCAGCCTGTTTCCCTTTGTGCTTTCACCTGCCGTGGTAGCGTAGCCTTATTGGGTGTCGTGTCAGTATGCTGGAGGACGCAGGTTCGACTTCCGGTCACGGCGGCCGTATTCGAATGGGGGTAAACTGCAAAGAACATCCATATGGCGGTAGTGGCACGTATACCTCTATCAATTGTATATGATCGTACTTTCACGCATGGAGTGTACAGTGGTATCAGGTTTCCTAGTATGATGAAAAATTGAGTGTGATGCTTTTTCACGCGCCTCGTTGAATTCACGAGTGCTGTTGGTGCCGTGCGAAACTAAAAATGCGTTGGCTTACCAAGTATGTCGACACCGAAAAAAATCATTATTTTTTTACACTCTAAGGTAATCGATAAAACAAGACTGCTTGGGAAGCAGAGCTCCTTGTATTCGTGACAAATCGGTTGTATGAAACAACACGAGACACACATGGAAGTGTGCGGAGCATCGTGCGAGTGCCTGACGATAAAAAAAGAGAGGCTTTTACTCTACACTAATGAAACAAAAGAAAACGTCACTCCTGCATTGCTTACAACAATCTTAGGTAAAAGCAATCGCTCGCGACTGGCCGCGGCCGGCTATAGGCTTGGCGTGCGTATTCGCGCGAGCAAGACCCCCGTGATTGAGGAGAAACTTGAACGCTGAAGGAGGAAAGTTGCTTCTTTGGTCCTTGCCGCGAGAGGGCGCGACGGGTAAAGCGCCCGAAAGGGAGGAAGTCGCTGCGCCGAAGGAGGAACGGAGCCCGTTTCTCCATTCTCGCTCCCTTTTTTTTTTTGGAGTGTTGTTCCTAACTCAAAGAAATGCCACTTTGGAGACCGACAAACCCTTGTTCTCGGACACGTAGTCGATCAGGATGGAATCCGTCCAGATCCCCAGAAGACAGCAGCCGTTGAAACGTTCAGTGCGCCGCGCTCTGTTAAGGAGCTCCGCAGTTTTCTAGGGCTTGACTTATATTGTCGCCGCTTTATACCTAAATTTGCCGATGTCGCGTGTCCGCTGACATGTTTGCTACGGAAGAATACTCCCTTCGAGTGGACTCCGGAGTGCGACTCCTCTTTTCGTCAACTGAAGTTCCTCCTGACGTCGCGGCCTGTTCTACAACACTTCAATCCATCAGCTCCAACAGAACTGCACACGGATGCCAGCGGCATAGGAATCGGTGCCATCCTAGTTCAACGTTATGGTAACCGCGAGCACGTGATCGCATACGCAAGTCGTTCCTTGAGTAGGCCCGAGCAGCATTACACTTTCACAGAATAAGAATGCCTCGCGGTAGTATTGCCACGTTCCAATTCCCAAGTTTTTGTTATCGTCCCAAAACACCACACGATTCTTAGCGCAAACCGCGCCTGCAGTTTTCTAGAAGGTTCCGGACTGTAGTGGATCATTTCGATAAGATCACGCCCACTGTGCGAACGGTACAGATTGTTCTGGAAGCTACGCCCCCGCCAGCGATAAGGCTAGAACATTCGACGGCAAGAGTATAAATGCCGACGCGCTTCGCCGCTTGTCAGTTGTTGATCGAAGGCCGACGCTCCGTTCGCCGCTATCAGTCCGAGACTGCTATCTGTGCGAGACTGCTGCTGTAATTGGACTTTCCGTTTACCGGGCACAGGTTCGCCCAAATAAACAGTTAAACCCCAACACGAAGTCTCCTGTCTTCGGCCACGTCACGACCCCGTGACATCTGGTGGAGGTGCTGCTTCGTTCATGTACCGGACGCCCCCGTCAAGCCGTGAACCCAGCCCACGTTGCGGAGAAGACACCGACGCCAACCAGGAGCAGCGAACAAGCCGCCGACAGCAAGGGCTACCACCGGAGTACGGGCTTCTAGAAGACAAAACGCGGAAGACCAAGGCCATGACTGCGACTGCAGCGACAATGACAACCGCCGCATCCCAGCCCACGATGGTCATGCATCAACCCAGGGAACCACCAATTTTCCATGGGTCATCGTTCGAAGACCCGGAGACCTGGCTGGAAACATACGACCGTGTGGCCGCCCTCAACCACTGGGACAACGAAGAAAAGCTCCGTCGTGTGTACTTCTACCTGGAAGACACCGCAAGGACCTGGCTAGAGAATCATGAGTCCACGCTCCGAACGTGGGATGTCTTCTGCGGCGCATTTCTGCAAACGTTCGCGAGCGTCGCTCGCAAAGAAAGGGCCGCTGCTCAACTAGAGACCCGGGTTCAGCTTCCAAATGAGAAGGTTGGAATTTTCACAGAGGAGATGACCCGCCTATTTCGTCACGCTGACCCAGACATGCCTGAGGAGAAGAAAGTTCGTTTCCTCATGCGAGGGGTCAAACAGGAGCTCTTCGCGGGACTAATGAGAAATCCACCAAACACCGTCCAAGAATTTGTATCCGAGGCGACCACCATCGAAAAAACCCTTGACATGCGCACCAGACAGTATAATCGTCGCCTGATTCCAGAATGCGCTGCTGCTCAAACCAGTGACTCTGAAAACCTGCGTGAAACGATCCGAGTGATCGTGCGGGAAGAGCTGCGCAAACTGTTGCCTTCGGCGCACCCTCAAGTGGATTCGATCGCCGACATTGTACGAGAAGAAGTTCGGCAATCGCTTCAAGTTCCCCACGCACCGCTGCCCGAGCCGGAAGCTATGAGCTACGCCGCTGCACTGCGCCACAACGCTCCTCCCCGTCCACGCCAAAACGCCGCCCCATCGCACTTCCGTCGACAGACGCACCCGCCGCCACCACCCCCACCGACTTCATACCGTTCGCCAGCGGCCCAGCGCAGTGCACCGAGGAAGACTGACGTCTGGCGCACCCCTGACCATCGCCCGCTCTGCTACCACTGCGGCGAGGCCGGACACACATACCGCCGTTGCCAGTACCGACAGATGGGACTGCGTGGCTTCGCCGTCAATGCACCGCGTCCACAGCCAGGAGAACGACCACGTGACATCGCCGACTACCTGACAGGAACTCGGTGGACACCACGAAGCCCTTCGCGTTCCCCGTCGCCCAGCCGCCGCACGTCACCGCACCACCGGCAGTACTCTGGCCCAACGCGGGGCCGGTCTCCTAGCCCGTATCCGGGAAACTAAGGGCAGCAACCGGTGGAGGTGCGGTTGCTGTGCGACGAACTACCGAAGATCCTCCGACGACGACGACGCCGCGACGGAGCTTTCCGAACACAACGCCAAACAGGCAAAGCCCTGACGGTGAAAGCTCACTTACCGAAGGTGGCCTGACGACGCAACATGGAAGCAGCTGAACAAGCCGACGCAGCCGTGACCCGACGCCACGCCCTAACTGTAATGCGAGACGGCGAACTAGCGACCTCGACGTTCTTATCGACGGCCACAGTGTGACCGCTCTCGTCGATACTGGAGCCGACTATTCTGTCATCAGTGGGTCGTTCGCCGCGAAGTTAAAGAAAGTTAGGACAGCTTGGAAAGGCCCTGAAATCCGCACAGCCGGAGGTCATCTCGTAACGCCTGCAGGAATCTGCACAGCGAGAGTCACCATTAACGGCCGTATTTATCCTACAGACTTCGTAGTCCTACAGCGTTGCTCGAGAGATGTCATCCTTGGCATGGATTTCTTATGCCTCCATGGTGCTGTTATCAACCTAAAAACAAAGTCGATAACGTTATCCACAGAAGAAGCACTACCGCCGCGCACGCCGTCAGGACACCATGCCTTGAATGTGCTGGAAGAACAAGTCACCATTCCGCCTCGCTCAAGCGTCATTATTTCAGTCGGCGCTCCTAAATCACCTGACTTGGAAGGCGTCGTTGAAGGCAGTCAGCATCTGTTGGTCACCCGATATATTTGCGTCGCAAGAGGAATTGCAGAGCTGCGGGGAGGCAAAGCAACGGTTATGCTCACGAATTTCAGCAATGAGTACAAACATGTGAACAAAGGAACAACGGTCGCATACATCGAAGAAATTGTCGAAGCCACCAGTGCTTTCGCCCTCGCCGATTCTGCGGAACCTGCTCAGAGGAACCAAGCCCCTCCTATAGCTTTCGACGTCAATCCCAAACTTCCGAACGATAAGCAAGAACAGCTCAAGGCCCTGCTCCTGCAATACGAAGATTGCTTTTCGTCGTCATCGAAAATTCGGCAGACCCCAATCACGAAACATCGCATCATAACCGAAGAAAATGCCAGACCACTCCGTCAGAGTCCGTACAGGGTTTCGACGCGAGAACGTGAGGCCATGAAGAGACAAGTTGATGAAATGCTGCGGGATGACATTATCCAGCCGTCCAAGAGTCCATGGGCATCCCCCGTGGTGTTAGTGAAGAAAAAGGATGGGACCCTACGTTTCTGCGTCGATTATCGCCGCCTGAACAAAATCACAAGAATGGACGTGTATCCTCTCCCACGAATAGACGACGCACTTGATCGGCTCCATAACGCCAAGTACTTTTCGTCAATGGACCTCAAGACTGGCTATTGGCAAATCGAAGTCGACGAAAGAGACCGAGAGAAGACGGCGTTTATAACACCGGACGGCCTCTTCGAGTTTAAGGTGATGCCCTTCGGCCTTTGCTCAGCGCCTGCAACTTTTCAACGCGTTATGGATACAGTACTGGCAGGATTGAAGTGGCAGACTTGCCTTGTGTACTTGGACGACGTCGTCGTGTTTTCCTCGAGTTTCGACGAGCATCTTCGGCGCCTTGAAGCTGTACTTCAAGCAATCAAGACTTCCGGACTCACACTGAAGCCAGAAAAGTGCAGATTTGCGTATGAGGAGCTCTTGTTCCTGGGGCACGTTATCAGCAAGTCTGGAGTTCGTCCCGATCCACGGAAAACAGCTGCCATCGCCGACTTCCCGCCGCCCACTGACAAGAAAGCAGTGCGCCGATTTCTGGGCCTGTGTGCCTATTATAGGCGGTTCGTGAAAAACTTCGCCCGCATCGCCGATCCTCTCACTAACCTTACCAAGGCCGACGTGGAGTTTAAGTGGGAAACGCCGCAGGAACACGCTTTCCAGGAGCTAAAACATCGCCTTCAGACGCCTCCGTTACTTCCCATTTCGACGAATTCGCCGAGACAGAAATACATACTGTCGCAAGCAGCGTAGGTCTTGGCGCCGTTCTTGTGCAGAGGGCTGACGGACTTGAAAGGGTTATTAGTTACGCCAGCCGATCGCTATCCAAAGCAGAAGCAAATTATTCCACAACAGAAAAGGAGTGCCTCGCCATCATCTGGGCTACGTCGAAATTTCGCCCCTACCTCTACGGCAGGCCCTTCAAAGTTGTGAGCGACCACCACGCATTGTGTTGGCTAGCCACCTTGAAGGACCCTTCAGGTCGCCTCGCACGATGGAGCCTGAGACTTCAAGAATATGACATTACTGTCATTTACAAGTCTGGCAAAAAACACTCCGACGCCGACTGTCTCTCTCGTGCGCCTGTCGACCAACCGCTACCCGACGACCCGGATGACGACTACTTCTTAGGAACGATAACTACCGACGACTTCGCTGAACGACAGAGGGCCGACCCGGAACTTAAGGCCCTAATAGAATACCTCGAAGGCAGGACCGCCGAAGTCCCGAAGGTATTCAAGCGCGCACTTGCGTCGTTCTTTCTACGGAACGGTCTTCTACAAAAGAAAAACTTTTCACCGCTTCGAGCTAAGTACCTCCTTGTGGTGCCTTCAGCTCTGCGACCAGAACTCCTGCAGGCCCTGCACGACGATCCGACGGAAGGGCACCTCGGTGTTTCTCGCACGCTCGCGAGGATACAAGAAAGGTACTACTGGCCACGTCTTACCACCGACGTCACCCGTTATGTGAGAACATGCCGGGACTGTCAGCGACGCAAGACACCGCCGACAAGGACAGCGGGACTTCTGCAGCCAATTGATCCACCTTGCCGACCTTTCCAGCAGATTGGTATGGACCTACTGGGGCCGTTCCCGACGTCGGCTTTCGGAAACAAGTGGATCGTGGTAGCTACCGACTACCTCACCCGCTACGCCGAAACAAAAGCCCTGCCAAAAGGCAGTGCATCCGAGGTAGCTAAGTTCTTCGTCGAAAATATCGTCCTACGTCACGGCGCCCCGGAGGTCTTTATCACCGACAGAGGAACGGCATTCACTGCCGACTTAACTCAAGCGATCTTGGCATACAGCCAAAC
Source organism: Rhipicephalus microplus (assembly GCF_043290135.1). Lineage (NCBI taxonomy): Eukaryota > Metazoa > Arthropoda > Arachnida > Ixodida > Ixodidae > Rhipicephalus > Rhipicephalus microplus. Next base: position 73,584,115 of record NC_134706.1, read on the forward strand.
AAACCACCGCCAGACGACAGCGTACCACCCACAGACCAACGGCCTCACCGAGCGGCTTAACAAGACGATCGCCGACATGCTGTCAATGTACGTCGATGTCGAACACAAGACGTGGGACGCCATTCTTCCGTATGTGACCTTCGCCTACAACACGGCCGTGCAGGAGACGACGCAGATATCTCCATACAAATTGGTCTACGGAAGGAGCCCGGCAACGACGCTCGATGCCATGTTACCCAACGTCACCGACGAAGAAAACCTCGATGTGAGCGAGTACCTTCAACGAGCCGAAGAAGCCCGACAACTTGCGCGTCTCCGTATCAAGAATCAACAGACGATAGACAGCCACCGTTACAACCTTCGACGACGCTTCGTGGAATACCAGCCCGGTGATCGTGTTTGGGTGTGGACGCCGATACGCCGACGTGGACTAAGTGAAAAGCTTCTGCGACGGTACTTCGGACCGTACAAGGTGGTTCGACGTCTCGGCCCACTTGATTACGAGGTTGTCCCCGACGGCATCACGAACTCTCAACGACGCCGATCGCGACCTGAAGTCGTCCATGTCGCGCGCCTCAAGCCGTTTCATGCGCGTTAACAAACTGAACCAGTGTTTTTTTTTGTTGTATCGGAATTTATTCATTGTACTTTCTTGCATTATTGTTGTACTTCCATCTTTAGTTAAAGCATCGGGACGATGCCTTTTCAGAGGGGGGCAATGCCACGTTCCATTTCCCAAGTTTTTGTTATCGTCCCAAAACAGCACACGATTCTTAGCGCAAACCGCGCCTGCAGTTTTCTAGAAGGTTCCGGACTGTAGTGGATCATTTCGATAAGATCACGCCCACTGTGCGAACGGTACAGATTGTTCTGGAAGCTACGCCCGCGCCAGCGACAACGCTAGAACATTCGACGGCAAGAGTATAAATGCCGACGCGCTTCGCCGCTTGTCAGTTGTTGATCGAAGGCCGACGCTCCGTTCGCCGCTATCAGTCCGAGACTGCTATCTGTGCGAGACTGCTGCTGTAATTGGACTTTCCGTTTACCGGGCACAGGTTCGCCCAAATAAACAGTTAAACCCCAACACGAAGTCTCCTGTCTTCGGCCACGTCACGACCCCGTGACAGTATTTGCGATTCAGCGGTTTCAGTCTTACCTATATGGACGCCCCTTTACAGTCATCACCGACCACCACTCATTGTGTTGGCTCGTCAACCTTCGGGACCCTTGCGGCCGCCTAGCGCGCTGGGCACTTCGGCTCCAAGAGTATAACTTTATAGTCTCGTACAATAGTGGTCGACGACACGCCGGCGCAGATTGCCTTTCGCGCATGCCACTAAGCTCTACAGAGTGTGACGCCGATGACCTCGACCACCTCGTAGCTTCTTTGTCACCAAAGTTTCCTGACCTCAGTAGTTTCAAAGATGAACAGCGAAAAGACACCATGCTATGATCGCTCTGCACAGCTCCTACGGCATGCCATTTCTGTGTACGCGATGGACTCCTGTATAAGAAGAACTTTTCCAGCACTGGCGCACGTTTGCTCCTGGTAGTGTCGGAAAGCCTTCGGACAGCGATTTTAAGTGCTATGCACGACGATCCCACGTCCGGACATTTAGGTTCTGCGCGGACGCTTTACCGTGCTAAGGAACGCTTTTATTGGCCGGGAATGCGACAATCATTAGAGGTGTAAGTGGCCAGCTGCACGCAGTGTCAACGCCACAAACGCCCATTTACTGCTCCGGCTGGTTTTCTACAGTTCTTGCCACCTCCAAGCACACCTTTCCAACAAGTGGGCATTGACCTCGTGGGCCCTTTTTCAAAGTCGGCTAAGGGCAATCGCTGGATAATTGTATGCGTCGATTACCTCACGCGTTACTGCGAGACGGCCGCCACACCAACCGCAACTGCCAGCGACGTTTCTGTGTTCCTGCTGCAGCACGTTATCCTCCGACATGGCCCACCTCACGTGATCATCAGTAATCGTGGACGACAATTTACGGCAGATATAGTAGAAGAGCTGCTTCGATTGAGTGAGTCCCGCCTTCGTCACTCGTCACCATACCATCCGCAAACAAATGGGCTCACGGAGCGCACCAATCGCAAAATCGTAAACATGATCTCTCTGTATTTGGCATCTGGCCACAAGAACTGGGATGACGTGCTACCATTTATAACGTACGCATTCAACACCGCTAAGCACGTGACAACAGGCTATGTTGCGCATGTCTGGGAAGAAAACGAAGATAGGTAAACATGCTGGCTGCCCCAAGCTGGAGAAAGAAAGACGACGACGAAACTGCAGTTGTCAGCCTGTTGGCCGCTCCGGCGCTTCTCTTCGCGACCAAAATAAACGGCCCCTTCAGCCGTATACGTCCTGGTCCTCCTTGTGCGTGAGAATATACATACATATATATATATATATATATATATATATATATATATATATATATATATATATATATATATATATATATATATATATATATATATATATATATATATATATGTGACGCTACGATGACTGGGTGACGTGGCCTGGCTCATACCCCATGTTTATTCTTTCTCACTTCTTCCTCATCTGCTTCTTCTAACCATCCCTGCCTTCTTACGTCACACGATTCCCCCTCCCCCCGAAAGCTGGCACCGGTTACGAGCTACAACAAATTGCAGAGAATAAACAAAATAATGGCCAAATTCACAGTTTGACGTCCCGACATAGTTTCACAATCTCACTAAATCTTCAAGGCCGAGGGAGCAGTCCGGTGATTTTTATGACGACTCTGGTGGTCGAGCTTGACTGTTGCGTTCCAGACAGAGCGGGCTACACATGGATACCGACAATACTGCTTGAACTGTTCTGGGGACGTAAGAAGGCAGGGATGGTTAGAAGAAGCAGATGAGGAAGAAGTGAGAAAGAATAAACATGGGGTATGAGCCAGGCCACGTCACCCAGTCATCGTAGCGTCACACAAGTCGACAGGATGGAGACCTGCCTGCCCCTTCATCAGTCACTCATCATCGACGCAGTTCCCCAGAAGACACCCTGACCATACATTGACTACAGAATCATCACCTAGAAGGACAACGACCAGCACCATCACAGAACTCGAATGTTTGGCAATTATTGACGCCATCGATAAATGGCACTGCTATCTACACGGGAAACCTTTCACTGTGATCACAGATCACGCAGCGTTGCAGTGGCTTAAAAGCATCAAGAATCCCCGAGGCCGACTTTTCCGGTGGTCCTTGAAACTCTCCATGTACGACGTGAACATCAAACACCAAAAGGGCATCGACAACATTGAAGCTGATGCACTATCCCGAAGCCCGGTAGTTCAACTCCTATCTGCTGAGCAACTGCGAGAGCATGACAACGACAAACCACCCGGAAAGCATACCATTGAGAACGGACTGAGTATAGTGACACGCAGGGGAATACGAAAAGTCTATGTGCCTTTTGCCCTCCGGTCTTATCTTCTCCAAAAAGCTCACGACGCTTTCGGTCATGTCGGGGTAAAGAAGACGCTGCGGCTTCTCTCTCCACAGTACTATTGGCCCATTCATCGTAGCGTCACATATATATATATATATATATATATATATATATATATATATATATATATATATATATATATATATATATATATATATATTTATATATATATATATATATATATATATATAGGTGTTGTACGTCAAGAAACGTTCAGACGCAGCTTGGCAAAATGTGCTTTATCAGGCAAGTCTGGCTAATGGCGAGCGGCGTGCCATCGATCATCATCGTCTTCTTCATTACCAGCAGAGCGTTCGTTATTCAGATTCATTACAATTATTCCCCGCGAAATAAGGAGCCACCCTGGCGACCTATGAACAAGTAAACACGGGAGAGTCGTAGCAGGGCTTAAGTCTCGAGACGTGTACAATTTCCTGGCCCCGACGACGTTGGTCAGAAGATGGTTCCAGTGGCTCAGTGAGGTAATTCACTGGTGACGTTTTTTGTAGCACACGATATGGGCCGTGATACTTGGGAACCAACTTGGTAGAAAGGCCAGGTGTAGCAGAAGGAATATGCAGCCAGACGAGTGAACCTGGATCGTAGGAAGTAGTGTTATTTGATGTGTCATGGTAGTGCTTTTGACGTCCTTGGTCTTTGGTTGTGAGTGATCTTGCCAATTGGCGGCATTCTTCAGTGTATGTAGCAGCTTGAGACAAAGTCGTGGACGCTGAGGAGTCAGGTTTGTACGAAACAATGGTGTCCATAGTGCAAGAAGGTTCTCGTCCGTAAAGGAGGAAAAAAGGAGAGAACCCAGTAGTGCTTTTAATGGCGGTATTATAGGCGAACGTGATAAACGGGAGCACTCGGTCCCAATTGGAGTGGTCTCACGAGATATACATAGACAGCATGTCACCAAGGGTGCGGTTGAAGTGCTCTGTCATTCCATAGGTCTGGGGATGATAGGCGCTTGTAGTGCGGTGAAAGACGTGGCACTCACGCAGCAATGCTGTGATGACGTCTGACAAGATTACGTGACCACGATCGCTCAGTAACTCCCGAGGTGCTCCATGATGTAATACCATGTTGTGAAGAACGAAAGTTGCAACGTCTTTCGCTGTAGACGAGGGAAGGGATGAAGTTTCGGCATCCCGCGTGAGATGGTCGACGGCAACTATGATCCAGCGGTTATCGTCAGCAGTGTTGAGATGGGGACCATAGACATCGATGCCGACGCGGTCGAATGGTCGGGATGGGCATGGTAAGGGTGACAAGGTACCGCTGGCGTGATAAGGGGGAGTTTTTCGTCTCTGGCACGTCGAGCAGGCCCGAATGTATTGTCGTATAAAACGGTACATGCCACGCCAGTAATATCGAATACGTATGCGAGAACAAGTCTTCAGGAAACCTGCGTGGCCACATTAGGGGTCGTCATGAAACGTCGAACAAATTTCGGATCGCAGATGACGCGGAATCGCGAGTAGCCACTGACGTCCACCGGGTGCGTAGTTGCATCGGTACAGCACGTCGTCACAAGTGGTGAAGTGCTCGACTTGCCAACGCAACGTGTGAGAAGGGGGGGAAGCCGTCTACGCAGCCAGGATGTCTAGAATCGAAGCAACCCAAGGGTCCTTGCGTTGCTCATATGGCATGTCAGCGATGGTGACGGCAGTGGCATCACAAGTTAGACTTTCGCAGCAGTCCGGGTCAGGGGGTAGGGGCGAACGGGATACGGCGTCTGCGTCTGAATGTTTCCGGCCGGAGCGATAGACCACGCAAATATTATATTCTTGGAGGCGTAATGCCCATCGGGCGAGGCGACCGCTTGTATCCTTGAGTGACAACAACCAGCAGAAGGCGTGGTGGTCAGTCACGACGTCAAAAGGGCGCCCGTACACGTGAGGTTGAAATTTTTTTATCGCCAAAATAATGGCGAGGCATTCCTTTTCAATGGCGGAATAGTTCATTTCTGTTTTGCTAAGAGTTCGGCTTGCGTAGGCAGCCACGTACTCTTGGAAGCCGTCTTTCTGCTGTGCAAGAATAGCGCCTAGCCCGACACCACTAGCTTCGGTGTGGATCTCTGTGGGTGCCGATGGGTCGTAGTGTCGCAGAATAGGCGGCAACGTGAGGGGGTGGCACAGTTCATTGAAAAAATCGTCACAGGTGGCAGACCAGGCTGAAAGGTCTCTAGAGCCACCGAGGAGCTTGGTCAAAGGAGCGATGATCGTCGCGAAATCGCAGACGAAGCGCCGGAAGTAAGAGCAAAGGGCTATGAAGCTTCGGAGCTCTTTCATGGTGGTCGGTTTGGGAAACGCTGAAACGGCTGTAAGTTTGGCAGGGTCAGGAAGAATTCCGTCTTTTGAAACCACGTGGTCAAGGATCGTAAGCTTTCGAGCAGCGAAATGGCACTTCTTCAGATTCAGTTGCAGCCCTGCGGCAGAAATACACGCGAGGACTTTCTCGAGGTGGGTTAAATGGGTTGCGAAATCAGTTGCAAAGACGACATTGTCATGTAAATAACAAAAGCAAACGTTCCATTTGAGGTCTCGAAGGATAGAGTCCATCATTCGCTCGAAAGTAGCTGTCGCGTTGCAGAGGCTGAAGGGCATGACTGTGAATTCGTAAAGCCCGTCGGGCGTGATGAAATCTGCTTTTTCGCGATCGGCCTCTGCCATGAGTACCTGCCAGTATCCAGAGCGCAGATCTAAAGAAGACAAAAATTCGGCTCCCTGTAGGCAGTCCAGGGCATCGTCAATGCGTGGCAGCGGATAGACATCCTTGCGCGTGATTCGGTTGAGACGTCGGTAATCCACGCAAAACCTGATCGATCCGTCCTTCTTTTTCACCAACACAACTGGAGAGGCCCAGGAACTGCTTGACGGTTCAATTATGCCCCGTGTCAGCATGTCGTCAACCTGTTCATTGATGTCACGGCGTTCGGTGTATGACACACGATATGGACGCTGCCGTAATGGCGTCTCTTAACTGGTATCTATACGGTGAACAACAGATGACGCTCGACCTAAGGAAGGCTGATTTTGGTCAAACGAGGCTCGAAAACGCTATAGGAGCTTGATCAGCTGTTCCTGCTGCCCAGGTGTGAGGTCACAATCAATGGACTTGCGGAATACAGCCATAGGTTCATTAGCGTCAGTTGCGCGTGTAATAGCACAAGTCGATAAAAATGGCTTGTCTGGATAGATCGGGTCTTCGAAAATACAATTTAAGTTCTCGAGGCTTCCTAGACACTCGCCGCGTAGCAGGATGTACGAACAAGCAGAAACGTTGCACGCATAAAGTACCGCCGAACCATTGGAAAAGTTGATGACGGCAAACGGGAGGACGATGGTTCGGTGTTGCACACTAGTTATATAGTTGGTTGGAACAGGAGCGTCGAGTTGGTGGCAGCAGGGGAAAACACAGGCACTAGGACGGCGGACAATGGCGCGATGCGGACGTCAGCTGCGGCAAACACTTTCGAGGGACGGTGGTGGTCGATATCAAGGCACGGATTCGTCAACGTGAGTTCAGCACAAGCGCAGTCGACGAGGGCCTTGTGGGTAGAAAGCAAATCCCATCCTAGTATGACGTCGTAAGATGAACGTGGGAGAACAACAAAGTTGACGGCGTACCAAACATCTTGTATAAAAACGCGTGCTGTGCACTGAGCTGTCGGCGCGATGAAATGAGAGGTGGCTGTACGCAGAGCAAAATTCGTAAGCGGCGTTGTAACTTATCTCTAATCGCGACACAGTTTTTCACTAATTACAGAAACGACAGCGCCTGTGTCGACAAGTGCACGTACAGAAACACCTTCTACCAGCACATCAATTTCGTTGGTCGGACAAAGAGGAGGTCTTAGAAAGTTCGACGACGACGCTGTTCTTGCCTCCGGAACGGCGGCTGCCAGTTTACCTCTCGAGCGGGGCTCGTGCGCCGAAGCATCGGGGAGACAGATCGGCGACGGGGTGGTAATGACCGGCGAGAATCGAGAGGGCGTCGTGGGGATAATGAGTCGGTGATAGGAGGAGATGGTCGCTGGGGATTCTGGGCAGCCTGGTAATTTGCAAATTCCCATGGTCTGGAGGCTGGAAGTTGCGACGGCGACAGTAGCGTACTATATGTCCCACGAAACCGCATGCGAAACAGATGGGTCAATTATTCAAGGTGCGCCATGAGTTAACGACACAAGGTCCAGGGGGCGAAACGGGATGGGGTGCCGTGTATGTAGGCAGCGTCGTAGGGTAGGAGGACCCGGTGCCCCGGTATGCGCCAGAGACGGGTGGGGCTGGGGGTCTAGCAACGACGGCAGCGTAGGTCAGCGGCGTAGGGACCGATGGCGATGGAGGCAGTGCCTGGGTGACCTGTGTCTCAATGACCTGGCGTATATGTGGATCTAACGAGGTCACTGGCGCGGATGCTTCGGCCACAAGAGAAAGCTGACGCGCAACTTCTCCACGAAGGAATTGCTTGCTGTGGGTCAGTAATACCCCTGTCACATGGGCACCCGTGAAGACCGTTTAACTCCCTCGTCCTTACGACAACGAAGATACGGTCGGTGTCACACGGCCACCCATACGCAAACGAAGGTGAATGGAGCATTTCGCAAACGACGTTCAACGATCTCCCTTCGCAGCGAAACGAGGTACTCGTATACGTGGATCTAACGAGGTCACTGGCGCGGATGCTTCGGCCACAAGAGAAAGCTGACGCGCAACTTCTCCACGAAGGAATTGCTTGATGTGGGTCAGTAACACCCCTGTCACATGGGCACCCCTGAAGACCGTTTAACTCCCTCGTCCTTACGACAACGAAGATACGGTCGGTGTCACACGGCCACCCTTACGCAAACGAAGGTGAATGGAGCATTTCGCAAAGGACGTTCAACGATCTCCCTTCGCAGCGAAACGAGGTACTCTCGTCCCCAGCAGTCTAGAGGTCAGAGAAAAATATCGAGCACTAAGTGGCCGCAGTGAAAGAATAATACGTTTCAGCAATATTAAACGTTCTTTCGTTGTAGTACTCATTCACAACGCGTGTTTGTTTACATATATTTACGCCCGCCAGAGTTCACTTACTCTCAACACCGATGCCCTACACACACCGTGCCTCGCGAGTCGGGCCGGCCGGCACCAGCCGATCAACGTCATTACCAGCGCAATATCGTACCACTTCTTCGCGTCGTCCGCTGTGTCACTCATGGCTGAAGAACACAAAATGTGCGCTCACGAGGCAAGGAAGCATAAGAACTTTCATACCGGGTATGTACACAGGCAACAAAACAACTAAAAGCACAATGTTGCCAGCGTCACTAGCAGCATTGCTACATTTAGCAAAGCGTTTTCATTTGACATTATTTTAATGCTTTGTTAGTCGCATACCTACTTATTAGTGCTTTTTTGTAAAATCCGCATAACGGGGATTCACAAAAAAATCAATAGGGATGAAATTAGAATAATTTCTTGAAAATCAAACAGTGCCCGCTGAGCCCCTTCGCGGCAACTGTTACAACCTTGTCATTGCCGTGTGTCACTGCCACAACTCCTTCTCCGTCGAACCCTCTAGGGGAGATTTACGTTGACGGTGTTCAACGGGGTTTGGTGGTGGCCGTGTGACAGGGGTATAAGACGGTGTGATCAGCAGCGACGTCGTGCACGAGGGCGGAAAGCTCAGCCGTATCATCAGCGGCCCTGCGCGTCGAGACACGCAGGGCCGCAACTCGCCGTACTCCTGACAGAGCTGTACAACATCGGTGACAGTCTGTGGATTCCTAGCGACGAGCATCTGGAAGGTATCATCGTCAACTCCTTCGATGATGTGCTTGATTTTGTCGCGTTCGGTTAGAGATTCATCGACGAGCTTGCAAAGAGACAAGACATCTTCAATGTAACTTGTAAAAGTCTCGTCCCTGCGCTGGAGTCGACTACGGAGACGCTGTTCTGCGCGAAGCCGGCGCACGGCGGGACGACCGAAGATCGTGGCGATGGTGGTCTTGAAGGCGGACCAGTTGGTGAATTCACCTTCGTGGTTCTTGAACCAGAGGCTGGCCACATCAGCGAGGTAAAAGCGCACGTTTGTGAGCTGGTCGCAGGCGTTCCACTTGCTGGAAGCGCTTACGATTTCGTACTTGACGAGCCAGTCCTCGACGTCTTGTTCGTCGTTGCCGCGAAAAAATGCTGGGTCGCGTTGCCGAGGCACGCCAGTACAGTAGACTGTCGTTGGTAAGGCAGCTTGAGAAGGGCCAGGAGCAGTCATGGTGAACGGTGAGGGTAGCGTCCGATTGCCCAGTTCCAGGTTGATGACTACCCCGCACCTCCACCACTTAAAATAGAGGTGTTGTACGTCGAGAAAGTTTCAGACGCAGCTTGGCAAAGTGTGCTTTATCAGGCAGGTCTGGCTAATGGCGAGCGGCGTACACGAGCTACTACTACAGCCACCGATCATCATCGTCTTTTTCATTACCAACAGAGCGTCCGTTACTCAAATTCATTACAATATATATATATATATATATATATATATATATATATATATATATATATATATATATATATATATATGTCAGCTGCCAGCTCGTAATAACTTCACGTGCTACGTGACGTTGTACTGGTGTTTGCCCGTTCGTTTCAACAACTTGTTATATATACGCGAACTGGCACTAATAGAAATGAATATTTAGCTTTGAATGACAGGCAACAACATGAATGTCTCGTCATGAGCGGCGTGATATAGGTGGCAGGGCGTTGGCGCTATCGCGGTGGCTTCATTTTTTCAAATTGAATCTGAATATTTATGCTGTAAAGTTAGGGCATGGCCAACATGAATATCGGGTCATAATGTGAATAATATAGTGCTCATGCACCTCACGTATGCACGTACAATATTCCATACGTAGCATGTGGCCGCGGTTATGTAAGGTGATTATGTCGATGCATACAAAAATGTGCATCCAACGACGTGCGTGCATGACGAACATGAACGACATGTGACAACACATGCATACTCATCTTATGTTCCGTAGTAGAAATAACACAAATGACGCATAAAAGGCCTTTAAGCCGCCGTGGTCGTTCCGATAGCATGGAATACAAATGCACTCATGGAAACATGAGATTGTGAATGATGATAGGACATGAATGTTAGGATTTGCTTCAAAGGGAAACGATGCAGCGCATGCAGCTCTTTGCCGAAGGCTTCGCATAGCAACGGTTACTATATATAACGAACTGGATGTGCCCGAGTTTTGATTTTCACCTCAAATAGCTTACTACGACTTCGCTCATGATTACATTAGCGTTTTCGGAGTCTCAGATGCGCAATTCGTAAATTAACTTGCGCTTAATTTAGAAAAAAATACTTCGACCGCTTCTATTTGAATAGCATGGAGTTGGAGAAGTCATTTTTTGAGCTTTCGACATTGCTGATTTTGTGGGGTCATGTAGCCCTAGAAACAATTCAAATATAGGGCCGATAGATTGTTGTTTTAAGCGACTGAAACTCGAAAAAAGTTAAACTGATTCGACTAAGGTGTGGCTCCAAAATGACAAACACGCGATCACGACGCCGTAAGCTGCGCAGGCTTGCAGCGAACTCCTGAAGTGACACTCGAAAATATTCAAATCACAATGACACCCCAGTTTTACGAAACCGTCATCAGCATGGTAACAACTTCACGGATGCTTCTGATTTGTATGACGTAAACCGTGACATATGAGAGATCTTTTAGTGCAGAGTAGTCATCTTAAAGAATGTTTCAACGCGACGGTGTTAAAAGCTCTTTTCTGAGATGTTCAAGTTTCGATGGAGGTGTAGTGCGTGAAAATGGGTAAACCGCGGGCGGACAAAAAAAGCAAATAATAAAGACCCTGGCTTTCAGCCGGAATCTGGTTTCCTTTGAAAGGAGCTGGTGACCTACAACACAGCAGCGGCAGTGCTCGGATCTCTTTTGAAAAGAGCCTCAACAAGAAAAGCTTATGCACGTGTCTTGCAGTGTGGGGAGTCTCGTTAGTTCACAAGTGTTAAACAGCGCGGCCACAGCATATAGTTGCACCGGCCGTCCCACGATTGGAATTTCACAAAGAACCAGTGGCTTAAAGGCATTACGAAGAACTCAGGCGTAATTAGTAATCATCACCTTCGACTAAGTATGCAGATGTGAGTAAGCCCACGTAGTGTCTTGGGGACAAGTATACCTTGTTAATTGGCCACGTGATGAATCACTGAAGTGCATGTGAACTTGCAAACTGTTTTTTGCGGGGTAGTCGTAGTTATCCATGCCATTGCTTTGAGCGCAATCGTATCGGGCTTTTCAAGCGGATTCCGGACGCTATATCAGCTATATGTACTCCTCGTCCACCCAAACCCCTTCCGCTCACCAGACGCTTCTGGTTTCCCTGCTTGTCCTAATTTAATATTTCTCTACATACTTCTCTTTGGGCAGCGTCATCTGAGCACTCGCACAGCGCCGCCTTATCGAGGAGGTTTGGTGCACGGCCTCCGTCAGAGAATTCTTTGACGAAGGCCATGCCACGGTCAAAACGCATAACGATAAAGGAACTACTTGCTTTCTCGTACGTGTACCAGTTTCTTTTCTTGTACGCACCAGACCCACTGAACACTCCACTAAATATATATATATATATATATATTTATATATATATATATATATATATATATATATACGGCGAAGAAGGAACCGGATCCCCGCAGCTGCAGACCTTCTACCAGTCCCAGCAGCACCGCTAGTGCCAGGTTCGCGAGCGGCTGGTCCCTGGTTGCGTCAGGATCTGATAGTGCCTCGCACATTCGGTGGCAAATCTGGCGAGGACGTGGACGCCTGGCTCACACACTACAAACGTGTGAGCAAATACTACCAATGGGGACGCGGCGACCCAGCTGACCAACGTAGTATTTTTCTTAACGGACACAGCACTCGTTTGGTACGAAAACCACGAAGATGCCCTCACGTCATGGGATCGCTTCGTTTCCGAAATAAGAGCGTGCTTTGGAGACTCCGTTGCTAAGAGAAAGCAGGCCGAACAAACGTTACTACAGAGAGCTCAGATCGCAGGAGATACGTGCACGACCTATGTCGAGGCAATCTTGAAGCTCTGCAAGATTGTCAGCCCTTCTATGTCAGAGGAAGACAAAGTTGGCCACCTGTTGAAGGGCATTGCCGAGGATGCGTATCAGTTCCTCATCAGCAAAGACAGCCTTGCTACGGTACCCGACGTCATAAACCACTGTCGCACATTCGAGACCCTGAAGATGCGGCGTATCACCCTCAAGTTCGGTCACCTACCGAATGTAGCCACCGTGGCAAGTGTTGACGAATACACGCCGCTTGATCTCGCGTCGCCAATACGCCAGATCGTTCAAGAAGAGCTCACTCGACACGCTCGCCCGACGCCGTACGAAGCTACACCCGCACTGCCTTCCTCTCAGCCTCCCGTGTCAATTGCGGCAGCAGGCATCGATGACTGCAACTACAAGCCACCCTCACCACCGAGGTCACAGCGCAATAACTACCCGCTGCGGAGGTATGAAGACCACTTCAGTTACCCCCATCAGCCAGCCAACACCTATTACGACCCGAAGGAAGATGTACTTGTACCACCACCACGTCAGCGCAATGCCTTCCAGGGGTACAATGCATACCGCGAAGCCCCTGTGTGCTACCGTTGTGGTATTTCCGGGCATATAGCTCGGTTCTGTCGTCGACAGAGAGGGCCGACATCCCGATATCATTCCCCATCAGAGTTTCCGCCGGCGGGCACTGGTCACAACAACAGTCATTGGCCCGCCTATTCCAGGAGTGCCTCACGGCGGGGAAATCACCCTAGCAGTTCTCCCGCTTCTGACCGTAGTTTGACGCCTTCATCCGGCCGACTGCATCGTTTTCCTTCGCCGGGACGACGGCTGTCATCACCGCCGCCGCCGGAAAACTAGCCAGTGCGACCAATGGAGACGAGGTCGCACAACAGGATTCGCCTCAGATGCCTCCGCCAGTTATAATGTCAAAGAACAAGATACGTGTGGAAATAGATGGCTTTTCTACAAGCGCTTTGGTGGACACTGGTTTACAATATCAGTTATGAGCCTTTCTTTCAAAAGTCGCATTGGCCACAAAGTTATGTTTTCTTGGGGCGAATCAACAAGGTTTCGTGGTGTTGGTGGGAAAGTACTTCACCCTGTCGGAGTTTGTGCCGTCAATGTCTTATTGGCAGGAAAGGTGTTCCCAACAGAGTTTCTTTTGTTGCAACGTTGTACCCACGATGTGATTCTCGGTCTTGACTTTCTCCAAGGATGTGGCGCTTTCGTCGATTGTAGAAGCGGTGAACTTTCCGTCAGTGGTGACATTGTTCCTGCCCTCATCGAAGAGGCGCCGCAGGCCGCGAAGGATGCTCTGATTGTTTCCAACGAGCTGACAGTGCCGCCAAGGTCAGTGAGGTGTGTTGCGGTGTTCGCCACAGAATCTGCCACATCTTTTGACGCCATTGTTGAACCTGCCATCGTTCAATGTGCTAAGAAAGGCATACTCGTCCCTCGTTGCTTGGTATCTCTTGATGAAGGAGTAACCTTTCTGTGGGCATTGAACTGTTCGCCAATGCCAGTTGTGCTCCCTCGAGGAATGAAGCTTGGCGTCTTCGATGATTCCACTGAAGGTTCTGTAGCGGTCGTTAACAACGATGGAAGCGAGAAAGGTACAGTCTCTGGCAAGCGCAGTTGCTCTTACGAGTCACAGATCCTAGGCATGATTAGCGCCACATTGCGGTCACACGAGCAGCAGACGTTACGCCATCTGTTGAGGTGACGTGCTTCTGTGTTTGAATTTTGCCACGACGAGAAGCCACTACCTTTACCATGTTCTCGTGCTCACCATAGGATTGACACCAGCACTGCCCATCCGATCCGACAAAAGCCTTACCGAGTATCGTCATCAGAACGAAAAGTTATTGCCGACCAGGTTCAGGAAATGCTGAAGAAGGGTGTCATTGAAGAGTCGTGTAGCCCGTGGGCAGCACCGGTCATCTTGGTTAAGAAGAAAGATAGTGTCTGGTGGTTCTGCTTTGATGTCAGAAGACTCAACGCCATGACCAAAAAAGATGTATATCCGCTGCCTAGGATTGACGATGTTGTTGACTGCTTACACTCGGCTTCGTGCTTTTCTTCAACAGACCTACAATCAGGATATTGGCAGATACCTATGCACCCTTCAGACAAGGAGAAGACCGCAATCGTAACGCCTGATGAACTGTACCAATTCAATGTGATGCCGTTCGGGCTTTGCTACGCCCCCGCCGCTTTTCAAAGGTTTATGGACTCTGTCCTTCGTGGTCTAAAATGGGAAGTGTGCTTATGCTACCTGGATGAAGTCGTCATTTTTGGGCGTGCCTTTGAAGAGCACAACGTCCGTTTAAGCCATGTTTTAGCCTTTGTCAGAAAGGCTGGCCTGATTTTGATCTCTAAGAAGTGCCGGTTTAGTGAACGACAAGCTTTAGTCCTCTGTCACCTAGTTGACGAAGATGGTGTCAGGCCAGATCCCCGCAAAATCGAAGCAGTCGGCACATTCAAACCATCCCAGACACTGAAGGAACTTCCCAGCTTCTTGGGCCTATGTTTCTACTTTCGCCGCTTTGTGCCCCGATTCGCGAACGTAGTACACCCACTGCCGAGCTTATTGCGAAAAGACAGCCCATTTTAATAGACACCTGATTGTGATGCCGCATTTTCTGAACTGAAACTTCTACTGACATCTGAGCCTATTCTTCGTCATTTCGATCCTTCTGCTCCTACAGAAGTGCACAGTGACGCAAGTGGAATTGGCATCGGAGGTGTGCTTGTTCAGCGCCATGATAATGCAGAGCATGTTGTTGCTTATACGAGTCGATCTCTAAGCAAGGCTGAAATGAATTATACGGTGACAGAGTAAGAATGTTTAGCGGCTGTATTCGCCATTCAGAAGTGTCGATTTTACCTCTACGGTCGTCCATTCACGATTGTGACAGACCATCATTCATTATGTTGGCTTGTTACCCTCCGAGACCCTCCTGGCCACATTGCTCGATGGGCTTTACGCCTACAAGAATTTTACTTCAGAATTTTGTACAGCTGTGGACGACGTCATTCGGATGCTGATTGCCTTTCTCACCTGCCTATGACCACGACGGAGGACAGTGCAGATACCCTCGACATCGGTTTTGCTGCGGTCTCTCACACGTTTCCTGACGCCAATATTTTCAAACGAGAACAATTGAATCATTTATCTTAGAGCCTTTGTTCGTTGACGCTTGGAACCTCAGAGGCAGTGGTCGCTTTCGCATTCGTGATGGACTGTTGTGCAAAACGAATCACTCAGCAACCGGCGCAGGTTATTTACTGGTTGTACCTCCAAGTCTTCGATGCGACGTTCTCCGCACTATGCACGATGATCCATCGTCAGGACACCTTGGGTTCATTCGCACCCTACATCGAGTGCAGCAGCGTTTTTACTGGCCTCGAATGCGAGATTTTACGAAACAATACGTCTTGAGCGGCGAGAACTGCCAGCGTCACAAATGACCTACCAGCGCACCGCACGGCCTTCTTTACCCCGTGGAACCGCCTATTACGCCTTTCGAGCAAGTGGGCATTGACCTATTGGGCACGTTTCCGTGATCTTCGAACAACCGCTGGAAAATAGTGTGTGTCGACCACCTTACCAGATACGCCGAAACCGCTGCGATACCATCTTCTACAGCTGATGGCGTCGCTGCCTTTTTGTTACGCTCCGTTGTTCTTCGCCATGGTCCAGCTGAAGTAATCATCAGTGACCGTGGCCGCCAATTCATCGTGGACGCTGTGGAAGAATTGCTTCGCCTCTGCACTTCACAGTTCAGACACTCGACACCATACCATCCCCAGACGAATGGTCTTGTAGAACGCACCAATCGAACTCTTACTAACATGCTCGCTATGTACGTCGCATCCAATCACAAAAACTGGGATGAAATATTATCATTTATTAATTACTCATACAATACAGCGAAGCACGAGACCACGGACTTCACGCCCTTCTACCTGCTCTATGCTCGATCACCACGCAGCTTCCTTGATACAATCCTCCCATTAAGCTCCATACCGATGAGTCCATGGCCGAAATATTGTGCCGGGCTGAAGAAGCCTTCCAAATTGCTCGCTTGCGCACACTAGCATCACAAGATCGCTCCAGGCCGTGGTACGATGAACGCCATGATGCCATTTCATTCCAAAAAGGTGAATTCGTGTGGTTGTGGACCCCCTAACGAAAACCTGGTTTATGTCAGAAATTTTTACCGTAGTGCACAGGCCCCTACGTCATTATAGATCGCTTGAATGACTTGACGTACGTTCTGGCACGCTTGACGACACCTTCTTGTCGGTCAAATCGAACGCAGTTGGTGCACGTGGCTCGCCTCAAGAAATTTCGTCCCTCCAGTGACTTAAACTCGCCCAGCGGGCTTCGTCTGTGAACCGGGGATTGCTACGGTATGAGCCGGGCTGTAGTATGTGCCGTGGAGGTAGAAGAGGCATCTTTACCGCCACTGCCTAACTTCATCCTCACCCTGTAAATAAATCCACGTATCCTTTAATTCAACCGTAACAATATATATATATATATATATATATATATATATATATATATATATATATATATATATATATATATATTTATATATATATATACATTTGCAATATCGCAATATCTTAGCGCACACAAGATGGCCGTTGGTAATAAGGCGAGCAGTAAAGCATGCCGGCATCTATACGTATGTCATGGAAGATTGCAGCGTTGCAGTTGCTTACTAGGTTTATTCAGAATAAACTGCGTCATTCTTCGGGCCCACAGCATTACCACAAGAATCTGAAATATTCTAAAACGTTTCCAGATCTGCAGCCGCATTTAAACAAGCAACACATGTAACTGATGGTTACCTAAAATCAAACAAAAGGAAGCGCGAGTATTTTTGATTGATGAAGGGTCTTTACAGCTCAAAATATCCATTGCGGTTTCGTAACGACTTTTAGTAAATGAAGTATATGATATTGTATTTCCTATAGCTCTGCATGCAGCTTTTAGTGGAAATAACGCGGCCCGGGCAGCTCGTAAACATTTTTTTCGCGGCTCTGTTAGAGAAGAATTAAGTGCGCATTTCATCCCTCCTTCCTATATTTATGGAAATGAAAGTATTGTTTTATCTATTTGTACGCGAGAGTTTATGAAACACAAGAACATACGGCATGTGTACAATTCAATAGACGCACCTCACTGCAAGTTTGGAAAGCACTGTGCCTAGCCACGCGCACGAAGACTGTCCTGAAAATGCATTTTGCTTTGCTTCTCAAAGTTATATTCGCGTCGCTGGTACAGATTCAACACGTTGTCATCGTTGACGCAAGGTATGGTTTGACAAACAGACAGACAGACACACAGACAGACAGACAGACGGACAGACAGACAGACAGACAGACAGACAGACGGACAGACAGACAGACAGACAGACAGACAGATAGATAGATAGATAGATAGAATGATAAATAGATAGATAAATAGATAGATAGATAGATAGATAGATAGATTGATAGATTGATAGATAGATAGATAGATAGATAGATAGATAGATAGATAGATAGATAGATAGATAGATAGATAGATAGATAGATAGATGCTGATATCGTTGATCACTGTCTTTTCTTTGCGATTTCCGGCAACGCACTTATTGTCGCTTTCAGCCTTAGAATAATGCTAGCTCTGTCCACAATGGTCACCGTATCACTCATCACTTGTCCGTATCATATATCACTTGTCCGTGGAGACTCCAGTTCCTTCCGCAAATTTTTTTGGCAAGAAAACTTTGCTTTTCGCAAGTTTCAACTATATTACTTCAATGCCCTGTAAAACGTGACATTTTTACAAGTAACGACAAGCTTTCGATTTGCCATATGCGTAGTACTTGCACTACGGTAGAACGTGCTTATCGCTAGAAAGGAAATTAGCACTTGTTCATGCACTTCATCACTGCTTATTTCTCAGAATTTTTTACACTACGTGACGGTTGTCAACATACGTGGTATATGTTTGCATCTTAGAAGGGTGGCAGTTTGGGGTAGTTGGTATGACATCGCGATAGTTCTTGTCTATTTGTCGTCGGTTTGTTCTCGTGCTATAACTATCTTCATATGTTTGCAGTTACGCCTGCATGCAAACCCGAAGTAAAGTATTGCTTGTAACTTAAGATCATGCTGTAATGTCCATACTATTGATGAGTACTGCAACCTAATGTTTCTTTCTTTTTGTGCTTGAATTCAGCAGAGGACCTGGAAGTTCAGGTAAGAACGCCTGCTGGTGATGTTTTCTGGAACAATTTGTAGGATGAAAATTTTTTTGTTAAGTTGCTGATTAAATTGTCAAATTTCGCCATTTGTGGCCTTTGAAACCCTATTTCGTCTACATTATAGCAGCGAAGCTGTTATGCTCGAAGTTTGCGTGCCGTAAAAGAAATCTATCCCCATCATAAAATGACACGCACTCTCTTGGACCTCCTCTGCTTCATTGACGAAATCAATGCGCCTATTTGACCGTAATGCGATTTAATAACTCATCATGGGAGCATAGATAGATTGAAACAGTCTTGCAGAGACTAAGTTCGAAACCACGTATCCACGGTCCGAAGGTGAGTTGTGTAACAACTCGGTTATCAAGCTGTTCGCTAGCAGAGCAGAGCATAGCCTTGCATGGTACAGCGTAGGGAGGGGGTGGAAAATAAAAAAAATGGCAGCATATTTACGAAGTGAATGATGGAGAGTGGGGCGAAGCATTCGTCCGTCCATTCGATCTTGCTTCCGTCCGTCCATGCGTCTGTCTGTGTGACCGTCCATGCGTCCATCCGCCCGTCCGTTCATGCGTCTGTTCGTGCGTCCGTCCCTGCTTTCGTCCATGCATCTGCCCCTGCGTCCGTTCATGCGTCCATCCATGCATCTGTCTGTGCGTCCGTTCGTCCATCTATTCAACGCTCTAAGTACCACCATCTCGCATCTTTTCATCATATATTCCCCATATAGAAGCACCGCCATCCCGCAGACATTCCAAAGACCAAACGAGAGGTGGCACACGCACACTTTCTTACGCCTTGCGCTTCGGGTCTACTTCCCACTTTTAACCACCTCGAGTTCATGGTATATACTAGTTCACTGTAATCGTGGCACTGCGGCCCAAACGCTCGCTATACCTTTCTAAAACCAAGGAGGTTACGCCCAGTAAGTATAACGTAGCAACCTTTTCCTGTCAGATAGTTCTTAATGTACATGCCAATGCGGCTAATGGGAATTGAGAGACAGGAGAATTTGGCTTTTACTTTTTACGGCTTGCGCTTCGTATCTACTTCCCACCTTTAACCATCTCGAGTTCATGGTATATACTAGTTTTATGTATTCATGGTACTGCTGCTCAATGCTCGCTATACCTTTTCTAAAGCTAAGGAGGTTACACCAAGCGAGTATAACGTAGCAACTTTTTCTTGTGAGATAGTGCTCAATGTACATGCCAATGGCTGCTAATGGGGATCGCAGCATGCGCGTTAACTAAATGCTGAATGCTCCTGTCTCTCATTCCCCTTCAGCAGCCATTGGCATGTACATTGAGCAGTATCTTTTATTGTTCAACAACGCACAGAAGAGATCTCTCACCGGCACCACCTTGGAGGTCAAAATGTTATACTTGATACATACCACAACGGCTACGATGGACGAACAGGTGCCACTATAAGGAGCTTCACCCCTAAAATGAGAGTGATGAGGAGGTGAAGAGGATTGAAAAATGCGTAGAGATAAAAAAGAACCTGGAAGTGTTCGTTCACACCATTGCTGTAGTCACGGCGTTTCAAGGAACGACGTTCCTCAAACTAGTTCTTTTTGGAAGCAAACGCGTGAACGCTTCGAAAGGCTCACCAGATCACCAGCTTACGACAATCAAATCCTGGCTGTCCAGTACGCCCACGACAGGGCTGAGAGGCTCGACCTCCCTATTCCGTCATGGGAATGGCCACGCTGACGCACTCGCATCATGTATAGGACAACAATAAAGCTTTTAAAGAGAGAAAAAAAAGAAGAAAAAGAAGATTGCCGCCGTTTTAATCACAGTTGGTGAAACTGTAATGGTAACACGTTACGTTTACGAAAAGACAACAGAGGAAATGGCATCCCTTCTTTAAACGTTCTACAACAATCAATAGAAACACACAGACCGCACAACATGCAGGATAGGCAGAAGGGCGAACATGTGCACGTGGCGAGAAATTTACCAGTCGTCTTTCACGTGGCTCATCATTATCATCAGCCTGACTACAACCAATGCAGGGCAAATGCGTCTCCCATGATCTGCCAATCAACGCGCTCTTGTGCTTTCTGTTTCCACGTAATACATGAAAACATTCAAATGCGAATTCATTTCTTTGTCTGCCTATGTCAGGCGTCCAGTGACGTTCGCGAGCCGGCAGGTGTTATCTCTCCGCTCTTAATCCCTCTCCAATACCAACAGCTGTGGGTGCGTGCCCTTATCTTCGCACCTACCAACCGGAGGAGGGGTGCGGGCGGACTAGCGAAGAGCGAGTGGAGACGAGAAGCGCATTGTGGCATGTGAAGGCCCTAGCATCGCGAGAGTACGGCGGAGCTTCCGCCTGTGTAGAGAGCCCTTCTTCCTGCGCCACGCTCTTCGGTCCGCTCTCTGGTACGCATATATAAATAGAGTAAATCGCGCCTCACTTTCGGCCGTTCGCTGACTGATAAATGTGTAAATAAATGGATACAGTACAAATGATGGTGTCGTCAATAATTTATGCAATTAAAATTACCACGCTGTGTACTCTCCATGCAAGAAGTGCACTCAGATTTCCTCGCGATTCCTTTCAAGGAGAAGGGGAGGGGGGGCTTGTAGGAAGAAGTATTGGGTGGGAGAAATTTTTTAGGGGCGAAGCTCTTTAAGCCACGAGTCATGCGTTTTCGATGTATGTAGTAAGTATCCACCTCTCGTTTAGTTCTTGGAAAGTCCGCTAGATGGTGGTACATTTATATAATCAATATATGATGAAAAGATGCGAGCTGGAGGTACTTGGAGTGTTAGTAGATGGATGGACATACAGACAAACAGACGCGCCGACGGACAGAACGACCCATGGTTGGATGAACGGACGGACGCTCGAACAGATGGACGGACGCATCGCTCCCCTCATCATCACTCAGTCTCTGAATATGCTGTGATTTTTTAAATCTCACCGG
Source organism: Rhipicephalus microplus (assembly GCF_043290135.1). Classification (NCBI taxonomy): domain Eukaryota; kingdom Metazoa; phylum Arthropoda; class Arachnida; order Ixodida; family Ixodidae; genus Rhipicephalus; species Rhipicephalus microplus. The sequence goes on from NC_134706.1 coordinate 73,605,905, forward strand.
TTCACCTAACCTCCTGTCTCCGCTTCGTGCATTTGCGTTTTTGGGAATTCAATCAGTTACCCTTAATGACCAGCGATTATCCTGCCTACGTGCTACGTGCCCGGCCCCTGTCCTTTTTTTCTTCTTGATTTCAACTATAATATCTTCAACCCCGGCTTGTTCTCTGACCAACTCTGCTCTCCTGTATCTTAAAGCTACACCTTTCATTTTTCTCTCCATCACTCGCTGCGTCATTCTCAATCGAAGCTGAACACTCTTTGTAAGCCTCCAGGTTTCTGCTTCGTAGGTAGGTACTGGCAAGATGCACCTGGTATACACCTTCCTCATGGGAGTTCATAGACAGATATAGTTTACGGTTAACATGATAGCGAAGGTTAAGGTAATGGCGTTACCATGCAGCAAACGTTCGTTGTGGACAGAGTAATATAGTCTAGCGGTATAGCGTTTACATGGTTTACGTGTTCCAGCTGAGAGGGTGGCGCTGCCTATCGAATGGTTATTAAGTTAGAGACAGTGAAAAGAAAATGAGAATGTTTGCCTATGCCATCGCATGAAACATTGTTACAAGTTTATTCTACTAATAATAAAAGCAAATAATTATGAACAACACACGAAGCACCAAAAAAAATGTTCGTGCTTTGTTTACATCGATCTTGTAGTTACGTCTAGTTCGAAATGAAAAGCTATCTCAAAAACTACGCTAACTTTTCTGTAATACTCGGTTGTCGAAGCTCGCTGAAGGCAATCGAAGCAACTTTATACAGTTGAACAAGTTGAAACAAGTTGAATATTGAAACAAGTTGAAGTTGAAACAAGTTGAATATTTCAACAACTATGCCAAAATCACTTAGAAGCGGGCAACCCAGAGCGCCACCATGTTCACTTACAAGAAGTACACCGACGCAAATTTTCGAATTTGACGGTTCCGTCAAATTCGAAAAATACCGCCCGTACTGTAAGCGATACGGGCAATGATAATGAATCAACATTTTTTGGGCCCAACATTATTGGTAGTGCGCGCAGACACCAGACGGGGCGGTTCCCTAGTTGTGGGACCCATATGTATCCAGCAGATGTTAGCCCCTGTCTGTATGTGCACGCTGAGTCGGTGCGGCGGGGCTGCTTAACAAGGTCTCCCATCGCTCAAGGAGTTGAGGATTCGGGGTGTCGGGAGCAAGGGACCGTGGGGGGTTCCTAAGTTCTGTGCACTCGGCCAAGATTTGCGGCAGGGTGCCATCTTATATTTTACAAAACGGACAGAGCATGTCGTGTTCCGCAGGATACCTGCGGTTCAGCAGTACGGGATGCGCAAGCCATCCCGCCTGCGATCGGCGCAATATCGTCTGTTGTTTCCTGGTTAGGTCGGGCTGCGGTTCTGGTAGTCTGCACTTTCCCTCTCGGTACATCTGGGTAATGTCCCGAAAGCTGGTAACCGGGTGTGGTAGCTCTTCCGGCTCATGCTCGGCGCGGATTGACCTTTCTACGAGCATGATAGGCGACAATTGTGTTGCCTGCTACCTGCGAGTGAGCCTGGACCCACACGAGCTTTACGGCGCTTCCAGGAGGATTGCATTTGGATAGAATGGCTCGTGCCGCGAATGAGATTACCCCACTGCGGAAGCTTCCATAGGCTATCTTTGAGTCCGTCACCACCACGTCTACGCTCGGCTCTACGAGTGCGAGGGTCACAGCCACTTCCTCGGCAATTGCACGGTCTTTCGTCCTTAGGGATGCGTTGACGATTAGCCTGTCAATGGACGTAACCACTACAGCAGCACGGTCACTGTGTTTTCGGAGTGAGGCGTCCGCGTACATGACCCTGGGGTTCTCTTCCAGCTTCCGGGCCATGGCTTTGGCCCGCGCGGTGCGCCTCTCGTCGTCCTTGCCCGGCATCATGTTCCGGGGAAGAGGCTTCATTTGAATTGTCTTCCAGTCCTCCAGAAGGGCCGCCTTGATGGGTACTGGCTCGATCTGCCATCCTATCTTGCGTAGGACAGCTCGTCCGTGCTCCGTTTGACTGAGCCGTATTCTCTGATTAGAGAGGTGGGCTTCGATGAGCTCCTCCACCGTTTTGTGGGCGCCCATGTCTAGCAATCTTAGCGTAGACGAGTATATTGGCATGCCCAGTGCTTGCTTCGTCGCTTTGCGAAGCATCGTGTTGAGGGTGTCCCTATTCGCCTTCGTCAGCTGGAGATACGGGGCGCAGTAAGTAACCCGCGACACAACGAACGCGCGTACCAAGCGCATGACATCGTCCTCTTTCAGGCCTCGGTTTCTGTTAGATACCCTTCGAATTATCCCAAGAATCTGTTCGGCTGAAGTTTTCATCTTTGTTACGGCGGCTTGTGCCTTCCCATCAATCTGAAGCAGTAGACCGAGAATCCTAATTTGCTGTGCTGGTTTGATAGCTATTCCGTCGATGGTGATAGTCACGTTAGGCGGCGGCTCCTTCTTGGGTTTTCCTTATTGGATCATGAGCAGCTCCGATTTTCCGGGAGCGCAGCTCAGTCCACACAACTTGGCATGGTCGTTGCCGCCCGCTGCAAGGCTGCCTCTGTCCATGCATCGGACCCGGCTCAGGCCATCCACAACGGGATGTCATCGGCATAGCAAGCGTGGTCCACACCTTCGATTTGCTTGAGCAGACCGTGTAGGGGCAGAAGGACCAGATTGAAAAGCAGGGGCAACAGGACCGACCCCTGAGGGGTGCCTCGATTGCCGAGCTCCTCCCCTATCCTGATGGTCGCCGTTCGGTTTGACAGAAAGTCGCTTATGTAGCCGAATGTGTGGTTTTGTTCAAATTTTGCAACATGCTCGCGTGCCACACGTTGTCTAAGGCTCCTTTCAGGTCGAGGGCGAGTATCCCACGTGGTGCGTGCTTGATTGCTTGCTTGATGATCAGCTCGCGGAGTTGGATCATCACGTCTTGGGTAGTGAGATGTTGCCTGAACCCGTACATCGTCTCCGGCACCTGATCTGTTTCTTCAAAATGCTTCTGATCTGTTTCTTCAAAGGTAACGCACGTATCCGCGAATGCGCACTTCGATTCCGGTATCACGGTACGCCCGGTATCCTGGTAAGCCCGGTATATTATAACTGTCTAATGGCAGTTTACCATTCGTGATTTGAAAATGCTTGCCATATCTGATCCACCCAATCCTTATTATTCTAGTTATTAAACTCTCAAGGTTTGGCTTGGTGGTTATTACCTGTTCTAAGTAAACTTCTTCCTTTCCCTCTTCGAGCGTCTCTTCACCTATAACCAAGCGCCGTTTTCTGCCGAGGTTGTTGCACATTACATCAGTGTTATTCATTTAAAACACTTTTAGTTGGACGTACTTATTGAGGCAACGTAGCAGCACGGCTACGGTAGGAAAGTGCGCTTACGCAGTAAGTAACGTATCTATTTCAGGGATGCGTGCGTACGCCAGTAACAAGATTTAATGCACGTAAAGTAACGCTCAGTACATTGCGGTCTCACGAGAGTTCGAACAAACGTGAAACGACCACACATGATGGCTGCAGCGGCTTATGACGCAGACAGCAAATTTTTAATTATTCTTTTTTTTCTGTAATGTGAGATATTTTGGTCCCCTCCACCATCATTATAGAAAGTAGCATACCAGCGGTATATAGACGCCGAAAAAAAATCTGTTTTTCGAACAAAGGGTCTCTCATCTCTCTTAGCTCTCTGCGTTGAAGTTCTTCTAAGTGCACATGACTATGGTAAATGAATATTGTGATAAAAATGCCACAGTATATCCACGGAGTGTATGATGATTACTAGGGCAAAGCGTCTGTGTGTCTGTCTGTATGTATGTATGTATGTATGTATGTATGTATGTATGTATGTATGTATGTATGTATGTATGTATGTATGTATGTATGTATGTATGTATGTATGTATGTATGTATGTATGTATGTATGTATGTCCATCCGCTCCTGTCAAACTAGAGCACGCATTGGACGGACGCTTCGCTCCACTCATCATCATTCACTCCATGGAAATGCTGTTGATTTCTACATATGACAGCGCCATCTATTCTATTTATTCATCAACTATACGGAAACCACCTACGCCATCTTGTGATAATATGTCCAAGGACATATGCACACATAGCCAAGCAGTGAGCAACTCACAGAATAAAGGTGGCTACATACATAGTACCAGTGCCCTTTAAACTTTGTCCTGACGCTTTGGTGAAAGTTGGATATAGGAACAGAAGGAACCGCTAGGCTGCCTTCACCCATGGTGGGGCATTGGAGCGGTCGTGGAGCTGTAAATGTACAGCATGAGCCGGAGTTGTGAAACGTTAAAAATGTAGCCGTCAATGTTGAATAAGTCTTTATAGCAATGAAACTCTAATGTAAAATTTAGCAACGAATGAGGCTTTGAAGCCATAAATTTGATGGCGTGCTGATTTCACTGTAAGATATGTTGTCACTACAAAAGCGTGCTTTTTTTTGCTGAAGCGTCCTTTGAATTTGGGAACAATCCATAGTTCTTCAACGACTCTGGTGGTTGTTCACGCATCGCGGAAGTGTGGTAATTGCAAATTTTCACAGCGCATATCCAACCTTTCAGCCAATATATATTGTCTTTCCATACGAAGACATATATCTTGAAATTACCCTATTTATGAAACCAACAGTCACTTTGAATAAATCAGTGCTTTGATTTAGCAAATAATGAGGATCAAGATGCTTCATACGACTTTTGTCTCGTTTTAGTGTTTTGTTTTGCGTAAACTTATCACTGCGGTGCCATAGCGCGTTCTACATTCAGTTGGCCATGTAATGTTGTTTCAGTTCTTCACATTGCTGGACAGCATACTGATGCTGTGCTTTCCTTGTCCTTCTTTATTGGTTTTACTGTTAGGGCGAAAGCCTTATTTGCCTTATCAAACGTGAAAATTGACAGACTGCACTCCGAGTCGCGCCGTCAACATTAGACGCAAAATTTTATTTTCTTGTTCCCACGCATTCATATCGAAAACAAATTTTTAACGCTTTTACAGCTAGCGCAAGTTTTGTAGAGCACTTTTGTGCAAACTCTCCAGCACCGTCACCCTAGTAAGCTACTATTGGTAGCATTTAAGTCTCTGTTTGACGCAATGTATGCGTGCTTTCAATTTTTCAAGCAGTAAGGAGCTACAATTAGTTCCGCTTGTTTGGCATCTAAGCTCTACACTTCTGTAATTTGAGTGCCTGTACAGAACGGCAAGCATTTAACTCATCGAGCTTCTGTATGACCAACTGGCATGCAACAAAGAAGAAGCGGCCAGTATACTCACCTTCAATAAATGCGTCATTATTTATTGCAGCTATGTCAAAATGGCTCATGCACAATGTCAAGGTCAGCTAAAGGTGCCCGGCCACGCTTGGTAGGCGGGCGAGCTCTGCATCTCCCTGCACTATGCAACTACGGCGAAACTTCACGGCCAGTAAAAGTATTTAAGCGCTCTGATACTACATACAACCGGAGGAGGCAACAACCCACACTCTAAAGAGCATCACTCCTGAAGACAACAAACTCGTTAGCCGAATGGTTTCAACGCTTGCAGTGGGATCATGGGTGCACCGAACCGACGGCGAGCATCGTCGGGGTGGAGTTTCGTCTCACCAAAAATTTCAAATTACGCCAAGAACTTCTCTCTTTGTCCTCCTTTCTCTCACTCTGTGCATCTGTTCTCTCACTCATTAGAGTTATCGTATCCCGTGCCGCACAAATTCGCGTATATGTTCTGCAGAAGAGGAAGAAGTCAAAGAGAGCGTGGGCCGGTGCCTGTTAGCTCTCTACCACACACGGCGAACCTCAAGCATAAGAACTCTGCTGTAAAACAAAAAGTTTCTTCCAAACATGCTCAGTGTCACGCGGTTCGCTGCACCTTCAAGTGCAAACCAGCATGCACCATCGGACGACGAACGGCGCGTTTTCACGCCTTACTGGATTTCCCATCCGCCCTGTTCTGCATTACGTGCTGCGTGCGTGCGTCTGTGCATTCTCAGTGAACCTCTACAGATGGAAAGCTGTTCCCTCTGCCATTACTACGCAAACGTAACCAGTTACGTTTCAGTTCCACTGATTTTGAATAGAATGGTGGAGTTCCCTCCCAAAAGAAGGTATTCCCTGACAAAGGCAGGTCCTCCTGCCGAAACGTAGGAATAAACATTTTCGCGTGTTCGTCCGTCGTTTTCCAAAGCACACACAGACACTCACATATATATATATATATATATATATATATATATATATATATGGCGAGGAACGTCAACAACCCGAAAATACAAACAAACGCAATCTCGGTACGTGCGTGTGCGCAACGCTGTGGCTTGCCGTTTCTTGCTGCTTCGTCGTCATTCGCATAGTTCCCTACATTGGCCCCCGGTGAATAGCGTAGCCAACCTGACGACTTGAGGCGTAGTCACTATAGCGGGGTCGTAATACGGCTTCAGGTGACTCACATGCACAATTTCTCGGCTACGACGGCGTAAGTCATCTGACTGTGTCAAAGGCTCAATCTCATATTTGACTGGTGACGTACGGGCGAAAATGCGGTAGGGCCCGTGGTATCGTGCCAGTGATTTAGACGAAAGGCCAGGAGTACACGGTGCAATCCAAAGCCAAACGAGAGCACCAACGTGAAAGTAGAGAGATGTCGGTCGGTGTCATGCCGTAGCTTCTGGTGGCCTTGGTCCTCGGTTGTCAGTGAACGGGCCAATCGTCTGCAATCTTCTGCGTACCTGGCAACATCATAAATTGCAGTTTACTCTGAGAAGTCGGCCGTGTATGGGAGGATAGTGTCCAGCGTGCACGATGGCTCACGTCCGTACAACAAAAAGAAAGGGGAAAACCCTGTTGTCGCGTGCGTAGCGGTGTTATATGCATACGTGACGAATGGAAGGACAGTGTCCCAATTAGTCTGGTCGGAAGCTGTGTATATTGTCAACATATCACCGAGAGTGCGAATAAATCGTTCTGTGAGGCCATTCGTCTGCGGGTGATATGCTGTCGTCATGTGATGAACCATGTCGCACTGAGCGAGCAGGGCTTGAATGGCGTCAGACAAGAAAACACGCTCCCAGTCGCTGAAAAGTTTGTGGGGAGCACCATGGCGAAGAACAAAGTTGCGCAAGATTAAAAACTCAACTTCCCTCGCGGTTGCTGCGGATATTGCTGCAGTCTCCACGTGTAATGCGTGAGGTGGTCCACGCCGACAATTATCCACCTATTTCCTGAAGATGACGTGAAAAGTGGTTCGTATAAGTCGATACTCACGCGGTCAAATGGACGCGCTGGACAAGGCAGGAGCTGAAATGTACCGGCAGGGCGTTGAGGTGGGGCTTTACGTCGCTGACATGCAGTACAAGCGCGCACGTACTTGCGAACAAATGTGTACATGCTGCGTCAGTAGTATCACTGACGCAGATGGTTGTACGTTTTGAGAGCGCTGGCGTGAGCGCTTTGAGGCTCATTGTGGGAAGCAGTACAGATTTTTGAGCGCATGTGGTTGGGTATCAGTAACAGTCATTTCCGACCTTCAGACGCGTAATGCCGCTGATTGAGGAGGTCGTCTCGAAGAGGGAAATGTGTGGCTTGACGGCGGACAGTTCTTGAGACCGAATTAGCTAACGGATCAGTCAGAAAGGCTAGGAGTTGGGAAATCCACACATCTTTGCGTTCTTCCGATGTCATGTCTGCGAAGTCTATTGGTGTTATGACAGCTTAAGAAGGTGACGAGGAGGTTGGCTCAGCCGGTAGCGGCGAGCGGGATAGCGCATCAGCGTCGGAAAGCTTGCGGCCGGATCGGTACGCCACACGAATGTCGTATTCCTGCAGGCGAAGCGCCCAACAACCAAGGCGCCCCGACGGGTCTTTGAGCGATGATAGGCAGGATAGAGCGTGGTGGTCCGTGACGACTTCGAAAGGGCGGCCATAAAGGTATGGGCGCAACTTCTTCAAAGCCCAGACAATTGCGAGGCACTCTTTCTCAGTGATGGAATGATTACATTCGGCTTTCTTGAAGGCTCAACTCGCGTAAGTGACCACGTATTCTTGGTATCCTGGTTTTCGTTGAGCCAATACAGCACCAAGATCGACACCACTGGCGTCGGTGTGGACCTCGGTAGGTGCATCGGGTTCAAAATGGCGTAGTATTGGAGGTGATAATATTAAGCGCCGAAGTGCCAAGAAGGATTCGTCGCACTCTTTTGACGAAGCAGAAACGCCTTTGGAAGTTGTCAACAGGTTTGTAAGAGGCGCGATGATGGAAGAGAAGTTGCGCACAAATCGATGAAAGTATGAGCACAGGCCGATAAAACAGGCCGGATAGTCGGCCATGGCGCGGAGTTTCGCCGGATCCGGGAGAACACCCTCTTTGCAGACGTCGTCACCCAGTATAGTGAGTTGGCGTGCGGCAAAATGGCACTTCTTGATGTTCACTTGAAGGCCCGAAGAGGTGAGACACGTGAGAATGGCACGAAGACGAACAAGGTGAGTCGAAAAGTCGCGAGAAAAACGACGATCTCGTCTAGGAAGGAGAGGCACGTGTTCCACTTGTAGCCGTGAAGGATGGTGTCCATCGTCCATTCGAAGGTAGCTGGGGCGTTGCAGAGCCCAAAAGACATGATGTTCAATTCATACAGCCCATCAGGTGTTACAAATGCAGTCTTCGATCGGTCAGGATCAGCTATTGAAACTTGCCAATATCCTGAGCGTAAATCTAAAAAGGAGAAATATTCTGCTCCTTGCAAGCAATCAAGAGCATTGTCGATGCCTGGCAACGGGTACGCATCGTTCCGAGTTATCTTATTGAGCCGGCGGTAGTCGACACAGACTCGTATAGACCCATCCTTTTTGCGCACAGGTACAACAGGAGACGATCAAGCGCTCTGCGATGGCTGTATGACACCATGCTTGAGAATATTGTTGACTTGTTCGTTGATAATGCGGCGCTCTTCTGCTGAAACTCGATATGGTCGTTGGCGTAAGGGAGCATGAGTACCGGTGACAATGTGGTGCGTGATGTTCGCTGTGCGACCCAAAGATGGTCGAGCGCAATCGAAGGCAGGACAGAACTCTCAAAGAAGGGACAAGCGTTCGCGTCTTTGTGTCGGTGATAGCTCAGCGGCAACAGAGGGCTGGAATCAGTCTGGCGCGGGAAGTGTGGCCACAGGTGGCGTCATAGCATTGAACTAGAGGTGAGGTGGGTGTTCGGCAAACTCCAGAGGGCGCAAGAGGTCAACGTCTTGTATGTTACCCAAACATTCTACGCGAAGTAAGGTAACTGGCGACGATAGCGAGTTCGCAACGAGCATGGCAGTAGCACCGGATTCCATGGTGAGTATGGCAAAGGGCAGGTGTAGGCTACGGCGGCGGGTAAATGCGTCAGACGGAGTGAACAAAACAGTTCCGGCAGGAGCGGCCGTACAGGTCAGGGCTACAAGGGTGGATGTTCTCGGTGCTATTTCCATGTCTGCAACAACGACAAGTTTGTAGGCTTCAGAAAGAGGATCTACCAAACAAGAGGTTGGGAGCGGTGTAAGGGCAACTTCTGCACGTGAGCAATCTATGATGGCCCGATGACGCGAAAGTCCCATCCAAGAATGACTTCATGGGAGCACGATGCCAGCACAAAAAAAAAATCAATGGCATAAAGTTCGCCTTGGATAATGACACGTGCAGTGCACACAGCTGTTGGTTCTATGCAGTGCGAGTTGGCCGTGTGGAGCATCACGCCCGAGGGAGGCAACGTCACCTTTTGCAGCATAAGGTCTCACAGATTATGGAAACGGCGGCCCCGGTGTCGTTAAGCGCTTGTGCGGTGGTCCCCTCAACATTGACGTCGATAACGTTTTGCGGCGAAAAAGATGGAGGCCTCAAGCAGTTCAAATTGTATGCAGCTGTTGCCTCCGGAGCTGCAGCGATCAGTTTCCCTCTTCCGTAGCAGGTCAGTGACACATAGGTGACAAGGAGCGTCATCAGGGCGATGATGACCGATGGTTTGCGTAGGGTCGATGACCGTCAGTGGTGTACCTTCATGGCGCCCTAGATGACGACAAAATTGGCCTGCCCAGGGTGTCAACTGGAGGAAGATCTCGGCGACAGTGGCGGGCGACGCGTCCAGCGATACTACAAACGAAACAGATGGGCCTATTATCCGGCGTCCTCCAAGCGTCTGAGCGACGGTAAAATGGAGCTGAAGATCTCGCGAAGAGATAAGGCGCAGCAATAGGGGTTGTAGGCACGACATAGGACGACGTGGCAGGCTGAGCATACGGCATCCGCTGTTGCGTAGGCCGAGCAGCGACGGCGGCGTACGTGAGAGGCGTAGTGACAGGTGGTTGCTAATGCATCTGTGGAAGGGCCTCAGCAACTTGGGTCCGAATGGCGTGTTGGAGGTCCGGTGCCAAAGCTTGCACGGGCTCATGTATCAGTGGCAGCAGTGACAGCTGGCGCACTACCTCTTCGCGGACGAAGTCCTTGATTGTCGAAAGCAGCGGCTGCTGATCGGTAGGATGGGCAGCTAGGTGCAAGCTTGCGAGCGTGTCTGGCGTCGTGAGGGCTTGACGAGCAATTGCGCGCTGTCTACACATTTAATCGAAGCTCTGACAGATGGAAACGAGCACAGCAATGGGGGGGGGGGGGATTTCTCGCGAGCAACATCTGGAAGGCGCTGTCGTCAATGCCTTTCAATGTGTGCCTTATTTTTTTTTCTTACTCAGGCATTGTAGAGTTGAGGTGGTTGCATAGATGCAACACATCTTCAATGTAGCCCGTGTAGGTCTCGCCTGGTTGCTGCGAACGGTGACGTAAACGCTGCTCGGCTTGAAGCTTGCGTGCCGCAGGTCGTTCAAAGACGTCCGTAATAGCAGTCTTGAAAGCAGACCACGTAGGAATGTCAGCTGTGTGGTTATTAAACCATAGTTGCCCGGTGTCCGCAAGGTAGAATGTGACGTATCCCAGCTTACTTGGGTCGTTCAATTTGTTACTTGCGCCGACTTTGTCGTACCTCACCAACCAATCTTCGCCGTCCGACTCAGTAGAGCCCGTGGAGATAGGAGGATCTCGTTGAAGATACACGGCACCGCAAGTCACATGGACGGTCTCGGTGGCCATGTTCGTGTCATGTAGAGGGGGAAGGTTACGGGAGCGAAGTTCCAGGTTTGTACGGGAGTCCACACACCTCCACCACATGTCACGTAGTTTATTTACGTACAAACCTACTGGAAGACCGAGGAACGCCAGTAGAGCGAGGAACGTCAACAGGTCGAAAATACAAACAAGCACAAGCTCGGGGCGCGCGTGTGCACCAACGCTGTGGCTTGCCGTTTCTTGCTGCTTCGTCGTCATTCGCATAGTTGCCTGCAGTATATATATATATATATATATATATATATATATATATATATATATGGGATATGGCACAACGGGAGCGTTGTCAACCAGGATAAATATATTTTTTTTCCAACAGTTTCGGGAGGGGTCCTCCCTTCATCAGGGGATGAGTTATACTGACATGAATTTCCGAAATTCGTTGCTGCCGCGTCCCTCTCGCCTTGAAACATGTTTACGAGAGTAAGAGGGAACTAGAAAAAAAAGGGGGGGGGGAGAAAAAAAGAAACGGAAAGGAAAGAAAGAAAAGAAAGAAAGTAAAAAAGAGGAAGAACCACTGTCAACACTGAGAACGACACGAACTGTCCGTGTACGTCCACATACGTTTCTTATCACGTGCTGTTCAGTTCTCGATGTGTGTCGGACCACCCAAGATTGTCGCCGCGGTGCCGGGAGGGTCCGTGATAGCGTGCGTAACGAAAGGGTTTCCCCGTAATTGGTCGGTCGGCATGCGGCGTGCGTAAAGGAAGGGTCTCCCGTTAATGGGTCGGTCGGCTCTTTTTACCTTTAATCTTCGTCCGTTTCCCCTCAATGGTCATCAAGTGGTAGGCGAACGAAAACACTTTGTATGTGCATGTGGAAAAAGGAAGAAAAGAAAACATGAATGAAGAAAAAAAGAATGGACAGTGTACACGTACGAGTCAGTCAGAGAAAAGCATGGTCTCCAGCTATCAATCTTTGTCACCAATTTCCTCCTGGCTTACTTCTCGGAGGCAGTTGAGTTTACCGAGGTCCTCGTTGATGCCGGCTACTAATGTTCGAAATTTGAAAATAACATATGTCTCACCCTGTTCGCGCTCGCGTTTATTTGAGAAACCGGACTGCAAAAGAGTTACGCTGATATTTTCAAAACTGTGGTTTGGCAGGCGCAGATGTCTAGATAAAGGTAGCTTCTGCAGTGAAGTGGCGTGGTACCGGTGATTATTGAACCGCAGCCGAAATGGCGTGTCTGTTTGGCCGATATATTCTTGTCCGCAGATGTTGCAATGTAGCATGTGTATTACGTTACTTGGAGTCACAATTAAGGCTTTCAGTTATGCAGGCTTTGATATCCGAGAAGTTCGCTTTGGATTCACGTGTTGTGAACATCTGTGGGCATACCTTGCATCGAGCTTTTCCGCAGGGATGGCACCCTGATTGAAATTTGGGGGTGGTTGTTTTTGTTCTGACAAGAATGTCCTTCAGATGTTTATCCCGGCGGTACACCACGTGAGGTGGCTTCGCGAAGATAGAAGTTAGTCGTTTGCTTTGCCTGATTATGTTGAAATGGCGGGACAGTATGTTGTTGATTCGTGGCGCTGATGAGGAGTAAGTTAGTACAAGGTTCGTTTGGGAAGTCGTTTTAGATAATCTGTTTGGTCCCTTAATAATATCATTCCTGTTCACGTTGCGAGCACGTAGTATGGCATCGTCAATAATGTCTTCCGGATAATTTTGTTTCAATAAAGAATGCTTTAGGTGTTCCGCGTGTCTGTCAAATTCCCGCATATCGGTGCCTATTCTTCGGTACCGGTAGGCCTGAGAATATGGAATACCTGTTTTGCAATGCTTTGGGTGGCTTCTGTTGAAATGTAGGTACATTTGACGGTCTGTAGGCTTTTTGTAAAGGTTTGTTGACAAGCGGTCATTGTCGACCGTGACAGTGACGTCCAAAAAGTTAATGCTAGTTTTGGAAAGTTTGTGCGTGAATTTTATTGACGGATGGCATTTGTTAAAATCCTCTATGAAGCGGAAAAGACTTCCCTCATCATGGTTTCATATTATAAAAATATCGTCTAAGTATCTTCTGTAGTAGAAAGGTTTCAAGGTGCGTCCCTCAATAAATGGGATTTCAAGTGAAGCCATAAAGGTGCTCGCGAAGTTTTGGGCCATTTTCGTGCCCATTGCAGTGCCACTTACCTGAAGGAAATGTTTGCCTTTGAACTCAAATTGGTTATAATTTAGTACAATTTCAAGAAGTGTAAACAGTACCTCACCACTTACACTAGTTGATGAGTCAGATTTTACATATTCAGAAACCATAGCCGCTATTCCATCATGGTGGGGTATGTTGGTGTACAGTGAGCAGACGTCCATGGTCACCAGAAAACTGCCACCTGGGATGTCGAGACTTGAAGTTTCGCAGATGAAGTGGTTTGTGGCCTTTAGGTAATAAGAAAAATTTCGGGGGATGTTTTTTATTAAGGAATTGATGAATTCTGATATATTTTTTGTTGACGTGCTGTTACTGGATACTATCGGACGTCCCGGATTACCTGCCTTGTGTATTTTGGGGAGCAAATAGAATCGACCGGGAACAGCATGGGCCGGTAACATTGCTTTTAACATTTAGCCGGTAATTTTTTCGTCCCGGCGGAGATTGTTTAGGGTTACTTTTTTCTCCCTTTCAAATTCGGGAGTCGGGTCAGTTGGAAGTTCTTTGTAGAGTTTTGTGTCTGATAGCTGTCGTTCCCCTTCCTTTAAGTAGTCTGACGTGTTTAGAATTACTATGTAGCCCCCTTTATCAGCCGGTTCGATAGTTTTTTCAGTGTTTTTTTTTTGTAGTTCATCGAGTGCCCTTCGTTCTGACTTTGATATGTTGTTTCAAAATGGCCGTTTTTTTCATACGCTCTGATGATATCGTTTTGAACTGCTGATATATACATATCGAGGTGTTTGTCCCTCTGCTCACCCGGACACCATGATTTGTCACCACCAATCACTCTATTCTCGTCCGTACAGTCCTTGTGATCATGAAAGTATTCACGGAGGCGGAGATTACGCGCAAAGTTATCGGGGTCTTGGTACAGTTCAAATTCATTGAATCTACCGGATGATGGACAAAGGTTAAGCAATTCGACAAAAGTTGAAGCTGAGCGGGTGTGAGTGTTGTGTTTGACAGATTGAGGACATTTTTCTCATAAGTTTTCGGCTGCTCTTGGCTATCACGTGGCACGGGAGTGTCAGCGTCATATTCGAGAGTAAGGATGTTTTGATTAGAATTGCACTGTAGTTTTGAGTTCTCATTTTTCTCCTCAAAGTTAGGTTGTGGTACGGGTGGTCCTTGGCGTGCTTGTACGGCCTCATTCCTGTTTTCCTGTTGCAGAGCAGTGGAGCTACTGCAGTCCCGCTTGAATTTTCTATTTTTACTACTGAAATTTCACCTCTCTTTTTTAGTTCATATCTTTCCAGTTCTCTTGCCTCATGCTCTCCGAGATCAGATACCAATTGCTGCGTGGCCTCCTTGACACTGTATTCGGCGGCCTTACGCTCACTATGGTCCGCAATGACCCGAGTCAGTTGCAAGGACGCTTCTAGTAATATTTTTTCCCACTTCCCCCTTTCTGCTTCACTTAGTGTAGACATTGAGGGGTTGCAGGCTAGGCGGAGGCCCTTAGGTGCAATTTCGTGAGGTAGATATTTGGTTAGTTTTTCCGCGTGTTTTTCGTATTGCACCCGCTTTTCAATGATTTTTCTAATCGATAGAAATGAGTAGACCATGCGTGTTTAAGACTGCCCGTACCTTTTGTTTTTCGTGTCATTTGGAAGCCGCCGCCTTGGTCTTCGCCGCATTCGTCCGCCTGGTGTTGTAATGCCTCGCTTGTGGTAGTGGCGACGTCATCACTGCTGGGACCCTGGATGGCTCCTTGTGTCCCTCGGCTCCCTGTTGTTGAGTGGGTTTGGCACTGGAGTTTGCCGTGCAAGCCGTTGCCACCGATCTCTGACTCACTGGTGGAACTCGCTGGCTCGCTGGCCTCGCTGGTGGTAGTGGCGACATCGTCACTGCTGGTGCCCTGGATGGCTCTGTGTGTTGCTCGGCTCCTTGTTGTTGAGGGGGCTTGGCACTGGAGTTGTCCGTGCAAGCGATTGCCACCGATCTCCATGCCGCCGACGTCCATCGCAGCTGCACCCTCGTGTGCTGCGCCAGCAGCGCGACTCCCTCGAAGCTTGCATGTAAGCCGTTAGCAGCCAGGAAGCGGCGCAGCGGGAGTGTTGAGAAACCATGTTCAACGTAATAGACGCCTGCTCCCAACAACCCGTAGTGGCAGAGACGGCGGGCCTCTCTGCTGAATCGCTGCACCTCCATATTAAACCGATTCATTGATCGCCAGTTCGAGTCCCGCCGTCGGCGATTGGGTGCGCGAGGTAGTGGCAGACTAAGATGCAGTGTCTTGATGTTCGGGCGCTTCTGCCTCATTCGCTTCAAGGCCTCCCTTAACGAATCCAGTGATCTTGAAGAGCTCGTCTTCAGGATGTCCGTAGTGCCCACATGCAGATAAGCGTGTTTCTGCATGTGGGCACCACGCTGTTCAAATGGCGAGCTATTCATATGAACCTCTTACCGCTGTCGGCGGCCATCGCGGGGAGGGGGGGGGATTGTGTTTTCAGCATTATCAGCAAGATGGCCCAGTGGGTGCGCGGCGGCTCTCACCTCTCACGCGTACTTTGGCCCGCGTAAAGAACAATTGAGAGTACGGTCGATCGCAAGCCCTTATCTTGCAGTTGGGAAAATCGTACGTCGTGGCTAGCCTTTGGGTTTCGTCGGAACAATTTCGTTGCAGTTACCGGGCACACAAAGTTCGCTGCAATCGTTGCACAGCCTCCTTTCGCGAAAAGGGCGTGATATTTAGACACGGCGAAGTAACATCTGAGACGCTTACTCGCATTCACCTGTACCTGCGAGTACGTTTCATTCGTCATTTGTGTGCGAGAAACGCGGGGAATGTTTCAATTTGCTTGCCTTTGTGCGCGTGATCCTCCAATGTGTTGCTGTCGCTTTCATTGCTTCACCTTTGCGGCAAAGCTGTGACTTTTTTTCTCATACGCACAGCTTCCGAGAAGTCTTCCGAGACGCTAATGTCTGTACCCTTGAAATTTTTTGCCTTATTTCAAATAGTTTGCTTTTCTTTGTAGCTGGTAAATTTGCCGATTTGTGGGCGTTTTTTATTTGGGTGAAACTGCCTTAGTCGATGTGCTCTTGGATTTTGCACAATTCTGTCACTCTGCCTTCACATTTCATAGCCTTCTGAAGTTAATCATTATCTTCGACGCCATAGAAGACCAGGTGATTACATCCGCTCCTGTTCTCGATATCGTCAACATTTGCAGCCAGAGCTTCAATCCCAGCCCAGTTTTGCTCTATACGTGTGTGGCCGTCTAAACCAGCTACCTGCAGCTGGTTTAGACTACCAAATAAATTTCTCAAATTTATATATCGTTGCTTCAAGGGTACTCAAGCAATTTTTAAGTCAACCATGGCCTCCTGCCTCGCAGCTTGATGGTTTTCTATCAATGATAACTTGTTTTTTATTTCGTTTTGTCTGCTGAGAGGTTCCCTTAGTAGAGCATTTTCCGGGGCAGGATTCACCTCAACGTCACCGCATACCAGCAATAAGAAAAAATTAAAAAGCAAATCACTGCAACAGTAGAAAATGACGACGCCTACGATACACACACATTTTATTATTCGAGTGAGAACAAGCACACGCGAAAAGTAGAAGGGGGGGGGGGTGGAACCTGCGACAATACAACAGCATTTTAACAACAGTGAAAATTTTGTAAACTGACCCGTAGGGTGAACTAAACAGTCGTGAACGGCAGCGCCATCGCAGGGCCAGTTTGACGCCCGAGAGAACAACTGCCATTCCATGGTTTTTGTAGCTCGAAGTGTTGCGCGTCGCCCCGCCGCGGTGGTCTAGTGGCTAATGTACTCGGCTGCTGACCCGCAGATGGCGGGATCGAATCCCGGCTACGGCGGCTGCATTTCCGATGGAGGCGGAAATGTTGTAGGCCCGTGTGCTCAGATTTGGGTGTACGTTAAAGAACCCCAGGTGGCCGAAATTTCCGGAGCCCTCCACTACGGCGTCTCTCAAACTCATATCGTGGTTTTGAAACGTTAAATCCCACATATCAATCATCAATCGAAGATCTGCGCGTCATGCACCATGGGTTCGTCGACCAGTATGTCGCAGTGCCAAAATTGGTGGCAAGACAGGTTTCATTTCCGGTTTGACCGTCAAATTGGCTTTCCAGCAACGGTCTTGGAGTTGAAGCTGCGTGATCGCCGCGGAACAGTTCAGGAGTTGAAGCTCTCTAATCGTTTTCCAAATCCACAATGCAACGTAGCTGACACGGGTAATTTTCCACGCACACCTGCAGGATGAACAAAACCATCGTGAACGGCACCGTCATCGCAGAGCCGGTTTTACGCCCCCTGTGTCAGACGCAGTATTAATGAGGTGTAACAAACAAAAATAAAGGAAAGTATAGGTTAAGGTAATATACCGAATTTTAATATGACTCTGACGAAAGAAAAGTGGGGGAAATGAGAGTTTGCCATAGGCAGGAACTTTCGCGGTTTCTGCCCACCGCAAGTCATGTTTTCGCCAACTTTTCTTCAGATTCACGCTACAATTCCGCCTTTAACATCCCGTATACTTTTCTTGGCATTATTTATTGGTGGTGTCATAATTTATATATATATATATATATGTATATATATATATATATATATATATATATATATGTGTGTGTGTGTGCGTGTGTGTGTTGTTACAGGGCAAATAACATTACTGGACTAATTACAGAATGAACTCGGGGTGGACAAGATGGCGTCCAGTTCGTTCGTAGAGACAGACCACGACATCTTTCTGCCTGTCCTCTTCATCGTTCTCGTCCGCCCGTTACATGATTTCGCCGGCAACTGGAGCACCGACCCGGCGCTAATCAGGAGGCTTTGGAGCGTTCAGGCTTGAGTCGCGTTACATTTACTATGTCTGTGTGAGGGTGAATGATAGCGGGGTTCATAGCGGAGATTTTGTAAGTGACGTCAGTTACTTGGCGTAAGATGCGGTAGGGACCTGAATAGCGTGGGAGTAACTTCTCTGAAAGTCCACGGTGGCGCGAAAGGGGCCAAATCAGAACGAGATTTCCGGGTGTGAGGGGGGCGCCACTGTCTCGGCAGCCCCAGTAAGTCGTGCTCTACACAGGCTCCCTATACGTTTTCACGTGCATCCCCGAAAATTCTCGCCCCGCTGCCGTGGTCTAGTGGCTAAGGTACTCGGCTGCTGACCCGAATGTCGCGGGATCTAATCCCGGCTGCGGTGGCTGCATTTCCGATAAAGGCGGAAATGTTGTAGGCCCCTGTGCTCAGATTTGGGTGCACGTTAAAGAACTCCAGGTGATCAAAATTACCGGAGCCCTCCACTACGGCGTCTCTCATAATCATATATGGTGGTTTTGGGACGTTAAATCTCACATATCAATCAATCCGAAAATTTTCACCTTAGCGAATTCGCACCAATACCAGTTTATTCCTGACGTCTCCAGGAATCTCCGCAAGCCTACTTCGACGTAAGTCGATCCATTTCCAGTCTTTTTCGACAAGTTTTTCATCGCGCCACGCCTGCGGCTAGTGAAGCCTGACAACGACCTTCCCAACTGCTGCACCGTATGCGGTAACTACTCGGTGTGCACGCGCGTCAGGACGGCCAGCTCCCACTTCTTGCCCTGCAACTCCAAACCAGCTTCACGTCTCCTTTCTCGCTGCCTCCGGCAGCCGACATTCCCGGCCGCTTCAAAATTGGCTTTTAGTTGACGCGCCGTGTTGTTCCCGGTATTTCTTGACGCGGCCTTACCGCTCGCTTCACTGGGCGTCGCGCACTTGCGCATGGCCGGTGTGCTATGAAGGTGATCATCTCGGGCACAAAAATTACCCCGAATGAATTTGAAGCCAGAGAATGGCTTACGCAAGTGAACATGAGCCGTGAAGCCCGTACATCAGCAGGGACCACCATCCCCCCGAATTCCAACACCCACGACACACAATCTTCGTTCCATAAAACCTCAAATGGCATGAATGATAATATCGTGGCGACCGATCGACACCACGCCAACGTGGGCGGCAACTAGCCCTCAACACGGTGGCTTCCATGCAGCCTTGCTTGCCCAGCGATGCCCTCAAGTGCATAGGCCACCCCAAGGAAGACTCCTACTCTCCTAGATTACCTACTTTCAACTGTTAGAAGCTGTTTGCGCTGCAGCAAACTTCCCCAAGGCCTAAATTCACGATGAAGACCTCATTCGAGTAAACTCCAGTAAACTTCATTCCAATGTTAGAATAAAAAAAATTTAAGGCATGGGAAAACCTGCTCCTGCCGAAGCATACCAAGTTAAAAGCCGACTAAAAATTAATTAAAAGGAGTTTTAAACTCAACCCAAAGCGCAATTTTATAGAAAAGCCAATAGAAGAATGAAATTGTGGACACGGTAAGGCAATATCATGTCCTAAGGTGCAGGCTCGACGAGCACAGAGGAATGTGGAGCTGTTTTTTAATTAATTATGAAGCATACACGTTTGTGGCATTGACATGTCTAATCAGTAAGCAAAAGGGTGGAAGAAGGATACAGATAAAGTAAAGAGGAAAAGATCAAGAAAAGGCAAAGGGCAAAACATTGTAGATGATTGTCAAGCTCTTGACATTGGCACTGTTACGGTAGTATCGCTCATGAATAGGCGTCGGTGTGATGCCGGTTTGTCCAGTTGACACAGTCTTTTAGTCGAGTGGTGGCTGTAAACCTTGTTGTCGTGGGGGCAGGAAGAAACCACCTGAGTTACTGGGAGTGGAAAAACACAGCAGGCCAACACCAACACCCCGCCCACACACGTGTTTCGCAAAAAGGAGGTTGCACGGCAGGGCACACCGGGGCTCCGAGGCCCCACCGTAATGGCCACTAGGTGTTTCCCGCTATGCGAGCCGACGTATGTATATTTGTGTTAATCTTGTGTAGTTTGGCTCTGCATCGATGATGGCGAGCGTTGCGCGAAGTTGTAACGCACGATTGCACGCAGACTGTAGAATCTCCGTGTATCGTGCTGCTTGGTAGTCAGCCTTTGGCTCAATGCTGTCTGTAAAAGGCAAGGTAATAGGACACACGCGCACAACACGAGACATGTCCCTACAGTATGCACCGCATGAACAACGACAAGAGTCTGCCAATTTAATGAAAATGGTGGGGGAAGCGTCCGTATCCGGTTAGTATTGTCACAAGCGTGTGTGATGGCGAGAAGAAAGATGGTATGTCACAGAGGTCCTGTACCCAACGGTACAGCTCTGTGTGTCTGTATTCTGTTCGTCGACGTGTCGTTCACCTCGGGAGGACTTCGCGTCGAAGCTGTTGCCACACTACGCGACAGGGTATGGGAATATCACCGGTAAGACCTATACGGAAAGCATGCTATGAAGTCACCAACCTCGTTGTCGAAAATCCCGGTGTGGCCAGGAATATAATAGAGGTTGACGCGGTTGTTTTTTTTACTATTGATAAGGATTTTCCTAATTTGTAGGACGTGAGGTTCTGTGTCGCTCGGCGAAGCGATTGTCTGTAACAAGGACAGGCAGTCCGTATATAGTGATATCGGAAATTTATACCGAGACCTAGCGCATGTTTTAATGCTTCAAGGAACCCCAAAACCTCAGCCGCATAGGATGATGTCGCTCGTTTAAGTCGAAAGCGGCCGACGTGGATTTAGAGGACCTCACGTGAAATGCGACGTAAGCTGCTCCCGACGCACGGGTTGTGTACGACTCAACCGTAAAAATATGCACCGAGCGTGTCGCAGTGCAGTTAGTGTCTGCTGTCCGTTTAGTTGTTGGAAGTTGAGGACTACCTGTAAGGAGGTGTGTTCAACGACATCCTTTTGCGGTAATGCCACGCAGTCAGGCCAGAAACGAAGAGAGCCGAAGGCCACGTATTGCCATAGCGCAAAAAGTGGGAACTCACCGTTGAGGCGCTCGGGCTCCATATCTATCGGCGGCGCCGATAGATGGAGTGCTGTCATAATAGATGTAAGATACGCACCTGGTATAGCTAACAGTGTTAGGCACTGTATGGTTACCTTGCGTGCGGGAAGCCTACAATTTATATGGTACTCTCCCCACCATATAGGACAAGCGTAGGTCAGCGCTGGAAGCACCACCTGGCGGTATAATAAAACCATGTGTTTTGGTAGGATCGATTACCTAAGCATTGCCTAACAGGCTGCCACTCGAGCCGCAAGTGTTCACCATCACGCAGGAGCTCTGCGTGGCAAAAGGACAGCCTGATATCGAAAACGACACTCACTAGCGTACTGAATCTTTTGACTCGACAGGCCTTGGAGCACCGGGTAAGCGCACAGAGAAACGGGCCCAAGTCATACCGACCACGCCGTTGGCGAATAGGACGCAGATAGTCTTGTTATCATTGATAGATACTTTGACAGACTTGGTCCATTTCAACAACGATGTCAGTTTACAGTGAAGTGCGTATAAGATTGGTAATACACACAATGAGCCCTAAAGTTAGAAACTGTCAGGGGGACTCCCATACATGATGTTAACGGGAGAAGAAACAATATATACAACATTAAGTTGTTACGGTATCTTCAGTAAGAAAAAAAGCACGGTGTGAAGAAACGAAACTAGAAAATACATATATGTTAAGCAAGGCAAAGAAGAAAACTCTTTAGAACAAACAAGTGCGAGTTATAATACAAAACGTAAGGACAATAAAACATGTAGCAATTGCTATCGCTACATTAAAAAGCACTTGCCAGGAAGAAGACACTGTTGTAAAAAATATTTATTTAATTTGTTTTTGAATGTATGTTCTGTTGTTGATGATTTTATTACGTAAGGAAGAGAATTTCGCAGCTCAATTCCTATAAATGTGGTAGTGAACTTGCCGTAGTTTGTGCGAACTTTAGGCAGAAGGTGGTTTTCAAGCTCAGAAAACCTAGCAACATTATTCTTTAAAAGGCTTTCCACGGCAGTGCCATTTATATGCACATTACCGCGAAAAAGCCTTTACATCACAACTGATAACTTCAGCAGAAAGAGGTGATAAAGAGGATGTATATTTAAATTTGGATAAAGTGGCGTTGCATTGGTTAAGAAATGGCTGAAAGGCATGAGCCAAAGCGCTTGATTCTGTAGGCGTTGTAGTTGGTTGAGGTGGGTCAAATATGTGTTACCCCAGGCTGATATGCAATGAGATAAATGGCAGTGAATGTGTGCGTGATAAAGGGAGTGGATTGTGTGCGGCGGAAAATATGAATGTGTTTTGATTATGGCGCGTATTCCAAAGGTTACCTTGCGAATGAGTGATTGTGCATGAAGATTGAATTTCATATGCCTGTCAAGAACTACACCGAGAAACGTACTGTTGGATATAGGAATTAAATTATCGTCCAGACGCACAGATATAGATTTTGAAAGTACAGTCAAGGAGAATGCAAACTATAAAAACGGTTTTTATTGGAATAATTTTTAACATGTGCATTCGACACCAAGAACTTATATTATGTAGATTCATGTTAATGTTTCGTTGTAGCTCATCGATATTATTAGCATAAGTAAAAATGGTCGTGCCATTACATATAAAATACAGTCTGTAGCGGTCAAAACATTAGTTACATCATTAATAAGTAGCAACAAGAGCAGCGGGACAATGATCGAGGCCTGAAGAACACCTTGACTTACTTTCTTAGCTGCTGAAACTTTACCGTCAATCTGAACAACTTGACTGCGATTGCACAGATAACTAGGTATAAATTGTAGTGCAGGGCTAGTTATGCTACACGATTCAAGTTTATGTATTGTGTCAAAAGCTTTCGTTAAATCTATAAATACGCCACCAACTACGAAGCCTTGGCTGATTGCCCTTTTCATTTTATCAGTAAGGGTTAGAAGCGCAAGCTCAGTGGAATAGCCAGGCTCAAAGCCGCACTGTTTAGATGTCAAAAGACTAAACTTTGTCAGGTAGGATATTAATCTTGTATGCATAAGATGCTCGATTTCTGTGCTGAAAATTGGAAGAATACAAATGGGCGTATAACTACTCAGAAGTTAGCGAACACCTTTTTTTGTGAACAGGTGTTATTCTACCAGCTTTTAAGAAATCGGGATTTATGCCTGCTTTAAACATCTTCTTAACAATATCTGCAATGACAGGAGATAGCTCACTAGAGACTAACTTGATGTGAGATGGATGAACAGAGTCAAGACCAGGTCTCGTGGACCTGAGCGAAGTTATAATATGAAGAACTTCCTCTGCAGTCGTAGGTCGCAAGAAGAAAGGATAAGGCTGGCGATGTATTGTTGGTAATGAGGGATTTCTCAGAGATTGACAGGTACTGCTGAAATACTCACTGAACGCATTGGCGATATCAGTTGGATGGCTGTATGTTTCTGCTTCAGTTATATTTTTCGTTATCTGTTCATGGCATTTATTATTTAGGAATTCGTTGATGACCTGCCAGTTGCTCCTGGTATCATTGCCATTATTTATTTTTTTCTGAAAACATTCTCGTTTTGCACGTTTAGGTGTGGCTGCAAGCGTGTTGTAATATTTCTTGAAACGAATTTTGAGTTCAGAGTTAAATGGCTCACAAGTAACTCTTTTCTGAAGCTGGCTTTTTTTCAAAATACATCGAAGTAGCGCCCTTGTAACCCAACGTTTTCTAGAGTTACTTAAATGACGAGCTACGATATGTACCGTCGTGCATTTGTTAATGCATTGTGTAAGTATATATAGTAAAAAATAGTTGATAAGCCTTTTCAGCGCAGGATTCACTTATTACGACGGTTCGGTCAATTGATTGTATCATAAATACGAATTTTTCTAGAATTAAAAGATATACTCTCTTTGTTTTCCTTACACTTATAGTTTTCTGTGGCCAAAGTCAGGAATATAGGGTAATATAGGGTGCTCTGTGTCCACAAGTGCTCCCGCGGGAAATTGCCCTCGCCATACTGACTCCCTCTGACGAATGCGTCATCTCAGCTCTATCTTCGAACGATGGTGGACACTGTAGCTACACGCATGCTCGATCTTCGCAAGCAAGCCCGTCTGCTTACGTTAAAAAAATGATCGAGCCAGACGTTTTGCCGCATCAAGCTGACGCACTCTTTCACGTCCTTGAGTCATACTAGGACGAATTTGACATTTGTGATCGTCCGCTTGGTCAAACCACTGCTGTAAAGCACCGCATTGACACCAGCGATGCCTCCCCTGTCCATCGGCAGCCATACCAGGTGTCTCCAAACGAGCGTCACATAATTCAAGCAGAAGTCGACAAAATGCTCGACAGAGACATAATAGAGCCATCATGCAGTCCATGGGCTTCCCCTGGAGTTCTTGTCAAAAAGAAGGACAACACTTGGCGATTCCACGTTGACTACCGACATCTGAACAAGATTACTAAAAAAGACGTCTACCCGCTCCGCACATAGACTACGCCCTGTATTGTCTTCACGGCGCTAAGTATTTTTTGTCCATTGATCTAAGATCAGAATACTGGCAAATTGCTGTCGACGATATGAACTGCCAAAAAACCGCTTTTGTCACGCCCGAAGTTCTTTACCAGTTTAAAGCCATGCCCTTTGGGTTATGCAACGCTTCGGCCACCTTCGAGCGGATGATAGACCCTCTTTTGCGTAGGTTCAAATGGTCAATTTGTTTATGTTACCTTGACGACGTTATCGTCTTTTCTCCGACCTTTGAGACCCAATTCGACTACCTATCCTCAATACTTGCTGTTTTTCGCTATGCCGGTCTCCAACTGAACTCGTCAAAGTGCCACTTCGGATGCCAGCAACTAACCATGTTGGGCCACCTTGTCGACTCTTCTGGTGTACGCCCTGATCCCGATAAAGTACGAGCCATGCGGACCTCATTCCGACCTGCACCATTCCTTATTCCCCATTCCGACCTGCACCAAGGAAGTCCGCAGCTTTCTCGGTTTGTGCTCGTATTTTCGACGTTTTGTGAACAACTATACGGAAGTAGCCCGTCCTCTCACAAACGTAGTGAGAAAAAATGTCTCATTCACATAGGTGCTGCGCAGGCTACGGCGTTCCCTACACTTATTGCATTGCTAAGAGAACCACCTGTTCTGGCCAATTTTGACAACGCCGCCCCTACAGAAGTCCGCAGCGATGCCAGTGGCCACGGAATTGGTGCGGTTTTGGTCCAGCATCAAAGCGGCTGCGCCCGCGTTATCGCCTATGCCAGCCGTCTCCTCTCACAGGCGCAAAGGAACTACTCAATCACCGAAAGAGAATGTCTGGATCTCGTTTGGGCAGTAGCGAAATTTCGGCCCTATTTACACGGTCGACATTTCACCGTCACAACCGACCACCACGCACTTTGCTGGCTCGCCTCTTTGAAGGACCCCATTGGGCGCCTTGGTCGATGGGCATTATCACTCCAAGGGTATAACTACTACTCGGTGTCCTACAAATCTGGCCGCTTACACCATGACGCTGCCTGCTTATCTCGGAATCCAGTGGACCCACCTGAGGCATTCGATGAAGCGCCATGTGTCCTGTCTCTCACCGCTTTAAGCAACATCCTGGAGGAACAGCGCCGAGATCCTGTCTTACGTAACATTATCGAGAAGCTTCATTCTGCAGCACCCGATCCATCTACTCAATTGTTCGTGCTCAAGGATGGCACACTGTACTGTTACAACGTCCGCCCTGATGGACACGAACTGCTCCTTGTGTTACCTTCCCACTTATGTGCGAGCATGATCAGCAAGCTCCACGACGCTCCCACTGCCGCTCACCTCGGACTGTCTCGGACGTGTGACCGTGTAAAGCGTCAATTTTACTGCCCCAGTCTTTATCGCTCAGTCCGCAGCTACGTCACCTCATGCGACCAGTGTCAACACCGAAAAAAACCTTCGGTGAGCCCTGCTGGGTTCCTCCAACCACTTGACGTCCCTTTCATTCGTTCTTTCGACTTGGTCTTGACTTCCTAGGCCCTTTCCCTGCGTCCACTTCTGGGAATAAGTGGATAGCTGTTGCGACGGATCACACAATGCGGTACGCCATTGCACGGGCTTTACAAACCAGCTGTGCCACAGACGTTGCCGATTTCTTTCGGCACGACGTCATATTCCATCATGGTGCACCAAGCCAACTCCTCACAGATCGCGGGCACTATTTCCTTTCCCGAGTATTTGACGACCTGCTTCGCTCCTGCGAGACAAAACATAAATTTACGACAGCCTACCACCCGCAAACTAACGGACTGACTGAGCGATTCAAGCGGACTTTGACCGATATGCTCGCCATGTACGTATCGTCCGACCCCCAGGACTGGGATGTTGCCCTTCGTTACGTTCACCTATAATTTCTCACGCCACGATGCAGCTGGTTTTTAACCTTTCTATCTCGTGTTTGACCGTGATCCAATTTTACCGTTCAACACCATCTTTCTGACAGCCGTCGACTCGACGACCGAATACGCCCGCGATGCTATCACCAGAGCTCGAAAAGCACGAGAAGTTGCCCGTCAGTGCCTCTTAGCATTGAAAGATCAGCAGCGGCACCGTTACAACTCCCATCATTGCCCAGTTTCCTTTACTCCTGGTTTTCTTGTGCTATTGTGGAATCCAACCAGGCGCGTTGGACTTTGTGAAAAACTGCTTTCCCGCTACTCGGGACCCTACCACGTATTGCACCAGGTGACAGATGTGACCTACGATATAGCCCCACTCGAGTCTTCCTCCTCCTCCCCTTCACTATCTACAGGCATTGTTCATGTATCTCGCCTTAAGCTTTACCACTCGGCAACATCATAGAAAGCACCAAGACGGTGCTTCAGCACCCAGGGGTTATGTTA
The DNA here is from genome assembly GCF_043290135.1 of Rhipicephalus microplus. Taxonomy (NCBI): domain Eukaryota; kingdom Metazoa; phylum Arthropoda; class Arachnida; order Ixodida; family Ixodidae; genus Rhipicephalus; species Rhipicephalus microplus. The sequence continues at coordinate 73,632,952 of NC_134706.1, forward strand.
GGAGACAATGCCCCACAAAAGCGAGTAGATAGGCGCGGAGAAAGACGACATGATTTTGGTGTAGGGCCCCCCCTTTGTGGGTATGCGCCAGGGTAAGAAGGATCATCATCTTCAGCTCTTGTTCTCCATCTGGGCTTGCGCGTTGGCGTAGTGTAAATATATCTTGAAACGCCTAGTATCGCGTGTACCTTCACTTAACAATATATATATATATATATATATATATATAGGCAGGCATGGTGGTTGAGTGGCCGTAGCGTTGCATATAGTCTAGTAGAGTCTAGTAGATCCTCCGTGAGCGGTCACAACGTGGTTTATTTCGACGTTTCGGCCTAGAGTCTGGCCTTCATCAGGAATAAAGATACAGTATGTCGGTGCTCAGCTTTATACAATCTCAAATCAGAGGGCAAGGAAAGAGGGAAAAAAAAGGAAAGAAAAAAAAAGAAAAGAAAAGGAAAGAAAAAAAAAAGAAAAAGAGAAAAATAGTATACGGTGGACCCCCTCGGGTGCCCCCCTTCCACTTTTCCCTCCACTTCCCCCCCATCTCTCCCCCCCTCTCCCCTTCACCTTTCTGAAGTCAGCGGTCTGTGTATGTTTCCGTTCACTAGCGCATTCCTCCCGATCAGACGGCCCTTCCTGGCACTGGCGGTTCGGTGTGGGGCAAAAAAGAGCTTTTCAGGAAGAGCTTTTCAGGAACTACTCGGGGTCCCGTAAACAATTCGTCGTAGAAGGACGGGGGCCGCGTATTGTGGCAGAGGCTGGTCAGCGGGCATTTTAGGAAGTTCTAAGCCTTTAACTACTCCGCGCCCTGTCAACATTTCGTCGTACAAATAGGGGTGCCCCGTATTGCGGTAGGCTGTGCAAGCGCGTGCAATGCGAATTCCTGGCCCGCTTCTAAATTACGCGTGTCGTGGGGGCCTCCTGGCTGTGCACATGGTTGCTGCTGGGCATGTCGTGCATGGCACAATTGATTGGGTAGTAAAATAAAACAAAACAGACGACAGCTGCACTTAGGAAGAGTAGTTACACTTGGAATTGTTTTAGGTTGTCCAGTGCCCTTCGCAGCTGCAGTGCCGTGAACTCAGTTACCATTTTCATTGTTGCCGTTATTGTTTTCTAATGCTTTAATTGCTGCAAGTGTACCAGGATTCTCATTTATTCCTCTATCGAGGGTGTTAAATCGGTGGATAAGGTATGACTCTCGTTGTTCACGTTCTCGATTTGATTTAAATCCCGTCTCTAAGAGCGTTACTGATAGTTTGTCGAATGCATGGTCGGGAAGATTGAGATGTTTTGATAGAGGTAGACTTGGGGCTGATTTCGCATGGGCTCTGTGATTATTGAAGCGAATCCTAAATGGTGTTTCTGTTTGTCCGATGTACTGCATACCACACACGTTGCATTCGAGTAGGTACACCACATTAGAGGAATCGCATGTTAGGTTTCCTCGTATGTTAATCGAAAACTTGGATTGCGTGCTGGTTGCTTTGTCTGTTTCTCGCATCGCCTTACATACAAGACATCGTGGCTTTAAGCAAGGGCGGCATGAATTATTGGGTGGTGATGTGTTAATTTGGGAGTGGACAAGGGTGTCTTTGAGGTTACGTGGTCGTCGGTAAACGACGCCTGGAGCAGATGGGAATGCGCGTTTCAGACGTTCACTTTGTTCCAGAATGTTGTAATGTTGTTTAAGGATTTTGTTTACATTGGGGGAGTTTCTGCTGTAAGTCAAGCAGAGGTTTGTTCGTTGTGGGTCTTCTGAGTGAGTGAGTGAGTATGCACTTTATTAAGGTCCTGAGAGGAAAGAAAGCGGTGCCGAAAGCCCCGCCATCAATCCGGCGGCTCCACCCAGGTCGGGACCGGTAGACAGAGTCTCTCGGCGACGGCCCGGGCCCTCTGGACAGCCTTGAGCTGGGCGATGAGCTCTGTGCTTCGAAGGGCGGAGTCCCAGGAGGACTGGTCAGAAAATTCTGTACCCACGTTGGCAGGGCACAACCAGAGCATGTGGTCGAAATTGTTATACTCGTTTCCACAGTGTGGACATGCAGTGGAAAAGTCCGGATTAATCCTGCTTAGTGTCGTTGGTGTGATGTATGTACGTGTCTGCAATTGTCTGTAAGTGATTGCTTGTGCTCTGTTCAGATCTCTGTGAGGAGGAGGAAAAGTTCGACGTTCTAATCTATGATGTGAGGTGAGTTCGTGATATGATACAAGTGGGTCTTTGTAATCGAGGTTCCTGCAGGCTGCATTTAAGCGAGGGGGCGAACCACTGACGCGGAAAGTGAGCTCTCGCGCCAGTGTGTGTGCCCGCTCGTTTGGGTTGCCAGCAAAGCCGGAAATGTTTCCCATGTGGGCTGGGAACCATGCGATGTGTGTAGACCGAAAGTTTTCCTCCTTCGTCTCGTGGTTGAAAAGCCTGTTAACGACCGCAGCTGCCTTCGAAGAGACTAGGGCCGCCGAAAAAGTTCTTATAGCTGTTCTAGAGTCCGAGTAAATGACAGAGGCTTCAGTGCAGCTTCGAAGGGCTAGCGCAATGGCCATTTCCTCTGCTTCGTGGGTGAAGTTGGTAACTACCGTGGCTGCGTTGACGAGCGAGCCGTGGGCGTCCACCACAGAGACTGCATAGGCACCTCGATTCCAATATTTTGCGGCATCAACGAAGAGGACCTGCGTATCGTTGCACATGATCTTGGCGAGTATTGCCTTGGCTCTCGCTTTTCTTCGTCCTTCATTGTGGGTTGGGTGTATGTTTCTGGGAATCGGGTCAACTGTTATCGCTTTCATGGCTTGTGTGCAAAGTTGGGACTTTTCTGGCGGCATGAAGAAAGGCTGAAGACCGGCTTCAAACAATATCTCGTTGCCCGCCTTTGAGAGTGAGAGCCGACTAATCTGTGCATGCCGCTGTGCCTCAAAGAGTTCGGTAGCTGTATTATGCAGGCCCAATTGTAAGAGTCGTTCCGTACTAGTGTTGCGAGGGAGGCTCAGGACCCTTTTCAATCCTGTTCGAATTAATGTATCAATTTTGTTGAGCTCTGTCTTCTTCCAGTTGAGGAAGGGGGCGGCGTAAGTCACGTGGCTGATGAGAAAGGCGTGAAATGCTTTCATGAGGTTGTCCTCTTTCAGACCAGCCCTTCTACTGTTGACCCTTGATAATACCCTGGTGAAGTTGAAGACACTTTTCTCTATACGTTTGAGGGCCTCCGCGTTGTCACCGCTGTAAGCACCAACTACCATGCCCAGGACCTTGATTGTGTTACATATTGGGATACTACCTCCGTCCTTGGTGTGTAGGTGAACGGGGAGGGAGCTAAGGAGCTGTCCCTTTCTGGGGCCGTGTTTACACAGAAGGAGCTCTGATTTGCTCGTAGATAGCTTCAGCCCCGTATTTTGTAGGAAAGCTTGTGTGGTGTCTAGGGCATGTTGTAGGTTCTGCTCCAGGGAGCCTAGTGGGCCACTTGTGGACCAGATGGTAATGTCATCTGCGTAAATCACGTGTCCTACCCCATGAACTTTCGAGAGTCGGTTCGCCAGATCGTGCATTGCGATGTTGAAAAGAAGTGGCGAAAGCACTGACCCTTGGGGGGTGCCGACGTTTCCCAGCTTGTGCTTACGGCTTCTGATTTGTCCGATGTTTATGGTAGCCGTACGGTCCGCCAAAAACGATCTGACATAGTTGTGAAATTTTTCTCCGAGATGTAAACTGGAGATTTCGTTGAGGATATGTTCGTGCCTGACCGTATCGAAGGCCTTCGTTATGTCGAGCGCCAGGATGCCCTTTACGTCCCGTGATTTATTGTCTATCACAGCACTCCTGATAAGGAGCATGGCATCTTGTGTTGATAGTGATTTTCGGAATCCTATGAGATTGTGGCGAAAAAGGCTGTTTGCTTCGATGTGCTCTGCAATTCTATTGTGAATGACATGTTCGGCGACCTTTCCGAGGCACGAAGTAAGGGATATTGGTCTCAAGTTCTCGGCATGGAGCGGTTTTCCGGGTTTGGGGATGAGAATTATATTGGCAGTTCGCCATTCATCCGGTACGCGGCCCGCCGTCCATACCTCGTTTATTTTCTTTGTAATGATTTGTATGGCTTGGTTATCTAAGTTTCTGAGAAGTTTGTTAGTTAATCCGTCTGGACCAGGGGCCGAGCGGCCGTTAAGGCCATGAAGGGCGTGCACAATCTCTGAGTCCTCGAATGGACGATCCAGTGAGCGTTGAGGTGTCCCCTTGTACTCGCATGCCGGGTCGTCCCAGGGGACTGATTTGCTTTCTGTCGGCAGGTATATGTCTGCCAGGGTGTTAGCAAAGTCCTGAGGACTAGTGCCTTCAATCGTGTGCAGGTGGACGAGTCTGTCGAGCATTATTCGAGCATTGCTCTTGGTCGGTTTGTTGCTGTCGGCGAATAGGTTTTTGAGGAGGCTCCACTTGCTTCCCCGTCTCATTTTACCATCCGCCTCATTACAAACCTCATCCCATTGTTGCGCACTCAGCTCTCTGGAATGTTCTTCGATTTTTTTGTTTATTTCCCTTAGTTTAGATCGCAGCCTCCTGTTTAGCTTCTGCTTTTCCCATCGTCGTCTTAGCGCATTCTTCGCCTCCAGGAGGTGTGCGAGTCTGGAGTCCATGACTGGAACCTCCAGGTCCAAGGTTATTTCTTTAGTGGCTTTTGCCACCGTACTTTTCAGATTTTCCAGAAGCTCTTCAAAGGTTTCCCCTTGGCTGTCCTCGCTACCCCTTATTCTTCGGAAAAGGTCCCAGTCGACGTATCTGTACGTCTTAGGTGGAGCGGGTGTGATACGGACGTTGATTTCTAAGATGAAATGGTCGCTGCCAAGGTCCTCTTGCAGATTGTCCCATGACCCTTCCGCGTTTCCGAGGAACGTCAGGTCGGGGGTGGTGTCTCGCTGAACAGAATTGCCTCTGCGTGTCGGAAACCTTGAGTCCGTGATTAACTTCAAGTTGAGGTTGTTTGCACACTCCGCAAGGTTAAGACCTTTCCTGTCATTGGTACTGTAGCCCCAAACGTTGTTGTGCGCATTGAAGTCGCCGGCAACGATCAACGGCCGGTCCTTGGCTTGCGACACCGCCGATGACAGGAGTTTGGTAAAGTTCCTGAGTCGGTCGGTCGGAGAACTGTATACGTTCAGTATGTAAAGGTGAGCTTTAAGAGTTCGACTCGGAATGATTTCTGTTATCATGGATTCCAGGCCTTTCTTGTATGTCGGGGTGTCCCTTTCCATAAAGCTGATGTCCTTACGGATGAGGGTGGCAATGCCCCTGGCTTGTTTGAAGTCGGGGTCCAGGGTTGGCCTGGAAACCCTGTACCCCGAAAAGGACATGTTTTGAATGTACTTTTCCGCCCCGCACTCCTGTAAAATGATGACATGTGGTTTTTCTTTACATGATCGTACTAATTGCGTTAGGTTAGCTTTCTTTTTGTTGAATGAATTACAGTTCCATTGCCAGATCTTGAAAAATTGTGGTGTGCTATCCATGGTGCTGACTTGGCATGACCCCCTGTGTGTTCGCTTCACCTATTGGACCTGGTGGCTGAGGGGATGTCGGCAGCGCAGGTTGGGGTCCCTGGGAAGACATGGACCCCGGGTCCGGCGTGGGAATTCTTCTCGTGGCTCTGGGTTGAGCAATTGGTCTTTCCAGACGATCGAGTCTACCGCAAATTTGTATGAGTGCCTCTTTAATGTCGGCAATTGCTGATTGGAATTTACTGAACTTACTCTTCGTCTTGCGGTGCTTTTTGGCTTTGTTGTCACTAGCTAAGGCGTTAGAAGGAGCTTCGCTGACGTCGGACATAAAGTCGTCTACGTCTGATGTGTCGTCATCTGTCTCGGTGTTTACGGCTCTGCGTTTATTTGGGCTACATGATGCGACCACAGATCCTGATGATTGAGGGATGGGTGGCGGTGTGTCTTTTAGGATACGTCCTTCTAGCCTGGCGAGAGTTGCCTTCAGTTCAGCTAGTTCCTGTTTGAGTGCTTTGTTTTCCCGTTCTAATGTGTGTATTCGTGGATCTGCCACATGCTCTGGCTGTACCTTACCTTGCTTTGAAGTTGTCGGTGTTGTCGGTGCAGAGCCGCTGTCGCGAACCATGTCGGCCCAGGTCATTTTCTTGCCAGGACATCTCGACCAGGATCGGCCCCTGGAGCAAGAGCGCCCGCTGGATTGAGAGTGCGCTGTGGAACGGGAGCGCCGTCTGGAACGGGTGCGCCGTCTGGAACGGGAGCGTCCTCTGGAACGGGAGCGTCCTCTGGAACGGGAGCGTCCTCTGGAACGGGAACGCCCTCTGGAGCTGGAGCGCCGCTTGGGAGTGGAACCATCTGCCATCTCCGGTTGCATGTCCGCGAGGTCGTTAACCTCGTCAGCGTTGGCTTCTTTCTCGGAGCGGTGGCGTCTTTGTCTTCGGCGTCGTCGCACGACATATGGGATGTGGTATCTTTTGCTGCAGCAACGGTCACCTGTTGGGTGATCACCTTCACAGAGCTTGCATTTCGGAGTGCAACGGTGGGCTTCTGCAGCATCGTTTGAGAGTGCGTCTCCGCAGTTGTGGCATTTACTTTTCTCTGCCTTGCTCTGGTGACATACGTCGGCCCGGTGCCCGACTCGGCCGCAGGCGTGACAAACATCGACTTGGCGTTTGTAAAGGGAACACGGCACTAAGGCCGTTCCGCACATGACGTTTTTGGGAACTCGAAGCCCATCAAAGAGTATCACAACAACGTGCGTGTTTTTGATTCTCTTGACTTCAATGGCGGTCGGGTTTCGTTGGTTGACAATCATGCCTCTGAGGGTGTGCTCTTCTATCGAGGGGTCAACATTCCTGATGACGCCTTTACAAGTGTTTTCCGGGGCGGCTAAGTAGGCAGAAACATCAAATGCGCCGACTTTCGTGTGAAGTTTCTGAATTCCAGCGTATGCGACTGCGTTGGATCTGACCGGAGTCGAAATAACAAGAATATTCTGTACCTTGTTGGGGCAGACTGTATCTTCCGATGCTTCTTGGTCAGTGAGCCCAGCTGCCATAGTCAGAGCTCTCGACAGCAGTACCATGTCCGTCTTCGAAACGTCAAGCCCTCCGCGGGGCCGTACAATGACCTTTATCTGGTCTCTCGGCAGCCGAGGGAGTCGCGAAGCGGCTACAACCTTCTGCACTGTTGAGAGGGAGCGAGCGTTGAAACCATGCTTCTTTGCTGTGTTTGCCGTAGACTTTGCAGCGGTAGCAGACGCTGCGTTCCTTGCCGGATCTCGTTTCCGCCGGGCGCCAAGGGCGGTGGTCCACCCCGCTCCGTCGAAATCTTCCGGAGTGATATCCATGCCTTCAACTGTCACCATCTCGGGCATCCTCGCTGCCTAGTCAGGTGCGGCAGGGGCCTGACGAGGCCCGGCGCTGCCTCGAAGTGAACCCTAGCTCCGTGCTCGTAGCCGAGTGGTTAGTCCTAGAGACGCGTCCCTCGCTTCGCACACTTGAAGTTCAAAAACTCGCCGAAAAGTTCACTCACCCCAACGAGAACGATGTCGTGAGATAGCTTGCACAAAACTGGTTTAGGAAAGTCCAATGGATCGGTGGAGAACACAAGAAAGATGTCCGAAAACATTTAAAGAAGCGGGAGCAGACGCGGCCACGTCTGCACTCCCGGACGCCACCTAACGGACCCCTTGTGGGTCTTCTCGTGGTGGTCGCTTCATAAGTAAGTCTTCACGCTTTAGTTTTTTCGCTTTTTGAACAGCGTCATTAATTACATGTGGGGGGTATTTTTGTTGCTCGAGCATAAGTTTTAGCCTCTGTGAGCTCGTGTCAAAGTCAGCGTCTCTAGAGCAGATTCGCTTAAACCGGTGAGCCTGGCTGTATGGAATACTGTTTTTACAGTGGCGTGGGTGATCGCTTTGGTAATGAAGGTATTGTTGTCGATCCGTTGGCTTGCGATATAGGGTTGTAGAGAGCTTCTCTTCTTCTATCGTTATGGTAACATCAAGAAAATTTACGGTAACTTGCGAGTATGTGTGTGTGAAGTGTATGTTCGGATGTACAGCATTGTAAGTGTCTATAAAGCTGAGAAGTTCGTCCTCGCTGTGGGTCCAAATAAGAAAGATGTCGTCTATGTATCTTCTGTATAACATTGGTTTCAAGAAACTTTGTGCAAGAAATTCAGATTCTAGCTTTCCCATAAATATGTTGGCATAATTAGGTGCCATTTTGGTGCCCATAGCGGTCCCGCTGATTTGTCGAAAATACTCTTGGTTAAACTCGAATGAATTTAATTCGAGGACCATCCTCGTCAATGTTGCAATGGCAGAGAAATCTGGGGTGTTAGATTGTCTATGGTTTGTGTACATGTTTTGTAATGCAGCTATGCCGTCATCGTGAGGAATATTTGTATATAATGAAGAGACATCAAGAGTAACCAAGTACGAGTTTTTCGGCGCACAGATACCCGCAATGTCTCGAAGAAAATGTGTGGTGTCTTTTATGTACGACGCGAGGGTGCATGGAATGTGGCTTATTAGTTTGTCCACGTACCCTGATATGGGTTCAGTTATTGAACCGATGCCTGATATGATTGGTCGACCTGGGTTACCGGGTTTATGAATTTTTGGGAGGATGTAGAAGCGACCTGGACGAGGGTATGCTGCTTGCATCAGTTTGTGGTCAGTGTTGGTTATCTTTTCTGCGTCCAACAGTTTCTTTAGTTCTGTTGATACGACACGTTTGTATTCGTCTGTCGGATCACCTGGGAGGCGTTCGTAAAATCTTGAGTCGTCTAGTTGGCGGTATGCTTCTTGTAGGTAGTCGGTTGTATTAAGGACTACAATTGCTCCTCCTTTGTCAGCGGGTTTTATTGTTATGTCTGTCCTAGATGCCAAATTTTTCATACTTATTTTTTCAGATTTGGTCAAGTTTTCTCGGTTTCCTTTCTGTCTGTGGTATTCGTGTACTATATCTTTCTGTACTGCGGTGATATAAAGGTCCAAGCACTTGTCTCGATTACTGTTCGGTGTCCAATCATTTGATTTACGGCGGTGAATTGTTTCGTGGTTTGAAGGCCTATCCAAGAAATATTCGCGCAACCTTAAGCTTCGAGCGAAGTTGTCGAGGTCTCGGAGTAAGTGGAATTCATCGAAAAATTTTGTGGTTGGGCAGAAGCTTAGTCCCTTAGATAGCAGTTTTACTTCGTCAGGTGACAAGCTCGTGTCCGATAAGTTTACAACCACAGTGTCACACGGTGTGTTCCTAGATGGGTGCTCGTTTGTACCATTAGTGTTTTCCTGGGTGGTGGTGTTGTAATGATAAGGCACTGTATCAGGGAACGCGGGTTTGGGCACATGGTCTCTTTCGAGTTTATGAATTTTTGTGGTCCTGATGGCTTGGTATTTATTCTGCTCAAATTCTGTTAATCGCGTGATTTCTTCGTTCGATAAAGTGTTGTGGCGGAGAATGGTGTTGGTCATAGCGACCAGTTTCTTTACCTGCTTGTCACTATGATTAAGAGCAATTTCTGTTAATTTAAGAGATGCCTCAAGGAGGACGTTTTTCCATGTTATTTGGTCGTGTTTATCTAGATTTGTAGCGGCTGGTGTGAGGGAGAGTGTCATACCCTTGGGGGCTATTCTAGCACGAAGGTACACTTGCAATGTTGATTTATGCATTTCATGTCTAATTCGTTTGTCAGCAAGTTTTCGTACTTTAAGGAAAGTGGCACTGCAACTGGGAAGTGATGAGCTGGACTTACATTTCAGAAGTCAATCTTCTTTTGGGTGCGGGGATGGCACTGATGAGGTGCGCAGGTTGTAGTTATGTCCGGCAGGCCTTCGTCGTTGTGGGGAGAATTTCGGCGTTGGGCTCCCGGCGAACGTGTTCGTTGGCAGTTCCGGGGTCCGTAATAGGGGGACGCGGTTCCGTAGTTCGGCAGGCTTCCCTTTGAGGAGTGGTGTAGTGGTGCTGTCGTGTAGTGCTTCTGGTCTCGACATCCGCAATGGAGGGACGCGTGTTGGCTGTTCTGCAGACTTCCCCCCTAGTAGTGGTGCGCTGTTGATGATGATGAGGGGGTGCTTGAGGCTCGCGGGAGTCACAGTTTCGTTGATCGTCGGGAACTCATCTGTGGTGTTGGGTGGGTGTGGGGCTCCTGGTGTATGTTGATATGCAGAAGTCTTCTCATGGGTGTCTTGTTGTGTTGAACGTATATTCACGGGAGCTGCTGGTTGAGTCGACCACCCCGTTGTAGCTTCAAGATCTCCACGACCGAGTGCTTTCTTGAGGGTTTCGGCAATCAAAGCGACACCCATAAAACTCGGATGAAGCCCATCCGCAGCAAGAAAGCGTCTTGGTGGCAACTGCTCGAATTGGTAGTCAATGTATGACACCTTGCTTGGTCTTCGGCAGTAGGCCTTGACTGTCTCGTTGAATTGACGAGCGTCCCGGTTGAAGCTCTTTTTTGCCCCACACCGAACCGCCAGTGCCAGGAAGGGCCGTCTGATCGGGAGGAATGCGCTAGTGAACGGAAACATACACAGACCGCTGACTTCAGAAAGGTGAAGGGGAGAGGGGGGGAGAGATGGGGGGGAAGTGGAGGGAAAAGTGGAAGGGGGGCACCCGAGGGGGTCCACCGTATACTATTTTTCTCTTTTTCTTTTTCTTTCCTTTTCTTTTCTTTTTTTTCTTTCCTTTTTTTTCCTCTTTCCTTGCCCTCTGATTTGAGATTGTATAAAGCTGAGCACCGACATACTGTATCTTTATTCCTGATGAAGGCCAGACTCTAGGCCGAAACGTCGAAATAAACCACGTTGTGACCGCTCACGGAGGATCTACTAGACTCTACTAGACTATATATATATATATATATATATATATATATATATATATATATATATATATATATATATATATATATATATATACATATATATTTCTTGAAAGTCTTCCTGGATTCCGGTCGAGTTATAAGTCACCAGAAGAAGCGAACGAGCAAACGAAAAACGATGCTTTATTGCCAACGTTACGGCCGGGGTCCGGGTCTTCGTCAGGGCTTACGTGCATAGTACCATAATATGCACGTATGCCCGGACGAAGGCCGGTCCCTGGCCGTAACGTTGGCAATAAAGCATCGTTTTTCGTTTGCTGGTTCGCTTCTTCTGGTGACATATATATATATATATATATATATATATATATATATATATATATATATATATATATATATATATATATGTATATATATATATATATATATATATATATATATATATATGGGGAAGGGTTCATGCATTCTGAAATTGCACGTGAGTCACTCCTGTTTTTATATGTATAGTAGGTCACGGGATCGAATCCCGGCTGCGGCGGCTGCATTTCCGATGGAGGTGGAAATGTTGTAGGCCCGTGTACTAAGATTTGGGTGCACTTTGAAAAACCCCAGGCGGTCGCAATTTCTCGAGCCCTCCACTACGACGTCTCTCATAATCATCTAGTGGGTTTGGGACGTTAAACCCCATATATCAATCATAAATCGAATTTTATATGTATGGTCATTATGGAACAATGAACAATAAAGTGCATGCTCTTCGCAGATCTCTTAAGGTGAGATGTTCGCAGACATGTTCGATTGATGAGGATCTTGAATAATGAAGTGATGTCCAGATAAATGACCAGCATGGCACAAACCCCAATAGAGAAAGGTATTGTTTGAAGGATTTCTCTGCAAGGTGAAAGGATGCCCTTATTCTGGATAACGAGGTGCAGTGTTGGGGCATCAGATAGAGCATACGTCTGTGTAGCAAAAGTAGGATAGTAATGCTTCGGACTACTGTAAATAGAGCTTGTTATATCAACACTGAAAGTGTTGAAACATTGCACTTTCTAGGTTGTGCACATAGTTGCACTAACACAAAAGAGAAGTGCATGAAATGAGAGTTTTCTTTACATATAAGCCACGCCACAATCGCACGGAGAGAGCTAGCCAGGGCACTCTGGCCCTACAGTGTGTTTTGGTGCCACGTCACCCTTCATTGGGCCTGTCCAAGTCGTTGGACAAGGGCCGTTACGCCTTCAACGGTTAATTTTGTTTCTCCATGTGGCAGAGATATTCTTATAGAGTCCTAATTGTGAGTGTTCTCGTTTCGTAATAATGTTATAGAAACCGCTTTCCTTGTAGCTAGAATAGAGGAAACCACGACTCTAAGGCCCAATGATAAGTTAGAATTTCCAAGGAGCTCGCATTCCGGCCTGTTCGAGTGGTTGGACTAGAGGCGCTACTCCCTGAACGATTTCTATTCTATCAAGCTGTACTCTCAAGTTGTAAGTATTTAGGAATATGGCCCATCTGGATTGCAGTCAGGTCTAACAAAATCTGGCAACATCTCATCAATGAGCCTTTTCATTTTTATTATTATAGCTCTGTTTCTACGAACGTTGAGGATTTCGGGCAATTCATCCATCGTTACGATGGTAGAATCTCCCGATCGATTGAGAGTGTCTACCAGTTGGGAAGTGATGCTACATTCATTAAAGCAATGAATTATAGGAAGACATTCTTCACCATATGGACATTGTGAGTTAAGGGCCAGATTAATACGGTGTAAATAAAATGGTAATCGCCCTTGTCCAGTTAAAAAGTGAATCGGAGGTTTATGTGGTGGGAAGTATATCAGTCTATTTTCAATGCTAGGAACCCAATTGAATAAAGCGGCAGCAGAATGATTTTGTAGCCAATCTCTATACGAGAAAGTGTACATTCGAGTATAAAATTTTGACCTAACAGATTTAGTAAAGAGTATTCAAAATCTGGTGAGGCCATAGTTTGAAGCTTAGGTTGCGGCAGCGTCTGCAAGGTCGTTTCCATACACATTGCTGATGTCCCCGTACATGATATAGATGCACGGGGACGCAGGTCTTAAGAGACGTGTGGTCTTTATTGAGCTGTGCAATGCGTGCATCTGTCGACTTTGGACTTGCTAATGCTCTCAATAGAGATAGACTGTCAGTGTATATGTGCACAAGTAAGATGGTGTGAAACAGTTTTAACTGATTTATAGCTTCCTTAATTGCAAATACTTCTGTGCAATATGCACTGCTTATACTCAGGACTTTAAATCTGGCGAATGTAAGGATTTTCGTCCATAATTAAGAATAAAATATGAAGAGTGAAAGAGCCGTCGGTGTAAAAGTGCAATACTCTAGAACATATCACAGCCTTGGCCTCGTGATGTGTTAGTTTACTATACGAGTGGGAGCATGCCCGATCTGCGAAATGATCTTGCCATGCATCTCTAGCGTATTGGATATTGGTTGGGGTGTAATAATTTGGGCCGTACCAAGTGGGCTGCCTTTGAATGAACAAAAAGAGTTCGGCGCAAGGGCGTTCGAGCTCTAATTCAATCGGAGCTACCCTTGCCAGTACCTGTAAAGCTGCAGCTCTAGTTGAGCGATAAGCCCCCATGAACACAATTATTGGCAACCGTTGTGCGGAAATAACCTTCTCCTTATAGGGCCACTCACCCGGCTCCATACCGAATTTTAGTAAGACAGTGGAAGTTGTTGGGTGTCTGATGAGAAACGTTTTGCCCCAAAAAGATTTTGAATCGGTTCATTACGAGCGGAGAAAACAGGTTTTTTGAAGTGACGCGAAACAAGGGTGAGAGGTGGCGAGCTCGAAACCCTTGCCGCTCCTCCGCGTAGCCTTCGCAAGCCAAATCTCTTCCCCACCCTCTCCGGCATCCCACCACGAGGTGACGTGCGCATGACGTGCCGAACAAGCCAAGCCACCGAGCACGCGAGCAGCGTTGCTTTGTTGACCAGCGTTATTTTGTGGCCTTCTGCCTGTTTCTGCGGGATGGTTTGGAAACGCTGGCTTAGACGCGGTAGCGTACATGAGCACAATGAGTGCTTGAACGCGTAGGAGCGTTCCATGGCAGTCGTCTGCTCAATGCGCTGACCGCGGGGACACGAACGCATGCGCAACGCTGGCACATTAGGCCCGCATCTCGTAGCATTTCACGAGAAAAAATGAAAGAAAAACGCAAACAATTTTTATTGCGTCAAATTATTTATTTCAAGTTTTACTCATCTCCTAAAGCAACAAATACATAAACTACGCATGTTGTGTTAAATAATTTTTGCCATGTCACGTGGTATACTGTTGACAACGTCAGAGCAGACTCGTCTACGTAGAGGACCAACGTCACCGCATTGCCGTGTAACTAGGGCCATTCCCACACCCACGTCATGCCCTCATTCTCTACGCGTGCGCCAGCAGAGGGGAGGGGGAGCAGCTTTCATCTTGAAATTTCACGCATTTCCGCGCCGCGCATCGTTGCAAAATTTGGCAGACGTGATCACGAACGCCTCGTCTACACACTGTGCTTGTCAGCTCAAAATTGTCAAACCTGGTGAGTGGCCCTTTTAGGCATAGAATTAGGAGGGTGTCTCTACCACACCGGAGCCGCATCGGTAATGGACGGTAGAGCCACTTGTTTATATGACAGTTTTGCCGGTTCGCCTCATCCTTTGTATTGAATTTGGAAAAATGTCAAGATTTTTGAAATCAAATTTCCTAAATTTTGCCGGATGTAATCAACGTGTTCTTTGAAGCTTAATCGAGAATCGAATATTACTTGAAATACACGAAGTCATTCTTTGCGTTGTAACCGTCCATTACCCATGATTACTTTAAATGTGACAGTTCGCAATGCAGGTTGACCATTAGGAAATATCATATGCTCCGATTTTGTCGCGTTTACGATCCTTTTAACAACGTTCACTTAACGACCCACTTTTTTCAGTGCCTCAGCTGCCGTTTTTCTCCAAAGCTGACTTTGTGGGGCACGATACCGGGAGTATTTTGTCATCTGCATACGCCTAGGTGTTAACGTTTGGCGGCATTCGTATTTGTAATAGGTCACTGATGAGATCATTTCACAATAGTGGACATATAGAGGATCCCTGTGGACTTCCTAGAATTCATGTGTCGTTTACGTCGGAGACATTAGTTTTGTAAACAATCTTTCTGTCATTGAGGAATGATGTCAAAAGATGATACACATTTCTTGGACATCCATGACGTTGGAAAAATGCCAGCACCAGCGGGTGCCACACCGAATCATATGTCCCTTTAAGATATAAGAATATAAGCATTAGCGGTATCTTCAGTTGTTTCTTTTGTTGTAGCCTTTCTTTCAAGGCGTGAAAAGCCAGGAGCGCACTCCTACCACTAGTAAAACTGAATATATTATTTTCAAACAAATTATTTGATTGTAAGAAAAAATAAAGACGTGAAAGTAGGAGACGTTCTAAAATATTGCCAAATAGTGATTTCATAACGATTGGGCGATAGGAAGATGTGTCTTCTGGATTTCGACAGGTTATCAGAATGAAAATATTTTTTCCAGATTTCAAGATAGTCGGAAAATTACCTAACCGTATAGCGTAACTGAAAGTAAATAAAAAATTTTGGATGATGTTATAAAAGATATTTATTAGTGTTAAGAGAGAGTATCTAGGCCAGGCACCGAATTCGTTTTGCAAATTGTTATCGTGGCTTTTTATTTCCTGATTTGTAAATTAACGATAATCTTGCTTGGAAATCGCGTTAGCGGACGCTATTTTTCTGATGTCTCGATGCATGTCTTCGTCTGTTTCGTAGGTGTGTTTTCGGACCTGTTTCTGTAGCAGAATCGATGACGATTCTATTACGCTACCGGTCATCGTACCATCGGGCTTTCTTAATGGGGGTAATTGGACCGGGGATCTAGCTTCGTTGAAAGCAATTTGATACTGTGTACCAAACGTGGACAGTTCGGAGTACTATGTACAAAAACCCTTCATCGAGGCTTCCTGTACACTTCTGATGTTATTTCTTTACATTGTGCGTGCCTCCGAATATGAGGAACGATGTTGCTCCCTAATATCCGGATCACGCGCCCGCTGGAAAGCCCGACGTCAACGCCTCAAGTTTGCCTGTTCGACGTGCAAACCTTCATTCCACCAGGCATTAGCCCTGTGGGAGCCGTTACGGACGTTTCGTAAATTTGCATTCACGAGCGAATTGTACTTGTAAAATATTTTGCAATATCATGTCTAGGGCAGCTGCTGATTTAAAATCAGCACCAATTCCTTTGCGAAAATAATTATCATTTTAATGACTCAAGAACTGTGACCTTGCCGCAAAATGTCAATTTCTTTATAGATGGGATAGTCTCATTGGGGGAAGAAAATAGAAGTAACATATGATCACTGTTTGAGACAGTGATCATATGTTTGAGACAATCTGTTTGAATTATGTTTGAGTGAATTATGTTTCAGTGAATTATGTTTGAGACAATGTCTGAACACATGTATATCTCATTAGTAGGGCAGTATGCAGCGACCAGTAAGAAGTTGACAGATGGCGACGTGGCCCTAACTGCAAATACGTGGTTATTTGTCAGAATCAGGAACCGGTAGTATGCGCTAAGTGTTCTGAAAATGACAATTTTCGGTTATTCTGATGCTGCAAATTTAATATTTCTAGCTGAAATTCCGGGGATTTTTCTGCGTCTATTGTGTGGGTCGCAAGCGATGGTGACGTCAATGTGACATTTTCTTATTACATAAACTAATCCTTGCGTATCAGATTCCGAATGGTCTAAGTTTGTCTGTGCAAATTCAAGATTTAACGGGGAAGCCACGGGGTGGTATAGTTAAGGTCAAAACGGGTATTAGCCGGTGTAACGTGAAAAAAGTTGACCGAAGTGCATGATGTGCGATTTTGCGCCATCTCTCAACGTAGCAATAACTTTGGTGCAAGCGCTTTCAATGATCGTGTCCAGATGACGCATTGCTTGCATCGCAAATGATGTAATGTATGTGCCATCATAACCAAATTTGGAAAAGCGGACTGTGGAACGTTTAAACAAGAGGGGAAAAGGAAATGCATAAAAGCATTAACGCAGGATAGGTTAGCGTAAAATAATAATAGACGAAGAAAGAAAAATAAGGAGAGCTCATGAAATAGAAGAAATGGTGATAATCTGAAGAAAGAGGAGTGTGATAAAGGCTCATAGAAATTAAAGCTTCAGATAAGCGAAACGACCAGATATAGAAGAAAAAGAACTTCAGAATCAAGAAACTTGTGCCAGCTGGCGCGACGCCTTCGCACCAGCCCGCCCCCTTTATATTTCAAGAACCGTTAAATCCGTCGTGTCCCTGAGACGACCTCCGGACATGGCGAAAAGAAATATTATTTTCCTTAGTCCATGCGTGCACGATGTCGCGCAACTATTTCTAGTAGAATGGGACAATTTGCATCGCCTGCAAAGTGAGGCGTTGATTGTCTCGTGAATTACCTGCAAGGCGCGCAACAGAAAGTTGTTGCTGATTCTACGACAGTACAATCGTGTGCAGGACGATGTCTCGCGCACCTCGCGCCTACTGCCTTTGCGGGATCGACTCTGTCTGGGCAATATCTACGAGTATATTCGTAACTGGCACAATATCTGCACAAATTAACGTGGACGTATTCAATGGCTCTGGACGAAGTCCAGCCGACGCAAATTCTTTCTCGTGACACGATTTTGTGAAAATCCTCTGGTTTAGGTTTCATAATAAATGTGGTATTAACACTTCTTTTTAAAGCAGTTTTAACTGCTGTTGTAGCTAGATTAAGATTGAGACCGGTGTTTCTACTGTTCAACTCCTGGGGCAGTCTGCAAGTGGAAGCTTTTGGATAAGCTCCAGTGCGTTTTACGTGTGGTTTGCGCTTTGCAGGAATGCGAACCGCGAGAGCGGCCCGCGTTACAGGAGTAGACTCTACGGCCTCTTTCAGATTGTCAAGCGATGCTCTTACCGACGCTAGAACCGTGACGCCCGGTAACACTGCATCTGTCGCAGTGTTACCGGGCGGATTTTTGCGTGTTTTGAGCACTATTAACGCGTCCTTGGCTGGTATTTGTGCCTCGCGTACTTGTGTAATAAATGGCACATTTTGTGGTGGCTACGGAGGTTCCGGGTGTTCCCGCAACAGGCCAGGGAATCCGAGGTTCTGCGGCTTCCCGCGAACTCCCGGCGGACCCGCAAACGAAGGGAAGATGGCGACGTCCTCACGACAGCTCGTCACAACGTCCACGATGGGCCAACCACGTACAGACGCGCCCCCGAGAGCTACCTGAAGTCGTTGTTCCGCCGGTTCTCAACGAGCGTCGTCCAGCTGACGGTGAAGCTCGTGCACTACTCCGTTTCTCTAAGTCGCCTACGCCTGGAACTCAGCAGAGATGTTCATCATGCCGTTCGTTTGAGTTATATTGAGAGCTCTCTGGCCATTAGAGATCTTGGTTTTTTCTTCGAAAAAAATTTTCTCTATCCGGCGTTGGTGCGCCGTCATCTGTGACCAAAGTGCGGCTAAAGCCGCATCAATGGAGCGCCCCGACGGCAACGCACCCAAGGACGCACCACCGGCGCAAGAGTTCCACCGGGCCGCACGACTGGGTGCAGCAACAAAAGTATCGCACGTGTCGTCCAACGAGAAATCAGGCAACGCGACACGGTTATCGGGAATTCATCCGGAATTCATATCTGGAAGATTAGTGTCCGAGCCATATGTCCCGCCTGCGGACATGACCGCCGGAGGAGTTTTCGTCAGCTCATTCATGGCGACACAGGAACCAGCGCGTCAAATTGTGTCACTACACGTTAAAAAATAGCCTCAGCTGAAATTTAGAACCATAAAATCGAAATATCTCACGTTTCCTTAAAAAATTAGGAACAGCCAACCAAATAACGAACTGGCAGAAGTGCGTGCTGTCTCGCACTTCTGCCAAACAGAAACTCCAAACAGAACACATTCGCCTACTGTACCCCAGCCATCGAACAAGCTGGATGAGTACGACGACTTAAAGAATTCGTGATTGACATTCGCCACTACGAAATTTCGGTGTACTGTGCACCCAATGAAAGTCAAGGACGCGGTGTTATCCGAGGCGTTGATCTCCGCCGAGACCACCAACGTACCCAAGAAGAATGACAAGCTCATCGTGACCCTTCCATCGCTGACTTACGCCATCTGGAAAAGACCACCACCATGCTGTTGACCATCAAGGGACCTCATGTCCCGACGTGGATATACCTCTACAATGCCCGTCACCGTTGCACCCTGTACAAAAAGATGTATGAAGGGTGTCACCGGTGCAGTGAACAAGGCTACACAGCTTAGGTGTGGGCCAGTACTGGTCAAGTGTCCAGGCTGCGCCATCGCCAACCTATCCAGTGATTACAAATGCGTTCCAACGTGTCACCTTTGCGGAAAAAAGCATATTATGGAAATCTACAAGACCCTGTATATCATAGAGCGGCACCAACGGGAAGCCCTGCGGGAGGAGAAAGAGTCCAAGCAACAAGATCAAGCGACTCAACGGCGGGTCACCCGTAAACGCTCCATCGCTGGTACCGTCACCTGTCCGTAAGTACTAGCGCAAGCACACGGACAGCTCTTGCTCGTGTCCACCTCTTGGGGCCGACATTTCCCACAAGTCAACACGGCCATCATCGAGCTCGAGCGCGCCTACACCTGCTACTACTAACGCCAAATATAACGGCAGGGAAGCAACGTGGACCTGCAGTTTCCGGAACTCCCGCGGCGGTGCCCGTGAGTACGCAGAGAGGGACTCCCAACTCTACACTTAGAAAGGCGTTACTCACCTCTCTGCTGTAGTCTCACAGCTTGCGCACAGAGTTACAACAATAAAACAGCGCATAGGACCCGGTGCTTTTTCCCATCTACCTTCTAAGACAGAAACACCCACATCCACCCTCATGGACACTGACCAATCGGCAAGCACAGCCAAAAAATGAAACAACCGGGTGACACGCAGGCCCAAATTGAGTGTTTCATGTCAGCTATGACGATGAGTGAAACACGCAGAGAACAACTTTTTGTGGCTGTAGAAAGCACTATGTAAAATATTTTCAAGCACCCGCAGCGCAGTTCACCCAGCAACTCGACTCGTTGTGTGAAGCATTAGACGCTCGGTGCAAATCTTACGACGCCGCCCTAGGCCCAGTTTCTTCCTATGTCCTAGGCGGCACGAACTATCATCCTAACCATGAAGGGCCGCTCGTGTAACACCACCATCTGGTAGTGGGACTGTCGAGGCTTCGCACGTAAGCGTCCCATGCTGCAGCAGTTTCTTGCCTCCCACGATCGTCCAGAAATCATCCCTTCGAGAGGGTGGCAAGCAAGCTCAATTAGCCGAATACAAATCATACACATCAGGGGCGCGCTAACACTCAAGTGACAACTCTAGTGAAAGGCAACATGAATGTCATCCCCCGTGATACTGGCTCTAATTATCCTGATCACCTATTTTAGAAATTCTGCCCTACCTTCTCGTAAACCTTGTCACTGTCGTTCCGTGCTTAAAGTCTACAGCCCTCCTCGAAACCACCTGGTCCGATTCGGCCTCCCTTTTTTCTGCGTTCAACAACTAGCCCTGCACCAGCCGCATAATATAGTGGGTGACTTCGACGCTCCCCGCTCATCATGGGGCTATCACTACGTTTTCCCCAAAGACCATTCTCTACGGGACAAGTGGCACTCGCTACATCTCAATCTTCTTACTGACCCAGCACATCCCACGCGTAGTGGGGTAGGAGTGGCACGTGACACCGCACTAGATCTCATTTTCGTGGGGCCTGGAATAAGTGTCACCCAGTGCAATACACAAGAAACTTTTGGCAGTAACAACTATGTTCTAGAAATACAAATCCAGTAGCCAACACGTGAGCGTTTTCTTTCAGCCCGACTGATTTACTGGGACCGCTTTCGCACCCAGCGCCAAGAATCTGGAACCTCGCAGCGTATTACTGATAATTCCACACGGTCCGCTACCCTCCTCCAGCATGGCGCGGACGCCACAACGGACGTCGAAATCGAGAAGTCGCTGCCTAGCTGTGACAGATACTACGCCAAACTTTGAACACGGACACGAAAACTTGAGACCCTTCTGCAGGCCCGAAATAGGATAGAGACATCCGCCGCCTGTTCGCTCGAGTCCTCATAAACATTGAAAACTGTGCTTAGAACTCACCCCTCAGAACTGGGATGACATCTGTTCCCAAATGAATAAGGATCTTAACTCTAAGAACGCATAGCAACTCCTGCGTCACTTGCTATATTCTGATAGTGGTAAACGGCAAGCTCATGACAGTGGTAAACTACAATGACAACAGCATATAGTGGGTTTCTGCTATTTTCGAAAAGTTCGGAACGAAACGACGATAGCATGCACAAAGGCGTAGAAGACGTCCAACGTACTTCGTTTTTGTTCACTGGAGTTCGCAAGGCAGTGACAGCCAGTGTTTTCTCGGGGTCTAAGCGAATTCCGTCACTGTTGACGACATGGCCGAGAAACTTGAGCTCCTCGTTCCTGAAGTGGCATTTTTCGGGCTTGAGCGACAGGCCAGCTGTTCAGAGCGCCTCAAGTACTGCACAAAGACACTGAAGATGCTGCTGGACAGTCGATCAAAAAACAATGACGTCATCTAAATAGATAAAACACGATTGCCACTTGAGACCGGACAAAACTGTGTCCATCATTCATTGAAAAGTCGCGGGAGCAGAGCACAGTCCAAATAGAAGCACCTCGAATTCGAAGAGCACGTCAGGAGTATTGAAGGCGGTCATTTTCCGGTCACGTTCATCGACCTCAATTCACCAATAACCACTGCCTAGATACATAAATGAAAGGTATCGAGTGCTTCTAAGGCGGTTAAGTGAGTCGTTGATGCGAGGAAGCGGATAAACGTCTTTCTTTTTCACGGTGTTCAGTTTGCGATTATCAACACATAAACGCAATGTGCCGTCTTTATTTTTCACCAACATAACCGGTGATGCCCATGGGCCTGTATATAGCTCAATGATGTCGTCGGCAACGATTTGTAGCACTTGGTCGTGGATGGCATCTTGTTCTCTGCGCGAAACTCGATAAGCATGTTGTCGAATGGGCCTTTCGTTGGGCTCTGTTATGATTATGTGCTTCACGACGGCTGTCTGATTTTCGACGTCGTAGCAAAGCAATCACTGAATGGAAGCAGGAAGCAGTGAAGACATCTTGCTGCGAATTCGACAGTGCGAACGAAGTTCACATCATGCTTGACCGGAAACTGTTTGTCGTCCTGAGAACCGGAAGAGAGTTGCGCGAATGATAACCTCGCTTTCAAGTCTTGGATTTCCTCGAAGTAAGCGATGACACACTGCCTCATCAAGTGTTGGTATTGATGGCTGATGGTATTGATGACTGAGAGGCATGCACTCAGAACCCGACATTGAACTGAACGGTCAACGTCTGTCTGTTAATTCGGAGCATAAATTCTTAGGATTAATATTGGACAACAAGTTGACCTTCGTACCGCACATCAAGTATCTAAAAACAAAATGTTTAAAAGCCATGAATGTTTTGAAAGTGTTGTCACGTACTAGGCAGGGTAGTGACAGGCAATGTCTCATAAACCTATATAAACGCCTCATTCGCACCCGCTTAGATTATGGGGCCGTTGTTCATCAGTCTGCCACTCAAAGTGCTTTGAAGACGCTGGACCCCGTGCACCATTTGGGCATCCGCCTTTCTACGGGTGCTTTTCGCACCAGCCCCGTAAAAAGCCTTTATGTTGAGTCAAATGAGTGGTCGCTTCATCTCCAGAGAACTTACATGTCCTTTGTTTATTTCCTTAAGGTGAAAGCAGACAAGAAGCACCCCTCATACTCTACTATTAATGATTTGTCGAGCTCAATTCTGTTTCAAAACGGGCCTTCAGTGAGGCAGCCCTTCTCAGTTCGCCTGAAGAGTCTAGCTGAGGAAACTGGAGTCTCACTTGAACACAGTTTAATGGCTCCTGTAGCATACCCGCCACAGTGGCAATTGGCAGACTATAGACTGCAATGTGTCTTTTCTAGAAGTTACAAAACATGCGCCTATTGCCCATATCCGAACATACTTCCTGGAACTTCAACACAAATACACACGTCCTGAGTTCTTTACAGATTCCTCCATGTCTAACTCCTCTGTGTCCTACGCTGCTGTTGGCCCATCCTTTTCGGATGCTGGCCCTCTACATCCAGACACAAGTATCTTCACAGCGGAAGCTTATGCGCTACTTGTGGTGTTAAAACACATCAAGCAATTACAAATACAAAAAGCAGTAATTTATACGGACTCCCTCAGTGTGGTAACGGCTCTGCACACTCCTAAAAAACACAAAAACCCAGTCCTTGTCTCACTTTACTCCATTTTGTGCACACTCTACACACTCAAACAACATGTTGTAGTGTGCTGGGTGCCAGGGCACCGTGAGATTCAAGGCAACGTAAGGGCGGATCAGCTTGCTGCATCCGTCCACAAAAGCACTGCCCCTACACCCATAATAATCCTTGCCCTCGATCTTAAACCGTCTCTCAAACGAAATCTCAGGGACTACTGGCAGAGCAAGTAGGATAGACACGCACAAAACAAGCTACACGTTATCAAGCCACACCTTGGTCATTGGCTGCCCGTATCGAAATCGCGTCATACAGATATAATACTAACGGGACTCAGGATAGGACACACATACGCGACACACTCTTATCTTTTGTCTGGTGACGATCCACCATTGTGTGACAAATGTGGTGAAGCATTAACAGTCCTTCACATACTAATCCAGTGCAAACACTTAGAAACTCTAAGAAAACAACATCTTCCATTACCCTACCGACAACATATACCTTAACACCCTGCAATGTTCATCGGTAGAAAACCGCTTTTTAGTCATAAATCATTGTTAGTTTTTAAAAGAAATTCATAGTTTTCATATCATATACCCGGGCATTCTGTAGCACGACCTCTCCAGAGAGGTTTTTGCTGCGGTGGCTACACAAGAAAGCACTTGCCTCACGGCCCTTGGACGCAAGCGTATGAACGAGTGAGGCACTTGTGCTAATGTCATACATATCCACCATCGTCTTTTATTATCACCAACTTTTTTCATCAATTCACACCATACACACCTTTCACGGCATGGTCATGATTTTATTACTTGTATGTTCTTACCCGCCTTACCGCGAGGAATTTCATCGCTCTTATACAGCCGCTTATCACAATCATTGTCCATATTTTTAGTAAGATGAACTGGCGCTCTTTGGCCGTGAAATGGCCCTTGCGCCACAAAACATCAAACATCATCATCATCATGCTGCGCTGCTAAGCATTGTTGAATCTCGCGAAGATGCTACCTGTTGCTGGGTCGACGCACGTTAGGGTGAAACCCCTAAAGGCCCATCCTGCGATACGCACACTGGCGGTACAGATGGCCCGCTTCACCGCAGTGGTATCAAAGGAGCCTGTTGTCAGAGGTGCGCCATACGTCAGATTTACGCCCCGCCGCGGTGGTTTAGTGGCTAAGGTACTCGGCTGCTGACCCGCATGTCGCGGGTTCAAATCCTGGCTGTGGCGGCTGCATTTTCGATGGAGGCGGAAATGTTGTAGGCCCGTGTGCTCAGATTTGGGTGCACGTTAAAGAACCCCAGGTGGTCAAAATTTTCGGAGCCCTCCACTACGGCGTCTCTCGTAATCATATGGTGGTTTTGGAACGTTGAGCCCCACATATCAATCAACGTCAGATTTACGTGTGACTTGGCGCAGCACGTCATAGTGGAAAGTGTTCTCGTAGTTATTTGCAGGTGTGAATTGACGGGGCGATGGTAAAAAAGTAGACGATGACTGGCGTCCGGTAGAAGGTTGAGGGCTCCTCAATGCTTTGCCGTGAAACAGAGCAGGAGCTTCCGCAGACATTGGGAGTGATGGTTGGGTCACAATCCTGAGTTCATAGTAAATAATGTCACCCAGAAGTCGCTCCTTGGGGAGTAGAAGTAGAACGAACTTTTTCGAGCTCTTTGTGGACCACGCTCTGCAAAGCTCGCGCAGTTCTTATAAGTCCGGTCCATGGTTGAAAGCTGACACCACGGCGACAGCAGCTTAGCGGTCATACTGCAGAGAACGCTGCTGAAGTGTTCGTTCCAGTGTAGTAGCTTCAGCGACGGACTCATGGACAGTGGTTGGGGGCTTGCGTATGAGTCCAGCAAACAGTTGCTCCATGACACCCCGCCGGAGGAGTAAAACTTTCTTTGTCTCATCCATCCTTGAGTCAGCGCACTTAAACAAGAGTGACATGTCTTCGACAAACATAGCCAAGTTTTTATTTCGCTTCTGAACCTGGCTCTACAGAGCTTTCTTGACTTTATCTTTCTTTTCGGGATTCCTAAATGCTTGGCATAGTTGCCACTGAAATTTTTGCCAGTCGGTGATAGACGGCAAATGGTTCTCACACCAAATGCGAGCGTAGTCTTCAAATGCGAGCATAGTCTTCAAGTAGAAATACACTTAGCGAAACTTCTTGGTTTAGTTCCATTCGTTGGCGGCTGCAACTCAATCGAAGTTGTCTAGCCGGTTATCTACGTCCTCGAATATATCTACATCAGACAGCGTCGGGGTTCGTGCTGTGTAGACGACGCGTAGGGTGTATGTGAGTTGGTCTACGTTGCTCTCTTGCATCTGACTTGCCATTGTGGTGGTCAATCTTGAGCAATTTATTATTGGAATATGTTACCTGAAGAGACGGTTGACTCTGGATCATAGAGGTGCTTTCTTAGCGTATTTGTAATATAAGCTTTGGTTAAAGTGTCGCTTAAAACTGTAAGACATTATCATTGTTTTTTACCGTATGCATACCGTATCGTAGGCTTACATGAGATTGTGTAAGCATATTTACGCCTCCTCTTTTGTGTGTTCTACATTTTAAAATTACGTCAAGCAACACTGATGTTTTGCCAAGTTGTATGTGGAATTTCTATGAATGTATTTCCTTGTTTTCACTCCTGCATGGGCCCGAGAAGGGACTTCAGTATCTATGAATTTGAAAAATCTTGCCGAGCTCACAGGACCGAATTTAGGAGGTAGTCCTAGCAAGCGGCGGCTGAGGTGAATTGCCAGGTTTTCCTCCGGAATCGTTGAAACGGTGACAGAAGGTTGAAGTGGCTTGAGTTCAAACTAGCTGATCGGGATTGTACCCAGCACCTCAACCAGTTTACCACGGTAATAAAATCAGTGCAAGTAACAGTGTAGCAAACAGCGGAACAGCTTTGATCAAGCAGCGCTAATTAGTCGTCATCGTTCTCGAGCCCAAATCCTTCGGCACGCACAAGTAATGATGAATAGGCACGCAACAGTCAGAAACCCACTACATGCTCGCGTCAATATGAACTTGATTGTATATTGCGTGAATTTTTCGGTTCATCTACTTCCCTTCGTCAAGAGCTCAATAACACTTACATCCGTCTTATACCACCCATTCCTCTTCTTGCATATGAGAGAAATGATAACCCGCTTCTTGATGCCCCCATAAATACAGGAGAGGTGCGGGTACAACTAAACTTTCTCAAGACAAATTCTGAAGCTGGTTCAGATTGAGTCACCAATCGCATGCTCCGAAACCAGAACGATTATTCTATCCGAGCCCTAATTGGCTTTATGCAGCAATGTTGGGAGCAAGGCATAGTACCCCCTAGCTGGAAACTTTCCAACTTCATCCTGATTCCCAAAGCGTGAAAAAGCCCCACGCTAGGAATTTTGCGTCCAATCTCACTCCCATCCTGTGTAGGCAAACTGATGAAGCATGTTGTTCAGACCCGTCTTATCACTACTTGGAGGATTATTATCTACTTCCCGACATGATATCCGGCTTCTGCCCACACCTGGCGGCACCAGATATCATGCTCAAACACAAGGTCCTCTACAGCCGCACTCTAGACACCCAAGTCATTGTTGGTCTTAATGTTTACAAAGCCTTTGATAATGTACAGCACACCACCATCTTGCTGAATTTACAGGCTTTGGGAATAGGGAACAGGACGTATGCATACGTGAAGGATTTCCTAACCAATTGTCAAGTGCGACTTGACATCTGTGAAAGAGAGCTTTCCACCATCAGCCCAGCAGCCATGGAACACCCCAAGGGTCCGTGCAATTCCCACTCCTCTTCAATGTTGCATTGTTAGGACTTCCTGAACCTCTGACTGGCATCCCAAATCTGTATTACACACTCTATGCAGATGACCTTACCCGGTGGGTTACAAGAAGTAGCGATGACGAAATCGAAGAAACCATACAAACAGCAATGAACAGCGTGGGCGGATATCTCTCTACGGTAGCTCTGTCCTGCTCAGCAGCCAAATCCGTATACATTGTTATCCACATCACAGGGGTGCAAACCCAAACAGGTCTCTTCTAATCTCCAAGTGCAGTGGATGCAAATTCCCTAAAGAGATCACATCCGCATCTTGGGATTGCACATACAGTCCAATGGTGGCAACTCCACCACTCTTCAGCGAATCGACCCATCTGCAAATATATTGGTCGCGTTCTAAGCATCGCTAAGAATCATGCAGGCATGCGCGAATCCAACCTTCTCCACTGGTTTTGGCGTTTATCTTTACACGCATCACCTAAGTGGCTCCCTAACTCCGCCTTACGCGCACTGATCTCGATCGTTTTGATATTTCGCTCCACAAGGCATACAAGACTGCCTTAGGACTCCCGATGTCTACCTCTACCTCCAAATTTATGGCCCTTGGGGTGTCGAACAGTCAATGGGCTTGAAGAAGCTACATTCACGTCCAAGTACATGTGGCTCTCACTCACACATGCTGGACGTGCTGTATTGCACCGAATTGGACTCATCCCCACGCGGGTGGACACCACTTATTGAGATGTACCGACAGATCAACGACCCAGACTTCACATTCCTCCGCATTCACCCGAAACATCATGCAGATCGTAGGAATGACCGTGCGCGCCAAATACAGAAACATCTCTCAAATTGTTCTAATGTTACTTAAACAGACACCTCGCGACACCCACATCGAACAACAATGGTGGCTGTCGCCATGACCCGACACCATGGATGGCTCACGGCATGTAGTGTAATTCACTCCACCGATAAAACAGTTGCCGAACAGGTTGCTATTGATTTGTCAATGACTGACCTAATCACCAAGGTGATCGTAAGTGATTCCCAACTCGCGATTTGAAATTTTGACGTGGGCCATGTCTCTAAACAGGCATACTCAATTATGAAACATCCACCCCGCCTGCCTCACCTCGTTTTCTTATCTGGACCCCAGTCCATGAATCTATAAGTGGAATTGCGCAGGCACGCACTCTCACCTGAAATTTCAACTGCCGGGCGGAGTTTCTTACGCCTTACACTTTCATTTCTTCGCCTTCCTAGACCTGAGAAGATCTAACTCTTTTGGTCACTTACACAGACATTCTACAGCACTACAGACTAGGACGTCTCCACTATCCTCCAGTTCATAAAGACCTCCCTCGTCGACGTGATACCATCCTGTGGCGCGAGCTTCAGACGGGTGTCTTTCCAAACGCCTGGCTTTATAGCAAGGTATACGCACACCTCGTAACACCACACTGTAAATACTGCTCACAATCAGCCACCCTCATATACGTGGCACGGACGTGCCCACAGTACGCTGACGCTTCTCACACGGAAGATACGAGGGAGACCTTCTGCGTACCACCGACTCGGCACAGCAACACCGGGTAATCCGCGCATTGAATGCTGCGGTGTCTGTCCCAAAGAATTCCCGCTGACCTCCTCTAAGCAGCGTAACCGACCTCTGGGCGGGTTCTCTCTTTTGAGAGAAATAAATTTTTTATCATCCTCATTTCCGGGTGTGAAGTAAACATCACAATGCCGTGCGTCATATACGCTTTGTTGATTGTCCTGGGAGTCCAGAAGTCGTCGTCGAGCAACTTGGCGTGCTGCTTGAACCTTCATTATTGCAACTCGAGCGTACTCATATGTATCATTGAGTCCGGTCGGTAGAAGCGTGTCGAAAGGTAGCGTAGGGTCACGGCTGAACAAAAGAAAAAATTGGCAGCATACCCACGGAGTGAATGATGCAGAGTGGGGCGAAGCATTCGTCTGTTCATTCGTTCTTGCTTCCGTTCGTTCATGCGTCCATCTCTGTGACCGTCCATGCGTCCGTATGCCCATTCGTGCGTGCATCTTTTCATGCGTCCGTCCCTGCGTTCGTCCATGCATGACCCGTGACGCAGTTACTTGTCGACAACCAAGACATCTCGGCATGGTCCCCAGCATGCGACAAAGCATTCGCCTCTTTGCGCCACCTTCTGACATCACCACCTATCCTACGCCACTTTGATCCAGACTCTCCGACCGAAATCCATACGGACGCTAGTGGAGTTGGCCTCGGCGCTATTCTTGCTCAGCGTAAATCTGGCTTTGATGAGTATGTTGTATACTACGCTAGCCGCACCCTCACTAAAGAGAAAAACAACTATTCTGTCAACGAGAAAGAATGCCTTGCTATTGTTTGGAAAATCACGAAATTCCGACCTTACGTATATGGCCGCCCATTTGACGTCGTGACTGATCACCACGCATTGTGTTTGTTGTCGTCATTAAAAAAAACATCTGGTCACCTAGCTCACTCGGCACTACGTCTACGAGATTATGATATTCGTTTATTTTATTCGCAAGCAATCGGACGTGATGTTCTTTCTCGCTCTCCACTTCCCCATGATTATGTTTCAGCATCTGTTTGCAGCTGCGAATGTTCTTCACTTGAACATGCCGACATGTCCGCTGAGCACCGCCAGGATCCATGGATGGCATCTCTCTTAGAGTACCTGTCTCAGACGTCTCCACGTAACGACAACCGTTTACTTCGACGAACTGCTCACCATTTCACCATCCGTGGCAGTCTTCTGTACCGGCGAAACTACCTATCTGATGGCCGCAAATGGTTGCTGGTAATCCCCCGCCACTTACGTTCTGACGTCTGTGCCTCCTTCCACGCGGATCCGCAATGCGCCCACGCAGGTGGAGTGAAGACGTATGCTCGCCCACGAATTCGATATTACTGGCGCGGAATGTACCGCTTTGTTAGGTAGTACGTCCGCTCATGTTCCTTGTGCCAACACCGAAAGAGCTCCCCTCGTACAACCCCAGCGCCACTCCAGCCACTGTCTTGACCTTCTCGGCCCTTCAGCCGACGCGGAATCGACTTGCACCGTCCCCTACCATACACTGCAAATGCAAACCGCTCGGTCATCGTAGCCATGGACCACCTTACGCGCTACGCCGAAACCTCGGCGCCTCCGGAGGCCACTGCGCATGAAGTCGTCTTGTTCATTGTGCAAACCTCGTCCTTCCGCATGCTGCACCACGCGAGCTTAAAATTGACCGTGGGCGTTCCTTCTTGTCGGAAGCTGTAGAAGCCCTCCTACGCGAATGCAACATCGTGCACCGAACAACCACCATATATCACCCCCAAACCAACGGGATGACCGAGCGATTTAATCGCACACTGGGTGACATGCTCTCCACATATGTTTCCGAAGACCATACGAACTGGGACCGCATACTGCCATTCGTTACTTACGCTTACAACAGCGTAATTCAATCGACAACTGGATACTCGCCGTTCTGCCTTCTTTTATGGTCAGCAACCTTCATCGTTCTTGGACACTATCTTTTTGTACCACCCAGACTCTTCAAAATCGACAACTTTGGCCGAAGCTGCCACATATGCCGAAGAAATTCGACAGTCCGCACGTTCGCTCACTACGCATGATCAGGCTCGCCAGAAGCAGTCCCATGACCGACGCTCATCCCCTTGGTCTTACGCGCCTCGAACAATCGTGTGGCTCCACGTGCCATCGTCTGCCCCAAGCCTTTGCTCAAAGTTCATACCCAAGTATGACTGACCGTACCGAATGCTGCGCCAGACATCAAGTCCACTACATGGTTGAACCTATTCAGCCACCTACAGATCAACGGCTCCGCCAGCGCGAGGCTGTGCTCGTCGACCGTCTAAAACATCACTACGGCCCACCACCAGTTCTGTTTATGCCATAGGTCACTAGGATGGCTCCTTTCGCACTGGATAGTCAATGTAGTGACAAATAGTGGCGATGATAGAGAAACGACGGAGATGTTTGTTGTGCCGGAGGCTCGTGCTGCTGCTGCTTCTGCTGAAACCGCTGGCTGCTTTCTCGCTGCTGGTTAGGCCTATTAAACGGTTGCTTCACCCGGGCGAGGCGTCTAACAGTATACCTACTATATATATATATATATATATATATATATATATATATATATATATATATATATATATATATATTGTGAGCGTTTCTTACATCGTTCTCATCCCTGCATGAATCAATCACCATCATCCGCTTGTCTTTTTGTCCTCATTGCTACACTCTGTGTCATCGTCATCGTCTGTGTCTTTCCTCACATAAACGCTGACGCAACCAAGACTTCATTCGCGGTGAAGGAGGATTTTCGGTCCTCTGACCTCCCGCATCCCTCTCTACCTCTTGGAGCTTCGTTCAGGCCACCGCTTGTGACCACTGTCAAGCAGCATGCCCCAGACCGAGCCTGCCGGCGCTGATGTCATCAACAACGTACCGCCGCAAGCTGCCCCTCCTACTCACATACACGGACATCAGTGGAAACCCCCGCTCATCGCTGGTCTTTGGGGAGAGGACGTAGAAGACTGACTGGCTTGGTGACTACGACCGCGTAAGTGCCGCTAATAGGTGGGACGAGGCCACCAAACTGCATTACGTCTCTTTTTTCTGGCCGGAGTCGCGAAGACATGGTATTTTAACAACGTCGTTGACTTGCCCGAAGGGGCTACCTTCCAGCAACAGCTGCGACACGTCCTTTTAGACACCGGACACTCCATGCGCCGTCGCGGAGAGGACACTCGATACTCGCCGACGACATCCCGGCGAATCCTACACTTCTTACATCGAGGATGTCCTCTCACTGTGCCGGCGTGTTAAACAATCCATGCCCGAATCAGACAAAGTGCGCCGTATATCGAGGGGCATTGGGCCTGTAGCCTTTAATGCCCTCGCTGTGCAAAACCCAGCTACCATGGCTGATGTCGTGACGACATGCCAGCGCCTTGATGCGCTGGACTCCGTTCGTCTCCAACCGAACACTGGCGACCATTACTCCACGTCTCATGACCATCTGCGTGACCTCATCCGGGACATTATACGCGAAGAATTACGGTATATGGGCTTCACACCTTCTACAGCGTGTCCTACACAGTCTTCGGGAGTGCCCTTGCGTGACATCATCAGGGAGGAACTTACATCCGCGACCGGCTCTGAGCCGTATAGCTACCTGCTTCTCGCCCAATATCCACGTACCCTCGAGTTGTTGCCGTGCCTCCCAGCGACGCACACACGACATTTCCGCTGCCTTCCTACGGGTCAGTTGCTGCCGCTCCTCCGGTGAACTATTATTCCGTGCCCCCTGACCCTGCTTCGGCCCACCTGACCGCGCTATCTCCAGGTGCTCCGAACGCCTTCAGCTCCCCACCGTGGCGTTCGTCCCGCCTGTCTGCTACTAATGTGGCTATCGCGGCCACATATCTCGTTTCTGCCAAAAGCGCCAGCAAGATGAGCGTCGGAACGATGTGCGCGAACGGGATTTGTACACAGGGGCGTCTTATCAAAGTCGGCGTTATTCGTCTCCCCCTCACCGGTCTCCATCTCCTCCTGCATCGACTGCACCGCGGAACAGCCAAAACAAGAGACGCCGCTCACCTTCGCCCTTACGCCGTTCCACTTCTCCACTTCGGCCCGCCTCATTCTCCTCAGATATTCATTCGAAAAACTGAATGATGCAGTTTGTGGAGGAAAAACTGCATTAGGAATTAGAACTGAAATTCCTCCATCAGGCCCGTGTAACAAGGTTTCAGTGGAAGTGAAAGGACTGCGAGTCAATGCTCTGGTGGACACAGGTGCGACATTGTCTGTAATGCGTGCTGATATGTGCGAACATTTAAGGAAAGTAATAATCCTTACGATGGCCCCACGTTAGGTGCTGCCCAGGGGAACGTCATTCGCCCTTCCGCGTTTTGTACTGTGCTTGTTGTCATCGACGGCATCCGCCATCATGTCCAGTTTGCTGTCCTGTCACGCTGCTCTCACCAACTAATTTTAGGGTGGGGTTTTCTATTATCTGCTTCCGTGGTGATTTGTTGTGGACAACGAACCATTCACCTCACTGACACCGACTACATGCTTGACGACGACAATCAGAAGCCACTTCATCTGATCGCTGCGAAAGACATGGAAGTACCGCCACTACAAGAGCAAATTGTCAGCATTACGTCCAATTACATCTATCACGGTGATGTATTGGTCTCACCGTCACCACTTTGCGTTCGTAAAAGTATAGTTGTTCCGTCCGGTGTCGTTCGTTTTTGCAATGGCTCTGCACTTGTCACCGCAGTCAACTCTACACCCGAGAAGATCTTACTGCCACGTGGTACTACTGTAACCCGTGATGCCGACTTCAAGCCTGATTTTCTCATGCCACTTCAGGCCATCACATCCAAAGACCCTTCCCTCGGTGAGCATGTCTCTTCCTCCGCCTTTACCACCGCTATCAGCAGTGACTCGACCAATTCACAGAGACAGCAGCTGCTCGCATTGTACCAGAAACATGCAAATTCTTTCGATATTTGCTCGTCTAAGCTGTGCCGCACTAATATACAGCACATCGAATTCAAACAATTGGGACATCTATCGTACACCGCTGACCCTACCACGTGTCCCTACCTGAAAGAAAAATTATAGAAGAAAACGTTGCTGACATGCTTAAACAGGAAGTCGTCCGTCCCTCATCTAGCCCTTGATCATCTCCTATTGTTTTGGTCCGTAAAAAGAATGGCTCTGTGCGTTTTTGCGTGGACTACCGGTCGCTCAATAGGATCACACGCAAGGTCGTGTACCCTATGCTACGCATTGACGACGCCCTTGATTATCTACAAGGCGCGGAAAGCTTTTCAAGCATTGACTTGCGTTCTGTGTACTGGCAGATTCCCATGCACGAAGACGATAAGGAGAAAACGGCGTTCGCGACCCCCCGACGGGCTGTCTGACTTCAACGTGTTGCCTTTCGGGCTCTGCAACACACCCGCGACTTTTGAGCGCAGGATAGAGACCGTGCTGCGCGGCCTGAAATGAAAAAGTTGCCTTTGCTACCTGAACGACATTATTATCTTTTCGTCAACATTTCCTGAGCACCTAGAACTATTTGATCAAGTTCTGACGTGCCTTGCTGGCGCCGGGCTCCAAATAAACGTTAAGAAATGCTCTTTCGCTAGCAAATCTATCAAGGTTTTAGGGAACGTTGCTAGCAAAGATGGCATCCGGCCCGACCCTGACCAGATTTCTGCAGTCCTTAACATTCCGCTTCCCGAAAAACCATAGGAGCTTCGCAGTTTCCTTGGCCTCGCCTCCTATTTTCACCGGTTTATCCAGAACTTCGCTTCTATTGCTGCTCCATTACACCAGCTACTTGCTTCCAACGTCCCCTTTCTGCGGTCTCAAGAATGTCAAACGGCATTCGACCTGTTGAAGCAGGCCCTCACGTCTGAACCTCTGCTCGGCCACTTTGACGAAGCCGCACCGACTATTCTCTCTACCGACGCTAGCGCCCTTGGTGTAGGAGCCGTACTTCTACAACGCGACAAGTCTTTCCTAGAGAAAGATGTTGTATATGCCAGTCGCGTACTCACCTTTGCCGAAAATAACTACACGATAACTGAGCAAAAGTGTTTGCCTGTGGTTTGGTCGGTGCAGAAGTTTCGTCCCTATCTCCACGGCCGTCATTTCACAATCGTTACGGACCACCATGCCTTATGCTGGCTTTCTACACTGAAAAACTTGTCTGGTCGCTTGGTTCATTGAATACTACGCTTGCAGGAGTACGACTTTGACATAACTTTCAAGTCAGGTAGAAAACATCAAGACGCCGACGCTTTATCTCGTTGCCCACTTCAACTACCCATATCAGCGTTGGTGAGAACTCAACCGCCACATCTACCAAAGTTCATACGCTCGCATCAATAAGGCAACCCTTTTCGGACGACGAGCCAACATTTATCTCCCGCCAGCGGTCCGATTCATCTTGCAGACGCATGACGGACAACCTTTTGGGAGTGTCTCATCCGCCAAACACTCAAATTCGTCGTAAACTTCTGCACTTTAAGCTGGACAATGGGGTTCTCTACCACCACGTCTACCACCCTGACTGTCAGCGCTGGGTTCCTGTACTGCCACGCTCTCTTCGACTTCAGGTGTTCGAAGCCTTCCGCCATGATTTGACTGCTGGTCATCTTGGTTATTAAAAGAACTCTTGACCGCATTCGATGTCGTTATTAATGGCCTGGCCTTTCTTCAAGCGTACCGCGGTATGTCGGTTCCTGCTACCCATGCCAGCGTCGTAAACTCCCGACGTCTGCACCTGCTGGACCTCTACAGCCACTTCCGAGCCCTTCAATGCCTTTCGAGGTTGTAGGTGTTGACCTTTACGGGCCTCTCCCCGTCACATCTGTTGTGTTGGTACACAATAGATAGTGACCGCCGTGGACTACCTGACTTGCTGCGCTGACACTTCTGTTATTACAGGCTCAGCTGTGGAAGTTGCAGACTTTCTTTTTCACGCCATAATCTTCTGTCATGGGGCTCCTCGTGTACTGCTCAGTGATCATGGAAAGCGTTCCTGTTACAAATGGTAAATGAAGTACTGCGCGCTTCTGAAACTACTCACAAGAGCGCTTCAAGCTACCACCCTCAGACAAATGGTCTCACAGAAAGATTTCACCAGACTCTTGCTGGCATGATAGTCGTTTACGTCCAACCCGACCACAAAAACTGGGATACACTTTTACCATTCCTGACCTTCGCTTACAACACCGCCGTTCAGCGAACAACTTGCTACTCACCGTTTAACCTCGTGCACGGACGCACCCCGGCTACCTTTCTCGACGTCTCCTTCTTAAACAGCCATGGGAATTCATGTCAGTCTTCTAGTAAAGAATATTTTTCCCGCCTGACCCACACTCGCCATCAGGCTCACATCAATACTGAAGCGAGACAGCACGAGCGGAAAATCATATTGTTACGCCTGAAGTAGGGGTACGGGGGTTTATTGAACGGAAGCTGGGATGGCGAGGCCGCACCGGATAAAACTGCCGAGAGATCTTCTTCTTCCCAAGTCCACACTTCTATTCCCTCTTATCAATCCGGCACATACACGTCGTAATATTTCCCCCTTCGCAGACGAAGCGCACCGCGCGTTTCATGCATCGTCCCGCAGTCTAAAAGCTTTGAGGCGAGCCACATGGGTAACCTCGGTCTTGGTTGATCGTCTCCCACTAGCTGTCAGTCGTGCTATTTTATAATCTACTGCACTGAGGCGCTCAAGGACAACGAATGGGCCAGTGTAGTGGGCGAGAAGTTTTGTGGACAGGCCACGCTTGCGGATAGGCTTCCACACCATTACAAGGTCTCCCGGTTCATATGTGACGTGGCGGTGCTTGCTGTCGTAGCGGAGCTTTGAGCGGTCTTGCGATGCTATAGTACGCAGGCGGGCAAGACGCCGAGTTTCTTCTGCAAGGCATAGTGTTTCAGCTAATGAAGGATCGTCATTGTCATAAAACGAAAAGATAGTGTCCAGGGTATAACGAGGGGGT
This sequence comes from Rhipicephalus microplus, assembly GCF_043290135.1. NCBI lineage: Eukaryota > Metazoa > Arthropoda > Arachnida > Ixodida > Ixodidae > Rhipicephalus > Rhipicephalus microplus. Next base: position 73,669,567 of record NC_134706.1, read on the forward strand.
CGAACGTAAAGAAGGAAGACAGGGCTGTGGCCGGTGGTTTCGTGTTGGGCAGTGTTGAAGGCATACGTGATGAACGGTAAGACGTCGTCCCAGTTCTTGTGATTGGACGCCACGTACATTGAAAGCATATTCACCAGTGTCCGGTTCGTTCGTTCAGTAAGGCCATTCGTCTGTGGATGGTAAGGTGTCGAATGACGAAGTTCCGAGCCACACATACGGAGCAGTTCCTCAACAACGTCTGCCGTAAACTGACGGCCGCGGTCGCTTATTATGACGCGAGGAGGTCCGTGGCGCAGTATGATAGAGTGCAGGAGAAAGGAGGATACTTCGCCAGCAGTCGCAGATGGCAGGGCGGCCGTTTCGCAGTAGCGGGTCAGGTAATCGGCGCACACTACAATCCAACGGTTGCCTTTTGCCGAGCGTGGAAAAGGGCCCACGAGGTCAATGCCAACTTGCTCAAAGGGAGTGCTGGGAGGCGTCACAGGCTGTAGAAGTCCAGCCGGAGCAGTCGTGACTGATTTGTGCGTCTGGCATTGAGTGCAACTGGCCACGTACTGCTCAACTGACTGGCGCATGCGTGGCCAGTAAAATCGCTCCTGTGTACGAAGGAGTGTTCGCGTCATTCCCAGGTGACCCGAAGTTGCGTCGTCGTGCATGGCGCGCAGAATGGAGGAACGGAGTGTGTGCGGCACCACCAGCAAGAAGCGGGAACCCGTGGCCGAGAAGGTCCTCTTGTAAAGTAATCCTTCACGAACGCAAAAGCGTCCGGCCAAAGTGGACGCTCGTGCTTCAGCAAATAATGGCTCCAAGCTGACATCCTTCCGCTGTTCATTTTCAAAGGTGGTCTTGTCCGGGAATACTGGAGTCACTGACGCAATTAGGTGATCGAAATTGTCGGCATCGCAAAGTGTTGTAGTAAGCGGCATCCGCGAAAGGCAGTCAGCGTCAGCGTGCTTCCTGCCACTCTTGTATGACACCGTGAAGTCATACTCTTGCAAGCGGAGGGCCCAGCGTGCCAGGCGGCCAGATGGGTCTCGGAGGCTTACAAGCCAGCACAAGGAATGATGGTCTGTGACCACTTGGAAGGGACGACCGTACAGGTATGAACGGAATCGCTGTACAGCGAAGACGAGTGCCAAACATTCTTGCTCAGTCACTGTGTAATTCCGTTCTGGTTTACTTAAAGTTCTGCTGGCATACGCAATGACATGTTCCTTTCCACTGTGTCGTTGTACTAGAACTGCACCTATGCCAATGCCACTGGCGTCAGTATGAACTTCGGTCGGCGCCGAAGGGTCGAAGTGTCGGAGAATGGGCTGCGATGTGAGTAAGAACTTGAGTTGGTTGAAAGACGTCTCACAGTCATGTGTCCATTCAAAGCTAGTACCTTGACGTAGCAGACTGGTCAAGGGGAAGGCAACGTCGGCGAATGCGGGAATAAATCGGCGAAAGTACGAGCACAGGCCTAGGAAGCTGCGAAGCTCTTTCGTTGAGCGAGGTGGTTTGCACGCTTTCACAGCTGCTGTCTTGCTCGGGTCAGGCCTGATCCCATCTTTGTTCACAAGGTGCCCAAGTACTAAGGTTTGTCGCTCGCCGAAATGACACTTCTTCGAATTAAGAACAAGGCCAGCGTTTCTAATGCATTCCAGAACAATGTCCACGCGTTCGTTGTGCTCACGAAATGTGCGCCCAAAGATCACGATGTCATCTAGGTAGCACATACAGACGTTCCATTTTAGGCCACGCAGAATGGTATCCATGAACCTTTCGAATGTGGCAGGAGCATTACATAATCCAAACGGCATCACGTTAAATTCATAAAGTCCGTCTGGAGTTATGAAAGCAGTCTTTTCCTTGTCCGCTGGATGCATGGGAATCTGCCAGTAGCCTGAACGTAAATCGATAGACGAGAAGTATGACGCCGAATGGAGACAGTCCAAGGCGTCATCAATTCGTGGAAGAGGATAAACATCTTTCTTCGTGATGGAGTTCAAACGGCGATAGTCGACACAAAATCTCCAGGTACCGTCTTTCTTTTTCACAAGGATCACAGGAGCTGCCCAAGGGCTCGATGATTCTTGAATGATGCCCTTTTGGAGCATTTCACGCACTTGATTGTCTATTATCTTGCGCTCGGACGGCGATACTCGGTACGGTTTTTGTCGGATTGGCTGTGCTGTTTGTGTATTTATCCTATGGCGTATACGAAATGGAGGAATGGAAGGCGTATGGTCACTCTGGGAGAAATCAAAAACTTGCAAGTACTTTAACAAAACGTCCACAAGCATTCTGCGCTTGTCGGCAGTCAGCGCCTTATCAACCATAGGTAAAACTTTCGAACTGTCTGAGCAGGCGGTCACTTGTTCATCCCGTCGAACGTCACTGAGGACAGCTACTGTTGTTGGCGAGTATTCTTTAAACGACGCTAGCTTAAGTCCTCCTGGTAGCAGCACCGGTTCGTTTGAATAATTCGTTGTCCAAAGGTCTGAACGACCTTCACTCACTGAAACTATGCTGTGGGGTACCAACGTGTTCTTCTTTATACAACTTAGATGGAAAGGCTCCACTAGCGCATCGAAACTGGTCTTATTGTCGTTAATATGCGAAGAAGCTACTGGAACGCGCACAGCACAGAAGGCCGGGATAACGGTATCTTCATAGACTCGGAGCGCACCGCTTTCCGTACCCGAATTCTCGATAAGTCCATGAGGAACAGCGTCACTTATGATAACTTCGCCATTTCGACAGTCTACAGTGGCTCCGCACATTCGCAAGAAATCTATGCCTAGAATGATGTCATGAGTGCTCCGCGGAAGAACCGTGAATTCTGTCACAAACACTTGATCACTCAGTAACACTGCCGCGGTACAAACACCAATCGGACACAACGAGTTGCCGCCCACGCCACAGAACGTTATCGCTTTCTCCAACAAAAAGGTCACCTTTCTTCCCAAACGAGCTTTGAACGCAGCACTCATGATCGACACGGCGGCTCCAGTGTCCACCAAAGCCATCGTATGTACACCATCAACAAAAACTTGCACTTTGTTTTTAAACATAAGCACCGGTGGAGGTATCTCTTCTTGCAGCGAATCACCAGCGACCTCACCCCCAGCGGCCGCGCTGCCTAGTTTTCCGGAGGCGGCGAAGGGTAGCGGCGCCTAGGAGACGGCGACCGATTGGAGCGAGGGGCTGGCGGGGGTGTCAGACTGCGGTCAGAGGCTGGAGAACGGTTTCGCAGCGGCCTTGGTGTCTCGTAAGATGCGCTTCCAGGGAACGTTGGTGCTTGTGCAAAGTCGGACAGGTGGGATCTCGGTGGCCAGTCGTACCTCGGCGGCTGCCGGTAGTTACAGTACCTGGCAATGTGGCCTTCGACGCCACAGTTGTAGCAGATGGGTAGGGGTCGCTCGCCGAACCACTGCTGAGAGCGCTGGGCTGTGTAGGGTCGCCTAACCGAACGGGGTGGAGCAGATTGCTGAACGGGAGCTGCGCGCCTCTGTGGGGCGGGGCCGGGACGAAGACGTTGGTCATACCGCTGGTCAGACGCGAATGAGTCTCGGCGTGGCCACGAAGCCCTAGCTTCGCGAACGTCTGTCACACATACTGATGGTGGCAGAGGAGCGAACGGGGCCGGGTAGTAGGATGAACAGGTAGGCGTATGGCGGATGGTGTCGTGGAACAGTGTGTCTTGTCGCTGTAGTTCTTCCCGCACTATTGTCCGGATAGTAGCGGCAAGGTCGGCGGGCGGGCTCACGTCGACGCTGGCGACCGTTGTTACATTTGCCAGCCTACCAAATTTCGGGGCAATACGACGGGTCTTTAGCTTCTCAAAAGTACGGCAGTGACGTTGGACGGCGGAGACGGAAGTGAGGTCTTCCCTGCCTATCAAAAAGTTGTAGACGTCCTCTGCTATACCCTTCAGAAGGTGGCCGACCATGTCCTCTTCAGTCATGTACGGGTCTATGATCTTGCAGAGCATCAGGACCTCCTCTATGTAGGTGGTACACGTTTCTCCAGGAGTCTGAGCTCTTTGAGCCAACGTGCGCTCCGCGCTCTTCTTTTTTGAATCAGAGTCGCCGAAGCATTTCTTGAGCTCTTCAGTGAAACGATCCCACGTTGTTAAGGAATCTTCGTGGTTTTCGTACCACATCAGAGCTGTTTCCGTGAGAAACAGCGCGACATTTCCCAGTTGGTCGGTGGCATCCCAGCAGTTGTACCGGCTCACCCTTTTGTACTGTGTCAGCCACGCATCCACATCTTCTCCTGCTCTTCCCGCGAACGGGCGGGGTTCCATATAGTGATATCGAGGTGCAGCTGGCACTGACCTTTGTGTGGTTGAGAAGGCGTGACCTTCGCTCTCGGCCATGGCAGTTGGTGTCGGTGGCAGACCGGCAATACGACGGCTCCGGCGAAGTTCGAACAGCTGTGGCTCCGTGGTTCGTCGACGTATACTGTACCCAGCACCTCCACCACTCTGTTACGCCTGAAGTAGGGGTACGGGGGTTTATTGAACGGAAGCTGGGATGGCGAGGCCGCACCGGATAAAACTGCCGAGAGATCTTCTTCTTCCCAAGTCCACACTTCTATTCCCTCTTATCAATCCGGCACATACACGTCGTAATAATATATAACGCATCCCATCGCGTTGTCTTTCCAACCTTGTGACGAGTTGCTTGCTGCTTTTGACTCCTATTCGCACTCCTAATCTCTGTGACAAATTCCAACCACGCTTCATCGGGCCATACATTGCTTTAGAGAAGACTTCGCCGGTCAATTATCGTGTGAAACCACTTGTCGCCCCATCACACCAGCGCTACCGCAGCACAGAGATTATACACGTATGTCGCACGAAACCTTTCACGCGCGTTCCCCGTCATTTTGACTTACGGAGGCCAAGGTGCCTGCGTCCAAGTGGAGGGAATTAGTGGGGGCGTTTATTACTTACATTGTTCTCATCCCTGCATGATCACAATCATCACCATCCGCTTGTCTTTTTGTCCTCATTGGCACTATGTGTCATCATCATCGTCATGGTCTGTGTACTGGCTCTGCCCGTTCGTTTTGCGAGGTCTTTCCTCAGATAAACGCTGACGCACCCAAAATTAACCAAGACTTCATTAAATAAATATATATATATATATATATATATATATATATATATATATATATATATATATATATATATATTGACGCGTGTCTACATGTGGACAATAACGATGATGGGGCATTTAGTGGGCACGAGTTAGTGGGACTCTTCTCTTCTTTCGAGGCCGAAGAAGACGATCTTGTGGCTCAGCTGTTGAGGACACGCTGATTTCGTCGTCCCAAGGTGTATCTGTGTTTTATTCGCGTTGTACCGCTTCACTGGTGGAGGTGCTGGGCCGCAACCCTGTCTGATGCTCCACACGCCCGCTGGGAGCCGCTAATCGAGTACAGAAGCATTGTCACCTGTAGAAACACCGGTGCATCGCTCCAGTCGACGGTTGCGAGGCCTCGCGCCAGAGCTGACTCACTCGCCGGAACCTGCTAGGCACCGCAAACCTCAACCAATGGCCAACGCAAGCCTGCAACAGGTGCCCCAAGGCATCTTTCCAACGCACCCATCTCAGGTGACCCTCTTTCAACACCTCGTTCCCGAGCGTTTTAGTGGCGGTGCCCACGAAGACGTTCACGACTGGCTTGACCACCACGAGCGTGTTGAAGGGGTAAATCAGTGGTCGGAACAGGACAAGCTTTCACGTGCCTATTTCTACCTTGACGACGGTGCTCGTACTTGGTATGAGAATAGAGAAGGCAATCTGTCTGCTTGGCCCGACTTTTGACAGAAGTTCGTCGATACCTTCGCCAATATCGGTAGAAGAGACCGTGCACAGCAGTTATTGGAGTTTCGGGTTCAAAAACCCAACGAAACCATTGCAATGTTTGCCGAGGACGTGACTCGTCTCTTTCAACGAGCTAACCCGCACATGACAGAAGATAAAAAGTTGAGTTACCTCATGCGCGGTGTCAAAGAACAGCTTTTTTCCGGGCTACTGCGCAACCCTCCAAGTACCGTGGTTGACTTCATTAAGAAGGCTACGACTATCGAGCGGGCCCTGCATCAACGCTGCAGGCAATATGACCACATGTCCTGCAAAGTCCCAATCGATGCTCTCGCCAAGACGTCTGAGAGTCAGGGCTGCTTGCGAGACTTCATTAGGGAGATAGTTCGCGAGGAACTGCAGAAGTTGCGGAATCCGGTTGCTGAAAATCCCATCGCGTCGATCGCTGAAGTCGTACGCGACGAAATCCACCAAGCGTTGTCTACGGCTAGTCCTGATGCTCAGCAGCGTCCTATGAGCTACGCTGCCGCTCTCCGACGTCCACCACCCGCTATGCCGACGCTGTACCACCAGGTGCTGATGGCCCCTTCGTATCCACCGCAAGAGCAGACACTGCACCAACCACCCACGCTACAGCCGTACAACCAGCCGTCCACAGCCACCCCATGGGCATCGACGTGTCCACCGAACTGGCAAACAGATGCATGGCGCACAGTGGACAGACGTGTACTGTGCTTTCACTGCGGAGAGGCAGGACATATTGCCCGTCATTGCTGGCATCGAGGTGATTCATTCCGTCCTCATCGACCTTGGTTTGACGGTCGACGTGTCAACGACGAATACACTCCGCGTCGTGACGACACCTTTTTCTATGGAGCCCTTTCTCACTTTGAGGGCGGCTCTACCACTGCAGAGAAGGCAATGCCTGCTCAGCCTCCTGGTCCGAGACATCGATCCCACTCTCCGTCCCCCGCGCATTCGCCTTTGTGGCACCACCACACCTACGTGGACCTTATTACAAGAAGGTCACCTAGCCCGCACCGGGGAAACTGAGAGCGGCGATCTCCGGAGGCAAGGTTGCAGGCCATAAAGATGACGAGAAGAAGCCCCCACAGCATGACGTCATACAGCCGATAAGCCGTGAAAACGATGAAATTATGACTGCTGACCTTAGTGTTCTTCTTGACGGCCAGAAAGTAACAGCGTTAGTCGACACTGGTGCCGACTTCTCCATTATCAGTCAAGACCTCGCCGACAGCCTCAGAAAAGTGAAGACGCCGGTGACGGGCCCTCATATAAGAACAGCAGGAGGCCAGTTATTGATGCCCTCGGGATGATGTACCGCAAGAATTGACATCGGTGGTTCTCCTTTCCCTGCGTCGTTCGTCGTTATTGCCGCATGCTGCAGAGACGTAATTCTTGGCATGGACTATTTACGGGAATATGGTGCCGTCATCAACATACTGGAGAGATTGATTACGTTTTGCAAGAGTTCGGGCTTACCCAATTCTCCAGAGGCGTGACCAAACTAACTGCGTCTTACTGATGACGATGTCGTTCTCCCTCCGAGGTCATGCACGCTTGTTTCTATGGCCGCCGCTGCTCAGTTGGACGCCGAAGGAGTTGCAGACCAAATAAGCTCGCTGCTCTTCACGCACGGTATTTCAGTCGCACGAGGTATCGTCAGAGTTGCTGCTGGACGCACGGACTTGCTGCTGACTAATTTTATTGCTGAGCGCCGGCACCTTCCTAAAGGCACGGCTGTCGCTTACTTCGACGATGTCGTAGATGCCGAAGGCTGCTTGGTGGTAGTCGAAGAGTCGCTAAATCTTGATTCAGCACCTGTTCTGGACGTTAGCATTATTTACCGAAAGACGACCGACGCAGACTCCTTGAGCTACTGGCCAAATTTCAAAACTGCTTTTCGACAACATCGAGTTGGCTGCACGCCTCTAACCAGGCATTGAATAACTACCGAAGAAACGGCAAGATCTATTCTCCAGAAGCCTTATAGCGTGGCTCCAAAGAATGTGAAGCGATACAACAGCAGGTAGACAGAATGCTTGTAGATGACGTCATTCAGCCTTCACAGAGCCCCTGGGCGTCGCCTGTAGTCCTCGTTAAGAAAAAAAATTGCCCGCAGCTTCCCTCGGGGGAACACTGAGGAGGATGCGGAGCATATAATTGGTTAACGGGGTGTTAAAGTGCGACTTACTTGGGTCGATGGCTAAATTGGTTAACGTGGTTGTGAAATGGGGTGTTAAATTGCGACTTACTTGGGTCGATGGCTAAATTGGTTAACATGGTTGTAGGAGGGGGTGTTAAATGAGTGAACACGTACACACGTATGCGAAAGGGCGGCGCTGGTCGAACGGACGTCGATCATTGTGTTTGTGGATTCGTTGGAATTCATTTCACTGCGACCTTGGACGTCGACGCGCCGTACAAACCAACCGGCGAGCGGCAACTGAGCGAGCGAGCGCCGACCTTGAGTATATATACAGCACGACGGCGCATGCCCTGTCAGCTGTTGAATGTTCTCGAAGCGCGACGCCACATGCGCGTCCACTGGAGAATCAGGAGAATTGTAGATGTCGAACGCGGTGTGTAGAGGAGGAAGGGTGCACAGATGGTGGAGGAGTGAAGCGCGCGCGGTGAGTAGAGGAGGAAGGGATGCACAGATGGTGGAAGAGTGGGCGACGGCGCGACGGCGCATGCGCGCGCGTCAGCTGTCGAATGTTCGAGAAGCGGTGCGGACGGCGCACTACAAGGCGCGAGTATAAGATGCTTCCGCATCTAAAAGGACGGCAGCCTGCGCTTCTGTGTCGATTACCGGAAGCTAAACAGGTGACCAAGAAAGACGTATATTCACTACCGCGTATAGACGACTCTCTCGACAGACTTCGACATGCTCAATACTTCTCTTCAATGAACTTGCGGAGTGGATATTGGCAAATCGAGGGGGACCCTAGAGACCACGAGAAGACCGCTTTTGTGACACCAGATGGGTTATATGAATTTAAGGTCTTGCCATTCGGTTTGTGCTCAGCCCCTGCTACCTTTCAAAGACTCATGGATACCGAGCTTTCTGGGTTGAAGTGGAAAACATGCTTAGTATATCTGGACGATGTCATAGTGTTTTCCGCGACGTATGACGAGCACTTTGAAAGACTTGAGGTGGTCTTACGAGCCATACAGTCCGCGAGCCTGACGTTGAAGCCTGAGAAGTGCCACTTTTGCTACGAAGAGCTGCGATTTCTTGCTCATGTCGTCAGTCATGCTGGGGTTCGTCCCGATCCTGCAAATATCGCAGCCGTAGAAAAGTTTCCATGCCGACCGATAAAAGGACTGTCAGACGCTTTCTCGGCCTCTGCGCATATTATCGACGATTTATCGCGGACTTCGCACGCATAGCATCACCGCTAACTCGCCTCACGAGAGAAGACGTCGCCTTTGAGTGGAATAACGAAGAAGGAGCTGCTTTTAACGATCTTCGCCAGCGACTACAAACACCCCCAGTCCTTGCCCACTTCGACGAGAGAGCCCCTACGATGCTTCACACCGATGCTAGCAATGTTGGTCTGGGAGCTGTGCTTGTGCAGCAGCAAGAGGGCACAGAAAGGGTAATCGCTTACGCAAGCAGAACGTTAGCACGCGCTGAGGCTAATTACTCCACGACTGAGAAGGAATGTCTCGCCGTGGTATTGGCGGTTACTAAATTTCGTCCGTATTTAAATGTCGGCCCCTTCAAAGTAACTAGCGACCACCACTCACTGTGTTGGTTAACTAATCTTAAAGACCCTACCGGCCGATTAGCGCGTTGGAGTCTCAGGCTGCAGGAATTCGATATGGCAGTCGTACATAAGGCAGGGAAGCGACATATGGACGCCGACTGTTTGTCCCGTTCACCCATTGAGTCGGCAACCCTACCCGAGGAGGAGGAAACATCATTTCTCGGTGTCCTTGACACGACCATCATTGCGCAGCAACAACGAGACGATGCTGAGTTGCTTGGCTTAATTACCTACTTGGATGGCAGATCTCTGAAGGCGCCAAGAGTTTTCGCAAGAGCGTTGTCATCATTTTGTTTAGGTGGCGAAGTACTCTATAAAAGAAATTTTTCGTCGACGGGATCTGCCTATCTACTCGTCATCCCAGCAGCCCTTCGCACCGAAGTACTGAAAGCATACCACAACGAGGTTACCTCTGGCCACTTGGGTTACACAAGAACGTTGGCCAGGGTACAGCAAAGGTAATACTGGCCAAGACAAACCACCGCCGTGAAGCATCACGTTCGTACCTATCTCGACTGCCAGCGACGCAAGTCACCGCCAACTAAACCAGCTGGCCTCCTGCAACCCGTAAAGGTCCAAATGACTCCATTCCACCAGATCGGCATGGACATTTTGGGCCCACTTCCTACTTCTACTGCAGGCAACCGATGGGTTATCGTCACGACAGAATATTTGACCCGTTAAGCCGAGACAAAGGCTATCGAGAGAGGTACAGCAGCGAAGGTGGCAAGATTTTTTATCGAGAATATTGTACTGAGGCATGGTGCACCAACCGTCGTAATCACAGACAGAGGAACCGCATTCACAGCAGCTCTTTTGGACCATGTTTTGATGCTGAGTGGAACAACGCATCGTAAGACCACCGCATACCACCCAAAAACGAACGGGCTGACAGAGCGTCTAAACAAAACCATTGAAGGCATGCTTTCAATGTACGTAGACGTCAAATACAAAAATTGGGATACAATCTTGCCTTACATAACGTTTGCATACAACACGGGCAAGCAAGAAACGACCCGCATGATACCTTTCAGCCTCGTTCATGGACGGGAAGTATGAACCATGTTAGATGCAATGTTACCGCACGAAGGCGACGACGTTGTCCCATATGCCGACACGTTTACGGAACGTGCAGAAGAAGCTAGGCAACTTCCACGTTTACGGATCAGCCAGCAGCCCGACTACGATGCAGGACGCTACAATGCTCACCACAGAACAGTCGTCTACCAAACTGGCGACAAATTATGGGTTTGGACGCCCGTACGAAAACGAGGACTTTCAGAAAAACTCTTAAGAAGATACTTTGGACCGTACCTAGTTGTGCGACGACTGAGTGATATCACTTACGAAGTTGTTCCCGACTGTTCGTATAGTACAAGGCGTCGCCAGCACCATCCTGAACTCGTTCACGTCGTCCGCATGAAACCTTACGTCAGCGAGTGATTGCGTGATACTTTACTTTAGAAAAAAAACTGCATTACAGACTGCGCATTTGGGCTATGCTCTTTGAGAGAGAGGCAAATGCGTGTCTACAAGTGGACGATAACGATGATGGGGCATTTAGTGGACAAGAGGTAGTGGGCCTCTAGCTTCTCTCAAGGCCGAAGAAGATGATCTTGTGGCTCAGCTGTTGAGGACACGCTGATTTCGTCGTCCCAAGGTGTATCTGTGTTTTATTCGCGTTGTACCGCGACAATATATATATATATATATATATATATATATATATATATATATCTATATATATATATATATATATATATATATTTATATATATATATATATATATATATATATATATATATGCTCTGAAGAAGTTTTCTTAATGGGCCAAACGTACTTGGGAAGAGAAGAAACACAACTTAGCGGTTGTCTTAATTTTATTACCAACGGTGTCGACCGGTGGACCGGCCTTCGTCATGGTTTCATGGTTTGCGAACGACTTGTTCGCAAACCCTGACGAAGAACGGTCCACCGGTTGAAACCGTTGGTAATAAAATTAAGACAACCGCTAAGTTGCGTTTCTCCACTCTCTCTTTCTCTATCTCTCTCTATGTATATATATATATATATATATATATATATATATATATATATTCATATATATATATATATATATATATATATATATATATATATTATGTCATTTTCTCGTTAAACCTCGTTAAAGCGTTGTCTCGAGGTGGCGTTTGGCTGTTTCCATCAGCTTTGTGTCCTGCTGCCCCTGGAGTGCCCAAACGGCATGCGCCCGACATGGCAACTCGAGCCGGCATCGTTGCTGTTACGCACACAAATTGCTGTCGACAACCCAATCACCGACGAGGCCAGCCATTTGACGTGCGCTCGCCGCGTAATCGTAATACACGGTTGAACGCGATGCCCCATTCACACACAAAAAGGTAACAAGTCCTACCTGTCACGCCCGATAATTCAGTGCCCGGCCCGGACAACACAATGCCCTGCCTAATGAAGGAGCTATTTCGTACATATCCGGCATTCTTCTTGACGCTCTTCAACGCCGCATTGACACTCGGACACTTCCCGAGATGTTGGCGTCGAGCACGCGTCACTTTCATTCACCATCCGGGACGGCCTCTGAAGAGTACTTCGTCCTACCACCCCAGTTACGTAAACTCTGTGTTTGGAAAGACAGAGGGCTATTAAATGGCAGAATACGCTACTTCTTGTACGCTCACGGACAAATAAATGCAAACCAGTACGGATTTACTCGCGAACGCAGTTCTGTGATGGCACTGAATACGCTCAAACAGCAGCTACTCGAGTATAAGAATTCTAGTACGCCTGCCCTTCTCATGTCTATAGTCTTCCACGGTGCGTTCGACAGCGTGTGGCACCCACACGTCTTACGGTACTTTCGCAACCGATGCCTTCCAAGCGGACTATATCATTTGCTAAGAACGCTTCTTGAAGTATGCTACGTATTTATGAATCCGCACGCAGGACAGGTAGAGGCCTGACGTTTTCTTAGGAGCTCGCAAAGTTCACCTCCCTCCCCGCTCATGAGGAACTTAGTGATGAACAGCCTGTCATTGCGCTTGCCTCCTCGAGTACGCGTCACACACACAATGTTTCCATTAATTCTGGCAAGCGAAGTCAGCGTTTCGAGGCAAGCTATAAAATTTATTTGAAAAGAATCTGCGAAACTCTCAAGCCTGCAATTTGGCATGAACGATGCAAACGTGCAAATGAACATACCCAGTGAATTAGAACCACTGACCTCGAAAAATCGCTGGAGTTGGCCCTTAAGGAGTCTCTAAAAGTCACACGCTGACCCACTGCAACGCGTGCGTGTGTTCAAGCCTTGAAGGGGTATTCACGCGGGAGAAGAGTACTCGGGCGATAAAGGCGGAGCCTAGTGACATCTGTGGAGAGATGTCCACAAATGTCAACCACTCATACGCACGAGGGGAACGGAAGGGAGACCAGTGTTGCGAGACTACTCTGGTAGCTTCTATCAGCCGTTCGACGAGCAGCTGACAACGGGCTGCAGACAGGGCACCCACACCACTGCCGCTCTCTGCAGGAACAAGTACAACAATTTCGTCAAACAAGAGCCAGATATTCCGCAATATCCTCTCTCACGGGAGGGGGGGGGGTATCGTTGTCCTGTCGGGCAAAAAGGTTCCGCCTGCTTCGAAGAGATGCGGTAGAAGGAGGGTGGGGTCACGTCCACTCACTCATATATGACGACGTGGGCACGTACGTGATACGCAATCGTTCCATTTCCCCCGCCTATTCCTTCCTCGTGTAAATACCCCTTAACACCCCGTACCCGTTACAACGCTTCAGTTCGTGGCGTGCCGACTCGGCGCCTCTCCCTTTCCCTATGGAGTGATGGCGCGCGCTGCTACACCAAGCTGCGCCCCCTCGCTTTCCATTGCAGTCGCGAAGCTGGTGAGAGGAGAGACGGTCTGATCAACTGTGTAAAGATAGAAACGCGAGAGGGCCTTTTTTGTATCATCAAACGCGTGCGACTCAGCTATTACAGCAGCGTGTCGAAAAATACTCACGGCTAGGCGCTGTCCAAAAGTTGGCGACTATCCGTAGGGAAAACTTCGTGCAAGGGGAAAATTTTTCGTGCTCACTTGCTCTAGATAAGCTAGGATATCGAACATTGCAATATTTCGAGGCTTCTTCGCGTGATTCAAGAACCGCGCTAAGAAAGTCATGTCGATGGTGCGTAAAGGGTTTTCGTCTAGCTCGTCTCTGGACTCAATGCCTTGATAACATGTCACGATGCGCGTGCGCTTTCATCAACCTCAAGGCAATGTCAATCCCTGCTAATATGACAGGGCGTGCAAGTGCGAAAAAAAAGTCAAGACACGACTCATCTTTCTGTTATTATTTCAAGATAATGAAGAGCTTGCTGAAGCGCCTCAATCACTCTTCTAAACGGCATGAATTCTTTTATTGCGTGATCCTGGGACAGGTGGATGAAACCACCAAACATTCCATGCCATTTAGCGAATTGTATAAATTAGGGTTGTCCTAATCAATGCTCCATTGATGCCGTAGTAGCAACGCAGTTCACGAAACGATTGATTCAAAAGTTATCTAGCATATTTCTGTTAGTTGGTCAACGTAACATGGTAGTTATCTACCTGTCTTATGACTGCGAGTCGCCCCGCCGCGGTGGTCTAGTGGCTAAGGTACTCGGCTGCTAACCCGCAGGGCGCGGGTTCGAATCCCGGCTGCGGCGGCTGCCTTTCCGATGGAGGCGGAAATGTTGTAGGCCCGTGTGCTCAGATTTGGGTGCACGTTAAAGAACCCCAGGTGGTCTAAATTTCCGGAGCCCTTCACTATGGCGTCTCTCATAATCATATAGTGGTTTTGGGACGTTAAACCCCACATATCAATCAATCAATTACGACTGCGAGTTCTTTTGGGCTTTTAAGGCGGCATTCAAATAAATGTCACTTGCTTTTTTCAATCATAATAAAAATCCTTGTATTTGACATAGATTTTACCCGAAAAACCAAATTATAATCAACAATCAATTACACAAAACACTCACCTCATCAGTGTTCTTGGTGGTATTGTCTTTCGAAGAATGTCGCTTAGAGTTTGGCAGAAAGAACGAGCTCAGCGAACTTTGCCGCTTCTGCCATTTGAAAGTCACAAGCACATTACACCAAAAAAGTTGCACGGCTGGGTACTGTGCAGTGCTGACAGCACTTCTGTGGACGCGAGCAAGCTGAAACTGCCGAACGACCTACAAGTGGCCCGAGTGCTCAGATTTAGGTGCACGTTAAAGAACCCCAGGTCGTCGAAATTTCCGGAGCCCTCCACTACGGCGTCTCTCATAATCAAATGGTGGTTTTGGGACGTTAAACCCCACATATCAATCAATCAACCTACAAGTGAAGTCGGAGAAGAGGCGTCTGCGTTTGAACGATCGTGCCCAGAAGTTCGCCAGAAACACGCGCGCAGCCAAACTGTAGGGCTTGTTCGATAGGAACTCATAGAAACTTCTCAAGCGGAACATCCGAATAGGAATCAAACGCGGGCAAAGAATCATCCAAAGCACCTCTTGTTACGTCGGAAGTAGACTGAATGGCGTGCTGTGGAGTAACCCGCTGTGGGGCGCGTTTACAGTTAAAATACCCCGACCTAAAACGTACTGGCTCATTCCATGCCAAATGTACTAGCCATGTTGGCGACCATCAGAAATGCATGAAAAAAAAAATCTGTTGATTTACAGCTTTCAAAGCAGCGAAACAGCACAATACTTCTGAGAGAAAAATTTTTTTGGCCGCGTAGGTGCCTTCCTAGCTTCCCGTAATGTCGTTTTGATGTTGTTTGTAGAATTTTTTTTAGAAAATACCGCTCCTTCGTTCTATACCCAGTTTTATCTACATGCAGAGTAGAGGTGCTTGTGTAAGTTGTTTGCAGCTCAATACCATTAGTGCAGCTTTACTGGCACATATGTCTCCAAGAACTTAGCCAAACTGTGTTAGGTTTGCATTTTTTCTGTTGCAATACTGCACTTGGTATAAATATCTCAGTATTAAACACTTACTTCACAGGACATATATTTTGTTGAAAAATATTTTAGACCTCTCAGGCTGCTAAACTTCACGTGAAAAGTTCACAAATTTAAGAAAATTGTCATTTTTGTTCTTACTTAGACGCAATTTGCACCATGTGATGGTCCAACCAAAAATCACCTTTGTACTCAAATAAAAAAACATTTCTTTTCATATGGCAAGTCTTATCATTACTTTTTTTGTTTAAAAGAAGAAACTAATTTTTGCACTTTCCCATTCATGGCAAGGGAGAATTTTAAGGCGACAGCTGTCGAATGAATAAATGGCAATGTAGGCGCCAATGCAAAAGTTCAAAAATTATTTTCTTTCCTAAAACAAAGAAATGTAATGGTAATATTTGTCACACAAAAAGAAATGTTTATTCTCTCTTGATTTAGGTATAAAAGAATTTTAATTGCACCACAACATGGTGCAGATGGCGTCTTAGTATGGACAAAAATGACGATTTCGCAAAATTTGTGGGGTTTTTTCTTGTAATGTTTGGCATCTTGAAAGGTGTAGAAATATTTTCCTTTAAATTATATCTGATGTGGGGTAAGTATTGTTACGTCTCAGAATCGAGAACGAACATCATTCCCTCTGCAAAGGCAATCTGTGCCAATGTCAGCGAGTGAGCCCGCCTGACGCCATCAACTCAATGAGGTTATCAAGCGGCGCCATCCAGTCTGGTGAGTCTTACGCAATGCGTGGAAACATCACTCGTCCTTGGCTGCAACCCAGCGCAGCGGCTCCGGATTGGAGGATCATGACGCCACCCAGCGGCGGGTCCCGATTTTACGAATCTGACATCACGGCCGGCGGCGCTTCTGTTTCGTCGTTCGTGACGTAAGGCACCACCAGGGGCCTATAAGAAAAGCCAAGCGACGGGTCCCCAGCAGCCGACGTATGCGTCAGAGAGAAGACATGTCAGTTTTTCGAGACCCTAAGCTGTCGGCCCCAGTGCCGAATGTGTAACACCTCTATTTCTATGTTGTACATACATCTTGCCTTAACTCACCGTCCTCTTGTCCGCTCGTCTATCAGCTCTGCGCAGAAGCACTCGCGAGCTGAGAAACACACGCTGCCAAACCGCTGGGGACCTTGGCGGGCCGTGACCTCAGCGCACTTCGCAACAGTGTCGACAGCGGCGCGAGTCGTAACAGTGGTGGCAGCGGCGAGTCGAGTTTCGTAGCAGTGGCGCCTTCGGAACCATGTTGGCGTCGCGCCTCGTAGCAGTATTCACCACTGCAATATTTATACAAAAGATAGTATTGCAATAGAAAAAAATGCAAACAATACATTTTAGCTAAGTTCTTGAACGTGGATGTGCCAGTCAAAATTATACTAATATTACTGAGCCTCAAACACCTTACAAAACACCTTCACCTAACAGGCATATCAAATTCGGTATGGAAATAAGAAGCGGTATTTCTAAAATTAATTGTCCCACAAGCAACGCCCACGTGACATTCGAGAACGTTCAGAAGCCAGGCAAGTGTGAAAATAAACTTCAAGCAGGTCAAGATGGGAGGTGTTCAAATGCAAAATCTCAGGAGGGGTGGGCATTCCATGGGGAAGTCTAAACAGGCGGGGGGGTGGACTTACGCCTCTGCGCGTCATATTCAAAATTTTGAATATTCACACATCCCCATTTGTGCACTGAGAAGGCGAGCAAGTTATTTTGATGCTTCTAAGTAGACGCCAGGTAAAGATAGAAACGTTGCGGCAAACCGTTACAAAGTAATATAGCCTGCCGATTATTAATGTACAGTTTTTCCTTTATTTGTCTGTTTGTAATGATGCATTCAAAATAATTGCATACTGTGTGTTGGCCCCCAGTCGAATTCGAATACTCATAAACCTAGATTTTAGTACTATCATATCATAACACTTGCAACGTTTCCTTACACGTGCTCTCTTTCATTCCCGAACAGAAGTCTATGAAGTCCTGTGCACGGAAGCCATGAAGGAAAGGTGCATGGAAACGCGTGAACAGTGTGATATCTCTCAAGGTGTCGCCCAGTGTGTCAAGCCCTACCCTAAACAATAAAAACGTTGTTTTGGGAGTCGCCTTTTTTCACATTTGTGTCAAAGACAATACGAGTCTGTTATAACGATTTGACGCTTGCCGACTTAGCTCACGCGTATGCTACGGATAACTTGAAGGTGCCGTGAAACGCTTTATCAAGTAACCATTGAACGGATTCACTAAAGAGCTTATTGGCTCATAAGTTTAACAACGCGAAAATTTCAAGAATTCATTCAGTACGAGCGGAGTTACAATGACTTGTCGCAGGCTGAAATCGCGTTCTTCCTTCTTTCGTCCCGACGAAAGCGCTGGAAGCTAAGCAAGGAGGAATGATATGGGCAAATAAAATACGTCACGCACGCCTCGTGACCTTTTTTCTTCAAATACGCGACATTTTCATGGCGATCACGCACGCTACGTCCTTCCGTACAATCCTTGTAATTACCCAGCGCACCATGTTCAAGTCAGCCGATGTCTGATAAATGCCCTTCTAAGAGTGATTTTTGAATTTTCTCCATCATTCGTCGAGATAAGAGAAAGCGATTTTAAGCTGACTTTGTTAATTTATTGTGAATTCTAGGCCCCGTGCTGTGCTATATTATTCCGCTCTCGTGTTCTTGGGAGCCTTTACTACCAATCTGCAGTGTTTTCTAACCATGCTCAGAAAGAGTTGCAGGGCCCCTTTATTGTGAACAATGCTTCAACGCAAAATGTTGACTTACACCCGGTTCAGGACTGAAGGAGCAAGGAAATTCATGTTGATTACTCAGAAAAAGCGATTTAACCGTTAGCAGAATTTTGGGACATTTGCAAGTAGCGCCGTCTTTCGTTGTGGACAGCAGTGGCCTGCCATAACTGAATAGAAAAGATGCGAAAAGATTATATACGAATAAAAAAGCTAGGTAACACAAACGACTTCCGCTTAGACCCACTGGGTCATTCTGGTAATGTTACAGTGTGTCATCAGCAAATCACGTGGCTTCCGAGAATGTTTAATAACGTACCATGGGGCACCATGTGTTCGCAACGGGTGGTGCGCAAGCTCAATTCGCCCGGGAAGCCACACTCGTTGTAGTGTGACACTTCAATTTTACCAGAATGCATGACGCTGGGAGTAATTTTTGATAGTTAACTTTTTTCTGTCAGATATAGGTTTTTCGCCTACTTTCCATTCACTTTATGGGAGGGCGCCGTTTGTGCCACCGAGTGATTTTGCCACGTGCAGATGTCCCGAAATCGTGAAAATAAAATTTGTCCAGCTGCGAATTGCCAAAATATTCAGAATGCCTTTTAAGCGACAAAAAATGAAGGTGGCGCTGCAAAGTCTAAAAGATAGAAAACAGAGAACAGAGCCGCTCCGTCTGTGCTGTCCTTACTAATTGTATTTTGACTTTGCTGCGTTACCTCTATCATCCAGTATCTTCCAACTAACCCCAACACAAGCTTTTCTCAGCGATAGTTGCTTTATCATTTCAGCCACCTGGTTAGCAGATTGCTGCACGAGGCAGATTCAATCAGCAACGCAATAACAACTGAGCTTACATTCTTACTGGGAATCGAATATTTGTCAGTTTTGAGAAAAAATGCCCAAACTTTGATCTCGGCGAACGCTTTTCCGGAAGTGTGGGTCTAGCGTTTGGTTCAACTAGTGCGAAAGTTCATTAAAATGCTGGGCTTGTCAAATGCTTTTCCTACAACCTTATGCGCTCATATATCTCCACATTAGTGCGAGGGGTACAGCAAATAGACACGGGTGCGTCGATCACGCCTGAACATTCAGATTTTGTTGCAGGATAGCCCAGGACATTCGAAGTATCATAGCTCCTGTGACTCCATGGCAATAAGTGTCTGCCTAGGCCACACATGATCACTCACCGTTTTTTCTCAGGTCCTTATACAAAAACTGCGGAAGAAATTGGGCGGGACCAATAATGTTTGTCAGCGCAAAAGAGTGCCTGTCATGACAGCTAGTAATTATGGGGCTCGACTGCTGACGCAGAGGTCTCTGCAATTATTACTAGGTGGTGTGGTCGCATTTTCGTTTAGGCGAAGTGCTAGTTGATCTTACACTTGGATTTCAGTTCACAATAAAGCATACCAGGTGATTGAACTTTCCGCAGCCCTACAATATAACATCTTGTAACCAAATTGTGGCTTCTGTGGAGTAAAACATATTATTTATAGTAGTATGCTTTTGGCTACTGATGGCGCTGACTCACGTTTCGACGTTCAAATGGACATATATTCCCGGTAATGTGGATGGGGGGTGACCGCAGCTGTAGCTCAGTGGTAAAGCGTCCGATTAATTTCTTCCACCGATTTCTATTAGTTCTAATTATTGTTGAGGAAGGAAGGCGAGAGAAAACGAAGGCGGGGATGTTAAAACCAGTTTTGAGGGGCCGGTATGCTATCCTACACTGCATGGAAAAAAAATAAAGGAGTTTCAAAGATGAACAAGGAGAGAGAGAGAGAGAGGAGACAGCAGACATGCTAAGTCCCACAGCTCACAGTCCTTTAACACCGTTAGTCTATAGCGAACGGAATTCTGATAACTTTATTAGGTTGAGCAATACCTTCGTCCCCTTCATCCGCAGTGACCATTCCGGATGACATTCCAGAGTGGTTTCCACCGTCATCGGTCGGCGATCTACGTGAGTTAAGGGAACTGTGCGCACTGTAGTGAGGACGGTCACAGTAGACGTGCTGGAATATCTCCTTGTTACCACAGTTTCGCAAAACGGATTGTCAGCCATTTCAATGAGAAAAAACAATGGCTTCGTGAAACTCACTCTTAGGCGTAAAGTGCAAATCAAAGGGACATCGTGCCGGCACAGTCCAGCAGCTGTACGATGACGCAAAGTGTTCGGGCTGTGACGGTGTTGATTGCATGAAAATAATTTCTCGTTTGCCTACTCAAATATGGCGAGCAACGTCGGTCCTTAATAGCGGTATTGCCTCAAGCCTTTATCGGCACTGTCAGAATGTTCATTCATCAATATCATGATAATTATCTTGACTGCACCCACTGGAGAGCATAGGCCTCTCCTTGTGACATGGCAGCCACTGAAATGTGTCGTGGCAACCATTCTCCACCGCAGCATGGATGAGAAAATGGTCTTTGAACGAGCCACATTCAATAACAGAGTGCAACAAGATGGTGAATTTCGTGATTTCGAGAAGAGATCGTGCGTGACCATTTCGCGGTTGGGCTCAAAGGCATATATATATATATATATATATATATATATATATATATATATATATATATATATATATATATATATATATATATATATATATATATATATATGTGTGTGTGTGTGTGTGTGTGTGTGTGTATGTGTGTGTGTGTGTGTGTGTGTGTGTGTGTGTGTGTGTATTGTTATGGCGTTTATTAGCCGGCACACAGCGAGCATACACAATGGCAACAGTAAGCGCCAAGCACGGAGTCTCAGCGCTAGCGGCGTTCTTTTTTTGGGCTTTTTTTGGGTAGACCCACGAGAAAGCCCTTGAGAGTTCGACCCATTTCAGTGTTTGGCGGCTTCCCTACGAGATTACCCCGGGGTCGAAGAGGAAGCCGCCTGGTGACGTAACATCTTGTCACTACGAGCGGATCATAGCAAGCCTTCAGGCGCTCCACGTTGACTATGTCGCGCCCACGACGGCGCATGCCCGAAGATTGTTCAATTGGCTCGATACGATAGTTGACTGGAGTTGTGTGCTCGATCACACGGTAGGGACCTTCATATTTCGGGAGTAGTTTGGAAGAAAGGCCAGTTACATAGGTCGGGATTAAGAGCCATACAAAGGAACCAGAGAGGAACGTGGGCTCAGAAGTGGCGGAGCCATCACGAATACTCTTCTGCCGCTGCTGCTCATGCGTCGGAAAAGTCTTGGCAAACTCGCGACGCTCTACAGCAAACCTGGCTGTCTCGGAAATAGGTGTACACTCAGATGGATCCGGCGTGTACGGGAGTATCGTGTCGATGGTGTGTGACGGGTGCATTACGTACAGCAAGAAGAAAGGTGAAAAACCGGTCGTGCTCTGAGGGGTGGTGTTGTAGGCGTAGGTGACGAAGGGCAGTATAGTATCCCAAATCGTGTGGTTGGCAGCGACGTACATCGAAAGCATGTCGCCGAGGGTGCGGTGAAAGCGTTCGGTCATAGCATTCGTCTGCGGGTGGTAAGCAGTAGTTTTGCCGTAGAAAGAATGGCACTCAGTGAGAATGGCGTCAACGACTTCTGACAAGAAGACGCGTCCTTGATCGCTAAGAAGCTCCTGGGGTGGACCGTGGCGCAGTATGAATCAATGCCATAGGAAGGACGCAACATCACGCGCAGTAGCCGCAGGGAGAGCGGCGGGTTCGGCGTATCGCGTTAAATGATCTACGGCGACGATGGCCCAGCGGTTCCCAGCGAACGTCAAAGAAAGTGGTCTATACAAATCAATACCTATGTGCCCAAACGGACGGTCAGGGCAAGCTAACGGTTGCAAAGCGGCTGGTGACAAGTGTGCGGACGGTTTGCGGCGTTCGCAAGCGAGGCAGAAGCAAACGAACTGCTGGACGTAGCGGTACATCTCACGCCAGAAGTAGCGTTGTCGAATGCGATGGTAGATTTTGAATACCCCAGAGTGCGCGCCAGGCACTCTTTTTCAGTGACGGTGCAGTTTGTCTCGGCTCTCGTGAGCGTACGGCTTGCATATGCCACGACATATTCAGGGATTCCGGATTTGCGCTGCGCCAGGACAGCACCGAGGTCTACACCGCTGGCGTCCGTGTGCACCTCTGTTGGGGCCGTAGGGTCGTAGTGGCGTAGAATGGGAGGAGACGTCAACAAATGGCGGAGCTTCGCGAACGCGTCGTTGCACTCGCACGACCACTAATTGAGGGGCCCGCTACTTCCAAGGAGCTTCGTCAGCTGTGATATGATCGTGGCAGAGTTTCCTATGAAGCGTCGGAAGTATGAGCACAGGCCCACGAAACTACGCAGTTCTTTCACGGGCGCAGGTTTGGGGAATTCGGCCACGGCCGGAAGTTTGGCTGAGTCAGGAAGAACGCCATTCTTGGACACGACGCACCCTAGAATGCTGAGTTGGCGTGCTGCAAAGCGGCACTTCTTCAGATTTAGTTGCAAGCCGGCATCGCACACGTGCAAAATTTTTTTCAGAGAAATGTTTGGAGGAAACTGGAGCGAAGACAACAACGTCATCGAGGTAACACAAGCACGTGTGCCATTTCAAGTTGCGCAGAACGGTGTCCGTCATCAGCTCAAAGGTCGTAGGTTCATTACACGAATTAAACGGCATGACGTTGAATTCATACAAGCCGTCGGGTGTGGTGGAGGCAGTCTTCGGTCGAGCGTCATCAGCCATGGGTACTTGTCAGTAACTCGAGCGCAGATCAAGAGAAGAAAAAAAATCGCCTCCGTGAAGGCTGTCAATTGCGTCATTGGTGTGCTGCAGTGGGTAGACATCCTTGCCACTGATCTTATTGAGCCGTCTGTAGTACACACAGAACCGCACAGAACCATCTTTCTTCGTAACAATAAGAACAGGAGATGCCTATGGACTGTCCGGGGGCCAAATCACGTCGCCTCGGAGCATATCGTCAACCTGCTCTTTAATTTCTCGGCGTTCAGCAGGCGACACGCGTTGTGGACGTTGCCGTAATAGTGGATGGGCACCACTGTCGATACGATGCGTAACAGTGGACGCGCGACCGAGGGAACTTCGCCCGACTTCGAAAGAAGAACGGTATTCTTGCAACAGGTCCAGAAGCTGGGAACGCTACACTGACGTAAGGTTGTCATCGATGTATGGGCCAAATACATCAGGAGATGATGGATCAGAAGTGCAAACAGCACTGATGGTACGCGAATCGGGACAACGCGAGTCTTCAGGTACGTCCAGGACTTGTGCGTCGTCGACTGGTTCCACTCTGCCAAGACATTGCCCTCGAACTAAGGTAACAGTGTACGGGGATTGGTTGGTCAAAAAAATAGCGGCGTTGCCCTGGGTGATTTGCACGGTCGCGAAACGTACTAGCAACCCTTTTTTTCTGGAAGCACCTCTGTAGGGGCGCCTGCACAAGTATGTGTTTTGTGTGTAGCGACACCACGGACCCGAGCTAACGGGGGAATTTTGGCTTGTTCCCACGCCTAGCCATGCGTGGCTGAGCCATGTCCGGGAAAAAGGCGATCCTCGGGGTTGGGTTGACGCTGGGTGCTTGGACCTTTAAGGCCCCCCGGCAGAGACAACAAACCCCTTTGGCCCTGGCTTCAAGTAGACGGCACCCCTGGGCTGACCCACCCAGAAAAATAGGCTTCGCCTTTTCCTATCTCTCTGTCCCTACATCTTTGTCTTTATCTCTTACTATTTATGTGTCCTGTCTTCTACTCTCTTCTGTTTACTTCCAAACTTCTGGCGGCTAGGGTTAACCCTGTGCAAATAGCCTACCTTGGTATAGGCGCATTGGGTTATAGTAGCGTTGTACGGTTGGCGTCTTCAGGTTTTAGCATCCGCAAACTTGTAGCGTCCCCTCGTTGGGCTCCGTGGCGGGTGGCCGCCAACACTTCTGAAGAAAATTAAACAGGCATGCATACACCGTTTCTCTTATTAAGTTATCGTACCGTCTTAAAGCGCGTACGCACCGAAGACTTTGGTTTTTTCAACCGATCAAATGAAAACTTCCCCCATTTTCATGTTATACATAGTGAGATAAGTGGCAAGCTAGCCAGAACTGTATCACTCTTTGTAGTGCCAGGTGTCTCACAGAAACTCTTAGGGCCGGGTACAAAGTTACCAAAATGGCCAGCGGAGACCTCCTCCTTGAAGTTCGAGAAAAATAACAGTTTGAGAAACTACAGAATCTTTCAACTTTTGGTGACACTCCGATCACTGTAACACCACACAGATCTATGAACACAACCCGTGAAGTTGTATCTGATGCTGATTCGCTCGGCTTGACCGAAGAGGAACTTCTGGAGGGCTGGAAAAGTCAGGATGTGACCAATATACAAAGGATCATCATCAGAAGAGACAACAAGCTAACACCAACAAAACACCTAATACTCACGTTCGCATCCATTAATCTGCCAGAAAGTATTCAAACAGGGTACACGAAGACGTCGATCAGACCATACATGCCTAACCCACGTCGTTATTGTAAATGCCAAAGATATGGCCAGGGCTCACAAAGCTGTCGTGGTCACAAAACTTGTGCACAATGTGGAGTGTCAGGCCACAATTCTGTCAACTGCGAAGAACCATCCTACTCTGTGAACTGTGGCGGAAATCATGCCGCATACTCATAGTCTTGTCCATTTTGGAAAAAAGAAAATGAAATCTTCACATTGAAAATTAAAGAAAATATCACATTCAAAGAAGCAAGACGAAGAGTGTTGCCATTTTACGGCGCTACACATGCTGATACGGCGCGTCAGGGGGCAACGCCGCACCAGCCCTCGCCCCTCTTTCGGCCAGCGCAGAGCGAGCCATCGGCTGTGGCGCCTGCCCCCAAGGCGGCAGTAGTTCAGTCTACTCCGCCTCCTGGCAAATTTAGGCCGGAGACTCCAGGGACCTCTGGTCTCAAGGCCTCACCTCACCAGGCGAGGCCTAAAATCTGAACCACCAGCTCGCATGTGCGGGCATCCAGTGCATCTGAGGAGGCAATGGATACAACGGTACCCTTGGTACCAAAAGAGCGGCGAACCTCCTCGCAGCGCGCCAAGAAAATTAAAAAACCAATAACGGGGCCGGACGATCGTCCTGCCACCTGAATTAACGCGCTCACTCCAACACAGGATGCTCTTTGTACACACAGCAGCATCTCTCTTGTTTAAATATGCAGACAGAAATATTACAGTGGAACATCCAAGGCCTTCTTCGAAACCTCGATGACTTACAAGAACTCCTCCATGAACACAATCCAAGAGTGCTGTGTGTACAAGAGACACACTTAAAACGAACTAACACAAACTTTTTACGTAACTACATAATCTTCCGAAGGAATAGAGATGATGCCAAGCTACCGTCCGGTGGTGTACCGGTTATAGTAAGTCAAGGTATAGCATGCACACAATTACCCCTTCAAACTTCCCTCGAGGCGGTGGCTGTCCGAGCAGTTATTCTAAACAAACATGTCACTGTCTGCTCTTTGTACATACCTCCGTACCACCGTCTCGAAAAACTTCAATTCCAGTCTTCAATAGACGAACTACCTGAACCTTATCTGGTCCTCGAGACCTGAACGCACATAACGGTCTGTGAGGTGACTCTCGCTGTGATGCACGAGGTCGTCTCATTGAACACTTCCTCATTTCATCAGGTGCTTGTCTGTTGAATAGGAAAGAGGCAACATTCTATAACCTTGCCAACAAACCTTACTCTTCCATACACCTCACTATCACATCTCCTTCACTTGTACCATTACTTCAGTGGAAAGTCATAAATAATCCATATGGAAGTGATCATTTTCCTTTAGTGTTGAGTGTACCAACATTATATGAATTTCCTCCACATGTTCCCAAATGGCTGGTAAACAAAGCCGACTGGGAACAACTTCAAAAGATTACTCACTTAAGTTGGACTGACATATGAGGATTAGGCATAGATAAAGCTGTGATGTACTTCACGGCTTTTCTTACTGACGCAGCAGCCAAGTGCATCCCACAAACATTTGGACTTCCCGGCAAACGACACGTCCCATGGTGCAACACAGAGTGTCGTAATGCGCGAAAGGATCAGAACAGGGCATGGAGGTTTCTGCGGTACTCGTTGGCAGCGGAAAACCTTGAGAGCTTTAAAAAAATCAAATCTCGAGGCAGGAGAACGCGTTGGCAGGCCAGAAGAAAAAGCTGGCACAAGTTTTATCAGAGATAAATTCATATACACAAGAGGCTAAAGTCTAGAACATGGTTGGTAGAGAAGCAGGAAGACAAGTACACTCACTCCCACTTGTAAACACACAAGGTGATATCCTAGAAGATGAGGCAAACTTTCTCGATGCATACTACCAGCAGGTATCTAGCTCGTCACACTATATTGAAGTTCTCAAAAGATACAAAGCAAGGATAGAAAAGCAGAAACTAGAATACAAGTGCACAAAGTACGAGGCATACAACCAACCTTTCAACTGAGCTGAGCTACAAACATCATTAAACTCCTGCAGTAATTCTGCCCCAGGCTACGACCTTCTAACATATGAAATGTTGGCAAACCTGCCGCTCAAAACGCGAAAAACTTTACTCTCCCTACACAATGCTATCTGGCTTTCTGGCACCATCCTTTCTTCCTGGAAAGAGGCAATTGTTGTCCCTATTTTGAAACAGGGCAAGGACCCTTCCTCCATTGCGAGGTATAGGACCATTGCACTTACAAGCTGCCGTTGTACACTCTTTAAAATGATGATAAACCGCCGACTTTTACATTTTCTCGAAACACACAATCTGCTTGAACGATTCCAGTGCGGGTTTCGAGAGGGTAGATCCACCACTGACCATCTGGTGCGCATTGAGGCAGAGATCCGAGAAGCTTTCGTCCGCAAACAATACTTCCTCTCTGTGTTTCCCGATATTGAAAAGGCATACGACACAACATGGCGTCTTGGCATATTAAGAGACCTGTCTCACTTGGGTGTGCGGGGTAAAATGCTTTCCATAATCGAGAGTTACTTGTCCAATCGGACATTCCGTGTCTGTGTGGGCAGTATTCTCTACCAAACATTTGTCCAAGAAACGGGAGTACCGCAAGGTGGTGTACTTAGTAGTACACATTTTATTATCAAAATGAATTCCTTGCACCTGTGCATCTCCCGCAACATGTTCTACTGTACATATGTTGATGACGTCCAACTTGGCTTTAAGTCATCCAACCTGGCAATGTGTGAGCGGCAAGTTAAGTTAGGTTTAAGCAAGGTCTCCAAATGGGCAGCACAAAACAGATTCCGACTGAACCCACAAAAAGCACGTGTGTTCTGTTCTCCCGAAAGAGAGGCATGCAATCAGAACCCGTTACTGAACTGAACGGTCAACGTCTGTCTGTTAATGCGGAGCATAAATTCTTAGGCTTAATCTTGGACAAGCTGACCTTCGTACCTCACAAACAAGTATTTAAAAACAAAATGTTTAAAACCCATGTTCTAAAAGTGTTCTCATGTACTACGTGGGGTAGTGACAGGCAATGTCTCATGAACCTGTATAGAAGCCTAAATTGCACCCGCTTAGATTATGGGGCCGTTGTTTATCAGTCTGCGACTCCAAGTGCTTTAAAGATGCTGTACCCCGTGCACCATTTGGGCATCCGCCTTTCTACGGGTGCTTTTCGCACCAGCCCCTTAGAAAGCCTTTACGTTGAGCCAAATGAGTGGTCGCTTCATCTGCAAAAAACTTACATGTCCTTTGTATATTTCCTTAAGGTGAAAGCAGGCAAGAAGCACCCCTCATACTCCACTATTATTGATTTGTCGGGCTCCATACTGTTTCAAAATACACCTTCGATGAGGCCGCCCCACTCAGTTCCCCTCACGGGTCTATCTGAGGAAACTGGTGTCTCACTGGAACACAGTCTATTGGCTCCTGTAGCATACCTGCCATCTTGGCAGTGGCAGACTATGGAATGCGATGTGTCTTTCCGAGAAATTACAAAACACGCGCACATTGCCCATATCCGAACTTACTTCCTGGAACTTCAACACAACTAGACACGTCCTGAGTTCTTTACAGATGCCTCCAAGTCTATCTCTTTTGTGTCCTACGCTGCTGTCGGCCAATCCATTTCGGATGCCGGCTCTCTACATGCAGAGACAAGTATCTTCACAGCGGAAACTTATGCGATACTTGTGACCGCAAAACACATCAATTAACTACAACTATAAAAAGCAGTAATTTATACGGACTGTCTCAGTGTGGTAACGGCTCTGTACACTCTTAAAAAACAAGAAAACCCGGTGCTCGTTTCACTTTAGTCCATTTTATGCACACTCTACACACTCAAACAACATGTTGTAGTGTGCTGGGTGCCAGAGCACCGTGAGATCTAAGGCAACGTAATGGTGGATCAACTTGCTGTATCCATCCACGAAAGCACTGCCACTACACCCATATCAATCCCGGCCCTTGATCTTAAGTCGCCTCTCAAACGAAAGCTCAGGGACTACTGGTAGAGCAAGTGGGATAGACACACACAGAACAAACTACACATTATTAAGCCACACCTTGGCCATCGACCGCCAGTATCAAAATCACGTCATACAGAGGTAACACTAACGAGGCTCAGGATAGGACACACATACACGACACACTCATATCTTTTGTCCGGTGGCGATCCACCATTGTGTGACAGATGTGGTGAAGCACTAACAGTTCTTCACACTTTAATTTAGTGCAAAAAATTTGACACTCTAAGAAAACAACACTTTCCATTACCCTACCGATAACATATACTTTTACACCCTGATATGTTCGTCGGGAGGGAACCACTGTTCACTCATAAATAGGTGCTAGCTTTTTTAAAGACGTTGGCTTTTATCATGTCATATACCCAGGAAATGCGTTGCGCGACCTCTCAAGAGAGGTTGCTGCTGCAGCGACTACATTGAAGAGCACTTGCCTCGCAGCCATTCGACACAAGGGCGCTGATCAGGCACTTGTGCTAGTGCCAAATATTTTTGCACATGTTCTTATTATCAAAACCATTTGTCACCAATTTTTACTATCCATATAGCGCCACTGTCATGATTTTTATTACTTATGTTTTTACCCGCATTATAGCGAGGAATTTTAAGGCCCCTATACAGCCACGCAACATATCATTGTCCACATCTCTAGTCATTTAAATGGTGCTCTTTGGCCATCAATTAGCCCTTGCGCCATAAAGCGCCACACAACATCATCATCATCATTCTGTAAGCACGGTCGAATGGCGAAACGAGTGCAGTTGTGTCGGAGAGACCGGTGCAGTAGACCAATACACCCATTGTCGAGCTTGGAGGCACTGTGGTATCATCTTTTACGAGAGTCTTGCTCAGTGGCGAGGGACTGTCTTCTGGCGTCAAATGCGAGAAGGGTGAGAGTTCAATATTGGCGGCGGCACAATGAATGACGGCGTCGTTGCGGCAGAGAAAATTGCATCCAGTCCTCCACGTCAGTGCCATTGGCGCCCGTTAAGATGGGTTGATCGTGGATCCTGGGTACAACGGGACAAGGGGGTGGCATGGGAGGAGGCGTTTGCTGAGAGGCGTCATGGGACATGGTAGATGGCAAAGTACGTGAGCGTAGTTCCAAGGGCATCGAAGGGAATCGTAGTACTCAACGCCAATTTGATATGGCATTTATTAGCCAGCACACAGCGAGAACACACAATGGCGACAGTAACGGCCAAGCACGGAGTCTCAGCGCGAGCAGCGTCCTTTTTGGGTACACTCACTAGAAAGCCCCGCTAGAGTTCGACCCATATCAGTGCTCCCCGGCTTCTCTACAATATATATATATATATATATATATATATATATATATATATATATATATATATATATATATATATATATATATATATATATATATAGTGGGAGTAATATTTCAATGGGCCAGTTAGTCTTCGTGAAGGTATGGGATATGGCACAACGGGAGCGTTGTCAACAAGGATAAATACATTTAATTCCCAACAGTTTCGTGAGGGGTCCTCCCTTCATCAGGGGATGAGTTATACTGACATGAACTTCCAAACTTCGTTGCTGCCGCGTCCCTCTCGCCTTGAAAGATGTTTGCGAGAGTGAGAGAAAAATTAAAAAAGGAAAGAAAGAGAAAAAAGGGGGAAGAAAAATGAAAAAAAAGAAAAAGAAAGAAAAGAAAGTAAAAAAGAACCACTGTCAACACTGAGAACAAAACCAACTGTCCGTGTACGTCCACATCCGGTTTTAGATGCGGAGCATCTAATACTCGAGGCTTGTAGTGCGGCGCCGTCCGCAAGCTTCCTCCTCCTTCTTCCACCATCTGTGCATCCCTTCCTCCTCTACACACCGCGCGCGCTTCACTCCTCCACCATCTGTGCACCCTTCCTCCTCTACACACCGCGTGCGCTTCTCCTCTTCACGAACATTCGCTAGCTGTATAATGTAGCGCGCATGCGCCGTCACGCTTCGAGAACATCGGCAGCTGACGCGCGCGCATGCGCCGTCGCGCTTCGAGAACATCGGCAGCTGACGCGCGCGCATGCGCCGTTGCGCTTCTCCCCCTTTTCGAGCATTCGACAGCTGACAGTGCATGCGCCGTCGCGCTGTATATATACTCAAGGTCGGCGCTCGCTCGCTCAGTTGCCGCTCGTCGGTTGGTTTGTACGGCGCGTCGACGTCCAAGGTCGTGGTGAAATGAATTCCAACGAATCCACAAACACAATGATCGACGTCCCTTCGACCAGCGCCGCCCTTTCGCATACGTGTGTACGTGTTCACTCATTTACCACCCCCTCCTACAACCACGTTAACCAATTCAGCCATCGACCCAAGTAAGTCGCAATTTAACACCCCATTTCACAACCACGTTAACCAATTTAGCCATCGACCCAAGTAAGTCGCACTTTAACACCCCGTTATCCAATTATATGCTCCGCATCCTCCTCAGTGTTTCCCCGAGGGAAGCTGCGGGCAATTTTTTATCACGTGCTGTTCAGTTCTCGACGTGTGTCGGGCCACCCAAGATTGTCGCCGCGGTGGCGGGAGGGGTCCGTGACGGCGTGCGTAAAGAAAGGGTTTCCCCTTAATGGATCGGTCAGCTCTTTACTTTTAATCTTCGTCCGTTTCCCTTCAATGGTCATCAAGTGGCAGGCGAACATAAACACTTTGTATGTGCATGTGAAAAAAAGTGGGAAAAAGAAAAACAAAAAACAAGAAAGGAAAGTGTACACGTACGAGTTGCTCAGAAAAAACAAGCATGGTCTCCAGCTTTCAATCTTTGTCACCAATTTCCTCCTGGCTTACTTCTCGGAGGCAGGAGAGTTTTCCGGGATCCTCGTTGATGCCGGCTACTAATGTTCAAAATTTGATAATAAAATATGCCTCACGCTCTTCGCGCTCGCGCCTGTTTGAGAAACCGGACTGCACAAGAGTTACGCTGATATTTTCAAAACTGTGGTTTGGCAGGCACAGATGTCTAGATAAAGATAGCTTCGGCAGTGAAGTGGCGTGATACCGGTGATTATTGAACCGCAGCCGAAATGGCGTATCTGTTTGGCCGATATATTCCTCTCCGCAGATGTTGCAATGTAGCATGTATATTACGTAACTGGAGTCACAATTACTGGAGGGCATACCTTGCATCAAGCGAAAAGCTCGATGCAAGGTATGCCCACAGATGGTCACAACACGTTAATCCAAAACGAACTTCTCGGATTTCAAATTCTGCATAACTGAAAGCCTTAATTGTGGCTATATA
This sequence comes from Rhipicephalus microplus, assembly GCF_043290135.1. Lineage (NCBI taxonomy): Eukaryota > Metazoa > Arthropoda > Arachnida > Ixodida > Ixodidae > Rhipicephalus > Rhipicephalus microplus. The sequence goes on from NC_134706.1 coordinate 73,701,686, forward strand.
TATAGCCGCAATAATATATATATATATATATATATATATATATATATATATATATATATATATATATATATATATATATATATATATATATATATATATATATATATATATATGTACGTAGACGTGAGGCAGGGTTGGAGGGATACGAGGAGGAAGAAGAGGTTAGAAATAAAGATGGCTGACACCCCAGCCTAGTACTGTGTATTATTACAAATTGGCGCAGCCGCGTATACTTTCTTTGCGGACATTCAAGATGTGGGTGGACTTCAGAATTGGGGCAAATCAACGCGGTGGCATCCGGATCTTGACCGCAACTCCTCAAGATGAAGAGGAACTAGTTCTTCCGGAAGCAGTGAGCACTGACGCATTTGTTTCCTATATAAGCACTAAAATGAAGCTCACTCCAGACCATTTACTTGCTAAAAGAACGATGAGGATCAACATGAAACTTCAGGATTATGAGAATTTCGTGCTGACTCCAGTAAGAAACGACGCGAAGCCTGCTACCGCTGCTTCACCCGACAGTTCTGTCGAGCTGATCAACAAGTTTCTTGAACTGCACCAAGAACAGAATAGGCAGCAAAATGATTTTATGCGCTCGCTTGTAAACGCGACGGAAAGATTAAGCAGACCGAGTCGCGAACATGTGAAGCCAGACATGTTTGACGGAGAGTCTAGTAGTCCCGAGTCCTGGCTCACGTTTTACAAGTATGCATGCAATGAAAACTACTGGCACAGCGATGAAGATAAAGTGAAAAACATGCGACTATTCCTATCGGGCATAGCAAATAGTTGGTACGAATGGCGTCTCAACGCTCACAGCCACAAACCATGGACAGAGTGGAAAGCAAGCTTTTTGAGCTTCTTCAGCGAGAACAAGGTGTTGCTATGGGACAAAGCAATCACGTTCAAATACAGGTCTGGATCTGCACTCAGCTATTTTTATGAGAAAAGGCGCTTGTTACAGCTGGCGGACTCAACTTTGCCTGAGACGTCTGTGGTTCCGCTTATCATTCATGGTTTATGTCCGGACCTCCAAAAGCAAATACAAATGCGAGGACCCAAGACGGTCGAAGAACTTCTGCAGGGAATGCAAAACCTCTACCTCCAGGACCTAGGAACCCAGCGTCAACCCATGACACCTGCTGCAAGGAATACCGTGGTCACACGAGCTGAGGAACGACGCCCGCTTGCAAGCTGGAGACCTACTGCAACTCCCATATCCTTTGTCAACGCAACATTGTTGTGGGAGGGAACTGAAGAACTTAAGTTCCATAACGGAAAGTTCACAGTCCCAGAAGCAATGGTGCCTCGAATTTTGGAGCTCTATCACGACTCCCCGCACTCAGGTGGACATGACGGCTTTTGGAGGACATATTACAAGATTCGTCAGCGTTTCGAGTGGAAACACATGAAAGAGGACGTTCAACGGTATGCTCAGTCTTGTCATCAATGTCAAGTTCACAAAGCCAAGTACCTTCAGAGAACCGACGAAATGGTTTTGCCTCAACCTTCCGACATACCATTTGAAGTCATTCATCTGGATTTCGCAGAGCTCAAGAAGAAGGCTGGAGGAGTAAGAAGAACACAGTCTTTCCTAGTGGCAATAGACCAGTGCACAAGAATAGTGGCAGCACGGCCGGGAAGAGAAGACGTAAATATTGTGATCGCTCTTTTGAGTCGGGAGATGTTCAAGAATACGAAAATAGTAATATCAGACAATGGGCCAGCGTTTCTCAGTCAGCGTTTGCAAGATTGGGCGCAGGAACGAGGAGTTGTATTGCGACGCTGCGCTCCGTACCATCCTGCAGGAAATGGCATGGCTGAAAGAATGGTTCGGGATTTGAAGCAGTTCATTTCAATGTATCCACGTTTTCAGGGTGGATGGAAGTGCTGCTTGGAGGCAGCTGTCGCTCATCACAATCGGTCGCACACTGCGAGCACCGGCTGTAGTCCATATTTTGAAGCTTTCGGAAAGGTACCAGTGTTTCCTGCTGATCAAGAACTTTGCATTGCAGACCGCCTGCAATTGTGCGAAAAACGAAAACCTTCGGAAGCCTACCAGCGATACCGGGAAAGTATGAAGAGGAACTTTGACCGTCGCCACAACACGCGGATACCTCAGATACAACTGAACGATCTGGTGCTTGTCAGAAAAGGCCTTCCCGGCACAAAGCATGTGTACATGGGACATTATCGCGTGGTGCAGATCGCAGTGCAACATGGCGTTCTCAAAAGGGTCGGTTACACCAACGATGATTGTGTGCTCGAGTTTGCGATCATTGGAAACGTTTTCAAGTATCACCCCAGGAGGGATGAGTCTTCAAAGAGGGGGAGTGTACGTGGACGTGAGGCAGGGTTGGAGGGAGACGAGGAGGAAGAAGAGGTTAGAAATAAATAAGATGGCTGACACCCCAGCCTAGTGCTGTGTATTAGTACAATATATATATATATATATATATATATATATATATATATATATATATATATATATATATATATATATATATATATATATATATGTGTGTGTGTGTGTGTGTGTGTGTGTGTGTGTGTGTGTGTGTGTGTGTGTGTGTGTGTGTGTTGCAACGGAGATGCGCGAGCCCACGGGGTGCGGAAAAAGAAGAAGAGTAGTGGAGCAGCGATTGGACTGTGCGGTTGGGTGAAGCGGACTAGGCCTGCCTCAGAAGTACCCTGCTCTTTCCTAACGCCATTTCACCTCATCTGTATATAAACACAACCACTCGTAAAAGTTTGGTGGAAGGTGCCGGGTACTTCGATCTGGACGACCCAGCTCTACCGACTTTGCGACGAAGCAGACGCTTGGCAGGCTTGCCACCGCAGCTACCAGACATGGAGGACGCGGGAGGAGGCCATAACAACCTCGTTGCTGATGAGCAACACGCTCACCCGCCAGGGCAAGCTCACTGCCACACGCCAGAACGTCAACCGAGGACCTTTTCGGGGCAGCCGGATGACGATGTTCAGCACTGGCTCAAACACTACCAAAGAGTGAGTCGCAGCAACCGCTGGAACACTGCTAAGCAGCTCGAGAATGTGGTGTTTTTTCTCGTCGGCACCGCGTCTCTTTCGTTCGACAACCACGAGAGTGCATTGACCACATGGGGCATTTTTGTGGACGAGCTGAAGAGGTGTTTTGGTGACTCAACAGCTAAGGTCAAGCAGGTGGAGCAAACGCTTTCACGCAGAGCTCAGTTACCTGGCGAAACATGCACCACCTACATCAAGGCCATCTTGAAGCTTTGCGGAATCGTGAGTGCGACCATGTCTGACGAAGATAAGGTTCGTCATCTGCTTAAGGGCATCGCGGAAGGCGTGGACTATTTTTTTTCACTAAAAAAGGCCTACACACACCTACGGACCTAAGGAGACACTGCCGAGCGTTTGAAGCGCTAAAGAGGAGGAGAGTCCTACCGAAATTCGGACGTCTTGACAACTTGCCCACGATCGCAAGTGTCAACCTCCCATCGCAGGACGACATCTCTTCTCTTATAAGACGAGTGGTTAAGAAAGAACTTGCTCAACTGCAAGCTGTGGACACCATTGGTGTCTGCCATCAGTGTGCATTCGACCAACGGCCCCGTGAACCAGTGGTACCTCGGATGCGTCAGAGCTACTTTGACCCTCGCCCGAATTACACCGATCGGTTCGAACGAAAGAGTGAACGGCCACTCAAAAACCAGGAACGTAGGCAAGCTGCATCACGGCGACTCACTCCTCGGTCACCATCGCCCGGCTTTTATCAACCGACGAGGTCTACTTCGCCGGGGACGACTAGACGTGACACCCGTATTTGCTACAACTGTAGGCTACCTGGACACATCGCTAGGTACTGCTACCGTCACCAGCAGCAAGCTCCACGATTCAACTTGTACACGCCCTATGTATCTGCTGGCGAATCTCGACCATTTCAGGGCTCTTTCCAACGGCAACACGCAGCACGTGCTGACTCGCCTTGCTCCGACCGCAGCGTTACCCCATTACCCGCACGCCAACAGCAATTCCCGTCCCCGCGTCGCCGCTCGGGGACGCCACCACCACTAGGAAACTAACTGGTGCGACCAATGGGGGCAAGGCCGCAAAATCATCTTCCGCAAGACCCCCTTGTGTTGTAATGGTTGAGACCCCCTTGTGTTGTAATGGTTGAAAACAAAGTGAGTGTTTTTGTAGACATTGTGAGTACTGTTGCACTAGTTTATCCCAGTGCTGCCGTTTCCATAATGAGCATGTCTTTTAAGATCGCCTTGGAAAGAAAGTAATGTTTGCTTGGAATCGGAGTGCTGCGTTCCGTGGCGTAGGGGGAGAAACGTCAAGCCTGGTTGGTGTTTGTTCTGTTTTACTTTCTGTTAGAAATCAAACGTTTAGAGCTTAACTAGCAGTGCTTGCGCGAGCGACCCACGACGTCATTCTAGGTATAGATTTTTTGCGTGAATGTGGTGCAACTCTAGATTGTGGTAGTGGTTGGATTATTTTTCGTCCCGTGTTGCCCTCTCCATGAAGAAAGATACTGTTGATGACTGCTTGGAAATGTTTTTCGTGTCTGAAGACGTCTGCTTGGCCCCGCATACGGCAATTTTTGTTCGCGTAAACTCTTCGCGTTCTTTTGCGGGTTCTTACTACGGTTTAGCCGAGCCAAACTTCAGTAACGCACTTAAAAAAACATTATTGTGCCTCGTTGCCTCGTCCTCACCGTCGATGGTTGTGCTGATTTGTGGACTGTGAACGTTTCCGCGCAGCCCATATCTCTGCCTGCAGGACTTAAGCTGGCAAGCTTTCAAGAGCAATGTACTCTTATAATACGGTCACTTCCACTGTCGATGGATGCAAAGAAATTCCACGCCAACTCGTACCCCGGCTATTCAGCTAGCATTGACTGTATGATCAACAAGTCACTTCCTTCAACGGAACGGTCGCTGCTACAGGAAGTGATCACACGCTACGACTCAGTCTTTGACTTTTCCCAAGACGAGACGTCTACCATTTCGCCACCGTCTTCACGTACGCAACACCGCATCTATACAGGTCAAGCACCGCCATTACGCCAAAAACACTATCACGTATCGCCTTCCTAAAGGAAAGTCATCGCTGAGCAAGTTGACGACATGCTAAAGAAGGGCGTCATACAAGATTCGTGTAGTCCGTGGGTAGCTCCCACGGACTACACGCGGACTACACGCGCAGCTCCTGTCATTCTAGTCAGCAAAAAATAATTCATGGAGATTCTGCGTAGACTATCGTCACCTAAATGCCATCACAAAAAAGACGGCTACCCTTTGCCACGTATAGATGACGCCGTGGACTGCCTGCATTCTGCCTCCTATTTTTTTTCTGTTGACTTGCGTTCTGGGTATTGGCAAATTCCTATGCATCCCTCAGATAAAGAGAAGACAGCCTTCGTAACCCCAGACGTTCTTTTTGAGTTTAACGTTATGCCCTTTGGTTTGTGCAATGTTCCAGCGACATTCGAGAGATTTATTGATACAGTACTCCGTAGACAGAAATGAAAATCTCGCATTGCTATTTAGATGACGTGATTATCTACGGCAAGACTTTTCAAGAGCATAACCACCGCTTGTCGCTTGTGTTTGAATGCTTGCAAGAAGCTGGCCTTGTTTAAAAATTAAAGACGTGCCATTTTGGAGAACGTCAAGCCCTCATATTAGGCTTTCTTGTGGATAAAGAAGGCGTGCGACCAGACCCACAGAAGACCGCAGTAGTTCGCAACTTTGAACCACCACAAACAGCGAAGGAGCTGCGAAGCTTTCTGGGTCTGTGCTCATATTTCCGCCGATTTAATAAGAACTTCGCATAACCTGCCTCCCCACTGACGTCCCTTCTTCATAAAGACACACCGTACTTGTAGGATGATAAATGTGAGGCTGCATTTCAACAGCTGAAGTTTTTCTTGACTTCAGGATCCATCCTAGAGCATTTTGATCCAGATGATTTGACTGAAATTCATACTGATGCTAGTGGGCTAGGTGTTCGTGCTGTGCTAGTCAAGCTCAGCAACAGCCGTCAGCACGTCGTAGCATATGCCAGTCGGCCACTGACCCGAGCAGAGAAGAACTACACCGTCACCGAGCTCGAGTTCTTAGCAGTCGTCTTTAGCATTCAGAAGTTCCGACGGTATCTACATGCCCGCGAGTTCATAATAGTGACCAATCATCACTTCTATGCTGGCTTGTGGGACTTCGCGACCCGTCTGGCTGGCTGGCTCGTTCGGCGTTGCGCCTCCAAGAGTAGAGCTTTTCAGTGACATATAAGAGCGGACGATGTCACACAGATGCTGACTGCTTATCGCACCTTTCTTCAGTACACACTAACGCTGACGACGATGATATTGATGACTATTTAGTTTCTGTCTCGTCCGACTTCCAAGATACCAGCAGCTTCAAACGTGAGCAACAGCGCGACCCTACTCTGAAACCCATGCTCGAAGCTGCACATAACTCCGCCGACAAGAACTTTAAAATTTCAAATCGCTTCCTGTATAAGAGAAACTATTCAGCCGACGGCCTCCCGTTGCTTCTAGTGATGCCGGAAAGCCTGCGCCAGGTCGTCCTTCGTTCTATGCACGATGACATTACATCCGGCCATCTCGGTTTCACACGTACGCTACATCGACTTCGTGAGAGGTTCTACTGGGCGAAAATGTGGAAGACCAAAAACAGTACGTCGCCAGCTGCACTATATATCAGCGCAACAAGCGATCCACTACTGCCCCGGCAGGTTATTTGCAGCCCGTACCACCACCGACATCCCCCTTGGAAAAAGTCGGCATCGACTTGCTCGGACCCCTTCCTAAGACTCCATCGGACTACCGATATTTTATAGTGTGCTTGGATTATATAACCCGTTATACGGAAACGGACGCACTGACATCGTCCACAGCAGCCGCTGTTTCTTCTTTTATGTTGCAACGGGTCATACTGCGTCACGGTGCTCCACGGGTTGTCATCAGTGACCATGGAAGACAATTTATTTCCGATGTGGTTGAAGAAATTTTGCGCCTCTGTGGCTCCTCTTATTGTCACTCCACCCCTTACCATCCACAAACTCACTGTCTCACTGAGAGAACACATCGAACTCTTATGAATATGCTATCGATGTACGTTGATGCTGACTACAGGAAGTGGGACGTTTGTTACTTACGCGTATAACACCGCCAAGCATGATGTTACTGGACATTCGCGCTTCTTTCTGTTTACGCACGAAATCCACGAAGTTTTCTGGACACTCTGTTACCTTTCTCGCATCAGGAAGATCTGTCTATCGCTCAGACGTTGTGTCGCGCTGAAGAAGCACGTCAACTAGCGCGGCTTCGAACATTGTCTTCTCAAGGACACCGCAAGAGTCACAACGATGCCAAGCATATCATCGTAAGTTTTCTTCTGGTGACTACGTATGGCTGTAGACTCTTGTAAGTAGAAAACGATTGCACCGGAAGTTTCTAGCAAACTATTCCGGCCCATTCGTGATAGTCACTCGTCTCCGTGACGTGAATTACGTTGTCGCCCGAGTCACAGCCAATAACCGGCGTTCGCGCACTACGCAAATTGGTCACGTAGCCCGCCTCAAACAGTGCCATCATAGGCTTATTTAACTTGCTCGGTGAGCTTCGTCTGCTGCCGGGGGAAATGCAACGAAGATGCGCAAGCCTACGGGGCGCGGAAGAAGAAGAGTAGAGCAGCGGCGCTTGGACTGTGTGGTTGGGTGAAGCGGACTAGGCCTGTCTCAGAAGTACGCTGCTCTTTCCCATGCCATTTCACCTCATCTGTAAATAAGGACAATCACTCAATATATATATATATATATATATATATATATATATATATATATGTGTGTGTGTGTGAACAAAAAGAAGACACACGTCGAAAAACAAAAGTTTCTTTACGTTTCGGCCGATCCCACGGCCGAAACGTAAAGAAACCTCTCTGTTTTTCGACGTGTGTCTTCTTTTTATTCATACTATTTACCGGCGTCCAAGAATTTATTGCCTGCAAATATATATATATATATATATATATATATATATATATATTATGACGACTCGGTTGTAACGAGGTTTATTCGTCGTGAACTCGGCAACGAACAAGCGCAACGGACCCGACAAAGAAGCACTCGTGCCAAGAAGATGATGATTGTCAGCCAGAACATATGATGATGATTGACTGCTGTTCAGATGAGGATGAAGCGCATAATAGATGCCTACACTGATTCCCCCCCGTGGAAGCGGCCAGCCTGGCCGCTGCGGGCGGGTAGTCAGGGTGACGAGGAACGTCGGGTGAAAAGCTTCATGCGGAAAACGTGTACAATTTCGGTGCTGCGGTAACAGCGGTCAGTTGGCACGACAAGAGGCGTCACACGATAGTTGACAGGTGAAGTCTGCTCTAAAACAACATATGGGCCGATGAATCGAGGCTGGAACTTGTCGCAGAGACCAGGTGTGCGAATTGGTGTCAATAGCAGCACCTCGCCACCCGGTCGGAATGATACCACACGATGAGAGGTGTCGTAGACGGCCTTCCTTGCTTGTTGCGTAGCTTCCGTGTTCATACGAGCGCGCTGGCGGCACTGGGCAAGGCGAGAAATATATTCTTCGCAAGAAGATGGTGATGTAGGGTCATTGCTGGTGAAGAAGGAAACATCAATAAAGAAAGTAGGTGAACGTCCGTAAACTAGATAAAACGGTGAGTAGCCTGTTTTGCGCTGAACAGCGGTGTTGTAGGCGAAAGTGAGGAACGGTAGAAGTTTATCCCAGTTTCTGTGATCCGGTTGAATGTATACGGCGATCATGTCGGCAGGGGTTCGATGAAATCTCTCGGTCAGACCATTTGTTTGAGGATGGTAGCTAGACGCCATCTTGTGTGTGGTACCAGAAGCGCGAAGAACTTCACCTAAAAGCTGTGATAAGAACACCTTTCCACGGTCACTCAGAAGTACACGAGGTGCACCATGACGTAGTATTATGGCCTGAAGGACGAAGTCAGCAACTTCCGATGCTGAACCAGTAGCTACTGAAGTTGTCTCGGCGTAGCGTGTCATATGGTCTACGGCGGTGACTATTCATCTATTTCCAGCACCAGTAACAGGAAGGGGTCCATAAAGAACGACACGGACGACCTCGAAAGGTGTTGTAGGGCACGTCATTGGCTGTAACTGACCAGCTGGGGGAGATGTCGTAAGTTTGCGAAGTTGGCATGGAGAGCAGGAACCCACGTACTTTGCTACGCTGGTAGAAATCCCGGGCCAATAAAAGCGGCTTCGAATGCGGTCGTAGGTTTTGTGAAAGCCTAGGTGGCCAGCAGTCAAATCGTCATGAAGGCGTTAAGTACATGATCTTGAAGAGCGCGTGGCAGAACAGGTACCCAGCGTTGGCCGTCAGGATGATATATGTGACGATACAGCACACCGTCCTGAAACTTGAAGTGCTCGAGTTGTCGACGAAGGCGTGCATTGGGTGGACGCGTAGCTCCTGAAAGGTGGTCTATATTGCGCCGACAATACGGGTCAGCCTGCTGGCGAGAACTGAAGGGTTGTTCATCGTCGATTGGCGGTTGGTACAGCGAGGCGAGCAAGGCAACAGAAGTGGGAGTCACGTCCGCACTGGTGTCGTTGGAGGTGGCAGCTGGAGTGTCGAACGATGCCGTAGGTAGTGGGCAACGAGAAAGAGCGTCGGCGTCTTGATGTTTTTGCCCGATTTATAAATAATCTCAAACTGATACTCCTGTAGGCGTAAAATTCAACGACCCAAGCGTCCGGACAAGTTCTTCATTGTATAAAGCCAGCATAAGGCGTGGTGGTCCGTTACGATGGTGAATTGACGGCCGTACAGATAAGGACGGAACTTTTGTATGGACTAAACCCCAGCGAGGCACTCCTGCTCAGTGATGGTATAGTTTTTTTCGGTAGAAGTTAGCACTCGGCTAGCATATGCGATGACCCTTTCCCGTCCAGAGTTATCGCGTTGGAGGAGAACAGCACCTATACCGCAGCCGCTGGCGTCGGTATGCCGGAGTGTTGGGGCGGTGTCATCAAAATGGCAGAGTACTGGCTCTGACGTCAAAGCTTTCTTCAATAGGTGAAACGCCGACTGACATTCCTCAGACCACACAAAGGGTGCATTAGATGCAAGTAGTTTGTGAAGTGGCGCAGCTATTGAAGCGAAATTTTGTATGAAGCGACGAAAATATGATGCGAGGCCAAGAAAACTTCGCAAATCCTTAAGTCTTGTGGGGCATGGAAATCGAAAAACGGCAGCGATCTTTTTGGGGTCAGGGCGAATACCGTCCTTGCTGACGACATGACCGAGAACCTTGATGGATTTGGTGGCGAAACGGCACTTCTTAGTGTTGAGCTGCAGACCCGCACCGGCGAGGCATGTTAGGACGTCATCCAAGCGGCTCAGTTGCTGAGAAAACGTTGATGAAAAGATGATAATGTCTACAAGGTAGCAGAGACACGTCTTCCATTTCAGACCACGCAGGACGGTGTCGATCATGCGTTCAAACGTCGCGGGAGCATTGCAGAGCCCAAAAGGCATCACGTTAAATTCGTATAGGCCATCGGGGGTTGCAAATGCCGTTTTTTTTTGTCGTCATCGTGCATGGGAATTTGCCAATATCCCGAACGCAAATCAAGGCTTGAAAAGTATTCGGCGCCTTGCAGTGAATCAAGGGCGTCGTCGATGCGTGGCATGGGGTATACGTCCTTGCCTGTGATGTTGTTAAGTGCCCGGTAATCAACGCAAAAGCGCACGGAGCCATCTTTTTTCCGTACCAAAACAACAGGGGATGACCAAGGGCTAGTTGATGGACGAATTATTTCTCGTTGGAGCATGTCAGCGACGTTTTCCTCGATGATTTTTCGCTCAGCGAGAGACACGCGGTACGGGCGGCGATGTACAATAGATGTTCCCTCCGTCCTAATGCGATGCGCTGCAGTGGTATTTCGGCCCAACATTGAGAAGCAGGTGTCAAAAAAATCGGCGTGTTTTGTTAATAACGCAAGCAACTGCTGCGCCTGCATAGCTGTTAAGTCATCACTGATAAGAGCTGTGAAGGGAGAGGATGAGGCAGGCTTACTCATAGAACGGTCGTTGGTAGAGGCAGGGTTAAGTGGCGTGACGCTGACAGGCTCAGCATCCAAAACACAGGCTACTGCAGTGCCCTCTGGCAGGAGAACTTTCTCTGGCGTTTCATTCGTAGCAATGACGAGCGCGGAGCCATGGTGAAAGCGTACGACACCTGATGCAAGGGCTATGCCTTTTGCGACGCAAGTCGACGAAGGGGACACCAAGACGTCACCGTGGTCGATGTCCTTAGAGATCGGGGTCACAATTCGTTCTTGATGTGGCGGTAGTTCGAGATCTTCGCGAGCGAACAGGCGTAGAGGCTTGTAGACGCCTTCGTCGAACATGGAGTCCGTATTAGTTAGGTGCAGAATCCGTTCACCACAACATATAGCGGCTGAAGAAGAAGATAGGAAGTCCCACCCTAGAATTAGCTGGTGAGAGCACCGGGTAAGCACAGTGAACTCGATGTAATTCAAAATGTCATCAATAAACACACGAGCAGTACAAAGAGCAAAAGGGCGGATAGCGTTCCCCTGGGCTTCGACTAGATTGGGTCCATTATAAGGTGTCATTACTTTTTTCAGGCGTTTGCACAAATCATACCTAATCACAGAAACTGTAGCACATATGTATATATATATATATATATGCTAGGTTATCGCTAAACACAGGCCTCGTGCTATAAAAGGCTCTCAATTTCGTCCGCAACATCAAGAGTGTTCGTCAGCACCAAACTGAGCTCCTGGTGGAGCTCGGTTTGTTGATGAGGAACACTCTCAATTTTGCTTGTCTTCTCTAGGAATCTTCGCTTGCCTTCTCTAGGAATCCAGTTAGTTACCCTTAATGACCAGCTGTTATCCCGTCTACGCGCTACATGCCCAGCCCATGTCCATTTCCTATTCTTGATTTTAACTATGATATCCTTAACTCTAGTTTGTTCTCTATTCCACTCTGCTGTCTTGTCTCTTAAGGTTACACCTACCATTTTCCTTTCCACTGCTCGATGCGTCGTCCTCAATTTAACTTCAACGCTCTTTTTTCGGTTTCTGTTCCGTATCAGAGCACCGGCAAGATGCAGCTGTTAGATACCTTCCTCTTGAAGGAAAGTGGCAATCCACCTGCCATGATTTGAGAGTGCTTGCCAAATTTGCTTCACTCGATTTTTATTCTTCTACTTACTGTAATCTTGTGGTTTCGTTCCGTGGTATTACCTGCCCTAAGTAGACATAGTCTCTTACAACTTGAAGTTCACTATTACCTATCTCGAGGCGATGCTCTTTTCCGAAAATGTTGTACATTACTTTCGTTTTCTGCAGATTAATTTTGAGACCCACATTTCTGCTCTCCTTGTCTAACTCCGTAATCATGAGTTGCAATTCGTCCCCTGATTTACTCAGCAATGCAATGTCATCGACAAAGCGCAGGTTACTAAGGTACTCTCCATTAACTCTTATCCCTAACTGTTCAAATTCTAGGCTTCTGAAAACCTCCTGTAAGCACGCGATAAATAGCATTGGGAAGATTGTGTCCCCCTGCCTAACATCCTTCCTGATTTGTATTCTGTTGCTTTTTTTACGAAGCCCTAAGGTAGCAGTTGGTCCCCTGTAGATTTCTTCCAGGATGTTTATATTGTAACGCGGACTGAAAGAGCGAGAAAGAAGAAGAGATCGGACGCTCTCGAGCGATGGTGATTAGGCAGTGACGGTAGAGCGCTGCCATTTTTCAGTGTAAATAAACCCATCACATCCGTAACAGCTTTGGTGGAGCGGTGCTGGGTGACTTGCCATCCTCGACCCCGCAGCAGAAGTTCTTCGAAGAAGCAGACGCTTAGCTAGCCTACCCCCGGACAACATCAGCATGAACGACGACACAACAATCGCATTGACGTACTACGCTGCTGCATCCACCAGTGCCACCGACACGGCACAAGGTGGCTGTTGACCTCGACAACCAGACTACTGGGCATCCGAGCCACGAATTTTCTCAGGTAAAACTGACGAAGACGTGGACGCTTGGCTAAAACACTTCGACAGAGTGAGCCGCTACTACGAATGGGGCGCACCGGCGAAGCTCGTGAACGTAGTATTCTTGCTTGCCGGGACAGCCTTGCTTTGGTTTGAGAACCATGAACATGTCCTCCCCACTTGGGATATATTTGTTAAGGAACTGAAGGCCTGCTTTGGAGACACGAGTTCCATGAAAAAGAAAGCTGAGCAAACGCTGTCACGTAGGGCTCTGTTGCCCGGCGAAACGTGCACAACCTACATTGAAGAAGTATTGAAGCTATGCGGGGTTGTCAACGCAAATATGTCTTACGAAGACAAAGTCGGTCATTTGTTAAAAGGCATCGCCGAGGACGTGTACATTTTTTTGATAACAAAACTTGAACACTCCTTCGATTTTCAGCCAGCAGTGTCGCCTATTTGAGGCGTTGAAGACCCGGAGAATTCTACCGAAGTGCGGGCGCTTGGACAATGTTCCCACTGTCGCAAGTATGGACGTCGCCCTCTGCGAGACATTCCCTTCCTCGTACGTCGGGTAGTTCGAGAAGAGCTCGTACGACTTCAAGCAGGTGACGTTCACCACCAATGCTCGTTCGCCGCGTGCCCTGAACCACCTCCCTACTGGATGCGAGAGTGTCACGTCGAAAACCGTACACGCACAGAAACTGCAGATTTTACCCCGCGGCTTCCGTTTTCCCCGACGTGTCGCGGCCACCACCGGATGTCATCATCTCGAAGTGCCGCTGCGGACCTCCGACCGTCGTCAACTAGGCCTCTACCAGAAGGTTGCTCCTGGTAATGTAAGCCGACAAGTCCCCGTATGCTACACATGTGGTCTACCAGGCCATATTTCGTGCTTCTACGTTGAAAAACGTGGTGGTGCAGGCGGCCGTCTGTCCCAGACGGCCGCCTGCACCACCACGTTTTTCAACGTATCCGGCTCGTATGTACGAAACGCCTGTGCCGCCACGTTTTTTGACGCACCCGCCTCGTATGCACGAAACCTGGACCTTTCACCCGGCCTACCACCTTCCCCGACAGCAATGGCCTAACGAATTTCGCAGCGAGTCTCCCGTCTCCGAGAGAAGCCTGACGCCGCCTCCGACACGGTCCCGCCGGTCGCCATCTCCGCGTCGTCGGTCACCTTCTCCGCATCAGCTGGGAAACTAACTGGTGCGACCGATGGAGGTGCGGTCGCAGGACGGTAAGTTTCGCCGATTCCTCATTCTGCTGTGATGTTGATGAACAAAGCGCGTGTGTGTATAGACGGTGTAGATACTCTTGCTCTTGTAGACACTGGTGCTGCTGTTTCGGTTATGAGCCTTCGTTTCAAACATCGTTTCTTGGGTCACAAAGTTATGTTCGCGTGGAGTTGGACGGCGAAGTTGGAGTTCGAGGCTAAGCTTTATGCCCTGTTGGTATTTGTTCAGTTGTACTCACGATTGGCGGACAAAATTCCCGAATTGAATTCACTGTACTGGCTCGCGCAACTCATGACATCATTTTAGGCATAGACCTCCTTCATGAATGCGGTGCTACGCTTGACTGTGGAACTGGAGAGATTCTTCTACAAAGTACATTGCCCACTGCAATAGTTGACGATTTTGCGACTCTGCCCATCGATGCTGTTTCGTTGTCTGAAGATGTGACGATCCCGGGTTGGACAGCAGTGTTTGTACCCGTATGCTCTTCTCATGTCCGCTCAGGATCCTGCACTGGACTTGTGGAGCCTGATCATGCAAACGCCATCAAGAAGAATGTGCTGGTCCCACGGTCTGTCCTTACAGCCATCGACGGACATGCTTGCTTGTGGGCGCTCAATGCAGCCTCAGAGCCTGTTGATCTACCAGCAGGATTCTAACCGGGAACGTTTGAGGAGCAGGCCACAATTGACGTCAGAATGGTCTCGGAGTCTCCAGCCATCAGTCGGACTGCGCCCAACTACTCAGCTGAGATTAAACGAATGATCAATAAGTCGTTGCCTTCTTCCGAGCAGAACTTCCTTGAGGAGGTACTTACACGCTACGCGAAGTCTTTGATTTTGCTCAAAACAAGCGTTGTTCCAGGTTGCCCGAATCCCATATGCACTACCGCATCAACACGGGAGGTGCTACACCAATACGCCAGAAACCCTATTGCGCATCCCCGTCAGAGAGGCAAGTG
Source organism: Rhipicephalus microplus (assembly GCF_043290135.1). Taxonomy (NCBI): domain Eukaryota; kingdom Metazoa; phylum Arthropoda; class Arachnida; order Ixodida; family Ixodidae; genus Rhipicephalus; species Rhipicephalus microplus. The sequence goes on from NC_134706.1 coordinate 73,716,950, forward strand.
ATCGCCGATTAGGTCAACGACATGCTGCAGAAAGGTGTTATTCAAGAGTCTAGCAGACCTGGGCAGCTCCTGTTATATTGGTAAAAAAGAAAGACAATTCTTGGCGATTTTGTGTTGACTACCGCCGTCTCAACGCCGTCACAAAGAAAGACGTGTATCCGCTACCACGCATCGACGATGCTGTTGATTGTCTGCACTCGGCCGCATACTTTTCGTCCGTCGACCTAAGGTCTGGATACTGGCAAATACCAATGCATCCGTCTGACAGAGAGAAGACTGCTTTTGCCACGCCTGATTGGTTATTTGAATTCAACGTTATGCCATTTGGCTTATGCAATACCCCAGCTACCTTCGAGCAATTCATGGACTCCATCCTTCGCGGTCTCAAATGGAAGATATGTATGTGTTATCTCGATGATGTAATTATTTTTGGCAAGACATTCCACGAGCTCAACCATCGGCTTAGCGTTGTTCTAGATTGCGTCAAACAAGCTGGCCTCGTTTTATACGCAAAGAAGTGTCATTTTGGTGAGCGTCAAGCCTTTGTGCTTGGATATCTAGTCCATAGGGACGGTATACGACCAGACCCGCACAAAATCAGTGCTGTCCGAGACTTCAAGCAACCGACGTCTGTGAAGGATCTCCGTAGCTTCGTGGGCCTGTGTTCTTATTTCGATGTCTGCCAACGCCACAAACAACGTACCACATCATTGGCCGGCCCACTGCAGCCGGTTAAGCCACCGATATCACCATTCCAGAAAGTGGGCATAGATTTACTGGGCCATTTTCCCAAGTCTACCACCAGCCGCCGCTGGATTATTGTGTGCGTAGATTACCTGACGCGGTATACTGAAACAATGGCGGTTGCTTCAGCCACATCATCTGATGTGTCATGGTTTCTTCTACACTCGATCATACTTCGTCACGGGGCCCCTCCTGTGGTGATAAGTGATCGCGGCCGACATTTTACCGCTGACGTTGTCGAAGAATGGCTACGGCTTTGTGGGTGTCAGTATCGCCATTCCACGCCATACTACCCTCAGACCAACGGCCTCACTGAGCGCACCAATCGTACCAACATCAACATGCTTTCAATGTACGTCGCAACGGATCACAAGAACTGGGATGCCGTGTTACCTTTCGTTACATACGCTTTATTACCGCAAAACACGAAGCCACGGGTTATACACCTTTCTTTTTTTTCTATGCTCGTCATTCCCAAAGTTTCTTTAACACCATACTTCCATTTTCGACGAACGAAAACGCCAGTGTCGCGCAGACTTTGTGTCGCGCCGAAGAAGCTCGTCGACTTGCTCGGCTCCAAACTCTTTCTGCCCACGCTCGCGCGAAAGACCGTTACGACGCAAAACACCCGCCCGTGACTTTCGCTACAGGTGATTTGGTCTGGCTGTGGACGCCTGTTCGAAAGAAGGGACTTTACCAGAAGTTTCTTTCTAAGTACTCAGGACCATTCGTCATTACTCAGTGCTTAAGTGACATCACTTACGCTGTTGCGAAAGTGACAGCTCAGAACCGGCGTTCGCGCAAGACGCAAACTGTGCACATTGCTCGATTGAAGCCCTACAACAACCGATTGCTTCTACTCGCTCGGAGAGCTTCGTCTGGCCCAGAGGGAAATCTAACGCGGACTGAAAGAGCGAGGAAGAAGATATCGGACGCTCTAGAGCGATAGTGATTAGGCAGTGACGATAGAGCGCTGCCATTTTTCAGTGTAAATAAACCCATCACATCCGTAACAATATATACTTCATCTACGCCCTGATTCCGCAGTGTCTGCATGACGGCTGATATTTCTACTGAATCAAACGCCTTCTCGTAATCTATGAAGCTTATGTATAGTCGTTGGTTATATTCTGAGCAATTTTCTATTACCTGATTGATAGTATGAATGTGGTCGACTGTTGAGTAGCCTGTTCGGAATCCTGCCTGTTCCTTTGGTGGATTGAATTCTAATGTTTTCTTTACCATGTTAGCAATTACCTGTGTAAATAGCTTGTATACTACAGAGAGCAAGCTGATCGGCCTGTATTTCTTCAAGTCCTTGTCATCTCCTTTCTTGTGTATCAGCGGAATGTTAGCATTCTTCCAAAATTCTGGTACTCTTGCACTCAGGAGACACCTCGTAAACAGGGTCGATAGTTTTCCTATCACAATCTGTGCTTTATTTTCAGCAGATCTGATGTTACCTGCTCCTCACAAGCAGCTTTGCCTCTTTTCATGCTATCCAATACTATCAATACTGATGGGGTCTATCATTACTGGTCGGGTGTCATCTGCGTTGCTGCAAGTTCTTATACTGAAGCCGTGGTTTTGCCGGCTACTGTACAAATTTCTGTAAGACAGTTCCTTTATTTAACTATCCTATCCATATTGGTAGTTACTTTGCCTTCTTTGTCCCTTGGTGCGTACATCTGGTTTTCGCCTATCCCAAGTTTTCCCTTCACTGCTTGTAAATGCTGTTGCCGACAAAGTGAAACTGAAAGAATAATTTCTAGTGACGTTCCAAGGACTCGACAAGCTGAGCAAAGAACACATTATTCAGCTCCATCCAGGATCAAAGCCTTTCGGACTCAGCTTCCTCAGGTGCATTCCACTTCTGATGCGCGTAAAGACAAAGGCGAAAGTTAAAGGAATGCAGATGTGGTGTCGTATCACTTTCGGTTGAGTCGACTGAGAGGTGCGCACTGATGGTATTTGTCCCAGAGCCATCTACAGTCGTGAGAACTTGCGTCGACTTCACAGACCTCAACCGCCACTTTGCTTCAATGTAAGATACGGGGTTTCGAAATGAATACGAAGCTTTTAGATACCAATAAAATAGTTCAATGAAGCTTGCGACAAATCGTGTTCGCTTTTCTGCCATTGTCTAAAATTAAACTCGATTATCTCGATATATGTTTTTCTTAGGTACCTTTATTTTTTAGGCATTCGAAGACAAAAAGCTGAATATTTTATTTTGTATTCCACATGAACGCCTACAGTCACTCAATCAAAATGGCAAATATGCGCGTTATAGTTTTTGAGTTACAAACTTTCATATATGTCAAATAACTCAAAAACCAGATCTTCGTGCAAAAAAGTGCGCAAATTATTTATTATCAGGCATATTTTACTACACTTGTTTAACGTAAAACAGCAGACAATTTAGAAGAAAGAAAACTCTCCATAACATATATAAATTTCTCTCTCAGTCACCGAGAAAACAGTACCCGAAATGACCAAAAATAAATGCGACTTACATGGCCTACCCAGTGGCCTTATGCGCGTGCCTATATCAACAAAGCAACACTCCTCGCTAACAGAAGCCTGAATATTCGCAAGAATGCTGTCACAAAACGAGCACTCAAAAAAGGGCGCACCGCCAAATTTTCGCGACGAAGCGCCGGAGAGACGCCTCGAGGTCAACGATAAAGAAGAAAACAAGCATCCAAAGGCTCCCCGGGCGTGCGTCTCTCTTCCCTCGGAACTGTGAGTTCACCGACGAAACTCCTCACATCGGCGGCCGAGCAAGCCCTGGAATGTTCTCGATGGAAAGGGGCCTGGTGATGCAGGGTAGCGTCATCTCTCGCGGACGGCCTTCGAACCGTCTCGCGCTTTCCCCAGCCTTCGCTGCGTATCGCGCCGACGAAATGATGAGAATTTTCTGAATTCTCGCGCGGAAGGTATTTAACCGAGCAGCAGAGATGGAAGATGAAGAGAAGAAGAAAGTATGCGACAGAGTGCGTAGGGTGTTTCGCCGTGTCGTCGGCGAAGGTTTTGTCCTGAGTGACAAAGCAGGAGAAGAAGAAAGTATGCGCCAGAGTGCGTAGGGTGTTCCGCCGTGTCGTCGGCGAAGATTTTGTCCCCAGTGAAAAAGGAGAAGGTAATTCGCGCCAGAGTGCGTGGGGTGTTTTGCTTTGTCAGCCAAGCCTTTTTTCCTCAGTGACAAAGGAGGGGAACATGAGGATTTCTCCTGAGGGGTGAAGACTCGTACTACAGGCAAGAGTGTGTGTCTACCGCCAGCGAGCGAAGACGCGTGGCAACAGCTGCGCGTGGGAAGCCGACGTGTTACCGGCGAAGAAGTTTGGTGCTTGGAGAGCGGCCAATTGAAGACGCGAGGTTTCCTAAAAAAGAAACTTCGGGGGCAGCGGAACGACAACAGCGCTGGACTTTGAGTGAGTGATTCTCGGAAGAGTATCATTCAGACTTTTGTTCCAAGTACTTTGGACTGAATGAGTTTTAGAACTCTTCAGTGTTTAAGTGTCTTGGTTGTTCGGTGCATGCGACTGCATTGTAGTGCGTATTGTTGTTGTGTCCATTGTTTCGAGTGTGGTTGATTGTACTGAGTAGTACGTTGTTTGGTTGGTCACATATCGTATTCAACTATTGTTGAGTGTGCATATTTTTGTATCGACTTGATCTGCCATAATTGAGAATATAATTTTGTTTTGTTTATCAACTCTCGCCTCTGACTTGTTCTTTGGGCCACAGCCGGCGTCCGCTGGCGCGCCAAATAGGACCACTTCTAAATTGTCCACACTACCGTGGTGCAGTTCGGGGGGCCGATATTTCGGTCCTCGGAATTAGACCGGCGATTGCCTCTCTAATTAACGGGACCCGCGTGACACCTAATGTTGCGTCCGCGACAGGACCTTTTTGGTGCAGTGTGGGACACTAGTGAGAAAGAGCCTCGAGTTTTGATAGTGCTATCGGAACAATTTTGTGTGTTGCTCAGTGTTCTCGTTAACGAGTGCATGAGAGTGTTCCGATACACTGATTTAGGCAGATACTTTTTTCACGCGGCAAGGTTTTATTTGCGAGACACCATGGATCTCGAAAAGTTAGTAGCTCTTTGTGAGAAGATGGGTCTTTCTGGCGCCGAACTACCGAATTAGGTCACCCAGAAGGAAAATGAAGAAAAAAAGAGGGCCAAAGAAGAAAAGGTAGCTGAGTTGGAGAGAGAGAGGTTGGCAGCTGAGAGAGCCAAGGAAGAAAAAGTAGCTGAGTTGGAGAGAGAGAGATTGGCAGCTGAGAGAGCGAAAGACGAAAGAGAGCAGCAATTGAAGTTGGAGCTGGAGAGAGAAAAGTTGGCAGCGGAAAGGGCGAGAGAAGAAAGAGAGGCGAAGGAGCAACAGCTGAAAGAAGAAAAAGAAGCGGAGATGGCTGAAAGGGAACGGCAGCGGCCGCACGAGATGGAACTCGAGCAGCTTCGTTTGAAACAGCGAAGTGAAACTCCGGTCCAAGCTAAAGTTCAAAGCAGCGAACGGGAGGACCACGGCTTCCGCTTGAACCCAAGCAAGCTGCTCGTAGCGTTTGATGAAAGAAGGACGACCTTGACGCGTACCTTCACAGATTTGAGATGATTGCGAGGAGCCAAAATTGGCCGGAACATCAATGAGCAACTGCTTTGAGTACTTGCTTGAGTAGCGAAGCGCTCAGTGTGTACGGTAGGCTGACGACGACCGATGCAGCCAACTATGCAAAGGTGAAAGCTGCTTTATTGAAGCGATTTAGATTTATTGTGAAAGGATTCCGGGACAGATTTCGGACAGGAAAGCCAGCTGATGGTGAGACGGCTAAGCAGTATGCCGCCCAAATTTGCCATTATTTCAACAGAGGCGTTGAACTTTCAGAAACAGCACAGGAGTACGATGAGCTTAGAGAGCTCCGAATTAGAGAGCAATTTCTTGCCAGTTCCCACCCAAGCCTGTCGCTGTACTTGAAAGAGAGGAAGGCTGAGTCACTTAAAGACATGCTTGAATTAGCGGACCAATTCTTGGAAGCACAAGGTGGCACAAATTTAGCCAAAGTTAAGAAGAAGTGTCCCGAAGATTCGAAGAAATTGGCACCCGAACAAAAGAAGCGTGCACTGGAGAGCGTTCCGCGAAGTTTTCTGTGTAACCGAGTGGGTCATCGCGCTAACAGCTGTCGAACTAACTTTACAAGCCCCACGGTCGTCAAATGTTTCAAGTGTGGTCAGACTGGGCACAAAGCAGACGCTTGTCGTAACGGAGTGAGTCAAACTCACCAGGCATCCTGTGTGGTAGCAGCACCGAAATGCGATGGTGATGCCGACACCTGCGGATTCGTAGAGTGGACAAATGGGGAAAAACTTCCTGTTGTGGGTACTGTAATGACAAAACAGCCAACCGCTGTTACGAAGGGAATGCTAGCGCTGCCTGGAAAAGTTGCGGGCAAGAAGATTACGGTGTTAAGAGACACCGGTAGCTTCACGGTTATCGTGCGGAGAAATTTGGTGCGGGAAAGTGAGTTAACAGGCAAAACGAAACCGGTTTGCCTAATTGACAGTAGGCTTCGGATGCTTCCCGAAGCAGAAATTGAGGTTGAAACCCCGTACTTCAGTGGCAAGGTTACTGCTCTATGAATGACGACCCCCCTGTACGACCTCGTCATCGGAAACATCGACGCGACGGGGCGCGAGGGCCGAATGATCCAGAACGCTTGGGGGAAGACCCCAAGATGGAGCCCCCGCCGACACAGAAACCGAGAGATACAGCAGAGAAAAATACCGTAAAGGATTTCACTCGAGCCCAGGGGGAAGCCCGGGTGCAAGACACAGTGAATGGGGAGATGATCGTGTCGAATGAGTTCACGTGCTAGGCAGCTGGACTTATGTCGGCACGACCTCAACCGAGCGACAGTGTAAAGGTGACGGAGTCAGCCAGCCAGGCTAAATGTCGTGACATGAACAAGCGCGGGAATAACCGGACAGGATCGGTTGAGCGTGATGACTCGTTAACAGCTCAGAAGTGACAACGATGGCTGAGACGCCGCCTCAGATACCGTCGTTGGTAAGGGCTCGCCGGAAAAAAACGAGGAAAAACAAGAAGAGATTGAGCGAGCACTGCAAGAAAGGTCGCAAGCGCCGCTCAAAGTGCACAGGATAGGTGCGGAGATCAAATTGGAATGTGTTTGGCAGTGCTGAGATCATTATGTTGTGTTAAGGGGGTTGTTATTCTGTGTCACAAGTGTATATCGAGCGAGTCAAAGTGTTTGTTGCGGTGATGGCATGTATAGTATTCTACAATTGTTGTAATTACAGAGCTTTGTACATTTGTATGGCTTGAAATATGTGATGGAGGGTTGTATTCATGTACATGTGGCTATATTCTACGTGTTGTGAGATTGAATTGCAATGTACAATTTTATTGAGTGATCTGTTGTGATTGTGACGTGTCATGAGCGACGGACTGTGTTACAGTCTTTGAGAGTGTGGGGACTGTTCGCACTCGTTTGTGTGGTTTTGAATATTATGAGATAATATTCTTAAAGTGGGGGCAGTGTCACAAAACGAGCGCTCAAAAAAGGACGCGCCGCCAAATTCTGCCGCCGAAGCGCCGGAGTGGCTTGAGGTCAACGATAAAGCAGAAAACAAGCATCCAAAGACTCCCCGGGCGCGTGTCTCTCTTCCCTCGGAAGCGTAAGTTCGCCGACGAACCTCCTCACATCGGCGGCTCAGCAAGCCCTGGAAAGTTCTCGATGGAAAGGGGCGTGGTGATGCAGGGTTGCGTCATCTGTCGCGGACGGCCCTTGAACCGTTTCGCGCTTTTCCCAGCCTTCACTGCGTATTGCGCAGACTAAATGATGAGAATTTTCTGGAATCTCGTGCGGAAGGTATTTAAACGAGCAGCAGAGATGGAAGATGGGGAGAAGAAGAAAGTATGTTCCAGAGTGCGTAGGGTGTTCCGTCGTGCCGTCGGCGAAGGTTTTGTCCTCAGTGACAAAGCAGGAGAAGAAGGTAATTCGCGCCAGAGTGCGTAGCGTCTTCCGCCTAGTCGGCGAAGCCTTTTGTCCTTAGTGACAAAGGAGGATAAGAAGAGGATTTCCACCTGAGGAGTGAAGACTCGTGCAAAAGGCAAGAGTGTGTGCCTACCGCCAGCGAGCGAAGAAGCGTGGCAACAGCTGCACGTGAGAAGCCGACGTGTTACCGGCAAAGAAGTTTGGTGCTTGGAGAGCGGCCAATTGAAGACGCGAGGCTTCCTAGATGAGAAACTTCGGGGGCAGCGGAACGACAACAGCGCTGGACTTTGAGTGAGTGGATTCTCGGAAGAGTATCATTCAGACTTTTGTTCCAAGGACTTTGCACTGAATGAGTTTCAGAAATCTTTAGTCTTTAAGTGTCTTGCTTGTTCGATGCATGCAACTGCATTGTAGTGCGTATTGTTTTTGTGTCCGTTGTTTGAGTGTGGCTGATTGTACTGTGTGGTACGTTGTTTGGTTGGTGACATGTCGTATTCAACTATTGTCGAGTGTGCATATTTTTGTATCGATTTGATCTGCGATAATTTAGAATATAATTTTGTTTTGTTTATCAACTCTCGGCTCTGACTTGTTCTTTGGGCCACAGCCGGCGTCCGCTGGCACGCCAAATAGGACCACTTCTAAATTGTCCACGCTTTCGTGGTGCAGTTCGGGGGGCCGATATTTCGGTCCTCAGAATTAGCCCGGCAATCGCCTCCCTAATTAACGGGACCCACGTGACAAATGCGTACACGCTAAATAACGGTGTACTCACCGGGAATAATGAAGTTATTTCGAGTGAATTGATTGGAACGAACTACCATATAGTGTCCGTCACCTTCTTTCCTATGCATGAGTTTCTTATCAACGTCGTTCTCTATCGCACGCCGTCTGCATCCTACGGGAAGTGATAAAACGATACGTTGCCATATTTCAACAGCAACACCAAGCATTGCCGCAAACAGCAATTTGTTTGTTTGTTTGTTTTTGTTTTCCTTCAATCTACGGCACGTACTGACACTGTGAGATTCGCGAATGCAATGTTGAAAATTTTAAATTTTATTGGAACAATGTTACACCACAGGTATTATGCTCTTGAGTTTATAATTCAGACTGTCGTAGTAACCTGATAGGAACAGTTTTGAAGAGTTTTAGTTACATTTAAACTTATTTTATTAAGAAATATTTTTAAGTACAAGATTAAAATAGTACTCGTCTTTTTAGTGATCTTCGGACATCGCTTTTTTTTTTTGGTGCACGCACGTGCGGCGTGCCAAAAATAAAGAAACTATGGGGCCGCTTCTCAACGCGCAACGTGGCAGCATATCTTCCTTTCAAGGTTGACCCTGTTAGCGCCAGTTTCAGGCAACGTTGTTTTAGGCACGGCCGCTACGTGGCGAGCACTCAGTTGGATCTGCGAATAGCTGCAGGACCCCGAAACGCATTATGCAAACTCTCGTATATTGCCACACTCCTTTGTCTAGTTTTGCGATCACCTCATTACACGTGCGAGTGCTGCCTTGTGCCAACCAAGCCAGTGGACTAAACAGCATTGAGATGATCTTAGGGCCTTCCGTTGCGAGTACACACAGAACGCGAACATTACCGATTATTCTGGAACAAACGAGGCTTCTAGCGAAAAGGCTGGAACATTATACAGCACATGTATTAATGTCAATGCACACCACTACTTGTCAGCTGATCGGCGACCGACGATGTGCTCACTACCACCAGTGCCAGTGTGAATTGATGTGATCAGAATTTCCGTTTACTGGCCACACGTTCAGCCTAATAAAATATTTATACTTCGACGTACCGCCTGCTGTCTTCGTTAAAGTCATGACTCGCGTGACATCTGGTGGAGGTGCTGCTCGTTCGTGTACCCGACACCCCGTCAAGCGGTGAACCCAGCCCAAGCCGCGAAGAACACGCAAAAGACAACCTTCATCGTCGAATCAGCCGCAAATAGCAAAGAGTACAGCCAGAACATGGACATTTGCCGCAAAACACCAGGTAAACCAAGACAGCGACCCCAACCACAGGCACAAGACTGCCCCCGTGTCACCTGCACTAATAGCGCTCCGGCAGCCACCAAAGTTCCGCGGGTCATCCGTCGATTATCCGGAAATGTGGCTAGAAGCATACGACCCGGTCGCGCTTTCCATGACAGGAGCAATGACAACAAGCTTCGACATGTTTATTTGACCTTGGAAGACGCTGCTCGAACTTGGTTCGAGAATCAAGAACGAAGCCTCACAACGTGGGACGTTTTTCGCGCCAGCTACCTCACCACCTTCCCAAGTGTAGTCCGCTAGGACAAGGCTGAAGCCCTCATTGAAACCCGTGTGTAGACGCCAAATAAGAACGTGCCGCTCTTCATTGAAGATATGACTGCCCTCTTTCACCAGCTGACCTCGACATGCCGGAGAAGAAGGTTTGTTTTCGCATGCAAGGGATCAAGCAAGAACTCTTCGCCGGGCTGATCCGAAACCCACCGAAGACCGTGCAGAAACTTTGCTCATTGAGGTTCATTGCACGCCTAATAACGTTTTAATGAAGTGCGCAATGTTTTATTAAGAATTGTCAATTAGCAGTAGAGCTACGACTGTTCGCGTCCGAAAAAAAATGTCAGAAATATAGGTGTTGATAAAATTGATAAAACAGAGTTGAAACAAGTGCAGTGCTTACACAAAACACTCGGGAAAGCCAATATTTGTAATAGTGGTCACCAGTTCCATCGTGGTCCTTACTATTCTGTGCATCTTCTTTAGCGGCAATTCTATTTTTTAGCTTGTTTTGCGGCAGCGATGACATGACGAGGTGCTCTCACCCTGCGCTGCTGATCGTTTGTGAGGCACGCTTTTCCAGAGTAACGGTCAGGCTTGACCCCAGTTTGCTTAAACACACGAAAGTTTGTTCTATTGCCAATGTTTGAATCATGTACATCATCGTACAAAGCAAATTTGATTCTTTACAGGCTCTCATAAGTGCCGTTTAGCGTGAAAAACGCATTTGTTTTGTTATGCGTTCACTTGTCGAGAAGATTATGACTTTTATGACTAAATATGATGTGTTGAAGCCGCTTTTAAAGACTTACTACATGTTTGCTCATGATATGAGTGCAAAATAACCAACAATATACATATCAAGCTAATTGAATGATTACACACAAATGGCGCTTTGAGTTTCAACTTCGTAAGTGAGGAGTGGTCAAACATCTTTACTTGTATGTTTGAAAAGAAACTACATAGATGGAAGATTTAGGCAGCAAAATCACGGGCAATAAATTAGGCATTTAAGGTAACCAGAAAATAGAAAACGACATTTTGACAAAAAGTTAACAGGATATACATGGACCGAATGAAGATGCGTGGGGCGAATTTTAGGGGAATTTTATCGGTAAAACAAGAGTCCGTCCGTCCGTCCGTCCGTCCGTCCCTCCGTCTGTCTGTCTGTCTGTCTGTCTACACCTGCTGAGTGAGTCATAGAATTGATTGATTGATGTGTGGGGTTTAACGTCCCGAAACCACTATACGATTATGAGAGACGCCGTAGTGGAGGGCTCCGCAAATTTAGACCACCTGGGGTTCTTTAACGTGCACCCAAATCTGAGCACACGGGCCTACAACATTTCCGCCTCCATTGAGTCATAGAATTAGACGGCCACGTACACACACACAACACACACATGCATGTGCAGAGGCACGGCTTAAAGAGCTTCGCGCCGAATAAAATTTGCTTTTAAATGCGAGGCATTTCTTAGCGACCTTCGGCGACTTTGAGTGTAGCTTCTAGCCACGTATGACTTTAATGTCTCCTGGCTGTTTCAATAATGGTATCGTTACCAAACTTGGTAACTTGATAACATGACTGTATGAGAACATATTTGACTAGTCATAACAAGAAAATCATGACATGTATGTAACGAATGTCGTGATTTACATTTCATTGTCCTGCAGCTCTTCCGGCGTTTTTGTTCACATGTCATGTTGCAAAACCGGTATGATATGACGTGAGTGCATGTCGAACACAGGCGACAGACCTTAACGGGAAAATCATGACATGCGTGTCATGTAACGACATGACTACATACCACACTCATGATGCGCACGTGGCCGTTTCGCTAGCTTCACATATACCGCATTTGGTATTAGGTGTCGTCTATGGATGACGAAGGTATGTGACTCGTGAAAGCATGATAATCATAAGATGCGTGTCATGTAGCAGCATGACTACATGCCACACTCACGATGCGCTAGCGGCCGTTTCGCTAGCCTCACATATACCAAATTTGGAAATACGTGACGTCTATGGATGACGAAGGTATGTGACTGGTGCAAACATGATATACAGTCATGAGATGCATCTCATGTGACGACATGACTACATGCCACAGTCAAGGCGCCAATACATTTTGACGTGACGTGGTGCGCGTGCTTGCCTGCGTTCATTTCGTCGCTTCACGCTGGCGTTGCCACTCCAGGCACCGGCCCTGTTATACAATCGGAGGCGCGTGCTGCGCTGCGTTGCTTTGACGCATGCGCGTTTCAGCGCGTTTGGCATCCCTTCGTCACGAAAAGAGGGAAACGCAGTATTGTCTGGGTAACGCATTGGCGCGAAATGCAGCACGTCGCATTTCGCGCTGTTTGTGTTGGGCCGCGCCGACAAATGCTGGTCGCCCCGGTCGCGCCTGGCGGCGTACTATAGAGTGCTCGCGTTTCGCTAACGTAGCGTCGCTGTGCTGAGCGTGCGCGCACGTCAACGCAACATCGGATTATATTGGGTCCTTCATAATTCACTCGCGGTCGTTTTACTAGCTCCACATATACCGAATTTGGTGTTACGGGACGTCAATGGAAAACAAACTATATGACTGGCGCAAACATGATAATCCTGACCCGCGTGTTTTGTACGAACATGACGACATACCACGCTCATGGCATGATCGCGGCCGTTTCGCCAGCAACATTTATACTAAATTCGGTAATACGTTGCGCGAATAGATGACGAAGGTAAACGACACATCCAAACATCATAATCATCACACGCAACTCATGTACGGCATCATTTACCTCCACTTCGTAACGTTGCGCTGATTTTAAAGTGACATATCAACCTTTCTCATTCCTGCTTCGCATATCATCGATTCCCACTGTAAGTGGGATTTCAATTTTTTTCCACTTGACTTCATACCTAAAGGGCCACTCCTCAGGCCCCACAACAAATGTGAGTTAGACCGTGGAAGTTGCGCGTCCGATGAGGCGCATTTTGCCACAAAAAAAATCACAGCATATCATAGGAGTGAATGATGATGAGTGGGGCCATGCGTCCGTCAGTCCGTGCTTCCGTCCGTCCGTTCGTTTTTGCTTCCGTCCGTGCGTCCTTCTATGCGTGCATCCATGCATCCGTGCGTTCGTTCGCGCGTCCGTCCATGCATCCATCTGCCTGTTCGTCCACCTGTCCTTGCATCCGTCCGTCCGTGCTTTCGTTCACGCGTTCATCCATTCGTCCCTCTTTCCATGCGTTCATCTGTCCGCCTGTGCGTCCGTTCGTGCATCTGTTTGTTTGTTTGCCCATCCGCCCATTTATCCGTCCCTGCATTTGTCCGTGGGCTAGTCCTTCGATCCGTCTGTCTGTGAGTCCATCCGGGCTTCCATGCGTGAATCCGTTCGTCCATCTAGTACCGTCCATCCAGCGGACATTCCAAAGACTAAACGAGAGATGGCCACCTACTACTACTACTACTACTACTACTACTACTACTACCACTACTACTACTACTACTATTACTACTAGATACATGGTGGACGCACCACCCACGGCATAAGGAGCTTCTCCCCTTAATTTTTTACAATCGGTTTATTACGAGCTGAGAAAACTTTTGGCGCGAAGTGAGAATGAATGGAGGTGAGTTAAAATCCTTGCCACTCCCCAGCGGAGCCTTCGCAAGCGAAATCACTTCCCTACCCTCTCCGGCATCCGACCAAGAGGTCAGGTGTGCATGCTGTTCGCGAAGAAGCCCTACGCCTCAGCAAGCGAGTGGCGTTGTTTTGTGGACAAGTGTTATTTTGTGGTCTACTGCCTGTTTCTGCGGGATGGTTTAGGATATGTAGGAAGGATAAACATTGGAAGGAGCATGACGTCACGCACCCAGCCATGGCAAGCCAACCCATTTTAAAGCCATAAAAGCCAGCCCAACACGTGACATTTTGCCGTGAGATAACGCAATAAACGAGACTTACCGAGATGTTCTTGTTTGGCTCTCGGCAGTTTTAAGTGGGAGAGTGACAGTTTGACCGCTTCACGGAGCGCCCAGCTCATCTGTACGCTGCTTGGTGTCCCCGCCTGCACTTCTGATCGTGGTCTCGTTACGTTTTTCTCAGCGCCTCTTCTGCTTCGTTCGTTCCGTGCAATCGACAAATTCGGGCGGGTCGTGAAAGGATCCCGATCCAACGTTAGACGTGCAATTCAGTCGAATTAGCAAAGCATTGTGAGCATCAGACGCATGTATTCCTCACACTTTTGTGACGAATATTTTAATTGTTTATCCTTCCCGGGAGTGGATAATCTCCCGGCAGCCGACAGAATTTTGCATCCAGAACTTGGCCGGTAGTGTTTCGTCATTAGCCAGCTCCAGTAACATGGCTAATTCCGGCTTGGTGTAGCAAAACGCGCTTTCCCGGCACAGGAGTCTGTTGGTGTTTCTTCTCGCGAGCGGCCGTCAAGTGAAGAAAGCCAGCAGTTTACACCCGTACAGCTATTGTCCGGTACAAACAGAAGGTTGTTTGTACTCTTTTATTGAAATCAAAAGACTAGCAATTTGACCCCTCATCCCAGTGTTTGCCCAAATGCAGAGAGATGTATGATATTTTGAATAAAGTGTGCCCTATGGCAGTGGAAAATGTTATCGTCTCAGACCATTTTGTAGAAAAATGACTCACAAGACGGCGGGACGAAACGGTAACGCACAAATGCCACGGCATGCATGCGACATTCAGGGGACGGTGAACGTGATATGCAGGTGCCGGGTGCCCAGCTGGCGCGACGGTGGCCGGGGGAAGGGGGAGGGAGGGGCTTCTTTTTCTCTTTCTTTTTCGGCGCTCACCCTTGTGCCTGAATGGCTCTGCGTTAGTTGATGCCGGCTTCTGGTGCCAGCCTGGTGCGACAGAGACGGCGACTCTCTCTTTTTTTTTTCCTTCTTGGGCCTGCTCCTATCGGCTTTGTGCGTTACTTCCGTGCCGCGCGTCTGTCACGGGTATTTTTATTGCTGGGCTCCCTATAGACAGGATTTATTTCGTACGCAGGATCGGGCCGCCTATACGCCGTTACTTATCCAGCACCTGGCTGAAAGTGTAGGGAGTCCAGCAATAAAAAATACACGTGAATGTCGCGCGGTGCGGAAGTAACGAATACAGTCGCTAAGAGTTCGCGCAAGAAGGAAAAAAAAATAAAGAGAAAGCCACCGTCTCTGTCGCGCAAGCGTAGCGCTCGGAGCCGGCATCAACTTATGCAGAACCGTTCAGCTACAAGCGCGAGCGCGAAGAAAAAAGAGAAAAAAACACACACCCCTCCCCATGGCTGCCGCCGTGCCAGCTGGGCACCCGGCAACAGCATATCACGTTCACCGTCGCCTGCATGCCCATTTTTGCGTCTTCCTTTCGTCCCACTGTCTTGTGATAGTCGTTTTTTTACAAGATGGTCTCGGAAGGAAACATTTTACAATGCCATACAGCATACTTTATTCAACATATCATACATCTCTCTGCCTTTGGGCAAACACTGAGATGTGCAGTCGTATTGTTACTGTTTTGAATTCAAATAAAAGAGTACAAACGACTTTGCGTTTATCAGTTGTCGAGGTATGACATTGTGTCATGCACTAACAAAAAGATTACTAGTGCATGCGCGACAGCTCAATGAAAGACTGGCCGATGTATGTTCATGCTCATGTTCTACCAAACAAGTTGAACTGGTGATTTTAGGAAAGCATGGAAAAAAAGAAACAAACCGAAGGCCGCGAGACAGAGAAAGATCAAAATTGAAAAACGATTGGTGGATGTTTGATTAGTGGTTGCGTAATTTGATAATCAACATCGAGTGCAGAAGTGAGAAATCAGGTGCAGAAGTCAGCAGGAGAGCGTATGTCACTGACATTTGCTCACTCTTTTGAATATTAAGTACAGTTCTCATATTCCAGCAGGGATTGGTAACAGCGAACCACAACCAAGACAACCAGTGTACTGCAGAGGAGTTAGTGTACGAGGTATAAAAATCCCCGTTTTCTAAAACGCAACTGCGTGCAGAAACAATAAAGATTTTGAGGTTCCTTCTGCACTATTTCTTGGCCCCAACTGCAGGCGGACCTTCGCCAAAGATATGTGCAGAAGCATTATTTATTTGGAAGGACACCAACCTGTCCGTCGCTAATTTGTGTACGTCATACTTGACCTTCGCGCGCGTTTCGGCTGTCACTTGAACAGCGGTGTGATGCTGAATAAAGGTAAACGTAGCCACTCCCCGTAAATAGGATCACTTAAAGTAGAAAATGAGTAAAAACCACTCTATATAGCGAAATAATGCGCATAAATTTTAGTGGCAGCAATGAGTAGTCGTCGGAATGCTAAAAAGGCGATGCTGCCCCAGCGTGCAGCTCGCGGCAGTTCGCGCGTACGAGATGCAAGTACGAGATGCGTTCAAATAATCATGAAACGTTTACGTGCGAAAGCGCATTGTCTTCAAACAGCTGAGAATAGGCTGCTGTAACTGAAACGCGTGTACCTCCCGACACAAATCAGCGAAATTTATCACAGCACACGCACGTGCGAGAAACATACGCAGGTTTTGACAGCCGAACACAGCCTCGTCCGCGATTGTTGGTGAGCGTAACACCCTCGGATCACAGAGAAGCACTAAAGCGACGCACAAACACACGTTAATCGTTCTTGTAGAACGGCGCACAATGAACCGAAGTCTGAGCAGAAAGCGCTCACCGCGGTTGTCTCGATTTCTTGAAGCCCTATAAGTTCCAAATAGCATCGCCTTGCTCTTGTCCGCATTTATCGCCGCTCCGGATGCCTGCGCGTATCTTGTGAACGTCGCACAGAAGGCTTGGAGGCTGCTTTCATGCCGAACAAACAGGGAAATGTCGTCCGCGTATGCCAGCACTTTCGGGGCTTCCCACTGACGGGCCAGGAGCAGGTGAATGCCTTCATGCGCAATAACACTTGTGATCAGCGGTTCGCACGACATGGCAAAAAAGGTCGGGCCCAATGGGCATCCTTGCCTTATGTCTCTCCTATACTTGAATGCCGGCGTTGCGACTCCGTTTATCACAGCGGTGCAGGTTAGGTCCTCGTACGAAGTTTTTGCCAGTTTTATAAAACTTGCCGGTAAGCCAAACTCCTGCATCACGTCGAAGAGGTGATGGTGTCGTACCCTGTCAAAAGCTTTAGCTTGGTCTAGGGAAATAAAAACACCATTGAAACCTCTTGTCATCGCGTATTCAAAAGAGTCACGGATCGCTGTGAGGTTCGCAAAAAGCGACCTTCCTGGAATCGCGCACGTTTGGTACGGGCTAATGATGTCCGGTAACAGGAGCTTGAGCCTGTTGTTCAGTATAGTAGCTACCAGCTTGTAATCGGTGTTCAAAAGCGTGATTGGACGCCACGCCGTGGGCTCGTTTGGTTGTGCACCCTCTTTCTGTAGTAGGACAATTTTACCCACTCCGAAGGAGTTGGGCTTCTTAAAGGACCTGAAGATCGCTTTCACCATCGCGAGCAAGGGTTCTTCGAGAACTTCGAGAAAAGTCGCATAGAAGGCTGCAGTCAGGCCATCAGCGCCTGGGGCAGAATTGGGGGTCATGCTTCTTACGGCTTCGCGAAGCTCTGCAGAGGAGACTTCATCGCTAAGGGTTGCTGGCTCCTCCTCCTCCTTAATTCGCTGCAGATGTTTGCAAAGTTCTTTGACATGGTCGGGTCTCCAATTGGTGTATATTGGTTCGGTGTCTTGGAACTGTATTCTGAAGATGTTCTCAATTTCTGCTGGGTCGTCGGTTACAGAACCGTCTAAGCGCTTTGCCTCCGTTATTCGCAAACAGCCATTTCCACGTACTTCCCTCACATCAACTCCGGTCGCCGTGCCCAACAGTCCATACTCACTTCTAGGTCGCCTCATGGTATCTCTGAAGAGTCGGTTGTATTGCTCCTCGAGCGAGGTCAGGTACTCTGTTTTACATAAGGTCAACGTGTCGGCTGCCTTACTGATCTGCATTCGGCGAAGAAGTTTTTTCATCTTTTGTGTATGACGTCTTTTTCTGGCTTTGCCTTCTTTTTATAACAGGGCCTTCCATTCTTCCTTAAGTTTATCCCACAGAGGGGGGGTAATATGTCCGGCATTTTCTACTGATGCGCTGATGACAGCTTTCAAGTTTTCTACGCAAGTCTCATCTCTCAGCAGCTCAGCGTCTATTCTCCAGATATTGTTATCAGAATTCGGGCCGGGGGATCCCTTTACCATCGTGACAAGTGGGGCATGATCCGTCTTCTCTTTCAGGTTGGCCGGGAGCGCGAGTACTTCGCATCCTTCAACCAAAGGGAGGAGGAGGTCCGGAAAGTACATCCGGTCTATTCTACTTCCTGCTGATCTAGAGGTACGGGTTGCTACGAAGCGGTCTTTATAGAGGTGTAGCCATATGTCCGAGAGGTTTAGGTGCCGAAGGGTTTTCACCAACTCTTTTGCATTGTAGGTTGATCTTCCTTGGCTTGGCCCCCTCACGTCCTGGTTAGAATCTACCCCGCAATTAAAATCACCGACCAGTACGTGGGGAATGAGCTCTAGGAGGAGTTCGTGCATCTCTTGAAAGAACATATTCGTATGTTTTCTTGTCACGGGGGCATAGACGTTCACAATGCGTATCTTTTTTGCCTTCGATGAAAATGTCAATCATTATGTACCGGCCATTTGCCCCGAAAATACAATGGGATTTTGATCGAATTCTGCCTGATACGAATATTACTCCGACCCCGCATGCTCTCGTTGTCGCCAGAGAGAAAAAGGCGTCAGTCTGATGATCTCGGCAGAAATTTACCACATCCAGCGGCGTTCGGAAATTCGCCTCTTGAATAAAGAGGAGGTCTATGTTCTGGTTCCTAGCGAAACCTAGGATGGCTGCTTGTTTCGCCCTATCTCTAAACCCTCGGATATTCCACGTAGCCAATTTTAAAAAGGCCACCAAAAACCTTAAAAAGAAGAAAACAAAACCCGGGAAGTATCGAGGCAAGCAAGCAGCGTGGCCATCAGCCGCCGATTGGGCACGATGCCAAGCGCTGGAGGGGAGAAGGAAAGAGGGGTGAGCGAATGCACCGAGCAAGATAAGCGATAGCCGCGTGCTGACAGAAAGGGGCGAGGAGGGTGCTGCACCAGAAGGAGAAGGGAAGGCAAGTGGGACATAGTGCGGCTAGAGCGAACGAGAGGAAGGAAAAAGGGCCGTGAAGCCGACAGGGCAGGCGCGCCGCTTCAGTGACGTGCGTCTCGGGGCTTGGGGGGTGGTTCCCCTTTGCCTACACCGTCTTTCTCGAGCTTCTGAGCCTTCGCGTGTGGTGGAGCGTCGCTATCACTGCTTTGGCCTGCTGGCCCGGGTCTACGCTGCCGGGCCTCCTTGCTGGCTGCCCTCTCACCCAGATACCGCTTATCGTCATCAGGGCGTCTTCGTAAGCGCGAGCGAGCTCTGTGCTCTAGCCCAGTGGCCATCTGTCCAGTTTTTGCGTCAGATTTCCGGCTTGGGCGTGCCGAATGGGAGGCAGAGGAGGAAGTCGGTGCAGCATGGTCGCATTCGCTGTCGCCGGGTCGAACTACCCTTTACTTTTTATGGGGGCGTCGTCGCCGGCTGGGTCTTGGGTGCCGGCCTCCAAGACCAGGCTGGTCGCTGTGGCCCGGAGGTTGACGGGTGTGTGGGATAAAGCGAGGAGGGCCTCTCCCTGCTCGTTGGACTTGGGGGTTGCTTCAGTCGCGGTCAGCGAATTACCGCAGTCATCCCGGCTCGCCGAGGGTGGAGGCGGCTTAGGGGGGGACGATTGCGCCGAACCCGTCTCGATATCGCTAGACCCTGTTTCGGTCGACCTGGTGGTAGTCTCGTCAAAACTCCCGGGCCTCTCCTCCTCACTGGCGGACGGATCGCCCATGCCACTGCCTGAAGTCATATCGGAGTCTAAGTCACGGTCCCCGGAAGTGGATCCCCTCTCGGTTGTGCGGGATGCGGACCTCGACGTAAGGACCTGCATACGCGGCGAGTTAGTTGCTCGGGCACAGGTGGGGCCGCTTGACTGAGAGTGCGACGAAGCGGATTCAGATAGCGAGGGGAAGCCGCGGGCGGCCGAAGCGTATGAGCGCTTACGAAAGCACTCGCGTGTTCCGTGGTGACCCCCGCAACGTTTACAGTCTGCCGAGCAGCCCTCAGTATCGTGGCCGAAGGTACCGCACCGCTTACAGTACGCCGTGGTGCACGCAGTCGCCATATGCCCGACTTCACCACAACGCGCGCACACCCGGCGCATGCCTCTGTACTCGCACATGACTTTGTGCCCCGCAATAGTGATGAAGTTGGGGACTGGGCGGCACATCTCAATTTTAACCACACGTACCCCGTTTAACTTGGTGTGGCGAGTGGCTAGGGTGGCGAACGTAATGCCCTTCACTTTACCAAACTAGGCTAAGGCATTGCTAAGGGCCTCGTCTGATAGAAAAGCGGGGTCACGGTAAACGTTCACATATGTAACCGGCGGCCCGACTGCCTCTACTGGCACCCTCACCCCGTTGACTTCAAATCCTTCCGCTACCATTAGCCTCGTCGCCTGGCCAGCATTGCGGGTGCATACAAGAAATTTTGCGCACCCCATATGTTGCAGTACTAATACGCTGTCGTCACCAGCTGTCTCTTCAATTGCGTCAATTAACTCATCGACAGAGATATCGCCCTCGGGCGCAGAAAACATGAAACAATTCTCCTTCACCGGGAGTTCAAATGGCGTGGCCATTCTGGTGGGCGGACCCCGCAAGCTGCCGGTTGGGCGTGGCTCGTGGGTGACTTGTAACGTGCACTTGAGCTGCACTCTGGTAGGAAGCGGCTCAGCCGAGGCAGGCGCCGCGCAGGTCTTGGTGGTACCAGGTGGACCGCAGGGGGTTTCCGGGACGGCGGGCGTGAACCGGGACCTTGCACCTCCTCCTGGCATGGGGTAGGCGGGCTCCAGGCAGCAAGGCTCGAGACCCAGGGGCGGCCGTCGCGCGTACTAGACGCCGGTGCCGCGTAGACTTCTTTTGTCGACTTGAACCCCTGGGGTCGACGTCCGCGTGACGTGACCCCGGGTCTCGCGTGAGGACTCGAGAAGAGACAGCTAGATCGGCGAACGGAGCATCGGCCGTCGATCAACAACTGACAAGTGGCGAAGCGCGTCGGTATTTATACTCTTGCTGTCGAATGTTCTAGCGTTATCGCTGGCGGTGGCGTAGGTTCCAGAGCAATCTGTACCGTTCGCACAGTGGGCGTGATCTTATCGAAATGATCTACTACAGCCCGGAACCTTCTCGAAAACTGCAGGTACGGTTTGCGCTGAGAATCGTGTGGTGTTTTGGGACGATAACAAAAACTTGGAAAATAGAACGTGGCAATATAAAACTAACACGGGTTGTTTTGATTGCCTGAGGTTTACATTGCTTGCGTTGGCGGAAGTTTTCGTTCTAGCTTTGTCGCAGCGAGGAAGAGCGTGTGGTGACTGCAGGTGTTCTCCTAGCTCCTCTTTTTTTCTCTCTGTGGGACTTCTCACAAGAAGTATGTAGTATATTTAAATACCTATGCACAAGTTCCATGTGTATGTCCATGTCATCGGGGCCTTTATTAAGCTGTTCTCATGGCTTTTAGCTTCTAATTTTGCTTGGTGTTCGGAAGTTTGCGATGAATGAGTTTTGTGGATACGGCCAAACTTTAGACTGACTCAGGACATATCCCGGAGACACCAGCTTTCATACGTGAAATGACGCATTTTGTTTTCAGTGTGGGACCCACAGATTTATGGCCTGCAACGTCATTTGAAGACGCTTTACGTAATAGTCAAAGTTTTCAGAAAAAACGTCTTGAGTAGACCAGACGAAAATGGCAGTTCAGGCCTACCTGTAGGGTGTCGATTAGTGCGTTGTACTGAAGCAGTGCGTTCGAAAATTGCAGGCGCCAAACAAATACCGAATGACATGACGTTAAGCTCAAACTGGACATGTAGTGTCGCAATCGCGGTTTTCTTCTCAATCTGTCTGTATGACTTTCAGTTTGCCAGTAGCCTGTCATGAAATTCATCTACGAAAAATACAATGAGTTGCGTAGCTGACCTACAGTGTCGTTTGGCTGTAGAAAAAAAGGATACGAGTCATAAGTGATTACGTTGATACGGTGGTGGTAGATGCAGATTCACAAGAATGCATTCTTCCAGTTGATGCTTGGGGCAAGTTGAAAGTGGTTATGTATTTTTAAAGTGGGTAGCACAAAAAAAGGAGGGCACAACAAGTATCACTTAATACCTTCTCAAAATTAACTTTATTAGAAAGAACACACAAAGTTTAAACCGCGAACGAGTGTCACATGCTCGTACATGATTGATAGCAAAAAAAAATACAAAAAGAGGTGTTCCAACAATGATCAGAAACAGCTCGAAAAAAAGTGCTAACACGTGCGCAACGTACTAAGGGCTGAAATGATTGAACAAGAAAATTTTTGTCATTCATTGCTAGTGAGAGAATGCTTACGGATCGATTGCCTTTTTTGTTGAAGGAGCTTTGAAACACTTTTTCAGCGTGCTCAGAAAACGCGGCCGATCGGTAGTAGAGGCTCCGGACAACACGCGAGCCGAATCTTATAGCGCCCCACGCGGCCTGGAATCCACAATAACTGATCACAGTCAGCTAAAAATAGCTTTCTCTTCTCTCGGCAAATCAAGGCATTAAACCCAGTAAGCTCATTTATCAGGCATTGGCTGATTTGAACATGGCGCACTCGCTCATTACAGAGATCGCCGCGAAAGGCCACTACTTGTCCACGCGCGTGCGCGGTCATACTGAAAAAGCCACGTATTCAAAAAAAAAAAAACACAAGAAAGTGTTCAAAGCCAAGAGGCGCCAGTCACGTAGTTTCTTCGCTCTTGCCACCCCTCCCTGCTTAGCTTCCAGTTCTTTCGTCGTGACGAGAAAAGAGAGAATGCAACTGCAGCATGCGACAAATCTTTGTAACTCCACTCGCACTGGATGGATTCTCAAAATTTTTGTGGCGTTGAATTCGTAAGGCAATGAGCTCTTCCAGTGAACTTATTTCGTGATTGCTCGAAAAAGTGTTTTAGGGCCCCTTAAAGTGATGAGACTAAACAATGTCTCTTGTAGTCTGATTTTCATGCCTGAAGAAACAAATGTCACAAAATTTAGGGGTGCATCTGCGTTATGCACAGTGTCGGGCGACATGTCAGTACGCATTGCCTTAAAGCGAACACTGGTGTTCTGACCTTACATGTAAGCAACGGCCTATTTTTTTCAATGTGCACATATTCACAGGAACAACAAAGCCTTACACTACTGGTATGCATTGAACAAACGATGACGTATGCGGTGCAGCCTTGTTTTTTTGGGGGGGTCATACGTGATCTTTTTTTTTTGCCAGCTTGTTTTCAACTCTACACCAAGTGTTATGTTGTTTTCTTTTCTCATAAAAAATGAATAGCGTTGGTAGTATAGCTAAAGAGAGCCTGGCAAAAAAAAAGATGACCAAAAAACCATTATTGTAAAACACACTTCACCGTTTGTACCGTGAACAAAGTGACTTGTACACCGAATTGAGCTTTTTTGTGGTCATGTACACATTGGAAAAACTCGCCATAGACTGAAAGCAAAGTTAGAGGGGGACAACCTCTAAGAAAATTTGCAAGCTTCGGAATAGGCTGGACAAGCACCCTCTGAAGAGACAGAAGGGGTCTCAAAACGTAGGTCCAGTTTTTATTGTTAAAACTGAACACTAAGTGTACCTGGACAGTCTGCTTATTCGTATAATTTTACCCAGCCAGACAGATCTGTGAATATGTTTACCTTTAATGCAAATTTATATATATGCCGTTACTTGTACATAAGTCTGGCACATCTGCGGTTTTAAGTGGTTAGGATTTATGCCAGATACCCATCCTGACAGCAGTTACAACGTTAACGCCATAAAACGTTGTTCTGCATGCCTATTTTGACCGTATTGTTAGTGACTATGAGCGAACGCCTCCTGCAATGAATAATATGGGCCTGAAATTTGATTTCACGCAGATTGAAATTTCAATCAAAACAACTAGAGTGGAGTTATTAGCGCTTTGCCGTTGGTTTCCAACAGCAAGGCACTGGTTCAGGGGATCGCGTGTGCGCCCACCTGAGGAACAGCCTGGAGAACCTTGCGGCAATGTACGGCTGCATCTTCACTGGAGCGACACTGGTGCTGGCGAAGACTTCCCTCACCGAAAGTGCGTTGCCAATGATCGGCTGCTAATACACTCTTAGAAGTAAAGGATGAAGAGGGGTTTGAGGTGGCTCCTTTTGTAAAGTAGCTAATTTGCCACACCCATTTCTCCGTTTTCGGAGCAACTGTGGAGGGACGCACTATTCTCCCTCTTCCCCCAGTTACTCCTCAAGGGAGCAACAGTAGATTGTTGCACAATAGTAAAATCAGATCTTGGTTGACCTAGCTAGAATATTTTCAGTTTGTAGAGGCATGTGAATAGATGTACTATCGGCATGCAAGCATAGCATTCAGAAATAAAGTTCAGAATATTGACAGCAAACACACGGGATTTGAGTTCACGGCCACTGAGTAAGCATGCGTGTACCACACCGCCTTACGCCGCCGCTTGGAAAGAAACTCGTATAAGTAGGCACTGGTGGGCAGTTTCCACATGGCGCGAGTTCTCCTGCAGTTACTAAAAAAAATTGGGGGGGGGGGCGCTCTCCTTCCTTGAAGGGGAAAGCGCCCTTCTTGGCCTGCCTTACGCAAGCATTTGTAAACACTTTTGGGGGGGGGGGGTTGTAACAAAGCGCTCTTTTTGGTGCACGAAACTGGCCTAATTTGAGTGTAGGCGCGCCCATTTTTGTGCAACTGTAGATAAAAAAATCTGGTGAGGTGTTTATGCAGGCGCTAGAATGACCACAAGGACCCAGCGGCATCAGTTCGATGAAGGAGATTACTTGCGTCGCTTAAGGAACAATGAACAGCATACAGCAGGTGCGGGAAGAGGCAGCTCGCTAACGTAGACAAGCAACAGGAAGTAAGAAAAAGACGTATTTCGGTTGGACATCTGACCCGCGCAAGCGGAAAACCTGTAGATGATATGCCAGCCAGCGCCAGGCATATTTCCACTGAACAGCTAATTTTTTCGCAGCGGCGGTGCCTGCTTGGGATTTAATAAAAAATACAAAAAGGAACAAGTGTAGGTTGCACTTGAGGCGCAATGGTCAAGAGACAGGGGAGCTAATTTCGAGCTTAGCACACAGTGATGCAAGTCCTGAACTTATTGCATAGGTGAATGGTGGCTTTATTTTAGTTCTTTTTTTTCTCCGTCTTTCTACTTTTCTCTCTTCCTTGTCATTTTCTATTTATTTCTTTCTCTATCTCCTTTTCTTTTTATTTATTTCTCTTTAGCATTGCTATTTTTTCTTGCAATGTCGAACTTTCTTTCTTTCTTTCTTTGATTTCCTCTCTTTCTCTTTTTAATTTCTTTTTCTTCGTTTCTTTCTGTCACTCTTTGCAACAGTCTCTTTGGAACAAGTTCTATAGCGTTCATCAATTGGGTATACGCTTTAAGAAAACTCGAGCAATATTATCACTCTCATCATAATTACTTCAATGTTCTATGTCTTTTTGACCATGTGTAATTAATGCACTTTGCATATATATATATATATATATATATATATATATATATATATATATATATATATGCGCGAGGAATCACACAAGAACCATCCTTGCTGATATTTCTGACTTTGTTATTCCCTTTGTTTAGCCGAGTATGCACTCATTCCAGAGCCCAGCAGCGCTGTCATCCTTAAATTCAGCCATGACTGCGACGTAGCACGACCACCTGCCCAAATTGTCCTTGGTTGGCCGCACTGAGCCTGCCGCGGTGGTCTATCTTGCCTACGCTGCGGGTTGTCTTGCCGACATACAGAGCTTTGTTGTGCCGACAATGGCTTTGGCGGGGTGGCCGCCGCAAGTCTGCAATGCACAGCGACTTTCCTTGGCTGGCTGCCAAACATTCTGGGGGACGACAATGTGTATGGAAGCGGTCGACCTCGGCCTCGCAGCGATGTAATTTGGAAGTCGGGGAAAGAGGGCTCCAGTGGGTGCCGCTGGCTATGCGAGATGGTCGTCGCACGCCTAGCAGCAGAATACGCTGTCGCTGTTTCGCGCTTAGGCGTAAGCCGTGCTTGCAGATGTTAACGTGCTGGGCAGGCACGTACTTGCCCACCGAAGCATGCTTGTGAGTTTGTACAGGCTGCGAGACGCGGCCTCCATGGCATGACGCCGAGGCCTCTGTGCTGCAGTCGGACTCTCCAATTCCATCAAGAAGGAAAGACGTTCTCTGGTGACTCCATGTCACATTCATATGAGTTAATGCCTCCGGAGTCGAACCCCACGAGGCAGACGCCAGCGTTGCACACAGGCACCACCTTGCCGCTTCCTGCGAGTTGGTCGCCGTCTGACCGAACAGTGTCGTGTTTCCCGCTGACGCATGCTACCTCCAGGAGTGCCATACGGCACAGTGATGGTGCTAAGGTGCGCTGCCCATCATCGTCATCAGCGGCAAATGCCAGGCTGGCAGATCCCCACACCACAGGGAAGTGTTGGATAAATCTGTTTTCGGTAGCCATGAACTTGCGTGCAGTACGAGAACACTCGGCCAATGACAGCCGTGGAGTCGGAGGATGTGTCTCCTGCTGGTGAATAAGAATGTAGTATTGCTGGACATCTGTGGTTGGGATGCTTCAGCATTATGTTTGGGGTAGTAAATGTTCGGGGTCTGAGCGCAGCGATTTACTATACCACCACCTATGATAAGCTGAACCTCACCAGACAAGGGGTTGTCTGCACCTAAACCCATGTCCGCGTGCAATTCCTCGAGGATGGGAATGGTGGCAAAGAACTTGCCCCCGGCGTCGGTTCACAGCCGCAAATCTAATGCGCCAAAAGACAAAGCACTTACACTGATGCCTCTCAAGGGTGCTTCGGACTAAAATGGGAGGGCAACGGGGGCACGGCGTTGGTGTAGCGCAGTACGGGCAGCTCCAGTTTGTACAACATCCGTAAACTCCCCGATTCCGTCAACGTGGCCTTGTGCTCTAGGAAGTGGTCGTGCCGGGGATATGGTAATTTAATGTGGTACATGAGGTGGAATCACGTCACTGATACTGTCATTGAAACTCGGCGGGTGGTGCTCTTTCTGGACTCGCTGTAGAAACAAGATGAGTTCATGGTTCGTGTGAGCGATGGATTCCGAACGTCCTCTCGGTGAGCTGTGCTGTTCAGCTGCAGCCTCAAGAGCGAGCCCCTCGTAGCTTCATCTTAGGTAGTATTCCGGCTGGCCACACATGGGCCATGATGAATCCGGCTGAAAACACCAATGAGCCTTTGCACTTCATTACAGCAAGGTCCATTGCTTAATGCCCTCATATTTATGCCGTTGCAGAAAAAAGGCCCATGGCCAAGGGAGCATGGACGGCGTCCTTTTGTGGCTAAGATGAAGGTAGAGTGAATCTTGCGATCCACGCATTGGGAAATGCAAACCGCGTTTCCAGAAGGAGCCCGTGCGCATTGTAGGTGTGAAGTATTACGCCACCGGTCAAGTGATTCCCTGGGACGATTGTGGAGGCCTGGACGCACGCCATCCGCTGGTGGTGGAATGGATACTTGTGGCGGAGGCCGACTTGCAAGTTCCGTCCACGAGGAAGCCTGGCCACGCCCATCAGGAAAGCGCATTACCTGAGGCAAGCAGCAGGAGGGCGCCAAAGCATTTTGGTGACTGCGCCATTGTAAAGGAATGAGACAAGGAAGCAACGCCCTTGCTGCAAGCTGGCTGTTTTTTTTCTTTGTTCTTCTCTTATTCTAACCGATTATGCGCCCGTGCCAGAGTCCCAACGGCAGTGTCCTACACACATTCTCTCTCTATATATACATATATATATATATATATATTTGTATATATATATATATATATATATATATATATATATATATATATATATATAAGGAAATAATTGTATACTTAAGGGCTCGTTTTTCCGTGTTCTAACACAACATTGATGAAATCTAACAGACAATAATGCAAGGAAATATAGGGGAGGAAATAAAAGGTGCCGTGGGCAGGAATCGGTTCCTGCCCACAGCAAGTTATCTTTTCATTCACTTGTCTTTCTTCAATTTACCTTACATTTCTGTCTAATAATCTCCCCTATATTTTCTTAGCACTATTGTCTGTTAGAATATATATATACATATATATATATATGTATATATATATACATATATATATATATTGTGGTAAAGCCTTTGAACAGTGGGTCGTCCTCTTCAGCGCTTTCTAGTGGGTCACCCTTTTCTTAAGAAGAAGAGCAGCTCGTGGAGAGTCGAACCCCGCATTGACTGTCGCTGTCGTGAATCATCGCTGAGTGTCCGCCAATAAACCGCTTAACAATTTGGTGGAGAGTGCTGAGAGTGCTGTGCCCTTCAAACACCTTCGGTCAGCATTCGATGCCCTTGGAGCTTCGATCCCGTACCGTGTCTGCAACCATGTACCAAGACGCCGCCCAGCAAACGCTTCCTCCTACGTCGACGCCATGTCCCGGAGTCCCCCGCATCCGCGACCCTCCTGTCTTCACCGGAGCGGATGGCACCGACGTCGAGGACTGGCTGGCCATGTACGAACGCGTGAGCGTCCCCAACCATTGGGACGAGGCAGGTAAACTCAGCAACCTATTTTTCTATCTCGCGGGTGTGGCCGGCATGTGGTACAACAACCACGCATCTGATTTCCCGACATGGTCCGCTTTTAAAACCGCTGTCGTCGGTGTGTTCGGCCGCCCGGCCGTTCGTAAGCTGCAAGCTGAACAGCGTTTACGTGAACGAGCCCAGCAGACCGGCGAGTCTTTCACAAGTTATATCGAGGACATCCTTGACTTGTGCAAGAAAGTCGACCTGAACATGTCAGAGGCTGACAAAATCACGCATGTTCTAAAAGGCATCGCCGACGATGCCTTCACCATGCTCCTGGCAAAGAACCCCCGCACTGTGGCAGAAGTCATCATGTTATGCCAAAGTTACGACGAGCTGCGGCGGCAGCGCTTGATGTCGTCACCGACCACCACGCACTATGCTGGTTGTCGTCAATGAAAGATCCCTCAGGCCGTCTCACCTGGTGGGGACTTCGCCTGCATGACTATGACATCCGCGTGCTGTACCGCAATGGAAGGCAACATGCTGACGCCGACGCCCTGTCACGCTCTCCCTTGCCTGACGACAATGCCAACAACTCAGTGTCTCACCTTGCCATTTCTTCGATTAGCATTCATGCCATTGATACTGAACAGCGCAAGGATCAATGGATTGCCTCACTGATTGACTTGCTGACTGATCCATCCACTCCATATACTCGCGCGTTGCGTCGTCAAGCCCACCATTTCGCCGTTCGCGACGACCTCCTCCATCGACGCAATTACAACGGTGACGGCCGCCAGTGGCTACTAGTCTTACCCCGCAGTCTGCGCTCTGACATATGCGAATTCTTTCATTCTGATTTGCAGTGTGCGCACTCCGCGGTATTGAAGACTTACCACTGCATTCGCCAACGGTACTTTTGGCGCGGCATGTACCGCTACGTGCAGAAATTCGTTCGCTCCTGCATAGAATGTCAGCGCCGCAAAACTTCAACGCACCTGTCGCTGGTAGGTCTGCAACCTCTTCCTTGCCCTGCCAGGCCGTTTGGGCGCGTTGGCATTGATTTGTATGGGCCACTTCCACTAACGTCGGCTGGTAACCGCTGGGCCATTGTTGCTGTGGACCACCTCACGCGATACGCCGAAACGGCCGCTCTTCCCGCGGCTACAGCGAGCGATGTAGCCTCCTTTCTGCTGCAACGATTCATTCTGCGACACGGCCCACCCCAGGAACTGCTCAGTGACCGAGGCCGTGTCTTCCTGTCTGAAGTCGTTGAAGCCATTCTCAAAGAGTGCAACGTTGTTCACCGCAAAACTGCTGCTTACAACCCGCAGACGAATGGCCTCACAGAACTCTTCAACCGTACGCTCGGCGACATGCTCTCCAAGTACGTCACCGCCGATCACACAAATTGGGATTCCATTCTACTCTTCGTCACCTACGCATATAATACCGCCCCTCAGAGCACTACTGGCTTTTCACCTTTCTTTTTATTATATGGAAGGCACCCGTCACACACCATCGACACGATACTTCCGTACAGGCCAGATCCGTCTGAGTGGGCACCTATTTCTGCTACAGCCAAGCTTGCTGAAGAGTGTCGAGAGCTTGCAAAGACCTTTACTGCGCATGATCAAGAGCGGCAAAAAAGCATTCGCGCTGACGCCAGCACTACTGCGCCCACGTTCCTCCCTGGAGCGCTCGTCTGGCTCTAGATCGCTACTACTGCAACTGGCCTATCTTCAAAACTATTGCCCAAATACGAAGGCCCCTACCGTGTCGTCAAATGCACTTCCCCAGTCAACTACTTGATTGAACCCATCGAACAGTCTTCGGACATGCGTCGTCGAGGACGCGACATTGTTAACGTGGAGCGCCTCAAGGCCTACCATGACCCGCTCATTGTAACCACCTGTTAGGTCGCCAGGCGGCTCCCTTTTCGTACCCGGGGTAGTTGTGGTAAAGCCTTTGAACAGTGGGTCGTCCTCTTCAGCGCTTTCAAGTGGGTCGCCCTTTTCTTAGGAAGAAGAGCAGCTCGTGGAGAGTCGATCCCCGCATTGACTGTCGCTGTCGTGAATCATCGCTGAGTGTCCGCCAATAAACCGCTTAACAATATATATATATATATATATATATATATATATATATATATATATATATATATATATATATATATATATATATGTGACGTAAGAAGGCAGGGATGGTTAGGAGAAGTAGAGAAGGAAGAAGTGCAGAGTAGAATAAACATGGAGTGTGAGCCAGGCCACGTCTCCCAGTCATCATAGCGTCACACGAGTCGACAGGATGAAGACCTCCCAGCCACTTCATCAGTGTCTCATCATCAACGCAGTTCTACACAAGACGCCCTGACCATACATCGGCTACGGAATCATCTCCTAGCTGCACACATCGACCAGTACCATGACAGAATCATCGACCGACCTTCCCATCCCCAAGTACACTGGAGCAGCGGACGATGGACCTGTACAGGACTGGTTCGACCTGTTCGAGTTCCACGCTACCGCTGCATCTTGGTCGGAACAGGAGATGGTCACGAACTTCACTGACTACATCTCCGGTGAGGCATTCAAGTTTTACCTGACACACATATTCGAAAACAACGAATCATGGCAAAAGATCAGGGAAGAGATGATTGCCCGTTTTAATGACTACGAAAAGGACTTCCTCATTACCGACCATCTGCATACAAACACACTCGGCCGTCACAGTCCACGCTTATTAGTCAAGAAACGCGGCGTTCCACCAGGTTTCTCTTCACGAAAGTCGCCATTTCCAAAGTCGTGGCACCAACATACGACACGAGACGTCGCTCACCCTACTGATGCCTTTCATGCTTCGTCTCGCATACATGGTCCACCACCTGGTTTTCTACAACGCAGCTCTTCAAAGGCTCCTAACGGTCATTATTCGTGTCATAAGGACGCCTTGTTTATGGTAGACCAGCCGACACATGGGGAAAATGCCGAACAACCCCATGACGACTCGAAGTGTGAAGATCAGTCTTCACACATTGGATCAGCTTACCTTCCATCTAGCACGATTGGGCTACCTCCTGGTTTTCCGTCACTTGGCTCTTTCGTCGCTCACAACGCCCACCTCACATCTAGCATGCTCACAACGGTCGGGATAGAGCTGCAGAGCTCGAAGAATACTCAGCCAAGCCCTGAACCTACCATCCAGATTCAGGCGCAAGAACCAATCGCAGTGAACAGCGAAGAAGAAGCCCCTGATGATGTATCTATCAACTCTGAAGCATTACCTTTATTACCCGAAATGCCGCACAACAGCCTAGAGACTACTACCTGCCCGCTCGACACCACAATCAGTTGCCCAGAAAGTCAGTGTCATGGTCAAAAAGGGCTGCCACCTCAGCTTTTTTCGCAGCAACATCATCAATGCCAGCAAGTCCAAGAACAACACAGATTCCAAGGGCTATACGAACAAGGACAACGACGAACACAAACATCAGCGGATGATCACTAAAGGGTTAAGCGAAGGCATCTACAAGCTAGTTATGTGAAGCGACGACAAATTCAATATGTCTCGCTTAAGACAAACAAGTCTTCTGATTCAAGATGTTTTCGCAAAAAGGAACATCGCACAAGTTTTCTCCAGGAGAAATCAAGACCCAGTCTACAATCAAAGCTGTTGAGACAACAGGACACAAAACGACGAAGAAGGCGCAAGAGCACACCCTGTATTCCGGAAGGACGCAGAAATCAGCTCATCAGTCTTGGACAACAAACACGAAGACTGGTGGCGCTGCATGTGTACCAATCAAGACAAAGAACACAACGCCTACGCAAATCATGCTGCTGGTGCTCCAAAGCCTTCACATCACGTTCATTCTTTGCAAGTATGCAAGCACTTTCGTCATCTGCAGTTTCCACGTTCAGGGTGTACTTGTGTTTTCCAGTACGCAACAGTCAACCTCGTCCACCAGAATTCCAGCGCTTACCGGACTGCTGCACTCTCCTGTGAAGCTAAAGTGTGTTAACGGAAACTTTCTGGGACATGGAACGATCTTCCCTTTTTTGACTGTGTTCACTTCTAAGCCATGCATGTTGAATTTTCGTGTCTGTTCGTCTGACGCGACTTCTTTCGGGGGGAGGGGGAATCCTGTGACGTAAGAAGGCAGGGACGCTTAGGAGAAGTAGAGAAGGAAGAAGTGCAGAGTAGAATAAACATGGAGTGTGAGCCAGGCCACGTCTCCCATTCATCATAGCGTTACATATATATATATATATATATATATATATATATAGCTGGGAATAATTCCTCTCTGACTGAGATAGGGTGCGCGAAGCAAAAGCGATCGGGGCTTCCCGTCCCTGGTCATCAACTTGGGAGAGGACTGCTCCCACTTCGTATGGTGATGCGTCACAGGCTAGCAGTAGGGGTGTCCTTTCGTCGTAGTGTCGCAGAACAGTAGACTTGCGAAGTAGTTGCTTAAGGGACACAAATGACTCTTGGTGGCGTGGCGACCAAGTCCATGGGACTTCTTTCTGCAGGAGCTGATATAGATCGTTGGCCACTGTAGCTCAATGTTCTAAGAACCGGTCGTAGAACGTCAATAGCCTCAAAAACGACTGCAGTTCTTGCTTGTTAGTAGGCGCTCGTGCTTCGGTGATTGCACGCACTTTGTCTTCAGTGGGATGGATACCCTGCGCGTCAATTTGATGTCCAAGAAACTTCACTTCAGGCACCGCAAAAACACAATTTTCTTTACTGATGCGCAAATTAACAATTGCTAGCCTTTCCAAAATGAGCTCCAAGCGTTTTGTGTGCTCTTCATTGGAGGCGCCACCGACAATAACATCGTCCAAGTAGACGCAAACACCTGGGATCCCGCTAAGTGTAGACTCCATAAATTTCTGGAAGATGGCTGGCGCTGCAGATATTCCGAATGGTAGCCTTTTAACTTTGTAAAGACCCTTAATAGTGTTTATTGTGAGCAGTTCAGACGTTGATTCGCTCACCTTCAGCTGCTGGTAGGCTTGTGTCAAGTCCAAGGTGCTGAAGATTTTTCCACCACGAAGCGTGCTCCGGTGTCGGCAGTGGGTAGGAAGATGCTTTTGTCGCCAGGTTGACAGTGCTCCGGTAGTCTCCGCAGAGGCGTAGGATACCGTTCTTCTTTCGGACGACAACGAGTGGTGTAGATTGATTGATTGATTGATTGATTTGTGGGGTTTAACGTCCCAAAACCACTATATGATTATGAGAGACGCCGTAGTGGAGGGCTCCGGAAATTTTGACCACCTGGGGTTCTTTAACGTGCGCCCAAATCTGAGCACACGGGCCTACAACATTTCCGCCTCCATCGGAAATGCAGCCGCCGCAGCCGGGAATCGAACCCGCGACCTGCGGGTCAGCAGCCGAGTACCTTAGCCACTAGACCACCGCGGCGGGGCAACGAGTGGTGTAGCCCATTCTGAATGTTGCGTCGGTTCGATGATCCCTTGTTCCTGCAGTCGGTCAAGCTCATTCTCGGCTGACGTTCGTAGGGCGAAAGGCACCGACCTAGCTTTCAAAAATTACGGCGTCGCATCCTCCCGCAGCTCCATTGTGACTGGAGGTCTGTTGTTCTTTGGTATTTCTTCGGAGAAAACCGCTTTGTACTTATCTTGAAGCTGCTCCACTAACGGATAACTGGGTGTGGTGAACTCCGCCAATGAGCACTCCAAGGGGGGTGAACCAATTTCGTCCTAAAAGGCTCGATCCACATCCGTGGACGACTAGCAAGGGGAGCTGATGGGTCTGCCCGTTGTAGTACACGTCTTCGTTGGCACAGCCCAGCAGTGGAAGGGAATGTCCGGACCACGTTCTCAGCTGCGTGTCGTCTTGCTGGAGAGCTGGCGCGTCCTCATGCCAAGTAGCGCGAAAAGTGTCCTCGCTGATGAGCGTACATGCTGCTCCGGAATCCACCTCAAACCTGATAGGGCGCTGGTGTACCATGATTTCAGTTGTAATCTTCGGTCTCGTTCCGAGGTTCACAGCGGCGTTTAAGTCATATAGTGCTGATGACGTTAGTGCTGTTCGGCTTGTATCTTGCGTCTGGCCCTCCTGTGCGTCGACATTGTTGTTCCGTTGCACTACAATCTTCGGTACGAGCTGTTTGCGTTTCGAGATGCATGCCCTTTCAATGTGTCCCAGTTTTCGGCAAAAATTGCAGGTCGCTGTCTTGTATCGACATACTTGGGGATCGTGCATGTCGTCGCATCGCCAACAGCGCTGTCTCTTTCTGCTTGATTTCGCCTTAGATGTGGAATGACCTGACTGCTGACTGGTGTGATGCACCGGCTCGACGTTCCGTCGAATATCCCTCTGCTGGTGACCGGCGCTCTCCGCTCGTCGGGCGATGTCGTAGGCTTTGGAGAAGGTGAGACCCGTCTCCGCGAACAGGCGTTGTTGTAGGCCTGCGTCACGCCGTCCGCACACAAAACGGTCACGCAACATAACGTCCAAGGGGAGCATAGTGGTGTTAGCAGGTGTGGAAGTCGATCCTCCCTCCTGCGCAGTAGCTGCAGCTGTCGCGGTCAACGTCCCGAAATTGCAATCAGCAGCGAGCTTTTTGAGAGCCGCGACGTATTCGGCCACTTTTTCGCCTTCCAGTTGGTCTCGCCGTTGGAAGCGGGCTCGACAGTAGACCTCCGATGGCCTTGGGTCATAGTGCTCTTGTAGCGCTGCTACGATGTCGTCATTGTCAATGGCTGCTGGAGTGCGTGGCTGAATCAGGGCACAGACTGTGTCGTATGTCTGCTCCCCACACAGCGTTAGCAGGTTCGCCCTCTTCATTGCTGCATCAGTGATGTTGTTAGCCTCGAAGTAAAATTGCAGGCGTCCAAACCACGATGACCATGATGAGCCGTTGTATTCGGGTAGCCGATTTGGGAGCCCGTTCGTAGCCATAGCTTGTAGCTTGTCAATATCGTTACGTAGCGTTGGTCCAAATCCACTTCCTCGTCGCCACTGTTATGTCCAGTGTTGTCGTCGGCCCATAGACGTACGCGTTGGTCGCGGTCGTCCAAAAAGCTCAGACAGCCTCGAACGGTTAAAAACAGGTTTATTCCTATTCGGATGGAGGCGGCGGCCGAACTGCCGGGGGAAACGACGGTGGCTCGTTTGCACCGAGCGGCGGAAGAGGAGGAGTCAACATCTGGAAGCAGTTTCAGCAACCGGTCCTTCGCGGGTTCGCTCGTGACGCAGGGGTGCTTGGAACACAACAATATATATATTGCCACGCGCTGTGTTGGTAGCAGAAGACGAGAGCAAAGAAGTGAATGGCAGCTGTGGCTGAGTAAACAGTCCTCTACTTCGAGTTCCTGCCTATCGTTTCCTCTCGCGACAGACTTGTGGACGTGCTGGGTACTGTACTTCAACGTCTTATGCCTGCTGGTCCTGAACCAGAAGCAACCACCGCCAGTGCACCAGGGTCTGCTGATATCTACCGAAGCAGCCGCCGCCTTCAAGGACTACCACCACAGTACGGCCCCTTGGCAAGTTCCGTGAGGACAATGTTTGCCACATCCGCAACCCAAACTGAGCATGACCCACTCGCTAGCCTACCCTGTGTCATCAACATGCCTCGCACACCCAACCCATTCCATGGTGATGCCGGTGAGGATGTCGAAGACTGGCTTGACCATTTCGACAGGGTCGCTGCCATCAACGACTGGGACAATCGCCGTAAGTTGAAGAACGTGTATATCTCCCTCTTAGACGCGGCAAGAGCGTGGTATGAGAACCACGAAACTTCATTCACAAGTTGGCAGGAATTCCATCGGCAGCTTCGTGAGGCGTTCAGTAACCCCGAACGGAAAGAGAGAGCGGAGGAGGCACTTTCTTCGCGGTTTCAAATGCCGAACGAGAGCGTCGCAATGTTCGTCGAAGAAATGTCGCGATTGTTTCGACGGGCTGACTCCCACATGCCAGAAGACAAGAAAGTGCGCCTGCTAATGCGAGGCGTAAAGGAGCAACTTTTCGCGGGCCTTGTGCGCAACCCTCCTACGACAGTGTCCGAGTTCATACGTGAGGCCACAATTATGGAGCGCATGCTTCGGCAGCGGGTGTCGCAGTATGAGCGTCAGACGGCCATGTGCGCTGCGTGCTCACTTGTACCAGGAGGTGATAACAGGGAGGTGCTCACAGAACTCATACGGCAAGTTGTACGCGAAGAACTTCGGAAATTTCATGCAGCGTCTCCTCCCAGTAGTGCTGCTCTTACGCACGTCGTTCGTAACGAAATCAGGCAGTTCGTTCACTCCTCACCACCATCGCAAGTCGAAGCTCCCATGCTTTCCTACGCGGATGCCCTACGCGTCTCTACGCCGTCGACGGCACATTTTGCTCATCCACCAGCTGGGACTCCCAGACGCTTTCCAAGTCCAGCCCATCGCCTGCCTTCTCAGGCCGATTTTCGTCCTGGCCCACGGAAGTCCACCATCTGGCGTGCACCCGACAACCGTCCTTTGTGCTAACATTGTGGTGAAGTTGGACACATGTACCGCGACTGTTACTACCGACGAATAGGCCTACGCGGATTCCACCCAGATTGCACGTTGCCCACGCTATGGTGAACGCCCACAAGAAATTGCGGATTACTTGGAAGGTAGTCATCACGCTCCTGTCTCGCCGCGACGACAGTCACGGTCACCATCACCCCGTCCGTCCACATCAACGCACCGCACCCGACCCACCTTTGGGTACCCTGGTGTCAGTGGCGCAAGCCCACGCCGGAGAAACTGAAAACGGCGACCTCCGGAGGTGAGACCGCTGTCACGCGAACCGACAAATACCCTCCGCCGCGGCCTTACGACGTGCCGTTAAAGCCTGTTTGTAAAACCGCCAACAGAACGTCCGCTGCCATTACCGTTTCCGTCGACTGTTATCCGGTGACTGCGCTTGTTGACACGGGAGCTGATTACTCGGTGATGAGTGCTTCATTGGCCACCCGTCTACACAAGGTGCTGACAACGTGGGACGGCCCTCAACTAATCACCGCTGGAGGACACCTCGTATCCCCTATAGGAAGGTGCACCGCCAGGCTTGAGATTTGTGCGTCGGCTTTTGTAGCATCATTCCTTGTACTGCCCAATTGTTCTCGGCCGGTCATTTTGGGCATGGATTTTCTGCAAGAGTATGGAGCGATAATTAATCTGCGCGATTTGTTCGTCAGTTTCGTTAACTGTGTTTCGCCAGATTTCGACATCGAGAACAAACATCGTGGCGTGGCCTTAGCGTAGTCGATGATTGCGTCACGTTGCCACCTCGCAGTAGTATCTTCGTGCTTGTTGAGTGTCAACAAAAGCAGTCGATTACGGGCATCGCCGAAAGTAACCTGACGTTATTGCTTGATCGGGAAGTGGCCATTGCTCGAAGTCTCGTTCAACTCCAAAATGGCCAGACTACGGTTTTAGTTACGAACTTCGGTGGCGAACACAGGCATTTTGCGAAACGCACAACCATAGCTTACTTAAAGGCATTGGATGATTTGGACGCTTTCCCTTTGATTACGACGATCTCGACTGAGAACAGCTGCGATACTGACGTGACTAGTCGCCTCAACGTCAATCGCCTGTTAGAAGAACCTAAGAGGGCAAAGCTCCTCAGTCTCCTCTCATCCTTTAGTGACTGTTTTGCCACTACTTCGAAAGTCCGACAGACTCCTCTAATGAAGCACAGAATTATCACTGAGACCAACGTGCAACCCGTGCGCCAACATGCTTACCGCGTGTCGCAGAAGGAGCAAGATGCTATCCGTCATCAAGTGAAACAAATCCTCGACGACGACGTAATTCAACCATCGACTAGTCCTTGGGCGTCACCAGTTGTTCTGGTTAAAAAGAAAGATGGTTCATTACGATTCTGCGTCGACTACCGCAAACTGAACAAGATAACACAAAAAGACGTATATCCTCTTCCTCGTATCGATGACTCCTTGGATCGCCTGCGACACGCCCGTTGCTTCTCTTCCATGGATCTCCGTAGCGGATATTGGCAGATTGAAGTAGATGAACGGGGCCGAGAAAAAACAGCGTTTATTGCACCGGACGGTCTCTATGAATTTAAAGTTCTCCCTTTTGGCCTGTGCTGCGCTCCAGCCACGTTCCAACGAATGATGGACACAGTTTTATGTGGCTTGAAGAGGTACTCTTGTTTAGTGTATTTAGACGACGTAGTCGTTTATTCCA
This sequence comes from Rhipicephalus microplus, assembly GCF_043290135.1. Lineage (NCBI taxonomy): Eukaryota > Metazoa > Arthropoda > Arachnida > Ixodida > Ixodidae > Rhipicephalus > Rhipicephalus microplus. Next base: position 73,755,911 of record NC_134706.1, read on the forward strand.
CGACTTTCGAACAGCACATTGAGCGGCTTGAGGCGGTTCTTCTGGCTATTCGCACTGCCGGCCTCTCTCTGAAACCGGAAAAGTGTCATTTTGGATATGAGGAACTGAAATTTCTTGGACACATTGTCAGCAGCTGTGGTGTTCGCCCCGATACTGACAAGGCTATGGCAGTTGCTTTGTTCCCGATACTGAAAACAAAACATGATGTACGCTGCTTTCTGGGACTTTGTGCTTATTACCGCCGCTTCGTGCCAAACTTTTCGAAAATCGCCGACCCTCTACAACAACTCGTCAAGGATGACGTCGCCTTCCTCTGGGGTCCCAAACAATCCAGCGCTTTCTGCGACCTTCAACAACGCCTACAAACTCCACCGATCCTAGGTCACTTCGACACCGAAGCAGACACAGAAGTCCACACTGACGCGAGCAACCTTGGCCTCGGAGCTATTCTCGTGCAATATCAATATGGCGTGGAACGCGTCATCGCCTACGCTAGCCGCACGTTGTCATCTGCGGAGAAGAACTACTCGACAACTGAAAAAGAATGTCTGGCGGTTGTATGGGCCATAACGAAATTCAGGCCATACTTGTACGGACGCCCCTTCCGAATCGTAAGTGACCACCACTCTCTCTGCTGGCTAGCGAATCTGAAAGATCCTTCGGGCCGTCTCACAAGATGGAGCCTTCGGTTACAAGAGTTTGATATAACGATGGTTTACAAGTCTGGCCAGAAACACACCAACGCTGACTGTCTTTCCCGCGCACCCGTCGAGGTCGCTGAAGAAGACAATGATGAAGAATTCAGCTGCCTTGCTATTCTCGCATCATTAAACGTGGCTGAGCAGCAGCGCCAAGACTTGGAATTGCAACCCCTGATCGAATACCTTGAGGGACGTCGCCCACAACCCCCACATCAGTTCACGCGTGATTTGTCATCTTTCTGTTTACGCCAAGGCATCCTCTACAAGCGCAACTTTCATTCAACGAAAACTGTTTACCTCCTCGTCGTTCCTCTGCTCTCCACGATGATGTTTTGCGTGCTAGTCACGACGAGCCATCGTCAGGGCATCTTGGCTTCGCGCGTAGTCTGGCGCGGATCAAGGACAAATACTACTGGCGGAAACTTACGAAAACCGTCCGGCAGTACGTCAAGACATGCACAGCCTGTCAGCGCCGCAAAACTCCAACGACCAAACCAGCCGGTCTGCTTCAGCCTTTGCGACCCCCTCACGAACCTTTTGAAAAAGTCGGGATGGATTTACTCTGCCCATTTCCGAAGTCTACGGCTGGTAACCGCTGGATCGTGGTTGCCACCGATTACTTGACCAGATACTGCGAAACACAAGCCGCCCAGCGAGCAACTGCCTCCGAGGTGGCTGACTTTTTCATCAAGAACATCGTTCTCCGCCACGGTGCTCCCGCTGTCGTCATCACAGATCGTGGTACTGCTTTTACGGCACAGTTGCTCCGAGAGATCCTGTTGCTGAGCGGCACGACGCATCGAACAGCAACTGCGTACCACCGACAGACTAACGGGTTAACCGAACGTCTTAACAAAACGATTGCAGATATGCTTTCTATGTATGTCGCCAAGGATCAGAAGAAATGGGATGAAATCCTCCCGTATATAACATTTGCCTACAATACGGCTTTGCAGGAAACCATCGGCTTTGCTCCTTTTCGTCTGGTTTACGGCCGCGACGTCACCACAATGCTTGACACCATGCTGCAACCAACTCTTCCGGACACGATTACCCCGGACGCAGATGTATTTGTTCAGCGTGCCGAAGACGCCCGGCAGCTGGCGCGCTTTCGCTTTTTATCGCGGCAAAATCAAGATGCTCGCCGGTACAACACCCACCACAGAGCAGTAATATACGAACCCGGTGACCTAGTCTGGGTTTGGACTCCTATACGTCAACGTGGACGCTCAGAAAAATTGTTACGTCGGTACTTCGGACCCTACCGAGTTCTTCATCGCCTCGGCGAAGTGAACTACGAAGTTGTCCCAGCAGACACGTCACACCGTTCTCGCAGACCGCGCTCCTCGGATGTGGTTCACGTCTCCAGGATGAAGCCTTACTATTCTCGTTGACTGCAAGACAAGAACTTTGTGATGTGGCAATATCCTTCAAGACAGTTGCACATTACTTTCTTGCCTCTTTATTTTTCATCTCGTCCTTTTTCTTTTCAATGGACACAGACATTTCTTACTACTTTTCGTTGTTTTTCGGAGCCATGGCATTCATTCGATGCTTCTTCTTTTTTTTTTCATTGGGGAGAGGGTAATGCCACGCGCTGTGTTGGTAGCAGAAGACGAGAGCAAAGAAGTGAATGGCAGCTGTGGCTGAGTAAACAGTCCTCAACTTCGAGTTCCTGCCTATCGTTTCCTCTCGCGACAATATATATATATATATATATATATATATATATATATATATATATATATATATATATATATATATATATATTGTAGGCATCTATTATGCGCTTCATCCTCATCTGAACAGCAGTCAATCATCATCATATGTTCTGGCTGACAATCATCATCTTCTTGGCATGTGCGCTTCTTGGTCGGGTCCAGTGCGCTTGTTCGTTCCCGAGTTCACGACGAATAAACCTCGTTACAACCGAGTCGTCATACGAGGTGGAGGTGGATTGACGTTCCCAGTACCTCTCCTTACAACGCCTACTCGCTGGAGCTCCGTTCAGGCCGCCGCTTGGACCCTCAGTCCGCCAACATGTCTCAGAGTGAGTGGGTGGATGCCCTTTCTGCTCCCGTCTCTGCGCCGCAAGCCGTCAATGCGCCGCAAGCCCCTCCTCTTTACATCGTAAACCACCAGCGTGACCCTCCGATCTTCGCTGGTCTCCGCGGCGAAGATGTGGGGGACTGGCTCGATAACTACGAGCGAGTAAGCGCCACTAATCACTGGGACGGCTCTAACAAGCTCCGCCGAGTATCGCTTTATCTCACGGGCGTTGCCAAGACATGGTTCTTAAACCATGAGATCGACCTCACCGACTGGCCTGCCTTCAAGCAGCAGCTTCGTCAAGTTTTCGGCACGCCAGCCGTTCGATCCGCTCTAGCGAGGAGGGCCCTAGATACTCGCCAACAACATCCCGGCGAGTCATACACATCTTATATCAAAGATGTCCTTGCGCTTTGCCGGCGCGTCAATTCTTCGATGCCCGAGTCGGACAAACTGCGCCACATCCTGAAGGGCATCGGAAGCATTGCCTACAATGCCCTTGTTGCCCAGAATCCTTCTACTGTCACAGACGTCGTCTCTACGTGTCAGCGTCTCGACGAACTTGATTCTGTTCGCCTTCAGTCGGGCAATAGTGAACACCGTACAGCAGACCGGGACCTGCGTGACATGATACGGGAGATCATACGAGAAGAACTTCAATCAATGGGCATTTCTCAACCTTCTCCATCGGTCACACAGCCTTCAAGCATGGCACTCCGTGACATCGTAAGGGAGGAACTAACATCATTCACCGGTCCAGCCTACGTACAGCCACCTCCGTCTAGCCCTCGAACGTACGCGCAAGTTGCGGCCGCGCCTCCTGGAAACGTAAACTCCACTTCACCGCTGACATCATTCACGCCGGTTGCTGCTGCACCACCGGTCCACTTTCGGCCAATCCCACCTGACCCTCCGTCTGTCCACTTGAGTGCGCTATCTCCCGGTGCGCCGAACGCCCTCTACTACCCGCCTTGGCGCCCGTCTCGCCCAACATGCTTTTACTGTGGATATCGTGGCCATATATCGCGCTTCTGCCGCAAGCGCCAGCAGGACGAGCGTCGCGGGTACGACATGTGCGAACGGGACTTTTCCAGAGGGGATTCTTACGCTCGGCGGTATTCATCTGGACAGCAGCGGTCTCCATTTCCGCCCGCGTCGACTGAGACGCGGAACACTTACCGTTCAAGCCGACGCCGATCACCTTCGCCCTTCCGTCGCTCCTCCTCTCCTCTTCGGCCAGCCTCGTTTACTACTGACAACCGGTCGGAAAACTAAATGATGCAGTTTTCGGAGGAGGAACTGCATGTAACAGTAGGACTCATATTCCTCCAGCACGCCCGTTCAACATGGTTTCTGTTACGGTGGAAGGAGTTCTCGTGGACGCTTTGGTGGACACCGGTGCTACAGTTTCTGTGATTAGGTATGATTTGTGCAAACGCCTAAAAAAGTAATGACAGCTTATAATGGACCCAATCTAGTCGAAGCCCAGGGGAACGCTATCCGCCCTTTTGCTCTTTGTACTGCTCGTGTGTTTATTGATGATATTTGCATTACATCGAGTTCACTGTGCTTACCCGGTGCTCTCACCAGCTAATTCTAGGGTGGGACTTCCTATCTTCTTCTTCAGCCGCTATATGTTGTGGTGAACGGATTCTGCACCTGACTAATACGGACTCCATGTTCCACGAAGGCGTCTACAAGCCTCTACGCATGTTCGCTCGCGAAGATCTCGAACTACCGCCACATCAAGAACAAATTGTGACCCTGATCTCTAAGGACATCAACCATTGCGACGTCTTGGTGTCCCCTTCGTCGACTTGCGTCGCAAAAGGCGTAGCCCTTGCATCAGGTGTCGTACGCTTTCACCATGGCTCCGCGCTCGTCATTGCTACGAATGAAACGCCAGAGAAAGTTCTCCTGCCAGAGGGCACTGCAGTAGCCTGTGTTGTGGATGCTGAGCCTGTCAGCGTCACGCCACTTAACCCTGCCTCTACCAACGACCGTTCTATGAGTAAGCCTACCTCATCATCTCCCTTCACAGCTCTTATCAGTGATGACTTAACAGCTATGCAGGTGCAGCAGTTGCTTGCGTTATTAACGAAACACGCCGATTCTTTCGACACCTGCTCCTCAACGTTGGGCCGAACTACCACTGCTGCGCATCGCATTCAGACGGAGGGAACATCTATTGTACATCGCCGCCCGTACCGCGTGTCTCTCGCTGAGCGAAAAATCATCGAGGAAAACGTCGCTGACATGCTCCAACGAGAAATAATTCGTCCATCAACTAGCCCTTGGTCATCCCCTGTTGTTTTGGTACGAAAAAAAGATGGCTCCGTGCGCTTTTGCGTTGATTACCGGGCACTTAACAACATTACACGCAAGGACGTACACCCCATGCCACGCATCGACGACGCCCTTGATTCACTGCAAGGCGCCAAATACTTTTCAAGCCTTGATTTGCGTTCGGGATATTGGCAAATTCCCATGCACGATGACGACAAAAAAACGGCATTCGCAACCCCCGATGGCCTATACGAATTTAACGTGATGCCTTTCGGGCTCTGCAATGCGCCCGCGACGTTTGAACGCATGATCGACACCGTCCTGCGTGGTCGGAAATGGAAGACGTGTCTCTGCTACCTTGATGACATTATCATCTTTTCATCAACGTTTTCTCAGCACCTGAGCCGCTTGGATGACGTCCTAACATGCCTCGCCGGTGCGGGTCTGCAGCTCAACACTAAGAAGTGCCGTTTCGCCACCAAATCCATCAAGGTTCTCGGTCATGTCGTCAGCAAGGACGGTATTCGCCCTGACACCGAAAAGATCGCGGCCGTCCTTCAATTTCCATGCCCCACAAGACTTAAGGATTTGCGAAGTTTTCTTGGCCTCGCATCATATTTTCGTCACTTCATACGAAATTTCGCTTCAATAGCTGCGCCACTTCACAAACTCCTTGCATCTAATGCACCCTTTGTGTGGTTCGAGGAATGTCAGTCGGCGTTTCACCTATTGATGAAAGCTTTGACGTCAGAGCCTGTACTCTGCCATTTTGATGACACCGCCCCAACACTCCTGCATACCGACGCCAGCGGTTGCGGTATAGGTGCTGTTCTCCTCCAACGCGCTAACTCTGGACGGGAAAGGGTCATCGCATATGCTAGCCGAGTGCTAACTTCTACCGAAGAAAACTATACCATCACTGAGCAGGAGTGCCTCGCTGTGGTTTGGTCCATACAAAAGTTCCGTCCTTATCTGTACGGCCGTCAATTCACCATCGTAACGGACCACCATGCCTTATGCTGGCTTTCTACAATGAAGAACTTGTCTGGACGCTTGGGTCGTTAGATTTCATGCCTACAGGAGTATCAGTTTGAGATTATTAAAAAATCGGGCAAAAAACATCAAGACGCCGACGCTCTTTCTCGTTGCCCACTACCTACGGCGTCGTTCGACACTCCAGCTGCCACCTCAAACGACACCAGTGCGGACGTGACTCCCACTTCTGTTGCCTTGCTCGCCTCGCTGTACCAACCGCAAATCGACAATGAACAACCCTTCAGTTCTCGCCAGCAGGCTGACCCATATTGTCGGCGCATTATAGACCACCTTTCAGGAGCTACGCGTCCACCCAATGCACGCCTTCGTCGACAACTCGAGCACTTCAAATTTCAGGACGGTGTGCTGTATCGTCACATATATCATCCTGACGGCCAACGCTGGGTACCTGTTCTGCCACGCGCTCTTCAACATCATGTACTTAACGCCTTTCATGACGATTTGACTGCTGGCCACCTAGGCTTTCACAAAACCTACGACCGCATTCGAAGCCGCTTTTATTGGCCTGGGATTTCTACCAGCGTAGCAAAGTACGTGGGTTCCTGCTCTCCATGGCAACTTCGCAAACTTCCGACATCTCCTCCGGCTGGTCAGTTACAACCAATGACGTGCCCTACAACACCTTTCGAGGTCGTCGGTGTCGATCTTTATGGACCCCTTCCTGTTACTGGTGCTGGAAATCGATGGATAGTCACCGCCGTAGACCATATGACACGCTACGCCGAGACAACTTCAGTAGCTACTGGTTCAGCATCGGAAGTTGCTGACTTCGTCCTTCAGGCCATAATACTACGTCATGGTGCTCCTCGTGTACTTCTAAGTGACCGTGGAAAGGTGTTCTTATCACAGCTTTTAGGTGAAATTCTTCGCGTTTCTGGTACCACACACAAGATGGCATCTAGCTACCATACTCAAACAAACGGTCTGACCGAGAGATTTCATCGAACCCTTGCCGACATGATCGCCGTATACATTCAACCGGATCACAGAAACTGGGATAAACTTCTACCGTTCCTCACTTTCGCCTACAACACCGCTGTTCAGCGCACAACAGGCTACTCACCGTTTTATCTCGTTTACGGACGTTCACCTACTTTTTTTATCGATGTTTCCTTCTTCACCAGCAATGGCCCTCCATCACCATCTTCTTGCGAAGAATATATTTCTCGCTTGCCCAGTGCCGCCAGCGCGCTCGTATGAACACGGAAGCTACGCAACAAGCAAGGAAGGCCGTCTACGACACCTCTCATCGTGTGGTATCATTCCGACCAGGTGATGAAGTGCTGCTATTGACACCAATTCGCACACCTGGTCTCTGCGACAAGTTCCAGCCTCGATTCATCGGCCCATATGTTGTTTTAGAGCAGACATCACCTGTCAACTATCGTGTGACGCCTCTTGTCGTGCCAACTGACCGCCGTTGCCGCAGCACCGAAGTTGTACACGTTTCCCGCATGAAGCTTTTTACACGACGTTCCTCGTCACCTTGACTACCCGCCCGCAGCGGCCAGGCTGGCCGCTTCCACGGGGGGGGGAATCAGTGTAGGCATCTATTATGCGCTTCATCCTCATCTGAACAGCAGTCAATCATCATCATATGTTCTGGCTGACAATCATCATCTTCTTGGCACGTGCGCTTCTTGGTCGGGTCCGTTGCGCTTGTTCGTTCCCGAGTTCACGACGAATAAACCTCGTTACAACCGAGTCGTCATAATATATATATATATATTATGACGACTCGGTTGTAGCGAGGTTTATTGGCCGTGAACTCGGGAACGAACAAGCGTAACGGACCCGACAAAGAAGCGCTCGTGCCAAGCAGATAATGATATCCACAGTAAAAGCATGTCCACAGTAAAAGCATGTTGGGCGAGACGAGCGCCAAGGCGGGTAGTAGAGGGCGTTCGGCACACCGGGAGATAGCGCACTCAAGTGGACTGACGGAGGTTCGGGTGGGATTGGCCGGAAGTGGACCGGTGGTGCAGCAGCAACCGGCGTGAATGATGGCAGCGGTGAAGTAGAGTTTACGTTGCGAGGAGGTGCGGCCGCAACTTGCACGTACGTTGGAGGGCTAGACGGAGGTGGCTGGACGTAGGCTGGACCGGTGAATGATGTTAGTTCCTCCCTTACGATGTCACGGAGGGCCATGCTTGAAGGCTGTGTGACAGATGGAGAAGGTTTTGAGATACCCATTGATTGAAGTTCTTCTCGTATGATCTCCCGTATCATGTCACGCAGGTCCCGGTCTGCGGTACGGTGTTCACTATTGCCCGACTGAAGGCGAACAGAATCAAGTTCGTCGAGACGCTGACACGTAGAGACGATGTCCGTGACAGTAGAAGGATTCTGGGCAACAAGGGCATTGTAGGCAATGCTTCCGATGCCCTTCAGGATGTGGCGCAGTTTGTCCGACTCGGACATCGAAGAATTGACGCGCCGGCAAAGCGCAAGGACATCCTCGATATAAGATGTGTATGACTCGCCGGGATGTTGTTGGCGAGTATCTAGGGCCCTCCTCGCTAGAGCGGATCGAACGGCTGGCGTGCCGAATACTTGGCGAAGCTGCTGCTTGAAGGCAGGCCAGTCGGTGAGGTCGATCTCATGGTTCAAGAACCATGTCTTGGCAACGCCCGTGAGATAAAGCGATACTCGGCGGAGCTTGTTAGAGTCGTCCCAGTGATTAGTTGCGCTTACCCGCTCGTAGTTATCGAGCCAGTCCTCCACATCTTCGCCGCGGAGACCAGCGAAGATCGGAGGGTCACGCTGGTGGTTTACCATGTAAAGAGGAGGGGCTTGCGGCACAGTGACGGCTTGCGGCGCAGAGACGGCTTGCGGCGCAGAGACGGGAGCCGAAAGGGCATCCACCCACTCACTCTGAGACATGTTGGCGGACTGAGGGTCCAAGCGGCGGCCTGAACGGAGCTCCAGCGAGTAGGCGTTGTAAGTAGAGGTACTGGGAACGTCAATCCACCTCCACCACGTATGACGACTCGGTTGTAGCGAGGTTTATTGGCCGTGAACTCGGGAACGAACAAGCGCAACGGACCCGACAAAGAAGCGCTCGTGCCAAGCAGATGATGATTGTCAGCCAGAACATATGATGATGATTGACTGCTGTTCAGATGAGGATGAAGCGCATAATAGATGCCTACAATATATATATATATATATATATATATATATATATATATATATATATATATATATATACATCTCTAAGCAATCCAAGAACAAGTCCAGAAAATGCTCAATGATGACATCATTGAGCCCTTCTCGCTTCTTCTCGTCGATGGACCTGAAAAGCGGTTATTGGCAAATTGAGGTCAATGAGCGGGACAGAGAAAAGACTCTTTTGTTAAGCCTGACAGGCTTTGCGAGTTTAAAGTCCTGCCCTTCGAATTGTGCTCAGCCCCAGCAACATTTCAGAGACTGATGGATACCGTTCTATCAGGCTTTAAGTGGCAGACGTGTCTGGTATACCTCGACGACGTCATTGTTTTCTCACCAACATTCGAGGAACATCTAAGACGGCTGCTATTATTATTTCGAGCAATACGGTCCGCTGGCTTAACGCTGAAACCTGAGAAATGTCATATCAATTTCAAGGAACTCCGATTGCCCCGCCGCGGTGGTCTAGTGGCTAAGGTACTCGGCTGCTGACCTGCAGGTCGCGGTATTGAATCCCGGCTTCGGCGGCTGCAATTCCGATGGAGGCGGAGGTGTTGTATGCCCGTGTGCTCAGATTTGGGTGCACGTTAAAGACCCCAGGTGGTCGAAATTTTCGGAGCCCTTCACTACGGCGTCTCTCATAATCATATGGTGGTTTTGGGACGTTAAACACCACAAATCAATCAAGGAACTCCGATTCTTAGGACATGTGGTGAGCCATGAAGGTGTTCGTCCGGACCCTGACAAGATCGACGGCGTCCGAAAATTTCTGGTGACATTAGAAAAGAAGGCCGTAAGACATTTTCTTACCTTTTGCGCCTACTACCGCAGGTTTATCGCCAATTTCTCGCACATAGCGTCGCCCTTAACACGCATAATGAGAGGCGATGTTCCATTTTTATGGGGCGAAGAGGAACAAGCAGCATTTGACGGTCTACGACAGCGCCTGCAGACATCACCTGTGCTTGCTCACTTTGACGAAGACGCTCCTACCATGATCCACACCGATGCCAGTAACGTAGGTTTAGGTGCTGTACTCGTCCAGTGGCAAGGGCAAGACTTAGGCGAGAGAGTGATTGCATATGCAAGTAGGACGCCCCACCGCGGTGGTCTAGTGGCTAAGGTACTCGGCTGCTGACCCGCAGGTCGCGGGTTCAAATCTGGGCTGCGGCGGCAGCATTTCCGATGGAGGCGGAAATGGTGTAGGCCCGTGTGCTCAGATTTGGGTGCACGTTAAAGAACCCCAGGTGGTCGAAATTTCCGGAGCCCTCCACTACGGCGTCTCTCATAATCATATGGTGGTTTTGGGACGTTAAATCCCACATATCAATCATTATGCAAGTAGGATGCTTTCCCGTGCCAAGTCCCATTATTTCACAACGGAAAAGGAATGTCTTGCTGTAGTATGGGCAGTTCTGAAGTTTCGCCCATACCTCTATGGCCGTCCCTTCCACGTAGTCAGCGACCACCACTACCTTTGCTGGCTGACCAACTTGAAGGACCCATCTGGTCGGCTAGCGCGCTGGAGCTTACGTCTACAAGAATCTGATATGACGGTCGTCTATAAGTCGGGACGGCAGCACTCTGATGCTGATTGCTTATCCAGGTCGCCCATAAAGCAAGACGATGTCTCAGAAGATGATGACATGGCATTTTTAGGAGTGGTCGACACGGTCACCGTTTCGTCTAAGCAGAAAGAAGAGAGTGAGTTGCTTCATCTTATTAATTTTATTCACGGCCAGTCTACAAGCGTTCCCAAGATATTTGCAAGGAGCCTGCCATCATTCTGCTTGCGCAGTGGTGTCCTATACAAGAACTTCTCCCCCAGAAGAACTGCCCACTTACTTGTCGTCCCGACATCCATTCGCGATGAGATCCTGAGCACTTGCCACGATAAGCCAACCTCCGGCCACCTCGGATACACGCGCACATTGGCCAGAATCCAACAAAAGTACTACTGACCGAAGCTTCCAGGCATTGTAAAGCATTACGTCCGCACGTGCCTCGATTGTAAACGACAAAAATCGCCATCTTTAAAACCAGCCGGATTGTTGCAACCAGTTCAAGAGCCCACCATGCCTTTTGCACAAGCTGGAATAGATCTCCTTGGACCATTTCTGACCTCGCATACTGGAAACAAGTGGGTAATTTTTGCTACGGACTATCTTACTCGCTACGCAGAAACAAAGACTTTATCAAGGGGAACCACAGTAGAAGCGGCACGATTTTTCATTGAAAATATCGTTCTGAGGCATGGTGCTCCTAGAATTATGATAACCGAGAGAGGTGCCACTTTCACGGCCATGCTCCTCAAGTGAGTGCTTGAGTTGAGTGGAACAGCGCATCGAAAAACTACCTCCTACCACCCACAAACCAACGGCTTAACAGAACGCCTTAACAAGACAATTGCTGATATGCTGAGTATGTACATCGACGTGGATCACAAAAATTGGGACGACGATCTAACGTACGTGACGTTTGCCTCTAATACGGCGCTGCAGGAAACTACCCGAAGCACGCCATTTAGTCTTCTTTATGACCGTGAAGTGGCGACAATGCTTGATGCCATGTTGCTGCACGACTGCGACGATACAGACACGGATGTTGAAGCCTTTACCCAACGAGCTGAAGAGGCGCGGCAGCTAGCACGCGTGCGAGTCACCCGGCAGCAGAGTTACGACGCACAACGTTATAACCTGCGACACCGATACGTCACTTATCAACCAGGCGAGAAAGTGTGGGTCTGGAGCCCTATTCGCTGACGCGGCCTTTCTGAAAAGTTACTGAAGAAGTACTTTGGTCTCTACAATGTTGTACGGCGCCTAAGTGACGTGAATTATGAGGTCATTCCTGGCAGTTCCTCGCGAACTCAAAAATCTGAAATCGTACACGTTGTGCGGATGAAGCCATATTGCAGTGAGCCAGTTGCGTAATACGTCAACTACATACACCACGTATTCTGTAGCCGAGCATCGGGACGATGCTCTTTCTGGAGGGAGGCAAATGCCGCATTCAACCTGCAGAGGAGAGCTCGCGCAGCCAGAAAGGAAGACGAAGCTCTTGCCCGGTCCTCTTTACGAGGCCTTTCATTTTAATTAAAGTGAGCTCTTCTATATCGGACTTCTGCTGTGTCTGCGCCGTGACAATATATATTATGTATGTATATATATATATATATATATATATGTGTGTGTGTGTGTGTGTGTTGTGTGTGTTCGTGTGTGTGTGTGTGTGTGTGTAAGCCTGAATGTAGGATCATAGGGGGACAGCCAATCAGAAAAGTTGCTAGCTTCGGAGCTGGCCGGTGAAGCACCGCCTGAGAAAGACCGAAGCGGTCTCGAAACGTATGGTCAGTTTTTTTTTATACTGTGCACTAAATGCACGTGCACAGTCCACTTATTCGTGTAATTTTACTTAGCCAGACAATTCTGCCGTCATCTTTACTTTTAGGAAAATATCTTGATTGATATGTTGTGTTTAACGTTCCAAAACGACCATAATAATAAGAGAGACCCCGTAGTAAAGGGCTGCGCAATTTTCGGCCAAATGAGGTTCAGTATTATGCACCTAAATCTGAGCAAACGGGCCTGCAGCATTTTCGGCTTCATCGGAAAAGCAGGTGCCGCAGTCGGGATTTGATCCCACGACTTCCAAGTCAGCAACCGAGTACCTTAGCCACTAGACCACCGTGGCGGGGCAAAGTGGCTAAACGTAGAATCTTTCTGTCATAATATGTGCTGCGCGGGCGCGAAACAGAAACTAAAAAAACGACAATAGTGTGCCGTGCGGTGGCGAAGAGGATGTGATGTGTGCGTGTATGTGCCGGGCGGGGCCTACGAGGAAGACGACAGCTCGTGAGGCGCGGCCTCAAGCGTGCGGGACCCGTGCCTTCGGCAGTGCGCGAGGTACGTCGTTCGAGGCAGGACTACCTCGTTGGTCGTCTAGCGGAGGCTGAGCTGTCCACTCGGCTGGTACGAGTGTCGCGACGTGGCCTGGGTCGTACCTATGGGCCAGACGCCCAACGAGGTAGTCCTGCCTCGAACGACGTACCTCGCGCACTGCCGAAGGCACGGGTCCCGCACGCTTGAGGCCGCGCCTCACGAGCTGTCGTCTTCCTCGTAGGCCCCGCCCGGCACATACACGCACACATCACATCCTCTTCGCCACCGCACGGCACACTATTGTCGTTTTTTTAGTTTCTGTTTCGCGCCCGCGCAGCACATATTATGACATCACCCCCTTTTCCGAGAAAGTTGTTTGCAACTATTCTACTACAAGGGCGCGGGGCGAACGAATGGTCACTGCACTGCACGGTCACTGCACGGTCCCTGCACTGCACTGCATTGTCTTAGGGGTCGCATGTACATAGTAGCAGAATGTTCACAGAAGGCTGCTTACAGTTCGGTTGGAAAACTACCGTACAAGTAGGGTTGCTATGTCGCAACTAGGAGTCAACTATTCACGACTGAGGGCTAGTAGTATTAAGAACCACGTTGCTACCTAAACGGCAGTTATGCGCGACTCAAGTAGTCGGCTCCAACATTGTCACAACCTTTGATGTAATGCACTGTGAATGAGTACTCCTGCATAAGGAGACTCCACCTCAACACTCTGTTGTTCACGTGTTTGGCGGAATTTAAATACTGTAATGGTTGGTGGTCTGACTGAATGACAAAAGGTTTGCCATAGAGGTAAATATGAAATTTTTGCACTGCCCAAACAAGTGCAAGGCATTCCCGTTCTATTGTTGAATAGTGGGTTTCTCGGGGCAATAAATTACGACTTGCGTAAGCAACTGGATGCAGCACCTGGCCCTTTCCCATCTGGAGCAATACTGCGCCCAGGCTTGTATTGGAGGCATCAGTACGAAGAACGAACTCCTTCGAGAGGTCGGGAGCAAGGAGGATGGGAGCATCACCGAGCTTCTTCTTGAGGGCCGTAAACGCTTCCTCTTGATGTGCGCCCCATGAAACAGTGTGGCTTTGTCCCTTTCTTGTAAGGTCCGTCAGCGGCTTGGTCAGTTCGGCGTAGTTAGGTATAAACTTCCGGTAATAGCCGGTCAAGCCAAGAAACGACTGCACTGCTTTCTTGGTTGTAGGTCGTTTTGCGGCAAGAATCTTGTCTAGCGTTTTGAGAAGCGGTTCAACTGTAGTCTCCCCGATTCGATGTCCCAAGAAGGATATGCTTCGCTCTCCTATCTCACATTTACTTGGTTTTATGGTGAGGTGAGCTTGGTTAATTCGTTCAAAAACTTGTCTGAGGGTGTCGATGTGCTCTTGCCAAGTATCGGTCGCAATGATGACATCGTCGAAATAATGGTGAACGTTGTCGACACCACCCAGTACTGATCTCATAAGGCGCGCGAATACTGCTGGTGCCGTTTTAATGCCAAAAGGCATGTAGAGGAAGTGATAGAGCCCAGACATGCTGGAGAAAGCAGTTTTTTCACGACTGTTTGGATCCATCGGTACTTGCCAGTATCCTTTCGTGAAATCAAATTTGGAGAAAAACTGCTTTTGTCCAACAAGTGCAAGAACTACATCGATGCGTGGTATTGGCTCGCAGTCGGGGACCAGAATCTTGTTCAATTCTCTGAAGTCTATGCACAACCTAATCGTGTTGTCCGGTTTCTTCACCACGACAATGGGAGCGTGGTACGGCGACTGAGACCGCTCAATAATACCGAGTTTCAGCATCTCTTGCACTTCCTTTTCTACTCTTTCTTGCAAGGCAAGGGGGATGGGGTACTGCGGAACATGCACAGGCTTATTGGAGGTCAGACGTAGCGAACACTCCACGAGTGCTGTTTTCCCTGGTAAGTCAGAAAAAATGTCCGCATACTCTTGAAAAAGTGCTTGCACATTCTGAACTTGTTCAGCAGTGAGGTGTGGTGATAGCTTGACATCCGTGCTGAACTGCGTGCGATACAAGCTCAATATGGGCATTTGTTTGACTTCGTCTTCTTCTTCGGGGAGATTTTCGTGGAGCTCTGCAACGACTGACACCTGTTGTGGTTCAGTCACTTCGCGCTCTTCGTATTTTTTGAGCATGTTGATATGAAAAATCTTGTTTTTCCCAAACACGTCGATGACGTAGTCGACATCATTTTTCCGTTCGATGACTTGGAACGGCCCTTTCCACTGCATTAACAGCTTGTTTGAGTCAGTCGGGAGCAGAATTAAAACCTTGTTGCCTGGGCATAATTTTCTAGGGCGACTTTTCCTGTCATAATAGGTTTTCTGCTTCACACGAGCCTTCTCCAGCTGTTCATGGGCTATCTTGCAAGTCTCCTCTAGGCGATTGCGCAAATCAAAGACGTAGGTGTAAGTCGTCCGCGTTTCTGCGTCTAGCCCCTCATTTGTCCACAGTTCTCTCAGCACGGTTAGCGGTCCTCGGACGTGGCGGCCGTAAATGAGCTGAAACGGAGAGAACCCGAGGCTTGTCTGTGGAACTTCCCTATATGCAAAGAGTAGCGGGGCTAGGTACCTGTCCCAAGATCGAGGTCTCTCTTGGCACATTCTCTTTAGCATTGTCTTCAGGGTGCCATTAAATTTCTCCACGAGACCGTTCGCCATCGCATGATATGGGGTTGTCTTTAGCATCTTCACGGAGAGAAGCCTGCTAACCTCGTTCATTAATTCTGAGGTAAAACTTGCCCCTTGGTCGGTGACGATTTCCTTTGGTAAGCCGATGCGGGAAAAAATCTCGATGAGTGCTTCCGCAATGTGAACTGCATCGATTGCGGGCAATGCTACAGCGTCAGGGTAGCGAGTCGCAAAATCGATAAGTGTCAGAACATATCGGTTCCCACGGTCCGATCTTGGTGAAAATGGGCCGATTAAATCAACCGCGACCCTTTCAAAAGGTGTCCGGATAAGAGGCATGTTGCCTAGTGGTGCGACTCCAACTTTTCCTTTAGGGGTAGTTCTCTGGCACTTGTCGCAAGACTTGACAAAGCGCTTTACGTCTCCGTTCAGGTCAGGCCAATAAAATTCTTCTAGGACACGATCAGTAGTTCTTTTGATGCCTTGGTGTCCCGCCATGATACTGCCATGAGCAATGTCCAGTATGCCTACCCGGAACGCTTTCGGAGTGACCAGCTGTTTAAACGTCCTGCCAGTGGCAAGGCGGTAGCGTCGATAAAGCAATCCTTTATCTTCGATGAAATCGTAACAGTGGCCCTTTCCCGATTTGAACTCTTTATTCACTTTAGCAAAGACAGCTTTGAGTGTCGGGTCATTTCGCTGTTCCTCGGCGAGTTGGGCTCTGGTAACGTCAGGTAAGAGCGTTGTTGACACGTACAAAGGCCTGATATTTTCTTGACCTTGTTGATTGGCTTTGGTTTTTGCCACGCTTGAAGAAGCAGATCTTGAGGTGACAGGTGACTTGGTCGGGTGTGCTTGCGCAGGTAACTCATCCACCTGGGTATGAGTCGCCTGCTTCCAGTCAGAATCTGGATCGTAGGTTTCGGCAAGTTTCTGTGACATGTCCCGTTTTACCGCACAACTTGCATTTCAGCATCTACTTAGGTGGATTGCGGCAGTCAGGAGCCAAATGTTCGAAACGATGACACAGGATACACTTGAGTTGCGGTTTCCGCGACGCTTCGGTAGGCTTTCCACTGGATTCTTTCGCGGGGTCAGGACCTTTTCCTATATTAGTCAAATTCTGCGCCTCAAGGAAGCGATCCGTCAAATTAGCGAGTTCGTCTAGTGACTTGCACTCTCGCTCTTTTAAGAAAACAACCAGCTTTGGATGGCAACAACGCAAGAATTGCTCAGAGATTACGTGATCCCTTAGACCTTCATAGGTTTGGGATACGTTTGCCATGTCTATCCAATGGTCGAAATAACTGGTAATTCTTGCTGCTAACTGTCGTCCAGTTTCACCATCTGCTGCTCGTGCTTTCCGAAACTTATCTTGGTAGCCTTGAGCCGTAAACTGAAATCTCTGCAGTAGAGCTTTCTTTACTGTTTGGTAGTCCAGCGAATCAGCGGCAGTCATTCGGCCTATCACGGTTAACGCGTCACCCGTTAGGCACAGGCTAACAACGAGACCCCATTTTTCTTGCGGCCAATCCTGTCCTGTGGCTACGCGCTCGAATCGCTGCAGATACGCGTGCAGATCATCGCGTTTCACGTCAAATACAGGCAGTAACTTCTGCGGATTGAGGGGTGAGGAGGTGCTGGGCGCAGTCAAAGCGTCATTAGCTGCTACAGGCATATTCTGAGCTCCTTCCTGAAGCTTTAGCTTAAGCTGCAGAACTTCACGCTGCCTCTCGTCAGCTTCTTTGGCTGCCTCTCGCTCTGCAGCTCTCTCATCCCTTAGCTTAGCCTGTTGGGCCTCAATCCACTTGTTTAGCTCTGCACCCGAGAACCCTAGTTGGAGCCCTATAGCGGCGAGTTTTTCCAAGTCCATGGTGCAGTCTGAACGTGTGTCTGCCTCGAGCGAAACTGTCTTCTTTCCCTGGTTTAACGAGCGGAATCCTGGCAGGCTCGCCAGTTTGTGATGTTATTGGGGCAGGACCGCTCCAGAAAGAATCAGACAGCACGCCAGTGCACAAACACACGTCCAACTTCTGTTGTACCCTTCACACATGGACAACCCACACATTACGAAGTTCCTAACACAAAAAACACGCGGCTAAACTAAATGAATAAATAGAACGTTCGGCCTACAGTTCAGGTCGTCGGGGTAGTAGCCTGGGCCGTCGTTGATGCCCCGTCGGCAGCATTCAGTGGCGAAGTCGACGTTGGGCGGCGTCGTCACCTGCAGTGACGAAGTCGGGAGACGCAGGGTCGCCGCGTCGAACTCCAGTGGCTCAGCGCCACTGTCGACGAACTGGAGCCGACGACCCACGTGTTCCGGCGGCAGGGAGTTGTGCCCTTGAGCACCTGTAGTCCGCCTCGGAAACCCACGCCAGCCCTCCTGGAACAGCGGCGCAAGGGCAGGTTCAGGCACCCGGCGCCAGCTCTCCACGACTAGCGGGACAAGGACAGGTTCAGGAACCTGGCGCCAGCTCTCCTAGACCGGTCGTCTAGCGGAGGCTGAGCTGTCCACTCGGCTGGTACGAGTGTCGCGACGTGGCCTGGGTCGTACCTATGGGCCAGACGCCCAACGAGGTAGTCCTGCCTCGAACGACGTACCTCGCGCACTGCCGAAGGCACGGGTCCCGCACGCTTGAGGCCGCGCCTCACGAGCTATCGTCTTCCTCGTAGGCCCCGCCCGGCACATACACGCACACATCACATCCTCTTCGCCACCGCACGGCACACTATTGTCGTTTTTTTAGTTTCTGTTTCGCGCCCGCACAGCACATATTATGACACTTTCCAACTACGCGAGTTAATGTAGTATCTCCCACCGTTCTTATGTGTGTTTCGAGATGGTACTGCGCCGTTTGATGACGCTTGTTTTGGTGAAATAAACCGCGAAACCTCAGTGATGCTACGTCGATTTTATTGTTGCTCTTTTAGGCGCTCATAGAAAAACTAGTTCTTTTATATTTGTTACTTTTGTGGTCTATCATTTCTCAGGAGAGCTGCGTGGGCAGATCGTCGACAGTGACAGCACACATGTTCTTACAGACGTTGAACAGGCCGAAAAAGTGAGGAAAGCAATTTCGTCTCTTGATCTCAAGGTACGTGAATAGAACAAGCATATATTTTTTGAGAGAACATGAACACTTAATTGCATTGAATAAATCTTCGGTCTCAGAAAAACTATTCTCTCTGAGCGAACAGTTTCGAGACTAAAGACGTTGGCACAAAATGGTGAATAGTGGAGTGTAGGGGCTTATATTTGTGACTTTTTGGGTGCATCAGGCCCCGTAGTCCATGCCCCGTATTCCATCTCCACTGCGTGGAGATGGATTATTATAAAATACGGGCATCAGGCCCGGTAATCTATCTCCACTGCGTGGAGATGGATTAGTATAAAATGCGTCACCTATTTTTCAATGTAAAAAGTTATATTTTAGTGGCTTATTCATTTTATTTATTCTAAAATAATCTTATGACGAGGAATTTTCAGCGCAAAGCAGCCTTAAAAATTGTCATTTTACTAAATGTCAATTTTTTGATTACTTTAGAATAGGACTCTTAATTGGAAGCTGATTAAGAGATCACTGAATTATGCTAGATTTGCTGCCAGCTTTATTAGCTCATTTCAGAAGCCACGTAACTTCAATTGAAAGTGCATTGCTATGTCGAAGCACATTAAGCAGGTATTCAATTCAATTCAATTCTTTATTTGCAAACTGTGAAACATACAGAAACATCACGACTGGTTGAAGCAATATTTGAAGTTTGAATGCAATATTTTAGAAGCCAAGTGTGCACATAAATGCAAGTATGCACTTTATATTTCACATGCCCACCAAGAATGCCACTGGGTACCACGAGATATTCTCCTCTGTAAAGACTTCACCAGGGTGGAGGAGTGCTGGCTTCTCCACTTCTTCACCAATACTGTACTATGCCCTGCAGTATTGAAGCATTTCAATTCGACCTTCTCGGGCGCGTGCTGCACTGCGTGGAGATGTCTTGTGGCACATATCTAGTGTTGTGGGCATGCCCCTCAAATTCCATCTACCCCCCACTTCTCCCCACGCGAGTGAACTGCGAAGCTGTGCTGCTCAGCTTCTCTGACTTCCAAGCCCAACAGGCGTTAGGGGCTAGAGCCCAAGGCGCCACGGCAGCGGTAAGGATATTGGACTAGGGATCCCTTCTAGTGTTTATCAAAGGCAGGCCCTTTAGACGTGCCTTATTTGCAACTCTCACTGTAAATATAATAGTAAATGCTTTTCACCACCACCACTCGTCGATGGTTATTAAAATGGGTTGGTGTGTTGGTCTGCCATAAAAAAGCTTATCACGCAGCCTTTCGCTATAACCTCATGTAGTTATTAGGGGCTGAACTCCTTAAGATGTGGCTCTGTCACTCATCCGTCGCTGTCCTATAAAGCAACCGGGATGCGAGATGGAGGATAGCGGTACTTGGAGTGTTCACTAGATTAACGCATAGATGAAAGCATGAAGGGATGGACAGACAGACTAGCAGATGGACAGACGGATGGACGGATGCATGGAGCGGGTATGTGCCACAGGGGATGCGAGATGGCGATGCTTGGAGTGTTAACTAGATGGACGCACGGACAGCTGGACAGAGAGACTAGGGGACGGATGGACAAATGGACAGATGGATAGACGCATGGACAGATGGACGGACGCATGGATGGACGCACGGATGGTCGGGCGGACGTACGGAAGCAAGAACGAATGGACGGACGGAAGCATAATGGTCTGACGGACGCTTCGCCCCACTCAACATCATTCACGCTGTGAATATGCCGTGATTTTTTTCTCGTATATCTCTTCGGTAATTGGTATAGAGGGTGCCAGTGGACACTCGTTTCGAAAGAGTCCAAAAGATTCATCAACATGTTGTTGTGAATCGCAGCATGACTGATCGCACGGCAACGCTGTTGATAACGGAAAAAAGAGAGGGAGAGGTTAAGAAAAGCTGTAGTTTATATCAGCTGAACCGGCCCACGTGTAATGACTGCTTAGATCCTGCTGGTTCCATAAAAGTGGACAAAGTTCAAAAGGGTCGTTAAATTGGAGAGCGTGGGATAAATCCGAATATTCAAAATTTATACGCATGCATGCTTATCCAATAATTGTTTTGTATTTATGCGAAGGCACAGAGCCCTAATTATGATATTCGACAAATCCATGACGAATGCAGCGTTCGTCCTCTGTATTCCCGCTCAAAAGCACGCCGAAATAAAAAGTTGCATAAAGCTGTACATGCCAGTGCATGCCGCTAAGTGACTAAATAAGGTGATGCAACAGTGCCACCAGGTTTAATCACACCTTGGCAGAAGCGTGACGTCGTGCCTCTGAAGCATCAGCGAAAATTCTTTGCCCCTCAAAATTCTCTAGAAAATGTTCCACTAAGTCATTTATTTCTCTGAATCGACGCTAACAGCGGCACGACAAAATTGCCTGCAGGTACAAATTTAGCTAGCATTTCTGTAAAGCAGGGCCTATAATTAGACAGCTCATAGCTATAGATAGGTGGCTGTTAGGCGAAAGAATTGCGCATGTTTACTGCGATACCGACTGGCTCTGCGGGCTGGCTTCCTTCACTCAATTACTATTATTGGCTAGTGGTTATCTTATCTGCACTTACATACCGTGACAATGCTATATCTCCGTCTAAATTTTGACTGTTATGTCCTTAACAGTAATTTGTTCCCTGGCCCTCCTTGTTATCTCCTTTCACCTTTCACGTTACTTTTTAAATTTTCATTTCAATGACTTCCCATTTTCCGCCCGCCCTGATACGGTGGTGTAGTGGCTAAGGTTTTCAGCGGCTGACCGGCTGCGGAAGCAGGATTAAATTCGGGCTGCGGCGGCTGCATTTTTAATGGAGGCGAAAATGCTGCGGGGCCATGGGCTCATGTTTGAGTGCACGTTAAAAAACCCCAGTTGGTCGATATTTCCAAAGCCCAACCCTACGGCGTCTCTACTAATCATATAGTGGTTTTGAGGCGTTAATCCTCGAATATCTATCTAAATTTCCGCCACGTTTCTGCTCCGTATGTAAGGACCCGTAAGATGCAGCGGCAAATTTAAGCTAACTCTCTTGAGGGATAGTAAACTGCAAATCTTGATTCGAAAATGCCCGCCTAAAGCGCCATACCCCATTACTTAGTACTGTTTGTATGCTCTACAAAAACACGATCTTGTTCAGGGTCCATTATCAATGGGTCCTGTGTCTGGTTTCACAGATGCCGCATCATTCAAGTACCTGGACCAGTCCACCTTAAGGGAGTGCCCTGTCGGAGACCCGAGGGAAGCAGTCTTCGTTGTTGTCTACACGTCGGGCACCACGGGACTTCCGAAGGGTGTCGAGCTCACTCACCATAGCTTCGTTGCAAACTTCTGCATATCAAAGTACGTAGTCTTATGAGTTAATGTCTAACGATAAGCTTGTATCACCGTTACATTTGTGTGACCACATAAAGTATCGCAGATGGTAAAGAGCTGAGAAGACATGCTAGTAAACTGTCAAAGGGTGCAGTTGGGCAGAAAGAATAACGTCAAAAATAGCGTGAACAGAACAGTGCGCATGGCGGATGAGCTTAGTTACCTTAGACACGCAAGCTGACGACACTAAGAAGAGCGAATGAGCAAGCTTCATCATATAACGCAAATATAGTGCACTTAATGTGCTCGCGCTTCTCGCTTTCCTTGATGAGACGCTTGGCGCACATGAGCTAGCGTATGCACGACACCAACACTGCAGTCAATGTTGCAAGAAAGAATACAGTCATTATAAATGTCTTCGAAGCTTCGGGAGATTGTTTTTGTTGGTCAGCTCTTTTCGTTGCTGCAATTGGTTGGTTTGCACCTTTGTGAAGAAAAATCACACAAGCTGGGACCAAGTTTGTCATGTCGTCACTTTGACTTACGACATTCCGGCAGCAGGTATTACGGCACTTTCCCCAGACTTTCTTCAGTAGGGACGTAAACCTTCCAATAGATTCTTTCTTCTAAGGGAGACACGTTCGAGATTACTTTTATCTCTGAAGCGGCCAGGTTATGCCGTGGGCTCTACAGCTATGTTGACGTTCTTCCAAAATAGGAACGAAAGGTCGTTTCTACTTTCTTCGAAATGTTGAGTTGAACTCACTGAACAGGTTCTTTTATCGAGAAATGAAAGCGTTCCTGTTACATTTAAATAATTGAACCGTTTCGCTGCAATAATGCTATATTTGCACTTCTTTATCTTCATGTGTTTACCCTGAGCTGTAATAAGTATAGAAACCGCAAACCCATTTCAAAATATGGATGTTATAGGAACGTGAGCATCAACGATAACAATTGCCTTTTCGTGCAGCCACCTTACGTGTCGATGACCCGGGTGGTGCTAAAGTTGATGTGATGGTCCATTTTTCCACTATATTCGACGAGAGCGTTTCGCGACGAGTTCAAGCTACGTACGTCATTTCTCCTCTAGGCCACTTAACCCCTTAACTGCTTCGTACGAACAGAGCTCGTCCTGCCCAAACTGTCACCAAACTTCTTTGGACGAATAGAACTCGTCCAAGCAAAATAATTACTCTCTTCTAGCGTTCAGATGGAGAAGCGCGCACTTACGACTCCCATTGCGTGTCATCTTCTAGATAGCGGCATTTTAGCGGGGATTTGTTTTTACCCTGTGGCGTAAGTGCAGTTTTTGTATGGAAAAACGGCGTGCAGTGGCGGCGACACATGCATAGCAGGCACGTGAACATGAAAGAAATGCTATTCATTTTCGTCATCTTCTTTTAGCAATGATGATTAGAGCACAGCTATTTATCGTGTTCCCACTAATAAAGACAGCGATTACGGTGAATCGAGAAGTTGCTCCGGTGATCATCAAGGCGGCTAGGACACAAACGCTGCAAGTGACCGCCAGTGAAGCCGCCTTGCGATACTACCCATTCGGAAATTGTCCACGCAGTTCCGAAGCTCCTCGAGTGAAATACCCGAAGGATTCGTAGCCTACCGAAGCGAAAAAAGGTGTGGCGCCTGTAACTCTATGCTTCATAAGGTTTTAAACTTTCATTAGCATCATGTAGCTGGTTTTCTTTGTATTGTCCAGAAATACACTTTATTCATTTGATTTCACTGAGCATGTCATGAAAATATTTTTTACCATTGACTAGCTACTTTTAGTGCAGTCAGATTCTAAATAGGCAGTAAAAATAGGCACTTTTGGATGGAAAATATTAAAAAAACGAGCATTTAAGGAGTTAAGTCAATAATGATTCCCGCAAGCACGTTAACCGTGGCGGAGGCTGCACGATCAGCAGATCGTGTGAGCCTGTTCTGCATAAGTGATTGTTACAAGATATGTGTACTACATTTCTTTGAAATCTAGTTAAACAACATATGTGCACTGAGGAACGCTATCTGACATGTGGCTTCGCATCGAGTCTGCTGATAGAGTCAAGCTCGAATCGTTTTCTCTCGTATATGTTCGGCTATGATAAACAACCGCGACGGCCAAACATAACAAACCTTCCTTCTCAGGCCTTGTATGTCATCAGATGAAACGGATACTGTGCTCGCTTCGGCTCCTATCGGCCACCTGTCTGGACTGCTGCTCGGATTGATGGCTGTTCTCGATGGATCGGTCTGCGTCCTTGCGCAGCCAGGCCTTAGCCTTCAAGAAATCACTGAACTTGCTGATGAACACAATGTAAGCTATTCGTTAAGCATTTAAGCATGATTCTTTATTCCGGACATGCGCAGGCATTTACATGGCTCAGATGAGAAAAAAAGCCGCTCAATAAGGGCTTGACGATTGAACGAAAAAAAAATGCATTTCTTACGCACCTTGGAAATCGACGTTATGCGGAGCCTGCCGATATGAGGACGTTAGCTTCACGCACTACCAGCATGAAGTGAACTAGGCAGAAATGTTTCATTAGCACGTGTTGGTGGTTACGTGTGCACACATCACGAATACGTATACATCTGTGACGTATCTATGACGTCCACGTATTGATAGGTCACTGTGAAATGTGAGCACCATGAGCAGAAGTATAGTTGTTTCTATGATCGTCTGTTAATGCTATGATGAGGGGTCCATGTACACTGAAGAACTAGTTGATTTAAATTGATAATACTTCTTATAAAGAAGTGACCAATGACACCTGCGTTCCTCGTACTGGGTACGAGATTTTCAAACGCTATGTGTACATAGGCAACGTCTTACATGAATTGTGTGAATCAAGTAAGGTTATTATTTTAAAATATCCACAATAACGATGTCAGTGACTGATGGATCTAAGTAAGCGAATGACGGAACTTGAGCAACGCTACCAGGCACTCATGCCCTTACGCAACGAATTAGAAGCAGTACATCCTGCTACTGGCGTAACTGGTCACCTGGTGGCTATTCTTGGGGGCCACATAAACGACGCTCACAACCGGTTTCGTAAAAATAACCTAATATTGTATGGAATTCCTGATTCCAACCCTTCTGAAACCTTTACGCAGTGCGAAAAATTATTCATTGATAAGATTCGTGAGCACATGCACATAAGCCTTGATGATAAGGAATTAGAGCGTGCACACCGGCTGGGACGGTACTCACCTGGCCGTAACCGCCCCATCATAGTTAAATTTGCGCTCTACAAAACTAAAGAATTAGTCCTGGCTGGCGGTCGTAAGTTAAAGGGGGTAATTGCGCAATTGGCGAAGATTTTTCACCAGCCGTTCGAAATGCCCCCAAACATCTTACTGCTTTCGGCAAAAGCAAAGGACGACGATTTCATCGACGTCTGTATAAACTTTAATCTTTCACAGCTTGTTTTCGAACCAACACGTGTTACGCATGACTGCGCGAACGTCTTAAACCTTATACTAACTAATCACCCCCTACTGAAACGTTCCGTAAGATGCGGAGACCTCACATACAGAATTATTGGAATATGGAAGACGTATGATGCAAACTCCGCATAAGACGTATGATGCGGGCTCCGCATAAGACGTATGATGCGGGCTCCGCATAAGACGTATGATGCGGACTCCGCATCTTATGGAAAGACGTATCATGCGGAAATTACTGAAATGTGTGCATGTTACGTCTCAATCTAGTGCAAAGCAATATAATGTGTAAATTGAATAGACGTCCACATCTTGAGTACATGCAATACTGTGTACAAATCACAATATTTTTAAATGTGCATGATGAGGGATTGAATCATCGGCATCTAGCTTACGAATTGTTGTGATGCAGAAGCAAAATTACCTTTTAAATAAAACACATTACAAAACTACTAAATTAACATGCTAGCGATCATAAATGGTGGTTACATTGCAACACATTAATGCAGTGTTCTATGCAAGACTTAAAGAACCTATAAAGTTATTATTATCAATAGAGAAGCATTAATATACACATCAGCCCTGCTACAATCAATATGTTTTTTTATTTGTCTGTATGCTCCAGCTGTGAATAGTGACATTGCAGTTTGATCAAACACAAATGAGGTGACTGCACCGCAATTTCACAAGCTCCACCTAAGCCACAGGATGGTGGCACAATGTAACAGCAATTTTAGAACGAAATGTTTAAACATAAATAATAATCATAGCACTGTGAAAGTGTGGCGCTGTGTTTATCTCATGAATGCCTTGTGGAGATCGGCGAAATGCTGCTTGAGGCTCCGGCACCACTGTAAATTTCGAAGGTCACTGCGATAGAACTTATGTGTCCTTCATAGGCACCTGGAAATGAAAATAATTGGCACAAATAATGTAAGACACACATGTTAGCACAATAGTTTACATGCACAAGAAATATAACACACAGAATGAAACTGAAAATTTAAGGCACACAATCCTTCATGTTATGCATATGTGAATAATAGAAGGAATGAGTGTATAAATTAGTTCTGCCACATCAAAAAAAAACAGCATGCTTATCACAGTGAAAATAACTAGGTTGTCACGATTAGATAATCGATTATTATGTCCTTATGAAATTATGATTTAAACGCTTCCTGCACAGTAAAACTTTAGGAACTGCAAGGGAAAGCTCTCAGTGTTCATTTAATAGTGTGTGCATGTACATCTGCTGCCTTTATACTATACAGTTTGTGCACAAAATTGGCATCTTGAACAATTTTGAGAGTTAAACCTAAGCAACTTATGAAGGTTAAAATCACCATGAAAGCAAGCAGGACGAGGCAGGTGCCATTAAAAATCTGTGCAAGCCAGATAACTATAACCGAACTGCACACATATAGGGGAGCAAGAGTAACAGTAATTCGGCTGCTGACCCGCATGTCGCGGTATCAAACCTCGGCTCCATTTCCGATGGAGGCAGAAATGCTGTAGGCACGTGTGCTCAGATTTGGGTGTACGTTAAAGAACCCCAAGTGGTCGAAGTTTCCAGTGCCCTCTACTACGGTGTCTCTCATAATCATATAGTGGTTTTCGGACGTGAAACCCCACATATAAATCAAGAATAACAGAAATAAACTGCCAACAGAAAAGTTGGTTGCATGTGCTATCTGTAAGTGCTTACACCTTACTACATACAGCATGCTCATTCCATTTTAAATACCGATATTGAAAATAACTGCTCTATTAGGAATGTAAAAGGTAAGGTAGAACTGAACGACTCTACAAAAAGTGACCCTATTATGACATCACGTTTTCTTATAACAAAATTGTCTAAGACTCTCAAATATCATTATGCAAGGAAAAAATCTTCAAAAGAACAATCAAGTTTGAAGTCACAATTATTTATATGTCTCCTATGACTATAACCAAGAAATCGACCTCAACATGGCTAATGTTAGTTTTTAAGGCCTATGTTCACTAGACAATGAACTATACCACAAAAAGTACAGCGTTCAGGCAAAGCACCACACAAAAAAAGAAAGCAGTCCTTTTTGTTATTACCTACAATGCCTTTAAAATGGTATTTTTACCTCTACTTTCCGCTTTTTATCTAAGTAACTGGTGTGAAACAAGTTAGCTGAAAATGCACTGTGCCTCCAAAACCTGTTGGTTGAATCTGAATTTTAAAAAAATGGTGAAGCTTGCACTAAATTAGGCTCCATAAGCCTTGGAACAGTGAGACTACATGACTCTTAGGACTACTTTAGTTACTTGTGTTTTGTTTCTGGGCCTAAGCATAAAGACAAGGGCTTAACTGAATTGCTGCTAACAAACAAATGCTTTCGAAATTGCCCGAGCGTCAAAGGATGCTCAGCCATTTGTTGTTTATTGCACTGGGCTATTCTACACCAAACATACAAACCATACTGCCTGGCGACCATCACAGTTGTATAGTTTAAAAAATGATGGTAATTTACTCTTCTGAAAATAGTTATTTGCAGAAATGTTTTGAAGAGAAAAGAGTAGTGGTCACGTGGGTACCTTCAGAATTTCGCAGAATGTCGTGCGGGTGTTATTTGTGAGAAAAATTTCAAAGTACCGCTTTTTCTTGCCACATCAAATTTGATCTACATATTAAGTAAAGATGCTTCTTAAAGTATTTGAAGTCAAGTAACATTAGTGCAATTTTTCTGCTACATAGGCTTTGAAGAATTCCGCCAAACTGTTTATCGTTTGCATTTCTTGTATGACAATACTGCATTTAGTATGAATATTTGAGCTACAAATACTCACTGCACAGAAGTTATATTTTACGAAAAAAATAATGTTAGGTCCAGATTACAAATATCACTATATAATCGTTTTTGTCCACATTGAGATGCAATTTGAGCTGTTTGTTTGTCTAATTGAAAATTACTTTTATATGTAAGTTGAAAGCAAATAAACAGTTCTTGTTACATGGCAAGTGTTATCATTACAATTTTTGTTTAAATGAGGAAAATGATTTTTGAAGTCTCCTATTGAGGGCCATGGGGAACTTCGGAACGGAAGCTGTCGTACATCAAATGCAGAAAACAGCCATCATAAGAAAACTTCAAAAATTCATTTCTACTTTAAGACAAAGTGTAATCATATTACTTGCCATATAAAGAGAACTACTTCCTTGCTTTTGATGTGGCGAAAAAATTGCACTAATATTACTGAGCTTCATGCACTACACACAAGCACCTTTACTTAATACCAAGACCGAATTTGGTGTAGAAAAGGCAGTATTTTTGAAACACTTTACTTTTTACAAACAACACCCAGACGACATCCTGGGAAGTCCAGAAGGCACAAACGTGGCCTAATATTTTGTTCTCTGCGATATACTTTAGCATTTTGCTGTTTTCAGAAAAATACAGTAAACGAGCACAATATTTTTTTTTCAAAACACATTTAGGACGGTTGGCAAAATGGCTGGGATGTTTGATGCGTAATTGCCTCACTGCCAGCATTTATTCTACCGAAGCTCAAGCTATCACCTCTCTGTTACTGCCTCCCTCACATACAATGCCTGCATAGGAAAGAAAAAGAAAGCCAGGTCCGATAAAGTTCACAAGGCAAGATATTTTCATGTTGGATAAATTCATTACCATAAACAGCAGCAAAATAACATTCATTTTGAGTAGTCCAAGACACAAGCTATATACCAGCATACTAAGAGCCAAGCACAAACTTTTCAATTGAACATGTGTGGTGATAGACAGGAAGCACTTATTGCAAGACTGATCAGTCTGTAATTAACTAAATGAAGTACAATGCACTGTTCAATCCAACACCACATAGGCATCTTTGCTATAGCAAAGCCATGTGTCATTGATTCATGCACTAGATGGGACAATGCAAATGTAACAAAAAAGGTGAAAAAATAAAACAAGGGAAAAAAAAGATGAAAAGGGGGATGCAAAGTAGGAGCAGTGTAGCACTACTTTTACTTTGCATTCCCCTTTTCTTTCTTCTTTTTTCTTCTTTTCTATCATTTATCTTTTTTTTGCTTCCCTTACCCCCAACCTCCAACAAGTGAACACTTTGTATCAGCGCAACCTAACTTGAAGAGAAGCAAGGGCTGCACTCTTCTGCGTTATAGGTTTTTTTTTTCAGACAAACATTTCCAACAGGCACACACGCCTATACCAATAGATGATGTCATTACTGACCCCATTTAAACTAACACGCCAAGGATGACAAGGTGACTTCTAAAAATAGGTCCTCCTATCGCAACATCGGCCAGCCTGTCTGAAGCACTTCTACTGTTCACCCTGATTACCCCACTAGATGTTTCCATCTGTCGACTCACATCTTCATTTTGGATAACACTAAGACGACCTTACATTGATGAATACGCACGAAAGTTTAGTGATGTATCATGTATCAGATTAAGCAACTCTGTTAAAAAATTATTGATAGCTTGCTTCCAGGCTTTTTATACTGTAGCCTGAAACTTCGTAATGTCTTCTATGCACATGAACCAGATTGACAACGTAATGCACAAAATGCTTAAGAATACTGCGAGGAACAAGATAACGACAAAACGACCAGCCACCCAAAATTTTCGCTGTACATGTTTATAAAATGTTCATGTACCCCAAACGAGGTGCTTATGATACAAGCCGAAAAAACCTACAAATAGGGCCTTGGAGTCTTCTGGAAGTAGACGTGTTGCATTTTTTCTGTAGAGGGCTTTACACCCATAAGTGAGGAACAAAACTCCTGTATAATGAAGAATGTTGGCAGCTATCAGTTATAGGAAAACCTAATGCAGCTAATCTTCCCCGACACATCTGTACATTTAGAGAGGTGACGTAGCTTCTGTGATTCTGGCATTAACTCCAACAGGACCAGTGCGAAAATTGGCACTACTTGGCTAGACAAATGTCCAAACATGCCTGCCCGACTCCCTCTAGCCATCCTGGCTGAATCTGACACATGATTTCTTAACTGCTGGCTGGACAAAAAACAAAACCACTGAAGCACTCACAATACACAGCGTGAAGTTCCTCTGGAGTGGTCAACTTCGTCTTCTGCGATGAAAGAGCAGCACAGTGTACTGATAAGGCACTCCTTGCAATGGTTTTCAATGCCACACAGTGACCTTGCTGTTCCTGTCGAAGAGAGCTTCGGGAGCTTGGAGGGTGCTTGCTCTTTTCTGGGGGCTGCTGCCGCTCCTCGTTTTCTGCTCAAGGTCAACCTGCATAAAGTTGTAGACGAGGCTTTAAGAGTTGTATATAATGATATACAAATTTTCGCTGAACACACATTTCCTCGTGGCACACTGAGGAATTTCTTATAAAATTTAAGGCCTCAAATATGCAAACATTTACAATCGATCCGAAGATGCACTCGACTCTAAAGAAGCAAGTTTGTTATGTAGTGTATATAAAGAAAGGTCATTCAGCACAACCACAACTACAGTTGCACACGAAAACGACATTTTACACGATCCTGTTTATTTACATGGTCCATTTTATTTTATTTACACGGTCCATTTTACACGGTCCTGTTTTACACGATCTGGTCTGCATGAACTCTTGAACCGGGCACCATATAGGTTGAAAGACACACACAGACTTTGAGACAAACCTAGTTACCGTGGAGCATCCTCTTGCACTATAACAACACATCTCAATCTAGTTAGTTGGTCAGAACGAGGTGAAAACAGCTCGCACTTGAATGACGCCTGCACAGGGTGCAGGCGTCATTCCTTCTGCCAGCTCGCAGCTGGCAGAAGGAATGACGCCTGCACCCTGTGCTTTCTGTACATTCTCGTTGAGGTTGCAGTTTTCACCTTATCCTTATGCAATTTCGCATTTATAACATTGTTCACTGTATAATCTTTGTGGCGTTAAAGTGTGTGATACCGTCATGTGTATCCCATGTAATTTATAAAAATAGAATACAAGATAGCTTGATTCAAAAATAGCAAAGTGCATCCAGCGCCATGTCCAGTAGCCATTCTTTAGGCAAGTGGCAGAATGATTTATTCTTCAAAACATATCTTACTTGTAACCACTACAAGAGCTAACTCGTACACTGGCACATTCTGTTTGCCTCTTCAAATTATAAGGTACCTTTTTTACACCAGAAAATCTTCAAGAAGAATAGAAGTGTTGTAATTGTGAAGAAAGAAAAGTAGAAGGAAAAAAGATATTGATTGATTTGTGGGGTTTAACGTCCCAAAACCACCATATGATTATGAGAGACGCCGTAGTGGAGGGCTCCGGAAATTTTGACCACCTGGGGTTCTTTAACGTGCACCCAAATCTGAGTACACAGGCCTACAACATTCCCGCCTCCATCGGAAATGCAGCCGCCACAGCCGGGATTCGAACCCACGACCTGCGGGTCAGCAGCCGAGTACCTTAGCCACTAGACCACCGTGGCGGGGCAGGAAAAAAAAAGATAACCTGCCCTGTACAGGGACCGAGCCTGCGAACTTCGAATAACATGTCCGATGCTCTATCAACTGAGCTACCATGGCGGCTATCCCTCTTTCATTTTGTACGGTATATATGTGCATTTATACATGGAAGAGTCAGTCAGCGCTGCCTGTTACCATTATGACGAGTGTGGGACACCTTTTTTTTTTGCCTACTGGCAATTACATTACGATTGTAATTGCGTTACGATTACTTCCAATATCCCTATACTTCTTTGGCAGCATTATGCATCTGTCCGTTCTCAGAAAATCTGCTAGTCACAGGAGGAGGCAATAGTTCGCCCTCCCACCTAAATGCATGTACTTGAACACATGCACAACTGATCAAAAAAAAAACAAGTCACACACCGCTAAGATTACTGAGATTCACTGTTTCAGATTCATGAGTAAAGGAAAGAACTATAAATTTAAGGGTTTGTTGTCTTTGTTGAACACATTATAATGAGAACTAGCAGACAATGATGCCAAACAAACTATAGGTGATGTTATCAAAAAATAACTTTCACAAAATTGTGAAAAGAAAAGTGAACGAAAACGTAACTTGGCGGCAAGTAACTACTGGGTTGACATTTTTTGACTATTGAATTGACATTACTTTTTATAACATCCCTATATTTTCCTAAGTAATGTTGTCGGGTAATTCTCATTATTAGAGTGGTGAGTAGGCTGACAAAGAAAGTATATGGCATTGATACTTCTTTTGAACACCTAAAAGTTTGAGGAACTTAAAAGAGTGGAAGCTACTTTGAGTAGACCCGAATATTTAGTTGGAGCGAAAAAAAAACGTACACACATTTTTACCAGGCTTTTTAACCTATTTTGAGACATAAAGGTGTAAGCTGCCAGTAATGTTAAGTACCATTACTTTTGTCACACTATGCACTGTAGCAGGTGTAGTTAGAGTGGTGATAGTGAAGGATTAATCAAGCACGCCACCAACTGCGTTTACATCAATGGTCGCGTATTTTAAAAATAAACCTGCTGTATAGTAAAAAAAAAAATTTTAGAGCATTTATGATTTTGTCCAGATCAAATTAAACCGACTGGGTAAGCAAACCATTTGCATAAAATCAAAAGGCATAAAGTGATTCATGTATTATAACTATGTGAACAATTTCAGCAATGCAGGGCAAAGTGACAACAGTTCTATTAAAAACCCCTCTCATTATAACATGCATGAAAAGCACCACACAAGAATATTTTATAGTGCATGTAATATAGAGACTACTAGACTGTCTATTGACCTTTTAGAAGAAGGGTATCTCCTTCACATTCAAGGGGCGACCACTCAGCCTTTTCCTGATCTTTTCTGTGAATATTTCCTGAATTTCAGATATCATTAGGATTGATTTAGAGTAAACAGATTTTGCTTACGCATTGAAACCTAGTTCTGTATGTAACTGCAATTATGGGTGCCAAACCATCTCCAATTAATTTTTAACATTTCACTTATTTTTTAACTGCAGCAGCACAACTAGCTATAGGTGCCCAAAAAGTAGCAAGAAACAATACCTTTACCTCTTTGAGCCTTTTGGAAGTGTTCAGCTTCTCAGTGCTCACCTTACAACATTTTTTTTTAAATACGTGTTTGTATGCCCACTGCTCTTGCTCCTTGTACAGTGAGGAGGAGCACATGGCAAGAAGAGACAAGAAAGAAGCATAGCGAAAAAAAGCGAAATAAGCGAGGACCTCTTTTATATCGTACAATGTGTGTAACATTACTATTGCGACCACATATAGACAAATTATCACGGCTATGTATCCATTGTAGAGTCATACACAGCTGCAACACCACGACTAAATTTCAACCTTGTGTTGGTTTAGGATCCCTTTATAGTGGCAAGCTAATGATATCTGCATTTGTTTGGCACATACTAAGATGCAGTGAAATGTGATATGGTAATCTCATTTAGAATGCACGTCATGTGGCTTCATTGTATATGTGGCCACAAGTAACTCTGGTTGCAAAGCAATATGGCAGAGCCTAAACAGACGTCACCGACCACTCCAATCTGAACTTGCCTTTGCTACTTGCCCATTATCATCCCAGCAAAAAATGAATAATTGAATCTGCTACAGATAAGTGCTAGCTTATGCTAAGGACCAAGTATGAAGGGTGTTTTGTCATTATTGAGATCAGTTATTTGTTCAAGAACACTTGCTGTCAAACACAAATACATTGCTGTCGAAGCATCAAGACTCAAATATAAAGCAAAAAGAAGTGTCTCTTTAAAAATTACAGGCCACAAGGCAAGATAAATATTTGATATACTTGGGATGTAAGGCACGCACAAGAGGTGCTGCCATATTATACTTTTCCTTGTGTTGAAACCTGCTTGCTTTACTCACCCAACACATCTGTAAAGATGCCGTGAAAACACCAAGGAGCTGATGCAGCAAGGTTGAACACATGTCCAGGGATTCCACCATTCCTAAGCAGCCCTACAGCCTCCACAGTCCTGCAACCATTTGTAAGATAAATATAGTTCTACCCAAAGTTCTTGGTTTACAGACACACATGCAAGACGCATAACCACTCTATAGGAAGTTTGCATGATAATGCGCTGGGTAGCAAAACGGATGCCAATATCAAGTATCCCGGCCTGCCGCTTCTTTCTTTCCGTTCTTAATTAATCAATCCATGGTTATTAAATGTTCCCCCAATGTGAAGTGTGCTGGCAGTCTGGTGAAGAATTGCAATGTATTTAGAACACAGTCCAATTCATGGCAAGTAAGCATGCAATAGCGTTTTGTCAGCTCTTCGAGAAAAGAGCATGAAGTTTAGCTAAAACCCATGTTTTTTATAAACACCAATCAATTTGATATAAAAGTTGTGAGCATTATGTAAAGGAACACGGATTCATGTTTAATCAATGATTTCTTATAATGTACTGATATGAATGCAACTAACTGAATATGAAACGACCAATTTTGCTCGAGAATTTCGAGTTATGAACACTATCGCACTTGCCTGCTGCATCTTGTCCAAAACAGCGGCAAGATAGGCTAGTTTGTGTAGGTGAGTAGTAATGAGCAGTGCAAAGTAACAACAAGAAACACCAGTAACAACAGTATGGGGAAAGCAGAGACTGCCAACTGTATAATTTATTACACAAAAGTTCGCCTGAATATCAGTCAGACAACTTGTGCAAATGAAGGTCCAGTTGGGCATGAACAAGTTACGAAATCAACAATGCCTGCTTTCACTAACAGGACCTTCATTCACATAAAGTATGCAGCGATAGGCCCCTACCGAGGTACGTCACAGCATGATGTCACTGGCACATGTAAAAGGTGTGGCTGGAAAAACACTCCCGCTGGTGGCTCAGCCCGGTACAGTCGTGCGGTGTTTGGGGCAAGTTTTAATTTTTCAAAGCTTACACTTCACGTTACAATGTCGACATTAGCTGTAGTATGTGTCAGCAAACATCCAGCTGTGTGGTAAACTGTGTGGTAAAATATTTGCCACGCTGTCTGTTTATCTTGAAGAAGTGAACACACGTGGTGGCCTGTGCGAGCAACAGCGGCATAGTCTTCAAAAATGTGCACTGTTGATTGCGGCATGTAGTGTGCATTGAAAGGTATTGAGAATATCGGTTCAACTGAGAATACTGAGTGTAGTGTGTGCAGTGTCAATAACAATGTGTCTTGTTTACGAAGACTAGCACTCATGGCAGGGACCGGTCGATGAAAAAACTTGATTCGACATTTTAGTCAAGGTAAATATGCACTTGACGTGACCATCTGCGAGTGGGTACATCTCGGTGTTTGCGCTGTGTGCAGAAAAAAATTGCAAGGTCACCGGGCTGGAAGATACCATTTGCTGAAGCTGCATGTATGAATCGCCCCGACGAGTACGCAAGCTCAATAAAGGTATAACTCGTTTTATCGAAGGCCTCATATTTCTTCATGTAATAAGCAGAGATTCTTGTTTCACATATACTCAGTACCTTTACCGCTCGATATTCATGAAGTGACAATGCAAACCACAAGTTTGTGTGTTAGGTCCTAAGGGAGCAATGTAAATATGCAAATAAGTTGTAGGTGTCAGATGCAGCGATGTAACTGCACAAAAGATTACGTATATATTAGGCTACAGGTTTAGAATCGCATACATCTCGGTGGTCTATCAGGAACGTCACAAACAACTTCCTTGCCAACCAGCCCTTGCACAGAGGGAGGGAATGGCTGGCACGGTGCTCGAAGTGACGTCACACTATTTGCAAACATAGAGAGGTTTCTTACTTAGGCAACATTTTGCACAATATATTTTTTAGATGCAAGACTGTACTCATCCACATTGATCATACTGATGTCTTTTGTTGTTACTTTGTGCTGTGAGTTACTAGGCATTTAGTCACCATGATCTTTAAAAGCTAATTTCAGTGTTCTCTCTCATATTGCTGACAACTTTGTTGTTGCATAAATTGGGCAAAAAAGCAACACAGAAAGGCTGTCACAATAAATACACCAACATGGGTATTCTCCTGCAAACAAAAGTCGGCACTGGTCCTGTCATTACCCGTCTTCCTTCTCTCTTTGCCTTGTTTGTGCTGAAACAGCCAAACACCTGATGATTTAGATGAGAAATATTAACGCATCAAAACTATAAGTGCTTGCATCAGCAACTACACAACAGCGTGATAACCGCACCCCTGCCACACAGCAGTGAAACATATTTTGAACATGCTGGCAGTGTATTATTTTATAAAAAGCAACTCTGGCAGATTACAAAATCTCACATTGTGCATGCAAGTTTTCTTCAAAGTCAGGCGTACAATGTAGGTGCTGGCTGGTACATTATTAGTTACAAGCAAAGGCGTCTTGCAGGTACACATGCAGATTGCACGAACACCTCTCTCTCTCTCTCTCTACACTAGGCACACACATTATATCTTTCAACAAGCACACGCCACTGTTTAGGGGCATAATAACGCTCTACCGTGAACGTATGCTAATCAACCCACTTAGGCGGTTGGCTAGGTGAATCGAGCCAAGTTACAAATTGTATCGCCCGCGAACGTAAACAAAATGCTGCTTTGCATGAAATGGCACTGCAGGCTTCGTTTAATTAACAACGTAGCAAGCGCCGTGTGCGTCTTCCTCACTACATTGCACATATGAAAAAATCGATCACCATACACATGCACGTTGCCGCAGTTGTCTCGAATTAGCTCCAGTAAGGCCGCGCCGATGCGCCATGGCTCTGCTGGCGTTAGCGTTGTCAAAGCGAATCGGCAACCGCAATCGCAAAGGCGCGTAAGGTTGCCGTTTCGCGACGCCTGGTTCGAGTGCAGCAACACACACTTGCACTGAGTGGCATACTTGGTCTACATAAAAAAGTGTCCCCCTAACCTTTAGTTTCTTTCACACTGTCCTGAGGGAGGCGACCACAGGCGTCAGCCGTCACCTCGGAGTCCTTCGAGCGCCCGCCCAACCCGCCGATTCCTTGGACGACTCGCACTTGATCCGCACTCGGACAACCGCGGGAATAGGGCGCAATCTTAGCACATCACACGAACGAGGATCGGCGCTTCCTTGCGTAAATTTAACATTTCGTGCTCTCGTGTGTAGCAGCGCGAACACATGAGACACGCACCGAAACGGCATGCTCACGAAAACAAAGAAGACAAACAACATGTGGCTTTAGCTGTGAATGGATTTGACTTGGATAGCTGTGTGAGAAAAATAAAAAAAACATCTGTCGCTGCTATAAACTGAAAAAAATGTATGTTATCTGGCAAAATAACTTTAAAAGTGATAAACGGTTATTCAAAAAACAAGTTACAACTTATGAATATTTTCGGAGGTCTTTGTTTTGTTTTTGTTCTAGCAGACGACAGCCTCCTACTGCTTCTACGACAGACGTAGTGCGGTTTCACGTTCGGTGCGTGTCGCCGACGTAAAGCTCTACAGTAGTGATATCAGAGTTATCAATTCTCAATGAATCATAGGATGGCTACAAAGCAGTAACATTTTGACATAGTGCAGTACACAATCTTTCAAGGTATGACATTTCTTTGCTCTGAAGCAAATCGAAGCAAGCCGGCCGGCGCAATCAGCTGATGTCGCCGCTACGCGAGGCATGGTCGTGCGCAATAGCGTCGCGCCCCGTGCTCGATTTGTCATCAAGCGATAGAGCTACTAAGTGGAATACAGCTAGATGCAGGGATTAATGGCGTATCACTCTAATTCCCTGTGGTGGCCGACTCAATCGCAAGAGAGCCCCGGGAAACAACCTTCAACTGCTCAAGCTTGTGTGTGGGTGTAAAAATACTTGTTTTCATCCGCGGCGGTGCAGCAATGTATAGTTGAAAGACATGCGAAAAGCATGTGACGTATATACAATCCCAAAACATATGCATACAACAATAGATACGATCGCATATCGTACATAAATATACCAACACATAGCGTGTAAAAAGCAAATTTATATGCATAACTTAAACACCAAGCTACCTTCAGCGCGAATAGCTTAGCAAGCTAACGCACTCAGTTCACGTACGCGAGCACAACTAAGTGGCGAGGGTTCGAGTCCCGCGAAGTTGAATTTCTTTATTTGTTTTTTTTTCAACGTTTTTATTGTACTGCTATCTTTTCTAATGCCTTAGGTTCTAAAACAAAATAAAAGCAATATTGCGTTCAAGTACGTATGTGGGACTGTGTTTTTTGCGCAACAGTTAATATGATTTTTATTTTCATTATTAATTTTTTTATTTATTTCATAATATAACAAAATTAAGGACTAAGGGGAACAATGGGTCTGATTGATTGTGAAGGGACTCGAGAAGTGAGAAAACTGAAACCAAAAAATTTATTTGAGAAAAAACTGGGCATTTCACAGCCGGACCAGTTTCTTCAAGGGTAGGCCCTAGGTATGCGCGAGACTTGCTATATGACTCATCTCAAGCTGTGGCACTTGAGGGAAGGCAATATCACCGAGAAGCAGTTCCAAAATATATTTTGGTTGATGTTTTTTGATTCCTCCAAAATAAGGGCTGCACAATTGTGATCGAGCCAAACCAAGAATTGCGGGCACGAAGTCATCAGACAGAAAATGAATAATGTTGATTGTTTGAAAAATTGCCCTTAAAAAAAGGAAGAGTTATGGAGTGCTACGTAGCTTAACTCGCAGTAGGAATTTTCTGTATACATATAGATAGTTTAAAATGGACAATGTTGCACACACAGACATTGGTTAAATTTCTTTGCAGCAAAGTTGAAGCATCTATGTAGAACTGAAGCATCAAGAGAAGCTCATGCGTCCTCACTTTATTGCGCTTTACATAGCTTGTATGCGTCCATGCAGCCATGATATGATATATATTAAAGCATTTGTTTAACCTATAATCTTCTTATTCATTAAAGCTGGCCCATAAGTTGTGTCTTATGTAGCACTACAATTGAAGCGTAATCTGCATGGTGGTCTGAAACAATGCTTTTGACAATCTCAAAACGACCCAGCTCTATACACGACCATCCATGCATCAGTGATAAGCACCATTATGTGTTTGTACATATCAGTTGTGCTCTCATACTTAATTATTTTTCTGACCACTTCCTCTGCCCCTACCTCGTTTCTGTCGTGAAGCTGTGACAAGTTGTGTATAGCTGTATTTATATTGTAGGAGCATATACTATCAATAAAAAATTATTTTTAGGCTACATGCAATTAGTTTTCATAGATTTTCATTTCTTTTGTCGGTGCTCAGGAGAGCTAAGCTCATGGCCGATATTTTAAAATGACATTTCTCTTTGCCAATGTTAATGAGAACAGTTTCATTATTATTGACAAGTTCATTCACATTGAATTTAGTTCTCATTATTATTGTTTCTATCAAAAAACGAGCTTTTGAAGTTATGCTTTTTTTGCTTGATTTGTTTTCGTGTGACAGCATGCAAGTAAAATGACAGTTATTGTCATTCCTTGTGAATCACACATTTTCCAAGTGACAGACTTTAGCACCTGGTCATCTACAGAAGTGTTATTCATTCTGGAAAAGGGCGAACAGCGGTGACTGACAACACAAACTAGGCTGCGTTATTCTTTTGTACTATATATGTCACTGTGCATTCATTTATAACTTTATAGAGCTCGGATTTCCTGCTTAAAATGTGACAACAACTGTAGAGTTTCCACATTTTTGCAACAATCCACATGCCTTTCATACAGTATTGCACATTTTCGTAAGCACCTTACAAAATCTGTATATTTCCGTAAGACCTTACATTCTGCATTTTCCTTATGAAAGCTTCTGTACACTCCATACACTTTCCTTATCCTTCCATCATTTACCCTCCGTATGCTCCATAAGTTTCCTTATCTTTCCTTATCCTTCCATATACTCCATAAAAAGCTTTCCATATATGCCATACATTTTCCTTATCTTTCCGTATACTCCATAAAAAGCTTTCCGTATACGCCATACAATTTCCTTATCCTTCCTTATACTCCATAAGAAGCGTTCCGTAAATGCCATACAACTTCCGTATATTTCCATAAAACTCCATATTTTTTCCGTATGTAGCATAAGGAAATGTTACGGAGTCCATATATTTTCCGTAAGATTTCATACGGAACGTTTCAGTAGGGCCCAGACAGCTTATCATCTTTAACCTTTCTTCCTCCTATCAGTGACCACAAAGTTCTTCACGCCACGTTTTTATTTTCTGCACCACCACGTGCAAAAT
The DNA here is from genome assembly GCF_043290135.1 of Rhipicephalus microplus. Classification (NCBI taxonomy): domain Eukaryota; kingdom Metazoa; phylum Arthropoda; class Arachnida; order Ixodida; family Ixodidae; genus Rhipicephalus; species Rhipicephalus microplus. The sequence continues at coordinate 73,796,752 of NC_134706.1, forward strand.
GTAGCAAACAATCAGCCTATACGATAGAGGAAACTTCCGAGCCATTATTGACAAATTAGCTGCTTTTCTACCTAACTTTGAGTCTCGATTTCAAGAGCAATCTATTGACGATAACTGGGTGCTCTTTAAAAGTAAAATGATTCAATCACCAGAGAAACATATACCGAAAATTACCTTCCGTGAGAATCGGCAGATGCCGTGGTTCACTATTCACTTAAAGCGTTTAGAAAATAAGAAGAAAAGACTTCCGAGCTGCTAAACAGGGTACGAATGCTAACGTTTGGGAAAATATTATTCTCCCGAAAAAATGTATCTTTCTGCTGTTCGTGGTGCCAAGCAAGCTTTTTTTAACAATGACTTGCCCAAAATACTTAGAGAAAACCCAAAGAAATTCTGGCGCTAACATGACCCAAGTCATGTTAGCGCCTTAACACTGGCTGATAATTCGGAGAACAATATGTCTGATACTGACTGCGCCACAACTTTCAACAATGCCTTCGTCTCAGTTTTTACTAAGGATACTAGTGCTCCTCTACCTTTACTGTCTAGCAACAAAGTATCCAGCATGCCGGCCATTACGTTCAGCGTAGATGTATTTCAAATGTGATTGATAACCTAAAACTTTGGTCCTGTGCTGGTATCGATGCTATTAACTCAAAACTGTTAAGAAACACTAAAGATATATCTTCGTCATTTTTGTGTCTGTTGTTTGCTCAGTCGTTTTCAGTAGGTTGCATTCCTCACGACTGGAAAGTGGGAAAAGTCATTCCCATCTACAAAGCAGGTACCAGGCTTCACCCGCTAATTTATCGCCCCATCTCCCTTACGAGTCTGCCAAGTAAAATCATGGAGCACGTCCTGTAATCACTCATTATGTACCATTTGAATGCCAATCATTTCTTTCATCCGGCACAACATGGATTCCGCAAGGGCCTTTCTTGCGAAACGCAGCTAGCTATTTCCATTCACGACCTTCATACGAATCTTGACTGTAACAGACAAACTGACGCTATCTTCCTCGACTATGAAAAATCTTTTGACAAGGTTTCTCACCGACACTTGTTACATAAACTTTCCTTCTTAAACTTAAACTCCGACGTACTAAAATGACTTGAAGCATTTTTTGTCAACTGTTCGCAATTCGTCAGTGTCAGTGATCAGTCCTCCGTCCCACTTCCGGTTACTTCAGGTGTCCCTCAGGGGTCTGTTCTTGGCCCATTTCTTTTTGATATATATTAATGACTTACCCTTCATGTAACTTGTAAAATCCGTATGTTCGCAGACGACTGCGTGATTTATCATACCATTAACAATATTACTGACGCAGATACATTACAGCAAAATCTTAACCACGTGTAGTCTTGGTGTACCCGGTGGCTAATGACTCTCAATCCAAAAAATGCAAACATATATCATTTACCCCTAGTCACAGCCCCATTACTTCTTCTTACATGATAGCCAATAGTCTCATTGAAACAGTCCCATCATTCAAGTACCTAGGAGTATTAATTTCGTTTGATCCTGACTGGGGCACATATATAAATAGCATTTTGTCAACGGTGAACCAATAACTCGGCTTTTTGAGACGCCACTTACGTCATTCTCCACGCGACGTAAGATTACGAGCGTTCATAACACTAATCAGGCCTAAAGTTGAATATGCTTCACCAATCTGGGACCCATATCAAAAATACGTCATCAACGCACTTGAGTCTCTTCAAAATCGCGCAGCAAGATTCATTCATTCATACTACTTATATGACGTAAGCATATTCACCCTAAAAGAAAAATCTAAGCTACAATCCCTCTTACACCGCCTTACGATATCCAGCCTTAGTATTTTTCATAAGTTTTTTACAGTTCACTTTACCGCATGCCGTACATCACCCCACCATCAATAATATCGCAACGCACTGGTCACCCACTACAAGTTTCAAAACCGCGCACACACACTACTACTTTCTCTACTTCAATTTTTTCTCGTACAGCGTCAGAGTGGAATGCCCTTCCGCACCATGTTGTATCTACCAATAACTGTCACATGTTCTATGCTGCTGTGTCTTCAGTTTCACCAAATTAGTTGCCATTGATTGTACTTAACGCCAGTCTTTATTTCTACAGTGTTCATTGTGTGTTATTGTTGTATTTATTTGTACAGTGTTATTTTTGTGCAAGATTTTCAATGATTACTACGTTATATTGCCACATCATGTTGTTTCTTCTAATGTTACCAAAAGAATTACTTAGCGCGTGTTCTCGTTTTCACAGTGTATCAACATTTCTTTCTTTTACATTCTCCTCTTTTTCCAAAGTTCTATTGGTTTTTACCTTTATTTGGATTTACCCATTACATGTTGTCCCCACCCCTTATGTAACACCCCTTAAACGGGGCCTTTAAGGAAATAAACTGAACCTAACGGAGCTGAATGAGAAGTGGTAGACTGATATACCTTGCATGTGCAAGCAAGGATGGCGGCCCTGGACACTCCTAGACAAAAGAGCTTAAGTGGATGGCGCTTAACTACAATTGCCGTTACAGGTCGAGGGATCGAATCTTGACTGCGGTGGCTACAATTTCGATGGAGGCGAAATCGTTGTGTGCCCGTGTGCTCCTATGGGCGCTTGTTAAAGAGCCCCAGGTGGTCAAAATTTCCGGAGCCTTTCATTATGGCGTCTCTCATAAGCATTAGGTGGTTTCCGAACATTAAGTCCTACTTATCAATCAGTTAATACAATTGTTGTTATCTCAAAGTGACGGGTGTATGATAAAAATATAGATGTACTGTTTATAAGTTTGCATAGCCAGGACTGCAACCACAGGTAACGTTTTACGAACATTGCGAAGTAATTGACAACAAACTCCGAGAACTAAGACTATAATACGATTAGATTATTTTCGAAGGCTGTAGTCGATTTAGCCTACATATAAACTTGCATAGGTTTACATAAATGCGGTATCTTTTGATGGTTAGATGTAACAGCGTTCTTATTATGTTAAAACATCTGAATATTCGTTTGAAATAAGATGGTGTAGGATTTCAGGCTTATATCTTGAAACACTGTGCCATGCTATTCCAATTTTTTTGAGTAGTATTCAATAAGTATTCGTAATCGATTTTGCTCGATTACCATTCCCTTCAGTTCTAAATTTCACTCTTCGCACTACACTAAGTAGAGGTGGCTGACATTTCCGGTGTCTCCCATGATCACATCAAAGTCTAACAGATAGTATTAAGTTAACTAAGGCTTTATACCTTCTTTGTTATACTATCGTCGGCCATTTAAATATGGTACAATTGTATTAGGCCATTGTCGAAAGAAAACGTTCGTTAGAAAAAGGAGACGAGATTCCGACGTCTCTACATACTAATATGAATTGCTTATTCACACGGTAGATGATAAAAAATGCCATGAGCCGATATGTCCTTGGTTGCTTTTGTATATCGCTCATCAGTAAGAACCTCACTGATCACCTCAGTGGTCATCACCTCTACGGTGGTGTTAGTGGTAAACAATTCATCAGCCTTTGAAGAAAGCCTCTGCCTCGCCTTATCGTCACTTCTCACTCTTCCATGCAGATTACGTCTATGTTCTCATTTCCGACACGACTTCAGACTTTAGCAGAAGAGATGCTCCATGACGGAAAGCAGATCAGGAGCATCCGTCGCATCGGCGTGGCCGGTTCTTTACTTTCACAAGCAACGTATGATGCGGCCTTCAGGGCATTCGAGAATCTCGACAGCTTGGTCATCATGTACACTATGACGGAGAGCGGTGGCATCGTCTGTTCAACTTCTTTGCACGAGGCGATAGGAATTGGCATGGGTTTTCCAGGGGCCATGGTTGAAATCAAGGTATTTGTATAACTGTTCACAACGACGTTTTTTTATGCAGTACTGACCGTGTAACCTGAAAAGAATAAGAATTTTGCAGTTTAGAAACTTCGTTCGTGAGAACTATTCTCTTAATCTTGTAGATTTATGAAAGTAACCACCATCAACTCTAAAGCAAATAATATCTCGCCCAAACACTCCTAATTTTTTATTTCGTTTAGAACGTACCTAGCCCAGCTGCATTGTGTTTGTCGTAGAATTTGTGTCTACCTAAAGCGTTGTGGTGCACACAAGTTAGGTGATTTTTAACGCTCTTGCGTAAGGAGCTCGTTTTGCAGAAAATCCGGCGTCGGAATTGTTGGTTGTCAGCGAAAACCCATCTTATGCATGACCGAAAAATTGAGAAAGACACAAGTGAAATAAATACTATTAAGTAAATCCGGGTCTGCGTTTGAGATCAAACCCGGGTCATTTGCGTGTACGGGTCATCTGCTTGCGAATACGATGAAAATAACTATCTCTGCTTGGAAATGCAGTGATAGTAACTTTCATGTTTTACAAAAACACGTGACCTAATTACGTGCTTCATAATAAATTATGAAATAAGGCAATAAGAATGCCTGGTACAAGCGTACATGGCCACCGTGCATCAGAACATGCGGGTACTATAATGATTTCCATGCTTAAAGCCAGTCACACACTACAAAAGGCACACGCGTTACTGCTCCTATTTCCTAAGTGCGACGTAGCCGGTGCATAATTAGCTCGCAAAGATTTTATTCATTTAGTATTTGGAGTGTGCAATAAGGACAGGATATAGCTGTCAAGTGTTAAATTGAAGCCTAAGGAGCCCCAAGTTCTTATTGCAATTGCAATTATGTGGAGACTCTCGGCTGGGTTTTGCCACCGATATCACCGTCACTACCCATATACTTTTGAAGTTTGAAGTTTGAAGTTTATTTTTGCTTCCATTACAGAAACAAGGAGCAGGAGCAAAAGGCTACAAAGGCCTGACAAAGGGCTCCCACTCCTGTTGGCACTCAGCATCAACGGTACATATGACAATACAAAATTCATCACAGAAATTCATATCAAATTAAAGATCATATAAGCAGTATACAGACCATCTGATGAATAATACATGATAAAAAGATAACATGTAGGTTAAATCAAAATCAATCCGGATAAGCAGCCCGGAATACCAAAGAAATATGCACAATAAACAGTCGCAAAATACATAAGATTATTATTATACAGAATAAAATATACTGACTTCAGTAAAATATAACATAGGCAACGAGTGTGAATGGCATTATTCATTTGTGAAAAAAAACAAAAAACATAACAGTATGACACGAAAAAGATACGCATCATACATATTCCAATTGATGATTTATAATATACAGTTTCATAGATTTTTTCGACATAGTATTAAAATCAAGGGGGCTTAGGTGATTTATTAAATGCGGAACCTGGTAGCCTATATGCTGCCGGCCATAAGCTGTTCGGAACTTCGGTATTACCCTAGTTTCATTGCGTAGAGAATAACGACATTTTGATTGGGGTGATTTAGCTGTGTAGAGCTTGTTCTTTTTTATATGCTGAAATATTCTATAATAGTACATTTGGTTAGCTTTTAGCAAATTGTGTATACGTATACGTATCTGTATATATGAAAACACAAGAAAGAAAAATAATCCTGATAATTGCTTTGATGCTCGGAATCAATCAACCGAACCTACGTTTGTGAACGCGCGGCCTTAGCCACTGAGCCACCAAAGAGGACCTTTGAACGACAATCTATTTATATCTACCACTGGTAAATGGTGCGTTCTTAGCATTACCAGCGAGATGGCGTGATGAGTGCGTTCAGTGTAGTTCAGCGCAAAGGTCTGCGCCCAGCTCGTCACGATGCACCGATGCGTGCTCAATTCCCACGCATGCTTTGCTCCGCGCAGGCAGGGGGCTTTATCCGCGAATTTATCCTGTGGTGGGGGAGAATCGCGCGCCTTTGGCTTTGATCGAATGATTGCGTTCAGTTGCCGAGCGGACACATATCACTTCGCTCACTGGACAGGCCCTGTTGTCGAAAAAAGCGTGCTAAACAAAACGAAGTAACTGGGACAGTTGTTAGTTTGCACTCATATCTGTACCGATGATTACGTTTTGTGCATTGTTTTTGTTTAAACGGCGCGTTGAGTGCCAATCTGTAAACATTGTTAGTTAGCTGTCATCCTGTGTGTGTTGTTTTCGTGCATTTTTTGTGCGTGAGCAGCACGCTGCACGTTTCGATGTGCTTGCCATTCTAAATGTTACATTCCAAGTTTTTGATCTCGCATTCATTGATTCGCCCTTGCGGTGAAACTGTGACTTTTTCTTGCTTTAGCAAAACAACGTACTGCTGCGTGGATGGATGGATGGATGAATGGATGGATGAATAAACTTTATTGAGACTTCCGGAACGTGCTTCATCTCGTAGCGGGCCGTTTTCATGTCCAAACAGAAAGACGAAGTCTTTCTACTGCATCGCGTCCGAAGAAAAAAAAGTAGGTTTACACAAGCCTTTCCACAGGACCAAAATAAAGTTCTTTTCCTGCTTCCTTCCTCGCACTCGTTGTGCAAGGCGCCCGCATTGGTGTCTGCGCAAGCAGGTGTTTTGTGAGTGGTGTTACCACGGACCTTAGCCTACGGGCTGGGGGGGGGGGGGGTAATTAACTTTTTTTTCACTCTTAGCCGTGCATGTCTTTGCCATATCTGGGGAAAGGGAATGGGGGGTGTGTGACTTACTCAGGGTGATTGGACTTCTAAGGCCTTCTGGTAAATGCAACGCACCCCTTCAACACCGGCTTGGCGTCTTTTCCGATGTTTCTCTAAATATCTATTTTTCTTTCTCCTTTAAATTACAGCTTTTTCTGTATTGTCTTCTCTTCCATTTACTTCCTTGTTTCCTGGCGGCAAGTGAAACTTTTTGAGGTTTTAAGTCAGATTTGGTTATAGTAATGGCGTGCTGCTGGCTTTGTGCAGACCTGCTCACATGTTCTGCCACGTTGTAGGCGCTGTTGCCGAACGAACAACCTTTTCCATGGAATCGAAGAAATTACCCATGAATCCCCCCGCAAGAAGTGGCGCACAGATGCAAGTACACATCCCCCCACAAAAAAATAAACATGACTCGTTCTCCAAGTACCACGTTAGTCATTGTGTGTATCCTGACAAGAATGCTCGAAACATATCACCACTCCTTGCACCCAGGCACCTCACTGGGACAATCGGAAATATGCACAAGGCCACGAAGATGACCACTGGGTACTTTCTGGTGGAGGTCAAGGGGGAAACTTCGTATGAGAAGTTCACGGACCTTGTAGCGTTTCAGGAGAAGCCAATAACCCTCGCCGCTGACCGAGCTATGAACACCGTCGAATAGGTCTTGTCAGACAACAACTTAGTGACAATTTAGTGGATCTTTCGAATGAGGTAGTTCTAGGTAGCGGATATCCGCGATGAACGACCATGTGATATATAAAGCGATAAGTATTCGTATAGTTCAATTCAGTATATTATGAAACAATTATTAGCGTAGACAACAATACAATGTTTTTTTTTTTCACATCGTCTAAGTTGTCAGTGTTTCGGAATTATGTATTTCGAATATAAGCAACACCAATGTTTTTTAGATGAGAACTCAGTTCGACAATATAACGTTTCATTTTTGAGCTTCCTGTTAGCAGTTATCTGCCGTTGTATGTGCCTGATTCTGTGTACTTTGTAACCAATACATGTTTGTTTTTAGTTGATGAATTCTGACCTAGAAAACAGTTTTTTTTTCGACAGGGTGGCACCATCAGTTTCTAGTTGAGGTATATTTCTGAAAGTGACGGTGCTAACTAGCAGGCATGTTCATGATCAGGAAATATTCATAAATTAGAGAGCCCAGATTAGAAGAAAACCCCTGCCACACGCAGGTGGTGGACCCTGTGAGTAGAGTCATGCTGGGTCCAAATGAGCCAGGCGAAATCTGCTTCCGTATACCGACAGTGATGCGTGGCTATTACAACCGGCCAAAAGAGACAGCGGAATTTTTTCGAAGGAAATGGCTGGTGCCGATGAGGTGAGTAGCAGTTTCAGGCACTATAAAGAGACACTAAACAGAAGCAATAACTCGGTATAAATTTATAAATTTTGATTAGTTATAAACTGCAATTGATCAGTATATGCCACTATCAAAAGTTCGTTATCAGCGGAGAAAAGCTCCGTATGTGACGTCAGAAATTTCAAAACGCATTTTTCGCATTTTTTCGACACTGGTATGAAAAAATTGGCTGAAATTTCTTGTGCCAGGTAATTGGCACCCGCAGGTGGCTACGTACTTCATTTTTAGTGATTGGAAGTTGCGTAGGAACTAGTAAACTCCTTCAAAATCCATGACGTCGTGGTGTTCGGTGCGAGGCCGAAAGTCGAGACTCCACCCGCATTTTTTTTCGCGCGTTTTCTTTAGGGATCCTTCATGTGCCGCGGATCCGTGTTTTAGGGTCGTGACAACTTCGAACATGGTTGCTTACTCTGGCTAAACCGGCTGCCATACTTCACGGGCCGCCATGTTGGTTCTGAGTGGTCGCTCATTTACATTAAAGGGAGCGTGGGTTTCGACAAGGTTTGGGTAGGTTTTTTTTTCCCTACAGCAAGTTCTGAAGGCTGAAGGGTTGTATTCTGAAGTTAGCCGCGGTTTTGTAGAAGAAGAAAGACATGTTCGTGGCTCTAGTTTGTTTAAAATACTGTTAAAACAGTTCATTTCTCCTACCTGTTAGACCCACCGCATCGGTGGAGTGAGGATATTTAGAGAGCCTTTATATGCGAGGGAGAGAACCTCGATGTCGCTGTCAATGGACTTCAATGCCTGCACGGCATTGCTAAAGCAAGTTCATCTCAGCACTGCAGACACCTTAAATGCCTTCTAGTGCAAAGCTCGAAACCGTGCTGTTTATATGGTGGTACCCATAAAACAGGGAAGGCAGATCAAACATCTGGGTAGCTCGCGAAGTTCTATGTCAACCGCATATCTCCGCTAGCTTGTTCCTCGTACCTGAAATGTTGCTTTTGTTCATAATATATTTTACTGCAGTAATTTTAGTTCCTTCGAACGAATCTGCACATTGGACTCCTTAAAATCCTTACAAGCTGTAAGCATTTCCCGAAAATAGTAAGGCACTCAATCATATTACACCAACCCTAACCCCACAAAAGCCTGCAGATTAGGCTAGAAGAAAACAAAGGGGAGCAACAAGGGACAAACTAAGTTTTTTCAGGTCATGTTTTATTGCAAACTGCATGCAACCGGCATGTGGCCTTAATTTCTTCAAACCATCCTTTATCCATTGCTAAGATCTCGTGTCCTTGCAGTGGGCCTACAATAAAGCAAGAAGACGAAAAGTCATACATGGCGCCGACCACGTCACAGAGTCCATACTTATTTTCTCTACAAGCACTAAATAAAAACTGAGTTTACGATATCAAAGCATCCGTGTGGCTGGTTATGAAACAAATGCAGCACATAGGGCATATTTGAGTTATGGGCCAACAACCAACTTGCTAAGTGCACATAAACTGCACCATTCATACCGACAGACAGACAGAAAATCAGACGGACACGAACAGTAAATCTGTCGCATTTTATGTTAAAGAGCAATCCTTTTTGTAATTATTGAGCGAGTTTCGGTGTGGTTGCGCGTGTCATTCAAGGGCAGAACGAATACTCCAAGGCAAGCTGCACAAAATTTAGTTCTGTTGCAACTGTGCGAGACTTCGAGAGTCTACAGAGAACGCGTTCGTCGGCTCGTCTGTCTACCTTTCCTAATGCCCTTCCACAGCGACCGAGGTGAAATTGCAGGAACACGAACATCTGCAAGCAAAAGAAGATATGAACACGAGCTTCTCTAGATGGTTCACGGGCCTGGTGTTTTCCGCAACGAATGCGGTGACGGCTTCGGAAATCGATGAAGCGCAGATAGTGAATGCGTGCAGGACCACTCATTCGACTAGTCATATCATTCGGATGGTGAACTGTGCTTCGACTACAGGAATAAACAAGCATACTAAACCAGCTTTCGCTCGCATAGCCCGGCGTAGCCGAACGAAGCCTGATTCATTTTTAAACTGTGCACGTTGTCGTGTTTTTTTTTTTCCTCAGACTGCTTTTCATCTCATGGCTAAGTCAGCCTTTTCAAGAAGTGTGCGGCAATATACTCAACCCACTCGCAATACAACGGGTACTCACCTCACAAACACGGGGAAGTGATCGGCTCCAAGCAGTCTCAGTTCACTTGTGTAATCTAGGTTTTCCGTTGGATAGGGCAAGTCGGAAAGTGGGGAAGTCTCATTGCGGCACGCAGCACCCTGGTATTTACACTTCAAGGTCATTGCAGGTGTGCTCAGCGCGGAGCTGGTGTCGTAGTGGAAGCTACGTGTACGGTGTAGCCAAACGTAGCTCATACCGCAGCTTGCTCGCCCGCGCCATCATGCAGCTGGTCAAGTGCGACGCAGCAGGAACGGCTGGCCGCAAGAACCAACATGGCGCTAGTTTCCATGAAAACCGGGACTGGCAACAATGTGTTTTAGCAGACGGCGGCAAGTCAAGACAAGTCAAGTTTATTAAATAATTCATTTGAGTTACAAGGTTAGTGGTGGGTCAAAGACTGACACCACCCTAAAACACGGAGACGCGTGCACATGAAGGCTCCCTAGTTATTTAGCTTACCAAGTGTCATGTCGCGGTAACAGTGGTGTTTACGCGGTTTTAGAAATGTACTTTATTATTGAGCGCAAATTAATTTAGCTGTTTAGTGGCCCGTGATGTCGATGTATATTTTCTTTGCAAAGCGGTGCCTCGACTATCAGTCCTCGCGTCACTTTAATATATCAAAACAGTGGCCTACATGTTGGAGTTGTCGCCGATTTCTCTATAGTAAGAGGATGGCGTCTGTTTATGAAAAGTGTTTAATGATTTCAAGTACATCGCACTCAACTATGACAGAGCAGTGAGTCATCCCAGATGTACAGTAAACATACAAATACTGTCTAAAGCACAAAAAGCATCGCCCTGTAGGTGAACAGTCATTCGATCGTGCGATCCTGGCCTGTGTTATATTGCTCCAAAGGTGGATTAATCAGTTTTTAAAAACTCAGCAGCCAATTTCTAATCAGTTAGCTCTATCTAAAAAACCACAGCGCATATGTCCGTCACTTTCGAAGGACAGTCATGCTCGTTTGTTTTTTCACTTGAACCGTTAGTATGTTTTCTCGGATAACTCAACCACGCGCAATAAGAGGTAAAGGTTCGTCATAATACCTAAAACACTGTTTCGTGAAGGAGCAATCTTGCGATCTCTAGAGAAAGATTAGGCCATTCATGTTTATGACCAAAAACTTGTGCCACAAAGATGGGTCATTACTCAGTTATCCAAAATGCGCGAGAGGTGCTTAACATGTATATTTAAAAACTCATAGTGCTCTTTCTCCGATTTTTTTCAGGTGACATTGGTTATTACGACGAGGACGGGCGTTTCTATTTCGTCCAGAGGCTGAAAGAGATGATAAAATGCATGGACAACCAAGTTGTTCCTGCTGAGCTTGAGCAATTGCTGCTTCAGGAGCACTCCGTAGACATTGCCGAAGTGACAGTGGTGGGGCTACCGCACCCTTTATACAGAGAAGCACCAGCGGCTGCGGTAGTGCCCCGGGGCCAATACATGTGTCACAAGGCCGCGGGGCCCTTGGCTGATAAGATGAAGGCTACCATCACAGGTACGGTTCCGCTTTTATGCCAATAGTGTTTCTTTATATATTTTGAATACTGCTCGCCTCTTTCCGAGACCATAGTAGATGAGCATACAAGTTTGACATACAGCTACAAAAATTAAATCGAGACTCGACGAATTTCTGTCGTCGTGTTCATGTCTTGTATGTATGTATGTATATGTATGTATGTATGTATGTATGTATGTATGTATGTATGTATGTATGTATGTATGTATGTATGTATGTATGTATTTAAGTGTGTATGTATCTATGTATGTATGTATGTATGTATGTATATACGTATGTATGTAATGTATGTATGTATGTATGTATGTATGTATGTATGTATGTATGTATGTATGTATGTATGTATGTATGTATGTATGTATGTATGTATGTATGTATGTGCGTATGTACATACGTAGGTAGGTAGGTAGGTAATACATGTAGGTAGCTAAGACAGGTAGGTAGGTAAAGCCACGAACAAAAATAAATTGGTCGAAGGAGTTTGCGACCGGCGCTGTTGAGACTTCAATCTGTGACTCCTAACTCCGCAGCCTACCGCTTTCGAAAGCTCTGCCACGTGCCACTGGTTACTTGGAATGGTAACGGTGAGCATTTACCGCTGCTGGTACGCAGATCTCGGAAGCGCTTCGGCATGTTCAGTACCACCCTCCAGGTGGTGCTAAGGATGCGCTTTAAAGCAACGCTACTAGATCTTGTTTCAGCTGTTTTTGAAAGGTCCATGGAAGAGAAACCCATTTTTGTACCAATTCGCACTGTGCGACGCCGAACAAGCAATGCTTGGAACGCCATACGCCGAAGGCGGCGTTGAGGGACACCCCACGCGTCGCAATGTCCAGTGAGGAGGCGCTGGCGTAGTCATCATCCGCTGATCAATCAGGAAGAAGTAATAACTGTTCCAGCTGTATATGTGCACGTGTTCTGTGTATACCTGTGCATTCTTATCAAGCGTCATTCTTTGAGATTGAGCTGCGGGCTGGCCCCGCCGCGGTGGTCTAGTGGCTAAGGTACTCGGCTGCTGACCCGCAGGCCGCGGGTTCAAATCCCGGCTGCGACGGCTGCATTTCCGATGGAGGCGGTAATGTCGTAGGCCCGTGTGCTCAGATTTGGGTGCACGTTAAAGAACCCCAGGTGGTCAAAATTTTCGGAGCCCTCCGCTACGGCGTCTCTCATAATCATATGGTGGTTTTGGAACGTTAAACCGCACAAATCAGTCAATCAATGAGCTGCGGGCTGAGAGTGTTGCCCTGACCAAGCATTAATAATGGCGTCCCACTAGTCTGTATGCTGATCAAGGTTCTTCAAAGAATGGTTCCGGCTACAACGCAGAGGCCAAAACAATGTACGTTTACACAGAGTTGTTTACCAAGAGGGTCCTTACAAAACCTTGATTTACCTCATGATTTTATTCCTAGCTTTCGGCTTGGTAGGGGGCTGGTGTATCTCAGATATCATGAGATCTTTTACACCAGCGACATTACGGCAGGTGGTGTTCCACGTACTAAATATTTCCAGGTTTTGTTTAACAATGTCAATTTCTAGCGCAGTTCAGTTCCGGCTAAGTATTTCTCATGTCTCTGTTGAGTTACCTGTATTGCTAGCTAAGGGTAGCACTTAAGACAAGTTTTGTCTGAAGATGTAGACACCTGCGAATGCACCCGCTTACAAAAAGTACCAAAAAAAACATCCATAATAGCAGGTCGAGTGGTGTGCAAAGAAGATTTGCCTCAGATGAGTTGTCAGTGTAATTTGCAGCGTAAATAAATTGTACATGGCTGTAAATAAATTACAGCCAAGTTCTTTCGAGGATCCCTTCTCTTGTAATATTATTTCACCATGATTAGAGTGTCGTTCTCACTTTCCGAAAAGTACTAAGTCCGGACGTCCTCAATAGCTGCTATATTAGTGGGCATACTGTGGAATATATGATATTCTAAATGTACACTAGAGGGAACTCTGACGCTAGTGTATATGTTAGCTGCAAGGCATGGTACTTAAGCCAGCAAGGGAATGATGAGTAGTACAGAAATTTGTATAATCGTTGTTCTATCGGCTCCGTTTGACTTCGCGTGGCATGGAGCCAATTTGTAACAGGGCGACCATCGGAAAATGTGCAGCAGTTGCAATTCACTGAAGTTCACATCATGAAGGTCATGAAGTTCAGAACCAATTGCTCTTTTACTTCAAACACAAACAAACTAGAACAATAAACATAGCCGCCAGTGCGCTCGAAGCTCGCAGGCATGAAGACTAGGCAAATTAGTGTACATGCCGTCATTCTCTTGGTGGTGGAACGATAACAGCGCCAGAGTCCCTCTAGTTAGTTTCAGGAAGTTATGCTTCGGAAGATTTCGTTCTATTATAAAAGTACGTGAATCTTGTGCCCTCCTAATGTATTGAACTTAAAACCTGTGTGTGTCTCCTGGCCAGAGAGAAAGACGTACAGAAGCAATGGAGGTTACAGTTACGAATGCGAGTGATTGGAGGAAAAGTCGTGGTAGATCAAAAATGTTGCAGTGTTTTATTAGTTTATATTTGCTGCGGCTAAGCTATATTTGGTACACCTGAGCAATTCTGCCCAATCTTTTCGCAGAAAAACTGGCTATCCACAAGCACCTTTACGGAGGCGTCTTTCTGTTCGACTCCTTGCCGAAGACAGAAAAGGCAAAAGTAAACCGAAGAGCAATAGTGGAACAGTGTGCTCATAAAGTAAGTTTGTAATAAATAAAGAAGTTACAGTCTTTCAAACACACGTGTTCAAATTTTCATGGTGTTTCCTTTTCTAAGGAGATTATACTGCTGGCTTATAGTGTAGGGCGCATAGTCGTTGCTCAAACTCCGAGCACTTTCTTACAAATTTATCGAACTGGTGAAGACAGAGCAAGGATGTATAGAATATATGATAAACAGTTATGTGATTATTTTTCTAAAGTCCAAGGAGCCGCACAGTATGTGGATGCAATCAACACCAGTTAAGTATTTTCCGCCTCGTCGTGGCCCACACGTGTCTCTCGGAGAGGTGGCATATTTATTTATTTTATTTATTTATTTAGGTACCCCAAGGGCCCAAATGGGCATTACATAGGGGGGGGGGGGGGGAATGGGTTTAAAGCCGACACAACGTACAATATTGTTAAAAGAAAGAATCAACACAACAAAAGTGACATTACAATATCATAAAGGCAGCAAAAGTACACAATTGCAAAGTACAGCGTGAAACATATAAAAAAATTGCCCGCAGCTTCCCTCGGGCGAACACTGAGGAGGATGCGGAGCATATAATTGGTTAACGGGGTGTTAAAGTGCGACTTACTTGGGTCGATGGCTAAATTGGTTAACGTGGTTGTGAAATGGGGTGTTAAATTGCGACTTACTTGGGTCGATGGCTAAATTGGTTAACGTGGTTGTAGGAGGGGGTGTTAAATGAGTGAACACGTACACACGTATGCGAAAGGGCGGCGCTGGTCGAAGGGACGTCGATCATTGTGTTTGTGGATTCGTTGGAATTCATTTCACCGCGACCTTGGACGTCGACGCGCCGTACAAACCAACCGACGAGCGGCAACTGAGCGAGCGAGCGCCGACCTTGAGTATATATACAGCACGACGGCGCATGCACTGTCAGCTGTTGAATGTTCTCGAAGCGCGACGCCACATGCGCGTCCACTGGAGAATCAGGAGAATTGTAGATGTCGAACGCGGTGTGTAGAGGAGGAAGGGTGCACAGATGGTGGAGGAGTGAAGCGCGCGCGGTGTGTAGAGGAGGAAGGGATGCACAGATGGTGGAAGAGTGGGCGACGGCGCGACGGCGCATGCGCGCGCGTCAGCTGTCGAATGTTCGAGAAGCGGTGCGGACGGCGCACTACAAGGCGCGAGTATAAGATGCTCCGCATCTAAAAGTGTAAATGTGACAGAAAATCTGGTATTTGGAAGGCAGGAACACACATTTACAGCCTAGAAAAGATGAGCATGTTGAAGACAAGTTACAGGGTATTTTGATTAGCTAGAAAAGCGAGGAGTGCGGTTTGAAAAGAAGAGGTGTCTGTTTGGTTCACTAGGCTACTAGGTAAAGAATTCCATTCATTGATTGCCAGAACAAGGGGTGAGTTCTGATATTTGTTTGTTCGGGCAAAAATTGGGCCAACTTTGTGAGCGTGGTCAGCGCGTGCGGACGTATGGGGTGCCGGGAGTATAAATTTGCGAGCGAATGGTGTTGGATGATGGTACAGTGTGTGAAAAAAAATTAATCTTGACAACTGCCTGCGTTGGGTGAGAGGGGGGAGATTAAGTTCATCCTTCAAGGCAGATACACTCTGGTATCTTGAGTACGATGACAGAATGAAGCGCGCGGCCTTGTTCTGTACGGATTCAAGCATGTTAGTCAGACACATCTGAAGTGGATGCCAGATGATTTGCGCGTATTCTAGTGAAGAGCGGATAAGAGCATTATACGCGTGAAGTCGTGTCTCTGAATTAGCTAAATAAAGGTGACGCTTCAGCAGGCCGAGCTTTTTACACGCCTTCGATGTGATTTTTTTTATATGGGGGGCCCAGCTTAAATCGGAGGTGAATGTAACTCCCAGATATTTGAAAGATGAAACTGTTTCTATTTTGGCATTATCTATTAAGTAATTATAAGTTTCGGATCTTGTCCTAGAAGAAAATTGCACATACTTAGTTTTTTCTACGTTTATTTTCATCAGCCATTTTTCGCACCATTCAGTCACAAAGCGAGATGTTGCGTTGTGCTTGCGTTCAAGCATAATCATCATTAATATAGTTAGAGCAGTAGCGCTGGTAGTGCCGCCCAGCGGCGAGGCTAGGTGACCGCACAGAGATGATTCGGGGCTCTCTTTGGCGAGGGACGGCTGACGCGATTGGTCGTCTTTTCACGGGTATTCGCGGGATCCGAAAACTGTGGGCCGTGTCCCGTAGGTGCCTTGTGGTGATTCGATCATTGGGGATGGCATCTTCGCGTAACCTTCTGTTAGTTATTCTGTTTGAGTGTCTTATTGGGATTATTGTATAAGGTTGTTTCTAGCGTGTCACCAGTGAGGTTTTCGATCGGCTGGCGATATTGTTGTTTGTAACGGTTGTTGAATAAATGTTCACGATGTATGGATTGATTATAGTGCATCTCTCTGTGCGTGCGTTTCAAGAGCGGCACTCTGGTCCGCTACTCCACAACAAATATTTTAATAATGCTATATTATAGTATTGCTAAACAAAAAAAATGAGGACCCTTAGCTTCACCTTTCAAAGTTAAACGCGATCGTGGATCTGGCCCTTAGTGCGCCCTTCAACTGCAAAGGGCATACCTGATAATGTTTTGTTACATACACACACACGCACACAGTAGATTGTACCAGCGCGCGCGCGCGAATGTAACATACAATTTTTTTTATCTAAAGCAAGATTTGCAAAGCCTCTAAAATACATGTCGCACGCTTGCCATCTTGGAGACCATAAAGAGTCTCACAATGCCTCACAGATGGCAGCACATTATCTAGCGTTTGCCATTTGCTTGATCAATGCCTCTGGAAAGTAATGATAGGTTTTCCGCGAGATCGACATAGTTTTCTATTTTTACAGCTATTTGAAAGTTCCGGTGTGTTTTTAGCGTTGATGGCTCCACTATCTCGGCCTTTTTCTACATAACTTGAGGCCTCCCAAAGGCGCGTACAAATTGCCAAATGAGCTTGTTTTCGTCATGACACCTGCCGAACAAAATGCGTTCACCTCATGATCACCAGCGCGCGTGCTAAACACTGGAACACAAAGCGTACTTTTTTCCTTTAATCCATGAAATCATCACCAGTAATGGTGAACTATAAGCGTACGTTGTCATGGCTGCTAACGGCACGCCATTCATATACACCATATACTATTTGGCAGTCTTCAGAGCTCAGCCTCTTTAGCGTATTTTAGTCATCAGTAGCGAGATGGCGCGACGTGTTCGCGTCGCGGGAGCTAAAGTCGTCGCTTTTCGCGTTTCGTTGAGCGCCGTCTCCGAGGCGCATGGTCTCTCCTGCGCGCACGCTTACCAGACGCGTTATTCCAAAGGGCACAAAGGTCAGTTCTCTTGCTTCCACAGCTGCCTTTACGGAAAGCAAACGCTGCTCATAAAGGAATGTGCAAGAATTGTGGCAGTTGTTCACGCTCGTCTTGTGTATCTTGTGCGTTCGTTTAGTGCGCCTTTCTGATTGAAACAGCCCGAATTAAGGGTCAAGCTGTGTCAGTAGATATTCCGCGTTCGTCCTGTGCATGCCCATTTTGTGCGTGCTTTCTGCTTGAGGTGCGTGCGGTACGTTTCGAGATGCTTGGTTTTCTTCGCGTGATTTCGCAATTCGTTGCTCTAGCATTAATTCTTTCACTCCTGTGGCTAAACTATGCACAATTAGCGCCCAACTACCTGCGTGGAAACATATTTCACTTTCGTGTTATCATCGTCATCATCATCATTATCATGAGCCTGACTACGTCCACTGCAGGACAAAAGCTTCTGCCATGTTCTGCCAGTAAACTCGCTCATGTGCTTGCTGCTGCCATTTTATACCCATAAACTTCTTAATCTCATGTGCCCACCTAACTTTCTGTCTCCCTCTAATACGCTTGCCTTCGTAACCAGCGGTTATCCTGTCGACGCGCTATAGCCCGGCCCATGTCCATTTCCAGTTCTTGCATTCAACGATGATTTCTTTAACCCCGGTTTGTTCCCTGATCCAGCCTGCTTTCTTCTCGTCTCTTACGATTACACATTCCATTTTTCTTTCGATTGCTCGCTGCGTCGTCCTCATTTTAGGCGAAACCCTCTTTGTAAGTCTCCAGGTCTCTCCTCTGATGCCGAGTACCGGCAAGATTCAGTTGGTATATGCTATAAAATATCATCATCAAACGCCACAAGCCTGAAACAAGCACGTGCTACTTCACTTCTAATAAACCGTATTCGATCAAAGCAGTCCCCGATCTCGATCGTCTTAATATATTCCTACCTCTTGAGGGATAATGGTAATCTACCTGTCGTAATTTGAGAGTGCTAGTCAGATGTGCTTCGCTCCATTCTAGTTACTTAAACTCTGGTTCGGCTCCGCGGTTATAACCTTTCCTAAGTAGACATAGTGTGTAAGAACTTCTGGTACACAATTACCTATCTTGAAACGCAATTCTCTTCCGAGGTTGTTGTACATTATTTTTGTTTTCTGCAGATTATCTTTTAGACCTACCTTTTTGCTCTCCTTATCTAACTCTGTGATTACTCGTCCTCTGAGTTACCCTTCCCAATCGAGGCCCCTGAAAATCTCCTGTAAGCACGCGGTAAATAGAATTGGGGTGATTTTAACTCAATGATTTACACCCTTCTTGATTGATACTCTGTTGCTTTCAATAAAAAGCACTGTTGTACCAAAGCTCGCGTTATATCAATGCCTACAAAGAGAAACCAGCCACGTTTTCTTTTTGCCAGATTGCGCAGACATGGTGATTTTTCTAAGTGAACGTTCGTTCCAAAAATAAAAAAAACAGTCGTTATATGGCACTTGCTCACGTATTTCATTTTGTCACACTGTGCCTGCTCAAATAGTTCAAGATGAATATGTTTTATCAAAGCTAAATTACAGTTGCGCTTATACTATAGTCGGTGACTTCAACGTTAACATTAGATAATTTTAGTTCAGCACGTGCAACGGCCTAGCACACGCAAAGCGAGAGAGGGAGATAGACTGCGCATGCGCTGAACCTAAGAGAGATGCATGTGTTCGTGCACGCTAGATTGTGACGATTGCGTGTACCAACGTTGCACCTGCTACGGCCATTGCGTACCTTTCTGGCGGCTCTCGTGAGATCTCGTACTGCCGAAATGAAACAGACGAGATGACTGATACTGACATTACGATTGCCAAGAATGTCAGTGAGCAGTTTGGCGGATTTGGAACGCAAATAAGTAAGCTGAAGCCAGTAGAAGAACAGGTTCAGTGAATCGTGATAACCGCTGGGCCGGAGCACAACGCTGAACGACCAGACAACGTTATTAACGAAGCAGTAACTGAATCAGTTGGTGACGCGAAGCACACCACCGGAATTGTGGGCGGTGTACGGGACGTCGTGTGTGTGATCCCTTTGAACTGTGGTGGTTGCTGGATGTTCTATTCAGAAGATGTCGGAATGATCGTCTGCAAAAGCATTTCAACTGTTAAAAAGTAAAGGTCTGGTTTAGTCGTGCATTTAGCGTGCATGTAGGTGCACGTTTGTGTCCCAAGAAGCTCAAATGATTTTTAGTGCACACGGTGCCCTCAACAAAGCAGTATTCACGGCACGTGAAGGCTGGCGCGTAAAGACATCGCTGTCAATGAGGCTATTCTTGTGTTTAGCGTTTAGCGATACCAGCTCGGTTCTCTTTTTTGTTCTCTCGTGGTCTTGAAAAGTTCTGAAGCATCTAGTATACGTAAATTGGCAGTAAGCGATCGTCTTTGCCATTTATGTCTCATGCGCTGTTAGTTTACTTAGCCTCAACACATCAAACCACCACTCGTCTTCAGAAAACATCGATTTGTCTTATATGCCTCGACTCTTGCGTTGCGTTAACTTATATCGAGTTTTTCAGCCTCTTCCTTTTTAACGAGATTGCGTGAAGCAACACTAAAAGGCAAGTCTGTTGAAGCACAGGCGTAGTACACGCTTTGGGTGTTGCGCATGGTAAACTAATGCTGTTGGAGGCAGCCCTAAACATATCCTACAGAGCTCACAGCACATTGAAGACGTACAGCCTTGCGTACAGTAAACTTAAATTCTCTATTATGGATCTTAGGACCTAGCTTTGCCCACTAATCATAAGTTACTTCGAGGAGATTCATGGATCTGCCCCCCCTCCTAAGCCGGCGTTATGATTGAGTAGTATCTGTGCTTTTTGGAACAAACTCGGAAACAATTGACAATTTTTCGCGTCAATAAAACTCATACAACAGTTTGCGGATTTCAATAAGCTAGGCTGTTTGATAGCCAATCGTGCGTGACAGAAAACACCTGATGTAATCACACGAACGCTATTAGTGGCGTTTCGTTCACAGCGTCTAGACACACCGTTGTGATTAAGGTCATCTGTTATTCCTCTCCGACAAAATAAGATGTTTCAGGAGCTTTCGTTCGTCCTCTAAGCCTTGAGACATTCGTAAATGCATCCACAGATTTCGTGTTGTGACTGAAGTACCGCTGGAAATGGTTGCGAAGGGATACTTCAGTGAAATATGTATGTAATCACATCAAGAAGAAAGCGAAAATGATGGTCATGTAATGGTTGTCATAGTATGCATCGTGGATAGGTGAACGCATCTTGGGATTGCGAATGTGGTGAACTTGACACCCATTCTACGGTGTGTCATTAGTCGTCCCGCCACCTTCTTCCCCTTGGATGGTTTTTCCGGTACTGCGAATGAAAATAGAAAAACGCCATCACAATGTGTACAACGGACTTTCTAAAAGGGAGAGCATGCCAAATTATATCTAGTTATCTCAAATGGTACGCTTGAGATACATTGCTGCAATTCTACTTGATTTCAGAACAAACTGTAAGATTTATGTTCTTTTAATAGGCAGACGAATGACCTCTGAAAATGAAAAACTCACCAAGTCACCACACACCTCTCAACCTCGAAGGCGCCTATACGGCTGAGTCGAATGTTTAAGTTGTTCAGGAGACTGCTGATGCTACAGGCACTAAGTCACAGCATATCTCGTGGGCAGGGAATGTGTCTTCACTAATTTCTTACCGAGTTTGTGACGAGGGTATATAGGAAAAAAAGAAGTGGAGCTCACGCACACTCGCTAACATTTTCGCGAGCCAGACTCACGAAAACTCCCTCTCACAAAAAAAAAATCACGGCATGTTCAAGGAGTGAATGATGATGACTGGGGCGAAGCATTGGAGGGTTTTATCGCTAAACCGTAAATACCCACCAATATCACCCACTTCACCATCAAAGACGTGACAAACACTGTATCTATTTATAAAAAAATATTATTGGTAAGAGGTAGCTACACTTCGCTTAAAGTTCCCCTTCATTAAAACGACTTTATGGTCGGTCAAGTGGTGAATTGGTGATGGGGCGAAGTGAGATGTTTGCAAGGATGAAGTAGTGGACTTTCCAAAGGTGGAACTATAGGTGGTCACGAACGAACAAGGGATGGACACAGTGAGACAATTTATGGTACTTTAACGTGCACCTACATACAGTTACACGACCATTTTGCATGCTTATTGACTGCTTCTCAACAGTGTTTTATGGTTGGTGAAATGGCGGATCGGTGATGGGGCGTAGTGGAATTTCGGCAAGGACGAAGTAGTAAGTAGTCGGTAAAGGTGGAAGTATAGGCGGTCACGTATATACATACAAGGTATAGACAAACGCACGCCTTTAGGAGGCTCTTTGACTGGACTCACCCGGAATCATACTCATAAGAACTATATTTCATTCGTACTCACTCAAAGACTCATGGCTCAATCGGCGTCTGAATGAGTACGAGGGAGTCGAATCAAGAGTCGGTCAGTCCAGAATTCAAATGTTAGATCTAGGTGTCAATGCTTTTTAGAACAAATATCTCGTGTAGTCGGCGCTCTTCTTGAAGCTCATTGTTATAGTACCTGAGAATACGAGTGAAGAGTGATTGCAAACGAGTGAAGTCATTGTCTTGAAAAAATGACAATTGTATTTGTCAAGAGCGTCCTTGGAACAGTTGGCGGGTAAGTCTAGGTATACTCCCTTACGTAATTTACGCTTCTGATCAATGAACATAAAAGAACGTGTAAACAATACTGAATTGTAATGCGTGTGAGTGTACATAATTGTAAACGTGAATATGGGTAAGGCAGATAATATTGCTGAAGGTAAGTTTATAGGATCATAGATGGACCAAAATAGGTGGAACTCAGTCAGACTCAATTAAGAGATATACTCTGCGCCTTTGACACAATGGGAATCAGATTCAACAAAATTTTCGTGAGCTGGACTCCCTCTCACGAAAATGTTTTTCCACTGGACTCATGCGTTTCATCTTCCGCCGGACTCATTCAGGCTACAACTTAGCAAAACGTCACTCACCCGGACACACTCGCATTCCAACTCACGGTGTAATCTGAGCCTAAGAGAGTGGACTCAAAAGTGAGTTCGCCTAGGTATGGTGAAGAGGTGTTGCATTTCTTATCAGTTTTTAGTGCCCTTCGTTTTACCTCAGCACGCCAGATAATTTACATATACAGTTCGTATAAAATATCAGTCATAATTATATAATGCAATTCGTAGCATCTTAATCATTTTAGTGCATAGAAAGCAAAAGTGTATGAGTACATGAGCCTCGATTAGCAAACATAATTTCTGTTAAGAGAGAATGTGCGAACTTCTTTTCAAAAGACACGACTTTTACCTTGATGTAAGGAGTTCAGCGTTCGGTGCGTGAGGTTTTTTTTTGTTTTCATTATTACGCTGCTTTCTTTGATCATGTAGTGCAAGTGAGGAGTATTGCTGCCTGTTTTAGAAAGACGCATTGCGAAGTACATTGAGCTCAGAAGCAGTCACAAGGTATGTCAGTGGTTCTTAGTAGAAGTTCACAAGGAACATTCGAGCACCAGAATGGGGCGTGTGGTGTTTGTCAGTAGTTTATAAAGCATTATTTAGACTCATATGATAAGAAAAAATAAAAGAAACCAATGGTCAGTGTGTATATCACTAGCGCTTCCGCAAGTTTAACACCCGAAGGGAAAAGCTTAGCCCATACCCTACCATATGCCCAAACATACGTGGCGTCTATTGACGTTTACGCAATTATTATAGTGACAGCTCTCTTTCTCCCGGTAGAAACGTAGAAAGCGAATTTGCCCATGGATTTGATGCCGAAGCTCAGCCGATGCCTATTTTCTATTCCTTGTACTCACAGGTGCGTCGTCATAGCAACGCACATGCG
Source organism: Rhipicephalus microplus (assembly GCF_043290135.1). Taxonomy (NCBI): domain Eukaryota; kingdom Metazoa; phylum Arthropoda; class Arachnida; order Ixodida; family Ixodidae; genus Rhipicephalus; species Rhipicephalus microplus. The sequence goes on from NC_134706.1 coordinate 73,820,349, forward strand.
TAGTGTCTGTTTTTTTTTTCTCTCTGAATATACTAACTCTGCAGTCAGCAAGACCTGGGCACTTGTCACATGACAGCCTCGCTATAAATAAGGAGAAAAGTCTTGACAGCGAGTCACTGTTTGCTACACGGGACGCCACCGTATCATACATTAGGGCCAAACTATGCAGCGTTTCTGATGGTGTTTTCCCGGTGTTTCGTACATGCCGATCTCTGTCGGCATCAACGCTACCGATAACGATAGCCAAAACGTGCCTTTCAGGACGACTCAGACATATGCAGCGTCGGAGACGACGCCAAACGTGGTTTGATGAACGGAGAACCAATCAGCGCGTGGCCGGCAGCGACTTCCGCTGTCTCAGATCTATTACGTCGTCACTGTGGTCTGTGTGACCCACAAGTTCTCGAAATATGCTTGTATTTGAATTAGCTAGTTCCTCAGAAAATCGGCAGCAGACGCTCGGAATTTTTTAGAACTGTTTCTGCGCGTTATCCTTAGGTTCATCACTAGTCTTAGTAGGCCTGTAGGTTTTGGCAGAAAATATGGCCTCAAAAGTTAGAGACAACTTCTAAGCTCAGAAAATATATGTGACAAGTTTGTGGTTATTTCTTTCGAAACAGATGGCGTTACAAATAAAATCTGCAAAAAAATTACCGTTCGAAGGCACTTTGACTTGTTTTCTTTACCAAATAATGAAAAATTAGACATAAACACTCTAACGAGGAGCATTGCTTGTTGGTCCACTGATGGACGCTGACACTGCTTTGTGAGGACACAAGGTCATTTCCTTTGGTCACATTGTGTGACGCTGGGCCTGTGCTGGTCTCAGCATTTTCCATCTGGTTGGTCACCTTCTTTGGCACCTTTTGTAGAGTGTCTAGAAATAATACTGTCTAGCGTGCTAAGCACGCGGATTCCGCACGAGAAAGGGTGGCCCCGCATGTGATGACTGCACGCAGATGCCACAAGCAACGCTGCGTGTCGAGTGGGTGCACGAACGCGCAAAATTTCTCTCATTCTGTTGCTTCCGGAGCCTCGCCACGTGTAAAATCAATGTGTGACAGCTATCATCTGTTATACTATGAAGTTCGATGACAACAGATGTAGGCTGAAACATCTGAGATGTTAATATCTAAGCAGCAACGCGAAGAAAGGACGTGTTTTGTGCCACTGTGACGAAGCAGTTATCGGTCGAACAAGAAAAAGTTGTCTTGTTCCCTGAACCAACGGATCCAGCACGGTTTCCTGAATGAAAAAGTAGGATAAAGAGGGCAGACAGAGGGCCTACGCTGGACGCGGTTGTGTGCGAAATACATTTTCATAATGACTATATCGAACTATCTTTTCTGATTGGGGTGACCGTTGTTGCGAACGAAATTGCCGTTTAGGCAAAACTTCAAGTATCAATCTTTAAATAAATTGAAAATATCGCCTCAAATTTCAGTAACGCCTTTTTTTCCCCATTTTAACGTCAGACTTCCTTTGCAAAATTGTATCGAGTATTGTTTGCGGCGAGTGTCAGATTGTTCATTGGCATGTTATAAATTACTTTTACTTGATCCTACTTGAAAGCAAGCTAAGAGGTAAAGGTTTTTCGGTATTCTGTGGTAAATCTTGCTCTCAAAAAGAAAGCATAGTTTTAAAATAACTGGTGGCTATACTGGCAATGGTCTTTAGGAATAATTTCTTTGTGCACTGCCGCCACTTTGAGAATGAATCTATCTATCTATCTATCTATCTATCTATCTATCTATCTATCTATCTATCTATCTATCTGTCTATCTATCTATCTATCTATCTATATATTTATCTATCTTTTTATCGATCAATCCATCTATCTACCTATCAATCTGTCTATCTATATATCTATATACCAATCTATCAAATCACCTACTTCTGGGTGCTCTCACAATCACCCTCTTGGGGTAAACCAAAATTAGTGTGGGCGGGTAAGATGGTTTGATTAATATGACTCGCTAATACTGACACGAATAATGTCACAATCCCGTCACGTGCGCAATCAAACTCTTCTCACCACACCTCCTTTTTAATGCGTGAGCGTTAAGAAAAAGCTAACAATTTCAACGTTGCCCCTACTTATGCAAATAATAATTGTATCTGTCCCAGACGAGGAATCGAAGCCAAGCATTCTACGTGGCAATCAAGTATACCACCACAGAGCCATGCTTGGTCTCCGAAATACTTTGCAAAAAGAGCCTTATTTTCGTGAAACGCCAATCCTGGTTTTAGTGTTGGCTATCCAATTACTGGCATATACTTAGCGCCTTTTCAAAATATTTCGTCTCATAAAAAATACAACAGAGTCACCTTCTATCCGCATGCTTTGCGCAGCATTGATTCCCAAGTTACGTGGGATCTGCTTTTTTTGTGGTCGGTATCGAATGGCGAAATGAATGTCACGAAATAATCTTCATTTGGTATTGCAAAGTGCCAATACTATGAAAGCAATCGAGTACTTCTTATACATTAAAGCATTTAAAAAATGACTCTGAAAAAAAACTGAAAAAAATTTGCTCCGTTTCTGCATGTTACACTGCAAATATCGTCAAAAGAGGACAGTCTTTCGTCTGCAGTGAGTGACTAAAACGTTTATTTGATGTTCTGCGCAAGAAAATCAGTTAGTGGTTTTCTGAAGGCACTGCGTTAGAGTGCCTCGAGCGTTCAAGGGAGGCGAACGAGTGCATCAAGTCACGTCCCACGAGAGACATGAGTGCTATCTGGCAGTTATCTTAGAAAACGAAGCGCGCGTGCCCTGTGCGCCCATCTCGGAGGTGATAAAGTGTAGAAAGCAAGGCGATTGGTAGGTGCCACCACCGCGTCGTCTTAGCAAAGCGTTGGAAACACTCGCCTTTTCGTGCAAGCGTTACATAGTCAGTGCAACGTGATAAACGCTACTATCCTTAAAATTACTGATCTATGCCTTTTCTAGTAACAGTCACAAATACAGAATATTGACGTGTTGGTATGGTGCCTCATATCTGCGCAATAATTGCTTTTTAATTGACAATTGCACAAGTAATAACGCTGAATATTGAGCAATATTGGCGGGCGCTGCAAAAGGGGTCGGCCGTTTGGAGTACCGTTTGGCCACTTTGGTGCCGTTTAAAATACCGTTAGGACGGACAAACAGACAAGTGTACAGACAGACAGACCAAAATTTTCGGTTGCGTTGAAAGTCCTCAAGAAAGACTATCGTCTTTAGTAAAAGTTGGCCTCACGTGGCTTGGCCTCCTGAAAGCATCGCATTGCTTACGGAGCGCAAGGATTGAACGCTAAAGTGCCAACCACTGGCACGCGTATGCACGCGCCTACGCGTCAAAAGCGTTTAGTCGCGCCTGTGGAGGGAAAGGGCGCGCGACCACTGGCACGCGTCCACCACGTTGCCGCCCACGCGTCCAAGGCCGATGCACAATGTTGCTTGAACTTTTGGCTTAGAACTGTCCAAGTTCAGCACAGAACGGCACGTTCCTAACTGGAGTGAGTTTATATGTTTTAGAGGATAAGAACACGTTAAAAAATTGATAGTGCTTCACCCACCACAATTTAGACTATTTTAGAAGTAATTGACATTCCAGCGCCCAAACTAACCACAGCGGTATGACCAGAAATCAACATCGGTGCGTGCGCCACTCCCGCGAATGAACATTCGCGTCTAGCATACTGTACGTCTATTATAGGCATGTGCAGAGTTCTCCTTAAGGAGGGGGGAGGCAAAAGTTTGTCACAGTGCCCCCCTCCATGTAGGGGATGACTTAGCGCCCCTACATGGCTCTAAGTCATTATTTTAATATATGTAACTATATTATGTTATGTTATATTATGTTAATATATGGAGTTGACATTGAGCTCCCCCCCTCCTCTCTTGGGTAAATGAGGGGGCGGCTGCCCTCCTGATCAGGTTTACAAACCACCGGGTTTCTATACCTGCACTACCAAATTTATTAACAATATCTTGAATATGCTGGTACCTTCAGTATATTTACACAACCTATTTTATAGCACTCAACTTAATAATCACGCCTGAATTTTTAAGACCTGACAGATTAGGTCAGTCATAAGACTACAATTGAGGCCAGAGTAGCAGGCTTTCTGTTGATGTGTGTGTTCGAAATATTCTCTAAAGCAACAAAACACCCCCGGCTCTTATTGATACAACAGATATTTGTCATAGGATAGGAACCAAATATTGCGTTGAATGCCTTTGGGCAATTTTTATAGTCGAAATGGGCTCTAATGCAACTAACTGTGCCCGACACTTCATGATGTGACAGATATTGATCATAATATTGCAAATGAACCTTGCATGAAAGACTTCTGGACGTTGTCTTTAGGCAAAATATTCTCTAAAACGACAAACAACACTTAACTGGTCATAAAGTCACAGATATCGGCCATAATATTGGAACTGAACCCGGTATGAAATACCTCTGGACGTTGTCTTTACTCAAAGTATTCTCTAAAAAGACAGACGACACCCAACTGTTCATGAAGTCACAGATATCGGTCATAATATTAGAACTGAAACCTCAATGCAAGACTTCTGGATATTGTCTTTAGTAAAAGTATTCTCTAGAACGACAAACGACACCCATCTGTTTATGAAGTCATAGATATCGGTCTTAATATTAGAACTCAAACCTTATAGCAAGGCTTCTGGACGTTGTCTTTAGTCGAAGTATTCTCTAAAACGACAGAGGACACCAAACTGTTCATGAAGTCACAGATATCAGTCATAATATTAGAACTGAAACCTTAATGCAAGACTTCTGGACGTTGTCTTTCGTCAAAGTATTCTTTAAAATTGAAGACGACACCTAACTGTTCATGAAGTCACAGATATCAGTCATAATATTGTAACTGAAACCTTATTGCAAGACTTCTGGACGTTGTCTTTAGTCAAAGTAGTCTCTAAAACGACAAACGACACCCAACTGTTCATGAAGTCACAGATATCGGTCATAATACTGGAACTAAACCCTGCATGGAAGGCAGCCAAAATGTTCTCCAGTGCAATAAAACACACCCGTCACATCATGATGCAACAATATCAGTGACCAGATTGGAACCGAGCACAGCGTGGAACACTTTCGGATGGTATATTTATTTATTTTCAAATACGGCAGCACAATGTGAGGCTACTGCAAAAGTGGCGAACATATATACAAAATGACAGGATCTAAACAGTAATATCACAATAAGTGTGCCAAGGTAAACAAATATCCCTACCCTTGGGTGCACCTCGGTAAGAAATCAGAGAAATAGAACATTGTTATAAAACAAGTGCCTCCAAAAAGTCAGACACACTGGTATTAGGAATCTAACCAAGTGAATCAATCCAGTGTTTGATAACTTTATTTGAATGTATTATAGAGCACTACAAATGACTTCTAAGCTGGATGGTGATTGCAGATCAGCGCTGTGCTGAAGGCTTCAGCACTTTGCTGGTAGTTTAAATATCCTTTAACATCTACAAAATGCATCTCACACTTCTTGATGAGACATTGGTTTTGAGATTACAGCCAAGCACTGTGGATTTCACATGTCATCAATTGTAAAAATACCCTATACTGCAATAAAGCATGCCCAAAATTTTTGATGGGACAGATACCGATCATAGGATTGCACCAGAGCACCGTACAGAAGTTTGGCAAGTTTTCGAACAGTGCTAAACTGGATATGCTTAAGTGCATGCAGATATATATGATCCAAGTTAATGCATATATTAAAAAACAGAATAGAAATGAAGCACTCCTTGGAAACACATACAAATATTCAATGTTCGAAACCATCGAATAATATATTCAGCTCATTACAGTCTGGACAACAGATAAATACATGCACAGTTCCGAAAGGTCTTATATGTCACATGAGGTACTTTTTCCATTTCTTCTATACAAAGTGCAGTACCATACTAGTGCACCATCATTCATTCTGTACATACATGTGATCTTCTCTTCCAACTATCGTGTCATCGTGCAGCTGATTTCAAATCAGGCGCTTCTCACACCGTTTTCAGTCATCTGTTCAGCTGTGAACAAAACGCGTGTTATATTGTCACGCAGCAAAGAATGACGCAGTTGTCTATGAGGAAAACAAGTTTATTGGAGCGAACCTGTGCTCCCCTAACAACTGAAAAAAATACACAGGCGGCGAAGCAGCGGCCAGCAAAACGATGGGCACGCTAGTGAGCGTCGGCGATCGAATGACGCGGCATCGGCTGTGCGGGAATTTATATCCCTCGGCGCGAAGGTTTCTCGAATAGTCGAATTGTATCGGGAACGCCGGGATAGCGTTTGTTACAAACGCTGTTATTTCGAACAGCGCTTCTAACAAACAACGCCTGAAGCGTTGTTCGATAGCGTTTGCTCGAAACGCTGTGGTAGCGTTTGTTCGAAACGCTGTGAAAACGGTGACAGCACAGGCCGGCGCAGCCAGGTCGAAAGAACAAAACACAAATAGACAAAATCCAATGCATGGTTCGCGGCATTACCCCCCTCTAAGAGTGCATCGACCTGATGCTAACATAAGGGACAGTCCACACAAATTAAAAGTTCGTCATCGTCCGTAGAAAAATTTAAGCGAACCACATGAACGACTTCGGGCCACGTGCGTTGTCGTGATGTACGGGAGTCCCCATCGGGGATCACTTCGTACGTTAGTTCGCCAACACGTTGTAAAATCTGGTACGGTTCGAAATAGCGTCGTAGAAGTTTCTCACTGAGTCCATGTCGTCGAATGGGAGTACAAACCCACACACGATCTCCAGGATGGTACTCGGCATCTCGGCGTCGGAGATTGTAGCATCCGGCATCCACCAGTTGCTGGTCCGTTATACGAGCTCGACCGAGCTGGCGGGACTCCTCCGCACGTTGGAGGTATCCTTGGACGTCGGCGTTGAGGTCGTCGTCTTCCACGTGCGGAAGCATGGCGTCGAGCATCGTAGTCGGCTGTCTTCCGTAGACGAGCTCGAACGGTGTCATCTGCGTGGTTTCTTGAATAGCCGTGTTGTACGAAAACGTGACGTACGGGAGGACTTCGTCCCACGTCTTATGTTCAACTTCGACGTACATAGAAAGCATATCCGCGATTGTCTTATTGAGCCGTTCCGTTAGTCCATTCGTTTGGGGGTGGTACGCCGTCGTTCTTCGGTGATCTGTGTTGCTGTAGCGTAAGATTCCTTGCATGAGCTCCGAAGTGAAGGTCGTTCCGCGGTCCGTGATTAGGACCTCAGGGGCTCCATGTCGCAGCACAATTTGGTTAATAAAGAACTTTGCAACTTCTTGTGCAGTTCCCCTAGGAATAGCGGTGGTCTCGGCGTAGCGCGTCATGTAGTCTGTTGCTACGACAATTCATTTGTTCGCGGATCGGGATGCAGGGAACGGGACCAGAAGGTCCATTCTGATCTGTTTGAAGGGCCTCGTTGGGACGGCGATCGGCTGCAGAAGTCCGGCTGGTCTCGTCGGTGGTGTTTTTCGTCACTGGCAGTCACGGCAGCTCCGGACGTAGCGGGTGACATCGGATGTAAGGCGGGGCCAGAAGTATTTCGCCTTGATTTTTGTAATCATGCGAGCTGTTCTGAGATGTCCGGAAGACGGGTCATCGTGGCACGCTTCCAAAATTTCGTCACGAAGGTCTGCGCGGATGACAAGTAGATAATTCGTTCTCGTTCCGGGGTTGAAATTCTTCTTCACTAGGATGGAGTTTTTGAGGCTGAATGCTGGCAAGTTGCGCTTGAACGCCCTAGGCACGGCGACGTTGCGTCCTTCGAGGTAGTCGATCATGGCGCGGAGGTCAGGGTCGGCACGCTTCTGGGCGGCTATGTCGCTCTCTGTCACGACTTCGAAAAACGCGCTGTCTTCATCGGAGTCCTGTGGTGTTGGGTCGATGGGGGCGCGGGACAGGCAGTTGGCGTCGGAGTGTTTCCTCCGGATTTGTAGAATATTGTAACGTCAAACTCTTGCAGGCGCAAGCTCCACCACCCAAGACGGCCAGAGGGGTCCTTCAAATTGGCGAGCCAACACAGCGCATAATGGTCTGTCACAACCTTAACGGTCTACCATAGACGTATGGGCGAAATTTTGAAATGGCCCATATGATAGCCAGGCACTCTTTCTCGGAGGCAGAGTAGTTTCTCTCCTCCTTCGACAGACCACGGCTTGCATACGCGATTACCTTTTCGTAACCGCTTTGCTTTTGGACGAGGACGGCACCATTTTCGTTTCGGCGTTTTCGTCGAAATGAGCGAGCACGGGCGCGTTTTGCAGGCGTTGTTGCAGCTCGCAGAATGCCTTTTCTTGGTCGTTTTCCCAGCTGAAACGGGTGCTTTCTTTCGTCAGCCGCGTAAGTGGCTCTGCAATGCGTGCGAAGTTTGCGACGAAGCGCCGGTAGTATGCGCACAGTCCGAGAAACCTTCGCACACCCTTCATGGTTCTCAAACCACGTTCGAGCTGCATCCTCAAAATAGAAGAAGACATGACGAAACGTTTCTTCGTCATCCCACCTGTTAAAGATGCGGATGCGCTCCAGCTTCTCCAGCCACTCTTCCGGGTCTTCACCAGGAGATCCTCGGAATGGTAGGGGCTCACGAGGTTGTTAACGACGGGAGGGTTGGTAGCGCTGGTCATGGTGCCTGCGTTGATCATCGTGGTGTTTACGTCTTCTTTCCTTTTTTTATCCGGGAGCAGTCCAAACTCTGGCTGAAGGCCTTGCTGTCGGCGGCTGACACGAGTTGGGCGTGCTTGTCGGCTTGGCAATGGCTTAGGGTTCATGTACCCCGCACCTCCACCAGATGTCACGCAGCAAAGGACGACGCAGTTGTCTATGAGGAAAACAAGTTTATTGGAGCGAACTTTTGCTCCCCTAACAACTGAAAAAAATACACAGGCGGCGAAGCAGCGGCCAGCAAAACGACGGGCACGCTATTGAGCGTCGGCGATCGAATGACGCGGCATCGGCTGTGTGGGAATTTGTATCCCTCGGCGCGAGGGTTTCTCGAATAGTCGAATTGTATCGGGAACGCCGTGATAGCGTTTGTTAGAAACGCTGTTCGTTCGAACAGCGCTTCTAACAAACAACGCTTGAAGCGTTGTTTCTATCGAACAACGCCTGAAGCGTTGTTCGATAGCATTTGTTCGAAACGCTGTGAAAACGGCGATAGCACAGGCCGGCGCTGCCAGGCCGAAAAACCAAAACACAAATAAACAAAACCCAATGCATGGTTTGCGGCAATATTATAGTAAACTGTAAAACGACGGAGAAGCGCCATTGTCTGCCTATAGCTATGAGTACCAGAATGAACTATAAATTAAGAATTAATGTGTTAGAATGCCTCCAAACAACGTATGTGCTACTGAGCGTGCCAGAGAAGCAGAAGACGCGAGAAGTGAAATAACAGGAAATACCAGCAGCACTTAATCATGCACCTTTCTTTTTCGGTCCCCACAGCAAACCACGCTCGAGTTTCTGTCTTGTACGTGAATGGAAATGAGACCGCTGACAGCTGAATGTTTCAGCGTTGGTGGTATCCGACACGAAGTCACCTCACACTGCTACCAACCAGCACACGCTTGTTATTAGCGTGGCAACACACGAAAACGATTTGCACCGAAGCCAACGAATGTTTCAGCGTCGTAAAATGCGCGAATACACTTCTATAAGTACGTACGTTTTCACATCACCGAAATGTGCTGGCGAGTGCGAGGTTCGCTTTCAGCGATGATGAATATCGATGTTGAAAACAAACACAGTGATGATGAAAACTTCTCCGTATGAACTACGCGATGTTTCGGGCGTCGTATATGATGTTTATGTTGCGATGGAAACTACCGTACAGTTTTTTCAGCCGAGGTTCCTCGCATGTGCTGGTTCATACGAACTAGACGGTAGAGGCCTGCGCTGGATGCAGATGACAACGCTCTGAATTGCCTCCACGGTAGGCGAGGGCTCACGCTCAAACCTTCGAACCTTCGAAGTCTGTTTACACTCGTTTTTAGCACAGAAAGTCACAGATCAAAACACAAGAACACCGACATGCTCCTTTCGCTCGACCGACGATCGCACACGGGACCGGCGCTAGCTTAGCAGGCCGGCATTCGCTGGATTTGTCGGCGTCGCTCGAACTCGGCACGAAAGCGCGTCATGCTGGTAGCACTCGCAGTCGTTCGTCGTTTCGTTGTCGTTCCAGGTTACGAAGCAGTCATTCAGGAACATTTCGAGTAGTTTTCATGCTTGCTTTCAGCACTGGGCTGTGCCTTCGAAGCGGCGGCCATTGGGCACAGCATTCAGAGTCATCGCGGCCTCTGGTTGGTTGGCGCCGCGGTACGCGTGGTGACGTAGGTTACGTGAGGCGAAATATCAAGCCCGGCTTGATCCCTCGCGCCTGCTCGCGTATGCCCCTCCAACGTCGACACCGAGAGGCGCATTTGACGCTTTTGACGCGTAGACGCGAGCGTACGCGTGCCAGTGGTGGGCCCTTAATGCACCCACGCCCACAGCAGCGCACCATGCGGGCGCCGCCGGCAGTCATCAGATACGGGGCCAGCTCCTAGGCAGCGGCCAGCAAACTAGCCAGTATACTTTTAGGCACTCTATCGTTTGCATCATAACATACATGGACGCGACGCCAGAAAACACCGACAAGAACGCCGCATTTGGTTACGCCTTTATGTGCCTGATGGCACCACAGATACCTATAGTTTCGCTTAACCGTGAATAACCAAAGCACCTCTTTTGCTTTATTTTTCTTTGTATTTTTTAAAGAACTTAGTAAGTGTCATCAGGAACAAGCTAAGATTGTCGTATATTGACTTAGTTTTCTTTCTTTTTTTTTCACCTGTTGATAGTTTGTTCTCAGAGCCTCATACATAAACTACAAAAGTTACCAGTGCTGCCAATCTAGAAAAATTGTTACTGAAGGCGAAAATATCTGTATATAAACATACTTGAGATTTCCATTAATGTCTGGCCTAAACACATGTACTCATTCATCCGCAACAGGTAATTACTACTTTTCGCCAATTAGCCATGTGTAGCCGACACTAGCCATAACACGAAAACGAACTTCTGACTGTTGCGGCCGCTTGATGACGCAGTGGTTTTCGCAGGGTTTCTTTCTTGCATTCTTTTTGGCTGCGATGGTGAGGTACGGCGTGTAAGTGCCTAATACAGACTCGCTCATAGTGTTTAAAGTTAGAAACGGGCTCACAGAACTACTGTGAGCACTAAGTGTGATAGCGTTATTGCTTTATTCTTATATTCCTGTTACTTTGCGGATTTCTATTGCTATGTAGTGTTCAGATAATTTTTTTACTGAAGTGGTTTCAATCATTGTACAGAGCATTTTTCTGCAATTCTCCCGCTTTTTATGCCCCATTTGGTCGGCGCGAAGCTCAAGTAAGTAAATCTTAGCCAGTAGGGAGTGACACATAGCAGCCAGTGATAACAAGTGCTACATCTACGCGGGCAAACATGATTGTTCGGGACACAAACGTTAACGAACCACGGAAATGAAGGAGCGTAGATATGAAACTCATCAAGATTTGTTCCCGCGTATCATTGTCAACTTGCGAATATCCTCGGGCAAATTGAGTCTCACCGTTACCTGTATTTGTCAATGAATGAGCCGGCGTCTTCGCCAAGCCCGTCAGTAGTGTAATTGGTTGATTCCTGGCCGGAGATGTGTTGCTCCACGGAAACCTCGTAGTCGTTATCCTCGTGATTGTCCTCATCGTCAGGTTTGTCTGCACGTCACATTACGTTCGTCTGAGTCATGGGATTCGAGGTTGGACGTTAGGCACTGTTCCTCCTTAAGCAAACGTAACAGTGAGGTATGGTGCTATATTTTCATCTATCGGTCATTGCTCTGACGGTAACTATCGTGGTTAGGACATGGTGACCGTGCTGTACCCTATATGGCGGATCCGTGCATGCGTCGTAGTTTAAGGAACAGTGTGAGTGAAAAAACAGCGTTTCCTGGTAATTGTTGCTAGCCATCTCACCTGAACGCCATTGAAACAGCAGCGGGTTTCGTTGTTGCTTACAACAATCATATCTTTTTTTTTGCTTACGTGTCCGACATTACAGCTAAGGGTACGCAATAATTTCATTTACGCTTTCCATGACATTGTGTGCCAGTCTGCTTCAAACGACTCAAACACGGAAAACACCAATCACCTCGAATGTCAATATAATATTCCTCATTGTATTTCTGCGATTCCATGCACCAAATGATTGTTTGTCGAAGCACGCCGTACTGCATAATTACAGAAGAATCTTTACCATTTCGCTGCCTAATAGAAATCATCTTATTTTATTTCCAGCGCACACGCACTGGAAGGAGAACTAGAAACTAAGCCCTGCACTGCCAGCACACTGCGAGAAAAGTGTGCACCAAATGACGTCTTAACGGCCATATACAAAGAGTACAATGGCGGCGTTACCAAAGTAACGCCGCCATTGTACCTATAGTGCATATCGCAACACAGTGCGCCACGTAACCGTGTAAAAATATTCCATGTTAGTAAGGAATGGTAGGTGCTTTCGATATACGCGGGTTTGTTGTAGCGACGCCCGGCGCATAAGCTCCACCCTCTCGTCTCCGCCAAAACCACGCTACCACCCTTTTGATCACGTGACAATTGGCGCAGCAGGGTCAAAGTTCTTTTTAAAAGCTGCCTCTGAGCATGGAGCGTCTGGACGCCTCCAGCATCTCTACAAGCAGCGGCTGCAGCAGAGGAAGTTGCTGTGAACTTATGAGCTTTGTTGAAGTGTAGCTCTAGCTTTGAAACTTGTTAAATCGTGAGGCATTTTAATGGTGATGGCATTTGCGAAAAGTGATCGCTGTTGCGGCAGGCTACGTCACGCGCATACCTACATCTAAATTTGGTAAGCTTGCAGTATGACATCACCATTGCGGCAGTCAATGTCCCACGTGTACATTTTATTCAGTTAGCTAACGGAAGAACAACAGGCCCAGTTCATAGATGAAGATTTAGGGTACGATATGCAAACGTGGTATGTAAAAATGCATAGCCGCCAATTTTTACGGTGAATCCTGGCTAGTAAGAAATGTGCAGTGGAATTTATTAATGCAACCGACCAAGGCAATCTCGACGGCACTCATCCTCAAGACGCTTGCGATAATGCTTAAGCTAGATCCTATCGACAATGCGGTTACCTACCTGTCATATCTGCGGCTCAGTTCGTGTATACGCTTAAACTGAGGCCACGGAGTACCTACAGATCGTAAACATACTGTACAAGTTTTTTCGAATGCTGCGTATTGGTGAATTCTCAGAGGCCTGAAAGTATCGTGAAGTGCACCGCAGCCAGAACTGTCTTGCCCGACAAAACTTGTGTCAGGTGCGTCAACACAGTCGCATATCATTCAGGGAAAGCCTGGTAAGTCATCATTAGCTGCTGCTTTAGTGAACCATGTAGATTTGATAGAGATTTGTGGGGTTCAACCGTCACCCCCGGAAAATCTTTTCAGGCCTGCGCCCAGCAATTTGACGTCATTTCCGGCCGGCCGACTCTCGGGGAAGCCGCAGCGGCAGCGAGCGCAGCGCGGGCGGCGGTGGTGACGGTTCGGCGGCGTGGTGTTGACGGTGTTTCACGTTTGTTGCTTTCCGTTGTTGTTTTGCGGCAATTTCGTTTCCGTGCGTGATGCTGGAGTGATGCGACAATGCCGAATAAGTGTTGTGTACCCGGATGCACCGGCAACTACAAAACAGGAAAGAAGATACAAGTGTTTTCCTTCCCTAAAGACGCCGACGCTCTCAAACAATGGCTACGCGCCATTCCTAGGAAGGACTTCGTGCCGGCTTCGTGCACTAAGGTAAGAATTTGAGATGCTCCTGTTCTTAGCTTGTCGTTGCTTGTTCGGGTAGAAATCACCTATGATGGGAAATACTTGAGCGTGTGGCCGCCGGGCCTCGCGAAGCGCTGACGCCAGCAGCGTTCGCAGCAAGGATGGTCAGCTGCGCTTTGTTCACTAACAGTGCCGTGGTGTCGTCCATTCTTGCAAGCTCTCGGTGGAAGCGCTTCGTGGAGTGCGGTGACATCACGCTCCCGTGTTTCCTTTCATGTTGCTTGTACCGCTTAGCGCAGCGCTTTTATTTAGATGCTTGCGAAACGTAGGTAGACTTTGTTTTAGCTACACGGACTGTAAACGCGGTCATGCAAACGGGAGCGCATTTTTTTCTTTTGAGAAGTGGCGTCTCAGACGTTCTTGAAACGTTTTTGCAGGTGTGCGCGAATCATTTCGACGCTTCATGCATTGAGAAGACGACATCGTAGACGGATCCAAGGACAGGGAGAGTTATTGAAGTTGAACTCCCAGTACCACGGTTGCGTCCTGGATCTGTCCCAACGGTATTTTCCGGCTGTCCGTCCTACCTATCAGTACGAGACCAGAGCACGAGAGAAACCCCTGACGCCAAGAGGAGCCGACAAGAAGCCTCCCAACTCGCCCGTGCTGTAGAAAAGTCGCTGGCGTCATATGAAGCGGAGCAAAAACGAGACCGGTTTTCGTCCCTCGAAGAACTAAGGGCTCGCCTGCAAGGGGTGTCAGTGTCTCCAAAGTGGACTGTGATTCATAAAGAAGAGTGCTCCATGTTTTTGAACATTATCGACTATCGTGAACCTTGTTTGAATGCGTCATTGACCGTGTTTGCAAACCTTGAAGTCTTTGCCTGCTATCAAGGTTCACCAATCAAGAACCTTGGTAGCGCTGTTGTACCAGACTCAGTTCAAAAAGTAAGTTCCTTGTTGGAAATTTTGAACAACCTGTCGATGCTGTCTGAGGAGCGCTGCACTTATTGCCACCTGGCTCAAGCAATACATTCCCTTGTTTGAGCCTTGTTTCCAGTTTTGTATCTCTTTACAAGTTGTTAGCTTTTAAAGGTGCTGTACTTTTTTCTTTTTTTTTAACTCGAACTGCCTCGGTGCCCACTGTAGCAGTTGTACAGTCCGTTTTGGTACCTAAGCTGTGTACACTTTCCTTGTGCACTCTGTGTACAGACATGTTGTGCACTGTGATTTGTTTTTTTCTTAGATTTTTGTTTGATTTTTTCCCTAGGACATGCACCTACCTGTGGCAGTACAATTACTTTTCTTTCTGTCGTTTATCATGCTGTGGACCACAATTTAGTCACCAGTGTTCTTTTGTATTGTATTTTTTGGCAAGTGTTTGAACCTGATACCTTGTGTAGCTACTGCTACTATGATAAACGAATGGTATGTTTTCCTCTAACCTACAATTTAAATGAAAGTGTGCTTTTTCTGTTCCAAAGCTCGGGGATGTTTTTGCTGTTACAATCTGTTTTGTTTTCTGAGTTTTATGTGGCAAGATATTGTGTTTTGTACTTTTGGCATATTTTCAGCATTAAGGGCAACATCTTGTGTTGCCTGTCGTCTGCCTGGACCGAGAACAATGTGCACTGTGATATTTGTACAGACGGCGTCTGGCTGTGATAAATAAATACGCATTATTCCATTCACGATATTAATTATTTCTTGATACCTTGATAAGTTCCCCCGCAACGGTGGCTCAGTGGCTAAGGCGTAGCGCTGCTGAGCACTAGGGCGCAGTTTCGATACCCGGCTGCGGCGGCCGCATTTCTGATGGAGGCGAAAAGCAAAAACGCCCGTGTGTACGAGATTTCGGCACACAATAGAGATTCCCAGGTAGTAAAACTTGATCCTGAGCTCTCCCCTACGGCGCGCTTCATCGCCTGCGTTGCGTCGGCGCGTTAAACCATACAATCAATGGATACCTTGATAAATCGTGCGGACATGGTGTCAAGGAACCTCGCCCGAGTCGGTAGGCGTGAAGGGCGCTCGCGGCTGGCGCAGCCACCCAGCGAAGGGCGGCCGGCCGGCCGGCGCGATGTGACGTCGTCGACGTCACGTCACGTGACGCGCAGGCCTGAAAAGCTTCCGGGGGTGACGGTTCAACGTCCCGAAACCACCATAAGATTATGAGAGAGGCCGTAGTGGAGGGCTCCGGAAATTTTGACCGCCTGGGGTCCTTTAATGTGCACCCAAATCTGAATACACATGCCTACAACATTTCCGCCTCCATCGGAAATGCAGCCACCGCAGCCAGGATTTGAACCCGCGACCTGCGGGTCAGCAGCCGAGTACCTTAGCCACTAGACCACCGCAGCGGGGCGCTTTATTGAACCATGCCTACGCAGAAAGAAACACATGCCCGAGTTTAAAGAAATGTTTTTGCCACATGTAAGGCTTCTCCCTAATATTAACAATAGCAACAGTAAAAAATAATTCGCACATCTTCAGATATGTCAATCCTATTCACAACATTAACCTGCTTTGAGGTAAACATGCTCGCTATGTCTCCTCATAAAGCTTATTTATAAAAAAATGTGGCGCGGCGCATTATAAAGACAACTACTTGACAGAAGTAGCCATTTTTGCTTGGTAAGTCGCTCCAATACAGAACCGTTCGACCAAGGCAAGGTCTCGCTCGGCTCGTCTTGCGATTGTTCTTCTAAACAGAAAACTGAAAAAAAACCTAGCGCATTTTGTTGCGCCTTCCGGCAAAAATAACCGTCACAGCTCATCGGTACACCATTTTATTCCGTTTTTAACTTGACGCGGACGCAGCAGCGAAAACACAGCAGCAACTTCTGATGGCATGGTGGCTTTTGCCTACCACGCGAAACCAGGCTATTGATGACAGCGCCGCCGCATTTTTATGATGTCAGGTGGAATTCGTCTTTATGCGTAGATCGCACGCCGTGTTGTGATGGTGACCGCGGCGGCGTGCGCGTTTACATCTCAGTCTCGTGCTGAAACGCGGTGGACAGCATCCATTCTTTTGCATCGTTGTTAGCCCCGCAGTGTTCTTCCGGCTGTAACGGCACCTTGTAACAGATAACAATTTTAAAACCTACAGGCATAGGTCGGCGAACTCACCTATGAGTCGACTAACTCAGATTCAGATCAAGCCGTGAGTCTGAAAGTCAGTGAGTCCAGATGAGTATTCACTTGGCGAGTTTGAGTTTGAGTGTGTCCCTTTGAAAAAAAATTTTGTGTGAGTCCGAGTGAGTCATAAGTGCAAAATATAATCCACGAGTGAGCTTAAGTAAGCTCGAAAATTTTTGCGACCTATGCCTGCTGGTAACCATGTAGTGTGAACAGAGCGTGCAACGAGCGCCTACCCAGGCACTGTGCAGCGCACAAAGCAGATGAAAGATTTAATGTGCTCAGCCAGCAAAATCATGCTGAGACACCACGAGAGAACGGGACCAGCGTGCACAATTAACGCCTTGCGAAAGTGCGACTGTTGGGCAGGATCTGCTTGGGACAAGCGGACGAAACACACGTGTCCCACGAGACCAGATGAGGACATCATATATAGCTTCGTGTTCAGTATAGTGTAAAAACTTGCTCCTGCCCATTCAAACACTTCTGCTTTACTTAAAATCTGCACTCCTTGGCGTGTATTCGCGGGTCTACAGCTATCACATGCACTATAACGTCATTTGCACACCTGGCCAGGCGGAAGATCATCGGTTGCAAAATGGTGACGCCGCTGTGCTTTCACGTGCAACAAGAGCATGGCGACCGGGCGCCAGCTGACAGTAACCAGCGGCACACGGCCGATCTTGTTTTCTGTACAGAGCATGGATAAACACGTGAAAACGCTGACACCACGCATGCCGTAGTCAGTGTGTCCAGTCGACAGCGCTCTCTCGTGCTTTCACATGGTTCACGAGCCGGAGAGAGCTACGCGCTTTTCACTGCCCTGTCCGAATGTAAGCAAGAGAGGAGAATTTGCCATTCAACTTGACCGCCTTCTAGATTCACCACGGCTTAACAGTGAGTCACACCAGGACTTCTTCTGAGTTCTTTTCATCCTCCGTGGATGTACAAAAAACTGAATTTCGCCCTGGACCGAATTCGGCCACTGTTGTTTGAAATCGAGAGAATGGCATCGCGTTTGGTAGCGCTACACCTGACTCTGCTAAGCTACAACGACAGGTAGTTACAATTCTCATTCTACAGCTTGCATCGTGACGATAATATATCTTCAGTGCTACTTGCATTATCGGCCGACGCCTGCGACAGTGTAGACAAATACTTACGTTCTACTTGTAACAGTAATAAATCTTGTTTTTATGGTGTAGCTTTACTGTTGTAAGTAGCGAATGACCTACTTCTCAAGGATGGGACGCTTGTTCGCTCGAGAGCCACGGTTAAATAAATGAAGATGGTTTAGTAGCGCACATTCATTTTTTCAGTGTCGAAAAGCGGTGAGAAACGTGGTACTAAGTGCATTTTTTCTACAAAACTGATGTGAGCTCACAAAAAAGTGAGCACTCCTTTAATAGTTCTATTCTGCAAAGGCCTCCTTCTTCTGTGATGCTATAATCCCCTTCGGGCAGTTGTAAATAAGTGTAACACAGCGGCCATCGGTGTTTCATGTGTCTTCTGTTTTCGTCTATATATATCGATCCAAGTGTCCAAGTGTCCTCCTTCTTTTGCACTTGCTATAATGCATTGCTGCGGCAACAACGTCGACTTTTGCACTCCGTGCAAGTCCATGAAAGAAGTGCTTCACTTTTTCCGTTTAAAACAGATATATGCTTAAGGAACATGGCCACAAACCAAAACTGGTGTAGCAAGTGGTTTATTATGGCTTGCGTTCTAACTAAAATTAGGGCCGAGGTCGCAAGGTTGTAAATTTCTCGTGTCCTTGCACCACGCACAATAGATATAAGTTAAAAACCCTAGGTTACATTAGGCATTAACAATTTCTAGATGATGCGTGTGTGTCCGCACAAATCTATCGCATGAGTTATCTAGCCTTTAGTGCCTGCCCATGCGTTTTCCACGCAGCCACATCGTACGTGCCGGGACACGTACGATGTGGCTACCGCACGTAAGCGCGGATGGCGAAAGAACTGCCACTTGCGTACTGCAGGTGTGCGTGCAAGCGTGGTGCTACTGTGCAATTAACGCGTGCAAAGACGCTCCCATGTAAAAGATATCACACTACATACTCGTTGTTGCGGGTTCCGTCGTAGAAGTGAGCTTGTCCCGCTGTCGCTGCGCAGCACTGCTGAGCAGCACCACCCCGACAGCCGTGACGAAAACTACGAGCAACACCATGCACCACAGCGTGTACTGGAAGCTGGCCGGCTGGCCGGACACGTCCCGGTTGCGCCTGGCGCGGTCCAGGAGCAGCTGGAATGCCTGCGCATAGAGACACTTCAGAGGCAGAACTATGTGGCGCGACCGAACAGCACATGAATTTAGAATGCTCCAAACGTTTGTAAAGCTGAAATATAAGCCAAACCAGAAAAGCGTTTAAGCGCCGAGGCGTCCTGCTTTCACTGCTTTTCATTTTGCTTGTTCTTCGTTCGCATATGCGTTCGCATGGAGGGAGGGAAGTATCGTCGCAACATCCCCCCCCCCATTAATAAGTCAAAGTATGGGAGACGCTTTGAGCCTCCCACTCTTAGCCACTGAAGGGGGTGGCCATCTACTCTGGCCTTGTCTTCCTTCCTCTCTACAGCCATGCGCACGTATATTTTCGTGCGATTCTAACGGTGATGAACGTTCTGCAGAGTATATGTGTTCCAGATAAAGGGAGCAAGATTAGCCGTATTAAGTACGGTAAGCCTTCTAGGGATACCTGATTTATTGATGATTGATTAAAACTTTATTTTTGTCCTGAGAAGACGCAGAGGAGACCCCGCGCCACCCGGCTAATCCCACGTTGGGACCGTCAAGCCGAGCTTGGCGGCCCGTTCGCGGGCACTCTGGACGGCCAGGGTTTGATCCTCAAGTTCGGGGCTGCGTAAGAGCGCAGCCCACCTGTCCTCGCTGAGGGCGGGGCCGATGGCTTCACATTCCCACAACACATGATTGAATGTGGATTGAACAGTCCACAAACGGGGCAATCCGCACTTGGATAACGTTCAGGGTAGATGGCATGGAGAACCACAGGGTTAGGATACGCACTGGCTTGCAATAGTCTTAGGGTGACTGCCTGCGCCCTGCACAAGGCCGGGTGTGGGAGAGGGAATGCCCTTCTTGACAGATAGAAGTGCTTTGTTATTTCGTTGAACGTAAGTAAGGGTTCCCAGCGAGGCAGAGGGACTGTGGAGGCAGCGCGGTCAGTGAGTCCTCGCGCGGCCTCGTGGGCGCCCTCGTTCGGGTTAGAGGTAGGGCCCTCAATCGACCCCAGGTGAGCGGGAAACCAAGTGAGAGAATGGGGCGTGATACTCTTGACGCTTTGGAGAATGCGGAGGGCCTGAGGGGCTACCATCCCGGTTTCGTAGGCTTTGATAGCCGCCTTGGAGTCGCTGTATATGGACTCTCTGCGACTATCTAGCATAGCCAGCGCGATTGCAACCTGTTCGGCTATCACGGGCTTCGATGTGCGTACTGTGGCGGAGCCAGTGAGCCTGGAATTTGAGTCGACGATGGAAACAGCGATTGCCTCTTGTTGGACATATGGCGCAGCATCCACAAAGCTTGCATCAGTGGGGTTGCTACGGACGTGCTCGAGCAGAGCTCTACACCTGGCCCTACGCCGACCGACGTTGTGCGCAGGGTGCATATTGCGGGGAATGGGTGCTATGCGCAGCTGAGACCTGATCTTTCTGGGAATCTGTATGGAATCGGGGCACTGGTCAATAGAGTTGAGGCCCAAATCATCGAGTATCTTCCGGCCCGATTTCGTTCCGCAAAGCCTCAGCAGCTGTGAGCGCTCTTGCGCCTCGATTATCTCTTCGAGTGTATTGTGAACACCGAGCTTGAAAAGGTTTTCAGTGCCAGTGCTTACAGGCAAGCCGAGCGCGAGCTTGAAAACCTTTCTTATGAGGGAATTTAGCTTACTTCTTTCTGCAACATGCCAATTATACATGGCCGCCGAGTACGAAAGGTGACAGAGCACAAACGCATGTATTATGCGGATGAGATTGTCTTCTTTGATTCCGCGGTGTCTGTTGGTGATCCTCCGGATGAGGCCGAGAGCACTTTCCGTCTTGGTAGTGATCTGTCTCAGTGCAGCTCCGTTAGCGCCGTTGGACTCGATATACATTCCCAATATTCGGAGCGAATCCACTCTTGGCACTGGGGACCCGTCACTAGTGAAAAGCCGTATTTCACTTTGAGACGCAGGTTTCCAGTCACGGTGGCCGCAGCCTCGGGGTCTTTTCTTGTAGAGCAGAAGTTCAGATTTCGATGGGGAGCACTTGAGACCGGTGGGACGGATGAAACGTTCTGTCACGTCGATTGCGTGCTGCATGGCTTCCTCAACTTGACCGTCGCTCCCGCCGCTGCACCAGATGGTTATATCATCTGCGTAGATGGTATGATTGATTCCTTGAATCTTCGCGAGTTCCTTGGAGAGCCCGATCATCACGATGTTAAATAGTGTTGGTGAAATAACTGAGCCCTGAGGCGTGCCGCGTGAACCGAGGTTGATCTCTCGTGAGAAGTACCCTTCGATCTTGAGCTTGGTAGTTCTCTGGTAAAGAAAGGATCTCACGAAGTCGTAGACCCTCTTCCCTAGCCCTAGGCTGGCAATAGACTGGAGAATGAATTCGTGAGAAACGTTGTCGAAAGCCTTCTCCAGGTCTAATCCAAGGATGGCTCTGGTATCTCCTGTGCTCCGGTCGATGATCTGATGCTTTATCAGCTTCATGGCATCTTGTGTCGAGAGACCAGCTCTGAAACCAATCATATTGTGGGTGTACATGTCATTGGTCTCGAGGTGCACCTTGAGTCGGTTCAGAAGGGCGTGCTCTGCGACCTTACCGACGCAGGAAGTTAAGGAAATTGGTCTTAGATTATCTATTCCTGGTGCTTTACCAGGTTTCGGGATTAGAATTGTGTAGGCCGTCTTCCATTGTGCGGGAACCTCCCCACTGCGCCACACCTCATTAATCTTTTCCGTTAGGAATTCGATGGAGTGATCATCAAGGT
Source organism: Rhipicephalus microplus (assembly GCF_043290135.1). Taxonomy (NCBI): domain Eukaryota; kingdom Metazoa; phylum Arthropoda; class Arachnida; order Ixodida; family Ixodidae; genus Rhipicephalus; species Rhipicephalus microplus. The sequence goes on from NC_134706.1 coordinate 73,842,333, forward strand.
TCTTGAGCATCTTATTGGTTATGCCATCAGGGCCAGGGGCGGATTTGGCATTTAGGGAAAAGAGAGCCTGCCGTATCTCGGCCACAGTATAGTCCTGGTCCAACTCCGGCACGTCGCACCCCGCGTAGTCCGGGAACTGTGTGGGTGCAGAGCTATCCGCGACTCGCAGATACCTGTCTATAAGCTTGCTGACAACCAATTCGTCCGGGGTAGAGTCAGTAGCAAGATGGATGGCTCGCGCGAGGGATCGCCTCTGACTGGACCTGGTGCTGCCCTGATCGAGATGATGTTTGAGAAGACCCCAGCTCTTCCCAGATCTGAGCTGACCCTCGATGCTCTCACAGAGCTCATTCCATTGTTGTTTACACAAGGTTTTGCAGTGCTCCTCGATCGCCCTGTTAACCTCGGAAACCTTCTTGCGGAGCCTCCTGTTATGCTTCTGTCCCTTCCACCTCGTGAGTAGGGCTTGCTTGGCTTCTAGTAGGTGTGCCAACCTGCTGTCCATGTTTTCAACATCGAGGTCAGTGACGACCTCCTTGATCGCTGCCGTGGCGTCATCTCTGATTCCTTTGTACCATCCTTCAAAATCTGTCCCAGCCGTCGGTGCTCTCTCAGCTCTGACTTTGCGAAAAGCGTCCCAGTCGACCACCTTGAATTTTTTCGTTCTAAAGTGGGCAATCGCGAAGGATACCTCGATGATGTAGTGGTCACTTCCGAGGTCTAGAGCCGTGTTGACCCATTTGACCCCATCTATATTCTTCACAAAAGTCAGGTCCGGGGTGGTATCCCTACATATGGAGTTACCTCTCCTAGTGGGGAAATCCTTGTCAGTTATAAGCGTTAAGTCAGCTTCTGTCGCAGTCTGCCATAGCTCGCGACCTTTTGGGGTATCATACATGTATCCCCACACGCTGTGTGGAGCATTGAAATCCCCTACAACTATAAGGGGGTAACTACTGGCTATGCTCACAGCCCTTTTGAGGAGAGAGTTTGCTCTCGCCCTGCGATAACTGGGACTGCAGTATACGTTGAGAATAAAAAGGCTATTTCTTCGAAGACCCTTCTTGGGGGAGTTCATTGAAATTTCAGTCATTACGTACTCAATGCCATCGGCAACTACACCGAGGTCGCGCGATAGGTAATTGTACCTTTTGCTGATAAGTGTGGCAACTCCCCTACCTCCTGAATGTGATGACGCTACTAGGTAACCCGGGATTTTGATGGGGATGCCAGACGCAACTTCCTGAACAGCGATGATTTGGGGCTTAACATCGAGAGTTCTTAAATATTGCTGTAGAACGGGCTTTTTGTGAGTAAACCCGCCACAGTTCCATTGCCAGATTCTGAAGTTTTCGTCCACACTAGCCATGTTTAGGCTGAGGGGATGGTTGAGCAGCTACAGCAGCCCGGAGGATCGCGCCCTCAGTCGGTGGCGCTAGTACATTGCGTTGTGCTGGGACCTGCAAAGGAGTCGGACCGGGGTCTCTCCTCGCATCGACCTCTTCTAACTTGCTTATGCGTTCACTCAGTGCTCCTAATCCCATCTTTGGATGCGCCACGGCTTCTTGAATTTTCGCTAAGGTAGCCTGCATGTTCACAAAGGAAACCTTGAGTTCCGACAGTAAGTTTACCGCCTCTTCTTCTTGTGTGTTCTCAACCGCTCGGCGCTTAGTTCCGCTAGGCCTACGAAGTGCCTCAGACGTATCCATGGCGACCGGGGTTGGGGCGGGCTGCGCCAAAGGGGGCGAGGACGCGAGCTTTCTAATCTCTGCCACCTCCGCTGCTAGCCTGCTCATTTCTTGCTTAAGCTGCGCGTTTTCTTTCCTCAGCTGCTCGTTAGCTCGTCGCATCTCGTCGAGCTCACTCGCGTGGGGAGAACCGCGATTCGATGCGTCGCCTCTAGGAGACTCACGTCTTCCTCGGGCCTTGTCGGCCCAGGAGAGCGTCGGCTTCTTGCTGTTAGAGATGGTGGGCGTGCGGGAGCGGGACCTGGTCGGCCCCGACGAAACGTGCCCCGGCTTTGAGTTGGAGCGAGGCTGAGAAGTGGAAATTTTCCGGGCACGTTCTGTCGACCTGGAGCGCGAGCCGGAACATCCCTTGGAGGCACCACGGTGCCTGGATCCGGAGCGGCCTCGCGAGCGTCCCCTGGAACGGGGGCGTCCTCTGCGCTGAGCATCCGTGGTGGGTGACGAAGACTGGAACTCGTCCGCAGTGTCGAGGTGACGTTGCGGGGACGGTGACGCAGCACCAGCCATTCTGGCACGCTCACTGCGATGACGGCGCACAATGTACGGGATCTTGAATTTTTGAGCACAGTCTTTGCTAGCCATGAGATGCTGCCCACCACAGAGTTTGCACTTGGGAGTACACACATGTTGCTTGTCAGGGCTTGCGGCACCACAGCCTCGGCAAATCGTGTCACCGGGAGTGGGGCACACGTCAGCGCGATGACCGAGACGGCCGCACGCATAACACACGTCGATTTGCTTGCGGTAGAGTGAGCACTGCATCAGCACTGGTCCATACCTGACAAAGTTCGGTACACGATACCCGTCGAAAACGATGATGACCGTGCCAGTTTGGGCTATTCTCTTGGCTGCTAAGGCGAGTGGATTATTTGTGTTGACAACCTTCGCATCGATGACGTCAGGGCCGTCTTGAAGTGGGACGTTGCGAATCACCCCTTTGCAAGTGCAGTGTGGGGCAGTCTCATAGGCACTTAGCTCGTGCACCTTGCCAGAAATGAGTATTTGCTTCATCCGAACGTATCGGTCTGCGTTTTCGCGCTTGGGAGTACTGGCAACCATAATATTTTGCTGCAGAATCGGGCATAGAGTATCCTGGCACAAATCTTCCTGGCTTATGCCAGCGGCAACTAGTATTGCGTCAGCCACCCTAGCTGCGCCAATTTTCGAGATATTGAGTCCACCTCTCGGTCGGATCACAATCTTGATGTCATCTTGAGGAAGGGAGGGCATCTTTCCCGCGCGTATTACTTTGGACTTCAGCGCAGCGCCTCTCGATTTGCCACGGCGTGCGCCCGGCTGCGACGATGGCGCGTTAGAGTCAGCAGTACCTGAACGCAGAGGTATTAATCTGTCTGTCTGTCTGCCTGTGCATTCATCCGTCTGTCTGTCTGTCTGTCTGTCTGTCTGTCTGTTTGTTTGTCTGTCTGTCTGTCTGTCTGTCTGTCTGTGCGTCCATCCGTCTGTCTGTGCGTCCATCTGTCTGCCTGTCTGTCTTTCTGTCTGTCTGTCTGTCTGCCTGTCTGTCTGCCGGCCTGTCTGTCTTTCTGTCTGCCTGCCTGCCTGCCTGTCTGCCTGCCTGCCTGCCTGCCTGCCTGCCTGCCTGTCTGTCTGTCTGTCTGTCTGTCTGTCTGTCTGTCTGTGCGTCCATCCGTCTGTCTGTGCGTCCATCTGTCTGTCTGTCTGTCTGTCTGTGCGTCCGTCCGTCCGTCTGTCTGTGCGTCCATCCGTCTGTTTGTGCGTTCATCCGTCTGCCTGCCTGCCTGCCTGCCTGCCTGCCTGCCTGCCTGTCTGTCTGTCTGTCTGTCTGTATGTATGTATATCTGTCTGTGCGTCCATCCATCTGTCTGGGGGTCCACCTGTCTGTCTGTCTGTCTGTCTGTCTGTCTGTCTGTCTGTGATTCTCTCGCCCCTCTGTGCGTCCATCTGTTCTGTCTGTCTGTCTGTCTGTCTGTCTTTCTCTTGCCTGTCTGTGCGTCCATCCGTCTGTCTGTGCGTCGATTCGTCTGTCTGTGCCCCCTTCCATTTGTCTGTGCGTTCATCTGTCTGCCCTTCTGTGCGTGCATCTGCCTGTCTGTCTGTCTGTCTGTCTGTCTGTCCGTCTGTCTTTCTCTGGCCTGTCTGTGCGTCCATCCGTCTGTCTGTGCGTCCATCTGTTCTGTCTGGCTGCCTGTGTGTCCATCTGTCTGTCTGTTTGTCTGTCTGTCTTTCGGTCTGTCTGTCTGTCTGTGTGTGTGTGTGTGTGTGTCTGTCTGTCTGTCACACGATTAAGCGACCCGGTGACATTATATACAATTTGTCAACGCCCGGCCATCTTGAACTGGTGGCCGCATTCATACTTTTGAACATTGTCTACCAAAAAGCATTAACCACGCCTATGTGAGCCACAACGTGAATACCTAAATATTAGCTATAGCGTTCCTCCACCAAAATATGTATTGATGTATTTAGAAAAAATGGGTAACGATTTAAAGTACTAGTTACAAGTTGGGATGGAATTAAGTAACAGACTATGCACAAAAAAATTGCCAGATCCCACGTACTGCAGGAATTTATGATATGCGAAGCACGAATGAGAAATGTTATGTCACTTTAAAATCAGCACGAATTTACGCCGTGGAGATAAATGACGCTGTACATGACTTCCGTGTCATGATTATCACGTTTGAATGTGTCGTTTATTTTCGCCATCTATTCACGTCATGTGATACCAAATTTAGTGTATGTAGAGCTAGCGAAACGGCCGTGAGCACGCTATGAGCTTAGTATGTTGTCATGTTCTTACATGACACGCGTGTCAGCATTATCATGTTTCACACCAGTCATATATTTAGTCATCCATTGACGTCACGGAACACCCAATTTGGTATATGTGGATATAGGAAAACGGCCTTGAGCGCGTCATGAAGGGCCCAGTATACTTCAGTGTAGCGTTGATGCGCGCGCACGTTGGGCACAGCGACGCTACATTAACAAAACGCGAGCACTCCATAGTCTGGCGCAAGGCGCGACCATCGTCCATCGGCGCGGGCCGATGGGAACCAGTGCGAAATGCGACAAGCTGCATTTCGCCCCGATGCATTACCCAGACAACACTGCGTCTCCCTGTTTTTGTGACGGAGTCACGCCGTACGCGCTGAAATGCGCATGCGACAAAGCCACGCAGCGCGCACCTGCGAGTATGTGCAGGGCAGGCACTTCGCGTGGCAACGCTGGCGTGACGCGACGAAATGAACGTCGGCTAGCACGCGCAGCGTGTCACATTGGTGCCTTGACTGTGGAATGTAGCCATGTTCTGACATGACACGCATCGCATGATTATCATTTTTGCACCAGTCGCATACCTTCGTCATCCATTCACGTACTGTACTACCGAATGTGTTATATGTGACGCCAGCGAAACGGCCGCGAGCGCATCATGAGCCTGACATGTAGTCATGTTGTTACATGACACGCATGTCGTAATTTTTCTGTTAGGGTCTGTCGCTTGTGGTCGCCATGCAATTATTTCATACCATACCAGTTTTGCAACATGCCATGTGAACGAAACCACCGTAAGAGCTGCAAGACCATAAAATGTAAATCATGACATACATGACATACATGTCATAATTTTCATGCAATGACAACTGAAATATATTCTTCCTACAATCAGGTTATGCCATAACAAGTTTGGTATTGATACCATAATCGAAACGGTAAGTAGATCTATACGTCATATGCGGCTAGATAGATAGATAGATAGATAGATAGATAGATAGATAGATAGATAGATAGATAGATAGATAGATAGATAGATAGATAGATAGATAGATAGATAGATAGATAGATAGATAGATACGCTCAAAGTCGCCGAAATTCGCTAACAAATGCTTCGCATTTGAAAGCGCTCTGCCGACGATATGACTGTGACACCTGACAGTCGTGGAGGGTGTTGCACAAGCTCTTGTTTGCCGACAATACTGCCAGATGGCGTCCATATCCCACGAAGCCTGGAGTTACTGTATAAGCTACCTTTATAAAGTTAGCATGTACAGTAACTCTAACGCAATGTTTTTAGACAAAAGACTATCGTGTTTTGATGACATTTGCAGCACTACACAGAAATGCGAGGCCATTTTTTTACTGCAATCACATGTCTACAGGTTTGGATTGAGTGTTTCAAAAAAAAAACCAGTCAGCATTGACCACATCTTTCAATTTACTTCAATCAAAGTTATCAGTGCCAATATTTTTTTGGTATTAATCTAAAAGACATAAACAAAAAGTAAAGTGTGTCTGAAAGATTTGTTTGGTATTAGACAAAACAATGATGCTACCTAACTACTGAAAAAAAATATACATGAAAGCCCAGAGAAAGAACTGTGGCTCTACGGAAAGGTCCGGTTTATGGTGCGTGAGATAATACGCCTTCACGAGCAATATTTCTGCAGTAATAGCAGGCCCCGAAGATGTCTTCTGTGTATGTATGGTTTTTTCAGAAATAAAATTCTTTTAAACAGGCCCCGGAAACTTTCATGTTGATGTTTATCATGTATTCGCTGTTTTACACGGCTGAACTATGCGGGACGGCTTTATGCTCTCCCATAGTAGAGTACGAAGTACTTTAAATCGTTAACCACTTTTTATGAACACACAGTTCAAGTGACCATTTGTAGGGGGTGAAAAAATCAACCGCAGTGAGTTCCGGCTTCAAGCACCTGAAGGGGGTCTACTGATCCCTGCGGTATGCAGCGCATAGGCGCCACCATTCGTGCCACTGGACTTCGTTGTATGGGCGCCCTCGTCGGGGCCAAGTTTCAATTCTAAAATGACCGAATACTACATCTTTGCGTACCGCTACACAAAAAGAAATGGACATGGGCCGGACATTTAGCACGTAGGAAGGAAAGCCGGTGGTCATTAAGGGTAACTGACTCGATTCTCAGAGCAGTCAAACGCATGAAGGGAAGACAAAGAGTTAGGTGGGCCGATTAGATTAAAAAGTTTGCGGGTATAGCGTGGAATCAGTAAAAATCACAGCATATCCCCGGAGTGAATGATGATTGGTGGGGCGCAGCGTTCATCAGTCTGTCTGTCCATTCGTTCTTGCGTCCGCCTATCTGTGTGATCATTGGTGCATCCGTCCGTTTGTTCATTCGTCTGTCTGTCCGTCCATCTCTTTTTGCGGCCATCCCTCTGTCTGTTCATCCGTCTGTGCGCCCCTCTGTGTTTCCGTCCGTGCTTGTGTCAGTCCGTTCGTCCGTCCTTACGTCTAGAGAAAACTCGAAGCACAGCCATCTCACATCTTTTCATCATGTATTCATCATATACTAGTGCCCCCATCCAGCAGACATTGTAAGGACCACTATTTCGGGTATGTGCCACTGGTGGTTGCGTACTACGAGAGACGCACAAGCCACGCCATAAGGAGCTTCGCCCCTAAAAACACAAGACCGGGTTTACTGGTGGATCATGGAAGAGACGTTTGTCCTGCAGTGGGCGTAGTCTGGCTGAGGAGGATGATGACACATATAAAACAAGGTGTTAATTATAGCAAGTAGTTTTTTGTACACATGTGCTGCGCCATCAATCTTTAATAATAGTTTTCGCTGCAGCTGACTCCTAGTCAGCAGCCTATCGAATTCATTATTCTCATTTTGAAATATGCGGCGGCCAACAGTAACGACGGCCAGTAATGGCTGGTGGTACGTTCGGATATGTCTCGCACTGCTTCGTTCCGCAGTAAATATTTCGAGCCACTGCCGGCCGACAGACTGTCTCTCGTTCTGTTTATTTTGAATCGTTCAAATGCCTTCGCGAGGGGAATAAAAGTGACTTCAGGGGAACGAAGTGACCGGTAAAGCTTTCATCAGACGAACACCCGTTGCAAGCCCAATAAGTACGACTGGTGAGTAGAAAGCGCTTCAGTTTTTTAAAGGCAATCAGTTGCTGGGCTAGTCTGTTCATTTCAACATATGTAGGTTTTTTTTTTGCCAATGACTCCGTAGGCGTTACACGGAGGCAGCGTGTTGCCATTATAAAATTTAAAATTTGTTAACATGTCAATTTGTCACCGGAAAAACGTCCGTTACTTGCGGCGTGATTTCACGTGGGAACGAGTCACTGACTCAAAATGTAATTCTGAATTTGTATGGCAAAGTAAAACAAACCAGGCCGTTACGATGAAAGAAGGCAAATACATCACGTCACCCCACATGTGTCTTCGTAGCTAGCCCATATATTAGTGCATAAAACCTACGAGTTAATAGTTTACTGCAGTCACACTTGAGAAGCATCACATAATCACTGGCATGGTTTTCCTACTCTGTGACAAAAAAGGGTCTTCTAAGTCAGAAATACTTCTTTTTCTGCCACAGCCTTCTGGCCTGCCTGACATGAAAGAGACTGTGTACAATTGTCAAGGAACCTGCTACATGAGATGCCTTGTGAAGAAGCAGCCCCGAGTGATACATGTGTTGTGAGGTATTATATATATATATATATATAAATAAATAAATATATATATATATATATATATGATTTATTTATTTATTTATTTATTTATTTACTTAAAATACTGCTGCTTACTAGTTAACTGAGTTCATTTGTTTACTTTGGGAAATTTTATGCATTGATTATGGTTATCAATATCTGTTGATGTTACTTGTTTTCCTGATTGCAATGCAACGACAGGATGACTACGCCCGAATGTCCGCTCTGCCAGCACGTTGAAAAATCTGAACGTCCACTACAACAGGTCATCTCGAACCTCACACATGCAATGCTGTATTTGTGAATGTTTCAATGCGCATATCGTGGAGGGGTGCTTTAGATTGGCCACAAGCACAGCCTGATTATCGTTGCATAGAACATACCCTTCAATAACATTGAAACTGTAACACTATTAGTTAAATTGTATGGCACTGCTGAGTTCAAGATCACAGATTTGATCCCAGCCACAGTAGCCATATTTTGATTGGGGTGAACTGCTGTGACGCTCGTGCGCTTAAGGGTTTGTTCGACTCGCCTGCACCACATGATTCATTTTACGAGGTACTGCACCTCGCTATTAGTTTCAGTGGTGCAGCAATGGCATCTTCTAAACCATGCCATTTATTTCAAAAAGCGCAGTAGAGGTACAGCACTTAAACTGGTTTATGATTTTCCTGTACCTCCTGCTCTAACGGCGCTGGTTTGGTGCAGCCGCACGTACAGCTTAACAAACAACATAGCATTATACCTAGATGCCGTATCCACCTCTACAAACGCGGCTTGTTCTCGCAAGATGTTAGAACCTCATTAAATTAAGCGAACAAACATAAAGATTCCACCTTGTCGGCACCTTGTCATTCACTTGTGAAGCCGCACTGCTGAACTCGTCCTGCACAAGTTCTGAACTTCTCATGCACAGCTGTAAACCAGTTCCTATTAGTTGCGGTGAACTAAACTGACCATTAAAAGATGAGAGTTTGAAAATATGGAAAGTCTTTGTGCGCGTACGAGGTGTCAGAGCAAATGTTTCGACAAGCACTCTTGTCTCCTGCGAGGCTACAATGTCACTTGTTTTAACCCCTTGGAGCCAGAATCAATCTAAGTTTGCCCACTACTGTACGACTCATGATCACTTCGTACTTGGTTTGTGAATCGCCAGAAATTATTATTTACATTTCAAAAGGAACATCCTCACAGTGAGGGATATCAACAGGCTTTCCACGATTTAAATGTGCCTTGTGACAATTTATAAACTACAGCCAGAACGTTTTTGTTTTAGTTAACTTAGTTAACAGTGTTAAGCTCATACAAGTTTGCAAAAACATGCGCCAAAGCTCATAAGGCTGCAATCAATTACTTTAGCTTTGCACATGTGTTTGATGGGCTCCTAAGATGATAAATTATAAAGCTGATGAGCACTTGCAGCACAGCTTCCTCAAACACGTGAATGCTTTCGTGATGAGCAAGATTGCGTTCAATGAATGTGGTACTGATATATATATATATATATATATATATATATATATATATATATATATATATATATATATGGTGGGGTGATATTCAATGGATCCGGTGGAAAATGCAGTATAAAAAGAGGTCGACAAACGTGCGAAAAAACACTAGTTTTACTAACGTTTCGGCAGGTGGGCCTGCCTTCGTCGGAGTGTACTATGTATATATATACTATATATATATATACTATATATATATATAGTATATATACTATATATATATATATATATATATATATATATATATATATATATATATATATATATATATATATATATATATATATATAAGGTATAGGATATGGCACAACGGGAGCGTTGTCAACAAGGATAAATATATTTATTTCCCAACAGTTTCGGGAGGGGACCTCCCTTCATCAGGGGATGAGTTATGCCATGCCAGAGTATAACTCATCCCCTGATGAAGGGAGGTCCCCTCCCGAAACTGTTGGGAAATAAATATATTTATCCTTGTTGACAACGCTCCCGTTGTGCCATATCCCATACCTTCACGAAGACTAACTGGCCCATTGAATTATTACTCCCACTATATATATATATATATATTATGAGACACGTCCGGTACGGCAGCAACCAGGTTCTCTTTTTTAATCCAGACGCACGAGCCAGAGAGCCCGCCCGCGTGACATACGATGATTATCACTACAATGGTTTGGTCATAAAGATGAAGATGAAGTACATAATCAGCACTCAATATATATATATATATATATATATATATATATATATATATATATATATATATATATATATATATATAGACATATATAGCAGAGAAACGTCCCAGATTTTTTCGAGCACATCTGCTTCTGTTTAAATTAGGTTGTCATAGCTATAGTGTCTACCACTACGAAGTGAAATTCTGTGCAATACCGTATTGAAAAATATCTAGGATGTCACACAGGTAGTTGAAATATGCTTGATCTTGACTTATCCACAGCCACACTGCAACAAAGTGCGTTTTTGAAGTCCTAACCTAGCAGGGAGAAAACAATTTCAGCTTTCAAGCACAAATATACTGAAAAAGTAAACACAATAACAAGTAACAATGACTTTTAGGGATCTACTATCTCCACAGATTCACATCATGTACCACCAATTGATTTGAGTGCTTGCTCTAAAGAGAGTGCTCAAGTTCTATCGATATCTCTATGTGAAAAAGAGATTGTGCTCAGAGCTGAGCAGAAGGTGTACTGTAAGAGCACCAACAAAGATGCAGAAATAACAAAAATGTACAATGCATGCCTAAAGCCTATTTTCTTAGAATTGGGCTTTTTCGATCTGTAAGCATACACCTCATAACTCTGTTTTTTTTAGCATACATATTCGCTGCAAACTCAGTAGACTGGTCATTTTCTACGACGAGAAATTATAGCTATACTAACTGTGTAACTTAACTCTAACAATAAATGTAGCAAGCCAAAAATATTTTTACGCCCATCCCCTAAATACGTATTACCTATGATACAAGCTCACGGCTGAGAATTAAAACTAGTGCTTACCCTGTCAATTTTGAAGCACTCAATGTAGCATTGCAGAGCGAGAAAGGTTCAAAACTGCACGCACCCGCAGTTGTTTAACAAATTTAACAAAACTACATTGTTCTCACTGCGCGAGCTAACTATCGGCAATGTGCAAGTTTCCTTCCCGATTCCACATCATGCATTCACTTCAAGATCAACACTACTTGGCAAGCGCCGCATCTGACGGCAGAATCGGACACTTGTCCTGAATCCACGCTATTAAACTCGAACGCCGCAACACAATGAGAGCGACGTTCTTTGAGCGATCTCGATGTTCAGTTATATGCACATGCTTCACAGCTTTCAAGAGTCTTTACACATGGGCTGAAGCTTTCGATATGTATGAGTGAGTTGTTTTGTTCGGACCCGACCGTATATATTCGTTGTATCGGCTTGATAACTCGCAATAAATGATGCAATCCTTACTTGATTGACGTTGTGTTTTGCCAGTTCAGGCCAGTTAGATCACCTGGCGATAAGTACAGACGCGAATCACGATTTAGCAACGAATAAAAAAACAAAATACCAGAGGAAGCGAGCAGCGCGAACCGACAGCGACCTCCCACCTTCAGCAAAAAATGCGTCTGTTTATTGGTGATGATGGTACGACCAACGCCATCTCGCCTCGCAGTATTGCAGTTCAGTACGCCACCACTACGTATTTGCAGATTATTTTGATACAACAGCCCAAAGGTAGTTTTCGTTCTCTAAACTGGTAGGTGTTCTCTGGTTTTAGTGCCCTCTCGATTCCTCTTTTGAGGTACACACTGGCATGGTAAGTTATCTCTCCCATGGTAGAGTATATGGTACTCTAAATCATCGAACAATTGTTCTAAAGACGAAAACAAATATTGATAAGCTGGCGAGTCTTGTCAGCTGTTCTGCGCAAAGATGAGCATACTCCTCCTGCCTCATCAGGTGTCCCGGGGCGGCTTTTTGCTCTCGCATAGTGAAGTACCTAGTACTTCTTATAGTTAACCACTTTGTCTATACCAATATACGGCTTCTTTTCGGCATTTGATAAGGAACGTGTTACTGCTCTCCCATAGCTGAGTACGAAGTACTCGAAATATTTAAACACACTTTCTAAACACACAGAGGGAGATCTCCTTGTAGCTCTCTCTTCTTGCCGCTGTTGAGTGATCTATGACAAATGTCCTATACTATAAGGGGGAAGAAAGCCTTTTACGAAAAAAAAAACAAGACCGGTGAACCCTCCAACACAGGTATCGTTATGTAATTGGGGTGAAATATTTACACTAAACAAAACCAACCAAAAACAAGGCTGTGCAATTTGCTCTATTGTGAACACTAAGGTAAGCTATATATTCCCTGAAGGGAAGTGAGAACCTTCTTTAGGGAATAGCGAATATATGGGCACTCACTGTCATGTTCCCTATACGGGGTGTTTCAAGCAATGTGCGCAATTTTCTTTAAAAAGCACAGGAAAAAAGAATCTGCGTGCTACTTGTGGCGTAGCCTTTCCTTAGGCAGAAGACCTCGTTAGATGCGTACAAACTATGATTACGCCAGTATATATAAAAGTTAGCACAACTAACTTTTTCTTCATTGGTGATAGTCGGTCGAGTGAAACGGGCGAATTCAAGCCCTTCCTGCGCATACACCGCAGACACTTTGAGATTTTGAAAAAGCGGCCACAGGTAATCACCGCGGAGCGATGCATTGAGTGTAATTTAGTTGGAGAAACCGGAACTGATGCACAAAAATAGCGCATCTACCACTCACTACGACAACACCCTCAATGATGACACTGTTTACATCGCCGTTATCAACCGTCAATTTCGACACTTCTCTTCTAGACCACTTATCGACAATCGCTTATTCTTCTTCCTCATTGCGAGTGAAACATTGTTATGTCCGCCAGACTGCATCGCTCTGCGGTGATTACCAGTGGCCGCTTTTCCAAAATTTTAAAGTGGCTATGAACTATTCGTAGGAAGGCCTTGAATTAGCCTTTTGACTCAACCGGCTATTACTAATGGTCAAAACGGTAATTGTTCTAATTTATACAATTACTGCCGTGAATAATGTTTGTACCCTTTTGAAGATGCCTTCATCCACAGCAATGCAACGCCGCAAGTAGCGCGCAGATAATTCCTTTCTGTAACTTTTAAAGAATATAGGATACAATTCGCGAAACACCCTGCATATATATATATATATATATATATATATATATATATATATATATGTATATATATATATATATATATATATATATATATATATATATATATATATATATATATATATATATAGCGTTCCTATCTCAAAATAGGCCTGCCTCCTTTGCGTCGCAAGCCCAGTGCCGCGCACTGCGCGCTGACGCCATCAAAGACAAGTGACTCTGTTGTGCACTATCTGTGCGTATAAACCGCACGCCAGAGGGAACCTCTACACGAGAACCGTGGAGGCGAGTTGGACTCCCTGCTGTTCTCTCCCTCTTAGTCGTGTGATCATCCGACTCCACGCACACGCTGACTGTGGCGGACCTCTCGGAAGTGGAGAGGGTATCATCCGAGGTCGTGGCTTCAACCATACTGACCAGGCACCTGGATCATGGAATGGGCCGGAAACTTTTCTGTCTGGCGTGCAAGGACCGACTCCTTAGCCGCGGCATCCACATACGCTGGATTACAGAGGGACGTAAGCACCTCCTGCCAAAGCTGCTTACTCTGCCTGGTCCTGTCTCAAGGAAAGCGTTCCTAATGCCAGCGCTTCTGAATCGTCAGATTACAGGAGCTTGCCATTCTCCCAGCCATTGCGGCACTGTTCTGTTCGCATACCGAACTATGGCGTTAGCATTCGTTGGGAACACACCATGGCAGAGTGGAGCAGTGTCCATTCGTGTAATCTTCATTCTTTTTCTTTTCTGGGATACTTCGAGTGAGACGTTGAGTTACCGAGGCTCGCCACCACCGCCGGCGTGGATATGAATATATATATATATATATATATATATATATATATATATATATATATATATATATATATATATATATATATATACTGTCGAGTTGTTGAATTGCCGAGCTGTCATCCGTGGTAAAGCCTGGGCCGTAGCCAATGCGTCCGAAGGCTGCAATGAGCTTGGCGCTCTAGTTCGCCCAGGACTGCTGTCGCACGCCTTCATATTTGCGCCATGCTCGGCACCATCTCGAAGGTGGTCAATGACAACGCACGATTTATGTTAGTCTGTACAATTCTCGCGAGCTCCGAGAGCCTCCGAGGAACTGGCGACAGTATATATATATATAATACCAAAAAAGTATCGGGGAAGATATTACACCATACTTAGTCTAATATCTTCGCTTATACTTTCCTTGGCATTATTGTCTGTTAGATCTCATTCATATTTTGTAAAAACACAAAAAAACAAGCCCTTAGGTATACACTTGCTTCCTTATATATGTGACGTATGAAGCAATGGTTGGTAGAGGCAGAGAAGGAAGAAGTGAGAGATAGAATAAACATGGGGTATGAGCCAGGCCACGTCGCCCATTCATCAGCGTCATATATATATTTATATATATATATATATATATATATATATATATTGTAATGTAGATATAGTGGAGCTCGGGCATGCGTGCATTTGGGGGGGGGGCATAGTCAGAGAAGTGAAGGAGGTACAGAACAAAAACAGCTGGCCCACAGCAAAGGTGCTGTCTCTGTCTCGTTCATTCCTTTACAATGGCACACCTCGACAATTTAACCATGCGGTTCAAGCCATCTGTCCGTAGCCTCGTGGGTCGTCGGCAGCGCGGGCTTCTCCATCCAGGAACGCCGTTCACGCATCTTTGGCGATGGAGTGATCAACCTGGCCACCGCTTCAGCTTCCCATCGGACTATCAGTGGACGGCGTTAATGCCTCCCCTGTGGTACCAGGGCATCAACCAATCAACAGTATGCTACCACTTCACGGCCGTAATACGCATGGGCTCCTGTCCTTTGGCAATACTGTTCAAGCTTCCCACAGCTTGCAATCCGATGCCGGTACTCTTCCGTTATAAGAGCCGCCAATAAATGCTGTTCATACTTCCTTGGACGTGCGTGTTGCTGCCGTCAGTATTACTAGAACCACGTACTCCGCGAACGTGAACCAACGTGGTTCAGATACCTCAGGTGACAGTGCTGTGAAGCTGCGGCGTACCGTCGTGCAACTCCACGTCACGGTCAACGCTGTTACAGTGACGAGCCCCGCACTGTTCCCTGCCATCTTACCCGTTCTGAGTGCAAGCGAACACATGTTGGATTGATTGATTGATATGTGGGGTTTAAATCACGAAACCACCATATGATTATGAGAGATGATGATGATGATGAGTAGTTTTTAGTGGCGCAAGGGCCAATTGATGGCCAAAGAGCGCCATTTCAATTGAGTACAGATATGAACAATGATATGGTGCGTGGCAGTAAAGGGGCCTTAAAAGTCCTCGCTCTAGCGCGGGTTAAAACATGAAGGTAATAAAATCATGACAGTGACGTGACATATGTGCAGTGATAGCGGATGGCAAAATGTCATGAAAATAAAACCATGATGAAGATGTAGTCACCGC
Source organism: Rhipicephalus microplus (assembly GCF_043290135.1). NCBI lineage: Eukaryota > Metazoa > Arthropoda > Arachnida > Ixodida > Ixodidae > Rhipicephalus > Rhipicephalus microplus. The sequence goes on from NC_134706.1 coordinate 73,858,190, forward strand.
AGCCACGACCACTCTATAGGGGTCGTGCTACGGATGACCTCGAAATATCGGGTGAAAGCTTTGCACATGTTTTAAAAACGTAAAAAGTGTTTGCAGTTTAAAAAGCGGATCCCCACCGATGAGCATCTCAGGGTGTAGAGGGAGCTGCTGTCGGTAGGGCACTAAAAAGGGTTTTTTTCTTAGAGCATCTAGCTCATTGCACTGGACAAGAATGTGGAGAACCGTAAGGGGCTCTCCACATCTCTCACAATATGGTGGATCGCCGGTAGATAGAAGAAATGAATGTGTAGAATGTGTATGTCCTATTCTAAGCCTTGTTAGTATTACTTCTGTGTGTGGTGATTTTGATAGTGGCGGCCAATAACCTAGTTGCTGCTTAATAGCATGGAGTTTATTATCTGTGTGTTTATCCAACATGCCCTGCCAATACCCCCTGATATGAGAGACGCCTTAGTGATGGGCTCCGGAAATTTCGACCACCTGGGGTTCTTTAACTTGCACCCAAATCTGAGCACACGGGCCTACACCATTTCCGCCTCCATCGGAAATGAAGCCGCCGCAGCCGGAATTCGAACCCGCAACCTGCGGGTCAGCAGCCGGGAACCTTAGCCACTAGATCACCGCGGCGGGCGAACACATGTTGGGTGCAGTCGCCCCACAAGACCTTGAGGCCTGGTCATCTGAGCGACGCAGAGAGCTGAGGTGCGCTCTTCTGCAGCTCTCATACCAGATCGGTTGCTTCGCCTCAGTAATATCTGCATTTTCACGTGTCGACCCATCATAACCGGCAGTCAACTAACCACCGGAATTCGACAGATTCCAGGACGACGCCGTCGGCTCAGTGGCGACAGTCGAGGGCCTCGGAGCTCGCGAGAATTGTACAGACCAACATAAATCGTGCGTTGTCATTGACCACCTTCGAGATGGTGCCGAGCGTGGCACAAATATGAAGGCGTGCGACAGCAGTCCTGGGCGAACTAGAGCACCAAGCTCATTGCGGCTTTCGGACGCATTGGCTACGCCCAGGCTTTACCACGGATGACAGCTCGGCAATTCAACAACTCGACAGTGCACCTCTCGGCATCCAAGCCCGGGAAAGACATTGTCCTGACGGTGCAGATTTACTCCACCCCAAGCTCAAGCAGCCCACTTTCGGAGAACTAGTTGGTGAGGGGAAGTACTTCAATTGTTTTATGTTCCCCGGAGCACCTGTGCAGACAGAATCACGGGCATGGATAGAGAGGTGCTCGACACTGATACCGGCCGCGAGCAGGACTCCATGCCACACCTTTTGGATTCCGCGACTCGCGCCCCACTAGACAAAAGTGCCACTCAGAAGCCCAAGCTGTTCCTGATGTGATCTGCATGTTCACCAGAGCTTGAGGACATGTAGATACCAGTTATTCCGGTGCCTGACACGCTCCAAGTCAAGGAACAGAACAAGTTCACCACAGCCATCAAAGTGCTCTCAGGCCCACCGGGACAGCTACTGCTGACTCGAAAGCCGTCACCGCCCGGATGTGTGGATGGCTACCACGCTTTGGCTGAGATCGAGAAATCTAATTCGACCAACGCGACTAAACAGATGGAATGCATGTCCATGCATTCCACTGCCCTATTTGCGACAAGACGACAACTATTGGACCCCTTACATGTGTCCTTATATACGTATAACCCATGCTGGTTACACGCCCCTGTTTCCGCAGTGCCGTACGTTACGACTTCCTCGCGTCGTCGTTCTGCATCGATCGTTTAGTGATTACGACGGCCACGTCACTGAGAGTGCCAGCAAAACCATTAACAACGCTCATTTAACTTTAACTTGTTTGCTTTGCAAACGATTCTTATCAGTAGTGCTCACACGTGTCTGAAACTTTACCGCTTGTGACGCGGTTTTTTATCAGACCAGCACTTCCTGTGAATCTGAATATACGGCTACATAATTACTGGTGACCAGCTGTTTAAAAGAAATATTTATAGGATTCAAGTACACTAACAAGTCAGCTATCCCCTGAATGTAATGTGTGTGACCGTAATATTTTTTAACATTTTGTGTATAATAAAACGTTTTCTGGCCAATTCATCTAACGTCTCTTTTATCAAAAAATGCAATTGTCAAATCACCCGAATAATCTGCCCAAAAACCACGATGTGTGTAGTGAAATCGAAATTATTCTAAGTTTATTTTGAAATTCTTTGGGACGCATATTCAAAACCTGGTGTACGCCAAGTTGTAATAAATATAAAATGACCAGCGCAAGTGTTTTAGAACCGATTTCTTCAAACAACAACGACTGCCTTGATGGAATGCACCATCATTTTCAGAGTGCATCTCCCGTTGAGACGGGAGTTTGCCCGTTAGGTTATCGCCACTTTCTGCAGCTCACCTAAATTTCGCTTGTAGTGTGAACGGCCGCTTTCTACCTTGTAAGATTTCTAACACGCCAATGAGCAGTTCTCACTACCGTATCGCGTAAGAGCGGGCACATGGCGAGCGCAAAAAAAAGACAATATTTGGCCGCGGAGTAAGCCAGGCCTTGCCATGACGTCACGTCACCCGACTACACCGCCACCACTGTTCCTTCTTGGGGCTAACAGCTTCAAAATCATCGTTTGTGCTGTTATGCTTAGGACTACAGCAAATTTCATTTAAAAAATGGGATCAGCGATCTGGACCTCGTGTTCGGTCTTATCTGAATGACTGCTTGAAGTTAATTGTTCAGCGTGCCCTCGCGCTTACTCAGGCATTTTCTAGAATCTCGAGGACTTGCGTTCCTCATTTGACGCAGAAAAACAACTGAAAATATTCGCCTCAACATTCATTTGAGCTTACAGGCAGATACCATTGTAAACGCACGAGTTAAACTGCAGAACTAAAATCAACGGAGATATTACTATTGGTTTATCTCATAGTGCGCACCTGTGGGCTTCGAAACATCAAGGTGTCTCTGCCGGAGTTCGTGCCACTTGAAATCACATTTACATAATTACACCTTTATTCTAGCCTGAGACAGCTTGACAAAAACACGAGGACTTCGAGATTATTCAATGTCGGAACTAAATGTCGTGAGAAAAGCTTGACAACGGAATGCACTTCAGCTTGTTGGCTTGGCTTCCTCCCTAAGTTCATTCTGTCTTTTGTTTTTTTTTCGCGTTGTTTCTTGTTATATCTAGACTAGGGACCCCAGACAACGATTCTTTGTCTTTCACTTGTTACTGGTTAACAGAGTTTGCCAGACATCCACGTAGCAGCAAGGCTATGCTGAAGTGCATTAACTAAAACGCTGTAGTCCATAGGTACAGCTCAAAAGAAGGTCCGTAATGAGTCACGATGGAAACCAACACGTGAATCGGTGACATGGTGCAAAGAGAAAGTGCATCGCATTCCAAGTATGAGCCTGACATTATTGAATATGGCTCTCAATGACAATTTCTAAATAAACAAAGGTCAGCCAAAATCAGCCTCAGCGGAAGGTGATGACTTTGCAATAGCGAGAACTTCAGAACGACGAAACAGTATTGGGAGAACGGCTACACTTACGAAAGAAAGGGCCTTGAAACAGTCACTTAACAATTTCCAGTTTTAAACAAAACATGTACTAGGCAGCTTACATTGTTTATATATATTGCCACCTGGTGTTCTGTGCCAGCGAACAGTGAGCCAGTTCTATGACAGTGAATGAAGGAGACGAAGACGAGCAATCCGTGCCAGCGAAGACGTCCTTCTTTGTGTCTCAGATTTTGACAGTCGCGTCTCCTTGTACGTTTTTTCGAGCTCCTAGCACGTGACAACTGATGGAGGTGCTGGGTACCCTATGCACCAAACCCCTCCCAGCCCCATACCGATGGTTACGCCTGTTCACCGTGCTAGCCAAAGGATCCGTGGATCGGACCCCGTGTTCGGACTTCTCTCATAGAAGATGACGGCCCCAACTATCCCAAGCAGCGCCGTGTCAAATGGCTCCAACCCAGCCGGTATGGAAGGCGCAACGCCATTGCACTATGCGCCGTTCAAATCACGAACGCCGAATCCCTCTCATGGTGCTGTCCATGAGGATATTGAGGATTGGCTAGTTCACTATGACTTCATTGCCACTCATAACATGTGGAACCACACAGACAAGCTCCGACATTACTACTTCAGTTTGACGGGGCGCGTGTTTGGTGCGAAAACCAGGCAGGTCTGTTCACGTCGTGGGTGGACTTAAAACGCCGACTTCTCGAAACGTATCCAAGTCCCGATCACCAAGAGCGAGCTGAACGTGTACTGCAGTGCCGTATGCAAATGCCAAATGAAGGCGTAGCAATGCATGTTAAGGACATGACGCGTCTTTTTCGACGAGCCGACCCTCACATGCCGGAAGAGAAGGTGAGATACCTGATGCATGGAGTGAAGGAGCAGCTGTTTGGTGGTCTTGTCCGCAGCCCCCCCCCCCCCAAAACTACGTCAGAGTTTCTTGTTGAAGCCGTTCTGATTGATAGCATGCTTCGGCAACGGACACAGACGTACGAGCAACAAGTGAACTCTGCCTCTGCTACGGACTACATGGGCAGTGTTTGGGGCCACATCGACTTCTCCCGAGGGCTGATACGCTCTGTAATCCGCAAAGAACTGCAGAAGTTTTCAGTACCCTTGGCCCCCACTGTCAGTTCTTTGTCCTGCATCATCCGAGTTGAATTTTTGCACGCACTATGAGAAACGTCCTGTCAGACAGAGCCGTGGCCGCCTAAATGACTTCCCACGCATGTCGAATGTGCAAGCTCTACTCTAGCCAGCACCACCTTTGTCCTCGCCTCCCATCGCGGCCCCTGCCAAGCTTCCGGCAGACCAAACTCTGCGCCAACATGCAGAACATTTCACTCCATCTTATACCACGGCCGCAGCCATGCTTCAGGCAGTCCAAGCGGGCCCGTACCTCAGCGATTGCCGACCGATTCCACGAAAATCAGACGTGTGGCGGGGCCCTGATCGACGTCCTCTTTGCTATCACTGTGGCGTGCCTGTGCACATCTACCGACAGAGAACTTATCGAGAGCTGGGAATTCGTGGTTTTTTGGCCAACTCCCACCTCCTAGGTTTGGCCAGCGGCCTCCGGAAATTGCAGACTACGTTGTTCAGCAGCGCAGATTGACATATCGACATCACTCACGTTCTCCATCACCGCGGCGGTTCACGCCGAATCATCACACCTACTCGGGTGTGGTGCAGGGCCGGTCATCTAGCCCGCGTCGGGAAAACTAGCCACAGCGACCTTCGGGGGCAATTTGAAAGAAATTAATGTAGCGCGAGGCGAAAAAACGAACACAGTCTGATTGGCAAGGCCAATCAGACTGGTCATGCTCAAGGCCCCCTATCGACGCGGACTGAAAGTACCAACGATACATCGACAACTACATGACCGGCTGATTGCGGAAGAATTTCTATAGATATTCCTGCTCTGCTAGATGGTCACGAAGTCAGCGCTTTAGTGGACCCTGGAGCGGACTTTTCCGTACTTAGCGAAAAACTGGCTGCCCTTCTGAAGAAAGTAACGACTCCTTGAAATCACACGCCAATTCGTACAGCTGCGGGCATATCGTCACGCCACTCGGTATGTCCAAGGCAAGATTGCAAGTCCGCGGTTGTACGTTTGTTGCCAGTTCTAGCATTCTCCAACATTGCTCTCGAGACCTGATCACTGGCATGGATTTTCTCAGGGAACATGGTGCTATAATTGACATCCGACGACGTCTAGTCACTTTCGCAACCACAAACGCCACAACAGCTTACGACGACCCTACCCACTCCCGAGCGTCTCTTCGCGTCGTCGACGACGCTATCACATTACCACCCCGTGAAACTGTTGTGGGTCAGGTGGCGTGAGACGGATTGATGCATGGTGAAGCAGTCGTGGAAAGCAGTCACTCGCTTCTGCTGTCTCAGGGTGTCTGCGTAGCGAGAAGCCTTCTTGACCTTCGTGATGATCCCTGCGGCATTTTTGTCACAAACTTCAGCTGCGAACAACGGCACCTTTTTCCTGGAACTGTCATCGCCTACACCGACCCAGTCGTCAAGGTCACCAAGTGTTTTGGTTTTGAGACCATTGCCACTGCTGATGCACCTTTCCGCACCACCGACATCAATCCAACGCTTTCTGAAGCGAACAAGCAGCGTTTGAGCGAGCTGTTGCTGAAATTCTACACATGCTTTGCACGTTCTTCGAAGATACGTCAAACAGCGATTATGAAACACCGTATTATCACCTACGACGACGCGCATTCCATACGGCAGCAGCCTTATCGTGTTATGCCAAACGAACGGCCCGCGATTCAAACGCAGGTTAAGGAAATGCTTCAGGATGGCGTAATGCAGCCTTCAAGCAGCCCTTGGTCATAACCAGTCGTTCTTGGGAAAAGTAAGATGGCACGCTTCGCTTTTGTGTCGACTACTGTATACTGAACAATGACACCAAGAAAGACGTGTACCCGTTGCCCAGAGTGCATGATTTTCTGGACAAGCTGCGCCGCGTGAAGTATTTTTCGTCCGTCGACTTGATGAGTGGTTATTGGAAAATAGAGGTCGATGAATGTGACCGGGAAAAGACCGCTTTTTTAACGCCAGACGGCCTTTGTGAATTCAAAGTGCCCTCTTTCGGCCTCTGTTCCGCTCCAGCCACAGTTCAGCAAATGATGTACACCGTCCTGGCAGACCTCAAGTAAAAAAGCTGTCTCGTCTACCTCGATGACGTTGTTGTGTTTTCAGAAACGTTTGACGAGCATCTTCGTCGCCATCGGAATGTGCTCGAAGCCATAAAATGGGCCAATATCACACTCAAGCCTGAAAAATGTCATTTCGGCCATGAATAATTAAAATTTCTTGGTCACGTCGTGAGCACCGTTGGTGTTCGGCCTGTCCTGACAAAACTGCAGCCGTCGCCGCTTTCCCAACTCCAGCTGACAAGAAAAGTCTTCGACGATTTTTAGGTCTGTGTGCGTATTACAGGCGCTTTATTGAAAATTGCTCCAACATTGCGGAGCCACTATTACGCCTCACGCGTGATGACACACCGTTTGTCTGGGCTGACGAACAGCAGACTGCCTTTGCGGAACTACAGCACCGGCTCTCTTCCCCTCTCGTGCTAGGCCTCTTCGATGAAGATGCTGACACAGAAGTACGCACTGATGCCAGCATTATTGGTATTGGACCTATTTTGGTACAACGACAAGACGGCATATAACTGGTAAAAACCTACGCAAGTCGCACACTGTCTCGCACAGAATCTAACTATTCTACACCAGTGAAAGAATGTCTCGTGGTTATTTGGGCAAATACAATGTTCAGGCCATATCTCTACGGAAGACTATTTAAAGTGGTGACTGATCATCATGCTTTGTGCTGATTGAACAATCTACGAGACCCTTCAAGATGATTAGCACGATGGAGTCTGCGCCTACAGCAATTTGATGTCACCATCGTGTACAAGTCAGGCAAAAAGCACAAAGAAGCCGACACGCTATCACGAGCACCTCTTCTATCCACCAGTACAAGCGCAGAAGAGGACGGCACCTTCATGGGAACTCTGAGCGCGCCGGATCTGAAGTTTCATCAAAAAATCACACGATTTAAGAATGATTATAGATCACTTAGAAGGTGGCACCGCGCCCATTCCTCGTCCGATGTCACGACCATTGCCATCATTTTGCCTACAAAATGACGTCTTATAGAAAAAGAACACCGGTGCCGGTGACAGATCGCATCTTCTCGCCGTGCCTGAAGCCCTCCACGATGGCGCCTTATTAGCTTGTCATGACGAGCCCACATGCGGCTATCTGGGCTACTCGAGAAGTATGGATTGGGTGCGACAACACTACTACTGGCTTAATATTTCTGCCTGTGTCAAACGCTACGTGAAGAGATGCCGTGAATTCCAGCGTCACAAGACACCACCCTTAAAGCCTGCAGGTCATTTACAACCAATTGAGCCAACCCCTACACCGTTTGATTAAGTGGGAACGGACCTCCTAAGCCTGTTTCCTTTGTTTACTTCCAGCAACAAATAGATAATTGTTGCAACCGATTACTTGACGCGTTACGCTGAGACGAAGGCATGCCCACGAGGGACCGCGGCTAAAGTTGCCAGTTTTTTTATGCATAAAACTGTGCTGTGGCATGTCGCCTCATCATATGTCATCGATGATTGACGGACATCATTCACAGCGAAGCTCTTGGCTGAAATCTTCAGGCTGAGTTATACAACCCATCCAAAGACCACTGCATATTACCCTCAGAGTAATGGTTTAACAGAAAGGCTAAACAAAACGCTAGTCGACATGATCTCTATGTACGTGGATGTGAAGCACGAATCGTGGGGCGACATCCTATCGTACGTAACTTTTGTGTACAACACTGCAACGCAGGAAACTACACGCTTCATGCCATTTCGGCTCGTTTATGGTCGAGATGTCACAACTATGCTAGCCGCCATGAATCCGTATGAGGACATTGACGAGCTGGACCAATTAGCCCCCGACACCACTGAGTACATTCAGCAGGCTGAGAAAGCACGTCAACTGGCCCGTGTGCACATTAGAACTCAACAGTGCGCAGATGCACAGCGGTACAACATCCGCCATCGTGAAGTTAATTATGAACCTGTTGACCAAGTTTGGGTTTGGACACCCATTAGGCGGCGAGGTCTCAGTGAGAAACTCTTGAGGAAGTACTTTGGACATTACAAAGTACTCAGACGTGTGAGCGACGTCAACTACGAAGTGGTTCCAGACGGAGGCTCACTGTCATCCCAGCGCAGGTTACCACGCCTAGAGAATGTACACGTCGTCCGCCTAAAACCACACTTTACATGGTGATGCGAATTTTCTTCGTGTGCCAGTGAACTCTTTATGTGAACCGGTAATGCCGTTTATTTCTGATTGCCGGGCCAAGGACGCGTTTTCTCTCATGCGCTACTTTGTTTAATGTTTGTTTATGTTGGCTACTTTGACCCACTACTGTGCACACTTTTCTTGAGCATCGGGTCGATGCTCTCTTGGAGGGAAGAGTAATGCCACCTAGTTTTCTGTGCCAGGGAACTGTGAGCCAGTTCTGTGCCAGTGAACGAAGAAGACAAAGGCGAGCAACCAGTGCCAGCGGAGACGTCGTTCTTTGTGTCTCAGATTTTGATAGTCGCGTCTCCTTGTACGTTTCTTCGAGCTCCTAGCGTGTGGCAATATATATATATATATATATATATATATATATATATATATATATATATATATATTCTGAGTAGCGTTCATCTTCTTCACTACATTTTCCTCCCCTCCGGAAAAGAGCCATCCTGGCGACTCATGGGCAGGAGCCAATAGAGGGATCGTAATATGGTTTTAGGCGGTCTATGTGGACGGTCTCACGTCCACGCGTCGTTGATCATGGGGCTGTTGAAGCGGCTCCACGATGTAATTGACGGGTGAAGTTTGTTTAACCACACGGTAAGGTCCGTCATACTTGTACATCAGTTTCGTTGAGAGACCAGGGCTGGTTGAAGGGATGCGAAGCCAGACAAGGTCATCCGATGCATAAGAAGCCGGAGGCGCCGGGCTATCGCGGTGGTGTTTCTGGCGTTGCTGTTCAGCACTTGTGAAGGAGCGGGCAAGCTGACGGCACTCTTCCGCGAATTTAGCAGCTTGTGACATCGTCGTCGACCCAGCAACATCCGGGTGGTAAGGAAGGATGATGTCTAGCGTGCAAGAGGGCTCGCGACCATAAAGGAGGAAATATGGCGAGAAACCAGTGATTGTCTGGACAGCAGTATTATGCGCGTGGGTTACAAAAGGGAGAATACTGTCCCAATTGGTGGGATCGGTTGCGACGTACATCGACAGCATATCTCCTAATGTACGGTTGAATCTTTCTGTAATGCCATTTGTTTGAGGATGATACGCGGTGGTGGTGCGATGAATGACTTGGCATTCCTTGAGAAGCGATTCGACAGCGTCCGAGAAAAACACACGCCCTCGGTCACTCAGGAGTTCACGTGGTGCACCGTGACGTAAAATGATCTGATGCAGTATGAAACGACCGACGACGCTGGCTGACGCAGAAGAAAGTGGTGAAGTTTCTGCGTAGCGCGTAAGGTGATCGATAGCGACGATTACCCAGCGATTTCCAGCCGGTGTAATCGGAAGAGGTCCATACAGATCAATACCAACACGGTCAAACGGTCGGGCAGGACAAGGTAAGGGTTGTAGTGGAGCTGGAGAAGTGGGAGAGGGATTCTTCCGGCGTTGACAAGCGAGACAAGAACGTACGTAGCGACGGACGAAGCGATACATTCCACGCCAGTAGTAGCGGTGGGACAGGCGGGTGTAGGTTTTTAACACTCCAGCATGGGCGCATTGTGGGTCGGCGTGAAAGGAGGCGCATATGTCTGAGCGGAGACTTCTGGGAATGACTAGAAGCCATTGGCGTCCTTCGGAGAGATAATTACGTCTGTATAGCAAACCATCTCTAATAACGAAGTGCTGTATTTGACGGCGCATACCTCTAGGGATATTTTGCGAGGGAGTTCGATTCAACAAGTTGATAAGTGAAGCGATCCATGGATCTTTTTGTTGCTCCTGTCGCATGTCACTGACACTAAGTGCAGATACGTCGGGGGCAGGCGAAGACGGCGGCTTGTCACTACATCGTAGAGGTGATCGGGACAACGCGTCTGCGTCGGAATGTTTTCGGCCAGATCGGTAAACGACGTGGATGTCGTACTCTTGTAGCCGAAGCGCCCAACGGGCAAGCCGGCTGGTGGGATCTTTTAACGAGGAGAGCCAACATAATGCATGATGATCTGTAACCACGCTGAATGGGCGCCCGTAAAGATATGGTCGAAACTTGCCTATGGCCCATATGATGGCTAGACACTCTTTCTCGGTGACTGAATAGTTGGCTTCTGCTTTTGTGAGTGCACGGCGGGCGTAAGAGACGACGTACTCATCAAATCCAGGTTTACGCTGGGCGAGCACAGCACCGAGGCCAACTCCGCTAGCATCCGTGTGTATTTCCGTCGGGGCAAGAGGATCAAAATGTCGCAGTATAGGAGGTGACGTAAGAAGGTGGCGGAGTGTGGCAAATGCATCATCACAAGCTGAAGACCAACTGTAAAGGTCTTTGTTGCCGGCAGGAAGGTCAGTCAAGGGCGATATGATGGAGGCGAAGTTGCGAATAAAACGACGAAAATATGAACATAAACCGAGGAAGCTGCGAAGTTCTTTTAAGGTCTTCGGCTTGGGAAATTCGGCAATGGCACGGAGTTTCGTCGGATCCGGAAGAATGCCATCTCTAGATACAACATGGCCCAAAATTAGGAGTTGTCGAGCGCCGAAGCAGCAATTCTTCAAGTTGAGCTGTAGACCGGCGGCGGTGAGGCAAGTAAGCACTGTCCCGAGCCGCTGAAGATGCGTTGAAAAGTCGCTTGAAAATATTACAACATCGTCTAAATAGCACAGACATGTCTGCCATTTCAGGCCACGGAGGATGTTGTCAATCATGCGCTCGAAAGTGGCAGGCGCATTGCAGAGCCCAAATGGCATGACGTTAAATTCATATAAGCCATCAGGGGTAACAAAAGCCGTCTTGGGGCGATCAGCCTCAGCCATGGGAACCTGCCAATAACCTGAACGCAGATCTAGTGACGAGAAGAACTCTGCGCCTTGTAAGCAGTCAAGGGCATCGTCTATGCGAGGTAGCGGGTAAACATCTTTGCGCGTGATCTTATTCAACCGGCGGTAGTCGACGCAGAATCTTATTGAGCCATCTTTTTTCTTGACTAGAACAACTGGGGAGGCCCACGGGCTGTTAGAGGGCTCAATAACACCTCGCTTCAACATGTCGTCAAATTGTTCCGCGATTATGCGACGCTCAGATGCCGATACCCGATACGGACGCTGACGTAAAGGAGCGTGAAGGCCAGTGTCGATTTCGTGAGATACAGTGGAAGCACGGCCCAAAGTCAGTTGCTGGTTGTCGAAGCTGGCACGGAAGCGCTCGAGGAGGGCGATGATGTCGGTGCGCTGCTGGGCCGTAAGGTTGGGGTCGATGCAGCGCGAAATTGCGTCGGTGAATGATGGGGAAGAGGATGACGCGCAGCAATCAACAGCATCAATAGGTAGCGTAGTCGAGTGGTCAGGAACTACACGTGCACTCGAGGGATCAATGTCATCGGCAAAGCCCAGGCACTCTCCGCACAGTAACTTGGAAGGCGAGGGAAACGGATTTGATACATAAATTGCACTTGATCCATCGTGAATATTCAGAACGGCGAAAGGAATCAGGAAGCACTTGCGGCGAACAGCGGTTTCAGAAGGCGTAAAAAGAACAGTTGAGCCACTATAGACGTCACAGGAAAGCGGAACTAGGGCGGACGAGAACGGGGGTATCGAAGTGTCGGCGGCAACGAAAACTTTTGCAGGTGAAAGGGACGAGTCGAGTGAAGCAGCGTCGCATAACGGCGCGAACTCCACTTCCGCGCGAGCACAGTCGGTGACGGCATGATGAGTGCAGAGAAAGTCCCAGCCTAATATAATGTCATGGGAACACTGCGGGAGCACTACGAACTCGACGACATATATATTGTCAGCAATAACGACACGTGCTGTGCATGCAGCAAAAGGGCGAATTCGTTGCTCGCTCGCAGTGCTTAAAGCGAAGTCGTGTAGAGGCATTGTGACTTTTTTTAGTCGACGGCAAAGTTTTTCAGTCATTACAGACACTGCGGCGCCAGTATCGACCAATGCAAAAACAGGTATACCTTCAACGGAGACAGCAACGACGTGGGACGGCGAAAAACAAGGTCTTGTGGAGTTCGAAAGATCCGCAGTTCTTGCCCCCGGAACCGCGGCTCCTAGTTTTCCTCAGGGACAGGGCGAGGTGGACGGAGCATAGGGGAAAGGGAACGGCGTTGAGGTGAAGGCGACCGGTGTCTGTTGAAGTTCCGGCGAGGTGAAGATGTGTCCATGGTGGTAGTCTCGCCATATACAGCCGGCTCCGGTCGTGGGGGTAAATCATAATTGTTGGGCCTGACGTCGTCACGCAGGAAAAATTCACGCCATCGACAAAATCGTGCCACGTGACCCGCAATTCCACAGGCGAAGCATATGGGGCGGTTGTCTTGAGTGCGCCAAGGGTTCTGAAAGCGTCGAGGTGGTGGTCGGGAGAAAGGACGGGCAGCCTGGTACATAGGCTCAGTCGGTACGACAAAGGGACGCGTGGACGTAGGCGTTCGCGACAAAGAAACGTGGCCGTTCGCGACAGGTTGACGTCGGGTTCCATTCAGTGCTTCGGCATAGGTCAATGGAGCAGCCACAGGTGGTGCGTGATCTGTTGGTAGCACCTCGGACACTTGCTCCTGGACTACTCGCTGTATTGATGGCGCTAAAGTAGATGGGGCACTTTCGGAGGTATAAGGCACGAGGGACAACTGGCGTGCGACCTCCTCTCGTACAAATTGCTTGATCTCGAGAAGCAAAGTGGTGTGATCTATAGAGCCAGCCGACGTTAAAGCGGAGATGGTTGCACATGGCGTGGTAGCACGACGAGTGGTGTCACGCTGTTTCCAGAGCTCATCATAGCTCTGACACAGTTGGATCACTTCCGCTACCGTTTGCGGGCTTTTGGTGACAAGCATCTGAAATGCGTCGTCAGTCACGCCTTTCAAGATGTGTTTGATCTTCTCGGCTTCTGGCATGGCCGAGTTGACACGCCGGCAAAGGTCGACCACATCTTCAATATAACTGGTGTAATGCTCACCATTCTGCTGAGCCCTGGTACGCAAGCGCTGTTCGGCCCGTAGTTTGCGAAGTGCTGGACCGCCAAACAAGTCCGCAAACGCCGTTTGGAAGGCCAACCAGGTGGGGAGGTCTCTCTCGTGATTACGGTACCACAGACTGGCGACGTCGGTCAAATAAAATTGGACGACAGTAAGCTTGTGTGCATCGTCCCACTTGTTGTGCTTGCTCACCCGGTCGTATTCGTCGAGCCAGTCTTCCGCGTCTTTGTCATCGGTTCCACTGAAGGTAGGTGGATCGCGTTGCCGAAAGGAGCCAAGACAGACAGGAGCTGCAGTAGTTGGAGCCGAGGCGGCCGCCTGCTGATCATCTTCCGTGGACATCGTAGCAACTGGAGGCAACGTACGGTTTCGCAGTTCCAGGATTAGGTGTTACCCAGCACCTCCACCAATTATAATGAGGCGTTTTAGAGTTGCACTGTTTTATAAAACAGGAGAGCGGTCACGACACGTTAAGTGGTAATGGCGGAACCAGCCTGAGTCGCCAGCCAACCAAACGTCGTCTTCTTCACCGACTGAGTCATACCCCCTGCCCTTCTGAGTAGCATTCATCTTCTTCACTACATTTTATATATATATATATATATATATATATATATATAAAGCAGAATTAAGTGTTAATTATGCCCTATAAGTGGCCGGCTATATGTGAACCCCGTTAACCACCGGCGACTGCCATTTCACCATGGTGGAGCGAATCCTTCGAAAACATTGGTGGTGGTGGTCAAACATCTAAATGCCATTAAACTGTTGCAGTGAGGTCATTGGGTTGGGGTCTCATCGGCCTCCTCTCCTCCCAGCACGAGGTGGAACCCCTATTGCGAAGCACCAATAGCAATTGCCACTCACGTCCGTTGAACCAGGGCCTTCTGAGTCTTCAGGTCGTGACCGCCGAGCAGGGCCACCTCCCAGTCATCTCTCGTGGAGATGGGGTTTAGGGGCATATATGAATTTGAGTGCAGAAATATCTCAACTGCACGCACAATTTACCACGCATCAGAAACGCTCGCTAGAGTCCTGATGCTCCTTCAGTAAGAAGCTGTTTAAGTAACGGCTCACGAGTGCGCCAATGTCACCCGTCTCTCAGATCACTCACGCATTGATAAAAATACTCAAAATGTCGTTAGGTGCAATCACAAAATATACCGAAATTTTGTCAGCTTCTTTGTCGACACACAAGGATTTATCCGCATAACTCAGAGTATGATTAGAAACTGGGGTCAGTACTCGTTTAAATCACTGTTGTTCTTTCGCCATCTTACCTTCACGGCGACATTCAAGTGCTCGGTCTCCTTCTCGATAAGTTTGGCCTGCTCCACGCCTGCTGCAGGCGATACCATTCTATCGGGAGACAACAGCGCCAGGAAATTGGCTGGCTGCGATGCGACTGGCTGTGGAGCCGCAGCCGCACTGGGAACAGCCGCTGGGTTTTGAACAGCCCCTGCTTTGGCAACAGCCATGGCATTAGAGACCACCACTGCACTGGGAATAGTGGGTGGACCGGCAACATCTGGAGACTTCTGTGGCGGAGCAGGCGCCTGCACATTTGCATAACTGTCTTTGAATTTCGTTTACGAAGTTCATGCATAGGCTCAACCCCATGTCCGTGTCTTTACAAACTGTAAAACAGCTCACGGGGTTTTCGAGCACTCGTATAAAACGCAATCCATCATAAGGTTTCTCTACCTCAATTGCTTTATGCACTGGCTCGAAGATCGGAGGCACCTCACTTAGTTTTCTTTTGCATTGCCTCTATGATGTGACTACTTTGGGCCAAGTTACAATGTCACGTGATGACGTTAGGTCAGGTTAAAAACACTTGGCAGCGCCAACAAATGCGACAGAGAAGGTGCACAACCCTTCTGCCATTTGTTACGTTACGTGATGTCAAAATACGTCATAGTGAAGTCACAAATTTTTGTGTGACGTTAACGTCATCCGGTGACGATTATTTGTTTTCATCGCTTTTCTCCGAGCCGCGGGATGCTGGCGGTAAAGTTTCGCGTTTGAGGAGGGTAGTAAGGACACCTGTACTAAAGGGCTCCTAAACCACCGACAGAAGCTCGCGTGCTCCTCTCCGTTTTCTCTATGGAGAACAGCTTGCATGACGTCAATCGACGCTGTGTGCAATACGAATAACGCTGCTTACAAGGGACACTGTCATTGAGCGAAGGAAAGCCTGTTTTCGGCTAGCCGGTGCACGCGCCTTTTGCATTTTCACGTCAGGCGTTGAGGAAGGGCGAAGGTCGTGAAAAAAGCCGACGAGCGCAGCCTAGCGAAGGAAAGAGCGAAAGGAGAAAATGCGTGCAACTCTACCAGCGCTCACTGCAGAATTGTAGAAAACTGCAACGCGACATCCACATTTCGGTCTCTTGGTGGTTTACGGGCTCTTGTAGCATCGTGTACACTCGCATGTTAGTGTGCATATGCGGAGTCAGAAAGGTCATGCGGGGTTATGAACATGAAATGCACATATCCGTTCATGTTTAAAAATTGGGTTGAAGTGCACCAAATCAACCGTTTTGTCAGCGTCCCTTGTCCGCACTTTTTTTGGTGCGCTTCTACCAAATTTTTAGACATAAACGTAATCGACCTGGCCTAACTTCCCATCTTGCTGCACATATCCGGTGGCGAAAGCACTTAGGCCACGCCGTAAAATAAAAAGTTGGGCTCTAATCATTTGCGAATTGAGAATAATTGTAAGCTTCGCCCACAGGAGTCTGTGTCGCAGTTTGCATTGACACCTGTCCAGCCCAATTAACTTGTTTTTGTGATGGCAACCACCGAAGGCGCATTTCAGGTATAGGTTGTTATGCTGCAAAGACAGACACATATGCACTTGGTACATGTAGACGTAGATCATAAACTTCTCGCTTACACGCACCCATGAAAATTGGTCATGAATCGGGCATTATATATATATATATATATATATATATATATATATATATATATATATATATATATATATTTATATATATATATATATATATGTTTATATATATATATATATATATATATATATATATATAAATATATATATATATATATATATATATATATATATATATATATATATATATATATATATATATATATATATATATATATATATATATATATATACATATTGTGAAGAAGAAGATGTGCCTGCAGCGAGCAGCATCGCCAACGCCTGGCTCTCTCGGCTCGTGCTTCGGTTCGTTGCTGTGCCGATCGCTGGACGGTTCCTGACGCTGTCTCGTCGCTGTCTAACGGCTAATAAACCTCCTCACATTTGGCGGAAGGTGCTGTTATTCCCCGTTGCTACACCCTGGAGCTGCGAAGCCGCACGCTACCACCTGTCATGACTGCCAACGCCACTACATCGACGCCTTCGCTCCAGTTCAACTGCCCTGGCCACCCTAAACTACGGGAGCCGAAGGTCTTCAGCGGTGCGGATGGGACCGACGTCGAAGACTGGCTCGAGCATTATGAACTGGTGAGCGCCAACAATAAGTGGGATGAAGCCGACAAGCTGGGCCACGTGATATTTTATCTCACTGGCGTCGCCGAATTGTGGTTTAATAACCACAAACACAACATCCCCACATGGAGCGTCTTCAAGACGTCATGTGCTGAAGTGTTTGGTCGGCCGGCTGTCCGCAAGCAGAGGGCAGAACAGCGCTTGCGCGTCCGCTCTCAGCAGACTGGCGAGACCTTTACCAGTTATATTGAGGACGTCGTCGACCTTTGTCGACGTGTGAATGACACCATGCCCGAATCCGACAAGGTCCAAAACATACTGAAGGGCATCGACGACGGCGCATTTCAAATGCTTTTGACAAGGAATCCAAGCACAGTTTCTGAAGTCGTCAGCTTGTGTCAGAGCTACGACGAGTTGAAAAAGCAACGCACTCTGACTTGGCAGCCTCACCCTGGTGGTGAGTCGCTGTCCAGCTTCGACTCCATGCCCGACAATTCACCATTGCTTCAGCAAGTCCGAGTCTTCGTCCGTGAGGAAGTCGCCCGCCAACTTTCCCTAGTGCCCTTTACTCACGAGACCACCACCCGTCTACCTGCCCCGCTTCGCACGGCTATATCGGAAGAGGTTGCACAAGCTGTTCCTCGTGCACACTACGAGCCACCTCTATCTAGCCGTGGTCACTGCCCGGGTGTCGCACAGCCGGTAGGCGCTCCTGTCGCCTATCCGCCAGCCGTTCAGCCTGTGGCCGCGCCCCTAACCTATGCAACGCAGCCTGTGGCTCCGCCTGTCGCCTTTTCACAAGAGATGCAGCCCGTAGCCGCGCCGCTCACATATGCAGACGCTGTACGTAGGCTCCCGCAACCACCCTACACCACGCGCTCACAGCCCGCACACCCGGCTGCTTATACTGCACCTTGGGCGGCAGCACCAGTCGCCAATTCCTGGAGGACGCCCGATAACCGACCGATTTGCTACGCTTGCTTCACTCCCGGACACGTTGCTCGCTACTGCCGCCGTCGACCTCAGACGTTCGGCAACTATGCCCGGTCGTCGCATCCCGGCAGCCAACCCTTCGTCCAATACGGGCCGGTCTCGCCACCTCGCTATGCCCCTACTGACCACCTAGACTTTCAGCCGCAACGCGCACCCTCTCCTCGTCGGCGATCGCCCTCCCCCATGCGTCGCCGGCCCGGATCCTCCGACCAGGAAAACTAAGCAACGCAGTTCAAGAGGCAAGAACTGCACCGTTTTCGAACTGTCTAAGCCCTCGCTCCTCTCCTGCTAACGTGGTCGCAGTAACTGTTGAAGGTTATTGTACTTTCGCCCTTGTGGACACTGGCGCCGCTGTTTCTGTTATTGCCGCTAATCTCTGCCGTTTATTACGCAAAGTAACGACGCCGCTTTCGGGACTGTCGCTTCACACCGCAAGCGCACAGCAAGTAACGCCTCTCGCAGCCTGCACTGCAAGAGTCTCCATCGAAGGCATTCTTTACATCGTGGAGTTTATTGTTCTTCCTGTCTGTTCGCATGACGTCATCCTCGGGTGGGACTTCCTATCCCGCCATAATGCCGTCATTGACTGCGCACGCGCCGAAGTTGAGTTTTCGCCCTTGTGTGATGTCCCATTACTGGACGCTCCTCATCAGCCGCCGAAGTTGCTCGTTCTTGAAGATACCGATATTCCGCCTGGAAATTTCGCCCTTGTTCTCGTTTCATGCAACGCCTACACTGACGCTACAGTTCTTTTTATGCCTTCCGATATCTTCAAATATCGTCGAGCTTTGCCGCTGCCTTTCGCAACAATTGACCTTGCCGCCGGAAGAAGCAACATGTTCGTAAGCAATCCGCTTTCCACACCTGTCACATTGCTTGAGGGGGAATGTCTCGGCCGCGTGCAGGATCTCGACCCTTCGTTTTTGTTTGATGTCCCGGACGACTACTGCGACCACCCAAAAGCACTGTTAGCACTTGGGGAGTCGTCCAATGATACGTTTTCCAGCGCCATCGCTGACACTCTCACTCCCACCGAACATGCTGACCTGCTGGATCTTCTCCATGAGTTCAGGAGTTCGTTCGATGTGTCGCAACCTCAACTGGGCCGCACATCACAAGTCAAACATCATGAGGACACCGGCCTACACCAGCCACTGCGTCAAAGACCATACCGTGTCTCCGCTGAAGAGCGCCGCGTCATCAACGATCAAGTCGAAGATATGCTTCGTAGGGACGTCATTCGACCATCTCACAGTCCCTGGGCATCTCCCGTCGTCCTGGTGCGTAAGAAAGACGGATCTATCCGATTTTGCGTGGACTATCGTCGTTTGAATAAGATAACCCGCAAGGACGTCTATCCTTTGCCGCGCATTGATGACGCCATTGACACCCTTCACGGAGCGGAATTTTTCTCGTCGCTAGATTTGCGGTCTGGCTACTGGCAGGTCCCAATGGCAGAAGCCGATCGCCAAAAAACGCCATTTATTACACCAGACGGACTTTATGAATTTAACGTCATGCCCTTTGGGCTTTGTAACGCGCCTGCCACGTTTGAACGTCTTATGGATAATACGCTACGTGGCCTCAAATAGAATATGTGCCTGTGTTACCTCGACGATGTCGTGGTTTTCTCCCATGACTTTCCTACGCACCTCCTTCGCCTCAGGCACGTTTTGAGTTGTCTGACCCACGCTGGTCTGCAGCTTAACCTAAAAAAATGCCGCTTCGCTGCACGCGAGCTCGTCATCTTAGGCCACATCGTGTCCAAGCACGGCGTATTACCAGACCCAGCAAAACTTCGAGCAGTCGCAGAATTTCCCAAGCCGACGACCATGAAAGAACTTCGCAGTTTTGTAGGCCTATGCTCCTATTTCCGGCGCTTTGTTCGCAATTTTGCATCTATCATGTCACCGTTAACGCAGCTTCTTCGCGGTGACGTGAACCTCACCTCCTGGTCCCCTGCATGTGACGTTGCCTTCGCTACTCTACGCCGTCTGCTTACTTCCCCACCTATTCTTCGCCACTTCGACCCGACGGCTCCTACCGAAGTGCACACCGACGCCAGCGGTGTCGGGCTAGGCGCGGTCCTCGCTCAACGAAAGCCCGGCTATTCAGAATACGTTGTAGCCTACGCTAGCCGCACTCTGACGAAAGCCGAAACTAATTACAGCGTGACAGAAAAAGAGTGTTTGGCTCTGGTGTGGGCGCTTGGAAAGTTTCGGCCGTACTTATACGGCCGCCCGTTCGATCTAGTAACTGATCACCACGCGCTTTGCTGGCTTTCCACACTGAA
The DNA here is from genome assembly GCF_043290135.1 of Rhipicephalus microplus. Lineage (NCBI taxonomy): Eukaryota > Metazoa > Arthropoda > Arachnida > Ixodida > Ixodidae > Rhipicephalus > Rhipicephalus microplus. The sequence goes on from NC_134706.1 coordinate 73,878,756, forward strand.
AGACCCTTCTGGCCGCCTTGCGCGATTGGCACTCCGCATTCAGGAGTACGACATTCGCGTCGTATACCGCTGCGGACGCAAACACTCTGACGCTGATGCCCTGTCCCGCTCACCTTTGCCACCAGATCCGACGTGCGGAAACACGTGCCTCCAGTACTTGTCATCGTTAAATCTTGAATCAATTGCCACCGAACAACGTCGTGGCCCATGGATCGCCTCTCTTATCGAATATTTATCTGGCACGCCCAACCTTCCAGTATCTCGATCCCTCCGACGTCAAGCTCTCCATTTCGCCATCCGCGATCAACTTCTTCATCGACGCAACTACGCTCCCGATGGCCGCCGGTGGTTGCTGGTCATTCCACGCACTTTACGATCGCAAGTATGCGCCTCCCTTCACGACGATCCGCAATGTGGCCACGCCGGAGTGTTCAAAACATATGAACGCCTTCGCCATCGCTATTACTGGCGCGGCATGTACAATTTTGTACGTAAAATCGTGCAGTGCTGTCCTGACTGCCAGCGACGTAAATCAACACTGCCACGTGCGACTGGCGCATTGCAGCCACTTCCATGCCCTGCCAAGCCATTTGATCGCGTCGCCGTTGACCTCTACGGTCCCCTTCCATTGACACCAGATGGTAATCGGTGGATTATAGTGGCGGTCGACCACCTGACACGCTACGCCGAAACAGCCGCTTTGCCGAGCGCTACAGCTCAGGATGTCGCCTCTTTCATTTTGCAACGCTTTTTCCTTCGACATGGTGCACCTCGAGAGCTCCTTAGTGACAGAGGCCGCGCTTTTCTTTCCGAGGTCGTCAAAACTCTGCTTTCGGAATGCCACGTCATTCATCGGAAAACGACAGCATACCACCCGCAGACTAACGGACTAACGGAACGGTTAAACCGCACGCTAGGTGATATGCTCTCAATGTACGTGGCATCTCATCACAGCAACTGGGACCGTGTTCTCCCATACGTCACGTTCGCATATAACACCGCAATACAATCCACCACGGGATTCTCACCTTTCTTTCTTCTTTATGGACGTGAGCCTTCCCATACAATTGATACCCTACTTCCTTACCGTCCTGATGCTTCCGAGTGTCCACCTATCTCCGATGCTGCTAGACAAGCCGAAGAGTGCCGCCAGCTCGCCCGTGCGTTCACCTCGGAAGAACAACAACGCCAGAAAGAAACTTGTAGCACCTCTCTTCCCGATCCCAACTATGCCCCAGGGTCTCTTGTGTGGCTTGCCATCCCATACCAAACACCGGGACTCTCCTCGAAACTTGTCCCGCGGTATGAGGGGCCTTACATCGTTTTGGAGAAAACCTCTCCGGTTAATTTCCTAATTGAACCAGTTTCCCGATCGGACGACATGCGCCGGCGTGCACGCGACATCGTCCATGTTTCCCGACTGAAACCGTACCATGAGCCTTTGCCTGAAACTTCTTAAGTCGCCAGGATGGCTCCTTTTTCGGCGGGGGCGATTGTGAAGAAGAAGATGCGCCTGCAGCGAGCAGCATCGCCAACGCCTGGCTCTCTCGGCTCGTGCTTCGGTTCGTTGCTGTGCCGATCGCTGGACGGTTCCTGACGCTGTCTCGTCGCTGTCTAACGGCTAATAAACCTCCTCACAATATATATATATATGTATATATATATATATACAAGGCGTCCCACGTAGCTTGAGCCAAAATTTAAAAATATGCCGAAACACGTAATTACGACGCGACCAAAAGCATGTTACTCACCGTTGCCTGGAGTTATTCAGACTATTTTTTTGTGTTCTAACCTATTGCTTAATTAGATATGCTTATTTAGCTAACTTTTCAAAAAACGATGAGACATAAAAAATTTCAGGGAGAAAGTTGTAGACCAGTTTGCAAAACGTTCCATTAGACAGTTCTGGACTCTATATCTCATAGGTATTAGTGTTTTTCTGCTAATCGCAAATGCCGGTGAAATACAAAAAATACGACGTGACAAACCCGTGCGCGCGCCAGTGCGCACGATGATTCTAGTGCTCCCGAACATTCCAAGTACGAGCGACACGCTTCCCTTGCACTGATTCATGAAAACGACAAGCAGTCACAGCGGTTATTGTTTTTGTGGCCGATAGCAAAACCTGTTCATCGTGAAGCCATCACCATCGTTGCGGCCATGCGGAGACAGCACAATGGGGCAAATGCTATGGTTATTCGTACGTGAAACGTTAGGGAGCACTAGAACAATTGCACGCGCTGGCGCACGAGCGGGTTCGTCACGTGGTAATTTTTTGTATTTCACGGGCATTTGTAAGCAGCAGAAAAAGCACTATTACATAACAGATATATAGTTCAAAACTGTCCAATCGGACATTTTGCGAACCGATCTACAACTTTCTCTTTGCAAATTTTACCTATCTTCGTTCCTTGAAAAGTTAGTTAATTGACTAGCATTTGAGAACACGAAAAATTGTCTGACTTACGCCAGGCAACAGTGAGCAACATGCATTTGGTCGCGTCGTAATTACGTGTTCCGACATAAGTTTAAACTCAGGTTCAAGTCACGTGAGACACCCTGCATATTGAACTCATAGCAGAGAGAATTTTGCATAAAGTATTCGTGAGTGGGAGTACAAGTTAGAATAATGATTTCATAATAAAAGAGAAATAAAATATTCATATAGAAGAACACGTGTCCCTGATTCTCAATTGAAGACTGAACTTCCAGCGAAACTTTAGCAACGATTTCGACACCACTTCTCCCCTTCACACAATATTTTAAGTAGAGGTGACAAACATTTATTTCTTATTATGCCTGTTATGTATATTCACAGCCAATGTGTTATGTCTATTCACCTAATGTGTTAGCGGAAACTGCCTAGCTTAACTGTCATGCTCAGATGAATGACACGTGCGCTGCAACTGTGTGGACGGAGCCTGTTCTTATTGTTAGGTTGTAAATAAATAACGAACGCTATGTTATGTACATGTTTCGGCAGACCCCTACGTGTAGCACTTCCATCGGCCACAGGCTTTCACGACGTGTATGTACTAAACGGCACAATACAGAGTGTAACAAGATTTACCGATCAGCAAAAGGGACCAGACAGAACACCGTTCATTTTTCTACCATTTTCATCTCGGAGTATACAGACCTCTAAAGGCTTAAGTAGATGCGTCAACTACAATCTACACCGAAGACAACAAGCTGGACACACATGTACGGTTATAGGGTACACGTATTTGCGAGTAAAAAGTTTCAAATTTATGTCGAGGGTTATAACGTGCGCCTCGGAAGTAAAAGTCCGATCGCTGAGCACCAATGGCAAGAATTAAGCAAATGCTGAAGTCGGTGAGTCGACCAAGTGACTCGCCTAAATCAAGAAACTAGGCGACATGCAAGCCAACATGAACAATAAATTATAAGCGCCAAGTAGACGAGGACCAACAAGCACGCTTGACACGCAAGCAATGACTTTCACCATTTTATTAAAGCAAGGGGTAGGGGATATATAACGGCAAACGTGACATTACATGATGCAGCCACAGGAGGCATAAAATAAGACATCGCGAGTGAAACTGTCTGACATGACTCATCGTTTCAACATTTATCAATCGTGCCATACCAAAACACTCGAACGACCACAATTGGGAATCTAACAACACTTGAAAAAGCTCGAGTTCCGTCTTCAAGAGTGGAACGCGAAAGCGTAGTTTGATTCCGATCACACGCCATTACCAATTGCTATCCATGCTAAGCTACCCCCTTCCCCTCTAGTTGCGCAGGGCAATAAATGTTGCTTATGTAATTGGCTCAAGTACCCACTGCCCGTCCGTAAGGCGACACATGCATTTGCGTAGTTGGGTACTTATAACAGTTGATACTATCATAAATAACTTCACCTGTGTGCTTTGCAACTTATCAGAATTAGCATGTTTCGATGTTTGGTGGGAATCTACGCTTCTGCTGCGCAGTATTACATGCATCAAAAAAAAATCTCTTCGCACTATGTGACACTCTTATAGGTTTTTAAAAAAAAAACAATTTGAAGCATTGGCGTCACCTTGGGTTGAACCTCTGCTTGCCACGGAGTAATACTGGGCTCAGTTCCGATTGAAACTGACCTTTTTTGAAGGGCCAGTAAACAGCCCTGAGATCCAAAAAGTTTTAAAAAAAGGGATATTTGCAGTTTTTGTTTGCGAACATGCTGCCACAAGAATTTTTTGAATACGTGCTATATTAAGAAAGTTACAGGGGTAAGAACATTGGTCCAAGCTGGTTTGAAATTTTAGCGCGGCCTCACTCTCCTTTTCCCTTCCATGAAGGGGAAGGCGCACCCATCGTCGGGACTCCGCCCACTTCGGCAACGTGTCACACGTCAGCGATTGACGTCATCGGCCAACTCGAACAGTCGCAACGCACTTCCGCGTTCTGCGAAGCGTGATGGTTTGTTTACTTTCGGCCGCACCAGCCGCGGGTCAACCGTGTCAGCGTCAGGTGCGAAGTCTTGACCACAAACGATCAGGTTCCTGACTTACGTCGCTGTATGAGCAATTCGCAGCGCCCAGGGCCTCATCGTGAGGCATCCGGTGCCGATGATTCTCGGCTGCCTAGTCGCTCGATCTGCAGTCCACGAGAAAACACCGCTTTTTACCCGTGTTGCTCATGGCAAGGGCGAAGTACGTGCGCACAGGCGCTGTAGTTGAGCGAGAAGTGGACACGTGCACGCGACAACTGCGAGGCTGGTTCTTTCACCACAGTGCCAAGAAACAAGGGGCAGTTTCGTAGCTATGGGCGGAAACAGGAACTGACGTTGACCTCACTACTGTTTTTTTTTTCACACCTGAGTTAGACCAATCGGCGAGCTGCGTGCTACGTCACGTCGCCCATCACCGAGTTGACGTCACTGCGCGTGCAAGGGAGTTGGTCAGGTGTCGGAATGATGCGCGGGAATCGTTTTTCGATATAGGGGCTCCGCACGGCGCACAGCGGTGTAGTATTCAGAAAACGTGATCGCTGCGGTTCAATCTAGGACTGCTTAGCTTGTATGGGGGGTGCAAAAAAAGTTGGAGCCTGATTACTGACCCTTTGTTATTGCAATTTTTTCATCTATCTCAAGTTTTTGTTCACTGACAACGCTGATTTTTCGTTCGCAACTATCGATGCCGACACCGGTGCCAATGTCGGAAGTGCTGCAAAACCAGCCTCTGTATTCCATGGCTTTAATACCATGCGATCTATTTCAACTAGAGCCACGTGAAATTTGATAAGCCTAATTGATATCCAACCTTGTACTTTTGCCATTCATGCATAGATGCGTTCAACATGAGCGTAAGGCGACAACCCTTATTTTGAGCTACCATATATTTGCTGCAGTATGCCTTGTGAATCTTCGCAAATATTCGTAACAAAATATCTGGGTTTCACGTCCCATAACCATGACATGATTGTGCTCTTGTGACATGATTATGCTCTTGTGTAGGGCTCCGGAAATTTCAAGCCCTCTGAGTTCTATAAAGCACCCCTAAGTTTGAGTACAAGGACATCAATCATTGTGTCTACATCGAAACATGACCGTCCCGGCCGGGATCAAACCCGCAACTCTATTCACATCAACCGCAGAACACGCTAACTTTATCGTACCACAGCGGTGGCCAAGCCTACTCAAAACGTATGCCTCGCTAAACATATCGGTCAAGCTTGAGAACATAGCACAGGGGAGAAACACAGGAAAAGCATTCTTTGAAGCTGTTGCATCACTGCTCTACGTTGCAGACTGGATTACAAGTGGTGGCGATTTTTCTCCTAATGTTGAAAAATGCGATACATTTTCTTACCTTCGCCATAACAATAGGTTCCTCTTCTTTCTTATCTTCGTTTTGAACAGTGATATGAATCGTAAACTTCAGGGAACGTGCATTCTTTTGCAATCGAAATATTCATGTCAGACGACCATTCACTAATAGAAGACTAATCACAAAAAAGCACTTGTACAAGCGAATAATGGCAAGTACAGTTTGAAACGTTCAACATTTGTAAGGCTTGTTTGAAATTCCCTTGGTATCTTTGCTATTGACATGGCAATATAGAAAACTGGACGTCACTGCATCGACTGTCTCAGCAAGTGGTAACAGAGCAGAATAACTGAGGTGGTCTTGTCCCACAGCAGAAAAATTCCTAATTGAGTTATAATTCATTTATTCTAACCATTTATATTTTATTAAATACACAATTCTTGTCTGATCTTTTCTATCTAATTATTCACTTCTTTGTCAATTTTCAGAGTGGGCGTGATCCATACATATGGGCCATTCTCATCCTCATCTCGTCTCGTTCCAGGCAGCTATTGTTCACCTTAGCGCATGCATGCTTATGTTGCTACACTCTCCCCCAACTAAAACAGATGAAGAGGAGGGTGTGAAAAGTGTTTCAGTGGTGGAGTTGAAAGATTAGAAGAACAGGGAGATATTGAGGCAAGCTGCCGAGCCGGGTTGTGAGTTCGATAGGGTGTACGAAGCATGCACGTAAACCTAGTCACAAATCGAGTTGGTACTGTTACGATAAGAGACCTCCAACAGTCTCTTGGGTAGCGTGTCGCGAAGGCCAATGCCGGGCAGAAAGCATCCATGCAGGAGCAAGGCAAAAGGCAGCCAGAAGGAAACAAAACGGCTATATTTTCAACGTACGTACTGAACTTGAACGAGGAAGCCTTCGACGCTAGTAGTGGTGGTGGCGATAAACTTTTTATTTTAAAATGAACTAGAGTGTTGTTGTTTTTTGCGTATGAGTGGCAGTCTCTAGTCTAGGACGCCATCGGAGGTCACCGCTGCTCAGACTCGCGCCACCAAGGAGCGTTGCGCATCCAAGGTAGAGCAGCCGAGCAGATACTCCTCCAAAGCCTCTCTGGAGGGTATGGAGAAAGGGGATGAAAAACAGAGTGGAGTAGCAGGACACGAAGCCACAACGTTAAAGGTGTTGGCTAACACTTGACACGTACCGGAGATATCCGGTACCAAGTGCCGGGCGAGCTGGACTAAGGACTGTGTCTTAGCTGTCTTAATGCGGCGTAGTAGTCATTCGTCCATTTACGCCAGATGGCGTGCGGAGCCAGGGTGAAGTGGGCATGAACTGCGATAATATACTAGAATATCACGGTAGCATGTAAGACTGGAGTTTTCAGGATCCGACTCAGGACAACGAAGGGCCGCGACCCGGAGGGGAGGAGCGTGGGCAGCGGCATTTGCCGCTTCGTTGCCAAGAAGGCCTGTGTGGCCTGGAGTCGATACTACACTTACGGAGTGAGGCGTAAAGCGCCAGGAAGTGGCTTCAAGGAGATGAGCAGCCAATAGGGTGATGGAACCCTGGATCTAACGAGAATTGGATAAGCTTGTTAAGATAATGTGAACCGCGTGATCGGAAAGAGCCAATGAAAAGGCAATCTCCTCTGCGTGGTTTCACTGTAGGCTCCAGAGGAGTGCCATCGACGTGTTGGCCCTCTGTGATCACAGCAGCCGTGTAATTACCCCGAGTGGAAGGGGCCGAGACGTCTACGTAGAATACGCCGGGGTGATTGAAGTGACTCGCCTGAAGGGAAGCAGTACACGCTTGCTCGCAAGCGGAGTGCTGTTCGGGGTTCATGTTGCGGGGTTGTGGCTCTGCCCATAACTTCCGGTACCATAGTTACGGTACTGGGAAGGGAGGAATTGGGCCAGCGCTTGTATCTAGACCACATCTGTGGAGGAGGTGGCACCCGGAAGGCGTCTTCAATAGACCATTGAGTTGGTTGATGCGATGGGCTTCCCGTAGCTTCGCGAAAAAGCTGTGCAATCTCAGAGCCGCCAAGCGGTTAATAGAAGTGGTGTTGGGAAGGTCCAGCGCACGTTTATACACAGAGCGTAGAAGACTATCATTGGCCCTTAGGGTCCAATGAGGACGAGAGGGGCAACCCAAGAATCCGAAGGTATTGGTCTGATGGGTCAGCTTTGGGGGGGGGGGAGGGGATATCTGGGGTGGTGGTTGGCATAAGTCCGATAGAACGGCCGTTTTGGTGGGGGAGTAATATAAGCCGCAAAAAGCAGCGTAAGTGTTCAGTAGAAGTATGTTGTAGACGCTCCTCAATTTGAGCTGGAGAGCATGTGTTGGTCCAAATTGTTATATCATCGGCATAGAGGGCATGGTGTACCCCCTCGACCTCGTTTAAGAGGGAAGGGAGCTTCATCATTAACAGGAGGAGTGACAAGGCTACAGCTTGAGGTCTACCGCGCGTGCCGTGTTGGAACGGGCTGTGTTCAGTAGAGTCAAGGCAAAGGAAGACCACGCGATTCTAAAGAAAGACCGTGAACGTAGTTGAAGGTCTTCTGTACACAGCCTGTGGTAGAAAGGTTAACACAAATGCTACTATATTTAACATTATCGAACGTGCCTTGAAGATTGAGAGCTAGAACGAATTTGTCATTGTGGCGCATAGTGGTGGGCTCTATGATATCGTGTTGGAGTTGGAGCAGAATATCCTGCGCCGACGGAAGCCGGCGGAAGCAAAACATCGTACGTCGAACCCGGGACCATGACACCTTTCCAAATCCCTCTCACAATGGCATACCTATTGTAGTTTGACCGTTCCCTACTTTTGACTACAGGTGCACTCCTGTTACCCTTAGTCATTACGTATCATTCGTGCTCTTTTAGGTACTGAGCCCCGTTATTTATCCATATGCCAAAATATTTCTATTTATCCAATATTTCTAACCTGAATTTCTGTATGTTATGCTCACTGCTACTGTTATCATTAAAATATAGATTGCCGATTTTCCGTCCAGAACTTCAAATTTAACCTTTGTACCTCATTACCGCAGATGTCTGTCAATCCCTGCAGATCTTCCTTGTTGTCAGCTTACCTTGCTGTATCATGTGCATACATCAATGCTGGTAATGACTGTTCAATGTGTTTTCCTTGCTTGAAAAGAGACCAGCTGAAGCCGAATTGACTCCCCTCTAGTTTGGCTTCTAGTCCCTGTAGATACAGCATAAGTAACGAAGGTGACAAGGGACATCCCTGTCAAAGCTTGCGTTGTATCTCTACAGGTTCAGATTCCTTTTTTACTTTTTTATAACTATCTTTTCACTTTTATAGATGTTTTTAGAAGATTAGTTATTTCATCTACCACATCTAGTGTGTACAGTATTCCCCACAAATCTTCTGAATCACACCCTTGTAAGCTCTCTTGATATCTGAAAATACCAGCCAGAGAGACCTATGTTCTTTTTCCGCTATTTCAATAGACTGCATCAATGAAAACAGATTGTCGTCCAACCTCCTTCGTTTACGTAACACATTTTGTAGTTCTCCCAGCACCCCCTCAATGTCCACCCAATTCTGTTGTCTTTCCTGTATTTTCAGCATCACCAGCCTGTAAACTACTGATGTCCCTGGTATAGGACTGTAGATGTTTATATAGGCTTTGTCCCCATTTCCTTTATAGATCATGCTCCTCCTGCTTGGTTTCCACCCGTTGGGGGCTTCACCAACTATAATTGCTTTGTTCGCTGCCTCTCTTGATGTTTGATGAGAGTTTTATCCTAGTTCCTAATTAGCAATACTTGGATGACATAAAGGCCTGCTGATGCAATATTAGTTACCCTTTTCTCTGTCCTTTCCCACTCCCGTTGTCCCAGTAAAGCCACTGCGTTAATTGGTCCTTACTCATCTGCTATGGTGCATGCAGCGTATTCTTGGTCTTTACAATTTTCTGTCATCATAGTTTTTATATATTCCATTGCCTCATCCCCTTCTAGTCTGTTCCTTGAACTGTAGTTATGAACCTCTGTTACATGTTTGTCTTATTACTCAGAGAATGAAGATGGTTCCAAAACTTTGCAGCAGCCTTTCTATCATTTTCGTTTAATTCCGCCATCCATTGGCCCTCTTTATTTCGGTATTTTCACTGATCGGATTGTACGCTTCTCTTCTGCAGCTGAAAAAGTTATCACTATTTCTTTTACATCTTGTTACGCTTCATCCCCCTGCTTATCCTACCTGTGCTCTCTGGAGGGTTCCTGACGTCTTTCTATGGCTCTTTAAACTTACTCGTCCCACCAGCCCTTGCCCTCGTTTCTCCTCATCCTAGTTAGTTTGTCTCGAAACTTCAGCAAGGACTAACTCAATCGAGTAAGATTTGTGTACATTCATTCTGTTTTAGTATCCTCGGTCATTGCTTTCTCAATCTCTTTAGTTGCTCTTTCTGTTTGCATTTCTTAGTAAATATTACCCTGTGGTTTCTCATAATGCCTCTTTTCCAATTACGCTTCTCTTTTCAAAACTCAGCTTGATACGTTTGCGATCCCTACGAAAGCTTCTGAACACATATTCATCTATGTTCATCTCACCTAGCCCATCACACATCATATCTGACATCATTGTGTAATCTATCGTCAACTGCAGCATTCCCACCTCCCATGTTTTAAGCCCTTCGATTTTCTCAGTGCTGTTGCAAATGACTAAACCATGTCTTTCACAGATACCCATCAGCATTCTAGCATTCTACGTGTTTGGTCAGTATATCCACTCACACCTTCTATGTGTGCATTTTTATCTACGAATAAAAGTATCTCGCACTCTTCTTTTAATTCATCAATGCCATTTTCTATGCACCGCATCATTTCTTGGTTTTCCTCTCTGGCTCTTTGTTCTGTCCACAAGTATACAAAACCCAAGAGCGTCATCTGTCCTGCCACTTTCCCTTTTAGCAATAAATGTTCCCTGTGCTCCTGCTTGAGCCTATTCCTGCCACCCTCAATGTTGAATACCCTACGTCTGAATTGGCTCCGCCGGCACGGCAACGTCGATTTCTGCCCTAGAATCAACGTGTATTCAATACCATATCAAGTCGTAGTATATCGAGTCGTTCAATATCATATCGAGTCGTCTGACAGGTGGTACCTGCCTATACCACCTGTCAAAGTGTCTCCCTGTGTTTTTCCTTGTTACTAGCTATCCTCAATCCCGTAGGGCCCGCGTGCCCCCTAAAAAAAAAAAAGCTACTGCGCGTCCTGCAAGTTGCCAAACTTCTTTATCACCAATCTTCCCATTGAAGTAAATTCTGTCTCGTTGAGAACAACCTTGCCTATGCACCACCCCACCAAGTGTGCGAGTGCCCCACTGCCATGTAGTCAGTACTCTGAGTACTAGCGATGGCTACTACGACACGCGATTAGCCTACGTCTTAAGGAGCGTCGACCATAAAAGAAGTCATTAGAGAGTTTAAGCACAGTTTGACTCAAGCCTAATTCAAAAAGTGCTGCGAGATTTAAAAGGGAGCGCAGAAAACACCTTAAGGCAAAACAGAATTGTGATGGTGTGGCAGCAGAAAGCTCCTTGGACCACAGGGCCACTTAAGACGTTGAGTGAATGTGGTAACGTCATTCTCAGCATTTTTCGCTATTTACAACACCAGCACTGCTAAATTACAGGGCCCCTCGAATCCATGGTGTAGTGGTTTGTCAGAACTATGTCACAGAGGCCATGGTTGAAGATGCGACATATGCTCGTTAACGTAGCACTCGGACTTTTGTTGTAACAGCAGATATTGTCAATCAGAAACAAATAGAAAAATATATTACTACAAAAACGGTGGCTTGTATACAATGATACCTTAATTTGGGAGTTATTGGAAACGTATCATACCCCGAAAAAAGGGGCGACACATTGTTGAAGCTTTGAAAGGCAGAAACTGAATATCTTGATAATTTTTCCCGATGTCCGAAACTGTTTGACAATGCGTCTGACTGCCCGTGCATGTGTGTTTACTGCTTATATTTGCTGGCGAAGCCTCAAATTGGGTTATATGAAATAGCACCTGTCCTGTCAATCTTGTTCTTCTAAGTACTTTGTTTTTGTGCTAAAATGTTCCATAAATGTTTTTGTCATTACTATTGTCACTCATATTTCGCCTACCAAAAGGCGGTATGCCGATACCGCGATGTGGGCAACGCTGATGCAGTTATGTATACGGCGAAATGGGGAAGGAAATAGTGTATATCACGTCCTTAGCGTCTGAAATTATTCGCAAATACTTTTTAAAAATTTCGTTTCAGCTGTTCCGAGCGAGATCTAATGGGCGCCTGTTTACATTATTTGTATAGTGTAGTCAATCGGAATGTGCTATTATATGGGGCCTAAAGCGAACAAGCCAGCATTTATTACCACAACAAACTGAACTGTTTACAGAAAGACACACCTTAAAGGTACCCAGCAACACATTTACAAACCACATCGAGTAAATTCATGGTTGGGGTTTGTTGCCTTGTGAATAGACCACCAAACACTTTTCTAAATTCGTGAAGTACGAGCCCAGTTGCAGATTTGGCGCACGCTTTAATTGCTTTCTATTTGCTCTCGTCCCGATGAAAGCGCTGGAAGCTTAACGGAGAGGGATGACATGAGGGAAAGTAGTAGTCCAAAAGCGCGTCCTGGCCTTGAGCACTTTTTATTATTTTTCATTTCTCTTCGAGCGCATCGCTTTCAGCGTTATCGCGAATGTGCTTGCGCTCATAAGTTGGCCTTCCACGGTGGTTACGCTTAAAGTCCCCACACAAAACAAGTTTGTTTTTTTCGTGTAGAGACCTTAGTCACGCTAACAAGAGAGCTCGTGAGGCGCAAATCTGCCAATGGCCTTGAAACTGCCCATATTGTGCGTTCATTTAAAAATACGACACTATTTGTAGAAAGAAGAGGGCCCGATCGGTAGCTCGCTTTCAGAATTATCGGAATCTCCACGACATCGGCTGCGCTTTGTTGTTTGGCTCGCACGTTCTCGGGAGCCTAGTTCAGCGATCGGCAGCGTTTTCTGACCATGCTGAAAAAATGTAGCCAGGTCCTTTTATGCTCTGGTGCGTGTCCTCGGAGCATTGCAAAAAAATGATTGGACATGTCGTTTCAACAATAAGTTAATTGTACGTTTTCTTTTTGTCGAAATGCCTTTCTCATGACGGCCTCAGTCAATGCGTACAGTGTGTTTACATTGTTCTCAACGTATATTTTGGCCTAACCAATTATGCAACTATAGGTTTTTATGAACTCTGAAGCTCACGAAATGCTTCTAAAACATACCCTATTTCTTAAAATATGCGCAAAATACTTACCAGTGCATTTCCCAATTGAATAATTTGTGTCATTGCCGCAATTTGGTGAAAATTTCAGTGAAACGTAGAATGATTCTTGTATGCTGAAACCACTTTTCTTACTAATACACATTCAGAAGCTGAATTTTGAGCATTATATCGTGAAAATCGTATCTGTAGCCTTTAAATCAGCAATAGGGTTTTCTGTGGTGTTCTTTAAATATGCCGTGTTGTGTGAACTGACACCACGCTATGCCCGAAGTCGGCTAACAAATGCAGCATACAATCAAAATATATTTTTGCCTGTTTATGCGTTTCAATGATGACCATAGTTAGCAAAACAAACAGCAAGGCTGACCATAGCCGTCTTAAGTCCCTTTGAACTTCTCACGCATAGTTGAAAAACTTGACAGCGCCGAGTGGGCCACATCGGAGACCAGCACGACGCAGGCTACACCTCTGATCAAACAATACAGCGGCCCAGAAAAATGGTCAGATAGCTCGGATTTCACAGGCATGTTCGTGTTCTCACAAACGGATGCTTCTTTACGGAAAAGTAAGCTATACGCTTGAGTTATCATAAGTTTGCGCAGTAAATACATTCGCATAAACAGCAGTTTTGTTTGCTTTTCCCAGCTTTCTCTTGTCGACGCTAGGCCTCGTCATGTCGAATAGACGTCATTCAGATGCGTCCGATTATAAGGACGGCTATGGCTCGATGCCCACTTTGAAGCTGTTAGCATGGGTGGTCTATGATGCTGCCAAAAGTCAGGACAGCCCCATGTTTAATGAAATGTACTTGGTGTTGGTCATCTGAGAACCAAGTCGCTTGAACATAGACCGATTATTGCGAAACGAAGCAATTATACAGGTCATCGTGACAAGCTACATTTTAAACTAAAGTCTTTTGGAAGTCTCATAGTTTGCCATTCTTGTAACAACCACCAGATTGCGAATAATCAATCATTGTAACGACAAAACGTACTTGCAGCGCGTTCTTGTCCATGACAACCACGTCCTTAGTTGCCCTGTTCTATCCCACAGAAAACTGAAGCCAAATACACATGTAGCCACATATAAAACAATTGATGAAAAAAATTACTTCGTCTTAGTGGGCATAGTGTATAGCTTACCTAAACAATCTGGTTACAGCTGAAAACTATGCAAACAAGATTATTTACACTTAGTATTTTTATTTTATTCTGTATGAAGCGAATCCAACACGACGTGTGCGTAGTATTGCTAATGCAGTAAAATTGTGTGTTGACTCGGCCTGTTGCATTATTCTTCCGAACCCATCACAACTGCAATTACTCACACTACGGCAAGAAAACGTTATCTTGTGTGTGGTACAAATTCTGCGGCAAGAACCAGAGCTAGGTTCAAACATCATTCGTTCCTATGGGGGACCATTTTTCTCTAAATATCAGTCTCACTCTGAATGAGATATCAGCCGGGCCTATAAGAGACCATTTTTTTCTAAACCTCAGTCTCAATCTGAATGAGATATTGGCCGACAACCTAAAGAAGATACACATCAATTGATACAATTAGGAATGTTTATTTCTAGCGAATTTGAATAAATAAGAGTAAAATCTAGGCTCCCTGTTACATGATACGTCCATGAAAACACATCGTCAAGTTTTAAAAAAGTGTGATTGACAAATAGCTATGGTTGGGTTGGCACCATCAAGAGTCTTGCGGACTGGGTTGAAGGTACTCTCGGAAGCGCTCGGCTGCTTTGGTCACAGGCTCTGAGCAGACACCGGCCACCAGAATCCCCCACTTTTCCATTAACTCCACGCAATCTGCCTTATCCAATGGACAGTTATCCGGTGCCGCCGAGGCGAATCCCTTGAAGCTTTCAATGATCTCGCAGTTCGGCTTGAAACACAATTGTGGATCGGTAAACTTTATCAACTCTTTAAGATATAGGAAGTGAGCATTCGTAATGGTTGACGTGTAGGCTTCACCGTGAGGTATGAGGCCGGAGAAAGCCGTTGTCATCATGGCAGCTGGGTAGTTAGGCACTATGCTATTCATCCTGCTGTGAGGCACTAGAAGACTGTCCTTCCACTTGATGGCTTTGGTAACAGTCAAGCCACTGAACGTGAGGCTGACTCTCGCTAGCGTGAGCCCATTATTGGGCAAGTTGCCAGACCGCAGATCGTACATCACTATCAGGTCGTCGAAGAGGGCCTTGCCAGTACCACACATCTCTGCACGTATCGTGCTGAGATTGGTGCCGCGAAAGAGGTACATGCTGATTATCGCACTCAGGTCATTCATATACCCCCTTGCTTTTCGCCCGTTCTGCGTCGCCATTTCGGTAGCGATCTTGCAGCACTGCTTAGTGTCAAATCCTCCGTAACCATACAGGCTCGCAGCCGCAGAATTTTCCGGAGTGACACGGTCAAAGTCAAAGTTTACTGCAGACGTGCCAGTATACCACGCTTCCAAGGCAGTCGGGATTGATTCCATGGCTGAGATTCGGGGAGCGTGGCGGTCGAGAGCTGCATAAAGGGCAAAGTTCACTAGAGACGACACACAGTTTTTCTATGCCAATATTTATGGTTGCCCTACAGCAAGATAAGGCCTAAGATGAACAATTTAGAACGCGACCGACTGCAAAAAGAAAGATGTTGACACTCACTTTTAAAATCCGTTATTCAGACACGGGTGAGAATGAACACACGAAAAGAAGTGCTGACATACCACTGACTTGTACTTGGTATTACGTGGTTTCATTGTCAAAGGACGTTACCGACAGCATACATTTGCGCATGTGATACTATGAATGTTTACACCCTTGTATTCCTTCGAACTAAAATTCCGTTATTATTCAGCGCTTATCTTGCGTCTCAGGGTGCGCTGCAAGCTATTTTGGATCTTCGCCAACTAGCCTGGTAAAAAGATCGAGTTAGAATTCACGTTCAGGCCATCGTAGGCAAATGAATAATGATACATGTAGCATTTCCAGCAAGGGGTATAGCCTTGAGATGGCTAGAATTTTATTACGTCTGATTTACATCGTTAGAACACTGAAAAAAAGCGAGGCTATGAAGGGTGTTTGAAATATAAGCGCTTATCCTAAACTGGGAAGAAGGAAAACAAAGACGAGGCCCTTGGCTTTCAGGGTGCCTGTTTATGTTATGTAGTTCAATTTTAGTTATAATAAATCACCAACAGGCTTAATAAACAATTGACTGGATTCATTGCATGGTGCGTTGGTATACGTTCTTGTCAATGTGCCCTTGATCTGTAGGTCAGCTTCTATAAAGACAACACGTAATAAACAATAAAACCATGGTATTGTCATCAGAGTGCCGATTCAACTGCCATCACCGGTATGTGGGAGCAATATTTCACAAAGCCCCATGGCTTGTAGTGCTAAAAGTTTCTTGTAAGCAGTTAATCTATACTACGATCTGGCTTCTCTCAACCAGGCCGGTATCAATGTAGTAAAGTGGACAGTGCTACATATCTTTTTACAATGATGCGCAGGAGCACTCGTACTTATTTCCAGTCGCTCACAATACGGAGTATCACGAATTCTTCCGCACAGCTATGTCCTTACCGTTCTTGCGCTCGTGCACTTCACCGCTTGCTTAGCCTGACGGCCATGCATTTAAGACGCGAAATTTGTTTATGTGACGTCCCATAAGAGAACCCTGTGTGGCAGCTGCATACAGTCTGATGATTCTACGCACAAAACGGTACTCACACCTTCTGCGACAGTGCCTTTTTGACACAGTGCTTTCAGCTTCTCGACGTACTGTTTTACGCTATAGCTGTTCTGGCACAACTCAATTCATACTAAACTCTCTTCGGCATCCAAATATTCAGGGATTGCTTCTTATTTATTACAACACAAACACCCCCTTGATTAAATATGGTAACAAAGAAATTTTGAAACAAATCTTTACCGAGTGATAAAAAGGACAATTTGAGTAAAACAAAAGCGGCAAGTATAGTCATCGGCATTCGAGGCGCTGTCATATAGCGATTGCGATAGAAAAACTGTTGGTTTGATTAAGTTTTAATGGCAGGAATGAACATTACGGATATCTAGACGATTCGGCTAAAGTGTACTTCTGAAAGAGCAACGCGAAGCGCGTAAATGCTGAAGAAAGGGTGACGTAGTTATTAACAGAACGCAAAAAAGCACACACACGAAGACTTTACAACTAGCCTCTTACGCGAACGGACGTTTTACAGGCAATTTACGTGCGTTGTTTCTGAGTTATAAATATACGGTCCTATGTTTGCAGATGTACGTGGTCTTTTCTTTAGACGGTATCTTTAATTTATCTCAACATCGTCTTTCTTCATCACTTGCAGAACTCCTTGATTACAATCTAGCTGCAATCTCTTTTTTAACAGCCTGTAATCATGCTCGGGTTATTTCAAAGAACGCAAAGAATAAAAAAAATAGAAAGTAAACAGCGAAAAACAAGAAAAGAAAGAAAGAAAAACAAAAATAAGAGAGAAAGAAAGAAGTAGTCATTGAGCTCCTTTAGGTTAGGCCAAGCGGACACTTTGTTTTTCGAACTATTACAAAGGAGCGTTCACAACTGTGGATTTGACGCATCCGTATTTAGAATAGAATCACTTTGCCAATTTAAGCATAATCTGTTTGACTTTGGCAGATAATAGAACGTAAGCCACATTGGCGTCACCCATGAGAATATGTATAGTTCGCCAGTGACAATACGCCTCCACCCATGTTATCGTGTTCCTACTCATATGCATTATGGCTGGAATTTAATTTTTGCTGTGCGCCGATTTTTGAAGTGCATTTCATCGTTGGTGAACGTATTGAGTAAAGTGTCCAACGCGCAACGGGACGATGCGGACAACGTTTCATGCCGATAATAAATATGGGACGCAAGCTGGTTTTTGCTTCAACGAATATGCGAGAAAACGCCAGAAGTGCCGAATAAAAGTTGCATGAATAAGCTTCTAACTCAAACCAAGCTAAACTAAGCAGTGGTACACTACTGTCTATAGTCATAAGCCGATAATTGCTTAGTTGGAGTTGCTTGAAGCGCACTCGTCAGAGACTCGCCGGCTCACCTTAGCGCAAGTACTTAGTAAACAGCCGCCTAGTAATGCTATCTTTAGGTGTCTCTACTATTCATGTGGTGGTTTTCGGACGTTCAACCCCATATATCTATCAAAGCTCACGTTAGAACGAATTTCGTGCTAGTGCCAACAAAATTACGTCACATTTCTGACGAATATTTCGTCATACCTGTTTTGTTGTTTGTTCAGCCAGAAGCATTTTCTCCTCACGCAGATGGCGCTAAGCCCCATGAGCTGCCGAAGAACCACTATTCTTTGAACTTTATAGCTTCTGTGAAACCTTCACGACCAGTTACAGCTACCTCTTAGGTAATGCATGCCCTGCATAGCCCGATGCGATCACCCGTAGTAGACTAACTCGAATGCCTGAATTTTTGTACTTTCGCCAGCGCCGAGTCCTTTGCGAACGATGGCACAACCAGCATCTACAGCTCATAAAGTCTGTTTTACCAAAACAGTACGCGCCCAAATATTTAAGACGCCATCCCCGAACGTGCACGTTTGGTGCCTTCACAACATTTAAAATGCCACCGATCGGAGAAAAGTGGAGTTTTGCGAGTTTGAGGAAGCGTCCAAAAGAATGGATTCATAAAATGAACTGCTTGACATTCGAACTATAGTACGTGCAATAACACCACCATTTTCATCGTGCAAACCTACACCTACCGTGAGATCAGAACTCCTAAAATCGGAACGTCAACCAGCGCTTATGCTTCCTAGTAGATAACACTAGTCGCATAGCCACTTACGGATGTGGAAGAACGTGAATGGAGGCAGGAATAGCGTAGCCGTAGTTGGCAAGCCGAGTGGTCAACAACGAACAACAGCAGCACTGCTAGACTGGCAGCCACAACAGCTTACTGCGACACCTAGACAGAATGTGTACTGTGATGAAGCGGGAGATTAGGGAAGGAGGCACGCTATCACACGCAATTTTTTGCAGTGCTTTAAACTAATCGCCCCCATTTCCAAGATTGTCTCTTGCAGTGGTCTGACAGCCAAAGGTTCCAACTGCGCAGGTGGGCGGACTTTAGAAACAAGCTATGTGCCGGGCAGTAAATATTGCTACAGCATAACGCGTTAGTTTTCCTTGACAGTCTTGTCGTCTTTGGTGGGTTACGCCAGTCTTCTAAGAATCAATCAAGAAACCAACCAAGGTGAATGTAATCAAGGTAAACGCGCATGTGTTAACATAGTTGGTTTATCATGCGAAGTATCACACACGACTGATCGCGGAAAGGCAGAACACGCACTCACGCAAACAGCGACGATTATCAAACGAAAACTTTTATTTTCAGTTGAAAATGAGAGCTTTGTGCGTGTATGTCTGTGTGCTACTCGGTCACATTCTGTCACGATGTTCAGACTTCTCTATGCTTGTACTTTACAACACAACGGAGCTACCAACAAAACCAACCTCAAACACTGAGTTTACGTGACACACGCACGCTCACACACACACACACGTGTGTGTGTGTGTGTGTGTGTGTATGTGTGTTTGCAATTGTATAAGCAAATACAGAAGAACCCACCTGCTCAATGGCATTTATGACAATAAACTAGTGCGACACCAAACGGCCTCCACGCGTGTTCTATACCAGCCATTCTTCGGCCCACTCCATGGGGGCACGCTTATGTGCTCCCTGAAATCACGCGGTTAGGCGTTGAAACAATCTAAACAATTAGCGACTATCTGAAGCGGCAGCGGTTCCAGGCACTTCGCAGTTGACGAGAAGATTGCCGCTTACTCCAGAGAAATATTTTTAACGACTAAAACCATGATCACCGTCTGATGCCCATTCATCTGACTTCACCGATACCTACAAAAATGAACGCTCTTATTATAAGTGTGCTTCGTAGGATAAGAACAGCGATGACTGTGCAAGTTGCGTGGTAGATGGTGTCATACGTGATAGAAAGTCAAATTTGGCGCCGTTTGCAAATGGGGGCAAAAAAACAACAGCGTAAGAGAAGACAAAACACAAGCGAACAAACACACAAGACGAGTGATATTCTGTGTGTTCCTTGGCTACGTTCCTGTTCGCGCCACTTTTCCACATTTACATATGTGTGACCAGCTATCTCGAATTATCACACTTCTACTATTTGGTACAGATCTGTCCTCGTGTTGCCTTGACACCGTGTGTTTTCCTTCGAGGCAATGGCGCAGCCAAGGGTGGTACATCGAGCCACTGCCCCCCTGCCCCCATGAATTTTGATTTGCCATGTGATACAGTGCCAAAAATAACGCTCGCTACACTTACCTTACTGGACCCACTTTGTTCACCCAAGAACTTTCTGTCTACGTCAAATCTACAAGGTGAACCTTGTGGCATACTTTAACCGAACCAATTTTATTCACAAGTAAAACTTGCGTGTCTTTAACAAAGTTGTTCTTATACTAAGTGAAGAACCATCGATAAACTGCAGACCACCCTCGCCCATGTCCGTACCGGTGGTCATAACGACCATCAGCTAGAGCTACTGCACATGCGCCCTGTTGTGGACATGCTTCATAACTTGAGGTCTTGTCCCTCTGCTTCAGTGACGTAAAAATTACCGATGAATGAAAAAAAGCTGCCTGTGACAAGTGCCTCCTCCTTTCCCCTGTTGCATTGATACAAAGCATTCTGTAGGTGGCGTCACTATAAGCTGTCGGGGCTGTTAGTCCATTAGCGCTTCTTTGCTCGTTGTCGACCACTCGGCTTGCCTTCACCGGCCGCTCAACTTCTGCATCTGTTGTTTTCCCATATCTGTGAGTGGCTCTGCGACTAGCGTTGCACATTAGAAAGCATAGGCGCTGTCTGTCATTTGGATTTGAGGTGTTGTCAATACCGCGAGCAGAAACCTGGAGGATTACAAAAAAGGTTCAACGTACGTCGAGGACGATGCAACGAGCAAGGGTAAGAAACATGATTGTGTTAACCCTAAGAGACAAAACGAGAGCAGAATGCGTAAGGAAACGAACTGGGGTAAAAGGTACCATAGTTGCGCATTTTCGATTGACGTGGAAATGCTGGAGGCCCGTGTTCTTGGATTTAGGTGCGCGTTAAACAAGCCCAGAAGGTCGAATTTTCGGAATCATCCACTACAACATCTATCATAGTCCTATGATGATTTTAGGACGTTAAACCCTAACAATAAATTTTTACAAAAGGCACCATAGTTGAAATCAAGAACAAGAAATAAACATGGGCCAGGCACGCAACGTGTAGGCAGTATAACCGCAGGACAATAGGAGCAATTGCCTGGATTCCATGACAAGGCAAGCGGGTGTGAGGGAGACAGATTGTTAGGTGGATGGATGGGTTAGGTGGAGATTGTTAGGTGGCAGCAGCGAGCACGGGACAGAGTTGACTGGGAGAACATAGGAGAGCATGATGATGGATGGTAGCGCAGACAACGAACACGGACAAGAGAAGGCACATAGACACAACACCTGCGCTACCGTCTGCGCTACCATCCATCATCATGCAACCATACCAACAAGCCCAAATCGCCACCCTCATTAACATAGGAGAGCCCTTGGTCCAGCAGCGGGCGTAGTAAAGCTGATAATCATGACGATGATGAGTATGCCGGAAGTTCAGCGTTGTACTTTAGAATTAATGGAGCTTGTTTTATGTGTTCGTTTCAGTGTCACTGAGTTTATTGTGCTAATGCTTTCGTTTGGATACGTCCTCAATCTCTTTCCGAGATAGGTGGCCTTTTGAATAATTAGAAAGCAGCAATGTGCGTTTTTGTGTGGAGTTTGCTATGTTTCGCAGCTTATTTGTAAGATGAGCTGCACGAGTTGCAAATATTGGTGATGGCATTGCTGCCAAAGAACTCGGCGCCGGCGACAATTAAGAAATTGAGTGCCAAGGTACAGCAATTACAAACACAGAAGACACTAAACAAAAAGGGGGAGAATTCGGGAAGCACTTTTCTGTAAAACCCGACTCTGGTCAGCCTTCTGTAGACAATTGAATGTCACACTGATAACGCGCTCGCCGTTTTTGACCGCCAACAACTAAAATTGTGGGGATAACGCGAGCGAAGCACTCGAAATAGATTGCGATTATTGTTGTGTGGCAGAAACACAACCGAACTACTCTACGTTTTTCACAGT
This sequence comes from Rhipicephalus microplus, assembly GCF_043290135.1. Lineage (NCBI taxonomy): Eukaryota > Metazoa > Arthropoda > Arachnida > Ixodida > Ixodidae > Rhipicephalus > Rhipicephalus microplus. The sequence goes on from NC_134706.1 coordinate 73,901,056, forward strand.
GCGTGTACTTCAGTAGCAGATGATCGGGGTATGGGCACGGTTCGCACCTACACCTGCTTTTCACGTATTGCTACGCGTGTGGCTGCGTGGAGCGTTCATCTGCTCTTTTCAAGAGGGAACCGACCTGTGCAGTCTGTTTAGCACTAACGGGAAATCTAGGAGCGCATGGCATCACGAGGCAGCCAGCACTGCAGTCAGGGGTGGGCAGCAGCTCGCTCGCGTGAAGACGCTCGAGGTGTTCAGTGTAGAACTGCGCAGTCTGTCATGGCGGCACACACTGGCCGCATTGTCCGGCATACGGCAGATCGATTTCTCAGTAGTGAAATTCTATTGAATGAATACGATTTGCGGAAGCGGACTAAGTTTTGAAATGTTTTCGACAAACTTCTGTGCTCTGCAACACTGGCGTACCCGATGTGCGCCATCAAAAAATCGCATATCAATATCTTCAGCGGTGAAAAACGTTAGTGGTGCTTGCGGCACTGTCAAGGCAAAATGTTCATGCGGGAAGCAAGTAGAGTAGAAAAGTCTAATATTTGTGGAACACACCCACGCTGGCGGATGGGCCAAGATTTGGGCAGTTCTAAAGAAATACTCAAACTTTGTTAGCTTAAGTTTGTAAAGTTGATGGGTGATGAAATAAAAAAGATCCCACCATAACGAGAAAGTGAATGATTTTTAGAGGAGCTTGCTCGTGGAGAGGCACGGTGCCTTTCTTGGCGAGATCATTTCTGTAGGAAGGCTTGTCAATGAGCCGGCACACGAAGGGCACATCGAAGGCAGCGTTGTCGGGCACGTTCCGCGACCGGTGCTACAATGTTTTGGCCACGTCGATCGGCACGTTAACCCAGTGCTTTCTGGTACACTGGACGCAGCCGTGAGTCGAATGCCTAACGCTGTTAAGTGGCAAACGTGGAGGTAGCAGGCGTTATTCAAGAGGATTGAGAGCAGGCAGGTGAGGAGAAAAAGAGTGAAAAAACGTTTATTAGGTGGCCAATTATTCAATCTGGGAGGGCCCCTTTTTCCAGCCCAGGGGTTTCTGGCAGGTGAGGAGGCTTGCGAAGATATCTGTACAAGTGCGTGACACTCGTCGTAAGAACTTTTTACGTGCTGCGGTACATACGAAGCGACAAGAACGAAGTGAACATAGACGCGAGGAGGCAAGCACGTAGGCCATCGAAAAATGACGCCTTGAGTGGCGGCGTGCCATCTAGTGAGCATTATCGGAATCACCGGAGAGATGACCAGGGCGGTGAATTTAAACGGCGACTAGAGTAGAGTACACTGGCAACACTGGTGTACACGCCGGCGGACAAAGCATGAGCTTTAGAAGCAAGTTCCTAAACAATAGTTTAAATTGATAAACTCATTTCGCCTATATAAAAAGCAACAAACAACAAAAACAAGCCTTCCCCTTCCCTTGACTTGCTTGTCCCGTTGTTTTGGCTAATCTAATGTTTCACGTTCATGCGCATACATTTGCATTGGTTCCAGAAAACGGGGAAAAAATGCCTCTAAGCCCTTCCTGTTTTTCGCTTTGTTAAAAAATAGGGCTATTGTCTTTTCTTTCTGTGAGGTACTGCATGTACATTTACTGTTTTTAAATTAATAAAGAGATATACCGTCAGGATATATTAGCATGTTTTGAGACTAGAAAGTCACCGAAACAAGCTGTTCAACAGCAGACAAAAGAAGTGAAGACTCCTGAGACAGATTTGCTTGTCCTTTGATAGGGTACGTTGCAGGACTAGTTAGTGGGCGTTCATCATTTATATGGGTATAGCGCACCACAAGTACACAAAAACAGACACATTGGCGCCAGTTGAAGTGAATCACAGACATTTTCCAAAATGATTTTCATTTCATAATTTTAAATATGTGTCTGTTGCATGCAATGCTGTTCTACATGCGACTGTATTTAGTTTATTGAAATTCAACCCAAGCTATTTCCTTGAGTGGCTTGAAGATCGCTCCATCAAGAGTCAACTGTACTGCGAAAAAGATTGTTTTGATGCTTGTTCGGGCGCTTATTTAAAGGTGAATGGCGGTACTGTGCACTCTTATACTCACTGCCACACGCGCGTCATTTGGCTGTGAAATTTGCGCCTCACTGACATGAAATTTTGTCCCCGGAAAGAAAACTCGCTGACGGCTCTCGTACTTTTCTATCGAAGGCCATTAGGCACAAACGAGTTGTACTCTCAGTGATGTGTAGTACAGGTACTTTATTCGTGAAGGAGTTAAGCCTAAATTAGTAAACAAAAAAAGTATCGGGCATGCATAAAAAACGTAGCGAGCATCAGGCCGCGCGACGGTCCTCGTCACTATGACGAAGCGGCGGGTGTGACTCCGATGCTTTGTTGAGCGAGGATTCAAACATCGAGGCCCCCCTCCCGAAGCCAGGGTGATCGGTTGGGTGTGGCCAGTGGCAGCCAGAGTCGCCCTCTGTCCGGCCCCCTCTTCAACGAAAAGAATTTTTACCTGCGTTGATTTGCGACCAATAGACAACAAGCGGAATCACGAGGAACGAAGTGACTGCGATATTATTATTACGTTGAAAAAGAAAAACAAACTTACTCGGAACCAGCTTATTTTGGTAATAATAATAATTGTTTAATGGTTTTTGCAAAGGTTGTAGTTTAGGATTGTTGGTGCAGCATACTTCAATTTTTTACCAGTGTGAGCAACACGCATGAGATCAAAATAACACAAAAAGCACTGAACATTCAACTGGAATTATATACCAGCTGATAGCTATATAAATGCGCTTGTCACCACGAAAGCAGGTGATAACCTAGCGGGATACACTGGGCTGCAATCAGTGGATGAGGAAACACCGTTGACATCTTATCACGTTCCTCGCTCTAAAGAGCAGGGGAAGCTGGATTGACACACTTGTTGTAACGTTTGAAAACTTCTTCGTCTTTTTTTTTAGTTCACGCACGATCCTATCTTTGTTTCTCGCAAGTACACGTGCGTAACCACAAACTCATCGGCACAAGTTTGTGGTTTTTACGTGCCAATACCGTCACATGAATATGAGACTCGCAGTAGTGTACGGCCCTAAAATTTCAACCATGTGGTGGTCGTCAATACTTAGCAACATCTCACAGCACACGGGCGCCTAACTATGCCATTTCGCCTTTATAAAAATGCGACCACCGTGGCTGGGTTTCAAGCTGCGACGAACGCGTGAGCAGCCGCGTATGGCAATCACTGTCCACTTAAACGAACAGGTAGTTGCTGTCCTCGAGGATCGAAACGTGCCAAATAAAGACTGGAGGCCTGGCCACACGCATCCGTTGCAGCGCGCCTGCGCGTTGCTTTTCGATGCGTCTCTACACGCTCTCCTTTGGGGAGAGAGAAAGCGTAGTATTGGGAAGCTGCGTGCCCTCTTTCTTCATAAGAGAAGGGCTTGGCGCCGCGTCAAAAAGCAACGCGCCGGCCCGCTAAGAAGGGTACGAGTGGCCAGGCCTTTAGTAGGGCCAGTGCTTTTGTTCCCACCGTCTTCAGTTCTCGGCTTATAGGCGTAATTTTGATTCGAGCACCTACACTAGAGCCAGTCCTCATTACCCTCAGTGGAATATTCGTGGCGACATGCCATGGTTGTATTAAGCAGATTATCATTTAGGTGTGATACCTCTCTCTGGCGTTTCAGTTGGAGCGTCGAGCTATTGCGGAGTGATCTGAGACAAGCGCGATCTTCAGAACAAAAGCCTCCGAAATTGAAAGGTGTAGGGACACTCTGCCACGGCGTTTCAAAACAATCGCGCTTGGGGAAGTGCGTTGTACCAAAGAACGATAAAGAAGTGAGACTGTGCGTATAATGCATGGTACTAAACGCGATGACATTTAATTTTCTGCGAAAAACGTATCAATACAATGTGCGAAAACATCTTTTGGCTGATATTCAATAGAAGCTTTCGTGCGGTTTCAACACTGCATCTTCGCCATCATGTGAGATAAACCTATACTCACATCCGTCAGTAGTATCAGCGACAGTAATATTCATTTAGCTCCTGTGCGCTTTCCAGCAGGGTTCACTTGCAATTGCTCATTCAGTATTCAAATCCTGAGACTCCGTTCTGGCCTCGCGGCAAGATATTGATGCTATGTTAAGACACTTACTTTTGCTTTAAATGCAGTTGTGAGAGTAAACTTTTCTCTAGTGTAGATAGCTAAGCTTACCAAAGACAAAGTTTGTGCTGTAATAATTTAACCATCATGATGAAACTCGCTACAAGTATTGAAATGTAACCCTTTTAAGTATCTTGTGTAAGTACTGCGCTTGTTTCAAATGTTTTTTGTTGATTTTCTCGCAACTTACATTTCTGGTATTTTTTCGTACGTGGGCAGTCATAACTGCTTTGAAAATTAACATTTTTAATGAAACTTGATGCACTTCTTTATTGCAATAGATGGTGCGCAATGAACCTGACTGAGCAGAATCATGCTGAAAGATTTAACATGGTGGCCTGTTATACGAAGTTCCTTGTGCTAGTGCATACTATTTTTTTTATATACTGCAATTTGACTTTTCATCAGATATTATTCATTTTAGTTCATCGCGCAGTCTAAAATTTTGAAGGGCCTATAAAGATAAGTTTTCGATAAGCAGGATTTTAGTTAACTGTGTACACGCTAGGCGCGCTTTCAATAAAAATTTCATTGTGAATAAATAATAAAGAAGTAGGGTTTACTTATTAACGTTCACCTAAAAAGATGTTCTTTATATGCAGACTGACAGTTTTAGCGGCAATTGCCTTTTTTATATTTTTTTTACTTGGCCTCATACCTTACGGATGCAGATCGTTCAATCAAAATCTCCTAATATGAGAATACTTTTTAATCAACGAGTATTATCTGACATGTCGTCGTATGGGTCACAGTTGTTTCGATTACTCTTACATGCTCTGTCCCTGAAAGGTGTTAAGCTAAAACATTACCTTTTAAAGGCAACTTGTGGAATTAAAACGATTTTACACCCTTATTTTTTCAAATTATATTTAGGCAAAGAAATGTCTTGCTTTCTTGAAACCATTTTAAGTGTGCCAAGTGGTTAACAGTGTATACAGTACATGTTTGTGCCTATAGTCTTGGTGCCTTCAGCATCGGGCGCACTTGTTGCTTCGTTTGCAGTTGTGTTTCGGCTTTTGTTTCCAAGATAAGAATAGTGATTGTGAACCTCGTACGTTTCTTTGAGTAGGTAAGCACGGGACAAGAAACGTTTACCTAGTGAGACTCCTATTCTTTAGCTGAACTTTGTCTTGCGAAAGAAATTGACGCACACATCTTCCCATGGGGGGGAAGTCGAGTAACTGCATCGTAGAGTGAATGGGTATCTTGTGAATGTTGCGTATTTGGGTTGAGAACGCTTTATTTTATTTCTTTATTATCTCATTTGTTGAATTTGGGAAAAGCGAAGGAAATGAGTGTGAAGTTAAAGTGTGTCTTTAATGATTTGTGCAGTCGTTCTATTGAATGAAAAGGAGACGCCCTTGACTGAATTCCGAACGTGCACTCCAAGACGTCGATCCATACCACCCGCGTTAGGAAAAGACAAGACGAGATGAGGGACGAGGCACGAGCCGATCATGCGCAGTTGGGGGTGTGGACGGCGCCGATGCCGAAACGCGAAATCATGCGACTTAGAAATTCTCTGGATTCAAAAGTGGCTCGTGGCCACACGGAAGCAGATGGAGCCGAACGAACGATGATTAGGCATATCTTCGCCCTACCGATCATCGCCTTTCTGGCTCAAGCTCCACGTGTTGCATCTTACACAGAAACTGGAGTCTGATTCTCCTATGATGTCATATACACACAATGAAACTCTACAGTAAGCAGTGGCCTAAGAAGTTAGGTCCACATTGGCTGCAAATATAACATGCAAGCCCGGTTTGAGCCAATGAACGCTGCAGACGCTCAAGCTTTGAGACGCGCACATCAACACATCGATTGGGACAGTTCTGTGTGCGAGTTCTCGCGAGTTGTGGCTCAGAGGCTCACCTGCCAACGCGTAGGCAAACATGACAATCGCAGTGAAGATGACCAGGAAGCCAAGCACCACCGCGCCGTACACCATGAAATTCGCAAAGGGCTGGTTTCTGAGAAAAAAAAAAGTTAAGAATTGTTCCAGTCACAACAATACAAAGCAAACCGGATAAAACAATGACCGGAGATACACTTAGATATTCGAAAAAAACGCTATAAAATGCAAAGACAATGGTGAACTAAGGAAGTCCGAAAACACATGCTTTTGTATGTTGTGTTAGAGAATCGACTAGTTGGCGCGAAGCAATTTTCGACGTAGGTTTGAAGACGTATGGAGTACGTACATATATTCATGTACACCTGTACCTGCCCCGCTGTGGTGGTCTAGTGGATAAGGTACTCGGCTGCTGACCCGCAGGTCGCGGGTTCAAATCCCGGCTGCTGCGGCTGCATTTCCGATGGAGGCGGAAATTTTGTAAGCCCGTGTGCTCAGATTCGGGTGCACGTTAGAGAATCCCAGGTGGTCGAAATTTCCAGAGCCCTCCACTACGGCGTCTCTCATAATAATATAGTGGTTTTGGGACGTTAAACCCCACATATCAATTATGTACACCTGTACCTGCCTGCATGTACTAAGATATATGCAGTACTCATGTGAGCCTGGGGCATAGCTATTGTACTGATTCATGTGTCGCTTGTTTACTCCCCAAATATTAGAAGCTCTCTTAAGTACAGTCTCGGTTGTTTCGCTACAGTCAACGTACTTTAAAATCCCGATAAAAACAATGAAAACGCGTACGTGTACACTCTAGGGGTGAGAACTTGTAGAAAACATCTCTCTAAACGAGCGGCTTTCTAAAGCATTGAAATCACCTTCCGGTACACTGAGGACAAAAATCTCCTAAATGTACCGTTTCATTGCTTCACTTTGTACAAACCAGTATGGTAACATACTTTTCGTCGACGCAAACTTTAAGAACAGTACAGTTTAGATTGCTCTGCAACCAGATTGCCTACTTTGCAGAGTCATGGTGTCTAGCATATACTTTGATCTTGGCGGCACTACAGTGACTTCGACATCGCACTTTGGGCACACTCATTTTTTCACCTGTTAGTTAACCTGCCGCCGGAACTTGTCACTGACTTCCTGTTCTATACATGGATGTTTTATGCCAATTGTAGGCGTCGCTTTTTGTGGGCCATTTAAACATTAAAAAATTAGTTCTACCATGTTCACACTACTAGACAATATTGGTAATCCGTGACAACTAATTACCAATCTGTCAAAACGTGCTCAGTCAAGAAATTTCCTTTAATTTGCTTTTTTCGGCCGACTAGCGCTGTTACCTTGGCTGCGGTTTCATGTTCCAAGCCTAATTTCATATGCATCGTAACCATAAAACGGTCAAAGAAACCCGTACTTCTTTTAATAGAGAAGTGAAGTGAAGTCAGAGAGTGAATCAGTGAATGAGTGAGTGAGTGAGCTTCATTACAAGACCCAGCTTGTTTTGGTCCCGGGCTGAACCCCCTCAGGTAGACTGCAGAAGACCGTGTCTACGCAGTCTACCTGAGAGGATTTAGCCCGGGACCTATTGGAGCTTTGACCTGCAACCTCCGTGCTCAGCTGCTTCATGCGCTACCACTGCCGGAGGGCCAGGAGAGAACATGTTGATTTGTGTATTTCTTGCAGCAGAATATGAATGTATGAAAGCTTTTCTGCTTAGCATAATCTCCATTCGTCGTCCGGATATACGTGTGGAAATGAGCACATAGTTTGTGTAGGAGTTTGTAATCATCGGTAATCCGCCTATTGTTTCCTCTCTTTTCTCGTGAAGGGTACGGCAAAACACGTCCTTTTAAATAATTTATTTATTCATTTATTTATACTGTTGGCCAAAGGCCGGTACAGGGTGCAGTGCTGAAATACTCTTCACACATAGTTCAAAGGCATAAGCACTACACAGTGAAATCAAGACAGGCCACGCATCTGACAGCTTTCAACAAAACTACACTATACAGATCATAGAAATCGTAATGCAAACAAAAAGCATCTTTTACCGAAAGTACAGCGCTCAAAAGTATTCAAGTTTTGCACAGTCGTGACCAACATTGAGCAGAAAGCAACACAATCGCAGACAACACACTCAACATACACTGTTTATAATGGTCGAAAATTATAATAATTCAAAATGAGAAACTTTATCATTATCTATAGTTATTTGAACTGATGTCAAAGCATACAAGCCGCCTTTCACTGAAAAAAAGGAAGCTAATAATGCGTATATATGGTTACCTGGCGAATAATAGGCCAGTACGAGTTTTTCGAATTCCTCTGAATAGTTAATTTTGGTAATCATATGCGGTTCCACTATTCAATCGTTTTCAGGAAGAGGGAGTATTTAAAGGTGTCAATCTTTGCGGGTATGGGCACAAATTTATCCGGATGGCTTGGTCTGACAGATCGTGAATTACGTGACATTCTGTTTTGTATGTATCTGTGAAGGTACATACACTAACTGTTCTTCATGACATGACATTTTAGAATATATCAGGCAATCGTCACCAAATAGGCGAACAGTGATTTTGCTGCTAAGGTCATTTCTAATATCATTAATGTAAGAAAGTAATAAAACAGGTCCCAATATCGACCCTTGAGGGACGCCGGATCTAAGATTTAATGTTTTCGATTTTTTCTCGCGGATCTCCACGTATTCCTTCCTATTATTTAGACATGATTGAATCCACTTACCTATATTTCGATTAACTCCGAGGACAAGTAGTTTAACAAGCGAATAAGAGTGCGAGACGCGGTAGAAAGCTTTCGATAATTTTAGGCAAATTTGATAGATCTGACCGGTTTGATTAATTACTTGAGCAAAATCGTGCACTATTTCTGCAAGTTGGGTGATTGTGGATAAGCGGCTCCTACATCCATGCTGGTTAGGATTAAACTGGCGTGAGCTTTCGAGATGACTAAACAAGCTTTTTATAGTATATGCTCGAAAGTTTCGCAGCATGCACATGTAATAGGCATTGCTACATAATTTGTTGCTGTAAGGCAGCGTGTATTTACGCAGCACGTAAGCCTACCTGAGTGGTATGTTGGTGGTACCAAGGTTGCCTATTATTGAGACGTGCTTTTGAGTTGTGTGGTAGGTTATTTCAAGTGACATCTGGTGCGCCGTCTCGTTCTGGTTTGAAGTATCAGTCTCTGTGCGCACCGAATACCAAACTCGTTATTTGTTCTGATATTGTTTGGTTAGTTCCTAGCTATTAAGGAGGAGTTGGGGGGCTTGTTTTAAAATCCGGCCTCGCGGGATTTTTATTATGGTTACTTGCGAGTTACTGAATATGCTGTTGTGTTTGTTGGAGGTCATAGCTATGGCTACGGTTATTTCTTGAGCCTCCGCTACCTTCTTAATTCAGATTGTTCACATGTGTTTGCCAAGTCGATTGCGACAGCAGTTTGCGCCTTGCATTCAGGATATCAGCTAGCATCTCCAAATGCAGGCTTACTACAAGTGTGAATCCATTGATCAGTGTTTTGGCTTTGTGTCACTACAGTCCCCGTTGGTAACGGGGGTGATTTTTTTTTATTATCAGGTTGGTTACCATGTTATTCGAATCGCACTGGGAATGTCATCTTCAGTGTTGTGCATGGTGATTTAGAAAAAGTTGTTAACGATTGAGAGTACTAGGTCCTCTAATATGGGAAAGAATAAAGCCGTCCCTGCTAAAACCAATGTTTCTTTGTATGGTTGTTATGTTTTTTCGCGTGTATTGTTGTAGTTAGTCTTGAAAATTACGATACAGACTGACCTACCTATGTTTTCAAGTGCTTGCTCTGTTTATAACTGAAGAAGTCGATCTGTTGCCCCATACTTTGTCTTCATGCCACTTGTTTGTAGGCTTTTCAGCCAAGTGCGATGAATTTTTAGTCTCGGTTTTTTGGAATATGCGGTATGCCGCCACGTACGCCATGTTGCTTATTACTAAGACCTGTGTCAAGCGGATTACATGGGCTTCTTTGCGCTTGAGTGTCATGGCGCTCGTAACTGAGGCACTGACCCTGCGGGTAGTCTGGTGGTTGCAATTTGCGTCGATGACTAACCCGAGTACAGAAGCTTTTGGCAATACGATTGTGGTTATGCTTTCTTATGCATGTATTCTTACTTCCTCGTTTCGCCACTACTTTTTCTGCAAGTAAAATAAAAAATCAGGAATTGATTTTGCTGAAATGGAATTTTCGCGTCTTTATGTATGGCCAGAACACAACTTCAGACCGCAAAAACGCGAGGTTTATTAAGTATAGCTTTTACAAATGACTGAATAGTGTGGTTTAGTTCTCAGGATTTCAGTTGCTCATAAAAATATGGCTGCTATGGTGTGATAGAAGTGCCAATGTACTTACGTGTCACTTGAGGGGCTGCCTGCGAAATGACAATACTAATAAACATTTCATGTCCTCAAGCTGAGCAAGATAACTTGACTAGCTTTTGGAGTCATTAAGTACGCATGGTTAGAGCACAAAATGGCATTGTAAGACGTAAGGAAAGTGTGGATTTGAGGACTCATTTCCTTTGTTAGGCGCAGTAAATATTAGAACTAGCAGGAAATCTTCTCTGGCATTGTCTGTTAGTTCTGATCAATACTGTAAGACGTAACGGATATATTCACGACTGCAACACAGGGTTCCTTAAGGCCAAGTCTCATGTGGAGAGTGAAACCGCTTTGTGCAATGGGCGTAGTGTTGTAAAATTCAAATTTCATGTATATACTTTGCCCGTTGTTGCTGATAAGCAGTGCACTTCTTTTTCTTGCCGGTTCATGTGACGCGATTGCGGTTTGATTCTTGTTCTACATGAGCACTTTTTGTTCTTTATACTACCCACTCCTGTTTAAAACATTATTTGGAGGTTCACACTACTCAACAAAATAACTGTATAAAATAAATAACTGTACAAAGGAATACAGGGTTGATAATCTACCATCGCAGCACGTTCAGCATCAAATGGGAAGTTTATATGCAGGCTGCTGACGTTGAGAGCCATTTTCGAGCTTCTGAATGTATCTGGACCATTTACTACAGCACTTAACGCCGAGGAGGAACTTCAATAATTAGGTGAGACATTCGTTTCATTAAGACAACGCGCGCCATGGTGGCTTAGAGCCAATATAAAAGCCGAACTGCAACCCAGCCATAGGCAGACGGCCTCCCGCCAGTTTCCCCAGAAAAATAATTGTGAGAAGACATCTTCTTGGAGGCGAAGAGGCCTTCCATGATTTTCTTTAAAGCGAAAACAATATATGTCTCATCAAACACGAAATAAAAAAGGATTACAGGGTGACGTTACTTGATAGTGTGAATTATTGACTTCGTAACCTCATTATAAGGTGATCACCAGGTGAGGCGCCCCAGGTGACGTGCACCGGGTGAGGTGCAAACACCTTGAAGTCATCACCTTCCCTGCACGATCATTACTGCCAAGGACCCCTCGAAGTTTTGCCAGGCTATTCGGACATCATCGCTCGCTGGCTTAATTGGCCAAATTTTCTTTGTGTTAACTCAAAATTTTTACTGCCTTAGGTTGTTTCACTTTCCTGTATATTATTAACCACTTTTTTATGCAATACTTTGTCTTGAAGGTAACAAAAATAAATGAAATTAAATGCATTTGAGCCCAACGGCTCCGCCAAACCATGGCGGTACATTGCATGTGGCTTTGCAGTAATGTGGGAGGTACAGTGCATCGACTGAGAACACGAAGACGACGGCTTTCTTCTTCGTGTTGCTTTAGGTGACTGCATGAAAAAAGCTGCCTGTTGTTTTAATGATTTTGTTTTTGTGAACTTCCAGCGAACCCCATTGTCATACCGAGAAAACGTTTCCATTGGCTCAGTTCTGTGCGACTTTCATGGATGCAAATCGTTTTGAAACAGTCATAACAATGATTCGGTGATTCGTTGCAAACTTGGTCATGCAAGTTTTAAACAAAATGAAGCGAATTACTCATCCCACCTCACTCAATAAAACTATTTATTGCGACCACTTACCTTGAGTTTTACCGGTGCGACGTTTTCTCGAGGTATTGTAGGGAGCTGGCTGGAGAAGAGGCAGAGGCTCTTGAGGAGGAGGAGGTGGTGGTGGTGGAAGTGGAGGAGGAGGGTTGTAGCCGTAGGGCGCGTAGTTGCCCCAGTCGTCTGGAGCGACGGACGGGGGCGAAAAGTATCTCGCAAAGGCAGTCTCATCTGCGAGATGAGCATAGTCAGAGAAAATAAAATTAAGCGATCTGACTCTTATGTATTCATCTTAATCATTATTGAATGCCCAACTAGATTAGAGTTTATACTCGCATGTATTCAGCATATTCCAAAACAGTTTTGCTCATTCGCAGTTTCAATATTTATTTAGGACGTAAAACTTCAGGCATTCTTATGTATATATATTTATGAGAGGCGCGAAGAATAGTGGGCGGGGACGCCTTGACAGTGCTCCCCCCCCTCACGCCAACTTTTTAAAAGTTCTTGATAAATATATTTTATGTAGTCATTGCTTCAAATAAAAATTGCCTAACCGATTTGCGAGCACTCATAACCCGTATTCAAACGTACTCTATCAAACGGGGTCAAGAAAAAAGCACTGATGACGTGAAATATTGTGTTCAAGAGAATTGACACCTTGATAGAGAAGTTTCATTCCAGGCTAATGTACTCGTCAGTCGACTCACTGGGAGTCAGATTTATCTGTATTTCTGAGTCTCAGCGAGCCCGGGTGAGTAATGTTTTGATGAGTTTCAGTCCGAGTTAGTCTGGCTCAAGAAAAGTTTGGCAAGTACGAGTGCTAGTGAACTGGAAGCTCCAAATGTAATACATGAAACAGTCTCAGTGAGCTCCACAGGTTTTTCTGACCTATGCGCAAAGTTAATGTCACTTTGTTTTGAGTATTTCGAAAGATAGAACTACATCATCACAAAATAGCTCCCAGCTAAGCAAAATACACAAAGTATAGTTTTATAGCGGCGAGCGCAGGATGGTAGTTTTGCTGTGAATTTGTGTAATTGTGGTCTGCATGGATTCCCTGAACAGCGACCCTCACAGCAGAAAACCCTCGACGGCATGTGCCACAGAACTTGTAACAATCTAACCACCACTCGTCCTCTCAAAATGAAGTTGTGCTAGGCAACCGCACGTTTCACATTTAGCAGGAGGCATCGTTTGTGGTCGAAAAAAAGCAATGTAAAACAACTTTACTTGACCAGATACACTGAGCAGCTCGTGCCAGCGAAGCCCTGGATTGAAGACCCGATCATACATGCCCGAATTTCAGCGTATGAAAGCCTACACAAAATTCAACATTCAGCGTATGCCCTCATCAAAATTTCCTGACTCTCTGAGCCAATGATCACCGAAATTCTGAGTCAACTCTTTGTCGTGTATTGAAGAACGTCGCTGATAATTTGCTTTGACCGAGTGAAATGGCTTTTAATTTTCTTCTTTTTAGGATACGGAGTGAAGTTTAGTTTTTTTTCTGCAGTATCTCTTGCATTGGCAAGCTGGCCTCTGTTAGCAATATCCAACAGCAGGCTTCGCTGAAATGTTGTTCTCTAATCAGTCTGGGCTGACAGGTTTTTCGTAACTATGGACGCTGATCCACTGGTAACTCACAATGGATATTCATTTATGAGTGAACGCGTACACTTGTGCCTAATAATTGGTGTTCGCAAAAGTACATTCAGTCCTACTGTCATTGGGAGCACGATCTTGTTATAATCAATAACGCACCAGACTTTGAGGGTCTGTTTACCGTAGGTGGGCCAGGGTAGCCTCCTCCACCACATATCCTGGATACATTGATGCTGTATTGATGAGTGTTTTCCGCATTAACGAATCTTGTTTCCAATCTTCATTCTCTCTCGTGTTTGGCTGCATCGGCAATGTTAATGACAGCCGTGTGTAGGCCGATTCGCTGTACGGTGGCCAGAGATCCAATGCTTCAATATCGAGCCAAGCCGCAGGTATGATTAGCATATCTCTAAGGTAGTTGATTGATTGCTTTATTTGCTTCGTCACAGTACAGTGTAACAGGAGGCGGAGGGAAAAGCCGTAATGACGGCTTGAGGGATCCTCCGCCCCCTTTGTGAACAATGGCAGCAGATGAAGGACATCACAATATCATACACTTTCACATTGTTTTACGTAAAGATCATGCCACAAAGGAAGGAAACCTGAAAACGTAGTTGATACATAGCTTACACAACAAAGAAATTTGCAGCAATCTTCTGCACCTGAATAAATACATAGTTTATAGAACATATAACATAGTTTGCTACATAGTTTATAGAACAAAAAGAGCCGCTAATTCTGCGACACTTAAAAGAGACACATCTATACCTTTGCTAATATAAGTATTCAGAATTCGCGGTAGAGTACATCGAAGCATCTGAAAACCATAATTAGTGCGAAAGTACGGAACGTTCCACATTTCTGTATTTCTTGTTTCATACGCCTTTTCCTTTAAGCAAAGATTCGCCATTTCCGTAAACAAAAAGTTTGCGCGTTTGCAGCTAAGGCAGTACTCTCGTAGTAGTCTGTATTGATATAGGTCATTCACTTTGATTATCTTATATTTTTTAAACAGTGGGTCACTAGGTGCTAGAGCTGTAGCGTTGTCTATCAGCCTCAGTATTTTCTTCTGTATTATCAGTAATTTTGTTAAGTTTGTTTCTGTAGTTGTTCCCCAAACCAAATAGCAATAGTTAAGATAAGAACTAAACAGCGATTTGTATATCAATAACTTCACCGAATTTTTCACCGAAGTTTCCTCCTCACGTCGACAATATTTTTTTTTTTCAGAATGCGATTTGCAACGAATGGGTTCATTCCTTATCGCGATGACTACCGCACTACGCTAGGACCAACGGGCTGCCTCATTCGCAAGACTGCCTCATTAGAAACATTTTACTACAATAAACAAAATTAGGCCTCACTCTAGGCTTCCAGCAAGAGATTTTCGCCACCCGAGCCTAAAATATAAAGAGCCCTATCCATTAATCTCAGACTTTCGCAGACACGCAGTTATCTTATGCCGAGAGCCTTCGATTGCTCAAATCGGCGATTTGCGACCAGTCGCGTTGCGAATAGGTAGAATTTGTAAACGCTACTGAAGCAGAGTGTGTACGAGGATTAATTGATTACTGACAGATACAGTCACTCAGCGTACAGTGGTCAACATGACTATACTGTCGGCTGTAAAGTGTGGATTCCACTCACTCACACTCCAATGGTAAAAGTATACGGACAAGCTCAAAACTTTTAATACACCTCTTTAGCCTGTCTTTATGCCTTTCACGTTACCGTTTTACCGTAGCAATGGATGAGTACTGTTTTATTGATAATATTTGTTGGAGTTTTATGGAAAATAAGTAATATGGCGCTATGAGGCACTCTGTAGTGGTGAACTACGTATTAGTTTCGGCGAACATGAGTGCACTGTCGCGACACTGTATGAACACACATATTGGCAAGAAAACTAATCACAGGAAAGTAGTATCACTTTAAAAAAAGGAGAAAAATAACCAGAACTATGAAAGCATGCCACTTTGTAAATGTTTTTCAGGGAAATGTGAAAACACTATATAGTGAATTATTTACACCACTCAGTGGCTGCAGAGGGCTAGGAGCAGAAGGTGAAGGAATCATATTATAAGGTAAAGATAGTGCGTTATCAAAAGGAATTTTGTTCCCGTTTTATCACAGAAATGTATTTTCAGGAAGCCAACATCCCTGTAGAAATAGTCGCGTATGCTCCCGTGATGAAAACACCTTACCTGGCAAAGGCTTATTCGGTGGGTGTGGCCCTGCAGGAAAGTACAGGAAAGAAAATGGAGTGAAGTTACGACATGATAGCAATCAACTACGGCCACAAACAGAGCTTTCTACTAGTCAACATTTCTTTCGATTTTTGAAAATTTCATGCGCAGTGCAATCACCTTAGATACACACACAGGCAAAAAATCGCTGAGGCTTCCTAAATCAATAAGCTTTATTATATTGCACACCAACCCGCTGCACTCAAATACAAGCAAATAAAAAGATACAGAAACACCAGCAGGAAAGAAAGCTTGGACGGAGTTCATTTGCTTCTTCTAATGAGACAGTACCACAAGACGACACGCAGAAAACAAAAGCACTTACAGGACGAGTTTTCAACCCTAAATCTTATGCCAAAGAACACGCCATGTACTGAAATCTCAAATGCAGTTTAGACCAGCCCTATACTCAAAGCGGAGAGTTGCGGCTTTTGCAACAGCTTCCAACACAAGAATCCGTTAGTAAGCATGTTATTTGAGTTCTCGGTTATGCATGCTCCTAAGAGTTTGCTGGCGTGGACAGCTTCAAAAGCTCTTTGTTGTACGCGCTCCAAAGTGACACTACGATTTGTTGACGTTAGAGTGCTCATCGGGGTCCACAGAAGTGGTGTGACTGTTTCATGCTCAATTGTGGCTGTCCAGATAACTTTAATATTTTTAAGCGCACATTACTTCGCAGGACCCCGTCCATTTGCACCCTAACGTTTGTTTCGAAGTGGTTTATTTTCTTGGGCTATTCGTTATTCCTAAAAATGTTTTCAGTGACTTTAACTGGCCTCTAGAATCGTACAGTGTCTTTTTAAAAGACACGTTTTTGTAAAACTTTTATGGCAGTAAAATTCCTGTCACTTTCCCGCACGACGTGGAGTTCACGTGCGGGAACAGCAGGAGCATAGCTGTCATACCCTTACTGCAATGCCCTATTAGCATCAACATGTTCCTATATGATGCTCTGTTCGCACCAATACTTATTTATGGATTGCTAGTTTGGGGTATTACAACAAAAAAAACATTGGCAAGCTCGCAGTAATAAAAATGCGTCATTAAAATAGCATGCAAGGTTCCATATTCCTCGCACACCAGTCACCTCTTTACAACACAAAACATTGTCCCGGTAAACTCAGTCTTTAACTCTATTCTATGTCGGTAGTGTAAATCTAGCTTAATGAAAAAAATTGTACTCTACAAATGCTAGCATGATTACTGGCTACCCTACTGAAGTAAAATATACGAAAACCTGAAGAATTGCAAATCAAGAAATTTCGCACTAATTATGGTCAACAAATGCTTGAGTTCACGCTCCAAGCTTTATTAAATAGAATCAACAAAGAGCAGTTTTTTAACATTAGGGAAACCTCATTTAAAGAGCTGCGTAGAATTTTCACCACAATATCTTTATTATGAATATGCCTCATAAATAACGCCGTCCTTTTCTTTTTCGTATTTCGCTCTTTCTGAAAGAAAAAAATATTTTTATTATATTTTCTTCATTATGTCTATAAAAGCACGTCAGTTTTTTTTTGCCTGAAAGATAGTCTTGTACAACATATCATGTGTAGATTTATTATGTGTACATTTCATTTTCCTGATCTTTTTTGTTTTTCGTTTGTTACAACCTTTTATACGCTGTAGCACGAGCAGGGTGGCCAGAACACCCTCAAGCTGCTTGTATCAGCTTTTTCCCCTGGTCTCCCACAACTTCATGTTGTATATATGTTCCAATGCACCAATGACAAGCATCACCGCTTGAGCTTTGGTCGTGTACACAACATCTTTTTTGTTGCCATGAACGTTTTTCAATTTTTTTCTAGTTCCGTTCAAGTGAACTTTATATTCATGCAATACTGGTCAAGCAGATTTTAATCGAATGCATTACAGAAATAGTACTTACGAAGAGATGCCTGATAAATCGCACTCAATTCAGCTGGAATAAAAATTGCAAGAGTTAGTGGCCATTTTAGTCAGTTACTCAGCAAATACCATTTTCTCCTTAGCCACCACCCACTGTCGTTCGACAAAATTTCAAACGTCTTACTATCATCAGGGTTCGATCTTGGGGAGATGACAAGCTTATATTGGCGAGATATCGGATAACCTCTAGACCGCCACAGGAGGTGTGAACGCCCTCACGGGCACGATAATTCTGAAGATTTCGAGCAAAGAGATGAGTGTCATGCTGCTGTAGCGAGAGAGGAAGACGGGACGGCGGCCAACGTGGTCGTGTCTGGTCTCTCGCCACTTTATTCCACGCCTGAAGCGGAGCCGCGTGGCTTTCCACGTCCGAACCGCCAAGTGTGCTAGCTTGTTCTAATCCTCGCACAGCTCGAGCTAGCCTCAGCTGCACGAGAGACGCGGCGCAGTGATCCAGAAATGATGATGGTGATGATGGCACTACAGGGCTCCCCCCTAGCGCTTTGCGCAATTTCAAGGCATATGAAAATAAAAGAGAGCGGCAAATGCCTTATACATGAACGACTATCCATAGAGAGTTCATTTGGCAAGTCCAGGTTGTCAACGTTTATGGGCCATCGGTAAGCGTGTGTCTCCGATGATAGGTGACCCGGACGTGATGATGGTGATGATGGCACTACACTGCTATGGTACTAAAGCATCTCGATGAGGCGAACGTATAGCATCGCTGTTCGATGTGCTTGGACAGATGTGCACCGAGTGAGGCTACCGCCAATGCTTTGGCCTTAAAACAAATAGTTACGCTGCCGACACTAAACGCATGGCTACTCACCCATAGTTCTCAGTCAAATAATGCCGCAGATGGCCGAGAGCTTCTTCTTCGTCTTCTTCCACTGAGAGTCGGCCGTTTGCACGAGGAATAACTGAGCTATCGTTTGTTTGCTTTTTGCCTAAAACAACTTGGCTCATACCCACAAGAAAGATTGGCCACACTGTACCTTATAAAGAAAATTCAGATTAAATACTTTCAGCTGACGCAGGTGTTGATGACCTCTCATGGATGGCGCTTACCCACAGAGGGCGATGGGCCAAGAACCGGGTAGCAGGATACTTAACTGAAACGAATATGAAAATGAAGGCAATCTGAAAAAGTAGTTTAAAAATAATACTACCAAAAAACAAAAATTTTTGCTGAGCAAGCGGTCAAACCATCTCTTGTTTTTGATAGACATAACTACGAATTATAAACTAAAGATCTGAAAAGGTAGGGGTTCACTAGCACGGTAATCTTTTAGTTGCGTTGATGTAATCAAACACAGTGGAGCATACATCCCTGTGGCAGTAACCAAATGAAGTTCCGCCAAGTGATAAAATTACTGGTAGATTTACTTGTATTCCTAGCTTTTGTAATGGGGCTACTAGAAATCTTTTTCTCTGACAAGAATAACGATGACAGAATAAAAATAAATGTTCAATTGTTTCAATTTCGTTGCACGAAATGCATAGCGGTGACGCCTTGAGCCGAGCTTTGTTAAGGTAATAATTTAGTTGTGGAACTGCACAGCACAATCTGCTATAAGTGACCTCTATCTGGCGAGATACACACCACGCTTTATTCCAGCTATAGCTCAAATGCTCGAAAGCTTTGAATTTATCCAAATTACCTTTTCCCAATTGCAGGCAAGCATTTCGGAACCTTAGCGCTGTCACGTAAGCCATATCTGGCAAAAATGGGATGGTGGGCTCGCCCAGGGATACTGCTGCTAAAGAGTCCGTCATTTCGTTCAAATATAATCCGCGGTGGCCTGGTACCCATAGCAAATGTAGTTTTTTTTTACGTTTTTTGGTACTAAATGCCGAAACGTATTCATCAGCTCTGCATTTACTGCCGCAGAAAGTGCATTACAAGCTGAAAACGAATCTGTAATGATAACTGCTAATGATTCGCTTGA
The DNA here is from genome assembly GCF_043290135.1 of Rhipicephalus microplus. NCBI lineage: Eukaryota > Metazoa > Arthropoda > Arachnida > Ixodida > Ixodidae > Rhipicephalus > Rhipicephalus microplus. The sequence goes on from NC_134706.1 coordinate 73,920,782, forward strand.
GGGCAATTTGCGTAGGGCAAGAACAATGGCCAATAATTCTGCAATGAATACAGGGGCATAATCTGGGAGTGGAATCAAAAAGGACCAGGCCAAAAAAGAACAGAAAATCTTAACCCCAGCCTTTTCTGTTGACACAGATGCATCAGTTGCAATGATATTGCTTATCTCTAGATGAGCTAGATAATCTGCTAACTGGTCATTTAAATATCTATATGCCAATTGTTTCGCGTTATGAAGAAATATATCATCGAATTGTATGCTTAGCATTGACTTTAGGTTGTGTATTGGACGAATATGTTTAATTTTTTACATTCAGTTGCTTTGGTAGCGCTTGTGCAAATACTATTTGCGGGGTGTGTAATTGCGACCAATGTGTTTCAAAAAATAAAGCCGGTTCTTGAATGAAAGCGTAAAATGAGAGTCTTTGGTGTGAATTGTATATCTTTAAGAATGCTTGCACAGTAAGAATTTTAAACCTATTTAGCAGAGAAGGTAGGCGAGCTTCCATATACAACACGTTATTTGCAACAAACTTTGGCATACACAGACACAAACGCAACGCTTCTCTTTCCAGCAGTATTATGGGTCTCATTTTATAAGCTTCGCTGCCAGAAAATAATGCACATCCGAATTTCATGATGGGCCGCACATAAAGTTTATATATCATTATTAGCACATCTCTTCTTAAACCCGCTTTACAGTTTGCGAGCTTCCGTAGCCACCCCATGGCCCGTGTTGCCTTGGAGTACACATCATCAATGTGACTTCTCCAATTTAATGTGTCCTTATATATGATGCCCAAATATTTAAGGGAATTCACCTGCGGAATGAGCTCATTACTGTACATTAACGAGATGTTGATAGGCTGCACAAAAGAGAATGCAAGAAGCACACTTTTCTTTACGTTCAGGGTCATATGAATCTTTTTGAGCCCTCTTTCTATGATAATGAGATAATTTTGTAGACTCTGGTATAGGGATTGAAGGTCGGTATTACATGCAAAGAAAGCAATATCATCCGCGTACACATATAACTGAATATTCTTAGTTGATGGAGTGGAGCTTAAGAAAAGTTAACTAAAACTGGTGACAGGACCGCCCCCTGTGGTACGCCACGTGTCTGCTTATATCTATTAGACAAGCACCCATCTTTAAAACAGTAATATTCTCTCCCTCTTAAAAACTCCGACACCCAAGCAGTGTTGTTGTTGGGAAAGTGGTGGTATTCCATCTGTTTTAATAAAATTGAATGCTCAACTTTATCGTACGCTTCAGCCAAATCTGGAGTAACTAAAGCACAGTATTGGCGCCGGCACCGAGCCAGCTGTATTCGGCTCTCTAAATCAACATGCGCACACAATATTGAGCTACCGGATCTGAAACCAATCTTACTGGGGTTTGTTATTGCGTTAATATTAATATATTTTATTACCCGGGCATTCAAAACTCTTTCAATTAGGTTAACCAGATTTGATGTGAGTGATATCTGCCTTACATTGTCCAAGGCAAATCCTTTTTCCTGCTTTTTAAGAAGTGGAATCACTTTATACAGCTTCCATTCCGCAGGTATCCAAGCTTTTGTCAAAGAAAAATTCACCAGATTAAGTACTTCAGTTGAACAAATCTCGAATATTACTTTTATTATTGCATTTGTTACCCCGTCTGGTCCAGGTGCCGAAGGAGATAAGTGCCTTATTATCTCTGTCAGCGCATCTAAAGTAACCTCCTCAAAATCCTCGCCTGCCATTGGGTTCACAATGTGCAGTGGTATAGTTGACATAAATCCATCTTGGAGCCCTTTCGCAATATTTTCTACTAAATCAGAGAGCTCACGGGGGGAACGAAGAGAAGTGTCAATATTTTCAGCGGGTGGTAACATCTTTTGATATCTTAAAAATCTGAAGAGCGCTTTTTCGTTTTTAGCCCTAGAAAGATAAATATGTCGGTTCATATTATAACCATCTTTTGCTGTACTTACTGTGCGTTTGAAGTCTGCTGCTGCGAATTTATAATCACACCAATTTTTTGGACATTAGTTGACCAGCAGTTGTTTCCATGAAGCTTTTCATTTTCTATAGCTCCTCATGCACTCTTCTGTCCACCATGGACTAAAATAACCTCTTGTGGTCGAGTCTAGTTTAAAAGTTGCGTCTTTTACTGATCTTTTTAACACTGCACACAGACTCATAGCCCTCATGTCACCTTGTATGTCCTTGCGGTGATAAAAAGTAGCCCTCAAGTCTGTTTGTAATTTTCTATAGTTGAGGAATGAGCGGGCCTTTTCGGCGACATGTATTTTAGGAAAGTTCTGTACAAAACTAATAGGCAAGTGATCACTGTTAGTAGCACAGTCTAAAGTTTGCCACGAACATATATTTAGAGATGAGCTTGAAAATGTCAAGTCAATTACAGATTTAAAGAGACCTCGGACAAAAGTAGCAGATTGTGAATTTAAACAAGATAAATTCTTGTCAGTAGCCTATTCCCACAAGCGTTTTCCGCTTAAATCTGTTTTAAAACCCCAGGCCACGTGATGTGAATTGAAGTCTCCAGTGATCAATATATCCTTTCTGCAGGCAGAGAACATATCGTCTAGACTTCATGTGTCTTGCACCCCGGCTGGGAAATACGCATTTACAAACGACAAGGGAGAATCGTCTGGTAATATTATGTCTACTATCGAAATTTCACAATCTGGAGTCACACAACGATAAGATATCGTAGCTTTGTGACTAAACTTAGTTGCTATCAAGACAGCAAGCCCACTGCCTTTGCTAGGTCGGTCCAATCGAAATAGCCGATAATTTTTGGTAAAACTTCTGGCTGGTTGAAAGCCAGGTTTCTTGCAGTTATATAGTATCCGGGGAAAGTTGTGAAGAAAAATATGATAGGTCTGTGACTGCGGAAAATATAGACCTTCAATTCCACTGTAATATGGTTAGTGAACCTATTTTGACGACAGAACCGTCGCAGAAACTGCTTGGTTCAAAATGTCCTTTCGCAAAAAGTTTTCTTAGACATGCTCTCAAAGAATTGTTTTTTGGATAGATACTTTTTAGATTTCAAATTATGCGAACAGCTTTTTGTTTGTGGAGATCGGGTTCGCTTCAGAGTCTTATGAGAGTCCATATCCATATCTGCACATGCTTCCGAATCATCCGTAAGATCACTGTCTTCCGTTGTTTTGGAAGTCCTGGCCTCAGGAGAAACCGCTCGCTGACGTGTTGTCGCACTTTCTATTTCCGTACGCTGCGATACCAATGATTTCTGAGGATGCCAATCATTCGTAGATGCTACACCTAGAATTTGAGATAGTTTGTTGGAAAGCAATTGTGCCAAGCTTTCAAAAAGGTTGTTTGTGAGGCGTTCCATTGCCTTTTCCTTAGCCTTCTCCTTGGCCTCTGCGATAGATGTTGCGAGAGATGCATTCATGGCGGTGGTATTACGTGCTGCAACACCTGCATTTCCTTTGGATCTCTCCTGCATTTCTGCAACGGCTTCTCTCCGAGAGCACCGCTTGCATTCTACAATATCCAATATGGCAAGCTGCCTTTCTTTTGCTGCACAGTCTGTGGAGTCTGCACGGTGCGCCCCATTACATAAGCAGCACCTCTCTTTCTCAGAGCTGCACTTGCGGCTGTCATGCTTTTCACCACACTGACGGCATTTAAGAACTGATCGGCACCCTCTGACGCTATGTCCATATCGCCAACATTTTAAACACTGCAGGGGTTTGGGGGAAAGTGGCTCTACCTTATAGATCAGTGGCCATGCTTTAATTTCGGAAGGTCGGACTGTTCCTAAAATTGTCACTATCACCGATTCCGTTGGGGATTTTATGTTGTCAATTGTACGGGTGCACCTGTACAATGAAATTACACCCGCCACCGAAAACAAATCGAGCACTTCTGAGTGTGTCAGGCTTGTGTCTACACCGCGGACTAATCCTTTCGAGCGTGCGAGGTGTGCCGGAATAAATGGGCTTACCGGATGCGCTGCGAATTTGGAACATTGCAGGAGCTCACGAATGCATTCCTGATCTGCGGAACAGCACAGGATGCCTCCGCGACCAAACTGGCGGACCTCAGTGATCTGCTGGAAATGCGAAGTGGCTTTTCGAAGCTCCACTTGAATCGCCTTTTGGTTCTTCATCGAAATACTGCCCCCATCTGTAGGGACCAGCGCCACAGGGACACTTCTCACTCCACTGCGTAACAAAGAGTCTATCGGCCAATCCTTGGGGGAGTAGAAGCTAACGAAGGGGAGTGCCCTTGGCCGGGGGAAGAAACTGACATCAAGATTGAATGGCTCGCTTCAGCTGAGAAAGACCAATACAGTTACCGGAAAATAACGAACTCTCAAAGAACAATAAGGATACTGCCGCCCGATCCTGAGCCCAGGCAGCTTCTTCAGATTCGGCAGAAAGCACGAAAGCCGCTACGATCTCCGAACGTGATGACCTCGGAACGAAGATGGAGCTCAAGAGTCCGTCCAGTTTTTACTTCGTTGTTTAAAGTAGGTTTTGTTCTAAATTAGTGAATTGGAATAATCAATTATTATCAATGGTTTATTTTTCTCATAATGCAAAGAAATTTTCTGTGTGCAGTTATTTTTTACTTTTCGCTTTATGTCTGCTTTACCGAATTTGGTGTGAGCTAATTATGTACACAGTAAAATTTTTCACACCCAGAAGGGTGTATATGAGCTTGTACCGTGGACGATACCCTAAGGGTGTTGATCGAGCACCTCCAAAAAAGGGTGCTTTTCCATGCACCTTTAGAATAGGGTGTACATGTAAAAATCTGTAGGGTGTTACAAAAACACGATTAAGGAAGGGTGCCTTCGATGTTTTTCACTTTTTTAGCACCCTCTGAGGAGGGTGCGAGAAGGGTGCACGAGGGTTTTGAGTGCCCATGACAGGGGTGCCAGTATTCTTTTAGACTGCATGCACTGATTACACACTACTTGAAGAAAGTGGTCCTGATTATCAATGGTGCGCCACCTGTCGAGCTCCATTATTGCGTGTGGGCAAAAATATAAACACGTACAATTATGTATGAACTTGATCTGGATCTATATATACTTCACAGTATATGCATAATGCGCGTTACAGAAAACGAAGCCTTGCTGCCCTTGCATATTGCATTTATTTAGTAGGCAAATAAAACTTATAAACTTTTCTTCTGCCACACAACTTTTTCATCAGATGTGTAACATGTTCAAGTTTACGTACACTACACATGCAACACCACAAATGTTTATTATATTTTTGCAGTTTCACTTTATTGACAATTCTTCGCAACATACAATTACACTGGTTTCAGTTTAGTATACTGCTTCAAGTACATAGAGACTACAAAAGAAATACACGCTAATATATCCCCATAATTCTATCAAGTATCTACAATCCCAGCAGTTTCCAGTTTAATACTCCTTCATGTACACAATCGGTTAATGGGAATGAAAAACAGGCAAATATATACTTATAATTCTTTCAAATAGATACAATCACCATGATTTCACTACATACGCCTTCATCTACACAATCGTTCCCAAGAAGTGATGCACCCAAAAATATATACGGATAGTGTTTTCAAATGTGTACAATCACAGTGGTTTGAGCTTTGTATTCCTGGATGTATAACGATTGGTTAAGAGAAATGATGTACATGCACACATATACGGGTTTTCGCACATATATCTTTAGCGAATACTTAAAAAACCAGTACAATGATCAGAAACAAATTAAGCTAAAAACAAACACAAAACTGAGTCAGGACACACAAAAAACAAAAGAGGTAATACATAACTATGGCTAATGACAGAGCTGGGTCACTTTATGCCAAATGTCTCAGCCATTTTGGCAACCATCTGAAATGTGTTCGAAAAACTCGTGCTGCATTGAAAATAGTGAACTTGCGGAATATTTAGGAGAGGAAAAATATTTGGTCACGTGGCTGCCTTCTGAACTTCCTGGAATGCCGTCTAGGTGTTGTATGTGAAAAGTATCATTTTAAAAGCACCACTCCTTCTTTCTATATGAAACTCGGTCTACGTGTTACGTAACAAGAGCTTAATTTGGGCGAGTTGGTTTATAGGGGTTGTGTGCTAGTCACAGCGCGACAAATTCAAGAAGAGACAGAAAGGACAGGAACGAGCACCAACTGTCAACTAAATTTAATGAATGTGCTACGAGCGCTTTTAAACGGAGTGCAAGAACCGTGTTCATGTGCGACAACACGTGTGAGCACTACAAAATCATCTTAATTGTGAAAAGAATACTCCCTCTCAGACAGGATAAGTAAACCTGTAGCGATGCACTGATCATTGGTTTGGCTGAAAAAAAATACTTCTACAAACGTTAAATTGGCATTAAGTAAACGTATTCTCGCGACGAATGGTGCAAGATTGACTATTCCTGTTGCTGTTTAGTACACACACTTTTGAAAGCTTGCAAATGGTGGTAAACAACACGTTAATATCATATCTGCTGGCTATTTTTTTAATTGTGAGACACGTGATGTGGTATAACATGCAAAGGTTTTGGTCATTCTTTTTGTTGGTCCTGTCTTCTTTAACTTTGCTTTCTGCAGGAGGGTTTCGCAAACGGGTGTGTTGATTCTGTTGGAATATCCAGCATCTTTTAGTCTTTTAATCTGGTTTTTAAGCCTGACCTCACCCTTGTGCTAACATGACTTCTGAAGGATGGCCTGAGTACGTGTGGTATCAATTCCTCTTTATACTAATTTTGAATGCCCACTATCAAAAGGCAGAACATTCTTAGCACTCCTGGGCTGATAGCACCAGCCAATACCCCAACAGCATCATCACACTTGCTTGCGAAAACCTCCTGCAGAAAGTAACGTTAAAGGAAGCAGGACCAAAAGAAAAGAGAATAACCAATGACCTTTGCATGTTACACAGTACTACGTACATAAGGTGTCTAACAATTTTAGGAAAAGAGCCAGCAGATATGACATTGTTCTTTTCCACCCCTTGCAAGCTTTCAAAAGTGCATGTACTCACAGCAACAGTAATAGTCAATCTTGCACCATTCGTCACTAGAATAGGTTTACCGAATGCCAATCTAATATGTATGAGATACCGCTAACATGTGGAAAAGTAAACATAGGACAAACTGGGCAATGCTTCAATGATCAAGCAATACAGCATGCTTTAAGTGTTAAGAAGGGCTATAGTAGTGTCATGACTGGACACCGTAAAAAATGTAAGTGTAGTCCTTGGTTTCATAAAACACGGTTTTTGAAAAAAAAGCAAGCAGAAAAAATGTGAGATTTTAGAACTCTTTATCAGAAAGGCCAAGGATCAATGCATCAGTAAGCCTTCACTTATCTTTTCCGAAAAAAAGTATTCTTTTCCTGGTTAAAATTATTTTGTCATGGTCACAAATGTGTTGTTGCAGATGAGCCCTGTTGTTGTGCTCGGTATAAAAACGCTCGTAGCACCTTCAATAAAATTCAGTTGACAGCGCTTCTTCCTGTCCTTTTTGCGATAAGATTTTTATTATAGAAAGAATTTCATTTTTTTACAGTTTAGGTGTAATGATGAGTTTTCACTCTATCACAACATGGAGCAAATTGCATTTCAATACGGACAAAAATCACGATTGTGTGAAATTCGTGATATTCTCTCGTATATTTCAACAGCTTTAAAGATGTAAAGATATTTTTTCCTCAAAATATACCTTCTGTGGAGTAAGTATTTACTGCTCAGATATTCATACAAAGTGCAATATTGCAATAAAAATGCAAACATAACACATTTCGGCTTTATTCTTGGAAGCGAATGTGGCAAAAAATTCCACTAATAATATTGAGCTTCAAATACCTTACAGAAGCACATTTACTTAACGGGTAGACCGAATTTGCTTTATAAAAAATAAGCGGTAGTTTTAAAACGAAATTTTCCACAAACAGCACACAGACGGCATTATGCCAGGAAGTTATAAGCCAGCCACATGAACAAAACTTTTTTTCTCGCTGAAATATTCTAGCAGTTCACTGTTTTCAACGCAGTAAGTCAGCAATTTTTTTTTCAAGTACATTTCAGATGGTCGCCAAAGTGGCTGGGACATTTGGCATGGAATGGTCCAGCTATATTTAAGCAAAATAACTTACACAAATAACAATATTTGTTCAGGCATTGTGACACTAGAATTTTCAGCGTCGTACTGCCTGAACAACTTTTTTGATAAACTCCAAACTCACGCCGAAAAAAAGCCGCTCAATCACGGTAGTTGTTAAAGGCCTTGCAGCCGTAGACAATGTTAAAATAAAAAAAAATCAACTCATCAGTGCTGTCACTCCTTCTTCGTCACTACTGACACGGAAGATATTTCGATCATACACGTGGAGGTTCAGGAACTAGGCTTGTTCTAGGCTGGGGCCGGGGTAGACTACGCAGAACGTCAGCGGCACCCTCTTATTCAGTAATAAGAGCAAATATGACTTCTCATAAAAGGATGTTCGTGCTTTTCTGGCAGCACCGTATATGAAGATAGTGTAGTGTGTATCCTTTGCAATAGCGTGTAATTGACATTACACTGAACTCGAAGCATACAACCCATACATTCCAATAATTCCGTATGATAAAGATAAGAGTTTTTCAGCTTACAGTAAATTCCCGAATTGAGGTGAAGTGTAAGACTACAGCTCAAAAATGGCACTTACGAAAGCCTGAACTCACCTAAGAATCAAATTCCTTCTAGGGTAGTGAGCCAGTGTGAAAAACAATTCTTAAAGTACAACGTTCAGAACATGTAGCATTATTCAAAACGCACAAGAAACTTACCTCTTCATGTACAAAGAGTGAAGGGATCTCTGCTTTCTCTTTTACAAGAGAACAAATGATCTTGGGCGTGGCACTAGTGAAAAGGTCTGCAAAAAAAGTAAAAGATTTACTGACTTTAATCACGCCTCTAACAATCTGAGCAATTGTGACAATTCAGCAATCAGTGCAATTCTGACTGCCTCTATAAGGGCATCCAAATTGAACAATTTTCTCGTTCTTTCTACCCTCACAAGAAGCTCCATCAATGGCATCTAATCCAAATTTGACGCTGTGCTTCCTATTTGCCTGCTTTCTAGACGTAGGGCTGCGAACATGTACTTTGTGCACCTAATCTAGCACAGAAATTCGTCATCTATAATTCAATCATCTTAATTCATTGCGATTTGATAAAAGATGTGATAGCTCGTCCAGTTTTTAAAGAGTTGCGGGCCTGCAATAGGCACTGCCTAGCACGTAGAAAACTATTTCTTTAAAAAAATTCTTCAAAGCTGCTTTCAGAAAAAGCGTCTGGCATATTTCGACAACCAAGCCCCATCCTCTGATGGCCATCAGGGGAACGCTATTAGCGATTATTGACCATGGGATTTACAAACGTAACCCATGCCTAAATACTCAGTTAAACACAATCAAGCAAGTAGGAGCGCTCGAACGACACCAATGCGCGCGGACACCGTCTAAGTTGCAGCAGCCATGGCTTACGCTAGAGCTACCACACATAGCTCCCACAGTCACGTATACTCTCTCGATTCTAATATAACGCCGAACGTTATCGCAGATGAAAGCAAAGCACGAGAACAGCAAACAGAAACGAGCGAAAACAACGCACGGCGATGGCCACAACAACGCGCCTTTGGAAGTCTTCTAGATCTTTCTCTGTTGCTGGTGGCACGTGTCCTAAATATTTTAAAAGACCGACGCGCACGTGCTGGGAGCATCGCGGCATATCAGCACCTCAAACTATACCGTCTTTAAGAAAAAAAGCCATTTCGTACAGTGCGCCTTCATACATAAATTTTTCTTTCTCTTTCTTTTTTACGCTTACACCTACAGAAGCATGCTGCACATTTGAGTATTAATAGAAATGTTATTACGATGTAGCCTAAAGCGCATCTTCAAATAATATCAATCACTTTGAGCAGTGTAGAGACAATGTGCGATCAGCAACGAATCGCGTCCTTGTTAAGTGATCACATCACTCACTGTATAAGTGATGCAGGCACTTACACAACATCGCGCATAGCAGTGTGAACTCGTTAAGTCACACGTTTAATCGGGCATCTGCAACAGGCCCGCGAACGCATGCTGTCGTAAATGGCTGGCAGCCTACTTCGGCAGAGCTGCTGCAGGCGCCCAGCTAGCGCTGTATGATTACTACCTACAAAAAAAGTACACTCACCGTTAACATGCCCACGTTGTGCGAGTCCGCCGCTCCATGAATATTCCTTAATCCGAGCGTCACTTTGAACACGGTGTCATGCGTGACCACCATTGAAGATGCGCCTGTTCGCTAGACTCACCCAACGACTAAGACCCCAGACCTACGCAACGCATTAGAAAGACGGATGAGACAGAGGGAGCAACGTTGAGAGAGAGAAGGAGGGGGCACTGGCGGCACTGGCGGCGGCGCCGCAGCTGTCGACGCAGGTGTTCCGTGACGCAACTATTCGCTTATCTTCACCGCCGTTGTGGGGGCAACGCTGGCCAGGGTGAGCGGGGGGGGGGGAGAGCTGGAAATCCGCCAAGACGGCGCCGAAAGGCAAACGCTATGGCGCATACGGCGGACGGCGATTTGACGCGGAGGGCAATCGAATTGCGCTTCAAGAATGACTCCTTGTAAATGGCAACTCTCCTTCCAGCCAGCCGCCCAGTGACGCAGGTTATTTACCAGCCTCGGGTTCTTTGAGTATTTTGACGGAATGCGATTGCAGTGGGTGAAATATAGTGAAGCAAAACTTGCGGAAAACAAAGTGCACCATGGAATGGCCAGAAACAATAACTATTTCGTCCTCGGTGGCATTAGCGGGAGAGCATCGCTACACCTTTTTCCAGAGCAATTTCTTTTCGCATTGTCGGTGTCTGGCAGTTCCGCGTATGGTGCCACAAACACTGAATGCGTAGTCGAAGCTGGAATTAAATTAATCCACAGTCGCGGATGTTTAGAAGGCATGTCACGCACCAGGAAACGTGCCGAGGTTGTTATAACAAACTTTCAGGGGCGAAGCTCCTTAGGGCATGGGCTGTGCGTCCCCTGTAGCCTGTATGTAGCCACCTCTAGTTTAGTTCTTGCAGTGTTCACTAGATGGCGGTACCGTCCCCTGTATGTAGCCACCTCTAGTTTAGTTCTTGCAGTGTTCACTAGATGGCGACGTCGTCGTCTGCAAAGCCTTGTAGAATGAAGCGTGCGTTGTTTCGTTCGATGCGCGCGCGCACATGTGTGTGTGTGTGTGTGTGTGTGTGTGTGTGCGTGTGTGTGTGTGTTTGCGTGTGTGCGTGCGTGTGCGTGCGTGCGTGTGTGTGTGTGTGTGAGTGTGTGTGTGTGTGTGTGTGTGCGTGTGTTTGTGTGTGTGTGTGCGTGCGCAGGAGATGCCACAGGGGATGCGAGATGGGAAAGGGCAGTACTTGGAGTGTTCACTAGATGGACGCACAAACGGATGGACGGACAGACAGACTAGCAGACGGACGGAAGGATGGATAGACGGGCGGACGTACGGTTGGATGGACAAACGAACAGACAGACAGAAGGATGGATGGACGGACGCACGGACGGACGCATGGACAGATGGACGCACAGATGGTCGCACGGACGGGCTGGCGGACGCTTCGCCCCACTCATCATCATTTACTCCGTGGATATGCTGTGATTTTTTGCTGAACATATGATCAGCACATAATTCCTTATGGTTGCCCAATGAGCTAGCTAAGCACCTGTAGCAAAGGCAGGGCACGTTCTTGTTAAACGTTGTTAATATAAACGATGGTTGTGCATAAGTGCAGTGACAGCTTTTCGTGTGAATTAGTCATAACACACGTTTTCGAGCGTAGAAGCGCCTCAGCGGACCTAATCAGCTACGACAGCAAGTTCGTAAGCAACGATGAGGTACGAAAATGTGCAGCTGTTTTCCATGTACTAAATAGTCCGTGTACAGTGCGTTGACCACCGCCATTCCTTAAGCCACCTTCCATATAGACTCCCAGTCTGAACAGGTGTGGGACCTTAAACACTAAGAAGCAGTGCTCCCCGCACACACATACACACGAAATTCGAGGGCGCATGGGCTGATACACACGCATACTTATTCACAGGCGCACACACATACACGTATACACACATACGGCCACACACACACGCGACCGTAAACGCACGCATGCATGGGCGTACACATGTGCAAAGGCACGCTTAACACAAGCACGGACTCGCACATACACGCGCACGCACACATGCGCAGGCTCACGCACACACACCCATACTCGGGCGAACATTATGTTCCTGTATATAATCCATAGCAAACATGTAGCTTATAACCAACGCTAAGGTGAGCTTTCGTAACGTGGATTGCAGTTAATTGCCATTATAGATGAAACGCGATTTGATTCTGCTGGCATTCTGCTGTATTCGGAGAGCACCTTCACACATTCTAAGTCTAGGCCGTCATTTAACACAAGGTCCACATATTCATGCAGTAGCTACGCTGCTCGGCCGCCAATCCGAAGGTCGCAGGTTCGATGCCGGCCGTGGCAGTCAAAGACGGAGGCGAAAAGGTAGAAGCCTGTGCACTGTGCGATATCAGCGCCCATTAAAGAACACCAAATGGTCAAAATCTCTAGAGCTTTTCACTACGACGACCCTCATAATCATTTAGATGTTTTTGAGACGTAAAATTCCAAATATTATAATTATGTGTTCTTCTTATGCTGCATATTCCATCTGAAGAATCGTCACCTACACCCTTCTCAGGCACAAAAGCACCCTTAGAGCCTATTTTAGGGTGCTATCAAGGCAAGCACCCCAACAAAGGGGTGCTTTTTTTCAATCGACCATTTATGGGTGTTAAAGGGTGTTGCAAAGAGTGCTTTCTTGTAAAAACACCCTCTTACACCCTTTTCGGTGTAAAATTTCTACTGTGCTATAGAAGTTCAAGTTTAAGTTTTAGTATTAGCGTTTATTCCTTTCAACTATTAGTGATTTACTTACTTTATTCGTAAGTCACCTTACGATTATCCACTCATATATTCTCCAGTTGACTGAATATTTAATATATCTTCTTCAAAATTCACCGATTCGTTTTCTCCGTTACAATACCCTCTGGTTTAATGGCCAATCCCTCATAGTGGGTACGAGCCAAAGCACATAGGAACATGCAAGCGTCTTGAATTGGGTTAGTTGGTGTATATTGATTCTGAATAAAGTAACAACGCTGCAACAATACGGAGAAAGTCAAAGATAGGGAAATACTAGGCGTTTATGCAGAGCAACGCAACGTGATATCTTTGAGGCTTATTTCATCCAGAAAAGTGCAGAAAGTTGGGTCAGCATAGCGGTACTATCGCATTGCAAAAACAAAATGTCGAATATTTCGAAAACACAATTTCGCATTCTTATATCAAGATCTTGTTTCCATAGATGTATAATGATTGTGTTGTTTCTTAATTACGTATGGTGAGGTGCAAAAACAGTCTAGCATGGTCGAAGAGCAATGCTTGTGTGCTCTCCTATTTGTCCTTTCCTATAGCGCAGTTTCCTCCATGAGAAAATAACATTGCAGCGAGAAATGGGAGTTCTGTATTTAGCGTTTGAGTCGTCAAAAAGCTTTGAACCGCAGTTCTAATCGCTCCTTTTGCCGTGAACAACAGCCCCTGCATGCGCTTTAGAGTATTGAAACTTGAGGAGACAAATCAAATCCATTTATGTGAATTGTCGCATCCTTGCATTGCTCATTTATTGCAGTAAATCTTTTACAAGAAGCCCGAAAACCTCGCGTCTCGTAATGTTTCCTAAAATAACCATAAAAACAAAGAAAACACTGGCTTCACTCAAGCAATACAGTTTCAGAAGTGGCATATGCGGCCGCATAGCCCAGTAATTGGGACTTCAAGATTTCTTTCGGAACAATACATAATTAGCCGTGGTGAACATAGACGATTACCACGTATTTCGGAGTTTCTTTTATGGATAGTGTACGTCACAACGACATCCCTTCACTGTCGTCTAGATCTGTTCACTGAGAGGACAATTACAGGGACACTTAAGTCTAATTACGTGCATTGAACGCAGAGGTTCGCCAGGTCTGGGCGTGGCAACTGCGCCGACGTGGTCACGCCGATGTATGCCGATCCTACACGGTTGTGACGTTTGGCAAGCAGTCAAACAAACAGACATAACATTGCGAAACGGAAGCGTTAATCTCACCCGGCGTCATACCATGTGCATTTCACAATGGATGACTGGTTTGAAGCTTCTAATCCATTAAAAAAAGCTGAGCTACATAATTAATCATCAATAACATATCATCATCAGCCGCTGTATCTAATAAGATTACAAATACTCACGTGACCTCTCAAGATTTGATGACAAGGATAATGATGAAATTGGCCCACCTGAGGGCATTCGTGCAGTCTTAAGTGATTGCATAAGGGACCCTGTGAGTTATGTCTTGTAAACACCCTTGTTCAAGAGAATATTTTTGAAGACATTTGATAGCACTTGTGTGGATAAGGCGCAGTAAACAAAGGACCAAATTCGCCGCTCGTTCTTCCTTTTTCAAGATGATTACACTTTACTTGTCGCAGTACCACGCACGCAGAAAAATAACGAAAAACGTGACGAAAAGCACAAGCATTCGCCGCAAGTCGGGGTGGTACAAGCGTCATTTTGCGTTCTGCACGTCGTCCTTTTCAACGTGCTTTCGAAAGAGCACTCGCTGAGCGTAGTCAGGCGCCTCAATTCCTGTATTCGGAGAACCTGATGAGAGGAACCGGAAGTGATGGTCTGGAAGCGTGCTGTAGCGAACCAAGTCTACTTCGGTCCGATGCTGCCTCCTTTGCGAACGCCTCCCTGCGTTACCTTAAGAAAAAGAGAGCAAGATATTTAACTTACTATTGTCCCTCATTGGGAGGCCAGACTGAGTCTATAGGTGAAATCTTCGGCCAGCTTTAAGAACACTACATATACTGTAACTCTGCTAAATTTTTTGCGGCTTCCTAGACTGTATTACTGGCACCTTTTGTCAACTTATATGGGGCAGCTTAACGTAATTAAGCTGAGGTATTAGGTGCCAAGAATAAGATTCCATCGTGAGGCATGCTGTTGTGAAACGCTTTGAAAGTTTCGGCTTTGTAGTGTTTTTTATCATTCTCCACGGTTTGCGAATGCGAAACCGTAAAGAGCCATAAGAAAAAAGAGGGGATAGGGGGAAGACCAAAAGATATAAAAATAATATGTGGACGCAACTTTTGCCTTGTTTCTAAGTTACTTCTAAAGGTGTTCACCGACAGGGGAGAAATTAACCTCAGGCGACATGACGAAGCCAGTACGAGGCAGTCTGCCCACTGGTCTGGTTATCTTTTTCCACTGCTGATCCTCTCACCCATGCCGGAAAGAAACAGTTTTAAGAGTGCGCCGATGCGACAGTGGACACTTGACTGACAGTTCTAGAGAATAAAAGTCTAGACCATGTTCTGTGAACCTTGCAGCAAGAAAGGACGATCCCACGGATATGTTCAACTGTCGGCGCCTTTGTACTATGATAAACAATTACATTTTCATTTTGCTTTTCCTTCGTTACAGGCCACACACGTGTTTGTTTAGAAATGATTTACCTGTAAGTGAAGTTTTATAGTACCTGCCTTTAGGACGCTGGAGACCTAAAACGTGTTTTTGCCTGCCTCTTTTTGGCGTCTAAGCCGCACTTTCGCAATGAATGAAAATCCGCCCTCTAGTAGTGGTAGCGAAAAACAGGTGGAAGGCAAAGCGCCGCGTAGAAAACTTCGCAACATCGCATGTAGATGGCGCGGAGCGTCCAGAGACTGGCGCAAAAGCAGACTACCCGCAAAATTTGCAGGGGTCAGTTGAGACGTTTCCTAGGCTGCAATATAGTGGGTTACTTTCTTGTTGCAATATTAAGCGCATACTTCATTTCTTTGCGTAAACATTTGTTCGAAAACTTTACACCACCCGTTCTCACAATTTTCAAAAAAAAGTTAAGTAAAATGTGAGATTCACTGGCAAACGTTTGTGTAGCTGTGACGCGAAGTAAAAGTTGGTAGCTGAGTTATCTAGGCTAATCAGGCTTAATCTCCGTGTGCAGAAAACTGTAGTTTCAAATTTTGATAATTTTCCTGGAAACGAATATTTGATTATCTTTGTTAGTATTGGCTTTTTCTTAATAGTTATGCTTATAAAAACTTCCTGCTTGGTCGGCGGAGTGCCCTTTGTACTGAATAAAAAAACACGCTGTCATTATTATAAATACATGTTATGACACCAGCTGGCAATGGACACTCGTACCACGCATTACTGGTGCAGGTTTTTTGTCGTATTGTGAGGAATGTGTAGAGGAGGCTTGTGTTGATAAAGGATGTTACTTTCACTGAACTTTCAACCAGAAGAAGTTAATTTTACTCCATTCACAAGGAGACGCGTGGATGTGTGGTACAACATCGGCATGGCACGCAAACGACCCGCGTTCGATTGTCACTTTGCCCCAGGATTGCTTTATCATTTCTTTCCCGTCACGTGTATTATGAGCTGCCCGTCATCGTATTTCCTTTCTGCACTAAATTGCGGCGAAAGAACGTACAAAGCAGTGTACGCCTGGGGAAACTTACTTTTCGTAGTATAGGTCGCGTAGAAACAATGTTCCTGCATGTTATTATAAACCTTATTCGATTGCATTAAGGTTAGGTATTGCATTATCTGTTTCTCTATCTTTATCTTTTTCAACGGGAAGTAATCAGTGAATTCTCAGTGCTAACCAGATGCAACCTTTCATGTCTGTGCTATGGCTGACTGCCAATTTAGTTCTTCGGTATTTCAAAACAAAAATGTATGTATGTATGTATGTATGTATGTATGTATGTATGTATGTATGTATGTATGTATGTATGTATGTATGTATGTATGTATGTATGTATGTATGTATGTATGTATGTATGTATGTATGTATGTATGTATGTATGTATTTATTTATTTATTTACAGGTACCTTACAGGCCCTTGGTTAGGGCATTGAGTAAGGGGGGCTAACAAAGACATGTACAACAAGTAAAAGGGCGAAAGGTGCCAAAACGTAAGCTCAAGACATGAGTAACAAGTAAACAAGAAATAAGTAAGTATAAATTGACATCATACATCGTTACCAAAAAACTAGAAAGATGCAGTTCATGGCACGCAGCAGTTAGGAAGTGTACAATACGTATAAGAAAAATGGCACAGATTGTGGTATAATACACTGGGAAAATCATGAAAGCGCTTACAGGAATTATGAACAGTTCGTACTAAGCAATTAAAAATAAAGCACAAAAAAAGGGGGCAATAAGCGCATTAGAAAAAAACTTTTGCACAGCATTATGAATGTCATATACATACAAGAACGAAACTGTGAACATGAAATTGTCAACCAAAATGTAAGACCAAATTGTTGCGGAAGGAAACAGGAAATTTTGAAAGAAAGGGCGTACAAGTTGATTGATGGTTTCGCCAATCGCCTGGGCACGCGCAGATAAGTTATCATATGTATGTATGTATGTTTGAAATACCATATTGTGACGCATACTTGGTTTGAAGCAACCATCTTGGTTTTATTTCCCCACATTGTGAAATAAGGTTGTGCGAATAAATCTAAAGATGAGACCATGATAATTCTATTCAAGAACCGTTTCATTGCGTGCTCTGAGGCTTTTTGCACGAATTCTGTTGCCTATCCTTCTTACACTGTTGTACAATGCCTAGTAAGGCGAGATTGAGAAATGATGTAAAAAAAGTTGCTTCAGTGTACTTTACGTGTTCCGACACCGTGTCTCACAAAAGCTTCGCGAGGTGGGCACATTTAGCACACTCTTCCGAGATCCCACGCGTGTGCCCTACAGGACAGGTAGATGCCACGACTCACCTGTCACCGCGAAAACAGTTGCAATCAACAGGGTGAAGAGCACCACGCTGACGATCACCAGCGCACCATACAAAAATGTGCTCACAAACGGCTGCTCTCTGAAAGGTGGAAAAAAAAAGATCAAGCATTTTCAAGCAGACAATAAATATGAGCGAAAGATGGGAACTGCAACAAGACATCACTCATAAGCAACAGTGAAAACGCGCGTGTGATTAGAAAGTCTGAGGATTCATGTCATAAGATTACAATGCTTGCGAACCAAGTAGCCAGTACGAATTCGCTGTAGTGGCTGGGCGGATACCTCGACCTGCTGTTGGTGATGATTGATTGATATATGGCGTTTAACATCCCAAAACCATGATTTCATTTTGCGAGACGCCGAAGTGGAGGGATATAAATATTTCTACCTCCTGGGGTTCTTTAACATGCACCTATGTCTGAGCACATGGGCCTACAGCAGTTTCGCCTCCATAGATAATGTAGAAGCTGCAACCGGGATTCGACCCGCGAGCTGCAGGTCAGAAGCTGAGTACCTTTGCCACTGCACCATCATGGCTGGGCTGTCTTGCTGTTGAGCAGAAGCGAGCTCTGAACGGCTATTCTAGGCCTCACGTCATAAAAACTAAACACCAAAGACTTGAAAAAAATTGGGGCAGCTATGCACCAATAGTGTGAATACTGAGAAAAGAGTGGAAATGGTGGATTTCCCTTCCTCCTTTCTTTACCCCTCAACTTTACTTCCTTTCCAACTTTTTGCTATTCTATACATTGCTGCGCTCCTAACCATTCTATAGATGGCTATGCAATCATTTGGGCTCTTCAATCCTCGTTTTTCACGTCTCCCTTACATCAGTCATGTCCCTTACTTCCCTTTCACAGTCCCTTGCTACACTAAACCCTACGAGGATCTTATTCGTTGTACCTTCATCCTCTTTTCCACCTTTTTACCTACTTTAGTATACACGGCCATTCTATCCTTTACCATCTTCCCATCTTCCTCACCCTTACATCACCCTCCTCATTCTCAGTTTACCCTCAGTTCATCTTCCCATCTCCTTCCCATACTTGACCATTCTACAGGACACTGTGCCGTGCTGTAACACCCTCCTCCATGTTACTTTCCTTCTCACCCTAACCTCTCATCTCTACCCCTCAATGCGAGATTCTATGCACGGCGCTGCTATGCTTGGAGCTTGTTTAATTAGTTGTTTTGCGAACACAAAGCATATGAGGGCCAGCTCAAACACTTCCGGGATAAAACGCTGGCCCGCTTAACTAGACACAGTGTACCTCAAATTTCTCAAAGTTAGGTGATGGCCCTCCATTCAGGGACGCCTCTTATGACCATATTGTGGCTTTGGAATGTTCAATCACTTAAGTCAATCAAACTTATAGTTAATAAGAAATAGAGGTACAAGTACCAATAGCACGTGTATGCAGCCTTAGTATTCCAGCGTCCGACTTTGTTCCTGCGTTCAATATAATGCCATTGATGACTTAGATGTCAATTGAAAAGTGACCATTCTGTGACATAAACGATACTGATACTCAGTTGTGGCTGCGTTTGCCACTGAGGTGCATGGCGAGTTGGTGGTAAATGTTCCGGAATGAAAACGTGAAACATGTCTCGAACGTGGAGTGAGCTGTGACGCAGAATGCTGCGCTGACTACATAGGGTGCCTTGTGCGTTTGAGTGTGTACTCTAGCAATACTTCAGGGCTTTCACAGATTCCTTCTGACATGACTATTCGTGAAGCTATTGTTTCAACATTTAGATGCGAAGCAGCTTATGGGTATGTCGGAGTTCAATCTGGTGGTGTGAGGCGTGAACACCCTTATTGAGCATACAAAACAGCTTGCCCAAGCACTGCCAGAACACGCTCAGCACGAACGCGCTCAGGCCTGCGTAAGTGCCTGGGTAAAAGGCTGTGTCCGCTCGCTCTTACGCCCTCTCAGCAATCACGTGATGGCGTGGGGTAACGAGATTAAGCAGACGTGCGATAAACCCGTGTTGCGTGCTCCAACAAGAGTTCGAGACGAGTAACAGCAACATAAACTACAGTGAATTCATGGTGTGCCCCAGATGCAAGAACGCGCTAACATCGAGCAAGCTGCCAGTGATCAAGGGAACTTCAAGTCGATCCATGCACTCACTGCTTTGCACGCTAGTCATGGTTCCCTCTAGTGAGAGATGGTGCAATTTTCTTTTCTTCTTCCGTTTGTCCCGTGGGTGACCCTTGGTTGAATGTGAGAGAGCTGAGCTTCTTGGTTAGTAGTCATTTTGAAAGAAAGGGCGTACAAGTTGATTGATGGTTTCGCCAATCGCCTGGGCACGCGCAGATAAGTTATCACACAATCTTTCTTCGCCGTCGTTGTACACCTTTGCAGCTGTTACTCAGCTTTTGAAGTATTCTGATTTCATTTTCGAGCCCGTGTTTGAAATCTCAGCTTTTTTTTAATTTGTTTTATTTGTGTGTCAGATTTTCTTCTCTGTTTAATTGTACAAGAAAGAAAAAAAGATTTGAAAAAAAAAACGCCTGTGATACTCACTGCTGGCCGTAAGTTGGCGCTGGAAATAAGAGAACACAATAAGAGAATATGAGGTAAAGATCTCTATATTGCTTGCTCGCAGGGGCGGCACGAGCGCGGGCCATGGGGGTAGCTAGGGCATCCCTAACATTTTCGCCCAGCCCTCCCTTGTTCACATAAGAACAAACTTCATCATAGCACAACGCATTAATTGACGCCTCTCTGCCTCCTGAAGGAGCCCGCATAACGTGGGTGCCACTTTGCCCTCCCCCCAAACATTTCCTGGTGCCGCCCCTGCTTGCATGGCATAAGAAAACAGAAACACTCGAAGTGTTCGCTAGACCGTAATGTCATGAACTTTACAGACAAAAATTGTTTTCATTGTCTTCAAGTTACCCCAATTTTAATGTGCCTCATCATTTGCCGTTAAGACGTTGAATGGCCGTTACACAGATCTCGTTAAAAATTATGATCAACCACTGGTTTTTGTAGAAGTGAAAGCAGCTAAAGAAACTCAATCATTCATTTCTCTTCCTATCATGTCATTCCGGCTATCCCAAACACTTTATTTCATTTGGCAATTACTGGGAGAAATTGCCTTTTAGTTTATATTAGCGCTGTAATTCCCAAAAGCCTAATATCGTAAAACAGTTGTCAAAATGGTCGGTCAGCTTCGGTATTGACATATCCCTCACCGTGATTGGCTGAAATGTCTGTATATTTTGTCTTGTTTATTAATAGGTGTTAAGCTGACAACTTGCCCATGTGTCAGAGCTTCCACAAGGCAGCGAGAATTGCCGCAGCGTTGCTCCCTTATGAGCACTGAAGTTTTTCCATTTGCCGCTCGTAGTAAAAATGTAACCATTATCATCTTTTATTATGCATTCGACCAGTCGCCAGATAAACGCCGCACGCAGTCGCTGCGATACATTGGAGAGGAGCTGTGTGTCAGAGCTTCCTGTCTTGTACGCGCAATTATGCAAACCTCAATCAAGCTTTGCAGCGCTATTTCTTTGAGCACAGACACGCTTCTTGCGAGCGGAAGAGTGTAGAAATAGGACTGCCTTCAACTTTTCAATGCAAACATGAATACTTGCTGCAGTATCTGAAAAGCACTATAAATGTTAGGTGTCTCACAGCAATAATGATTGCCTCACTTTTTTGTTCAACCGACATATAACACATCAGCAAAGGTACGTACCTCTGAGTGGTGAATTTTGAGATAACCATTGAGCAATATCTTAAGGACAGGTATTACGCTAGTAAATGTAGATGGCAGCTTACCATGGACCACACGATAGCGCCCCAAGAAAGGACGATTGTAGGGTTGAATCAGGGGAGGACGGGGCATCACCGGAGGAGGGGGAGGAGGATAGTAGGAAGGGGCGTAGTAGCCATGCATCGGTGCAGGGTAGGTCTGCATCGGTGGAGGCCCGTAGTAGCCCCGCGTCGGTGGAAGGGGCCTGTAGTAGGACAGGCCGTACGGACTCACCGGGGGAGGAGGTGAAAGGTAGTCCGCGAATCCACTCTCATCTTGCGAAGGAAGCCACGCAGTAAGATGGTAAGTTGGGCCAGTTGGTTAGGATCCATCGTGAACTTACTTACAGCGCAACACCAGAAAAAATACAGGACAGGGAAGGGATCTTTTCTTTCTCTTTTACTCCTTCCCTGTCCTGTATTTTTTCTGGTGTTGCGCTGTAAGTTCACGATGGAAGCCATGCCACTGACAGTTAAGACTGAGTGGTCGACTAAGCGAGTTGGAATAGATGCGTATCACGTTGACACGGCAATGACACGGAGTACAACAAAACAGAGCTGTAGGAAGATTGTACCGAAAACTTTGAGTCTTAGAGCAATGAAACGATGCATGAACAAAGTAAGACACGAGCAGAGCCCAAATGATAAGTGATAAACAGCTTCTTATTGCGAAAACAGTATATGCCCAATAAAGCGCCGTCTCCGGTGTCGGTCTCGAAAGCGGTGTTACCACCCGATGGCACGAAAATTCACGTGATCAAGCTTTGACAAATCTATTGAACCCAGTGCTACTGAAACACATACCACCAATACAGTGAAAATGGGCCTTCCTTGAACTTATCGAATGTCCATCAGTGGAGTTGATGCGAATAATTTCGTGGCGACTTGCTTTATTATAGGTTAATAAAAATGGTCGCATGCCTCACAAATGTCTTATCGTGAATTTACTGTCCTCTATGTGTAGACAGTTTCTGCGTACGTAACGTATACCGACTTCACTGTGCACAACGATTAGTTCATCCACACTAAGACTGGGCAATCATGCTACTTCTCGGTTTATCTCATCAATGGCTCTGATTCAATTACTGCGATATTCTTTGTCTAAAAGTGCCAATATGAAAAAGAACGCTTACCTGGCAAAGGTTTGTCGGGTGGATGAGGTCCTGAAAAATAAATTGCAATAGCAGAGCAGAATGATGAACACAAGCAGCTTAAGTTCCCACAAGATGTCTCTATTACAAATTGCATAATAGTTTGTGGAGTTCAGGCAGCTCGAGAGTCTGTGCACAGGTGTTAGGCAAGCGTTTTTGAAAAGCTCATCAAAGATTGAAACAGAAAGAAAAGGAGGGAAATTTTTTTAAAAATAGACTTAGTTTTTTTTTGGAGCCAGACCCACCAAAAAAAACAACTTCTTCAAAACAACGATAGTTTTGAAAGACGCTTTCGGGTTCAGCAAAAAAATAAGGAGTAGCGACAAAACTGCAGCGCCACTTTGTTGGAGCATAAAAATTGCAGCGTAGTATTCATAACGATCACAGCGAGAAGTTTTGTTTAGCTGAGAGAGAAAATGGTGATCGCAAACTAAAAATAACCAACAAGTATTTACAGCAAATCTTTGACACCGTGAAGAAGTGAACATTCATGATCTCATTGAGCCACATCTTGATTTGCCATCATCTGCTGCATAGATACTATTGTATATTTCATTTATGCCGTATGCCTTAGATACACAACGTTGCGCCTGCAAAAATTGTAACAGTACTTACGAAGAGAAGCCTGGTACTCTTCGCTAAATTCCGCTGAAAGCATAAAAAGAACGCTGAAAGTATATCGTTCTGAGCCGCTAAAGCTGCACAATCTGCGAACATTTAGTATCCGAGTTCACTGGAAGCCTTACTGATGGGCATTCGTGAACATTTTCGCATTAAAGGCCGTCCAGAAGGCTGAAAGGCTGTCCACAGTATAATAAAATTACAAATAATTGCGATACGTCTCACATAAAGATTCATACACTGCGGGCTTATGTGCCGCAGAGCAACGATGGATGAAATGAAATCAAGCATAAAGAATGGAAAAGCGACAGGCTTCGTCAACCAGCAAAATACCGGGTGACAATAACAGATAGAGCTGGCAGTGGGGCCATGTTTCGTGAGTCTCGAGGCAAGTCCAAACCCTTCCCACAATCTTCTTATTCATATTTATAAAATAAGGACCTCCAGCTTCAAGACAGGGATGTCGTTGGGTGAACTTGAAAACGTGCTAGAGTTCACGTCGGAAGTAACCAAAAGTAGCCATGTCCCATAATATTATCGTCAAATTTTTAGCCAAGTAGAACAGGAGTGGCGTTTTGAACAGAGGGTTTACTATTGATGAATAAATAAATCTAGGTCGAATAAGTAAAAGCCGAAGTTTAAATGTAGAAACAAAATAGCCATGGCACCAAGGGAAAGTTTTCATTCTCCAAACTGGCAGAAAAGCCGCCAGTTTGGAGTAGCCACCAACGGAGATACCAACAAATGTGCAGTATTTAAAACATATGCATGATAATAGAAATGGTGAGTGTGATTGCGGACATTCGCGGCTTGGTTGTTCTTGTATTGCCTGCTCGAGCTTTCCGTCGAGCATGGTATCTCACCAAGACAATGAAAGCTTCATAGTTATTACACTGAGCTGACGAAGTGTTAACAAGATTGCATGAATATGAAAGTTGCTTCAAGGTGCATTCACAGGGCGAAATTTGGGGAAACAATTTAAAAATTGGCGGTACACAAGGGCAAAAAAGGACAGCTGAGCTGCAATCTTTCCTGCGGCTTGCGTTTGATTGGATTCAGTGTTGTTTACTCTCATTTTGCAAACACGAAGCACATAGCCCACGCATCAACCCTATCAGCCACACAGCAGGAAGTTTAAATCAATGGATACTTGCCCATCGTTCTCTCTCAACCAGTTAGTTGGGTGGCCCTCGAATGCCTGACGCCTAACAAATGATGATGATAATGGCCTTTTGTGGATGGCGCTCACCCACAGAGGGGGACGAGCCAAGAACCGGGCGGCAGGATACTTAAATGAAACTAAAATAAAAGTGAAGCCAATCTGAAAGAGTAGTTTAAAAATAACACTACCAAAAAATGCTTGTTGAGCAAGCGGTCAAACCATCGGTTGTTTTTGATAGACATAACTACGAATTATAAACTAAAGATCTGAAAAAGGTTGGGGTTCACTAGCACAGTAATCTTTTAGTTGCGTTGATGTAATCAAACACAGTGGAGCATACATCCCTGTGGCAGTAACCAAATGAAGTTCCGCCAAGTGATAAAATTACTCGTAGATTTATTTGTATTCCTAGCTTTTGTAATGGGGCTACTAAGAATCTTTTTCTCTGATAAGAATAACGATGGCAGAATAAAAAGAAATGTTCAATTGTTTCAATTTCGTTGCACCGAATGCATATCGGTGACGCCTTGAGTCGAGCTTTGTTAAGGTAATAATTTAGTTGTGGAACTGCACAGCGCAATCTGGTATAAGTGACCTCTAACTGGCGAGATACACACCACTGTTTATTCCAGCAATAGCTCAAATGCTCGAAATCTTTGAATTTATCCAAATTACCTTTTCCCCATTGCAGGCAAGCATTTCGGAACCTTAGCGCTGTCACGTAAGCCGTATCTGGCAAAACTGGGATGGTGGGCCCACCCAAGGATACTGCTGCTAAAGAGTCCGCCATTTCGTTCAAATATAATCCGCGGTGGCCCGGTACCCATAGCAAATGCAGTTTTTTCACGTTTTTTGGTACTAAATGCCGAAACGTATTCATCAGCTCTACATTTACTGCCGCACACTGTAAGCAAAAACTATCCGAGTTTACGGTTTTTGCGGCTCATGACCTCTGAAAACTTCCTTGGGTTTAAAATTACTACCTCACATGAGAGTAAAAGGCGGTCATGACATATTTTCACTACCATCTCTCAGAGAGGTAGTAAAACGATGTCACTATCCAATTTTACTCCTTAGGAAGTTTTGTGTCACGTGATTAAAAACTCCCCATGCAGACTAACATGGCGGATGACCGGAGGTCGGACGCCCGTCATCAGACCACAGGTTCGCGCGAGTATACAAGCACATGGCTGTATATATATATGTGTATGTGTGTTCTGTGGATACGCCTCGAGGAGCCAGGGCTAGAATTTGTGCCGACACGCATACGCTCGCTTGCGCTGGCGTACACATCGACCAGGCGCATCGCTAGATGCCGCGACACCTCCGGCGGCTATGCCTACTGGCCTAATGGAGCACGGAAACTACGCGTTGCAAACGTTCCTGAGTGACCGCTTCGTCAACCGGTGCGAGAACGACCAATACCACCTAGACCACGTGGTGTTGGGACGACACAGCAAACGACTACGTGTGATACCAGTGCGACTTGGTTTCGAAGTCTCAAGTGGTGCGACAAATTCAGCGAATATTTACGGAAATCATCCGGTGTGACTGTATATTCGGCCGAGTCAAAACGTCGCACATACGACTATTGCTGCTCTTGTGCTGTTAGGTTGTGCTCTAAACTAGTAGAAACGTGCTTCTAAAGTTTGGAGAATAAGCTACCGTGAAATGAAGTGACGTCTGTGTAAACCGTAAGCCTAGCGCTGCTATCGAGTTCGTGCAAGAGTGAGTGAGCGAGCGAGCATGTGAGAAACACTTGACAGAAAGAAGTCGGCGTTAGGTGTTTTCGTCGCAGTGTAAGCTCTATCTATATAACGCATCACTTGGTGTGCTGCAAGTATTGAACCGCCGAGTGTCGGTTTTCGACATCAATTAACGCTATCATCATTGCCAAAGACGGGCAGGATTCGCGAGCATGTTTTGGCGATCTGTGAACACATAATGTGACAGGACTTGAACAGTTCATGACATTTACACATTGGTTTGACTCTAGCAAGTTCCTCGCATGTGGTGTTAGCCATCCAGTGTTCCTAAACATTGCCCAGCTGTCTTTGGTGTCAGTGGCTTTAGTTTATCAAATACTCTCTGAAACTTGCTAAAAAGGCAAGCCTGTCATCTGCAGCCCTCAAGCAGATCTCACCGGACCTTTTGCATTTGTCATATGCTAACCGAATTCATGTTTACACGGACGGTTCGGTCTCGGGAAGTTCGACAGGTGCCTTTGTCATACCATCTCGATCAATCACTGTCAAATTTAAGACATCACACGTCACGACATCTACGGGATCCGAGCTCGCCGCTCTTCGAGCTGACGTGGAGTTTGTTACGCAAGAATCCCCTAGTAGATGGGCCATTTTCTGTGACTCCAAGGCAGTCCTTCAATGCGCGCGAAATCTACGACGTGGAAACTACCACCAGATGGTGTATTGTATTAATGAAATTTGTCATCGCGCTGCTGATCAAGGACACGACATTGTTTTACAATGGTTGCCAGGCCACTGTGGCATCAGTGGTAACCACCTCGCCAACGACGCTGCCCGATGTGCCCACGATGGAGCGCCCACACTGTTAATACCCTTGTCAAGAGTAGACGCAGCTAAAGAACTTCGTCACATCGCGCATATTGCCACGCTTGCGCACTGGAATTCTCCCCCTAACTCCAATCAACGCCTTAAGAATCTGAAGTCATTACTTCAGAAACAACTGCCATCCAAGATTTCTCGACGTGACGCTACAATGCTGTGCCGGTTGTGGACTGGGGTAGCATTTACTAAGTCATTCAGCCATCACATCGGCATGGCGGATTCATCCATGTGTGAAAGCTGCAACTGTATAGAGACTATTGAACATCTCTTGTGCCACTGTGGCCAATTTGATGAAGATCGCCGGACTCTCCAGTGTGCCTTGAATAGACTCGATGACCAGCCATTTAATCAAGCAAAGATCTTAGGAGCCTGGTCGCGCAGCACATCAGCACAGAAAGCTTTTCGAGCCCTCCTGAGATACTTGTCAACAACTTCATTGAGGGACCGCCTGTGAAACTTGGCATTGTGTGTGTGATGTGACATGTGTCTATCTTTCTCTCTCTCTCTTTTACTCCCTTCTCCCCCTCTCCGTGTGTAGGGTAGCAAACTGAACGCATAGTCTAGTTAACCTCCCTACCTTTCCTACATCCCCCTCTCTCTCTCTCTCTCTCTCTCTCTGAAACTTGACTGAATTTGCTAAATAAATGCTGCTTTTTCTGCCGACTGTTTCACTTCTTGCTTCCTATGTGTCTCTATGCATTTAACAGTGGCTCATTCCCAGTTGCACATGCCTTGATTCCCTGGTTGTCTTTTATGACACATGTCCTGTTACACAGGACAACTAGGAAGGGCATGCGTAATGTGAGGAGGGCACAAAGAACAGTGTTCCTTGAGCATTTTTTAGTTTACTCAATTAGACCACACTTTTTACGAGACGTCTTCTCAGAAGCCTGTATATGAGAAATCCCTCTTCTGAAATAGGTGCATCAGGACAAGGTTCTGAACTGAGCAGAGCATGTTACCACATGTATGTACAGATTGAATGAAGCTGAGGTATGAGCATACTCCATATTGTTTACAAAGAACATTAACTGCCACATCGACCACCACCTACTCTTGTCATACTGTTGAGAACTGTCCTTATTTTTATCATTCCCTTTGGACTGACTTAAGCTGAAATGATCATTTGGGAATTTCAAACAGCACATACTTGCATTAATTTGCAAATATTTTATATCGAGATGGAGAGAAGGTGCCAATTTGTCAGATATTTTTGACAGTGAATCTGCAGATGATGACATGCAACATCTTTGGAAATAACTGCACTGTATCGCACCACAGCATCATCTCCCTCAGTGTAAGCACCGTCTCGGTACTTCCCATGGCTGCGAGGCACCAGCAAAGCAGTAAGTTTTCAATATAAAGATGTGCACAACTTCTTTCTGGAGCGAGGAGGTAAAAAAGGCAGTGTCCAATGCTGTGATCTCGACTCTCATTGTTGAGTTGGGAAAATACTTTTACCAGGGCTGTTATAATGGGAGAGAAGCTTTTCCAATAATTTGATAATGGCATGGTGACCAAAGCAGTTCCAGAGGTCCTGTCGTAATGTGAATGTTTCGATGCCAACAATCGTAACAATCTTTTTGGTGTTCTTTCAAAACCTATAGCCGGCCACGGGAAAGCTGACAATCTACGTGCGGTCAAGCAATGAGGTTATGGCATGTTCAGTACACAAGGGTGCCGCCAAAGGAAGGAGCATATCAAATGGTAACACTGGATGTCAACAAAATAACATATAAGACAGTGAATAACCAGTGGTTTCATGTGTAGATTTGTACTTGAGTGTGACAAATGAGAGTGCGCTGTCCCAGTCACAGCAATGTGGTGAAATGTACATTAAGAGCATCTGAGTAAGCATTCAGATCACATGCTCGGTCAATCTGTAGATGATGAGCTTTGATATGCCTTTGCTCAGAGAAGCAGGTGGGAAGGATGTATTGCATGACATGTGACAGAAAGTACCTGCCTCAATAAGTAAACAACTGCTGAGGGATGCAATGATGAAAAACAACAATTTATAGGAGAAAGTCATTGATGTTGGTGGAGCAGAAAAAAACATGTTACAATTGCTTGAGCGGTGACAATGCATATGGCATATCTCCGGGAAATGCAATTTGTTGATTGCCCAAAATTGATGTAGGAAAAGGGCCTAGAAGGTCAAGGCCAACATAGAGGAATGGTTGTGTAGGTATGTCGATGGGGTGCAGGTCACAAACAGTGATGTAGCTGGCCAGAGAACGATACATACCATTCTAGAAAAAATGATGTCCTACGTGATAGGTGCGCTATGTGATAGGTGTAAAAAATACACCAAGATTAATAGCTGGTGCTTAGTTGTTGCGGAACACTGGTGCAAAGATGGTAGTAGCAGCACAAGAAGTTCCTAGCTATTGGCATTGAGGCTATGATGGTACAGAATGTTGTCATGCAAATTGAACAGGCAAGCGGAAGGGCCTGGTGATGGGGAGGTTAGACGGTCGATGATGGGCATAATGATGCATTTTGTCACTTTTCGGTAGAGATACAAACCAATGTACAGATAGAGAGCATGCAGGAGCACACAGGAATTTATTAGGTCTGGAGCATCAACTGATTGACCTGACAGTCTGCACCTTTGTGCGGTTGTCTTGACTTGAAATGAAGCACAAATGAGTATTTTGCATACATAGCCAGCACCTCTACCAAATGTGATGGAGATGATGTTGATTTAATAGATATTTCCAAGAGTTATTTCCAAGTGCATTACAAACTGATAACGAATCAGTAATGATAACTGCTAATGATTCGCTTGAGGGCAATTTGCGTAGGGCAAAAAAAATGGCCAATAATTCTGCAATGAATACCGGGGTATACTCTGGGAGTCGAATCGAAAAGGACCAGTCCAAAGAAGGAGAGAAGATGCCAACCCCAGCCTTTTCTTTTGACACAGATGCATCAGTCGCAATGATATTGCTTATCTCTAGGTGAGCTAGATAATCTGCTAACTGGTCGTTTAAATACCTATGTGCCAATTGTTTCGCGTTATGAGGAAATATGTCATGAAAATGTATGCTAAGCATTGAATTTAGGTTGTGTATTGGACCAATATGTTTATTTTTACATTCAGTTGCTGTAGTAGCGCTTGTGCAAAAACTATTTGCGGGGTGTGTAGTCGTGACCAATGGGTTTCGAAAAATAAAGCCGGTTCTTGAATGAAAGCGTAAAAAGAGAGTCTTTGGTGTGAACTGTATATGTTTAAGAATGCTTGCACAGTAAGAATTTTAAACCTATTTAGAACGGAAGGTAGGCGAGCTTCCATATACAACACGTTAGTTGCCACAAATTTTGGTTGACCCAGACACAAACGCAACGCTTCTCTTTCCAGCAGTATTAGGGGTCTCATTATATAAGCTGCGCTGCCAGAAAATAATACACATCCGAATTCCATGATGGGCGGCACATAAAGTTTATATATCATTATTAGCACATTTCTTCTTAAACCAGCTTTACGGTTTGCGAGCTTCCGTAGCCACCCCATGGCCCGTGTTGCCTTGGAGTGCACATTATCAATGTGACTTCTCCAATTTAATGTGTCATTATATAGGATGCCCAACTATTTAAGGAAATTCGCCTGCAGAATGAGCTCATTGCTGTACATTAACGAGATGTTTATAGGCTGCAGAAAATAGAATGCAAGAAGCCCACTTTTCTTTACGTTCGGGGTCATATGAATGTTTTAAAGCCGTCTTTCTATGATATTAAGATAATTTTGTAGACTCTGGTATAGGGATTGAAGGTTTGTATTACTTGAAAAGAAAGCAATATCGTCCGCGTACACATATAACTGAATATCCTTAGTTGATGGAATGCAGCTTAAGAAAATGTTAAATAAAACTGGCGACAGGACAGCCCCCTGTGGTACGCCACGTGTCTGCTTATATCTATTCGACGAGTACCCATCTTTAAAGCAGTAATTTTCTCTCCCTTTTATAAACTCCGACACGCACGCAGTGATGTAGTTGGGAAAATGGTGATATTCCATCTGTTTTAATAAAATTGAATGCTCAACCCTATCGTACGCTTTAGCCAAATCTAGAGTTACTAAAGCACAATATTGGCGCCGACGCCGAGCCAGTTGTATTCGGCTTTCTAAATCAACATTCGCACACCATACTGAGCAACCGGATCTAAAACTAATTTGACTGGGGTGTAATATTGCGTTATTATCAATATATTTCATTACCCGGGCATTCGGAACTCTTTAAATCAGCTTAACCAGATTCGACGTGAGTGTTATTGGCCCTACATTGTCCAAGGCGAATCCTTTTTCCTGCTTTTTAAGAATTGGAATCACTTTAGACAGCTTCCATTCCGCAGGTATCCAAGCTTTTGTCGAAGAAAAATTCACCAGATTAAGTACTTTAATGGACAAATCTCGAATATAACTTTTATCATTGCATCTGTTACCACGTCTGGTCCAGGTGCTGAAAGAGATAAGTGCCTTATTATCTCTGCCAGCTCATCTAAAGTAACCTCTTCGAAATCATCGCCTGCCATTGGGTTCACAATGTGCAGTGGTATAGTTGACATAAATCTACCTTGGAGCCCTTTCGCAATATTTTCTACTAAATAGAGAAGCTCATGGAGGGAAAGAACAGAAGAGTCAATATTTTCGGCGGGTGGTAACATCTTTTGAGATTTTAAAAATCTGAACAGCGCTTTTTTGTTTATAGCCCTAGAAAGATAATCATGTCGTTTCATATTATAACCATCTTTTGCTTTACTTGCTGTTCGTTTGAAGTCTGCTGCTGCAAATTTATAATCACACCAATTTTTTGAACATTGGTTGACCAGCAGTTGTTTCCATGCAGCTTCCCGTTTTCTATAGCTCCTCATGCACTCTTTAGTCCACCATGGACTAGAAGAACCTCTTGTGGCAGATTCTAATTTAAAAGTTGCGTCCTTTACTGATCTTTTTAACACTGCAAACAGACTCATAGCCTTAATGTCACCTTGTATGTCCTTGCGGTGATCAAAAGTAGCCCTCAAGTTTTTTTCTAATTTTCTATAGTTGAGGAATGAGCAGGCGTTTTCGGCGACATGTATTTTTGGAAAGTTTAGTGCAAAACTAATTGGCAAGTGGTCACTGTTAGTAGCACAGTCTGAAGTTTGCCATGAACATATATTTAGAGATGAGCTTGAAAATGTCAAATCAATTACAGATTTAGAGAGACCTCGGACAAAAATGGCAGATTGCGAATTTAAACAAGATATATTCTTGTCAATGGCCCATTCCCACAAACGTTTTCCACTTAAATCTGTTTTAAAAACCCAAGCCACATGATGTGAATTGAAGTCTCCAGTGATTAATATATCTGTTCTGCAGGCAGAGAACATATCGTCTAGACTTCGCGTGTCTTGCACCCCGGCTCGGAATACGCATTTACAAACGAAAAGAGAGAACCGTTGGGTAATATTATGTCTACTATTCAAATTTCACAATCTGGAGTCACACAACGATAAGAGATCGTAGCTTTGTGACTAAACTTAGTTGCTATCAAGACAGAAAGCCCACCACCTTTGCTAGGTCGGTCCAATCGAAATAGCCGATAATTTTTAGGTAAAACTTTTGGCTGGTTGAAAGCCAGGTTTCTTGCAGTGATATAATATCCGCGGAAGTTGTGAAGAAATTTATGATAGGTCTGTGGATGCGGACGGGCAGGCGGGTGGGCGGGCGTGCGGACGGATTTATGTCCTAAATACTGCTCCTCAACTACCAGCCCAACAATGTTCCCTATGCAGTCCTTGACTTCGCTTTAAGATGGCCTCCATAGGTTATGTTTCGGGTAAGAATATACCTCTCCCATTATAGACGAGTTTTGGTAAACTTTTTATTCTGTTTGGACATTGCTTTGATTGATATGTGGCGTTTAATGTCCCAAAACCATCATATGAACTTGAGAGACACCGTTGTGGAAGGCTCCAGAATTTTCGAGCACCTCCATGGGGTTCTTTAACGTGCGCCCGAATCTGAGCACACGGGCCTACATCATTTTCTCCTCCATAGAAAATGCAGCCGCCGCAGCCGGGTGTCGATCCCGCTACCTGCGGAATCTGTTCGAACATTGCTAACAACGAAGTTGTGACGATTTCATGCTCACATCAACAGTTATTTCCGACACCCAAAACATCCAGCTCCTGTACTGAAACATTTGGGCATTTCGAAGACGAAAGTCTTTCTTGGCGAACATGAACGCCG
Organism: Rhipicephalus microplus; assembly: GCF_043290135.1. Taxonomy (NCBI): domain Eukaryota; kingdom Metazoa; phylum Arthropoda; class Arachnida; order Ixodida; family Ixodidae; genus Rhipicephalus; species Rhipicephalus microplus. The sequence goes on from NC_134706.1 coordinate 73,954,244, forward strand.
AAACTTCGGTCTGTCCGTCTGCCTGCAACGCGAAACAATTCGGCCGCCCGGCCAATGCTTAACTATTTACTCAACGCCCAGAGATCTTGAACTTGTGGCTGTGTTCATACTTGTGAATATTGTGATCAAAAAGCAAATATTACGCATATTTGAGAAACACCATCAAAACTCAAGTATTATAGGTGATGTGTTCTTTTACAAGAAAGTACATGGCGCGTAGTTTTGCAGATCTTGGGGTTCCTTAGGCTGTGCTACAAATACGACACTACGCAGAAAAGAAGGGCGGCACGAAACAATCGTCTTTTGATGACATTTGCAGCAAAGCACCGAAATACAGGGATAATTTTTACGTATCAAGTTAGCTTTAATTCATCAAAACGCCACAATATACCAGCTGAAAGCAACAACGTAGAAAGCACCGAATGCCCTTTGCAGCGAAAAGGCGCAGCCAGTCAGCTATCAGGGCTGATTTTTCCGCTGTTCTCTCGCTGCTCGAGAACCACGGGAGCCTTGCTCTGAGCAGATACCAGCGTCGTAGCATTTTCGGCCTTACGGCGCACGGTGGGGCCAGCGTCATCCCGACTTGTGGCGAAGCCCTCATCGTCCCCCTGCGTCTTCTCATTCCGGGCCACTGAGCGCTTTTCTGGAAATATCAACTGCATATAAAAACTAACAAACGTCCGCTTCACAGACACTAATCAAGTAGATAAGCTGGGGGATTTCTCTTCGTCATGAAATTGTATTTCTATATTTTCCAAGTCTCTCAGATATATTTTATCAGTTATCATTACTAAAAACACTCTGTGTTGAGCTTTTAGGCGGTATACTTTTAGGCGGTATACTACTAGGCGCTATACTTTTAGGCGGTATACTAACGTTTTTTCGACAATGAAGTGAAGGCTTTACACATAACCTACGCGTATCCTACCACGAGTGGGTCTGGTTCCAGAATTTCATGCGTGTTCTCTATGCGTGACATAGAAATTACTCCTCTGCTTTCTAAAGGCCGCTCTTTTAGACAGAATGCAGCACACAATACAATGAGACCTTTATATTCATTTAACGTTACACGTTGTCATTTTACGTTTTTGTACACCTGAGAAAGCATCGCCTTCTACCATTTACGTTTCCCTCAAACGCTGAGTTGCATCTCCGTCGAAATGCAACGCTGACTGCACAAAGCGAGAACCACTTTCCACAGCGATGCGAGATGCGTGCCAAACAGGAGTGTATTTCACGTAAGTGTGCATGCGCAAAAGCACCGCCCCCGCAGCTTTCCCTTCGTTGATAAGAGTAGATGTCCGCGAGTATAATATATTACCTACCTTTTAAAACTACGAGGTGGAGCATCACAGTAGTGTGACTATGGTATACTTTTTAAAACCACGAGGTATAACGTCACAGTAGTCTGACTATATGGTATAGACCCTTTCACTGTTTTGAAAATGAAAGGGTATGCACCCTTTCACTTTCACGACTTCCGGTTTCTTCTATCGATGTGCCGGAATAGTAGAGGTGAGCAAGAAGAGCGTTAAAAAATTTCCCGCTCAGTTTCTATACCTTCTTTCTGTCATTTGACAAAATATATTCAACTATTTGTTCTTTTGGACTACATAAAACTTCAAGAGATATTCTTAACATTGCGCACGTTCTATTTATCTGAAAATCTAATAAGAGACTTACCTTACCGTTGAAAAGTATCTGAAAACATTTTTTCAGTTTCAAAGTTAGAAGCTGGTGATTGAGTTGACCGGAAGTTTTTTGGGGGCACAATGCTTCGAGTCTTGAAACCCTCTGTATTTTATTCACTACCTTTTAAAACCATGAGTTATAACGTCAGAGTAGTGTGACTATGGTATAGTATATCGACTACCTTTTAAAATACTAGGTATACGTCACGATAGTGTGACTATGATAATGTGCACGGCATTCGCTAGGCTACCACGCCTTTTTTTCCGCGGGAGTTGTGTGTAGTGCGACTTTAGCCAACTGCTGTGGTACATACGCGTTTATAAATTTCAGAAGGGCTGCCCACGTTTCTTTAGCATATACCTGGTTGTTCGGCGAACTGCTGCTTTCATGCTTAGTTAACCAAGGACGAATAGCTGAATTTGGCGAATATCTGTGACCGATAGCCGTTTACGATACCCACTGTCATTACCAAGAATAGCGGACGTTAGAGGCATAACTAAGAGCAGTAAAACAGCTACATTGTTAAATACATTAGTATATAGTGCTACCTGTGGGATTCTTAGGTGTATGCTGCTCAAAGGACAAGGTTGGCGCAAAAAACCCCATCGCATCTTTGTGTTGTGTAAGTACAACGCCTTGTTTGTTTTTATTTATTCCCAATTTTCCTCACATGGTTTCTCTTTGGACGCGCTTCATAACCCTATGTCAATAAAACATCTAGGCACTGTAGACACGATATTAGTTTTATTTTTAGAAAGCTGCACGGCTTAGTCGGTAGCGCTTTTACATATATAGCACTAGGCAGTAGTGGTTCGTTGTACCGGCAAGTACTCCCACAGCAAGAAGGAGGTTTATTTTGTTATTTATTGGTTTACACAAATACAGCCTGATGGTTTCCTTAGAACTTTCCTGCTTTGTCTACTTCAACGTTGAATTCATTGACTGTACCTGCCTTTTAATTTTGATTGCTTGTCGACAACTCGCAAGACAGTCAACTCAGCCTGTACGGCCTTGAAATGGGAGAAACTCATGCTCAGGATAATCACTTAGTCTTTTAGAACCCGCGGGCATGTGTTAGTGTCAATGAAATACCGCGGCAGCATTCAGGTGCCCATATTTTACAATTTGAAGTTCCGAACGAGGCCCGACTTAACGAAATAACTAGACCACTCTAATCTCTTCAGTGAACTGTGTTTCAACATGCGTATGTAGGAAAATTATCGCATCCACGGTGGAACCGAAAATCTACGGTGGAAACGAACGCCTATCTCGAAGGCCGTTCTCTAGAGCTAAAAACAACTTGAAAACGAATGACGTCCCCACGCCGTCTTCGAATTAAGTATCTCGAAACCTATCGTTTTGTTCGCGGCAACCGAAAGAACAATATGCTTGTCGCTTCCAACACTCGTGTGAATAACCCTACAGCCAAGCCAGGCCATGCTGCGGGAAGAGGCCACATGATCACCCGTTTCCATGGTCTTTCACCTGGCATGGAGCGCATTTTACGGCGTATCATACGTCAACCGTCTTGCAATTGATGCCAATAGCAGGATTCCCAATACACTGGGTCCTATGGATACTGTGTCCAAACCAACGAAAACGACGTAGCAACCGGTAAAGCGTAGCAGTGACGAAGATACCAGCGGAATTCTACTGTAATGGGACAGCTTGAGGTCTCTTAGCCCCTGATGTACACTGTGGCGGCGAGTTGCGCAATCATAATAAAAAAAAACGTTGTTTTAGGAAAAGTAAGAAAACTGCATTATTTGTACAATACAGTGAGGGGCAATAAATTGAAAACCACAATATATAACACAGACATGTACAACAATTACTGCAAAAATAATGCACAAACACACTAGGTACCCTCGAAAGCATGTAATTAAATTACTAACCGTCTATATACTTGAACGCGAGGTTAAGGGTGGAAGAAATTGCGCGTAAGTCACCGAGACCTTCGTTGTTTAAATGAGACACAGCGGTTCAGATTTTGTTATACTTGTATTATCAATGCCGGCGTAATGAAAAGAATTATTCAGTGTTGGTGATATGTTTTTATTTATTTAAAAGCTATAACTGGTTCTGTAAAACGTGTGACGTACCCAACGTTCTCCAATATTAGTGGCATACCTAGTGGTGGTAATTTGTAGACGACCAATTTTATTAAACCTGCTTGCCAAACAGAACCATAAAGTCACCCTAGTGAGAAAACATCACAAATCTGGCAACACTGACTAAAAATTTTTTGCTAAGACTTAGTGCCAGAGACTACTCATACAGGACCACTGACATGATATTCAGCAATTCCAAAAGGGACATTTTTAGTTTTCAAGGTGTGCACTATCAACTCTCCACACACCGCAGTGAGATAACAAGTATAAATATTTTAGTTTATTTAGGGTTTTCGTCGGCCAGTACTTGAAAGCCAATGTCACTGCTGAGGACGTTGCCACGACACGTTAGCACAGTTCACCGAGTTTGCGTAATCTGTGTCGGGCATGCAGTCTAAACCGATGGAATTTGCTGTTCGAGTCTAGAGCTTTTGAATGACAATTCACTCGACATTGCTTAACATGCGACTGACAGCGAATTAACAGCTGTGGTTAGTACGTCGCTATTTCCAGTCTTCCGGTGACGTCGTACTTGTGTTAACAGGTCGTAGAGAAGACACCTCTTGATAACGACACCATAATTACTGCTTTAAGGTAGCGGCTATAAAATATAATAAATCCGTTTCCAAGCACTACGATACTTTTTAAGGGTTCGCAATACTGTGTTTTTATTTAGAACAAAATCCTGAAAATATATTCGTGTCAGGACTTTTCCAAGCTTGATAGTGTCATTTGGTACATATCCTGTGGCTTACCTGCCATAGCGTAGGCCATCAAGACTACCATGCCGAAAAGGAGGACAACGAAAAGCAGAAGGCCACACAGCAGTAAGTTCAGCGCGGACTGGTCACTGAAAACGTTTTGGACATTTGTATTTTGGTGAGGTGTAAAGAGACGGATAAACATTGACTTTTCTGCGTAACAAGGATCACAATCTTGGAAATGTTTGTACATATAGCGCTTTTCAAAGGTTACCGGTTATACGTGATTCTTAAATGTCTGAAACATCAATGTACATGGACCACATTCTGTCGCTTATAACGTGCTCCTTCACAAAGCCCGCAACTCTCATTCTACACAAAGAATGAAAAAAATGCATGCACATAGCCCCAAATACGCCCCTATACTTTTTCAGGACCATTCTCTCGTTTTCTTTTGCTTTCATATTTTTTCGGGGGGGGGGGGGAGGTTGTATGCGAGGAAATAACATATACGTAAACTATGTTAGCATTCGTGGTATTCAGGTACAATCGCTTAGACACTGACCCATGATTTAATTGTGAGCAACACCATGTCCGAAAGGCAGACAATGCCCTCTGCAGTGAATTACATAGTAGCAACGATACACCCGGTAGAATTGATCGTATCGCGTTTTTCAAGCTGTGGACAACCTACAAGGCGAACTGTATGCAAGACAGGAGCGTTGCCATTGTAATCGATACAGGCAAGAAAGAAGAACTGACATACTTTGATAGCTTTACATTTCAAGTGAACAGTCATAAATTGACAATAATTCAGGCTATAAAACAGAACTGAATACGCAGGTGAAATTTTTGGCGGGTGAGCTGACATTGTTCCTGCCCCTCCACATTTTTACTAATACTCAATGAATCTTCAGCGGCAGCAACATCTAGCCCTCAGACGTAGCCTTCATACATTCTTGAGCCTTACGGCCAATAAAAGCATCGTATTTCCTGCGATTATTCAAACTAATGTAGTCTACACGAAGATCACGCACCTAATGAAATGTTTTGCAATGCAGGCCCAGTATTGCGCGAAAAGGTTATCACAAAAAAGGAAACACCAACCAAGACGCCCTGTTTTGGTTGTTGAACTTGTTAAACATGAAGTAAACTCGAACCTGATAAAACTGAATATTATAGAAATATCAGCATCGATAAAAAACGTTACGCAATAAAGAAGGCGTATAAGCTGTGTGTATAAAAGTGATAGTTAATGAAAGCTCAAATACTTACACTTCACTTGAGTTTGAAGCTAGTGAAATAAAAATAAAATGTACAATACCAAGAAAAACACAAATAGATTGAGTGCAATGTTCTTTGCCGACAGCCATTACTTGAAGACGGGCATCTCCTGCCGTATTTTACTTTTGCAATATATACAACTAACTGAGCGTATTCTCGCGCTGTAAAAGTGGGTTTTGCGATTGTGACAAAAAAGGTTATTACAAAAAAGTCGTTTTTTATTCAACATCTCAAGAACAAAGAAGTCAACTTAGCTGAAAGTTATTTGTACGAATTGAACTCGACTTCATACAGACGGTAGGCCTACAAACACGCAAATAAGAGAGAGGTCACCGCAAAATGGAGCGAACAAGTGCCTGAATAACGGCTGTGAACGCTAACCGAAAAGGCACACAGCGGCGCTAAACAAAGTATACATCAAGAGGTCTGCGCATGCCCATGCCATGGCCTTGGCCTGCACATAGTCGATGCCTCTAAAGCCGGCATGCGTGCTGGTTCATTTGAGAATAGAGCTTTCTGAAACTAACTAGAGGGCACTCTGGCGCTGCGATCGTTCTGCGAGCGTGGCAATGATGGGTATCACACAGATTCGCCTAGTCTTCGTGCTTGCGTGTCTTGATTACACTTGTAGATTTCTTCATTGCTGTGTTTTGGTGATGTTTCGAATGAAAGCGCGCACGGTTGTGAACTTCGTGAGCCGATTTGAATAGGTTAGCCTAAAAGGTTCAGCTAGTGAAGTGACAGTGCTAAACATTTTTGGATTTTCGTTTCGTGACAAAGCAGCTTCAAGCCATGCGAAGCCAAAGGTACGAATATTGGAAAAATTCGTGTACTACCCGGCAATCTCATGATCACTGAAGCGCCATGCATTGCAGCTAACATAGACGGCAGCGCAAGAGTTTCCTCCATTATGATTATACGAAACTATATGCATGTGACAGATAACTGTATAGGCACTCGACTACTTCCTGAACGTTAACCGACGTTTGGCTCACGCATGCAATGGTCCATCTACATATCGAGCCTCGCCTTTAGAGCTGTTTCTTTATTCATGCACCTGTGTTGTCCTGGCATGTTTGTTGTGTTCATATCAGGACTTAACCACCAGCAATATTCAGGTAGAAGTTAAGAATATTCGTAATGTCCACTCGAAGCAGTCATTTGTTCCTTCCTGAGAGACCATGCACAAATGATCGATCTAATCGCATTTGCTCGTTTGCATAACGTCAGTAATAATTGGCGTATTTCACATAGCTGAATGTGCTATGCAGACACATGCACGCATCTGTGGCTTTCTGACGAAAAATTTCAACTTCCTGGCAAAATTCAGTGGAGTTTAAAATCATTCTCTAGGTGTAATACTCTAAATAGGGAAAAAAACTTTTCAGTATTGCTATGTGTAGTGTTCATATTAGCAGCAATGAAGAAATCGCTGCATATCTACGGAGTGACTGATCATGAGTGGGGCGAAGCGTCAGTCTGTCCATCCGTCCGTGTGTTTATCCGTCCATGCATGCGTCCTTGCATCGAATCGCTCGTTACCCGCGCAAGACGTCGCGCATGTAACACCGACGAGACGCGAGCCAAGGAAGCTGAGCGCAAGTGTGTTCAACGCACCCGCCGCTCTTCTTCATCTATGCCTGCCCTAGGATCCGCGATGCATGGTGACTATCTGAGAGGCTGAGAGAGGCACTCGTTCTCCGCGTACGCCAGCAATGCCCGCGCAGCAGCCAATCGGAGAGCAGCGGTACAGTGTCGTCTAGAATATCCTCACTCAACTGCAGTTTGTATGTACCTATGAGACAGGGCCGTCTATTATACTGTTCGGACGACACTGCTTTCTTTACTTTCTCCCTTTCCCTTCTCTCGGTTATGCGTGACTCACGACAAGGTTAGACAACGAGGAGCTTCGCCCATAAAACGAACCTCCCATCCCCCCTCCCAAAAAAACATATGCTTACAACGGAAACAACGTAGGACTACTTTCTTGCACAGATGATTGACGCAGGTGCGCTGCAATTCCCAAGTCGAAGCTCGTTTTTGTTCACCGACTACAGTTAAGCCTTCTGCCATACTAAGAGACAAACTCACCTGGACGTCTACTGTCGATGCTGTTGGGAGGAGCATTGACGGGAAAGGCCTCGAGCTCTTCGAGAGAAGCAGGTGCGTAAATAGGGGCAGGTGGCAGAGGAGGCAGGGTGTAAACAGGAGGTGGTTGAGGGTATGCTTGAGGGTAGAAGTAGTAGTTGGGCATGTAGTAGTTTTGGCCCACCGGGGGAGGCGAAAAGTAGTTCTGGAAGCCGGTCTCATCTGCGAGAGGAAGCTTTCGAAAAGTGACTACGCAGCAGGACCCCCTCCAACATGCGGCTCTTTCAGGACTCCCGTCGTCCGTTATATAATTATGTACGTACATGCAAGACTGGACTAATGAATTTTTTTTCACGTGGCACAGCCTGCGGTACACATGGAACGTAAACATGGAACCAAATTCAGAATTGGCGTGCAGATTTCATTCATTTGGAAGCGAGGTATAACTATTTTGTAGGAATCCGGGCGTCCAATCTCCTTCACAACTAACCAGTATATGAGATATGAGAAAGTTCTATCAGATGGCCATGCTAGGTTATTCTGTACTAAACGCATGTACCCTGCCCTTCATTGCCAGCTTTTACCTTCTTCAACAACCTGGTCCTTAAGGGTCTGAACTTTCGAAATTATGTAGGTGCACTCAGCTGAGCTCAGAATGGAAGCCTTGCTGTAAAAAGTCTGCTTCAATTGTTGGAGGTTCTAAGTTCGATTCCCAGTGACTTCGGGCATCGAGAGGTTTTTCTGAAGGGGAAAGAGGGGCCCTTACTTAGCTCTCGGTGGTATAGGTACTCGTATATTCAGGAGTTTGCCTCCTTTCCGCACCGTATTATATCTCTGTAACCGTATCCCCCACCCCGCCGCCCTAGCCCGACAAGCTGCCGTTCTTGCAAAGAGCACAAAGCGCGAAAAGTTGCTCAATGAACCCCGCTACGACAGTATAAGTGATGGTAGCCTATTCCTACAAAAAAGAAAAAAATCATAGCCTCATAAGACTACTGCGCACACGATCAAACTCGCTATTTGTACCGATCGCTCCCCTGAATCTTGTGATAAACGGTTCTTCATTAATTGCATGAAACATGCGCTAAACCTGTCATGGGTGGGAATACAGAGCCATGTCAATGTCAGTTTATTTATTGATCGAGTATTTTACTAGATGAGCATGCCACCTTCGATCCAGTTGAATGGTAGTATACCTCTGGGTTCGCGTTCTATTTCTCCTGAAAGATGTATATTGCTCCCGCCATGACAACGACCTACCCCGCATTATTCCTTCACGCGACAAACTGAACATTTTAATGGTGTCAGTTGTCTGCTAAAATTGAGTTAACTGTCATGTTCTATATATATTTTATAGTCTTTCTTCTGTAGCCGTTTCATTTTAGGTGACACCCCGACCATATAATTGCTCTTCCGTGTATACTGTTCTCCTGCGTTTCTGATGTTGCTTGTTCTGATTACTTTCGTATTCCTCCTGTTAGCTTGCCTCATGTTAAACGGTAGTTATTAGAGAAGCAAAGCGCACGTCAGCAGTTGAACAACTCCTTACGGAACGGCTTTATGCTCTCCCATAGCAGAGTACCTAGTACTATAAATCGTTACTAGCATCTAATTAACCTCCCTGCCTTCCTCTTTTCTCGTTTCTCTCTCTCTCTCTAAATCGTTATCTACTTTTTTTAAACACAGTATCAAAGTTTTTGTGTTGATGACTAACCTTTACGGTACGGCTTCATGCTATCCAATAGTTGAGTACCAAGTACTTTATATCGTTAACAACGTTTTCCAAACACTGTCACAGAGCTCCACAGGACGGCCTAGTGCTCTCCCATAGTAGAGTACCAAGTACTCCAAATCGTTACCAGTTTTTTTCTAAACGCTGTATGATAGAATTTGATATATTTATATAGTAAGCATTTACTGTACGTGTTTGCAAATGTTTGCATGCTGCCTGTCAGGCTTTGTCATTCAAGAAGTGTGTGGCTTTATTACCGTTTTTACGTTAATAAATTGGCAGATCCCACGGACAGTTAGAATTAATGATATGTGAAGCATGAATGAGAAAGGTTTATATGTTACTTTAAAGTCAGCAGAACGTTACGAGGTAAATGTAAATGATGGCGTCCATGACTTCCATGTCATGATTATGATGTTTGAATGTCTCTTTTACTTTCGTCATCTATTCACGTCACGTGATACCAAGCTTAGTATATGTGGAGCTAGCGAAACGACCGTGTGCACGCTATGAGCGGGGTATGTTGTCATGTTCTTACATAACACGCGTGTCAGGATTATCATGTTTGCACCAGTCATAGACTTTCGTCATCCATTGACGTCACGTAACATCGAGGTTGGTATATGTGGAGGTAGCAAAATGGCCGCGAGTGCATCATGAAGGGCCTATGTACTCCTATGTAGCGTTGACGCGCGCATATACTGGGCACAGTGACTCTACGTTAGCAAAACGCGAGCATTGTATAGTATGACGCCAGGCGTGATCCGTCAGCGCGGCCCTATGGCAACCGGCGCGAAATGCGGCATGCTGCATCTCGCGCCGACATGTTACCCAAACTAAGGTCTCCAGATGAAACAAGTTTCCTTGTTTCATCTAGGCACCTTAACCCAAACAACACTGCGCCTCCCTCATTTCGTGACAGAGGGATGCTGGACGCTTTGAAACGCGCATGCGTGAAAGCTACGCAGCGCTGCGCAAGCCTGCGAGTATATAGCAGGACCGGCGTCTGGCGTGGCAACGCTGGCGTTACGCGACGAAATGAACACCGGCGAGCACGCGCAGCGCGTCACGTCGAAATGTTTTGGTGTCTTGACTGTGGCATGCAGTCATGTTCTCACATGACACGCATCTCATGATTATCATGTTTGCACCAGTCACATGTTTGCACCAGTCACATGTTTGCACCAGTCATGTTTGCACTAGTGGGTGAGTGGGTGGGTACGTTTTAAGTCGCCGAAGTTCGCCAAAAAATGCTTCGCGTTTAAAAGTAGGAAGATGACTGACTTTCGACACAAGTGTAGAACGCGATAGTGCAATTGGGCTTCTTTTGCACCGCCTTTTGATTCGCTAGCCCAGTTTCGGCTTTCAAGAAACACCTCAGCCGTGCCGCAAGGAATATAACGTCTGTTCGCGTATATAAGCTTGGGCATCTGGAACTAACCCGGAGTGCCTAGTACAAATGCAGTTGGAAGGTACACACGACAATTTCATTTTGAGAATCAGTTAGGGGCCCTTTACAGGCCCATAACACCGTATGCCTACCTACGCGGTTCATCACTTTGTTCGTTGACTTCAAATAGTCGCTCAAAGGCAACGCCAATTTTCGAATCCTAATCAACGACGTTGACAAATGGGTTCTCCAACGCTGTCGCTTCAACATTTAATCGTATCCTAAATGGGTTGCCTGAAAGCTTACCTGGCAGTGGCTTGTTTGGCGGGAGTGGCTCTGTGCAGAAAAAGCGGCAAAACGAAAAGTAAAATAGAAACTGCAATAAGACATAAGCCACTGGAGTTCGAGAGCGACTAAGAAGTATTAGTTAAACTCCTTGTTTATATAGATAAAATCAAAGTTACACACACAGTAGTCAAAGTTCTAGGTGGTACGGTTTCAATGTTAACCGCTTTGTTTTTGCTTAGTTGCCATCAGTTCTCTAACATCTATAGGCTTACCATTGCCGGCTAGCTTTGTTCCTTTTGGTTTGAATTCATGGCATGCTGATCGCTGAAATTCCAATGCACGTACCCTGATCCAATTCTAGGACAATTCTCGTTAAGAAGAATGCTAGCACGCGGAAATGTTGTAGGCCCGTGTGCTCAGATTTGGGTGCATGTTAAAGAACCCCAGGTGGTCGAAATTTCCCGAGCCCTCCACTACGGCGTCTCTCATAATCATATGCTGCTTTTGGGACGTTAAACCCCACATATCAATCATCAATCAATCATCGAAGAATGATAGCACCAAAAAAATTTCATTATTGACTGGATTGGCAAATGAAAATTATGATGTTTCCCGAGGAAAGTCAAAACAAGTCTGCTTGAGTCGTGAGACGCATCCCGTGAAATTTATGAGGCTTCGCACGACGAACTCACTGGTTGGTCCTCACTGACTCATCAGGCACTCAGTAAGTTAACAACGTATTCAATTTGGCCATTCGGGGTTCACCGCTCTGCTCGAATTACAAGTAAACGGCCATTTTGCCCCTCGGATACATCTGCATAGAAAGTTTGAAGGACCCTTCGATCAATTACTTAATACATAATGAATAAATAAATAACTAGGTAAAAATTAAAAAGCGAACGAATAACGTGCTTAGGAACAGCCATATTATTTTGTGCAGACGCATGTAAATGTAAAAAAAGAAACCCTACAATACAGATAATATTTAGAAAAAAAAATCACCTTGAGCCAAACGCATATGCAAAAAGCAATTGATGGTAGATGGGAAAAATAAAAAGGCAACATGAGGTTCATGGGAAGGGAGTGGGAAATAATACTTATTATACACAGATATCCAGGAAGCCCCTAATTCATAATAGTAATAATAATAATAATAATAATAATAATAATAATAATAATAATAATAATAATAATAATAATAATAATAATAATAATAATAATAATAATAATAATAATAATAATATTAATAATAATAATAATAATAATAATAATAATAATAGCAAGAAGAAGATTTGAGCAGAAAACTTTCACAATAAAAGCTGACCGCAATGTATACCACGTGTTCTGCCAGTAAACGAGTAGTTTCAGTAGTTTCAGGTTAGTACGAATGAGATTTCAATGGCTAAGTTAAGGCAGCGGCTTGTTATTTGTTATATTCATTTCATTCGCCCGTTTTTATACACGGTTTGACGAAGTAGTTGTGTTTCTTCGTATTAATTTTTATATTTTCGCGTGAATGCCGATTCTTGTTAAGGTCAGCCTACGGCGAAGGTATAGCAGTACAATCGGTATGACCCCAAAATAGGTAAGCCTAATGCCAAGGTGAAAATGGCAACTCGCACAGAGATATTCGAATCACTTACTCAGAGACGCCTGGTACATCTCGCTGAGTTCAGCTGACGAAAAGAAAGCACAGTCATCAGAATTTACCCATATTTTGTCTCGGTGCCTGACATTAGATTAAAATGCAACCACGTATGTGATAAGAAAAAAAGTTAATAGTAACGACATTCCACGAGGAATGTATCACTAGAGGTATGTCCGCCATTCCGCATTGCTCTGACTTTCTTTAATATTAAGTTATGTATGCATACTATCTATATTTGGGGGATTATGACAGGTGGACCAATCAAGGACAGTGATACAGTATAATCAAAAGGAAAAAAAAGGATGAACAAACAGAAAAAAGCACCAGAATAGTAAAGAGACCTTAATATCACACTTTCAAGCTACAAACACATTAGAGCTTTATTTAGATGATACGAGAAAACGTAACACGATATTATATTTCTAAGGCTATCAAATGCCTTTTTGCTATGTTTGGGGAAGTTGCTGAGGGTCTTCTACTAGTAAAGGGAGGGGGTGAGGGGGGGGGGGGGGCAAGTTACTTTATTTTTTATAGAAAGTGGCGAGGAAGAAAATTTGAAAGGATCTGTGAAATCTGTAATAGGCAAAGGTTTGAGAGGCTTAGTGGCGGGTAGTTATAGCTGCGAATAGCGTAAGTAAAGCTAGTCGACATGCCGATGTAACACTTCATTGATTAAGATGTGGGGTTGAACTTCCCAAAACCACCATTAGAGTATGAGAGACGCCATAGTGGAGGGCTCCGGAAATTTCAACCACGTAGAGTTCTTTAACGTGCACGCAAACCTGAGCTCACAGGCCAATAACATTTCCGCCTAAATTGAAAATGCAGCCGCCGCTGCCGGAATTCTATCCCGCGACCTGCAGGTCAGCAGCCGAGCACCTTAGCCACTAGACCACTACGGCAGCCAATGTGATACTTAAACAGGATGGAATAACTTGATCACTGAAGCATCAGTGGCTCCAAACGAAAATATAGGCATAGCGCTATAAACAAACATCCTGGACATTTTGGATTAGAGATAACAAAGTAGCTGATGTTCTGGTGCAGGCTATTAGAGTGGCATGTTTTATAACCTACAAAACATGTAACCATCAGAGGGAGAATATGAATAAGTTTCCGAATGTACTGGGTTGCTGATGAAACAAATCAATGATATGCTTGAGTGATAATGCACCAAAAAATGCATTCTAACAAATTATGAGTTCACCAGGCGCAGTGCATGAAAACTCGGGGAATTCTGGCAGTGATCCTCGACTTGTATATTGCAATTATTAGCTCGAATTAGTTGAGTTTCTGTGCCTGGCTCCTACTTGCGGGTGCATACTCAGTAACTCTACGCTTTTGCAATCCCGTACGCTCAGCACGACGGACCCGTGGAACCTCATTGAAATTCTCGGCTGTTCTTTCGGAAATTGTTTGCGGATATGCCGCGTAACTGTTGGACTAAAAAGCAAATTGGATTGTCGCAATTTCTAGTTTTAGGTGGCATTGAAGCGAATGGAGAAAATGTTTTTATTGTGAAACAATGGTAACCAAAGCTTTAGGATGACCAGCCAGGTCCGGCGGCTGCGAAAAATTCCTCAGAAAAAAAAATTCCAGAAAATTTATGTACAAGCACCACACGTTTTCCCATCTATATGCGTGTGCTTCTGAGGCAAGATGGGAACAATATTCCTAGGTTTGGGATTACATGGCGAAAAACACCACATAAGCGTGAAATAACACACGTGCATATGTTGGCTCATTTTGATAGGACTGTGATTTCTCCACTCTAAGCCTACAAAAAGGTTGCACAAACAACCTCAAGCCTTGCGAACTGATTTATCTGATCATAGCCGCCGTATCTACAATACAATAAAAGGACACATCATATACGGGTGATTTACTAGGCCCCCTTGGCCTACATTTTCTCCGCCTGGTTCTCGCCTTTGATTGGAATTAACGACTTGTGGTGGCAAATATAGAAAATTCAAGAGTAATTTTGTCAGGCCGGAAAACTCTGACGCCTAACTAAACGGCTGTTTCAACGCGCTGCTGCTGTTGAGACGCGGCCACCGTTGGCCGTAATCGCAGCTGAAACCTCGTGCGCAGCCGGGCCACGCCGTAGTCTCCAAACCCTGAGGTCTTGCTTCTAACATAGTAGGAACTGCTTCGCACACTGAAGCGAAAGTATCTCCGAGTGAAGACAGCTTGCAGGGACACACAAGGACGCTGTGATAATGCTAGCAGCTGTTGAGATTTATCCAAGCGTTCCATGAAATGAACTAAAGGAGTCCGATGAAGCGTTTAACACAAGGCTTTGAGTTGCAGCGTGTGCTTCATTAAACCTCGGAAGAAGCACTGATTTGGGTAAAAGCAGTTTTCTTGGACAATGGTACAGTAGTCTGTTCCAATAAAGGCATGGGACACTGTTGGAACGAACCTTTTAGAGTGTGGGTATAGCGCCTTATACCAGAATCACTTTTTTATCCACCCGAAAGTGCGACTTCGTGGTACAGACACAGCGAAGAGCCGCATAATCGCTTACCCATCGCTTTTAGTCCGCTGGACAGAGCCTGGAAAACGAGTGCTTGGCCTCGTCACCAGCTTCTTCTTCTGACAGATAGCTCGGTTGGCTAGACTCAAAATCGGACAGCCCACTGCACGAGATAGCTCGGTATTGGACATGAAGAAGTTGACGAAACAGTAAGAAGTACATTTGGAACAACTACCTACGGGAGAAAAGATGAATTCATTGCTAGGCTTGTTGATATGCAGCATACTATTCAAAAAAAGATTAGTCATCGTCTTTTAGGGACGAAGCTCTTGACGCCTTGTGTGTACGTCCTGTGTTTGTAGTAGTAGCCATCTCTCGTTTAGTCCTTAGAATGTCCGCAGGATGGCGGTACTTATGTATGATGATTGTACGATGAAAAGGTGCGAGATTGTGGTAATTGGAGTGTTCACTAGACGGACAGATGGACAGACAGACGAACAGAGGGACAGACGGATGAATAGACGCGCGGACGGAAGCATCAACAAATGAACGAACTGACAGATCCCCCTCATAATAATTCACTCCGTGGTTATGCTGACCGCTTTTATTTATTGAAGCGAATTGCAAGAATATCGTAATCCAACACGTTCATTACACACTAGTCTTTATTTCTTTTCTCTTCTTCTTGTGAGTTAATGTAAAAATTGTTTTTAAAAACATCTCTTGCGCAACATTTTGCATCACGAAAAAATCCTTTTACACAGGAAGGCGTCATTCGTTTCAGGCTGATCTCCCTTTGTTGGTGGTGCCAGAATAAAAGGGGCAATCAACAAATCGATTAGAACCATGAATTCAAGAAAATAAAATATGGTTTTAATTCTCATGCACCCTAAAACTTTGTCCTTCCCTCGTCTCTCTCATCATTGTCTTTGTCATAAAGTTTACCACAACAAATATCTGAAAAACAAATCACGCACACGGTCTTCATACATACGAGCTCGCATTGATCACCCCAATAAAGTTGAAATCCGATCTTGTCCCACTAAATGTTTTGTGACTCATTCATCCCTAGAACTTCTGCTAGTTGAAACTACCATCCCAGTGCCATCATTGACACACGCTATTATAAAAAAGAACAAGTACTCTGGCGCAGAGGCAAAAGCAGAGGCGAAGCCGCTGCTGGCGCCCTGAACGATGCGAGAGACAAACAGCTTTGTTGAAACATGGAGAGTGAAACAAGTTTATTGACACCATGGACATCACTTGAAGACGTAGTCGACGCTCTGGACCACGAGCAAAATGGCGGAAATGTTCCTTCAAATGCAAGCGGCGTTCCACGAACATCAAACAGGCATCCTCACAGACTACCAAGAAATAGATCATTGATGGCGTCCGTGTTAAACTCTGAATGTCTCCTAATATCAAGAAACGGAGTTTTGATGGCGTCCTTGTCAGACTTGTCAGAATCTTGTCTTCTCTGAATATCAGGAAATGCAGCCTTGATGGCGTCCGTGTCAAACTTCCAGTCTTGCCGAACACCAAGAAGGAGCCTTGATGGCGTCCTTGTTAGCATCGCTCCTCCTTAGGTGGTCAGTACTCGGGTTGCCACCACCGAACGGATCTCTGGAGTTGGTCCAGGACGCGATGTAACTACGTACCTCTTCGGCATTACGTCTCAGCATGGCGAAGTTGATAAACGAGTAGCCCAGCACACAGGCACAGCCAAGGATGGCTACGTCGAGCACGGCCACGATCACGCAGAGGTCATGGCGGTTGACGAAGACGACGGCAATGCTTACCCGCGTCTCCAGCTCTGACTCCATAGTGGCCGCTCCTAGCCACGCCCAGCGAGCCCAGGGGCGCTGCGAAGCCCCGGACGGCCCCGCGTAAAATGGGAGATGCGCCAGGAGCTGCGGCAGCCGTCCTCGCCGTCGTCCCGAAGTCGAATGCCTCGTCATTGTTCCGACTCCTCCAGTTCTTCTTCTTCTTCTCTTCTTCTCGCGACTCTACACAATGCAGGGGATTGGCCGAGTGTTAGGTGAATTTCTTTTTTTTAAGTGTTTCTTCGAAATACTTCTTGTATGAGCTAAAAGAAGGTTGTACAACAAACCTAATTACTGAATAATAGTATTTGTATATTTAAGAATGAAGAATTTACATCATTAATGTTTTAGTCTGAATGATAAAATCCCTCTTTGGCGTAGTAAACAACCCTGTGATTGTAGCCCAGACTAGAGGCGCCAAAAGAAAGAACAACTGATTCGGACATTTCCAGACCCAGGTTTTGAAGAGGTGGTGCTATGGATCTTCTCCTCAAAGATGTGTGCCGGTGTCATAATAGAACGTAATGACTAATTCGTTCCTCCTCCTTCTTACAGAAGAGACACAGGGTAGACAGTGCTTGCTTTGCTCTAAGCAGATAAAAGTTGAGTGAGTTAACCCGGCAGCGAAGTTTGGTTATTGCCACTTCCGTTATACTTGACCACGATGACCTCAAGCCTCTGCTGCACTCTCGATGCTGCTGTGTGTGTGCTGGTTTTTCGTAAAAGAATTTCTATTTCATGAATATAATTGTTCTTTCGTATATTTTTCTTCTAGTAAAGTGGTTCCTCATTTATTAAAAATCGAATACGAATAAAATTGTATTCTCAATGTTATTTTTTAAACTTTGTCGTGCTGTGAGTTTGTGCCAACCACTTTGTACTTTTACTTTTTTCTTTATGCTTTGCTGCTTACTGTAGTCTTCAGCTTTCAGTGTACGATAGTATACATATATATTTATATATATATATATATATATATATATATATATATATATATATATATATATATATATATATATATATATATATATACATGGCCGTAGTGGCTATAGCATCGCTATAACTAAAGTAGTTCCTCCGTGAGAACGGTAACAGTGGCAGCGTTCGATTCGACACTTTCGACAAGTGTCTGGCCTTCGTTAGGAATGAGAGTACATTCTGTTCGTGCTCACACCTATATTATTTTGAGTGAAAAATGTGAGGGAAATAACGGCTAAAAACAGAAAGAGATAAAGAAAAAAAACGAGAAAAAGAGGGAGGAAAGAAAATCCCGAATGTTCCAGGGTCCACTGTGCTATGCCAGTGGCATCGTCAGTGTGCATTTTAATTGAAGTATTGCGTTCAGTATATTTGGGTGGTGGTCGCTTTAGTGTAGATGGGGCCTGGCTAACATAAAGGCTGGCGTGTCGCAGAAAATGGATGTTTTTTTTTAAGACTGTCCCTAATCGGGCTTCGGAGACGGCGTTTCAAAGCTCCAGGGAGGTGGCGCGAAAGAAAATGTTTCTCCAAGGCACCGTCTGTCGCTTTGAAGGGGTACCAGGCAGTGTTGCCGAAATACGGGAATAAACATTTAAAGTTACTGGTACTATTTTGTTTTGAGAATCCATGTTTAAGCTCTAAGGTGTGTATGCTTCCGTCCGTCTATGCGTCCGTCTGTGTGACCGTCCACGCATTCATGCGCTAGTGCATACGTCCGTCTGTTCGTGCATACGCACGTCCATCTGTGCTTCCGTCGCTGTGTTCATCAATGCATCCACCCCTGTGTCCGTCCATGCGCTCATCCGTCCGTGCAGCCATTCGTTCGTACAATCATGCACCTGTCTGTGTGTCCGTTCGTCGACCTATTCAACACTTTAAGTACCACCATCTCACATCTTTTCATCATATATTGCCCTTATAGAAGCACCGCCATTCAGCGAACATCCAAGCGCTCATCACGTTTAGTGAAGCAGTTGTGAGTAGTGCGAGTTGAGCAATTTTCGTAGCACGCGCCTAATTTTGGTGCTGATAGTTTTTTTTTAGGTCGACACAAAAAGAACGGTTTGCTAAAGGGCTTCACTGTTACAAAACACATTGAGGAAACTTGACATTCCCATTCAATTGAGAGCTTTGCGGTGGTTTCGTTCACATGACATGTTGCGAAACTGATATAGTATGGCATCATTGCACAGCGAACATGACCGCCAGACCGCTACATGAAAATTATGACATGCGTGTTATGTAACAACATGGCTACATGCCACGCTCATGATGCGCTCGCAGCCTTTCTGCTAGCGTCACATAAACCAAATTTGATATTACAGTACGTGAATGGATGACGAAGGTATGAGACTACTGCGAACTTGATAAAACACGAGTTGCGTGTCATGTAACAACATCACTACATGCCACACTAATGATGTGCTGGCGGCCGATCGCTAGCTTCACATATGCCAAATTCGATATTACATGATGCCAATGGATGACGAAGGTACGTGAGTGGTGCAAACATGATATGTACGTGATGCGTGTCATGTGACAACATGACTACATGCCACAGTTTAGGCGCCAATACATTTTGACGTGACGCGGTGCGCGTGCTCGCCGCGTTCTATTCGTCGCGTTACGCCGACGTTGCCACACCAGGCGCCGGTCTTGCCTTATACTCGCAAGCGCGCGCCGCGCTGCGTTGCTTTGAAGAATGCGTGTTTCAGTGCGTCGAGCGTCCCTCCGTCACGAAAAGAGGCAGACGCAGTGTTTGCGTAACGCATCGGCGCGAAATCTAGCATGTCGCATTTCGCTCTCGTTGCCGTCGGGCCACGCCGACTGAGGCTAGTCGCGCCTGGCGTCGTGCTCACGTTTTGCTGACGTATAGCGTCGCTGTTCCCAGTGGTCATGCGCGTGCGTCAACGCCGCATTAGAGTATATTGGGCCCTTCATGATGCGCTCGCGGCCGTTTCGCTAGCTCTACATATACCGAATTTGGTGTTACGTGATGTAAATGAATGACGAAATATACGACTGGTGCAAACTTGATAATCCTGACACGCGTGTCATGTAAGATCATGACTAAATACCACACTCATGGCGTGGTCGCGGCCGTTTCGCTAGCTCCACATATACTAAATATGGTATCAAACGACGTGAATAGATCATGAAGGTAAACGAAGCAACAAAACAAGATAATCATGACACGGAAAACATGTACGGCATCATTTACCTCCACCTCGTAACGTTTTGCTGATATTGAAGTGACATATATATACATTTCTCATTCGTGCTTCGCATAAAATCGATTGCCACTGTCTGTAGGATCTGTCTTTTAATTGTTATCAGATTACATAGAGATAACCAGAGTCATAATAGAAGTAGCACCGGCGTTACGCCTTCAAGTTGTATTTTCCGAAGCGCTTTCTAGACCTGGCGTGGCTCTTGGGTAGAAAAGCTGAATGTCGCACAGAATGCTTGGGTTCTATTCTCGCCCAGATCCTTATTTTTTGTCTTTTCATTCCTTGGGTTTGCCACTGCCGATAGCAGTTTCTCTTTACACCCTCACAGTAAGGTTAATTATGTCTTTCCTCACTGTGCCCGCATAAATATAGACTGTCAATCACCTGTAGCTAGCACATACTCACTAACCGTGGCTTTTGGTGTGCGGGTATGATCCACGCGCGTCTAGAGGAAAGGGTCTGATCACGTACGCCACAGGATTTTCCCGTTATTCAGGTTTGGTCTATGACAGTCGTATTCCCTAATCATCCTGACACCTCAATACCAAATTAGCTTTATACCAAGTTCAAAAGGCGATCACGAGAGCACCCAGAACTAAGTGACCGGATCGATAGATTGATAGATAGATAGATAGATAGATAGATAGATAGATAGATAGATAGATAGATAGATAGATAGATAGATAGATAGATAGATAGATAGATAGATAGAAATGCTCGAGGTGCCCACAGTGCGCAAAGGAATAAGCATGCGACACCTGCACAGCCGCATGCTTTCTTGTTGTTGTTTCTGATACTCATGAATAATGCCTCTTTTCTTTGTAATGAGCGAGTTTTAAACCACGCCCATGTTGTGCAAATGAGCTAGCATGACACCTGGTGCAAATCAACGCCTCCAGTTTACTTGGGTTAAGGTGAGAAGCAGCATGATTCGTTTTGACTTCTGCTCGAACCTCCCAAGATTGTAGTTTCTTCGAATCACAATTATTCGTTGATGAACACCACTGTTCTTTTTCTGCACCGAACCATTACTTCTGGCGCCGACATTGGCGTTAATACTACCCAAGCTAGAACGTTAGCACGCTAATAAAGAGATTCTTCCACATTCACCACTGTAGCTGTATGAACTGCGCTTGCTGAAATCCTATCATAACAAACTTGGAAACATCGAATTAAGAGGACAGGTGCTTTGGTTGTTGAATAAGAGGATCAGATAGATATATAGATAATCGAACGCGTAATTTTAAAAATTGAATTTCGGTCCCCACAAAACTAGCGTTATTTTTTGTTCGATGCAATAGCGTTTTCATATGTAATTTTTCTTCAACGAAAAGCCAAGATCATTCTCTTTACTTCGGCTTCATCTCTTTGTTCTGTTAGGTTGTACGTAACATGTCCTACGGCCAGGACATAGCGACAATGTTGTTTGTGGGAGGGAGATGTAAACGATTCCACCGGTGCGTTTAGCCTGAGTTTGTGTTCTTGTATACACAAGCATAATAAAATAATTGTTAAGGGGTAAAGTTGTATAAGCCCCCTTTCCTCCGGCTACGGCGTCTTCTCAGGGGTGGTCTACAAGTATTTTAGAGCACCAGATCACTTAGGTTCATTTTGGCATTATGAAGGTATTCAGTTTTTGACTGCCTGCAAGTATTCTTTTTTTGTATTTAGGTGAACTTAGAAGGCTGCCCACATTTAGGTTCAAGCCTAGTTCAATAATAAAACGTATTTCTCTCCCTTTCTGTCTCAAAAATACGCATGAGAGGGAATTTCGTTAGCGAGTTCCGCAAGTATGTGCTCTTCACGTCAATCGGTGAGGCTAACTTAGCTAAAAATGATCAATTCGTATTGACGCTGTCGTATAGTATCGGCAAAAGCGATTTATTGTAATGTTGTGTGCTCGGTTTACGTTAATGGCGAATTGATCTTCCGTGAACAATATTTAGCCTTTTATGGCCTAATTACTGCGCATCAACTAACAGCCTCATAATGTTTCATATGAATTCCTTGACTTCGCTTTCAGAGAGCTTCCATCGGTTACGTTTCAGCTGAATATTCCTCTCCTAATATAGACGACTTTCGGTTGATTGCTGATTCTGTTTGAACATTAGTTTGTTTGATGTGTAGCGTTTAACGTCCCAAAACCATCATATGTATATGGGAGACGCCGTAGTGCACGACTCCAGAAATTTCGACTACCTTCATAGAGTTCTTTAACGTGCACCCAAACCTGACCACAGGGGCCTACATCAATTTTCTTCACCAAGAAAATGCAGCCGCCGCAGTCGGCTTTTGATTCTATGACCTGCGGAATCTGTTCCCACATCGTTAACAACAAAAACGTTACAATTTTAGGCTCAGAACACCAGTTGTTTTCCGAAACTCAAAACATCACGCTCATGTGCTAAGAACCTTCGGGCTTATTGAAGACGAAAGTCTTTCTTGGGGCACTTTAACGCCGAAACTTCGGGTTATCCACCTGCCTGATACGTGAAATAATTCAGCCGCCTGGCCCTTGTTTCACCACTTACTCAACGTCAGCAATTTTGAACTGGTGGCAGTGTTTGTACTTGCGAATTTTGTCGATCACAAACCAAATATAAGCATATTTCAGGTACAACATCAAAACTCAAGTATTAGGTGGTGTGTTCTTTTGCAAGAAAAAACATAGGTAGATAATTTTAAAGACCTCAGTGTTTTTAGGCTGCGCTACAAATAAAACGCTACGAAGAAAAGAAGACCCACCGGAGACTATCGTCTTTTGACGACATTTGCAGCTAAAAACCTACATACGTGGACAATTTTTACATATATAAAAAGTAGCATTATTTCACCTAAACGCTATAATAAACCAGCTGAAAATAACGATGTAGAAAGCACCGAAAGCTCTTTGCAGCAAAAAGGCGCAGCCAGTCAGCTACTGGGGCTGATTTTGGCCTTCTTGCTGCTTGAGATCCACGGGAGTCTTGCTCTGAGCAGATACCAGCGTCGTGGCATCCTCGGCCTTACGGCGAATGGCGGGGCCAGCGTCGTCATCCCGACCCGTCGCGAAGCCCTCATCGTCCCCCTGCGTCTTCTCATTCCAGGCCATCGAGGGCTTTTCTGGAAATATCAACTGCATATAAAAAACTAACAAACCTCTGCTTCACAGACACTGAGCAAGTAGAGAAGCTGTGGGATTTCTCTTCATCATGAAATGGTATTTTTATGTTTTGCAAGTCCCTCAGATATATTTTATCAGTTATTTTTTATTATAAACACTCTATGTTGAGCTTTAAGGCAGTATACTTGCGGACAACTTTTTTTACATTGAAGTGAAGTCTTCACACATAATCTACGCGTAATCCACACATTAATCTACCACGAGTGAGTCCTGTTCCAGTATATCGGGTGTATTCTATATGCGAGACAGAGAGATTACTCCTCTTCTTTCTACAGGCAGCTCTTTTAGGCACATTACAATAATATATTCATATTTATTTAATTTAACACGTTGTCATTTTGCGTTTTTGGACAACCAAGAAAGTATCGCCTTCTACCGTTCACGTGTCCTAAACTCTGAGCGGCATCTCCGTCGAAATGCAACGCTGACTGCGTGAAGCGAGGACCACTTTTCACACCGATGCGAGATGAGTGCCAAGCAGGAGTGTATTTCACGTAAGTGTGCATGCGCAAAAGCAACGCCCCGGCAGCTTTGTCTTCGCTGCTAAGAGTATATGTCCGCGATTATATCAACTACCTTTCAAAACCACGAGTTATAGCGCCGCAGTAGTGTGGCTAGATGGTGTAATATATCCACTACATTTGAAACCGCGAGGTATAACCTCACAGTAGTGTGACTAGATGGTAGGTTATATACTGCCTTTTAAAAGCACGAGGTGTAAGTCACAGTAGTGTGGATATGGTATAGTATATCCACTACCTCTTAAAACCACGAGGTATGAATAGTGTGACTATGGTAATGCGCACGCAATTAACTAGGCTATGCACTTTCT
This sequence comes from Rhipicephalus microplus, assembly GCF_043290135.1. Classification (NCBI taxonomy): domain Eukaryota; kingdom Metazoa; phylum Arthropoda; class Arachnida; order Ixodida; family Ixodidae; genus Rhipicephalus; species Rhipicephalus microplus. The sequence continues at coordinate 73,978,681 of NC_134706.1, forward strand.
TTTTTAGCGGGAGTTGTGTGTAGTGCGAATTTAGCCAACTACTGTGGTACATACGCGTTTATAATTTTCTGAAGGGATGCACACACTTCTGTAGCATATACCTGGTTGTTCGGCGAACTGCTGCCCTAATGTTTAGTAGACCAAGGACAAATCGCTGACTTTACCGAGTATCTGTGACCCATACCCGTTCACGACACCCACTCTAATTACCACGAATACCGGACGTTAGGGGCACGACTAAGAGCAGTATAAGCAGCTACACTGTGAAATACTTAAGTATATAGTGCTACCTGTTGGACCATTAGGTGCATGCTGATCTAAGGACAGAGTTGCGCGCAAAACCTCATCGTATCTTTGTGTTGTGTTAGTACAATGTTTCGTTTTTTATTTATTCTCAATTTTTCCACGGATGGTTTGTCTTTGGACGTGCTCCATAACGCTATGTCATTAAAACATCTACGCAATGTAGGCACGATATTAGTTTTATTAGGGGAAGCTCCATGGTGCAGTCGGTAGCACTTTTACCTATAATATGGCATTAGGTTGTAGTGGTTCATTTTACTTGCAGGCACTCCTACAGAAAGATGGTAGTTGATTTTCTCATTTATTGGTTTACGCAAATGTGGTCTGATGGTTTCCTTAAAACTTTCTTGCTTTCTCTACATAAACGCTAAATTCATTGCTTCTGCCTGGCTTAGAATCTCGACTGCTTGTCGAGAATTCTCAGGACAGTCAACCCAGCTTGTATGGCATTGAAATGGAAGGAACTCATGCTCAAGACGCCCACTTGGTCTTATCGCAACCACAGGCATGTGTTAGTGGGAATAAAATACCGTGGTAGCTTCCAGGTGCTGACACTTTCAATCAATCAATCAATCAATCAATCAATCAATGTTTCTTTATTAGCATCAGAAGTGTACATTGTGAGTAAGTATGCAGGAGGAGGTCCCAAGGTAGTAAACCGCAGGCGGGACCTCCTATGTTATTACAATGAAAAAGCTAAAATATGAATATCGAAAGAGCAAGTCACAGAACATTTTGAACTTTTTTTTCTACAAACAAAGCAAGATATCAAAACTTAACGAAATCAAGCAGTTATACGTTTAATAGAGACTTTTTCAATCTCCTCTTAAAAACATGAATGTGCATTAAGTCTTTCACATCATGTGACAAAGAATTCCATAATGAAATTGATGAAAAAACAATGCTCATTTTTCCATAATTAGTGCGAACTTTAGGTAATAACAGGTTATGGGCGACCGCGAATCTAGTATTATTGGAATTATCCAACAAGGTAATAGGAAAGATGTCGATAGTGAGGGTACGGTGGAAAATTTTGAAAAACAAAACACACACATTGTAAACGTACATTTGGGAGATCGGTAATACGTCAAGCTGGCGAAAAATCTCATGTGATGGCGCTTGACGTGAAGCGTAAGTTATGAGTCGAATTGCTTGTTTTTGCAATACCTTTAACGGCCAAATGTGTACCGAATATGAATTACCCCAAGATGTAATGCAATAACTGAGGTGACTGTGTATGAATGCATAATACAATGCCTTGAGAGTTTCGATGTTAAAACACATTCGTGACTCGACCAATGCCCTGATACCATACGAAATCTTTTTACAAACAGAATTGATATGTTGCTGAAATTTTAGATGTGTGTCCATTATAACTCCTAAAAATGACGTATGATCACTTAAAGGAATAACTATTGAGTTCACATTAAGGTAAGAAATAAATGATAGTTTTTTGTTTGGTAAATAAAAAAGCATAAAACAGGTTTTGCAAGGATTAATCAACAATCTATTACAGTTGCACCAGTCAACAAGACAATTAAGGTCAGCTTGAAGTCTTGACACGAGAGTCGCTAAATCCAAGTGATGAGAAAAGAGAGTCGTGTCATCAGCGTAAAGTAAACAGGAAGAATAATTAAGGCAACGTGGTAAATCATTTATGAATAATAAAAATAATAATGGACCCAAAATTGAACCTTGCGGAACACCTCTTGTAATGGGGTTGGGACTGGATGTAAAATTATCGACCGAGACCACCTGCAACCTATTAAGAAGAAAGCTCTGTAATAGCGTTAATGCGGGACCAGTTATGCCATAGTACTCGAGTTTGCGAAATAGGATGAAATGATCAATACTATCAAATGCTTTAGTAAAGTCGACGAAGACAGATCCTGCGATGTTACCATTATCAATGAATGATCTGATTTTGTCAGTGAAACAAGCAATTGCAGTATCAGTGGAAAGACCAGCCCTAAAACCAAACTGACAAGGAGAAAGTATGTTAAATTTGCTTAAATATTTAGATATTCTTATTTCAATTAGTTTTTCAAAAATTTTATCCAGGAAGGGATCACCTTTTTTAAATACTGGCACTACCTTCGCAACCTTTAATTTATCCGGGAAAACACCGTACTTCAAACAGCGGTTAAAAACATGGCTTAATATAGGAGCTACAAGATATCTTACAAGTTTAATGTGCTTTGAATGAATGTTGTCTAACCCAGCTCCGGTAGTTTTTAATCCAGAAATAATTGAGGAAATTTCAGAAGCACACGTAGGAAAAAGAAACATCGACTGAGGGCTGTGAGAAAACGGAGGTACATAGTCTGAGCAGAAGGGGACTGCAAGGCTAGTGGAAAAGTGTACATTAAAGGCGTTGGCCACGTCACTGGCCGCAGTGAGGGTGACGTTGTCGACACGAATAGAGGTCACTTTTCTGCGCGACTGAGTGGAATTTAAAAATTCTTTTAAAAGCTGCCATTTTTTCCCTGAGTTATGTCCACAATTCTGTAGTTCCCGCTCGTAATAACTTTGTTTAGCCTTTCTCAAAAGTGTGGCTAATGTGCTGGAGTAAGTTTTATAGCGTGATTTCAAGCGTGAATTAAAAGGTTGACGTTTCGTCTTTTTATATAGGTTCTCTTTTTTGCGAAGAGATCGTATCAGTGATTGTGATAACCAAGGGCACCGTGGGGCGAAGTAGCGTCTGTTAGATGATTGCAATGTAGTTGAACGCTCGACTGCTGAATAAATAGCGTTGTAGAACCTGGTCAAGGCCTCTTCAGGATCATTCGCGGCATATACACTGGACCAATCTTCATCGGCAATGAGCATGCAGTACTTGTCTGAATCAAAGTGATACTTTTGTCGTATTATGTTGCTACAAGTAATGACCTGTTCAAAATATAGGAATACAGGAAAGTGATCTGTGATGTCACTCTCAATGACACCAGCGTGACTGACGTCATCAATGTTTGTGAGGATGTGATCGATTGATGACCGTGAAGCGTTATCAGAACAGCGTGTTGGTACAGATACTAGCGATTTAAACCCAAAACTATGCAAACAAGTCTTATACTCGAGAGCAGAATGGTTAGAGGAATCTAGTAAATCAAAGTTCATATCGCCCATAATTATTATACTCTTGCGCTCAGTAGTAAGTTTATCAAGCAAGAGATGAAGCGCATTACAAAAAGCGGAGGGGTCACTGGAAGGGGATCGATAGATAGAAGCAAGAATAGTTTTTCGTTGATTCTGACAAAGACCCGGCAGATCGATTTCCAACCAAAGAGATTCACATTTCGCCACATTTAGGTTTAAATCATTGCGCCTTTTATACAGAATGTTGTTTGATATAAAAATGGCGGAGCCACCATGACGATCATCAGTTCGGTGAGCATATTCGCTTACATACCCGGGAAAGCCATACAAGTCCCCATGACCAGGTGATAACCAAGTTTCGGAGCAACAGATAGCCGAGAACTGATGATTAAGGGAAGCTAGTAGAGTGGTAATACTGTCATGATTTTTAGGGAGGCTACGAGCATTGAAATGAATCGAAGAAAAACCCCAGTTCTGCGAAGAAATGTTATTAAAGTCACTCGGAAGAAAATAAGCCATGATGTTTTTTTTTCAAGCTTACGTTATTTCACACCTATGAGTTGAACACATGTAGATCGACATCACTGGCAATTCTGTGCACTACACTATCGAGAGTTTGTCTTAACTTAATAACACAATTGTCAGTCCACAGAAAAGCCCACTTCATTTGTTTCTTGAGAGCAAGTGCTTTAGAGAACAGACGCTTATTATCAGACGTCAGGTGCTCATCAACATATATAGGCTTTTCCTGCGCTGCCGAAAAACCGAGCAAGTCTGTTTTTGGGCGGAACTTCCGAGCCTTCTTCAGAAACTCTGTGCGCATGTCGCGCGAGCAGAAGCGCACAATTATGTTTTTGTTATTTATGTCGCATGTTGGTACTCTGTGTACAGTATCGATGTCATCAGGTTTAATAGGACAACCGACCTTTTCGCCGAGAAGTTCGACAATGTTTCTGCAGTTTTCGCCTTGCGTTGTTGGAACACCTCTTATTTCCAAATTATTGAGGCGAGAGTACTGTTCCAAATGTCTAATCTTTTGGAGCAGCATCTGATTATTTTCATTTAGGTGCTTATTGTCAGATTTGAGGCCGCTGTTTTCCGACTTTGCAGCCTCAAACTTACTGCTCATGAAATCCATGGCTTTTTTCATGTCATCCAGCCTGTATTGCTTTGAAATGGGAGTACTTCATGCTCAGGACGCCCACTCGGTCTTTTCGCACCTGCAGGCATATGTTAGTGTGAATAAAATACCGCGGTAGCTTTGAGGTGTCGATACTTTACAGTTTGAAATTTCGAACGAGGCCCGAGTTAACCAAATAACTAGACTTGTCCAATCTCTTCGGTGAACTGGTTTCAACATGCGCATGTAGGAAAATCAACGCGTATACGACGAAACCGAAAATCTACGATGGAAACAAACGCCAATCTCGAATGCCTTACTTTCTCTAGAGCTTAAGCAATTTGAAAACCAATGACGTCCCATACGCCATCTCCGCAATAAGAATCTCGACGACTATGATTATGTTCGTCGAAACCTATGTACATTATGCGTGTCGCTTGCAACACTTGTGTGAATAATCCTAAGCCAAGCCAGGACATGCTGCGTGAAGAGGCGACATGATCACCCATTTTCGCGGTTCTGGTTTGGCATAGAGCGCATTTTATGGTGTATTATACGGCAACTGTCTTGCTATTGTTCCCAACAACGAGGTTCCCAATACATTGGCTCCTAAGGATACAGTGCCCTGACCAACAAAAGCGACGTAGCAGCCGGAAAAGCGTAGCAGTGATGAACAAAACAGCAGGGTTCTACTGTAAGGGGACAGGTTGGGGTGCCCTTAGCCCCTGATGTACACTGCGGCAGTGAGTTGCGCAATCATAATAAAGAAAAACGGTGTTAAAAGAAAAGTAAAAAACTGCATTGTTTGTGCAATACAATGAAAGGCAATCAATTAAAAACAACGCAATATAACAGTGCCAGGTAGAACATTTACAGCAACAACAATGCACAATCTCACAAGGTACACTCAAAAGCATGTACTTAAGTTACTGACCGTCTATATATTTGAACGCAAGTACAATGGCGAAAGAAATTACGCTTAAGTCATGGAGATCTACAGAGTTTAAATGAGAGACCGTGGTTCAGACTTTGTTATACTTGTACTATCAATGCCGGCGTCATGAAAAGATTTATTCAGTGTCGGTAATATGTTTTTATTTATTTAAAAGCTATGACTGGTTCCTGAAAACTTGTGACGTACCCAACGTTCTTCAGTGCGAGCAGCATACCTTGTGGTGGTAAGTTGTAGACGACCGATTTTATTAAACCCGCTTGCCAAACGAAGCCAAATAGCCACCTTAGTCAGAAAACATCACAAATCTGGCAACACTGACTAAAGTTTTCTCGCTAGGACTTAGTGCTAGAGACTAGACATACAGGACCACTGAAATGATCTTTAGCAATTCCAAAAGTGAGATTTTTTGTTTCCAAGGTGTGCACTATCAACATTCTCCACACACCGCAGTGAGATAACAAGTATAAATATTTTAGTTTATTTAGGGTTGTCGTCTGCGATTACTTGAAAACCAATGTCACTGCTGTGGACGTTGCCAAGACACGTTACTAGAAATCCCCCAGTTAGCGTAATCTGTGTCGGGCATGCAGTCTAAATTGATGGAATTCGCTGCGAGAGTCCAAAGCTTTTTAATGACAATTCACTCTCCGTTGCTTACACGTGTGACTGACAGCGAATTGACAGCTGTCGTTAGTAAGTCATGCCTTGCAGTCTCCTGGTGACGTCATACTTGGGTTGACACAACGCTGAGAAGCCATTTCTCGATACCAACACCGTAATTGCTGTTTTAAGGTAGTGGCTATAAAATATAATGAATCCAATTCCAAGCACTACAAAACTCTTCCATAGGGTTCTCAATACTTGTGTTTCTATATAGAGCAAAAACCCGAAAATATATTCGTGTCAGGACTTTTTTAAGCTTGCTAGTGCCATTAGGTGCATATCCTGTGGCTTACCTGCCATAGCCTAGGCCATCATGACTGCCAGGCCGAAAAGGAGGACAACGAAAAGCAGAAGGCCAGGCAGCAAGAAGTTTAGCGCGGACTGGCCACTGAAAATGTTTTGAATATTTGTATTTAGGTGAGGTGTAAAGAGACGGATGAACCTTGATTTTTCCACGTACAAAAATCACAATCGTGGAAATGTGTGTATTTATAGCGCTTTTCAAAGGTTACCTGTATACGTTATTTTTAACAGTCTCACACATCAATGTACATGTACCACATTCTGTCGCATTTAACGTGCCTCTTCACATAGCCCGCAACTCTAATTCTACAAAAAAAAGAAAAAAATGCATGCACGTAACCCCAGATACGCCCCTTTACTATTTAAAGACCATTTTCTCGTATTCTTTTGCTTTCAGTTTTTTGGGGGGAGGAAAGGAGGCTGTATGCGAGAAAATAGCATATACGCAAACTATCTAAGCATCGGTATAATTCAGATTGATTGATATGTTGGGTTTAATGTCCCAAAACCACCATATGATTATGAGAGACGCCGTAGTGGAGGGCTCCGGAAATTTAGATCACCTAGGGTTCTTTAACGTGCACGCAAATCTGAGCACACGGGCCTACAACATTTCCGCTTGCATCGTAAATGTAGCCGCTGCAGCCGGGATTTGATCTCGCGACCTGCGGGTCAGCAGCCGAGTACCTTAGCCACTAGACCACCACGGTGGGACACAGTAATATTCAGGTACGATCGCTTACACACAGACCCATTATTTAATTGTGAGCAACACCATGTCCGAAAGGCAGACAGTGCCCTCTCCAGTGCATCACATAGTAGCAACGATATTGCCAGTAGAATTGATCGTGTCGCGCTTTAAAGGTGTGGACAACTTACAACGCGAGCTCTATGCAATACATATAAGCGTTGCCATGGTTATATAAACAGGCAAGAACGAAGAACTGCTATACTTCGATAGCTTTACATTTGAAGTGTAGAGTCATAAATTTGACAATATTTTGGGCTATAGAACAGAACTGAATACGCAGGTGAAATCTTTGGCGGGCGAGCTGACATTGTTTCTGCCCCTCCACATTTTTACTAACACTCATTGAATCTTCAGCGGCAGCAAGATCCGGCACTCAGACATAGCCGTCATACATTCATAAACCCTGCGGCCAATAAAACCATCGTATTTCCTGCTATTTTTCAAACTAAACTTGTGTACACAAAGGTCATGCACCTAATGAAAATTTTTCGCAATACAGGCCCAGTATTACGCGAAAAGATTATCCCCAAAAGGAAACACCAACCATGACGTCAAGTCTTGGTTGCTTGAACTTGTTAAACATGAACTAAACTCGAACCTCGTAAAACTGAATATGGTAGGGATATCAGCATCGATGAAAAATGTAACGCAATAACGAAGGCATAAGCTGTGTGTATAAAAATAATGGTTAATGAAAGCTCAAATACTTACACTTCACTTGAGTTGAAAGCTAGTGAAATAAAAATAAAGAGTACAATGCCAAGAAAAACACAAACAGGTTGAGTGCAATGATGTTTGCCGACAGCCATTACTTCAAGACGGGCATCTCCTGTCGTATTTTCCTTTCGCATTATGCCCAAACCATTGAGCGCATTCTCGTGCTTTCAAAGTGGGTTTTGGAATTGTGACAAAAGAGTCTATTACAAAAAAGTCGTTTTTTTTATTATCATCTCAACATTAAAGAAGTAAACTTGGCTGAAAGTTATTTGTACAAATTGAACTCGACTTCATACGGACGGCAGGCCTACGAACACATAAAGAAAAGAGAGGTTACCGCAAGACAGAGCGATCACAGCTGTGAATGCTGACCGAAAAGGCACACAGCGGTCGTAAACAACGTACACATCAAGAGGTATGCGCATGCCCATTCTGTGGCCTTGGCATGCGCAGAGTCGATGCCTCTAAAGCCGGCATGCCCTACTGAAACGTTCCGTATGAAATCTTACTGAAGATATATGGACTCCTTAACATTTCCTTATGCTACTTACGGAAAAAATATGGAGTTTTATGGAAATATACGGAAGTTGTATGGCATTTACGGAAAGCTTTTTATGGAGTATAAGGAAGGATAAGGAAATTGTATGGCGTATACGGAAAGCTTTTTATGGAGTATACGGAAAGATAAGGAAAACGTATGGCATATATGGAAAGCTATTTGTGGAGTATATGGAAGGATAAGGAAAGATAAGGAAACTTATGGAGCATACGGAGAGTTCATGATGGAAGATATGGAAGGATAAGGAAAGTGTATGGAGTGTACAGAAGCTTTCATAAGGAAAATGCAGAATGTAAGGTCTTACGGAAATATACAGATTTTGTAAGGTGCTTACGAAAATGTGCAATAGTGTATGTTAGGCATGTGGATTCTTGCAGAAATGTGGAAACTCTACAGTTGTTGTCACATTTTCAGCAGGAAATAGGAGCTCTATAAAGTTATAAATGAATGCACAGTGAGATATATAGTACAAAAGAATAACGCAGGCTAGTCTGTGTTGTCAGTCACCGCTGTTCGCCCTTTTCCAGAATGAATAAAACTTCTGCTGATGACCAGGTGCTAAAGTCTGTCACACGGAAAATGTGTCATTCACAAGTAATGACAATAACTGTCATTTTACTTGCATGCTGTCACACGAAAACAAATCAAGCAAAAAAGCATAACTTGAAGGGCTCATTTTTTGGTAGAAACAATAATAATGAGAACTAAATTCAATGTGAATGAACTTGTCAATATTATTGAAATTGTTCTCATTAACATTGGCAAAGAGAAATGTCATTTTAAAATATCGACCATGAGCTTAGCTCTCCTGAGCACCAACAAAAGAAATGAAAATCTATGAAAATTAATTGCATGTAGCCTAAAAATAATTTTTTATTGATAGTATGTGCTCCTACATTATAAATACAGCTATACACAACTTGCCACAGCTTCACGACAGAAACGAGGTAGGGGCAGAGGGAGTGGTCAGAAAAATAATTAAGTATGAGAGCACAACTCATATGTACAAACACATAATGGTGCTTATCATTGATGCACGGATGGTCGTGTATAGAGCTGGGTCGTTTTGAGATTTTCAAAAGCATTGTTTCAGACCACCATGCAGATTACGCTTCAGTTGTAGTGCTACATAAGACACAACTTATGGGCCAGCTTTAGTGAATAAGAAGATTATAGGTTAAACAAATGCCTTAAAATATATCATATCATGGCTGCATGGACGCATACAAGCTATGTAAAGCGCAATAAAGTGAGGACGCATGAGCTTCTCTTGATGCTGCAGTTCTACATAGATGCTTCAACTGTGCTGCAAGAAATTTAACCAATGTCTGTGAGTGCAACATTGTCCATTTTAAACTATCTATATGTATATATAAAATTCCTACTGCGAGTTAGGCTACGTAGCACTCCATAACTCTTCCTTTTATTAACGGCATTTTTTCAAACAATCAACATTATTCATTTTCTGTCTCATGACTTCGTGCCCGCAATTCTTGGTTGGGCTCGATCACAATTGTGCAGCCCTTATTTTGGAGGAATTAAAAAACATCAACCAAAATATATTTTGGAACTGCTTCTCGGTGATATTGCCTTCCCTCAACTGCCACAGCTTGAGATGAGTAATATAGCAAGTCTCGCGCATACCTAGGGCCTACCCTTAAAGAAACTGGTCCGGCTGTGAAATGCTCAGTTTTTTCTCAAATAAATTTTTTGGTTTGAGTTTTCTCACTTCTCGAGTCCCTTCACAATCAATCAGACCCATTGTTCCCCTTAGTCCTTAATTTTGTTATATTATGAAATAAATAAAAAAATTAATAATGAAAATAAAAATCATATTAACTGTTGCACAAAAAACACAGTCCCACATACGTACTTGAACGCAATATTGCTTTTATTTTGTTTTAGAACCTAAGGCATTAGAAAAGATAGCAATACAATAAAAACGTTGAAAAAAAAACAAATAAAGAAATTTAACTTCGCGGGACTCGAACCCTCGCCACTTAGTTGTGCTCGCGTACGTGAACTGAGTGCGTTAGCTTGCTAAGCTATTCGCGCTGAAGGTAGCTTGGTGTTTAAGTTATGCATATAAATTTGCTTTTTACACGCTATGTGTTGGTATATTTATGTACGATATGCGATCGTATCTATTGTTGTGTGCATATGTTTTGGGATTGTATATACGTCACATGCTTTTCGCATGTCTTTCAACTATACATTGCTGCACCGCCGCGGATGAAAACAAGTATTTTTACACCCACACACAAGCTTGAGCAGTTGAAGGTTGTTTCCCGGGGCTCTCTTGCGATTGAGTCGGCCACCACAGGGAATTAGAGTGATACGCCATTAATCCCTGCATCTAGCTGTATTCCACTTAGTAGCTCTATCGCTTGATGACAAATCGAGCGCGGGGCGCGACGCTATTGCGCACGACCATGCCTCGCGTAGCGGCGACATCAGTTGATTGCGCCGGCCCGCTTGCTTCGATTTGCTTCAGAGCAAAGAAATGTCATACCTTGAAAGATTGCGTACTGCACTATGTCAAAATGTTACTGCTTCGTAGCCATCCTATGATTCATTGAGAATTAATAACTCTGATATCACTACTGTAGAGCTTTGCGTCGGCGACACGCACCGAACGTGAAACCGCACTACGTCTGTGATAGAAGCAGTAGGAGGCTCTCGTCTGCTAGAACAAAAACAAAACAAAGACCTGCGAAAATATTCATAAGTTGTGACTTGTTTTTTGAATAACCGTTTATCACTTTTAAAGTTATTTTGCCAGATAACATACGTTTTTTTCAGTTTATAGCAGCGAAAGATGTTTTTTATTTTCTAACACAGATATGCAAGTCAAATCCATTCACAGCTAAAGCCACACGTTGTTTGTCTTCTTTGTTTCTGTGGGCATGCCGTTTGGGTGCGTCTCTCATGTGTTCGCGCTGCTACAAACGAGAGCACGAATTGTTAAATTTACGCAAGGAAGCGCCGTTCCTCGTTCGTGTGATGTGCTAAGATTGCGCCCTATTCCCGCGGTTGTGGGAGTGCGTATCAAGTGCGAGTCGTCCAAAGAATCGGTGGGTTGGGCGGGCGCTCGAAGGACTCCGAGGTCACGGCTGACGCCTGTGGTCGCTTCCCTCAGGACAGTGTGAAAGAAACCAAAGGTAAGGGGGACACTTTTTTATGTAGACCAAGTATGCCACTCAGTGCAAGTGTGTGTTGCTGCACTCGAACGAGGCGTCGTGAAACGGCAACCTTACGCACCTTTGCGAGTGCGGTTGCCGATTCGCTTTGGCAACGCTAACGCCAGCAGAGCCATGGCGCATCGGCGCGGCCTTACTGGAGCTAATTCGAGACAACTGCGGCAACATGCATGTGTATGGTGATCGATTTTTTTATATGTGCATTGTAGTGAGGAAGATGCACACGGCGCTTGCTACGTTGTTGATTAAACGAAGCCTGCAGTGCCATTTGATGCAAAGCAGCATTTTGTTTACGTTCGCGGGCGATACAATTTGTAACTTGGCTCGATTCACCTAGCCAACCGCCTAAGTGGGTTGATTAGCATACGTTCACGGTAGAGCGTCATTATGCCCCTAAACAGTGGCGTGTGCTTGTTGAAAGATATAATGTGTGTGCCTAGTGTAGAGAGAGAGAGAGGTGTTCGTGCAATCTGCATGTGTACCTGCAAGACGCCTTTGCTTGTAACTAATAATGTACCAGCCAGCACCTACATTGTACGCCTGACTTTGAAGTAAACTTGCATGCACAATGGGAGATTTTGTAATCTGCCAGATTTGCTTTTTATAAAATAATACACTGCCAGCATGTTCAAAATATATTTCGCTGCTGTGTGGCAGGGGTGCGGTTATCACGCTGTTGTGTAGTTGCTGATGCAAGCACTTATAGTTTTGATGCGTTAATATTTCTCATCTAACTCATCAGGTGTTTGGCTGCTTCAGCACAAACAAGGCAAAGAGAGAAGGAAGACGGGTAATGACAGGACCAGTGCCGACTCTTGTTTGCAGGAGAATACCCATGTTGGTGTATTTATTGTGACAGCCTTTCTGTGTTGCTTTTTTGCCCAATTTATGCAACAACACAGTTGTCAGCAATATGAGAGAGAACACTGAAATTAGCTTTTAAAGATCATGGTGACTAAATGCCTAGTAACTCACATCACAAAGTAACAACAAAAGACATCAGTATGATCAATGTGGATGATTACAGTCTTGCATCTAAAAAATATATTGTGCCAAACGTTGCCTTAGTAAGAAACCTCTCTATGTTTGCAAATAGTGTGACGTCACTTCGAGCACCGTGCCAGCCATTCCCTCTCTCTGTGCAAGGGCTGGCTGGCAAGGAAGTTGTTTGTGACGTTCCTGATAGACCACTGAGATGTATGCGATTCTAAACCTGTAGCCTAATATATACGCAATCTTTTGTGCAGTTACATCGCTGCATCTGACACCTACAACTTATTTGCATATTTACATTGCTCCCTTAGGACCTAACACACAAACTTGTTGTTTGCATTGTCACTTCATGAATATCGAGCGGTAAAGGTACTGAGTATATGTGAAACAAGAATCTCTGCTTATTACACGAAGAAATATGAGGCCTTCGATAAAACAAGTTATACCTTTATTGAGCTTGCGTACTCGTCGGGGCGATTCATACATGCAGCTTCAGCAAATGGTATCTTCCAGCCCGGTGACCTAGCAATTTTTTTCTGCACACAGCGCAAACACCGAGATGTACCCACTCGCAGATGGTCGCGTCAAGTGCATATTTACCTTGACTAAAATGTCGAATCAAGTTTTTTCATCGTCCGGTCCCTGCCATGAGTGCTAACGTCTTCGCAAACGAGACACATTGTTATTGACAATGCACACACCACACACAGTATTCTCAGTTGAACCGATATTCTCAATACCTTTCAATGCACACTACATGCCGCAATCAACAGTGTACATTTTTGAAGACTATGCCGCTGTTGCTCGCACAGGCCACCACGTGTGTTCACTTCTTCAAGATAAACAGACAGCGTGGCAAATATTTTACCACACAGTTTACCACACAGCTGGATGTTTGCTGACACATACTACAGCTAATGTCGACATTGTAACGTGAAGTGTAAGCTTTGAAAAATTAAAACTTGCCCCAAACACCGCACGACTGTACCGGGCTGAGCCACCAGCGGGAGTGTTTTTCCAGCCACACCTTTTACATGTACCAGTGACATCATGCTGTGACGTACCTCGGTAGGGGCCTATAGCTGCATTCTTTATGTGAATGAGGGTCCTGTTAGTGAAAACAGGCATTGTTGATTTCGTAACTTGCTCATGCCCAACTGGAGCTTCATTTGCACAAGTTGTCTGACTGATATTCAGGCGAACTTTTGTGTAATAAATTATACAGTTGGCAGTCTGTGCTTGCCCCATACTATTGTTACTGGTGTTTCTTGTTGTTACTTTGCACTGCTGATTACTACTCACCTACATAAACTAGCCTATCTTGCCGCTGTTTTAGACAAGATGCAGCTGGCAAGTGCGATAGTGTTCATAGCTCTAAATTCTCGAGCAAAAATTATCGTTTCATATTCAGTTAGTTGCATTCATATCAGTACATTATAAAAAATCATTGATTCAACATGAATCCGTGTTCCTTTACATAATGCTCACAACTTTTATATCAAATTGAATGGTGTTTATAAAAAACATGGGTTTTAGCTAAACTTCATGCTCTTTTCTCGAAGAGCTGACAAAACGCTATTGCATGCTTACTTGCCATGAATCGGACTGTGTTCGAAATACATTGCAATTCTTCACCGGACTGCCAGTACACTTCACATTGGGGGAACATTTATTAACCATGAATTGATTAATTAGGAACGGAAAGAAAGAAGCGGCAGGCCGGGATACTTGATATTGGCATCCGTTTTGCTACCCAGCGCATTATCATGCAAACTTCCTATAGAGTGGTTATGCGTCTTGCATGTGTGTCTGTAAACCAAGAACTTTGGGTAGAACTATATTTATCTTACAAATGGTTGCAGGACTGTGGAGGCTGTAGGGCTGTTTAGGAATGGTGGAATCCCTGGACATGTGTTCAACCTTGCTGCATCAGCTCCTTGGTGTTTTCACGGCATCTTTACAGATGTGTTGGGTCAGTAAAGCAAGCAGGTTTCAACACAAGGAAAAGTATAATATGGCAGCACCTCTTGTGCGTGCCTTACATCCCAAGTATATCAAATATTTATCTTGCCTTGTGGCCTGTAATTTTTAAAGAGACACTTCTTCTTGCTTTATATTTGAGTCTTGATGCTTCGACAGCAATGTAATTGTGTTTGACAGCAAGTGTTCTTGAACAAATAACTGATCTCAATAATGACAAAACAACCTTCATACTTGGTCCTTATCATAAGCTAGCACTTATCTGTAGCAGATTCAATTATTCATTTTTAGCTGGGATAATAATGGACAAGTAGCAAAGGCAAGTTCAGATTGGAGTGGTCGGTGACATCTGTTTAGGCTCTGCCATATTGCTTTTCAACCAGAGTTACTTGTGGCCACATATACAATGAAGCCACATGACGTGCATTCTAAATGAGATTACCATATCACATTTCACTGCATCTTAGTATGTGCCAAACAAATGCAGATATCATTAGCTTGCCACTATAAAGGTATCCTAAACCAACACAAGGTTGAAATTTAGTCGTGGTGTTGCAGCTATGTATGACTCTACAATGGATACATAGCCGTGATAATTTGTCTATATGTTGTCGCAATAGTAATGTTACACACATTGTACGATACAAAAGAGGTCCTCGCTTATTTCGCTTTTTTTCGCTATGCTTCTTTCTTGTCTCTTCTTGCCATGTGCTCCTCCTCACTGTACAAGGAGCAAGAGCAGTGGGCACACAAACACGTATTTAAAAAAAAATGTTGTAATGTGAGCACTGAGAAGCTTAACACTTCCAAGAGGCTCAAAGAGGTGAAGGTATTGTTTCTAGCTACTTTTTGGGCACCCATAGGTAGTTGTGCTGCTGCAGTTAAAAAATAAGTTAAATGTTAAAAGTTAATTGGAGATGGTTTGGCACCCATAATTGCAGTTACATACAGAACAAGGCTTCAATGCGTAAGCAAATTCTGTTCACTCTAAATCAATCCTAATGATATCTGAAATTCAGGAAATTTTCACAGAAAAGCTCAGGAAAAGGCTAAGTGGTTGCCCCTTGAATGTGAAGGAGATACCCTTCTTCTAAAAGGTCAATAGACAGTCTAGTACTCTCGATTTTAAATGCACTATAAAATATTCTGGTGTGGTGCTTTTCATGCATGTTATAATGAGAGGGGTTTTTAATAGAACTGTGGTCACTTTGCCCTGCATTGCTGAAATTGTTCACATAGCTATAATACATGAATCACTTTATGCCTTTTGATTTTATGCAAATGGTTTGTTTACCCAGTCGGTTTAACTTGATTTGGATAAAATCATAAATGCTGTAAAATTTTTTAACTATACAGCAGGTTTATTTTTAAAATACGTGACCATTGATGTGAACGCAGTTGGTGGCGTGCTTGATTAATCCTTCACTAACACCACTCTAACTACACCTGCTACAGTGCATAGTGTGACAAAAGTAATGGTACTTAACATTACTGGCAGCATACACTTTTATGCCTCAAAATAGGTTAAAAAGCGTGGTAAAAATGTGTGTACGTTTTTTTTTCGCTCCAACTGAATATTCTGGTCTACTCAAAGTAGCTTCCGCTCTCTTAAGTTCCTCAAACTTTTAGGTGTTCAAAAGAAGTATAATGCCATATACTTTCTTTGTCAGCCTACTCACCACTCTAATAATGAGAATTACCCGACAACATTACCCAGTAAAATAAAGGGATGTTATAAAAAGTAATGTCAGTTCAATTGTCAAAAAACGTTGCCAAGTTACGTTTTTGTCCACTTTTCTTTTCACAATTTTGTTAAAGTTACTTTTGATAACATCCCCTATAGTTTGTTTGGCATCATTTTCTGCTAGTTTTCATTATAATGTGTTCAACAACGACTACAAACCCTTAAATTTATAGTTCTTTCCTTTACTCATGAATCTGAAACAGTGAATCTCAGTAATCTTAGCGGTGTGTGACTTGTTTTTTTTTTGATCAGTTGTGCATGTGTTCAAGTACATGCATTTAAATGGGAGGGCGAACTATTGCCTCCTCCTGTGACTAGCAGATTTTCTGAGAACTGACATATGCATAATGCTGCCAAAGAAGTATAGGAATATTGGAAGTAATCGTAACGTAATTGCAATCGTAAAGTAATTGCCAGTAGGCAAAAAAAGGTGTCCCACACTCGCCATAATGGTAACAGGCAGCGCTGACTGACTCTTCCATGTATAAATGCACATATATACCGTACAAAATGGAAGAGGGATAGCCGCCATGGTAGCTCAGTTGATAGAGCATCGGACGTGTTATTCGAAGCTCGCAGGCTCGGTCCCTGTACAGGGCAGGTTATCTTTTTTTCCTTCTACTTTTCTTTCTTCACAATTACAACACTTCTATTCTTCTTGAAGATTTTCTGGTGTGAAAAAGGTACCTTATAATCTGAAGAGGCAAACAGAATGTGCTAGTGTACGAGTTAGCTCTTGTAGTGGTTACAAGTAAGATATGTTTTGAAGAATAAATCATTCTGCCACTTGCCTAAAGAATGGCTACAGGACATGGCGCTGGATGCACTTTGTTATTTTTGAATCAAGCTATCTTGTATTTTATTTTATGAATTACATGGGATACACATGACGGTATCACACACTTTAGCGCCACAAAGATTATGCAGCGAACAATGTTATAAATGCGAAATTGCATAAGGATCAGGTGAAAACTGCACCCTCAACGAGAATGTGCAGAAAGCACAGGGTGCAGGCGTCATTCCTTCTGCCCGTGCTTTTCAAGTGCGAGCTGTTTTCACCTCGTTCTGACCAACTAACTGAATTGAGATGTGTTGTTATAGTGCAAGAGGATGCTCCACGGGAAACTAGGTTTGTCTCAAACTCTGTGTGTGTCTTTCAACCTATATGGTGCCCGGTCCAAGAGTTCATGCAGACCAGATCGTGTAAAACAGGACCGTGTAAAATGGACCGTGTAAATAAAATAAAATGGACCATGTAAATAAACAGGATCGTGTAAAATGTCGTTTTCGTGTGCAACTGTAGTTATGGTTGTGCTGAATGACCTTTCTTTATATATACTACATAACAAACTTGCTCCTCTAGAGTCGAGTGCATATTCGGATTGACTGTAAACGTTTGCATATGCGAGGCCTTAAGTTTTATAAGAAATTCCTCAGTGTGCCACGAGGAAATGTGTGTTCAGCGAAAATTTGTATATCATTATATACAACTCTTAAAGCCTCGTCTACAACTTTATGCAGGTTGACCTTGAGCAGAAAACGAGGAGCGGCAGCAGCCCCCAGAAAAGAGCAAGCACCCTCCAAGCTCCCGAAGCTCTCTTCGACAGGAACAGCAAGGTCACTGTGTGGCATTGAAAACCATTGCAAGGAGTGCCTTATCAGTACACTGTGCTGCTCTTTCATCGCAGAAGACGAAGTTGACCACTCCAGAGGAACTTCACGCTGTGTATTGTGAGTGCTTCAGTGGTTTTGTTTTTTGTCCAGCCAGCAGTTAAGAAATCATGTGTCAGATTCAGCCAGGATGGCTAGAGGGATGCGGGCAGGCATGTTTGGACATTTGTCTAGCCAAGTAGTGCCAATTTTCGCACTGGTCCTGTTGGAGTTAATGCCAGAATCACAGAAGCTACGTCACCTCTCTAAATGTACAGATGTGTCGGGGAAGATTAGCTGCATTAGGTTTTCCTATAACTGATAGCTGCCAACATTCTTCATTATACAGGAGTTTTGTTCCTCACTTATGGGTGTAAAGCCCTCTACAGAAAAAATGCAACACGTCTACTTCCAGAAGACTCCAAGGCCCTACTTGTAGGTTTTTTCGGCTTGTATCATAAGCACCTCATTTGGGTGTACATGAACATTTTATAAACATGTACAGCGAAAAATTTGGGTGGCCGGTGGTTTCGTCGTTATCATGTTCCTCGCAGTATTCTTAAGCATGTTGTGCATTACGTTGTCAATCTGGTTCATGTCCATAGAAGACATTACGAAGGCTACAGTATAAAAAGCCTGGAAGCAAGCTATCAATAATTTTTTAACAGAGTTGCTTAATCTGATACATGATACATCACTAAACTTTCGTGCGTATTCATCAATGTAAGCTCCTCTTAGTGTTATCCAAAATGAAGATGTGAGTCGACAGATGGAAACATCTAGTGGGGTAATCAGGGTGAACAGTGGAAGTGCCTCAGAGAGGCTGGCCGATGTTGTGATAGGAGGACCTATTTTTAAAAGTCACCTTGTCAATCTTGGCGTGTTAGTTTAAATGGGGTCAGTAATGACATTATCTTTTGGTGTAGGCGTGTGTGCCTGTTGGAAATGTTTGTCTGAAAAAAAAAACCTATAACGCAGAAGAGTGAAGCCCTTGCTTCTTTTCAAGTTAGGTTGCGCTGATACAAAGTGTTCTCCTGTCGGAAGTTGGGGGTAAGGGAAACAAAAAAAGATAAATGATAGAAAAGAAGGAAAAAAAAGAAAAGAGGGATGCAAATTAAAAGTAGTGCTACACAGCTCCAACCTGAATCCCCCCTTTTCTTATTTTTTTCCCTTGTTTTCTTTTTCACCTTTTTTGTTACATTTGCGTTGTCCCATCTAGTGCATGAATCAATGACACATGGCTTTTCTATAGCAAAGATGCCTATGTGGTGTTGGATTGAACAGTGCATTGTACTTCATTCAGTTAACTACAGACTGATCAGTCTTGCAATAAGAGCTTCCTGTCTACCACCACACATGTTCAAATGAAAAGTTTGTGCTTGGCTCTTAGTATGCTGGTATATAGCTTGTGTCTTGGACTACTCAAAATGAATGCTATTTTGCTGCTGTTTATCGTAATGAATTTATCCAACATGCAAATATCTTGCCTTGCGAACTCTGTCAAACCTGCCTTTCTTTTTCTTTCCTATGCAGGCATTGTATGTGAGGGAGGCAGTAACAGAGAGGTGATAGCTTGAGCTTCGGAAGAGTAAATGCTGGCAGTGAGGCAATTACGCATCAAACATCCCAGTCATTTTGCCAACCGTCCTAAATGTGTTTTGAAAAAAAAATTTTGTGCTCGTTTACTGTATTTTTCTGAAAACAGCAAAATGCTAAAGTATATAGCAGAGAACAAAATATTAGGCCACGTTGGTGCCTTCTGGACTTCCCAGGATGTCGTCTGGGTGTTTTTTGTAAAAAGTAAAGTGTTTCAAAAATACTGCCTCTTCTACACCAAATTCGGTCTTGGTATTAAGTAAAAGTGATTGTGTGTAGTGCATGAAGCTCAGTAATATTAGTGCAATTTTTTCGCCACATCAAAAGCAAGGAAGCAGTTCTCTTTATATGGCAAGTTATATGATTACACTTTGTCTTAAAGTAGAAATGAATTTTTGAAGTTTTCTTATGATGGCTGTTTTCTGCATTTGATATACGACAGCTTCCGTTCCGAAGTTCCCCATGGCCCTCATTAGGAGACTTCAAAAATCATTTTCCTCATTTAAACGAAAATTGTAATGATAACACTTGCCATATAACAAGAATAGTTTATTTGCTTTCAACTTACACATAAAAGTAATTTTCAATTAGACAAACACACAGCTCAAGTTGCATCTCAATGTAGACAAAAACAATTATATAGTGATATTTGTAATCTGGACCTAACATTATTTTTTTGTGAAATATAACTTCTGTGCAGTGAGTATTTGTGACTCAAATATTCATACAAAGTGCAGTATTGCCATACAAGAAATGCAAACGATAAACAGTTTGGCTGAATTCTTCAAAGCCTATGTGGTGGAAAAATTGCACTAATGTTACTCGGCTTCAAATACTTTAAAAAGCACCTTTACTTAATATATAAATCAAATTTGATATGGCAAGAAAAAGCGGTACTTTGAAATTTTTCTCACAAATAACACCCGCACGAGATTCTGCGAAATTCTGAAGGTACCCACGTGACCACTACTTTTTTTTCTTCAAAAAATTTCTGCAAATAACTATTTTCAGAAGAGTAAATTACCATCATTTTTTGAACTATACATCTGTGATGGTCGCCAGGCTGTATGGTTTGTATGTTTGGTGTAGAATAGCCCAGTGTGAAAAACAACAAATGTCTGAGCATCCTTTGACGCTCGGGCAATTTCGAAAGCATTTGTTTGTTAGCAGCAATTCAGTTAAGCCCTTGTCTTTATGCTTAGGCCCAGAAACAAAACACAAGCAACCAAAGTAGTCCTAAGAGTCATGCAGTCTCGCTGTTCCAAGGCTTGTGGAGTCTAATTTAGTGCAAGCTTCACCATTTTTTAAAATTTCAGATTCAACCAACAGGTTTTGGAGGCACAGTGCATTTTCAGCTAACTTGTTTCACACCAGTTACTTAGATAGAAAGCGGAAAGTAGAGGTAAAAATACCATTTTAAAGGCATTGTGGGTAATAAGAAAAAGGACTGCTTTCTTTTTTGTGTGGTGCTTTGCCTGAACGCTGTGCTTTTTGTGGTATAGTTCATTGTCTAATGAACATAGGCCTTAAAAACTAACATTAGCCATGTTGAGGTCAATTTCTTGATTACAGTCATAGTAGCCATATTAAAAATATATGACTTCAAATTTGATTGTTCTTTTGAAGATTTTTTCTTGCATAATGATATTTCAGAGTCTTAGACAATTTTGTTATAAGAAAACGTTATGTCATAACAGGGTCACTTTTTGTAGAGTCGTTCACTTCTACCTTACCTTTTACATTCCTAATAGAGCAGTTATTTTCAATATCGGTATTTAAAATGGAATGAGCATGCTGTATGTAGCAAGGTGTAAGCACTTACAGATAGCACATGCACCCCAACTTTTCTGTTGGCAGTTTATTTCTGTTATTCTTGATTTATATTTGGGGTTTCACGTCCGAAAACCACGATATGATTATGAGAGACGCCGTAGTGGAGGGCACTGGAAACTTCGACCACTTGGGGTTCTTTAACGTACACCCAAATCTGAGCACACGTGCCTACAGCATTTCTGCCTCCATCGAAAATGGAGCCGGGATTTGATACTGCGACCTGCGGGTTAGCAGCCGAATTTCTGTTACTCTTGCTCCCCTATATGTGTGCAGTTCGGTTATAGTTATCTGGCTTGCACAGATTTTTAATGGCACCTGCCTGGTCCTGCTTGCTTTTATGGTGATTTTAACCTTCATAAGTTGCATATGTTTAACTCTCAAAATTGCTCAAGATGCCAATTTTGTGCACAAACTGTATAGTATAAAGGCAGCAGATGTACATGCAAACACTATTAAATGTACAATGAGAGCTTTCACTTGCAGTTTCTGAAGTTTTACTGTGCAGGAAGCATTTAAATCTTAATTTCATAAGGACATATTAATCGATTATCTCTACCATTGAAAATCGTGACAACCTAGTTATTTTCACTGTGATAAGCATGCTGTTTTCTTTGATGTGGCAGAACTAATTTATACACTCATTCCTTCTATTATTCACATATGCATAACATGAAGGATTGTGTGCCTTACATTTCTAGTTTTATTCTGTGTGTTATATTTCTTGTGCATTTGAACTAATGTGCTAACATGTGTCTCTGACATTATTTGTGTCAATTATTTTCATTTACAGGTGCCTATGAAGGACACATAAGTTCTATGGCAGTGACCTTCCAAATTTACAGTGGTGCCGGAGCCTCAAGCAGCATTTCGCCGATCTCCACAAGGCGTTCATGAGACAAACACAGCGCCACACTTTCACAGTGCTATGATTATTATTTATGTTTAAACATTTCGTTCTAAAATTGCTGTTACATTGTGTTTTGTGCCACCATCCTGTGGTTTAGGTGGAGCTCGTGAAATTACGGTGTAGTCACCTCATTTGTGTACTATCAACACTGCAATGTCACTATTCACAGCTGGAGCATACAGACAAATAAAAAAAATATATTGATTGTAGTAGGGCTCGTGTGTATAATAATGCTTCTCTATTGATAATAACTTTATAAGTTCTTTAGGTTTTGCATAGAACACTGCACTAATGCGTTGCAATGTAACCACCATTTATGATCGCTAGCAGGTTAATTTAGTAGTTTTGTAATGTATTTTATTTGAAAGGTAATTTTGCTTCCGCATCACGAAAATTAGAAAGATGCCGATGATTGAATTCCTTATTAAGTAGCTTCTTAACACATTTGTTTCTTTCAAGCCTTTGTTTACTCATCAAGGCTGTTTCAGATAGCAAACATATTTCACCTTCATGCAACATATTAAGAATGAAATATTCATATATATTTCTACACAGTACTTGCTTTTGCAAACAGCGTGAATGGCCAATTGCTTTTACTCGAGATCTAGGATGTCCATTTGATCTTTGCAAGATGCAGCAGATAGCTGCATGGTTTCTGCATTATGCTGATTTCCGTAAGCTGCTTATCGGGTAATTTAGCATGATATGGCACTTTCTGTAAGCTGCGGATGTCCGCATCTTTCTGCACGATATGGCGCTTTCCGTAAGCTGCGGATGTCCGCATCTTTTCGCATGATATGGCGCTTTCCATAAGCTGCGGATGTTCGCATCTTTCCGCATGATGCGGCTTTCCGTAGTCCAATAATTGCGTATGTACGGATCCGTATATGCAGAACGTTTCAGTAGGGTGCGTGCTGGTTCATGTGAGAATACAGTTTTCTAAATCTAACTAGAGGGCACTTTGATGCTGCGATTGTTCTGCGAGCATGGCAATGATGGGTATCACACAGATTTGCCCAGTCTTCGTGCTTGCGGGTCTCGCTCACACTTGTAGCTTTCTTGATTGCTGTGTTTTTGTGATGTTTCGAATGGAAGCGCGCATGGTTCTGAACTTTGTGAGCCGATTTGAATCGGTGAGCCTAAAAGGTTAAGGTAGTGAGGTGTAACTGCTTAACATTGTCCAATTTTCGTTTCGTGACAAAGAAGTTCCAAACCACGCGAAGCCAAGTGAAGCCAAAATTACAATTATTGGACAAATCTGTGTACTACCAGTCATTCCCATCTTCACTGTAGTGCCGTGCATTGAAGCTACCGTTGACGCTAGCGAAAGAGTTCTCTTTATTATGATTATACAAAACTATAAGCATATCTAAGATAACTGTATAGGCACTCGACTACTTCCTGAAAGTTAACCGACGTTTGGCTCACGCCTGCAGTGGTCTATCTACATGTCGAGCCTCACCTTTATAGCTGTTTCTTTATTCATTCACCTGTGTTGTCTTGGCTTGTTTGTTGTGTCCGTATCAGGACTTAACCACCAACAATACTCAAGTAAAAGTGAATAATAATCGTAATCTCCACTCGAAGCAGTCATTTGTTCCTTTCCGTGAGACCATGCACAATCTATCGATTCAATCGCACTTGCTCGCTAGCATAACGTCAATATTATTTGGCGTATTTCACATAGGTGAATGTTCTATGCAGACACAGGTACGCGTCTGTGGCTTTCCGACGATAATTTTAACTTCCTGGCAAAATTCTGCGGAGTTCAACATCATTCCCAATGTAAGTGTCATACCCTAAATAGGAAAGAAAAACTTTTCAGTATTGATATGTGTAGTGTTCATATTAGCAGCAAAGAAAAAATCGCAGCATATCCACAGAGTGACCGATAATGAGTGGGGCTAAGCGTCTGTCTGTCTATTTCTCCATGTGATTATCCGTCCATGCATGCCTCCATGCGTCGAATCGCTTTCGAGAATGCAGACGTCGTGCGGGTAACACCGACGAGACGGGAGCCAAGAAAGCTGAGCGCAAGCGTATTCAACGCACCCACCGCTCTGCTTCATCCATGCCCCACCAACGATCTGCCACGTATCGTGACCATCCAGGAGACTGAGAGAGGCACTCCTTCTCCGTGTTTCCAGGCACAGCAGCTAATCGAAGAGCAGCGGTACAGAGCATATAGAATATCCTCACTCAACTCAAGTTTGTATGTACCTACGAGACAGCACCGTATATTATACTCTTCGGATGACACTGCCTTCTTTACTTTCTCGCTTTCTATTCTCTAGGTTACACGCGACTCATGACATGGTTAGACGAAGAGGAGCTTTGCCCCTAGAACAACCCCCCCCCACCCCGAAAAAAAACATGGTTAGAACGTAAACAATCTAGGACGACTCCCAAACAGATATGATTGGCACAGATGGCCTGCAGTTTGCAAGTCGCAGCTCGTTTTTGTTCCCCGACTACGGTTATGCCTTCTGTCATACTAAGAGACTGAAACTCACCTGGACGTCTACTGTCGATGCTGTTGAGAGGAGCATCGGCGGGAAAGGCCTCGAGTTCTTCGGGAGAAGCAGGTGCATAAATAGCGGCAGGTGGAAGAGGAGGAAGGGTGTAAACAGGAGGTGGTTGAGGGTATGCTTGAGGGTAGAAGTAGTAGTTGGGCATGTAGTAGTTTTGGCCCACCGGGGAAAGCGAGAAGTAGTTCTGGAAGCTGGTCTCATCTGCGAGAGGATGCAATCAAAAAGTGCCTACGCAGCAGGACCCCCTCCAACATGCGCCTCCCTCAGGACTCTCCTCGTCCATTATTTTATTTAAGTACGTACATGCATGACAGTAGTAATTATTTTTTTTTTAATTTCAGGCTGATCTTCCTTTATGGGTGGCGCCACGATGGAAGGGACAATCAATCAATCAATTAGGAACCTGAGTTCCAAAAATATATGGTTTGAATTCTTATTCACCCACAAACATCCTCTCTCTCATCATTTTCTTTTCCATGAAGTTTACCAAAACAAATAACTGAACAATATTGGCAGATTCCACGTGCAGTGCAAATCGATGAAATTCGAAGCACGAATAAGAAATGTTGATACGTCACTTTGAAATTAGCACAACGTTACGAGCTGTAGGTAAATGATACCGTAGAGGACGTCCGTGTCATGATTATCATGTTTGAATGTGTTGTTTACCTTCGTCATCTATTCAACTGACGTGATACCAAGTTTAGTATATGTGGAGGTAGTGCAACTGTCACGAGCATGCTATAAGCGTAATAGGTTGTCGTGTTCGTAAATGACACGCGTATCAGGATTATCATGTTTGCACCAGTTATGTATTTCCTCATCCGTTAACGTCATGTAACATTAAATTTGGTATATGTGGAGCTGGCAAAACTGTCGCGAGTGCGTCATGAGGGCCCATTTCACTCCAGTGTAGCGTTGACGCGCGCACGCTGGGCGCTGCGACGCTACGCTTGAAGAACGCGAACATTCTGAGTCAGACGCCAGGCGCGACAAGCATCTGTCGGCGCAGCCCGACGGCAACAGAGTGAAACGCAACATGCTGTATTTTCCGCCGATGCGTTACAAAGACAACACTGCGTCTCCCTCATTCCGTGACGGAGGGATGCAGGACGTAGTGAAACGTGCCTGCGCCAATGCAACGCAGTGCGGCGCGTGACTGTGAGTATATGGCAGGACCAGTGGGACGCAACGAAATGAACGCTGGCGAGCACGCGCACCACATCACGTCGAAATGTATGGCGGCTTCAGTGTGGCATGTAGTCATGTTCTCACATGACATGCATCTCGTGATTATCATGTTTGCACCAGACACATACCTTCGTCATCCATTGGCGTCACGTAATACCAAATTAGCTATATGTGAAGCTAGCAAAACGGTCGCGAGCACATCATCAGTGTGACATGTAGTGATGTTGTTACATGACACGCACCTTATGCTTATCTTGTTTGCACCAGTATCATACCTTCGTCATCCTTTCACGCCCCGTAATACCGAATTTGGTATAAGTGAAGCTAGCGAAACGGCCGCTAGTGCATCATGAGCGTGGCATGTATTCATTTTGTTACATGACGCGCATGTCATGATTTTCATGTTAGGGTATGTCGCTTGTGTTCGCCATGCACTCATGCCATTCCATACCAGTTTCGCATCATGCCATGTGATCGGAACTCCCGCAAAATCTTTATGATCATGAAATGTAAATCATTATATTCATGACAAGCCTCATGATTTTCATGTTATTACTAGTCATGTATGTTCTTCATACAGTCATGCTATGTCACACCAAGTTTTGTATTGATACCATTATCGAAAGTGCCAGGAGAGCTAAAAGTCGTAGGCGGCTAGATAGGTTGATATATACGTTCAAAGTCACCCAACTTCGCTAAGAAATTGTTGAGGGTACGGCTTGCGTATGCGACTACGCATTCCTTGAATCCCTATTGGCGCTGTGCGAGCACGGCGCCAAGTCTAACACCACTGGCATCAGTGTGTACCTCAGTCGGAGCAGTCGGGTCAAAGTGACACAAGATTAGCGGCGAGGTTAACATGCGGCGCAACTTTTCGAAAGCATCGTCACAGGCGGGTGACCAAGCGTAACTTTCCAGGTCACTGCGCAGAAGATCACTCAAGAGGGCGGTGATCATCGGAAAATTCCAAATAAAGCGGCGGCAATAAAAGCAGAGGCCAATAAAGTTTCGCAGATTCATCAGAGACGCTGGTTTAGGGAACTCTGCTAGTGCCCGAAGCTTGGTGGTGTCAGGAAGAATACCGTCTTTAGAGACAACATGATCGAGGATAGTGAGCTGACATGCGCCGAAGCGGCATTTCTTCAGGTTGAGCTGAAGGCCGGCGTCAGTTAGGCACTGCAGTACTTCATCGAGCCTGCGGAGATGCGTTGGAAAATCTGGTGCAGTTATAACAACATCATCTAAGTAGCACAGGCATGCTTTCCACTTCCGGCCACGCGAAAGATTATCCATAATCGGCTCGAATGTTGCAAGCGCGTTGCAAAGACCAAAAAGCATGACACGGAATTCGTAAAGGCCATCATGTGTGACGAAGGCCATCTTAGGCTGATCTTTAGGTGCCAGAGGGACTTGCCAGTAGCCACTCCGTAGGACAATAGAAAAGAAGTACTCCGCACCTTGAAGACAGTCAAGGGCGTCGTCGATTCTCGGTAAGGGGTAAACGTCCTTTCGAGTTATTTTGTTAAGACGACGGTAGTCAATCCAGAAAAGAATTGACCCGTCCTTCATCTTAACGAGAACGACTGGAGATGCCCAGGGGCTATACGAAGGCTGGATGACGCCAGCTTGAGCATGTCAGCTACTTGGTCATCGATAATCTGGTGCTCGGCTGCAGACACACGATATGGTCTTTGACGCAATGGCGCATTGCTACCCGTATTGATGCGGTGAGACACAGCGGACCTGCAGCCGAGGGGTGTATGCTGACAGTCAAAGGAAGAACAGAACATCTACAGCACTGGTAGAAGCTGAGCACGTTGCGGAATTGTTAACGTGTTGGCAATGGAGCTGTTCAGCTAGTAGTCTGCAGTGAAGAGGCACAGGTAACTCGGGCGACTTCGTGTTTGGCGGAAGGACCAGTCGGCATATCGATAATTGCAGAAGGGTCGAGACTGTAAATCCACCCGACGCACTCACCACGAAGTAGTATTACTGGAGATGACAAGAGTTTCGAGATGAGCAGTCTGCTGACGCCGTCAAGAAGTTCTAGAAGGGCATAAGGTAGCGCGAACACTTGCGGCGAACTAAAAGGGCAGATGGCGTGAAAAGGGCACTCGACTCGGCGAGCAATTTGCGAGACACCATGGTAAGGTCAAAAAAGTGTGGCTGTATAATGACGTCTTCAGCAACAAATAATTTGTCCTCTGTTTCAAGAGCATCATTTAATGGAGCATTCCCAAACACTTCAAGTTCCACCTCAGCGCGAGAGCAGTCAATGACGGCCTTATTAGCGGAGAGAAAGTCCCAGTCCAAAATGAGGTCATGGGAGCTGGAATCGAACACTAGTAATTTGACGACATAGATGAGGCCATCAATCGCAGTGCGAGCAGTACAGGTGGTGGCCGGCCTGACGTGCTTGGCGCTGGCTGTACGAAGTGATATACTTGCTATTGGCGTCATAACTTTTTTGAGAAAGTGGCAGAGTCTGGCACTATTCACTGAATCTGCGGCACCAGTGTCGACAAAAGCGAGTGCAGCGACGCCTTCCACATATACGTCGAGAAAATTTGTTGGAGAAGAGAGAGGCCTTAGTCTTTTCGCAGGCGACGCAGTTCCTGCCTCTGGAACTGCGGCAATCAGTTTTCCAGCTCCGGCGATGTAGGACAACGACGCATCGCTGATGGCGAGCGGCATCGAGGCGATGGTGAGCGGCGGTTAACAGGAGGGTGGTAGTTGGCGTACGATGACATCTGGTCAGGGGGTTGAGAGCCTGTGAACGAAGGGCGCGGTGGCACATAAGGGGCAGGTTCGAAGTTCTAGTGGTAGACAGGAATGCGTCGACGGCAGTATCGCGCTATGTGGCAAGGTAGGCCACAGGCAAAGCATATTGGCCGATTGTCGAGTGTACGCCATTGTCCTTTACTCTGGAGGGACCTTGGCTGAGCGAACCGAGGAGTAGGTCGCGGTGCCACCGCTGATGGCAGTAACGTAAAAGTTTGAAGAGGGGGTGTAGTGGCCACTTAAGCATAGCTTAGAGGTGCATTTAACTCGGCAAAGGCAACAGGGGTGCGCAACGGTGAAGTGTCATGGGCAGATGGCAGAGCCGCGGAATCTTGCTCCTGGATGGCCTGGCGAATGTTTGCTGGCAGAGGTGACGGCAGTGGCCGACTGTTGATAGCAGCGATAGCTGACGAGCGACTTCATAACGATAAACTACTTGATCAGCGATAGCAGGGTATCACGGCCAGAGGTGTTGTTTAGGCTTGAGAGTGTGTCATCCGCGACATTAGGGCGTCGCGTGAGAACCCGCTGCCGTCGAAGCTCGTCGAAACTCTGACAAAGCTCGATGAGCAGCATTTGAAAGGCATCGTCGGAAATGCCTTTGATGATATGTCGTACCTTGTCAGTTTCCGCCATGGTAGGGTCGACAAGCCGGCAGAGATCGAGGATGTCCTCGATGTAGCTAGTTAATGTCTCCCCAGTTTATTGGGACCGGCTTCGTAGACGTTGTTCTGCGCGAAATTTGTGAACACCAGGGCGTCCAAAAACATATGCGATGCAGGCTTTGAAGGTCGTCCAAATGGAGATATCCGCCTCAGGGTTTCTGTACCATAGCTTGGCAACATCCGTTAAATAAAACATCATGGTACCAAACTTCGCGGAATCGTCCCAATTGCTAGTAGCATTGGCTCGTTCTTAAGATTCCAGCCAATCCTCAACGTCTTTCTCGTCGGTGCTACTGAAGATGTCTGGTTGGTGCCGCGGGAAGATGTCTGCAAGAGCTGGGCACCGGGACAGCCCTTGCGTGGCAAAGCCGGTGGGGTTGTGAAGACACCGTCGTCAGGCATGGCGGACAGCAGCTTTTGGCTACGCAGTTCTAGGACTGGGGAAGACGACAGCACTTTCAACCAAAATATGATGTAAACGCAAGGTCGAAAGTGGTAGCACCGTCAGTACAGAAGCAGTAAGAGCAGGCCCAGTATACGGGCAGCATCGCAGCAGCAACCAGACAGCCGTAGCTCACGCCTCGCGCCAACGTGTCGATGTCACTGCAGTAGTGTGCATTCTTCTTCACTAATATATATTGTTACACGCAAGAAGTACACGAAAAGGTTGAAAAACAGGCGAGCCTGGATGGTTCGCGTTTACTTCCACAAGGGGTCTCGAGACAGCACACCCAACGTCGTCTTCCTTCTTCACCTTTTGTCTGAATGTTCATTCGCGCTGTATGCGCCGTGCATTGCAACCGCTCGTGACATTTCCCCGTTGGCAGACGAAGCCCGCCGGGCGAGTCACTCAGTGGTTCGTGCATTGCATAGCTTCATGCGAGCGACGTGCGCCACTTCTGTTTTAGCCGAGCGCCGTCCAGTGCTTGTGAGCCGTGCTATGCGGTAGTTGACCTCACTGAGGCGTTCGAGGATAACGTAGGGCCCGACATAGTGAGCGAGAAATTTCTGGTACAGGCCACGTTTCCGTAAAGGCGTCCAGAGCCACACCTGATCTCCAGGATTGAAGTGAACATGTCGGTGACGGTCGTCATAGCGGATCTTTGACCGGTCTTGCGAGGTGACGGTGCGTAGCCGAGCGAGGCGTCGCGCTTCTTCTGCTCTACAGAGAATCTCGTTGATCGGCTCACTGTGATGAGCAGAGTAGGGAAGCATAGTGTCAAGATTATAGCGTGGTGGACGAGCATAAAGGAGAAAGAAAGGTGAGTAACCAGTGGTCTCATGTCTTGCGGTGTTGAAAGCATAGGTGATGAAAGGCAAAATTGTGTCCCAGTTTTTGTGCGCGGAGTCGATGTACATGGACAGCATGTTGGCAAGCGTTCGGTTCGTGCGTTCCACTAGACCATTAGTCTGTGGATGGTATGGAGTGGAATGGCGGAAGCTTGATGAGCACAGACGAAGGGTCTCTTCGACAACATCCGCGGTAAATTGCCGCCCACGGTCGCTGATTACGATGCGAGGAGGTCCGTGTCTGAGGATAACTTGAAACAGCAAGAAGATGGAAACGTCTTTTGCTGTGGCCGACGGCAGTGCTGCCGTCTCACAATAACGGGTTAAGTGGTCTACGCAAACGATGACCCAACGATTGCCGTCTGTGGATCGCGGAAAAGGGCCCAGAAGATCTATACCAACTTGCTCAAAGGGGGTGCTAGGAGGCGAAACAGGCTGAAGGCGGCCAGACGGCGCGTCAGTTGGTCGCTTGTAACGCTGACATTGGGTGCAGCTGGCGACGTACCGTTCGGTATCATTGCGCATCCGGGGCCAATAAAAGCGTTCCTGAGCACGGTAGAGTGTTCTTGTGCATCCAAGATGTCCGGAAGTTGGTTCGTCGTGCATGGCAGATAATACGTGACTGCGAAGGCTCTTGGGGACAACCAAAAGGTAGCGCGCACCGGTAGCCGAGAAGTTCGTCTTATATAGGGCGCCGTCACGTAAGCGAAAACGATTGTCTGCAGCGGACTCCCGCGCGGCCGCGAATAGCGGCTGTAAGCTGTCGTCTTTCCTCTGCTCTGATATGAAGGTATCCATATCCGGAAATCCCGTGGACACAAAAGCGATGTATTCATCAAAGTTGTCCGCGTCACATTCAGTCGTTGGGAGTGGCAGGCGAGAGAGACAATCAGCATCAGCGTGTCGCCGGCCGCTCTTGTAGGAAACAACGAAATCATACTCCTGCAGACGGAGCGCCCAGCGTGCTAGTCGACCAGAGGGATCCCGAAGATTCACAAGCCAGCATAGAGAGTGATGATCCGTGACGACAGTAAAGGGGCGCCCGTAGAGATACGATCGAAACCGTTGCACAGCGAAGACGACCGCCAGACACTCTTGTTCGGTGACAGTGTAGTTGCGCTCGGGGCGACTCAATGAGCGGCTAGCGTACGATATCACATGCTCGCTGTCGCCGACACGCTGAACTAGTACGGCGCCAATGCCAACACCACTAGCATCGGTATGAACTTCTGTCGGTGATGACGGATTGAAGTGGCGAAGAATAGGCTGGGACGTCAACAGTAGCTTTAGCTGCCGAAACGATGAGTCGCATTCCGAGCTCCACTCGAAAGGAACACCTTTTTGGAGAAGGCATGTGAGCGGATGAGCTATGTCAGCAAATTTGGGAATGAAACGGCGAAAGTAGGAGCATAACCCTAAAAAACTTCGTAGCTGCTTCACAGAGCGAGGTGCCTCGAATGCCTCCACAGCTGTTGTCTTTTGTGGATCTGGTCGTATACCTTCTTTGTCGATCAGGTGTCCCAGCACAAGTGTCTGTCGTTCACCAAAATGGCACTTTTTAGAATTAAGCACAAGGCCGGCCTTCCTCAAGCAGTTCAGTACCAAGTCCAGGCGCTCGTTATGCTCACGAAATGTTCGGCCGAAGATCACAACGTCGTCTAGGTAGCACATACAAACTTCCCACTTCAAACCGCGAAGTATAGTGTCCATGAACCTTTCAAACGTTGCGGGGGCGTTACAAAGCCCGAAAGGCATCACGTTGAATTCAAATAGTCCATCGGGCGTTACAAAAGCGGTCTTCTCTCTGTCATCCGGGTGCATAGGGATTTGCCAGTAACCTGATCGTAAATCCACAGAAGAGAAGTAAGAAGCCGCAAAGAGGCAATCGATGGCGTCGTCAATTCGTGGGAGTGGGTATACGTCTTTCCTAGTAACGGCATTTAGGCGACGGTAATCGACACAGAATCGCCACGTGCCGTCTTTCTTCTTCACCAGTATCACTGGAGCTGCCCAAGGGCTAGACGATTCCCGAATTACTCCTTTACCCATCATTTCTTCGACTTGAGCGCTGATGATCTTTCGCTCCGCAGAGGACACACGATATGGTTTTTGACGAATCGGTTCAGCGGATCCTGTGTTGATGCGATGGCGAGTACGGGATGCAGGAATCGATGTGGGGCCGTCGTGCTGTGCAAAGTCGAATATTGAAGAGTGTTTCGAGAGCAGGGCCATCAAAACACGACGTTCATGGTCACTGAGCGATGTAGCTACCATTCCGAGCATGTGTTCGTTTGCGGTGTGCGAGACACTGGTTTGTGCTGTATCCGGTAGTTCTGTAAGCACTGCCATAGGTATAAATGACTCTCCCTGAAACGTAGCAAGTTTTAGGCCTTGAGACAGCACTACGGCTTCAGTGGAGCAATTTAGCGTCCATAGCCCTGCGCATCCATCGGTAACTGAAACCATACAATACGGAACCAACACATTTTTCTTAAGACAGTTTCTATGGACCGGTTCCACCGCAACATCGAACGAAGTACTAACAGAAGACGAACAAACAACAGGAACGCGCATCGCGGATAAAGCGGGCAACACAGTGTCTTCAGAAACACAAAACACACTCTCTTGCTGGGATGATTCTTCTAAGAGCGCAGAGGACACACTTCCGCAAATACTGAGTTCTCCTGTTCGGCAGTCAACATTGGCGCCACACAATTTCAAAAAGTCAATGCCGAGAATTACATCGTGTGTGGAACGCGGAAGCACGGTAAACTCAGTGTTAAAGGTTTGACCACCCAAGGAGACATCCACGTTACACACACCAACCGGGTATAATGAGTCCCCACTCACTCCACGAAAGCTTGTGCTGTGGTCCCAATGAAACATAACCTTGCGTCCCAGCAGATTTTTGAACACCACACTCATGACAGAAACAGTTGCTCCCGTGTCGACTAAAGCCATGGTAGAAACGCCATCAATAAGTACATTAACCTTATTCTTCAGCATGAAGATAGGTGGAGGTATCCGAGTCGGCAGCAAAGATTTTCCAGCGACCTCACCTCCATCGGCCGCGCTGGCTAGTTTCCCGGCGGTGGTGACGCGAAGCGGCGTCGAGGAGATGATGACGTCACACGCCGTCTGGGAGATGGAGATCGAGACGCTCGGAAAGCTGGTGGTGGTGTCAGAGTACGTTCGGAGGCAGGAGAGTGGTAACGGTTTCGATACCTTTCTTGTTCTCCAGAATAGCTGTCCAGAGGGAAGTGACGGCTTCCTTCTTCTCGGAAGTAGCCTTCAAAAGTGGTGTTTCCTGGCCTATTAGTGTCCATTGCACGACCACCGTGTTGCATAAACGATCCCGACTGTCCATTGCTGAATGCCCGACGTCGGTTACAATACCTAGCTATGTGGCCAGGCGTGCCACAGTTGTAACACACGGGCAGAGGGCGAACTTCCGGACGCTGATTGAAATATTCCACAGCGGCCACAGGCTGAGAGTAACTCATCCCCTCCCCTTGGATGTCGTAGGCAGTGCTGGGTCTTCGTGGGCGAACGTCGCGTGGATGCTGATCAAAACGCCGATCAATCGAGTCGTAATGGCGTTGTTCGGTCTGGCCATAATGCGGGTCGTGTCGGTAGCTGTTACAATCCGCAGCATTCACCGAATGCTGCCAAGTAGCCGGAGGAGATGCGCAGACGGCGTCTCGGAAAGCGACGGAGGCGCAACGCGGCACCGCATAACGCGTTTGTTCTTCGTGCCGCAGGAGCTCCTCACGGACAATCTGCCGAATGGTAGCTGAGAGGTCTGTCTGCGGACTCGCGTCAACGCTGGCCACAGTCGTGACATTGGCTAGCCGTCCAAACTTCGGCGTGATTCGGCGAGTTTTCAGCGCCTCGAATGTGCGGCAGTGCCGAATCACGTCTGATACGGTGTTCAGGTTGTCTTTTCCAATGAGGAAGTTATAGACGTCTTCCGCAATACCTTTTAAAAGGTGTCCCACTTTATCTTCCTCGGGCATTCGAGAGTCGATGGTCTTACACAGCTTGAGAACTTCTTCAATATATGTCGTGCAAGTCTCGCCGATCACCTGAGCTCTCTGAGCTAAAGCTGTTTCCGCTCGTTTCTTCTTAGTGTCCGAGTCGCTAAAGCACTTCTTCATTTCTTCAATAAGACTGCTCCATGTAGTAAGCGTGTCGGCGTGGTTTTCATACCAAACCAGGGCCGTGTCCGTCAAATAAAAAACGACATGCCTGAGCTGGCTGGCCGGGTTCCAGTTGTTGCATTGGCTTACCCTTTCGTAATGGGTCAGCCATTCATCGAAGTCTTCCCCTGGCTTTGCTGAGAACGGCCGTGGCTCTCGGTAATGCTGATACAGCGGTGGTCTTGCCGAGGCATTGCTGAGGGGGTCATTTTGCTCCAGAGACATGTCGGGGCGCGATGGCGAAAGTCCGGCAAGGCGACGGCTTCTACGAAGTTCTGGTGCTGACGGCTCCGTCGTAGGTCGTGGGAGGTACCCAGCACAGCTCCACCAAATGTTACACGCAAGAAGTACACGAAAAGGTTGAAAAACAGGCGAGCCTGGATGGTTCGCGTTTACTTCCACAAGGGGTCTCGAGACAGCACACCCAACGTCGTCTTCCTTCTTCACCTTTTGTCTGAATGTTCATTCGCGCTGTATGCGCCGTGCATTGCAACCGCTCGTGACAATATATATATATATATAAATGCTGATTGCTCGAACGCACAAGAGAGAAGAGTGGAGATACTTAGACAATCCAGTAAGCAGCAAGCTTAAAGAAAAAACTAAAAGTACAAAGTGGTTGGCACAAACTCACAGCCCTACCAAGAATGAAAAATAGCAGTAGGAATACGATTTTATACGTATTCGACGTCTATTAAAGAATGAATAATTTTGATAGTAGCAAAAACATACACAAGAAAAAATATAATCTTGAAATGGTAGTTGTTTTATGAAAAACAATAATATCTTAAAAAGAGGAAGTACTCCAGCGCAGAGGCAGAGCATCGAGAGTGAAGCAGAGGTCTGAGCTCATCGTGGTCAAGACTAACGGAAGTGGTAACAACCATAATTCGCTGCCGGGTTTCCTCCCTCAACCTTTACCTGCATAGAGCAAATTAAGCGCTGTCTTCTCTCTGTCTCTTCTGTAAGGAGGAGGAGGAGGAGGAGGAAAGAATTAGTCATTACGTTTTCTATTGTCTCCGGCACGCGTCATTGAGGAGAACGTTCATATCACCACCTCTTCAAAACTTTGGTGTGAAAATGTCCGAATCAGTTGTTCTTTCATTTGGCGTCTCTACCCTGGGCGACAGTCACAAGGATGTTTACTACACCATAGAGAAATTTTATCAGTCAGACTAAAAGAATGTTGAGCTAAATTCTTCATTTCCTATACATTCAAATACTAATATTCCGTAATTAAGTTTGTCGTATTACCCATCCCTAGGTCATACTAGAAGTATTTCGAAGACACACGTAAAAAAAAGAAATTCACCTAACACTCGGCCAATCCTCTGCGTTGGGCAAGATCCGCGAGAAGAAGAGAAGAAGAAGGAGAAGGAAGACTGGAGGAGTCAGAGCGTTGTTGCGAACAACTCCTGCGTTCCATGCGTTTCGAGGACGAATAAGCTGGTCAGCGGTCGCAACGTTCCTTGTTCCATCCTCAGGGTTGCGGTCAAGTAGCCTGTGGTTACTTTTATTTTATTAGACCTACTTCTTGTTCCGCAACTGTTTTAGTGCATTGATAAGAGTAACTTCTTCTTATTTCATGTCTGTTTCTTCTCCGGGCCAGAGGCCGGCCCTCTGGTCAGCCTCTGTTCCCCCTCAAGATTTTCCCCTGGAGTTGTTTCTCCACAATGGAACCCGTAGTGTTTCGGTCGCTTTGGTTCGGACCACCGGTAGGTTCATGCGCATAAAAAATCCCAAGACAATCCAAATGGAACTTCGTGTGATCACTCCCCACTCTCTACTGATAACAGAGGTTCGTCAGTTTGGACGCGGGGGGATACTATGCTGCGCACCAGACAAGGCTTGCATCCAAGACCTTCTGAAGTGCACTACTTTAGCATCACATCCGGTCAGCTCTTTTATTTCACCTCATCTAGCTTGCTGCAAGGGATTGGTTCGGGGGTAGACGAAAGTCTAAGCTAAGCAGAAGTCTTGGGCATCTTTTCCCCAGCAGGTGTTATTTCTGTTTACCGCTGTACCAAACAGAAAAACAACCAGAAAGTTCCCACTGAAACTGTAATTGCCACATTCGCGGGAACAGATCGCCCTTCGGAGATCAAGGCATGGCCACTTATTTATAAGGTCGAAGCTTTGGCTTCCCGTCCGCTGCAGTGTGCTAAATGTTGGCGCTTTGGGCACAGTACTAAAGGGCAAGTACTAAAGGTGTCGATCGGAGACTCGATGCCGCATATGCGGGGCCATATACGGGGCTGGTCATAGTACTGCTGAGTGTCAATCAGACAATAAGACATTCTGTTTGTGCAAGGCAAATCATGCTGCAGACGATCCTAACTGCCGCGCAAGATCAAAGGAACTTCAGGTGATTGAAATCATTGAAAGAAGACGATGCTCTCGTAGAGAAGCAATTGCACAAATTCAAAGCAGGAATCAGGGTTATGCCGGCATAGCAGCTCGTCCACCTCTTTCATGGATGCATCACTTTCTCAGTCCATTTCTGCTACGGTAGAAAAGGCCGTAGAAAAAGTATCAGAAAACTTTTTTCTCAATCCGTCCGACTCACTCAATGTTATTATGGATTCACAGATGTGGGGTGCATCTGATCGAATAACTAAGCGTATCCAACCTCCTAGTGCCTCAATTAATAAACCTGCCGAACATCAGTCAGATGTCTCTATCGATAATGAGGCAATGCCTTCCAGATCTAACACAACTGAGCAGGAAGGTATATGTGATTCAGAATCAATAAGTTATCGGGATATAGATATGGATGCTCGCATTTTGAAAGATCACCCACTAGCAAACATAATAATTCTTCTCATCCAAAAACAAAAAAGAGTGTGAAGGAACCTGGGACTAAAGCGGACTTCTTAAAAGACAGTATCCTAGATCAAGCAGTTGTTACTGCTTGCTTATCATCATAGGGTGCCTAAGAGTACTTCAGTGGAACTGCTGTTCAATTCTATCTGCAACTACAGACTTATTACACCTAATTTCGCAACAATCTTCAGACGTCATAACTTTACAAGAAACTTGGCTGTCTGCTGATCAAAACTTCTATCTAAAAAACTATCAGTGGTTTCGACAGGACCGAGACTCACGTGGTGGAGGATTGATGTTTTTCCTTTCATCCAAAATTTGTCATAAAGCACACTTAGTTTACCAACAAATATCACACGATTATGAAGTATTGGTTCTGGAAATTCACTTTCCCGGATGCGCGCCACTATCTATTGCCATCAACTACTTTCCGGCTGGAATAACAGATCAAAGAGTCCTTGACGCGACTGTGAGTTTTTGCAGAAACAGTATACTATTTGCGGGAGACTTCAATTCCCATCACGTGTCAAGGGGATTCCGCACTGATTCATCAGGAAAACGGTTGTGGGACTGGACTAATCGGGATAACCTTATTTGTTGGAACTCCAGAGTTCCGACATTAGTTCGATGTTATTCGAGGTCCGTCTTAGATTTGACATTTGCTAGCTCAAGTGTGACAATATCGTCTTGGACTGTTCTTGATACCGCTACAAGTAGTGATTACTGCCCCTGGTATTTAAAGTCAGCATTCCTTTAGTGACGGTAGATCACCAGGTGCGAAGTTTTGTAAACTACTCTAACTTTAAAAAGAATTTAGAGTCAACGCTGTCTTCCTTGCCCAATATGGAAGCAAATATGAAAGCTATGAGCCTTTGTTCTACCCTAAAGTGTACAATTAAAAAATCACAGTTCACTATATCTTCAACAAAGGGAAAATTCATATCTTCTGTTGGATTGTGGATTGTGCCAGAGATTATAGACGCCGCAACGCTGCGTGGAGAAAAACTCCTTACGAACCGATGTCCAACTAATTGGAGAAATTATTTATTAGCTAAAGCTACCTTTAAGAGAACAGTTTTATTAGCGAAAGACACTTATGAAGAAAAACGGTACAGCTATCTATCCAAGAGCGGCAACAAGACAGCTCTATTCAGATTTCTCCGTAATCGTAAAGCTATAACAGCATACGTAAATATTGACTCAGTTATTTTTTCTCCAACTGAGCTGAAAGATACATTAACTGAAATTGCATTGGGATTGGAGAAAAGATTTACGTCACAAATCAAAATAAAGTGTGCAAATCCGTCATTCGGAAATGATTTTATTGAAGTAAGTAGGAATGAACTTGCGAACGTCATTCGTATTCTGCCAACCACAGGTCCTCGACGAGATGCCGTCAATTCAGAAATGTTAAAAATAATATTCGACATCTCTCCTGAAGACCTCCTTAACGTTGTCAACTATTCACTGGAGACTTGCAAAAATAATACCGCTTCTTAAAAACAGGAACTAGGAATGCAGATAGATAACGTTAGGCCAATGGCTTTAACATCACACGTAGTTATTTGAAAGAATACTTTACAATAGAGTTACGAATTTCATAACAGATAATGCGATACTCAGTGCTTGCCACATTGGATTTAGACCAGGTTATTCCATATGGTGGGCGCATGTTGATTTATAGGCTCGTATAAAGCTTGCTCGGCACAGACGACAATATCCGGCCCTAGTAACCCTCGATTTAGCCAAGGCATATGACAGTGTTGAACATCCTATTCTTATCAATACCCTAAAAGAGCTTACGTTCCCGCAGTACATAACAAATTGGATATACAAATTTTTAAAAGACAGAAAATTTTATTGCTTCCAACGAAGTGTTTTCACACCGAAGCATAGCCAAACGAGAGGTGTTCCTCAAGGCTCTGTTCTATCGTCTGCGCTATTTAACATTTTGTTAAGTTCAATTCCACTGAGTGATAAAGTACAAGTATATGTATATGCAGATGAAATTGCGTTCTTTGCATCTAACAGCGATAATTATTCACTACATTCGAATTTACAGTATTATTTGGCAACATTGGAAACCTGGTTTTAGAAAGTTCATATGAAGCTGAACGTAACTAAAAGTTTTTTCATTGGATGCACCAGTTACTATTTCTCTTCAGTATCATCAAGAAATAATTTCCCAGGTTAACTGTATTAAATATCTGGGTGTACTGCACGATCAAAAACTGAGCTGGCGTGACCACATTGAATATATTAAAATTAAGGCTACTCGCGCTGCTGGAATGATAGGTAGGCTTGGCCGCCTCCGTTCCGGTTTTTTACTCGATCGCATGTACGTTCGTCCGATTCTTGAGTTCAGATGTGTACTATTCTCTGGTGGACCAGCATACAATATAAACCCCTGATTTTCTTAGAGCGGGAATCTCTACGTAGTTGTTTAGGTGTGCCAAAACTCACAGCTAACAATGTTTGGTATCAAGAAGCTCAGATACGCACCCTTGCTTGCAGATTTTGTATTTTAACAGTAAAAAACTATACAAAATTTTCTGAATCCACTTTAGGAAGAAAACAGTTTGTATTCTTTGCCGAGCCTGATGTCTTTTTCAATGAGCACTGGTCCCGTGTATATAAACCCCAAGCGCTATTTGTTCAAACACTTCTAGATGCTTTAAAGGTTAACATATTCGAGATCACACCATCTGCCAACCAATCAGCCAAGTGCCAATAAAATTTGACGATATCTTCCCCATGAACGCCAAACACTTGCTCTCTAAATATTTGATTGGTTTATTAGAACAACACCTGTCTCAGGTACTAATATACTAATTGCAACGGATGCATCTATGAGTGGCGAGAAGACAGGTGTGGGTATTTTTTCTCTCTCATTATTCTGGTCATCTTCATTACGCCTCCTAGATTATAAACCAATAATTGAAATGAAATAATGGCCATTATACTCGCTATTCGTAAACTTCTGGCAACTCATTCGACAGCTCTGACAGTGTCTGACTCGTATTCTGTGTCTTCAATTTTATCATCGTCGTCGACGTCAGCAGTACTAGTAACTTTTAAACGATTATTCCCAGCAAACATTCGTCTAGTGCGAATGATACGGGTGCCAGGCCATCGTAGTATATTTATAAACAAGATGGCTGACACATTTGTGCGAACATCTCTTGATCTTTCGATTGTGCCAATCATGCCTCCTACAGCTTATGTAACAGCAGCGAGGTTTAGAAAACTTCCCCTTCTTGAAGACTATTCAAAAATCATGATACCGAATCCAGATTTCTCGCACCTGCACTTCACATGGAATAATAAATGGTGTCCCACGCGTAAAATGGAAGTCCTTATAAAAAATTACGTTGCCGTGTAACAACTCTTAATTTCTACTTAAACAGGTCTGGTCTGGTGCCATCCCTTCTGTACACAAGCTGTAACGAACCTGAACATATCGACCATTTTCTTATCACATGTCACCGTTTCAAAAATCAAAGGAAAAACTGCTTCGAAATTTTATTCAGAAAACTGGGAATATCACCTAATACTCCCACAGTTTTGTCTTTTGGGGTCACTTCATTGGGACACAGTGACAGCAACATCTGCGGGGCTCTCTTCGAATTTATATATAACACAAGAAGATTACCTTGCTGAGTCAGCGATCAGCTCTCAAACTCTACTAGCCACACTACCACTTATGATTTAGCGGATACACTGCAATGATTCAACTTTCAGGAGAATTTCATATAACGATTCCACCTGAGACATTCAACAAATTCTACGTCTTCTGCCTTGAACTGGCGCCAGAAGACGTCTTCTGACTGTGTTCTGGCGTCAAATATGAGAAGGTTGAGAGTTCAATTTTGGCGGCGGCACAATAAATGACGGCGTCATGGCGAGTGAGAAAGTCCGACCCAGGATAACATCATGCGAGCATGCCGGAATGATGATGAACTGGGCGGCATACAGAACGTCTTGAATGACTACGTGAGCTGTGCAACCTGCAGTAGGATGAATACAAGGCAAACTAGCTGTGCGGAGGGCCAACCGAGAAAGTGGTGTCGTCACTTTACCAAGTAAGCAGCAGAGTTTTTCGCCCATAACTGATACGGCAGCTCCAGTGTCAATAAGCGCCGATGCACAAACACCGTCCACAAGCACGTCAGTGGCATTCGAGGGGCTGCTCTGAGAGCTTTCACATTGCGATAGCGTCGCTGTCCTCTCCTCGGGGACTGCGATGACTAGTTTTCCCGCTCATGAGCAGCTGAACTTGGCCGCATAGGGGACAGGGAACGATGTCGTGGAGACGGCGACTTTTGAGGAGATGGACCTGGGAGAGACGGCGGTGGCATAGACGGTGGGCCGTCTTGAGAGGGATAGCTGAGCTGGCCAGCAAGAGGCGAAGAAATGGGAGCCGGCTGTACGCGAGGGCAAGAACGTGTGATGTGAGCGGTGTAGCCGCGGGCAAAGCAGAAGTGCCGGTTGTCGGGCGTGCGCCATTGGTTCGCAGGGGTAGGTCCCACCCATGTCGCAAGAGCCGATGAACGGAACGGTGGGTGCAAGGCTGCATGGTGGGCTGTAGCTGAGGCTGGGGGTTTACGTCAACATACGAAGCCAGCATACCCGCTGCAAAGGACGGAGGTCGAGCGGCAGCTTCGGCGTAAGTCAGAGGAGCGCGTGCTGGAACAACTTGAGGCGGCCTGGCGACCACTTGGGCGTAACTCAGAAGCGCAGGAGCCGGAGGCTGTTGGAGGTGCTACGCGGGCATGACCTCCGCTGTTTCCTGCTCAATCGCGCGACGGATGGAACGGAAAAGGGTATAGTTGCCGATTGTTTACCAGCTGGTGGGTGGACAAAGGGCAGGAGAGAGAACTGACGTGCGATTTCCTCACAGATGAAGGACCTGAGGTCTGCCATCAACGCCATTTGGTCACAACTGTCCTCCAAGCGAGCAAGCATTGCAGCTCGTGATGGGGAGTGACTGGTCATCAAACGCTGCCGACGGAGCTCCTCGTAGCTCTGGCACAGAGTGATGACCTCAGCCACTGTGCCAGGGTTTTCGGCGAGCAGCATAGTGAAGGCATCATCGTCAATGCCTTTCATGATGTTTCTGATCTTGTCAGACTCGTACATAGTGTGATTGGATTTGTTGCATAAGTACAAGACATGTTCAATTTAGCTGGTGAATGACTCACCAGCCTCCTGAGCGCATTCACGTAAGCGCTGCTCAGTTTGCAGCTTGCGAACAGCAGGGTGGCCAAAAACATTGATGAGAGCGGTCTTAAAATTGGACCAGGTTGCAAAATTGGACGTCTGGTTTCTGAACCACAAACTGGCAACGGCGTAAAGGTAGAAAACCAAGTTGGTCAACTTGTTGTCCTCATCCCATTTGTTAGGGACGCTCACGGGCTCGTAAATGGCGAGCCAGCCCTCCACATCAGTGCCATCGGCGCCAGTGAAGATGGGTGGATCGCGGATCCTGAGGACACCGCGACAAGAGGGTGGCATGGGAGGAGGCATTTGCTCAGAGTCGTCGTAAGACATGGTAGATGGCAGGGTACCTGATTGTAGCTCCGATGGCATCGAAGGGGATCGCAGCACTCTCCACCAATTTGTTAAGGCGTTCATAAGCCGGCAACCAGTGAGCATACACAATGGCGACAGTCACGGCCAAACACGGACTCTCAGCGCGAGCGACGTCCTTGTTTAGTAGCCCCACTAGAACGTACTCGAGTTCGACTCATTTCAAAGTTCGGAGGCTTCACTACACTGTTTATACGTTGATTTGATTGATATGTGTCGTTTACGTCAACAAAGCTTCATATGGTTGTGAGAGATGCCGTGGTTGAGGGCTCCAAGAGAGAGAGAATAAAATGAGGGAAAGGCAGAGAGGTCAACCAGAAAATGGAGCATCCGGTTTGCTACCTTGCACTAGGGGAAGGGGGAATGGGGAAGAAAGATTGGAAAGAAAGCGAAGAGGGAAATAGACGCACGCGAAAAAAAAAAAGGGGGGGGGGGGTGCTACAGTCTATACAATAGGCCGCTGCCACGCAAAAAGTTCAGTAAGGCCTTCACTGATTTTCTGTGAGCACACAAATCATGTCGTCTTTCCAGCACTGATTGTT
Source organism: Rhipicephalus microplus (assembly GCF_043290135.1). Taxonomy (NCBI): domain Eukaryota; kingdom Metazoa; phylum Arthropoda; class Arachnida; order Ixodida; family Ixodidae; genus Rhipicephalus; species Rhipicephalus microplus. Next base: position 74,022,662 of record NC_134706.1, read on the forward strand.
CAGACAAAGGTCTGTCGTCAAGACGAGCTAACGCAGCACCTAGTTGTTGTCTTTGGACGCTGTAACGAGGGCAGTGACAGAGAACGTGCTCTATAGTTTCATCACTGCCGCAATGACCGCAAGCAGGCTTCAAAAATTTTGACCACCTCTATGAGGTAGTTTAACATGCACTTAAGTCTGAGCACACAAGCCAACATTGTTTTGTTCTTCATTAAAATTGCAGCCACCGCAGCTGGCTTTCGATCATGTCACCTGCAGAATCTCTTCGCACATCAGTACCAACAAAAACGCTAGGATTTCATGCTCACATCAATGGTTTTTTTCCGAACCCCAAAAGACAGGCGCATGTACTGCAACCTCCAAGTATATTGAAGATGAATGTCGTTTTATAGCACTTGAGCGCCAAAACTTCGGTCTGGCTACCTACCTGCCACACGAAGCATTCGACCGCCCGGCCAATGTTTAGCTATTTACTCGACACCGATTCATCTTGAACTGGTGGCCGTGTTCATACTTTTCAATATTGTAGATCAAAATAGAATATTACGCATACTTGAAACATAACATCAACACTCGAGAACGAGTTGGCGTGTTCTTTTAGTAGAAAGTACATAGGTGCGTAAATTTACAGACTTCAGTGGTTTCTTTAGGCTGCGCTGCAAATACGACGCTGCACAAAAAAGAAGGCCGGCAGGAGACTATCGTCTTTGACTGAATTTGCAGCAAAGCACCGAAATACGTGGATAACTTTTACGTTTAAAATTAGCTTTAAACCATCAAAACGCTATAATACACCAGCTAAAAGGAACGACGTAGAAAGCACCGAATGCCCTTTGCAGCGAAAAGACGCAGCCAGTCAGCTATCGGGGCTGATTTTGGCACTCTTCTCTTGCTGCTCGAGAACCAAGGGAGACTTGCTCTGAGCAAATACCAGCGTCGTGGTATCCTCGGCCTTACGACGAACGGTGGGGCCAGCGTAATCCCGACTTGTGGCGAAGCCCTCATCGTCCCCCTGCGTCTTCTCATTCCGGGCCACTGAGCACTTTTCCGGAAATATCCACTGCATATAAAAAACTAACGATTCTACACCTTACAGCCGCTGAGAGAAGCTTAGAGATTTCTCTTCATCAAGAAATTGAATAAGTATGTTTTGCAAGTCCCTCAGATACATTTTAACAGTTATCTTTATTGAAAACACTCCATGTTGAGCTTTAAGGTGGTATACTTGCGGAAAACTTTTCTTGACATTGAAGTGAAGGCTATAGGTATAATTTACGCCTATTCTACCACGTGTGAGTCTGGTTCTAGAATTTTCTGCGTGTTTTCTATGTGAGACATAAAAATTGCCTGTCTACTTTCTACAGGCAGCTCTTTCAGACATATTAAAGCACACATTACATTGAAAAATTCATATTTATTTTTTACGCATTTGTCACTGCGTTTTTGGACACCCGACAAAGTATCGCCTTCTACCGTTTACGTGTTCCTCAAACCCTAATTTGCATCTCCGTCCAAATCCAACGCTGACTGCGAGAAGCGAGGACCACTTTCGACAGCGATGCGAGATGCGTGCGAAACAGGAGTGTATTTCACGTAAGTGTGCATTCGCAAAAGCACCGCCCCCTCAACTTTCCTTTCGCTGCTAAGAGTAGATGTACGCGAGTATAGTATTTTCACTACCTATTAAAACCACGAGGTATAACATCACAATAGTGTGACTATGGTATAGTATATCTATTACCTTTTAGAACCACAAAATATAACATCACAGTAGTGTGACTATGATATAGTATATCCACTATCTTTGAAAACTACGAGCTAGATGGCTAGACTCGAAATCGGACAGCCCACTGCACCAGATAGCTCGGTAATGGACATGAATAAGTTGACAAAGCAGTAAGGATTACATTTGGAACAACTACCTACGGGAGACAAGATTAATTCATTGCTATGTTTATCGAGATCCAGCATACTTTTCAAAAAAAGATTAGTCGCCTTCTTTTAGGGGCGAAGCTCCTGCCACCGTAGGTGTACGTCCCATGTTTATAGTTGTAGCCATCTCTCGTTTAGTTCTTAGAATGCCCGCTTGATGGCGGTACTTGTATATGACGAATATATAATAAAAAGATGCGAGATGGCGGTAATTGGATCGTTCACTAGACGGACAGGACATACAGGTGGACAAAGGGACAGACGGATGGACAGACTCGCGGACGGAAGCATGAACAAATGGACGGTGTGATGGACCCCCCTCATCATCATTCACTCCGTGGTTATGCTGACCTCTTTTATTTATTGCAACGAATTGAATTGCAAGGATAACAATATCAAGCATGTTCATTACACATTAGTCTTTATTTTTATTCCCTTTTTTATATGAGTTAAACTAACATGTGTGTTTAAAAACATCTGTTGATTAAGAATTGGACATCACGAAAAATTCCTTTTATATCGGAAGGAGTCACTCGTTTCAGGCCGATCTCCCTTTATTTGTGACGCCAGGATGAAATGAACAATCAATCAATCAATGAATTAGAAATCTGAATTTAAAAAATAAAATATGGTTTGAATTCTTATTCACGCAACCCTCCCTCCTCTCTCTCATCATTTTTTTTTGTAGTAAAGTTTACCAAAACAAATATCTCAACAATAATAGTAAATGCCAAGTACAGTGAGAATCTATGAAATAAGAAGCACGAATGAGAAATGTTGATATGTCACATTAAAATGAGCCCAACCTTACGAGGTGTAGGTAAATGATGCCGTACATGACTTCCGTGTCATGATTATCATGTTTGAATGTGTCGTTTACCTTCGTCATCTATTCAAGTGACGTGATACCAAGTTTAGTATATGTGGAGGTAGAGAAATGGTCACGAGCACGGTATGAGAGTAGTATGTTGTCATGTTCTTACATGACAAGCGTGTCAAGGTTACCACTTTTGCACCAGTCATGTATTTCGTCATCCGTTGGCATCTTGTAAAACGAAATTTCGTATATAAGGAGCTGAAAAAACTGCCGCGAGTGCGTCATGAAAGGCCCAATTTACTCCATTGTAGCGTTGACGCGCGCACACGCTGGGTGCAGCGACGCCACGCTGGAAAAACGCGAACATTCTAAGTCTGACGCCAGGCGTGACCAGCGTCCATCGGCGCAGCCTGACGGCAACAGTGCGAAACGCAACATGCTGCATTTTTCCCCGATGCGTTAAAAAGACGACACTGCGTCTCCCTCTTTTCGTGACAGAGGGACGCAGGATGTGGTGAAACGCGCCTGCGTCAATGCAACGCAGTGCAGCGCGCGCCTGCGAGTATAAGGCAGGACCTGCGTGACGTGACGAAACGAACGCCGGCGAGCACAGGCACCGCATCACGTAGAATTGTATTGGCGCCTAGAATGTGGCATGTAGTCATGTTCCCACATGACCCGCATTTCAACATTATCACGTTTGCACCAGCCACATACTTTCGTCACCCATTGGCGTCACGTAATAACGAATTACGCATATGTGAAGCTAGTGAAACTACCGCGAGCGGATTCCAGTGTGACATGTAGGGATGTTGTTAAATGACAGGCATCTTATGCTTATCATCTTTGCACAGGTATCATACCTTCGTCATCTTTTCACGCCCCGTAATACCAAGTTCAGTATAAATAAAGCTAGCAAAACAGCCGCCAGCGGATCATGAGCGTGGTATGTAGTCATTTTGTTACATGACACGTATGTGATGATTTTCATGTTAGGGTCTGTCGCTCGTGTTCGCCAAGCACTCTTGCCATACCATACCAGTTTCGCAACATGCCATGTGAACAAAACCACCAAAAAGCTGCAGGACCATGAAATGTAAAGCATGAAATTCATGACATATATGTCATGATTTTTATGTTAATACTAGTCATATATGTTCTTCATACAGTCATGTTATGTCATACCAAGTTTTGTATTGATACCACTACCGAATAGGCCAGGAGAGCTGAAAGTCGTAGGCGGCTAGGTAGATTGATAGATACGCTCAAAGTCGCCGAACTTCGTTAAGAAATACTTCGCATTTAAAACAAAGCACGCACACGTTCATCATACATACAAGCTCGCATTGATCACCCTAATAAAGTTGGAATCCGATTTTGTCCCACTAAATGTTTTTGTGACTCATTCAAGCCCAGAACTTGTGCCAGTTGAAATGACCGTTTGGTGCTTTCGATGAGACACGTTATTGTAAAGAAGAGGAACCACTCCGGCGGAGAAGCAGCAGCAGAAATGAAGCCACCGCTGGCATCCTGAACGAAGCAAGAGAGAGAAACAGCTTTTTTGAAAGAGATATAGAGTAAAACAAGTTTATTGACTGCGTGGACATCACTTGAAGACGTACTCAACGCTCTGGACCATGAACGAAATGGCAGAAATGTTCCCTCAACTGCGAGCGACGTTCCACGAACATCAAACGGACATCCTCGCAGATTACCAGGAAATGGAACCTTGATGGCGTCCGTGTCAAACTCACATCCTCTCCGAATATTAAGAAACGGAGCCTTGATGGCATCCTTCTCAAATACTGGTCCTTTCAGAATATCAAGAAATGCAGCCTGGATGGCGTCCTTGTGGGCGTCGCTCCTCCTTAGATGGTCGGTACTCGGGTTGCTACCACCTAACCGATCTGTGGAGTTTGCCCGGGACTCGATCTAACTGCTACTTCTTCGACATTACGTTTCAGCATGGTGAAGTTGCTGAACGAGTAGCCCAGGACACAGGCACAGTTCAGGATGGCTACGCCGAGCACGGCCACGATCACGTAGAGGTCATGGCGGTTGACGAAGACGACGAGAATGCTTACCCGCGTCTCCAGCTCCGACTCCATAGTGGCTGCTCCTGCAAAGGCCGAGCGAGCCCAGGGACGCTGCGAAGTTCTGGAGGGCTGCGCGTCGAATGGGAGAGTTGCGAGAAGCTGCGGCAGCCTTCCTCGGCGTTGTCCTTGAGTCGATTGTATCATCATCGTTCTGGCTCCTCCAGCCCTCCTTCTTCTTCTCTTTTTCTCGCGGATCTTACCCTATGCAGAGGATTGGCCGAGTGTTAGGTGAATTTCTTTTTTATGCGTTTCTTCGAAATACTTCTCGTATGAGGTAAGAATAGCAAATACAACTATATATTTTACTTAATATTAGTATTCAAATGTATCAAAAATAAAGAATTTAGCTCAACATTCGTTTAGTCTGACTGATAAAATGCCTCTTTGGCATAGTAAAGATCCCTGTGACTGTAGCCCAGACCAGAGGTTTGTTTGTTTGTTTGTTGCCCTGAGTTGATGGCTCACACCCACTCAGGGGGATTGGCCAAGAAAGTGTAGTGCAGTTTTTCTGTGATCATTTCAACTATGTGTAATGAATTTGTGACATAATATGACTAATGTAAGAAAAATCACATCAAAAGATAGCAAACGAGAAAAAAATTGAAAAATCAAGTTGAGCAATTTAGAGATTTCAGGTGTTGTGATTACCACTCTGCTGCTTTTACTTTACTCTGCCCAGGGGAGTAAAAAATAATAATTTTTTTATTAAAGATCACAAAGGTATACGCTTGGTTGCCTGAATATAATCGCAAACGGCATTAGAGCATCATTGTGGCAATGTCCTAAATTTGAGGCACCAAAGCTCAGCGCAGTTTCCACCATAAATCTAACGCCTATTTTGCGAAATGGAATAACTAGTAACCTTTTTCGAAGTATAGCGTAGCGGCGAGAATACAAAAAATAATGTTCTAGTGATTCCACTTCTCCGCAGAATTTGCAGAGGGGTGATCTTGTCTGAGCAGCTCTGTGTGGATACAGGTTTAGGGGGGAACACAACATCGAAATGTAGTAAATAAAAATTCGACTTTCTGGACTGGCTCCAGTGGCGTCGTCATGGAACCATGAGGTGGTTATATTCTGTCCTTGTAGTTACTTTTTCTATCGTATCAGAGGAGATTACTGATTTTTGATATCTTATTGCCGTTATATATTCAACATATGGAAGTACGGATAAAACTGGCCCATCAAGTGTGGCTCGTGCTAAAGAATCAGCCATTTCATTTATTCTTAATTCACAGTGTATCGGAACCCATAGAAACCTCAGGAGCTTCGACTGCGGGGGTACTAATGTTTTGAATGTGCTTAGAATTCGACAGTTCTCTGAAGCTGTAAGAGCTGCACATACTGAAAGAGAATCCGTCATTGTGACTGCGTTGATTTGATTTGACGGAAGTTTTTGAAGAGCTAAATTAATCACCACGAGCTCCGCTTCAAAAACTTGAGTAAACTCAGGCAGTCTCACTGAAAAGGACAAGTAAAGCGAGTCAGAACCAATGCCTATACCTACGTTTTGATTATTTACTGAAGCATCTGTGCCTATTATATTTTTTGTATTTTGCATGCTCCAAGTAATCTAATAGTATGTTATTTAAAAAATTGAGAGATTGTAACTTGGCGTTTTGGGGGAATATATCATCATACTCAAATATAACATGACAATTCAAGTGATTAGTCTCAATTAAATTTCTAATGTTCACATTTATACTTTGTAGATTTTTTTTACAAACATTATCTGAGGTGTGTGAAACCGTGGCCAATGAGCAAGAAATAAGGCGTCTGGGTTTACGGTAAAAGGATATTGAGATCTTGTCGGTAAGCTATAAAATTTTAAAAATGCTTGCACGGTCAAAATTCTAAATCGACAAAGTAGTGTAGGCCGGCGCGCTTCCTGGTACAGTACGTTGATAGCCCCAGACCTAGGGAGTCCCAGACACATTCGCAGTGCTTCTCGCTCCAAGACAACTAGAAGTTTCGTTTTATAAGAAGGGCCACCCGAGAATAGTATGCACTCAAATTCCATGATGGGGCGCATGTACATCTTGTAAAACGTTATCAAGGTAGAGCGGCTCGTCGTCTTTTTCTTTTTTTGACAGATAGCTCGGTTGGCTTGAATCGAAGTCGGACAGCCCACTGCACCAGATAGCTCGGTAATGAACATGAAGAAGTTGACGAAACAGTAAGAAGTACATTTGGAACAACTACCTACGGGAGACAAGATGAATTGATTGCTAAGTTTATTGAAATCCAGCATACTTTTCAAAAAAAGATTAGTCGTCTCGTCTTCTTTTAGGGGCGAAGCTCCTGGCGCCGCTGGTGTATGTCCCGTGTTTGTAGTTGAAGCCATCTCTCGTTCAATTCTCAGACTGTCTGCTTGATGGCGGTACTTGTATATGATGAATGTATATTGAAAAGATGCGAGATGGCGGTAATTGAAGTATTCACTAGACGGACAGGACAGACAGACGGATGGGGAGACTCGCGGACGGAAGCATGAACAAATGGACGGAATGGTGGACCCCCCTCATCATCATTCACTTCATGGTTATGCTGACCTCTTTTATTTATTGAAACGAAATGAATTATAAGGATATCAATAATAGGCATGTTCACTACACATTAGTCTTAATTAATGTTCCCTTTTTATGAGTTTCTTTAACAAGTGTTTTTAAAAACATCTGTTGATACACATTTTGACATCACGAAAAAATCCTTTGATATTAGAAGGCGTCACTCGTTTCAGGCCGATCTCCGTTTACGGTGGGCGCCAGGATGAAAGGAACAATCAATCCATCAATCAGGAACCTGAATTCTAAAAAGACAAGATATGGTTTGAATTCTTATTCACCCAAAAACTTTGTCCCTTCCTCCTCTCTATTATCACTTTCTTTGTTGTAACGTTTAATAAAACAAGTATCTGAACAATAATGGCAGATCCCACGTACAGTGGAAATCAATGAATTTCAAAGCACGAATGAGAAATGTTGGTATGTCACTTTATTATGAGCCCAACGTTACGAGGCTTAGGTAAATGATGCCGTACATGACTTCCGTGCAATGATTATTAAGTTTTAATGTGTCGTTTACCTTCATCATCTATTCAAGTGAAGTGATAGCAAGTTTAGTATATGTGGAGGCAGCGAAACTGTCACGAGCATGCTATGAGCGTGATATGTAGTCATGTTCTTAGATGACACGCATGTCTCGATTATCACTTTTGCACCATTCATGTATTTACTCATCCGTTGACGTCATGTAACACCAATATTGGTACATGTGGAGCTGGCAAAACTGCCGCGAGTGCGTCATGAAGGGCCCAATTTACTCCTGTGTAGCGTTGACGCGCGCGCACACTGGGCGCAGCAACGCTACGCTAGAAAAACGCGAACATTCAAAGTCAGACGCCAAGTGCGACCAGCGTCCGTCAGCGCTGCCCGACGGCAACAGTTCAAAACCCAACATGCGTTACAAAGACAACACTGTAACATGCGTTACATGCGTTAACATGTGTTACATGTAACATGCGTCACAAAGAAAACACTGCGTCTCCCTCTTTTTGTTACGCAGGGACGCAGGACGTGGTGAAACGCGCCTGTGTCAATGCAGCTCAGTGCGGCGCGCGCCTGCGAGTATATGGCAGGACCGGCGTGACGTGACGAAATGAAGGCCAGCGAGCACGCGCATCTCATCATGTCGAAATGTATTGTCACCTTGACTGTAGCTTGTAGTCATGTTGTCACATGACACGTATGTCACGATTATCATGTTTGCACCAGCCACACACCTTCGTCATCCATTGGCGTCACGTACTACCGAATTAGGCATATGTAAAGCTAGCAAAACGGCCGCGAGTGCATCGTCAGTGTGACATGTAGTGATGTTAGGTGACACGCACCTTATGCTTACCATGTTTTCACCAGTATCATACCTTCGTCATCTTTTCACGCCTCGTAATACCAAATTTGGTATAAGTGAAGCTACAAAACGGCCGCCAGCGCATCATGAGCGTGGCGTGTAGTCATTTTGTTACATGACACTTATGTCATGATTTTCATGCTAGGGTCTGTCACTTGTGTTCGCCATGCCCTCATGCCATACCATAACAGTTTCGCAACATGCCATGTGAAGAAAACTACCGCAAAAGGTGAAAGACCAAGAAGGATAAAGCATGATATTCATGACATACATCTCATGATTTTCGTTATTACTAGTCATATATGTTCTTCATACAGTCATGTTATGTTATGCCAAGTTTTTATTGATACCATTGTCGAAACGGCCAGGAGAGCTCAAAGTCGTAGGTGGCTAGATAGATTGATAGATACGCTCAATGTCACTGAACTTCGCTAAGAAATGCTTCGCATTTGAAACAAATCACGCACGTGGTCATCATACATACAAGCTCGCATTGATCACCCCAATAAAATTGGAATCTGATCTTGTCCCACAAAATGTTTTTGTGACTCATTCACGCCCAGAACTTGTGCTAGTGGAAGTTATGAATGGATGGTAGTAAAAACATTATTAAAAAAAGAAACCCTGCAGGATTACCTGCCCGGGCTCAGGCCACCGCGACGTTTTGTGCGGTGAGGCGTAGGCTCTCCACCGCTGTCCGGGCCCACAGTTGGTCGTGCAGATCTGAACTAGTCAGCGCACTTACTTAGCCAACGCTCCTCGAGAAGGCCCGGTTTTATATTTTTTAATAAATGTATGTAAAGAGAGGTTGGTGCCAATGCGTGGCACCGGCTATTCCTCTTCTCTTGCACAAAAGTCAACATCGCACATTGTGTAGCAAACACAAGGCTATACATATGTACATAGCACAACACTTACACATTGAGTTAACGTTTTCTTCCACACTGAGTGTCCACACCAAAGAGAAATGGGCCCACGCTGCATAGAACTGTGTCATCATAACACTGAGTTTGTAAAAAAAACAACAAGTAATCACGCCAATTTAAGTGTTCACACAAAAACGTGAAAGCTCAATAAAATGTCTAAGGTGATCTTGTCGCTTAAATACTGGGATGTTTTCAGAAAGGTTTTCCTAAAGATATTGTAGTGAAACACGAAAATACTGTTTTGAAACATACCGCGGTTAACATTTGTTTTTTTGTTTAGCACTTTTGAGCTATTTCTGATTCCTCCAGAAAGTGAGTGACTGCCAGCGCTGCAGTGGCTTGTAGCTTTCCTTTTGGCCATGGACCCAAGATTTTTGCATTTGATGGAGCTCTCTATCCAAAGAATTGAGTTTTTGAAAAAGGTTCTTTTGGGGTACTTTATGAATTTTAAAATGCAAAAGAATGTGCTCCACGTCTTCTTGAGCTTCTCCACATGAGCAGGTTGGACTGCCAGCTTTCCTTATTCTATACAGAAAAGCCTTCGTGTAGGCTGTACCAAGTCGAAGCCTATGGATGACTGTTTATACCGATCGGCTAACCTTTAACGAAATATTCAATTCTATACCGGGATCAATGTTATACAAAAGAGAGATTTGCGCACCATTTTCGAACCAGATTTTCTTAGACAGTTGACAGCTCAGCGTATTTATTAGACACCGTGGATCGCTCATCGATAGAGGTAGCAGTGATATATTATTTTCTTGATGTGCTGCGCGTGCAATGTGATCAGCTATATTGTTTCCTGTGATTCCACAGTGGCTTGGCACCCACTGGAACATTATGGTGTGGTTTAAATGTCTTGCTATAGCGTACCTCCTCTGTATTTCATATGCGAGCTCACTAGCTTTGTTTCCCAAGCTTATTCGTTTTAAAGAAACTAATGAAGACTATGAGTCACTGATAACTACCCATCGAAGTGGACCTGGCTGTAAACAATTGTCCTCTCGGTATATTACTGCGACCTGTGTACATTGCCATAGAATATGTGCCACATCTGCGTGTTCGTGCTTACAGATTGTACAGCTTGTTTGTGCGTATTGTCCGGAATTTACTCTGTTCAGGTGTACTGGATTTGAAAAGGTTCTGGTTTGCAATCTTCGCCAATCTGTTTCTTGAGATCTGGCTAGCTGTTTGTGTGGTGGCGGATATTCTTCTCGTTGTCGCTTTTAATGTGTCAATATGTCATGATACGTGACCAGTCTGTCTCTGTCGTCTTGTATCGCATATTCATTATTGTCATCACCTCTATTGTCCCCATCATCTCCACCGGACTCGCCCCCCCTTCTGTGGTCGGTGCGGGGGGCCGGGCTGTGATTGTCCAAGCCGTGGTGGGTTAGTTCTCGCACGGTTCGGTGGGCCTTCTGGTTGAGGTTTTGAGGGATGGTCGTGTCTTCAATGTTTAATTCCCCCATGTGCGCCGGGATCCACTTCAGGTATTTGGGTACAATTTTGCCGTTCCGGAAGTCTTCTGCTCTGCGGTTCAGGATTATGGCTGCTTCGGTGGAGACCCATCCCTTTGTGAAATTCCTAATGGCCATCTTGGAGTCACTGATTATTAATCTGTCATGTTTTCGACCATTGACTACGGCCAGTGCAATTGCCATTTCTTCCACTGCTTCCGACGATGTGGTCCTTACGAAGCCCGCGGTCAAGGTCTTCCCTTTTGTGTCTAAGACCGCCATTGCGAAGAAGGAGCCGTGCACAACCCTATTACTGATATTATTTCGGGAATACTTGGCGGCGTCTACAAAAAGAACACCCTCCCGCGTGCCATGGTTTTTAAGGATGATTTTTGTGTGGCATTTTCGTCTCTCAACGTTGTGTGCAGGGTGCATATTTTTGGGATGTTTTTCGTAATTATCGCGGACCGGGCGTTCGGGTGAATCTGCGTCTTGGAACCTTTCATTCCGTGGTTAATAATGGACATGTTTTCCATAATTTCTCTACCCGCCATGTTTCCAGACAATCGTTGGAGTTGCGCTATCTTTTGTGCTTCAGCGATCTCGTCTAGCCTGTTATGTACTCCGAGTTGTAGTAGCCTTTCGTTCTTTGCGTATTGCGGTAGACCCAGCGCAGCTCTGTGTGCTTTTCTAACCAGTGCGTCGACTTTGCACCTCTCGGCTTTGTTCCACTAGACAAACGCCGCTACGTACGCAACATGGCTGATCACGAAGGCCTGGACGAGTCGTACGTTTCTTTCTTTAATGCCCCTTCTTTAATTGGATACTCTTTGTATTAGCCTAACGGTTGCCAGGACTTTCTTTTCCAGGTGCGTTATAGTTTCCGCATTCGTTCCCCTGGCTTCAATCCACAGACCCACGACTCTGATCTTCTGAACCAAGGGTATCGCCGTGCCATTTCTAGTGGTTATCCTTATTCTTCTGTGTAATTCTGCTACGTTTCTGCAATGTATGCCTAGTTTTTGGGGGTGGTATAGTAGCAGTTCTGATTTGCCCGGTGATCATTCCGATCCGGTTCCATCCAGATGACTCTCGACTGCATCCACCGCCTCCTGATGTCTATTCTTCATCTCGCCTGCACTGGTGTCTTGGGTGGTTCAAATTGCAATGTCGTCTACATAAATTGTGTCATTGATGCCTTCGATTCGCTCCAATTTTTCTGATAATCCATTAATGACGAGGTGAAACAGCATCGGTGACACGACGGACCCTTGCGGTGTGCCAGCGCTGCCCATGTCCACTTAGATGCTCTCTTCATCGTCCAGTCTAACCGTGGCAGTTCTTCCCGTAAGAAAATTTCTGATGTACTTGTACGCGCGCTCGCTTAGACCGAGTTGCGCAATTCGTTTTAGAATGGCTGCGTGCTCGACCATTTTTCAGTTTCAGTTTCAGTTTATTTAGCAATCTTTTTCAGCAATCATGTTAAAGTAGAGTGATTCAATGTTTTCATACCATGGCAATGGTCAACACAAAACAAAATGTAAACTAGAATAAAAAGTGAAAAAATGCAGGGACAGGAATTAAAGGCTGCTAAAAAGGAGCTTGATGGGATTCCTGACCCTGAGCAGATTGGCCCCAGATTCGTGGTGTAAAAAAGAAATAAAATACAAGCAAGTAAAACAGAAAAGTACACGAACGCATAACACAAGAAAGCAAAATGTCAACAAATTTAGCAGCAAACTTCAACTGCAGACATAATTTAAAATCGCAAACACTGAAAGAATGCGGCATAATATGGGATAACAAAGTGAGAATGAATACAAACGAACATGATTTATATATATAAGAAACACTACCTTGAAACAGTGTGCATAACAAAAACACAAATACATGAAACAGCTCATGTTTGTGCATGTGCATATGAAAAGGCAAAAATGCGCTTATATTCAAACGAATTATCAAACTGAATATGATGCTATAAAATATTACATAGTGAAAATGTACTCGAGATTGATTCATCAAATTCCCAGACTCTCTGGGGTTACTAATTAAATATTCTTTCCACTGCTTTTTTGTCAGCGTATCAGGCGTAATGCTTTTGTTGTTTAAATGATTCAAAAAGTTTGCCATGATATGCTTAAGACTTTTAAAACCTAAATTCGTTCGCGAAAACAGTGTTTGCCCAGTGTCTCTTTTCCTTATGTTGTAAGGTGTTGCGGGTGACTCTTTGAGCTGACACAGTGTTAGAAAATTGGTTTTACTTTTCAAACCATGTTTGTATTTAGCAAAGAGATTGAAATTGTACAGTTGTTCTACTTGGAGCACGTTATATGTTGTAAATAATGTTGATGTATGAGCGTCGTATGAAACACCTGCAGTATGTCGTATTGCTTTCTTCTGTAGCCTGATCAATTTTAATTTGTTCTTTTGCGTGGTGTTTCCTCAGGCAAGGGTACAGTAATTGATGTGCGAGTGAAATAAAGCATTATAAATGAGAAGTTTAACTTTTCGAGAAACTATATCTCGGAATTTCAAAAGCACTCTACATGCCTTGGCAAGCTTTGTGACAACAGCATACACATTCGAATCCCAGTTTAAGTCTTCACTGAAAGTGACCCCCAATATTTTAACGTCTTGTACAATCCCAATCTCTTTGTAACTGAGGTATAAGTCTAAGCTAGAATATATTTTTTTATTAGTTGGTTTGAATGGAACAGCCTTTGTTTTAGCAGCATTGAAAACAAGAGAAGTCACTTCACTCCATTTTTGTAGCTTTTATAGCGCGTCGTAAGCTAGTATACTAAGATTAGATACGTCGTCGGATTGGAGGAACAAGCTTGTGTCATCGGCGTAAACTGAAAATTTGACGTTCTCGCTAACTCTTACTATGCCGTTTATGTAGATGTTAAATAACACGGGTCCTAACACACTTACCTGCGGAACACCGGTGTTTATGTTGAATAGCGAAGAACTTTTATCTTTATTGCTTACACATTGCTTTCTATTCCCTAGATAAGATTTGACGAGATTCAGGGCTACACCCCGGAAACTATAATGTTCTAGTTTAGTAAACAGAGTTTGGTGGTGTATTCTGTCAGACGCCTTAGAAAAATTATTATAAATACCCATTGTTTGCTTCTTTTCCTCAAATCCCTTTAAGATGATTTCTTTTTGTGTTAGCAAAGCGTGTTAACTTGATAAACCTTGACTAAAACCGAATTGTTCTGTCGCAATCAAAGAAAGCTTATCGCTGAAAGATATATTTCGCTTACAGATAACGTTTTCTACCCCTTTAGAAATAACAGGCAATATTGCGATTGGACGGTAATTTAAGAAGTCATTCTCACTTCCTGATTTGTACAACACGCTAACTTTAGCGTGCTGCTATTTCTCGGGGAAAACTCCTGTGGCTAGACACAAGTTGAACAGAGAGGTTAGTGGAGGCACTAGGAGGTCAAGTACGTGTTTAAGTGGGCCAATTCGAATGTCATCAATATCGCGCGCTTTACTACTCTTGAGGCCTATAAAAGTGGGATGTACTTCCTGTTCCGTTACTGATTCTAAGAACGCAGATTTCATATTTGCTGTGCCCATAAATTGCAAAAGAGAGCGTTTGTCCACACATGACGTGCTATTTGAGACGAGAGTCGTGAAGTATTTGTTGAAATTATTTGCCAGTTTTTTACGGCTAAGTATTTCATTATGCACTACGAGCTCTAGTTCCTTAATTTGGTGAGTGCCACAGTGAATCAGACGATTTATTTCCTGCCATAAAACATCAATACAAGAACTTGTCTTTTCAAATAGGTTTAGAAAATAAGCATTCTTTTTGTTCCGTAAAGTTTTGTTTAACGTGTTTCTAAATTTCTTGACTTCGGCCAGATGACTGCTGTCTCTATTCTGATAAATCTATGATATTGTAACGGTAGGATGAGAACGACGAAGAAGACAAAGAGGAGGACGATGTTGTCAGATCTGTGAGCCAACTGGGCGCCATCTTGTCCACCACCGAGTTTATTCCTCGTTTTATAAAGTAAAGTTATTCTCCCGTAACATCATTGGTGGGAGGTGCGGGGTACTCACTTCACGCAAAACGGAGCTTCGTAGCGGGCGCCTAGTGGTCTCCCCCATGGCGACTGCAGTCAACAATGCCGACCCTTCCCCGTCTACCGTGCCTTCTCCAACTACGTCCGTGCTTTCTCCAACTGGACCGTCAACCCTCATCTTGGAGCCCCCGAGAGATCCAGGTACCTTTTCTGGCACTGATGGCGTTGACGTAGAAGCCTGGCTGAAGTCATACGAACGAGTGGGTGTACGTATGCGATGGGATCTAACGCTCATGCTGGCCAACGTGATTTTTTATCTCAGAGGTACCGCAAAGGTCTGGTACGAGACGCACGAGGAAGAACTGACTAGCTGGGAGTTATGCAAGCAAAAGCTCCGGGAGCTATTTGGCAGGCCTGTGGGAAGTCAACGCGCCGCCCAAAACGAGCTCGCACGTCGAGTTCAGACGTGCACCGAATCATACCTCACGTACATTCAGGACGTGCTCGCTTTGTGCCGCAAGGTAGACTCGCAGATGTCCGAAGCCGATAAGGTTGGCCATATTATTAAGGGCATAGCAGATGACGCCTTTCACCTTCTTGTGTTCAAGAATTCATCTACGGTCCACGACATTATTTCTGAATGCCGGCGCTTTGAAGAAGCGAAGAGCCGCCGTGTTCTCCACCAGTTTGCCCGGCTTCCAAACACGGCTGCAACGTCCACATGCGAAGACCCTCGCCTGCCTTCTACGGAAAGTCCCGGTGACGTTGTCCGTATTGTCCGTCGGGAAATAGAAGCCGCAGCTCCACTCGTGTCAGCCTCCCCCAACTCCGAAAGCTATCACGCCACCGTCTCTCTCATACAGACCGTCGTGAGGCAAGAACTGGCCAACGCCGGCTTAAACGTCTGCTCCATTCATCGTCCAGACTACGCCACACCAAATCCACCCGTGACTGTCCCGCCCAACCGACGTTTTTCTGCCAGCCCACATTATCGCGACCCGGCGGTATGGCGCACCCCAGACGACCGGCCGATATGCTTCAATTGCGGTCGTATAGGCCACATTTCGCGTCACTGCCGTGCTTGGTCCAGCTCTGCTCCGTGGCCTCACCCTCCGCCCCATCGCCCACCTGTCTGGAATTCACGCTCATCACCGAAAACAGAGCCGCTAACGCCTGAGAATTCCTCGCGCCCCCGATCCAGCCGCTCCCCTTCGCCACAACGCCGTTTCTCCCGCTCGCCCCCATCTCGCCGATCGCCGTCCCCAAGCTCGTTCCGGCGTTCACCTCCGGAAAACTGACGGGAGCAGCTCTTGGAGGTGATGCTGCAATACCGACCCGATCCCAAAATCCTCTACTGACCTTGCCCGCACATCAGAACCTTATCAATGTTGACGTCGACGGTGTACCTACTACAGCCCTCATTGACACTGGCGCACACGTGTCTATCATGAACGCTGACCTTAGAGCACGGCTGAAGAAAGTCCTTACTCCTGGCCCAACTCCTGTGGTCCGAACGGCCGATGGTGGAAAAGTCCCCGTAATTGGTGTGTGCTCAGCTCGCGTCAGCGTCGCCGGACACCACACATCAGTTCTGTTTTATGTTTTAGAACACTGCCCTAATGACATAATTTTGGGCCAAGACTTTTTGTCTGAACATTCGGCCTTGATAGACTGCTCTGCCGGTATAGTGCAACTCGCTCTACCTAATGTTGTTGATCCTCCAAGTTGCCCTCCAAGTCGGCTTTGTTCTACAGAACACCTGCGTCTCCCTCAACGAACAGTAGCTTACATAGGCGTCTCCCCTGTTCCACCTGTCCCAGACGGTGTTTATATTGTGTCCCCCAATGTTGACGTCCTGCTTTCGCACAACGTTGCGTTTCCTCACACCGTCATCACTATTACGGCCAATGCATCCTGCCTACCCTTAGTGAATTTTTCACTATGTACACAAGTCCTCCCTCGTGGTATATCTCTAGCCGAGATCGTGCCGGCGGCAGAGTGCCATATTTGCACTCTAAGTTATGACAGCATCCCGAGTGCCGAAAAAACTTCGTCTACTCCTCCATCAGACCAAAGTGTGTTAACCAAGATGATTGCCCCCGACTTGCCGAAAGAACAAGCTAACGACCTGCGTTCCCTGCTTGCATCTTTTTGGGACATCTTCGACCTTGGCGACCGCCCACTCGGCCAGACGTCCGTTGTTAAGCACCGGATTGATACAGGCGATACGAGTCCAATCCATCGGAGACCCTACCGTGTTTCCCATGCAGAGCGGCGCATCATCCAACAGGAGGTCGACAAAATGCTTTCTCGGAATATCATCGAGCCTTCATGCAGTCCCTGGGCGTCCCCTGTTGTACTTGTAAAGAAGAAGGACAACAGCTGGAGATTTTGCGTCGATTATCGCCATTTAAACAAAATAACGAAGAAGGACGTCTACCCTTTACCACGCATAGACGATGCCCTGGATTGCCTTCACGGCGCAAAATATTTTTCCTCCATTGACCTCCGCTCTGGGTACTGGCAGATTGCCGTTGATGACATGGACCGTGAGAAGACGGCGTTTATCACTCCCGACGGCCTTTACGAGTTTAAAGTGATGCCATTCGGTTTATGTAATGCGCCCGCCACATTCGAACGTATGATGGACGCTCTGTTGCACGGCTTCAAGTGGTCCATCTGCCTGTGCTACCTGGACGACGTTATCGTTTTTTCGCCTTCTTTTGCGACGCACCTTGAAAGGCTATCGAAAATCTTATCTGTCTTTCGTAAGGCGGGCCTGCAACTCAATTCGGCAAAGTGCCACTTCGGCCGTCGTGAAATTTCTGTCCTCGGACACCTCGTTGATTCCGTGGGGGTTCGCCCTGATCAAGATAAAATACGCGCAGTAAGAGATTTCCCTGTACCAACCTGTACCAAAGACGTTCGCAGTTTCGTTGGCCTCTGTTCTTACTTCCGCCGCTTTGTTAAAAACTTCGCCGACGTAGCACGCCCTCTCACTCAACTTCTCAAAAAAGACGCTGGCTTCATCTGGGGCCCTGAGCAAGCAGATGCGTTTCAAAATCTAGTGTGTCTGCTTACGTCTCCGCCTATCCTCGCCCACTTTGATATTTCATCTCCAACAGAAGTTCGTACAGACGCAAGTGGCTATGGCATCGGTGCAGTCCTCGCCCAGAAACAACAAGGACGAGACCGTGTTGTTGCTTATGCCAGCCGCCTTCTTTCGCCTGCTGAAAGAAAATATTCAATAACCGAACGGGAATGTTTGGCACTTGTTTGGGCAGTCGGTAAATTTCGTCCCTATTTGTACGGCCGGCCATTCACAGTAATCACAGATCACCACGCCTTGTGCTGGCTTTCGTCCCTTAAAGACCCTTCAGGCCGTCTTGGCCGTTGGGCGCTGCGCCTTCAAGAATTTGATTACTCAGTCCTGTATAAAACCGGCCGCCTGCATCAAGATGCGGACTGCTTGTCCCGGTATCCTGTCGACCCTCCAGACGGCGACTCCTCTAAAACCACCCTTCCTATCGACGTTTTCTCTCTATCCGCGTTTCATGACATTAGAATCGAGCAGCGACGAGATACTTTCTTGGACGGTATTATCCGAAGGCTCACATCGGTAAGGCCCGACCCTTCCCTTCGAATGTTTGAAATACATGATGGTGTATTGTACCGTTGCAATATGCGTCCTGACGGCCCCGAAAGACTACTCGTCGTTCCCATTCAATTGCGTCACACTGTTCTCGCCCAGCTTCATGATGCACCTACAGCGGGTCACCTCGGCGTGTCACGGACCTACGACAGAGTTCGCCGGCGCTTCTTCTGGCCTGGCATGTACCGCGACGTCTGCCGTTATATTGCAGCCTGCGACCCTTGTCAACGACGGAAAAAACCAAATGCCCCTCCGGCCGGACGTCTTCAGCCACTGCACATCCCACAAGACCCATTCTACCGTGTTGGCGTGGACCTGCTTGGCCCTTTTCCTACGTCAGCTGCGGGTAATCGGTGGATTGCAGTAGCAACCGATTATGCTACCCGATACGCGATCACACGGGCCCTTCCAACCAGCTGTGCAACTGACGTGGCCGATTTCCTTCTGGAGGACGTCATCTTACATCATGGCGCCCCTCGACAACTCCTTACCGACCGAGGCAGCTACTTCCTTTCCAAAGTGGTTGATGACCTCCTCCGCTCCTGCGCCACTAAACACAAGCTCTCGACTGCTTACCATCCACAAACAAATGGTCTAACGGAGCGCCTCAATCGCACTCTCACGGACATGCTCTCCATGTATGTCTCCGCCGATCACCGCGACTGGGACACTACGTTACCGTTTGTAACATTCGCGTACAATTCTTCCAGACACGACACCGCTGGGTTCTCTCCTTTTTTTCTGTTGTTCGGCCGTGACCCTGCGCTACCTTTCGACACCCTCCTGCCGGCCGGACTAAATGACAAGTCTCAGTACGCTCGTGATGCAATAATGAAGGCCCAAGCGGCACGCCAAGTTGCTCGACGACGCTTACTGGACTCCCAGGACAATCAGAAGAGCGTATACGACGCCCGCCATCGTGACGTCCACTTCACACCCGGAGATCTCGTTCTGTTATGGTTCCCCTCGCGCCGCGTTGGACTTTCGGAGAAGTTACTCCCACGCTATTCAGGTCCCTACCGTATCTTACGCCAAGTAACTGACGTCACATACGAAATCACCCCTACGGACCCCGCCATCCTTCACCCTCACACTGACGTAGTGCATGTTACGCGACTCAAACCGTATTACTCCAGTGCCTCCTGATTAGCACCGGGTCGGTGCTCCAGCCGCCGGGGAAATCATGTAACGGTAGGATGAGAACGACGAAGAAGACAAAGAGGAGGACGATGTTGTCAGATCTGTGAGCCAACTGGGCGCCATCTTGTCCACCACCGAGTTTATTCCTCGTTTTATAAAGTAAAGTTATTCTCCCGTAACAATATAAAGCATTCTTTTTACGAATCATTTCATGGCATTCGCTTGTTAACCACGGCTTCCGAATTTTCTTTGTGGCTCTTACATTCTTTAGTTTGAAGCAATAGTGATGCATTTTTTAGAAGACGAATGAAAGTATCGTAAGCCTCATCAGCATTTTTGCAGTTATACAAGGCACTGAAGTTTAACCTTTCAATATGGTGTCTAAATTGCTCTAATGTTTTTAAATTGATTTGCTGTATTTTATAGGGTTCCAAAGGACTTGATTTTAGGTGTCTAGAAAGCTTGTTTTTTTATATATTGTAACGCGAACTGAAAGAGCAAGGAAGAAGAAGAGATCGGATGCTCTCAAGGAATGGGGATTCGGCAGTGACGGTAGAGCGCTGGCATCTTTTTCAGTGTAAATAAACCCATCACATCCGTGGCAGCTTTGGTGGAGTGGTGCTGGGTAACTTGCCATTCTAGACCCTGCAGCAGAAGTTCTTCAAAGAAGCAGACGCTTAGCTGGCCTACCCCCAGACAACATCAGCATGAACGACGACACAGCAGTCCCATTGACGCACTACGCTGCTGCATCCACCAGTGCCACCGACACGGCACAAGGCGTCTGTCGACCTCGACAACCAGACTACTGGGCACCCGAGCCACGAATTTTCTCAGGTAAAACTGACGAAGACGTGGACGCTTGGCTTAAACACTTGGACAGAGTGAGCCGCTACTACGAATTGGGCGCACCGGCGAAGCTCGTGAACGTAGTATTCTTTCTTGCTCGGACAGCCTTGCTTTGGTTTCAGAACAATGAACATGTCCTCCCCACTTGGAATATATTTGTGAAGGAACTGAAGGCCTGCTTTGAGGACACGAGTTCCATGAAAAAGAAAGCTGAGCAAACGCTGTCACGTAGGGCTCAGTTGCCCGGTGACACGTGCACTACCTACATTGAAGAAGTATTGAAGCTTTGCGGGATTGTCAACGCATATATGTCTGACGAAGACAAAGTCGGTCATTTGTTAAAAGGCATCGCCGAGGACGTGTACAATTTTTTGATAACAAAAGAAAACTTCAACACTCCTTTGATTTCAGGCAGCAGTGTCACGCATTCGAGGCGTTGAAGACCCGGAGAATTCTATCCAAGTTCGGGCGCTTGGACAATGTTCCCACTGTCGCAAGTATCGACGTCGCCACCTGCGAAGACATTTCCTTCCTCGTATGTCGGGTAGTTCGAGAAGAGCTCGTACGACTTCAAGCAGGTGACGTTCACCACTAATGTTTTTTCGCCGCGTGACCCGAACCTCCTCCCTACTGGATGCGAGAGCGCCACGCCGAAAACCGACCACGCACTGAAACTGCAGATTTTACCCCGCGGCTTCCGTTTTCCCCGACGGGTCGTGGCACCACCGGATGTCATCATCTCGACGTTCCGCTGCAGACCTGCGACCGTGGTCAACCAGGCCTCTACCAAAAGATTACTAGGCGTCATCACAAAATGTTCCTGAGGAGCACGACCCGTCTCCGCGTACTTCTGCCACCTCTGCTCCTGCTAATGTAAGCCGACAAGTACCCTTTTGCTACACATGTGGTCTACCAAGGCATATTTCGCGCTTCTGTTCCAAACGGCCGCCTGCACCGCCACGTTTTTCGACGTATCCGGCTCGTATGTACGAAACGCCTGTGCCACCACGTTTCTCGACGCACCCGCCTCGTATGCACGAAACCTGGACCTCTCACCCGGCCGACCACCGCCCCCGACAGCAATGGCCTAACGAATTTCGCAGCGTGTCCCCCGCCTCCGAGCGAAGCCTGACGCCACCTCCGACACGGTCCCGCCGGTCGCCGTCTCCGCGTCGTCAGTCACCTTCCTCGCATCGGCTGGGAAACTAACTGGTGCGACTGATGGAGGTGCGGTCGCGGGACAGTCAGTTTCGCCAATTCCTCCTTCTGCTGTGATGTTGATGAACAAAGTGCGTGTGTGTATAGACGGTGTAGATACTCTTGCTCTTGTAGACACTGGTGCTGCTGTTTCGGTTATGAGCCATCGTTTCAAACATCGTTTCTTAGGTCACAAAGTTATGTTCGCGTGGAATCGTAAAGAAACTTTTCGAGGAGTTGGAGGCGAAGCGTTATGCCCTGTTGGTATTTGTTCAGTTGTACTCACAATTGGTGGACAAATTTTCCGAGTGAAATTCTCTGTACTGGCTCGCGCAACTCATGACGTCATTTTAGTGATAGACCTCCTTCATGAATGCGGCGCTACGCTTGACTGTGCAACTGGAGAGATTCTTCTACAAAGTACGTTGCCCGCTGCAATAGTTGACGATTTTCCGACCCTGCGCATCGATGCTCTTTCGTTGTCTGAAGATGTGACGATCCCTGGTCGGACCGCAGTGTCTGTACCCGTATGCTCTTCTCATATCCGCTCAGGACTCTGCTCTGGACTTGTGGAGCCTGATCATGCAAACGCCATCAAGAAGAATGTGCTGGTCCCCCTGTCTGTCCTTACAGCCATCGACGGACATGCTTGCTTGTGGGCGCTCAACGCAGCCTCGGAGCCTGTTCTTCTACCAGCCGGATTCAAACTAAAACGTTCAAGGAGCAGGCCACAATTGACGTCAGAACGGTCGCAGAGTCTCCAGCCATCAGTCAGACTTCGCCCAACAACTCAGCCAAGATTAAACGTATGATCAATAAGTCTTTGTTCTTCCGAGCAGAATGTCCTTGCGGAGATACTTACACGCTACGCGGGAGTCATTGATTTCGCTCAAAACAAGCGTTTTTCCATGTTGCCCGAATTGCGTATGCACCACCGCATCAACACTGGAGATGCTACGTCGATACGCCAAAAACCCTATCGCGTATCCCCGTCAGTGAGTGAAGTGATCGCCGATCAGGTCAACGACATGCTGTCGAAAGGTGTTATTCAAGAGTCTAGCAGTCCCTGGGCAGCTCCTGTTATATTGGTAAAAAAGAAAGACAACTCTTGGCAATTTTGTGTAGACCACCACCGTCTCAACGCCGTCACAAAGAAAGACGTGTATCCGCTACCACGCATCGACGATGCTGTTGATTGTCTGCAGTCTGCCGCATACTTTTCGCCCGTCGACCTAAGGTCTGGATACTGGCAAATACCAATGCATCCGTCTGACAAAGAGAAGACTGCTTTTGTCACGCCTGATGGGTTATACGAATTGAATGTTATGCTTTTTGGCTTATGCAATGCCCCAGATACCTTCGAGTGATTCATGGACTCCATCCATCGCGGCCTCAAATGGGAGATATGTATGTGTTATCTCGATGATGTAATTATTTTCGGCAAGACATTCCACGAGCACAACCATCGGCTTAGCCTTGTTCTAGATTGCGTCAAACAAGCTGGTCTTGTTTTAAACGCAAAGAAGTGTCATTTTGATGAGCGTCAAGCCCTTGTGTTGGGATATCTAGTCGACAGGGACGGTATACGACCAGACCCGCACAAAATCAGTGCTGTCTGAGATTTCAAGCAACCGACATCTGTGAAGGATCTCCGTAGCTTCTTGGGCCTGTGTTCTTATTTTCATCGGTTTATCAAAGACTTCGCCCAGCTGGCTCATCTCCTGACAGAGTTGCTACGCATAAACGCCCCATTCGTATGGACCGTAGAGTGTGAGGCTGCTTTCGAGCAGCTGAAGTATTTGCTTACTTCCGGGCCCCTCTTGCGCCATTTCGACCCTGAGGCACTCACGGAACTGCATACAGATGCTAGTGGTATCGGTGTTGGTGCCGTGCTAGTTCAATATCACGACAGCCGCCAGCACGTCGTGGCGTACGCAAGTCGTACTTTGACTAAGGCGGAGAGGAGTTATACGGTCACCGAAGTGGA
Organism: Rhipicephalus microplus; assembly: GCF_043290135.1. Classification (NCBI taxonomy): domain Eukaryota; kingdom Metazoa; phylum Arthropoda; class Arachnida; order Ixodida; family Ixodidae; genus Rhipicephalus; species Rhipicephalus microplus. The sequence continues at coordinate 74,046,676 of NC_134706.1, forward strand.
ATGTCTTGCAGTTGTTTTCGCCGTCCAAAAGTTCAGACCTTATTTGTACGGCCGGCAGTTCAAGATTGTCACAGATCATCATTCGCTTTGTTGGCTTGTCGGACTACGTGACCCAGCGGGTCGGTTGGCGCGCTGGGCCTTACGACTTCAAGAATATAATTATTCTGTGACCTAAAAGAGCGGTCAATATCACGCAGATGCCGACTGCTTATCTCGTCTTCAACCTCCGTCTGTGGATGCTGCTGATGATGATTTCGACAACTACCTGGCCGCAATCTCATCCAACTTCCCAAATTTGGACGTCTTCCGTCACGAGCAACAGCGTGACCCTTTGCTGAAACCAATGATTGATGTGGCACGCACCACACCATTCGTGATTCATGACGCCCTACTATATCGCAAGAATTACTCCAGCCATGGCTCTATACTACTCCTAGTCGTGCCAGAATGCCTGCGTCTTGCGGTATTCCAAGCCATGCACGATGACATCACGTCTGGGCACCTTGGATTTGCTGCCCGAACGCTTCACCGTATCCGACAACGTTTTTACTGGCCTCGACTCTGGAAGACCACCAAGCACAACGTCGCAAGTTGTGATGTCTGCCAACGCCACAAACAACCTACCACGCCATTGGCCGACCCACTGCAGCCGGTTAAGCCACCGACATCACCATTCGAAAAAGTCGGCATAGATTTACTGGACCCTTTCCCCAAGTCTACCACCGGCCGCCGCTGGATTATTGTGTGCGTAGATTACCTGACGCGGTATACTGAAACAATGGCGGTTGCTTCAGCCACATCATCTGATGTGTCGTGGTTTCTTCTACACTCGATCATTCTTCGTCAAGGGGCCCCTCGTGTGGTGATTAATGATCGCGGCCGACAGTTTACCGCTGACGTTGTCGAAGAGTTGCTACGGCTTTGTGGGTGTCAGTACCGCCATTCCACGCCATACCACCCTCAGACTAACGGCCTCGCTGAGCGCACCAATCGTACCATCATCAACATGCTTTCAATGTACGTCGCAGCGGATCACAAGAACTGGGATGCCGTATTACCTTTTGTTACATACGCTTTTAATACCGCGAAACACAAAGTCACGGGTTATATGCCTTTTTTTTTCTTTTTTACGCTCGTCATCCCCAAAGTTTTCTTGACACCATACTTCCTTTTTCGACGAACGAAAACGCCAGTGTCGCGCAGACTTTGTGTCGCGTCGAAGAGGCTCACCGACTTGCTCGGCTCCGAGCTCTTTCCACCCACGCTCGCGCGAAAGACCGTTACGACGCAAAACACCCGCCCGTGACTTTCGCTACAGGTGATTTGGTCTGGCTGTGGACGCCCGTTCGAAAGAAGGGACTTTGCGAGAAGTTTCTAAGTACTCAGGACCATTCGTCATTACTCAGTGCCTAAGTGAGATCACTTACGCTGTTGCGAAAGTGACAGCTCAGAACCAGCGTTCGCGCAAGACGCAAATTGTGCACATTGCCCGATTGAAGCCCTACAACAACCGATCACTTCTACTCGCTAGGTGAGCTTCGTCTGGCCCGGAGGGAAATGTAACGCGGACTGAAAGAGCGAGGAAAAAGAAGAGATCGGACGCTCTCGAGCAATGGTGATTCGGCAGTGACGGTAGAGCGCTGACATCTTTTTCAGTGTAAATAAACCCATCACATCCGCAACAATATCGTATATACAGGGAAGTGATCGCTCACATCTAATATAAAGGAACCTGCTGTCACGCAGTTGTTTCTATTATTCGTAATAAATATCTTTACAAGACTTTCAGAGAGAATACTGACACGAGTTGGTTCGTTAATTGTGACTGTGCATGCATAAGAATCAAGCAACAGCTGGAATGAACGTGACGTTGCTTTACTTTGTAAAATGTTGATGTTACAGACACCACCTGTTACGACGCACTGCTTATTTGTGCCTACAAAATTTAGTAACCTTTCAAGGAAGACATATAACTTTTCAACACACTCATCAGGTGGGCGATAAAGAACAACATAAGCATGGTTATCTTGGATTAGTGCTAAAGCTTCATAATTCGGCATGATTGTTGTAAATTCAGTGAGTAAGCTACAAGAAAGCTTTTCCGAGATTAACTGCAGTACTCCTCCTCCTCGGCGGGAAGATCTATTCAAGTAAAAGCTAATATAGCCTGGTAATCTGAACACTTCCTCGTCGCATGTGTACCAGGTTTCTGTAACCATAATAATGTCAAACCTAAAGGAAAATTCATCTAGAAAGGTGGTGAGCTCATCGTACTTATTTCGAGCCGATCGTGCATTACAGTGTAAAACTGCCAGGTGAGCACCATCATTCTGATGTGTGATATCTTTTGGTGACGCCATGCTAAAGAAAAAAAGTAAAGCAGAAAACTAAAAATCTGCGACGAGGTAGTCACTGCTTTATGAAGTGAGACCACCTTCGCGCATCTCATCCAAATCTGCTTCGCTGGTTATCTGGATAGCACGAGATGTGTCTGTTTTTCGAGCGAACACCTTGCCACATCTGGTCCATGGAAGTCGCCAGTTCAGTTCTCGTTTTCGTGCAATCGTCAGCCCAAGTAGCTTCTTTAGTTGTGGGCACAAATGCTCGTTAATGTACACCGATTGCTTTGTGGCAAAGCCAATGTCTGCCGTGTTTATCTGAGTTCATTTTGCCTTAGCCAATAGGGCATCACGTTTTACTCGGTGGTTGAAAGGTACGACAATATTTGAGTTTACATAGCTGTCTTGGTTGCCGGAAGCATTCGAACGAGCATTAGCACTTCGGGCCGGAACATGATGGCAAGCCTCAAGTCGTGTTTACTAATGGTTTCGCCTAGTGCATCCCCTATTTTAGTAAGCACTTGTGCAAGGTTTTCATTACCTGCTTGCGGGATGCTTTCAATCTTGACGTTTTTGTTCCGCGAATATTGATATTGTGTGGTGATGCGCATTGCGTTTTCTTGCGTCGTCTTTCTGAGGCACTCAAGTTCTTGCAAGATGGTTTCTTGAGTTGCCTTTAATGCTATGTTTTCTTTCTATGTCTAAGGCCTTCCTGAGATCTAGCGTGATTATTGCCCTCACGCCTCGTCCAATGGGGTCTATGACTTGCTCCTTTAGTTCTATCATGGCATCTTGTGTGGAGAGCCCTCTTCTTAAGCCGATCATGTTGCTGCGGTATACGTTCTTAGACTCAAACTAGCCGTTAACCCTGTTCAGGCAAGCATGCTTCATTACTTTACCGACGCAAGAAGTGAGGGAGATGGGCCGCATGTTCTGGAATTCTAGGGGTTTACCCGGCTTAGGAATGAGATTACGTCGGATTCCTTCCATTCGTCGGGTATCTCTCCGTTTCTCCAGCACTCGTTGATGAAGTCTGTCAAACGGCTCCTTCCCTGGTCGTCCAAGTTCCGGAGCGTCTTGTCGTACACTTTGTCGAGACTTGGAGCCGACTTGGACTTAATAGTGTGCAGGACTGCCTTGATTTCTTGCTGTGAAAAGTCTCTGTCAAGATCTTCGTTGGGAGAGCCCGAGTATTCCTTGTGTTCGACTGCCGGGGGTCTGCCAAGGTAGAGCTTTACGATTTCATCACCCATCTGATGGATGTTCCCTTTTTACCTGTGTCTTATCTTGGTCATTTCCACTTTCCCCGCCATTCTGTTGGCCGACGGGTCCAGCAGGCGCCTGAGGATTTTCCATGTCTTGCGTGTGTTTATGTCCGTCCATAGCGTCGCACACTTCATTTCATTCCTGATGGCATAGCTGGGTACAGTGTGTTTCGATGTGCTTGTTTAGCTCAGCGAGTTTTCTCCTTAGATTTCGATTGTGTTTTTGCCTATGCAGCCGTTTCTGAATAGATTTTTTGGCTTCGACAAGGTGTGCGAGCCTGCTGTTCATCCGCATTGAGAGGGTTCCGCCACACTCATTTTCCTCTTCTCGTCGAGCCAACCAGTCATCCCACTCCATTTCGGTTGTGGCTTTTTCTCCGTCTTGTAGAAGTTCACTGCTCCATTCTTCTATGTTTTCGATGGGTCCTTGTTCTTTCTCGTTTCTGCTTTAAAACATTTGTCCCAATCTACGCGCCTGATTGTCCGTTTGCAATTCCTGGTAGGAGGATTGCCTAGGGTGATGCTTAAGATCCTGTGATCACTTCCCAGGTCTTCAGGGGAATTTTCCTACGTGCTTCGCCCGGCGTTCTTGCTGAGGGTCAAGTCCGGCGTGGTGTCCCTGTCAGGACCTACACAGATTCTGGTGTACGAGGCTGGCTCATTCTGAATGGCTAGTCCGGCCTTTTCGATGAGGTTGGCAAGGTTTTTTTTCCTTTCTTCGACGAGTGCCCATATCCCCACTGCGTGTGTGGAGCGGTAAAATCTCCTCCGATAACAAGACGGTTGTCGCTTGCGATGTTCATCGTTTCGTTATTAGTTCCTCGAAATTATGCTTTAGGCCCTTTTTAGATGGGCTGCTGTATACGTTTAGGACAAAAGTGCTGCTCTCCTTTTTGCTGCGTGGCACGACTTCTACAAGAATGTGGTTGATATCCGTGACTTGTTTTGTAATGTGTGGGATAGCAACTAGCCCCTTCTTCACTAATGTGGTCCCGACTATGTCTCTCTCCTTGTCTTCTGTGCGTTGTTTGTGGGTGGCATGCCCGGGAATTTCGGCGTGGTCGAATGTCTCCTGCAAAATGATCACGTCAGGTTTTTTTCTTTTTGTGGTGATTTTGATTAATTGCGTCATTGATGCTTTTTTATTAGTGAAGCCACGGCAGTTACACTGCCAGATGACGAGTTTTCTCATTTTGGTGCCCGCCAATTGTAAGAAATTTTCTTCTCTAGCTCTTCGAGCCGCTTGTCGTGTTTTAGTGCCAGCGCCTTACTCTTTGCCTCACAGTCGCTAAGTCGCACGACCAGCATCTCGAACATTTTCTCGATTTTGCCCGAAAGTTTGTTCCCGAAAGATGTTGCCCGAAAGATGTCCTCGAGGACTTCTGTTTTCTTCGTGCTAGGACGGGGCCTATTAATCTCTCTTTATTTATTTTTATTTATTTACATTTCACCTACATCGCTGTGAGGCATTGCGTAGGGGAGGTACACATAATAATTTAACTGCATAGTTTTCAATCAAAACAATAGATTCAACAATTAAGACAGCACTCAAAATATTTTAAGACAAAAAAAAACACTCGAATATTGGTGAGTGAAAACAACGTCACAGTCATGCATTTGAAAACACGCACACGCTTCGAGACAGCAAACCAATCTTAGTGGCAGTGATATTGTAGGAGTTGTTACAATGAAGAAAAAAAGGATTGATTAGCACTTTCATTGACGAGATCATCCGGTAGACGGTTCCATCCCTGTATTGTTTTTACGATAAAAAAACTACCGAAAGAGTGGGTTTCGTAACGGTATTTTAATATTTTTCGTGAATGGTCTTGACTATTCGAGACGTACGTCGGTGTGAACAGATAATTGAGAGGATTAAGGGCATTTCCATTATAATATATACAATTAAGAAATTTAAGCCTGAGTTTCTGACTCCTTGCCATCAGTGTCTCCCATTTCAATGCTCGTTTCATTTCTGTGATACTTTCTTAGTCGTTTTGCTCTTTGGTCTTCGTCGGTGGGTATTTTCGCTTGGCGCCTGGTTGCTGTGTTTCCACTGCTACCATTTCTATTTCCTCATTCTCTCCCTTCCCGGTGGTTTTGGTAACTGGCGTGGAGACGGCCACGATGGCGGTCAACGGAGGCGACGTCTGTATCTGCATTTTCATGAGTATTTCATTAGGTGTGTGCTGTAGTTCATCAATTTTTCAGCTGATTCACTGTTTTGCGTTTTCTAGCTGCTGTCTGAGCAGCTTGTTTTCCGTTCTGTATTCCTCTACGCGTTTCTCTATGTATCTGTTTTATCCCTAGCGTTACTATTATTGCCGGACTTTGCCGAATCACGATTGGCCACTACGTCTGACCAGCCCACACTGTCTGGTTTCTTCTGTTCTCCTTGCTGCTTCGTTGTCGCATCGGGCGTCCTTCCCCTCGAGGTGGATCTTGGCCCACTCCTGGTCCTGGGTCTGCTTCATAACCTTGCCCCAACCGACGTAGTTCCCAGGCTCCCAGCCTGGACTTAGATCTGGATCTGGACCTTGATGTGGGTTGACGGGCTGGTTGTGTGTTGATGCTTCGCCAGGTGTCCTGATCTAGTGAGTCGGCTTCCCGCTGGAGTTCTGCCTCGTTCTTTTTCGCAGCCCACCTTTGTTGCTTTACGAAGTATGGCGTCTTAAATTTAGTTCTGCAAGTCCGGTCTACCGTGCGGTGTGCGTCTCCACAGAGCTTGCACTTGGGTGTGCGTTCGTGGTGTCTGGAAGGATTTTTGGCACGACATGCTGGGCACAACTTGCCTGGCGGTCTTGGGCAAATCGGGCCTGTGCCCGAGCCTCCGGCACTCTTTACAAAAGTCTAATTGCTTCTGGTTGAGAGAAACTTTCATCATGATGCTGTTGAAGTAAGCCCATATGGGGACTCTGTTGCCTTCGTACAGTAGTATCACTGTGGTCGTGCTGCCCAGTCTCTTGGCGTACGTTAATGAAGGGTTCCTCGCGTTCACCAGTGCATGCATGAGCTGATCATGTGTGTACTTCAACGAAATGTTGCGGATTATCCCCTTGGCCATATGTTCCGGTGCCGAGACGTACGCGTGTGTCTCGTACTTCTTCCCGTTGATTTTTAAATCCTTGATTTTGACGAATTTCGTCGCCCTTTTCTCATCCGGTGTGCTGATCACCAGAATATTTTGTGAGGGGTTGGGGCAGATCCTGAAGATTTTGTCGTTGCTCACCCCTGCTTCTTGGCGTATCGCTTTGTCGAGGCTGGCTCCGCACCTGTGTCAATGCTCAGCCCGTCTCTTGGTCTTACGATTATCTTGATGTCATGTGCAGGTAGACTTGGTATCTTGCTTGCTTGTAAAATACTGTTCACGATGCTGTTCCCACCTCTACGCGTCGGGCTTCTTGAGCGGGTGCATTTCTGTGCTGCCTCTTTGCCAGGGCTCACACGGCCCTTCCTTTTATACGTGACTTCGATCCAGCCCTCCGCGTCACCGTCAGCGTCTCGTCTCGTCGGATCGCTATCGTCCTCTCCGGAATCATTACTTGGAGTTTCCCCCACTTCTGCATCATCTACGTTTGTTTCGGAGGTGCGTCCGATCCCTTGGCCTACAACTCGGCAGCGTTGATCACCCTTTCCGAGGCCGGCCTCGGCCTTGTTGGTGTAGGCTTGGCTGGAAACGCTTGTAACTCGGGTGGTTTTTCACATCAAAAAAGCTTCAAAAAAGGTCTCTCATCAAGGCTTTTGGTGTCGAAGCGTTTGGATGGACTAGCTCTATCCGGTGGTGGTCGATTGCCAGGTATTTGACTTGATTAAACTGCGGAAAATATTCATAAAAGGCTGAGCTGACGTGAAGCGCGTCCGCAGCGTTCCGTTGCCCGGCAGCGCGTCAGTGGAAATGAACATCCCCGTACCATCGTTCACACACGTTATTGTAAAGAAGAGGAAGTACTCCAGCGCAGAGGCAGCAGCAGAGGTGAACCCACCGCTGGCACCCTGAACGACGCAAGAGAGAGTTGAAACACAGAGAGAGAAAAACATGTTTATTGACTCTGTGGACATTTCTCGAAGACGTAATTGACACTCTGGACTACGAACAAAATGTCAGAAATGTTCCCTCAACTGCGAGCGGCGTTTCACAACCATCAAACGGGCATTTTCGCAGACTACCAGGAAATGGAACTTTGATGGCATCCGTGTCAAACTCTCATCCTCTCTGAATATCAAGAAACGGTGCCTTGATGGCATCCTTGCCAAATTCTCGTCCTCTTCGAATATCAATAAAATCAGCCTTGATGGCGTCCTTGTGGGCGTCGCTCCTCCTTAGGTGGTCGGTGCTCAGGTCGCTACTACCAAACGAATCTGTGGAGTTGGTGCGGGACGCGATGTAACTGCGTACTTTTTTGGCATTGCATTTCAGCATGGCGAAGTTGCTGAACGAGTTGCCCAGGACACAGGCACAGCCCAGGATGGCTACGCCGAGCACGGCCACGATCACGTAGATGTAATGGCGGTTGACAAAGACGCCGTGAATACTTACCCGCGTCTCCAGCTCCTACTCCATAGTGGCCGCTCCTGGCCATGCCCAGCCAGCCCAGGGGGCTGCGAAGCCCTGCACGGCTCCGCGTCGAATGGGAGAGGCATCAGGAGCTGCAGCATCCGTCCTAGCCGTCGTCCCGGAGTCGAATGCCTTGTCATCGTGAAGTCAAACCAAGTCAAGATCCTTGACGTTGTGGCGTCAAACCTCGAATTGATAGTTTTATTGCTACGTGAGTTGCCTATTTTTCTGGAAAATATTGCTCAAAGGCTGGAAAGCCGCTTCACGGCTGCTAACTTTTACCACTTGCCTTGCCCTGTTAACAGCGATGACTTTGAAGAGGTTACAGCGTCGGAAATAGCCCAAGTAGTGAAAATAATACCCAATTCTGCTCCAGATCCCGGTGGAGTAACTGCATCGGTAATGAAAATAATCCATAAAGTATCACCTCAAGATTGACTTGCAATAGTTAACCACTCCATTAGACATTCGTGGATTCCTCCTGAGTGGAGATTTGCGAAAATAATTACTTTAATAAAGAAACATGGAGCTGGATTTACTTTGGATAACATCAGGCCTATTTCGCTCCCAACTAATCTGGTGAAACTAATTGAAAGACTTCTACACAATAGAATAGACAACTGGTTGGACAAAAATGCAATTTTAGGCCAATGCCAAATTGGATTCTGGCGTGGGCCTACATTTGGTGTGACCATGTTGATCTGAAAAGCAGGATACAACCAGCTCGTTCTAAGAAACAGGTATCCGCCTTAGTAACCTAAGATATTGCAAAGGCTTCTGACAGTGTGGAACACATTAAACTAATAAATTTGCTATCGTACATCGGGTTCTCAGATTACTTCGTGGCATTGGTTTACTCCTTTCTAAAAGATAGAGAATTCTATTGCTCTCAATCTGGCATATCGTCTTCAAATTATAAACAAACTAGAGTTCTCCCCAAGGATCGGTTTTTTCACCATTATTGTTTATTATTTTATTGCGCACAATTCCAGTACAACTGGATGTATAGGTTTATGTACACGCACCGACATAGCATTTTTTACCACAGCTACAGATATACATACATTATATCAGATGGTACAGTTTTATTTGAACGCTCTCGACACATGGTTAGACGACATTATACTATCATTAAACATGAGGAAAAGTGCAGTCATAGTTTTTCCTATTAGTGTTCCAGTGCAGATTTTCGTACTTTACAGACAGGACTTTATCCCGCAGGTGACATCGATTAAATACTTAGGAGTGACTTACACTGAAAACCCAAATCGGAGTCCACACATAGAAAATATGGCAGCTAAAGGAGCACAGACGCGTGGAATTCTTCGTAGACTCAGCAATAAACGTTGTGGTTTACGTCGTGATGTGCTAGTAATTATATATTGAATGTATATTCGCCCAATACTGGAGTTTGGCTGTGTCTTGTTTTCTGGAGCACCCGCCTACAAAATTAGACCACTGGTACTATTAGAACGCGAAGCGCTACGGTTATGTCTTGGGCTTCCGAAATTTGTCGCAATTATTATTTTATATAAGGAAGCGCACCTGCCTTCTCTTCGTGCTAGGTTCCAAACACTAGCAGTCCATACCTTCCTAAAAATATACACATCCCCACATAGGAAGTCACAATAAGTTTTCATTATTGAGCCGATGTTCTTTTTTAACCAACAGTGATCTAGATTAAAATGTCCACAAGTCATCGTCGAACAGAAGCTCTTGGAAACATTAGAAGTTAACCTTCGTGAAGTACGGGTACTAAAAACACCTATTCAAACAATTATAATAGAATTTGACAATATTTTTCCTAATAAGTCCAAAACTCTTCCCATTAGATATTTAATGCCATTTTGAAAGACCACCTGGCAAGATTAGACACAAAGATTGTAATAGCAACGGATGCTTCAGTTCGCGAAGAGAAGGCAGGAGTAGGAATTACATCTTCAGTGTTGGATTGGTCTTTTCCGATTTGTTTACCCGTTTTTACCCCTATTTATCAAGCGGAATCACTGGCAATTCTGTTAGCGTTACAAAAATTACCTCAAGCAATAACAAATGCTATTATTCTTTCAGGCTGCTTGTCTGTGTGTAGTTCATTAGCTGCGCCTAATATGTCCAATGCTTCACATTTACGACTAATTCGCTTAGTGTGGATACCAAGGCATAAAGAATTAACCCTCAAAGAATATTCAGATGCACTCACAGCAGCCTCGCATGATTATCTCATAATTTTTATATTACTGACGCTAGCGTTTATTGCCGTGGCACGCTTTGAAAATTTTGTCATGTCAGATCAGTTTGAAAATTATCGATTGGTAACATCGGATTTTTCCCATCCTAAGTACCCTTGGAAAAATCGATGGTGCTCCTCTAGAACGGCGGAGATATCAATTACGAGACTAAGATGCCGAGTCCCCCCCCCCCCCCTGAACTTTTATCTACACAGGTCTGGTCTGGCACAGTCTCCCCTATGCCACCACTGCAACGAGAGTGAATCCCTTCACAATTTCCTCTTAACATGCAGGTTATACACAAACCAACGGAGGAGATTGTTAGAAGAACCTCTCCGTAGATTGGCTCTAAATTTATCCCTTCCGGTGGTCCTCTCCTTTGGAGCAACTGAAAAGGAATTTAGCCACAAGAATGTTTGCGAGGCCGTATGCAATTTTCTAAAGGCAACAATAAGATTAGAATGTTAAGCTGAGGCATAAATTTGCTTTATTTCAAATCATATTAGCCTGTTCGTTGTTTTTATTACCTCAGTTTTATTTCTAATCTATCGTTTTCCAATTGGTTCTTTGTTTAAACATTGTTATCTAAATAATCAGGATGGTAAAAAAACTCCACCTCACAAATGAGGCACCATCCATTCCATGGCCGATCCTCGTGGTTGGTTGCGCCAGGACTCTGATGAACAACCAACCAACCAACTACCTACGGTAGACAAGATAAATTGATTGCTCAGTTTATCGAAATCTAGCATACTTTTCAAAAAAGAATAGTCATCTTGTTTTAGGGGCGAAGCTCCTGGCACCGTGGGTGTACGTCCTGTGTTTGTAGTTGTAGCCATCTCTCGCTTAGTCCTTAGAATGTCCGCTTGATGGCAGTACTTGTATATGATGAATGTATATTGAAAAGATGCGAGATGGCGGTAATTGAAGTATTCACTAGACGGACAGGACAGACAGACGGACAGACGGATGGGGAGACTCGCGGACGGAAGCATGAACAAATGGACGGAATGGTGGACCCCCCTCATCATCATTCACTTCATGGTTATGCTGACCTCTTTTATTTATTGAAACGAAATGAATTATAAGGATATCAGTATCAAGCATTTTCATTACACATTAACGTCCCCATAAGGTCTCAAAGACCTCGGTATACACAATCATTATGAGTAGTTACGCGCAGCGGTGCTCATTTCTCAACGGGAGAGGCTTAACTTAACCACTACGGGGAGAAGATTGCTACGCCGTGTATGTTTCATAGCTCGTCCTCAGTATGCGGAAGAGCAACTGCAGTTCATGAATAAACAGCTGCGTGAAAAGATTCTATTATCCCTTATCCCAAAAAACATGAGCCCCCGATATCACAAAGGTCGTAGGAGTGCATGAGGTCACAAGGTACAGTGGCAATACCGGAACAATCGGGACACTGTGTACACAGATGTCGCCCTATGCGGCACGAACAGGTACGCGCTCGCAGTCGTAGGAGCAGCCCCGGTCAAGGCCTTTTGACTTGCGCCACGGCACGAGCCGCGTCCGCGAATAACGCTGAGGCTTTATCTATCGCGCTTGCTATTAAAGCAAAGGATATTCTGGGACGATCGTCCCTTGTTCTCACCGATTCCATGGTCGCTTGTGGACTCTTTCTCGCGGAAAGACTACTACACACCACCATTCGCCTATTAGGACCGGACCTAACGCAGGACCATGCTATCATCTTGTGCCCGTGTCACGCAGGACTTGATAGCAACGCGAGAGCGGACGGCGCAGCTCGTGCTGTAACCAACCGAGCAGCCTACCACTCCGACGACAGCCCCTTTTTCCGCGAGATATCCTTGAAAACCAACGGCTTGAGCGACGAAGGTGCTGTGTACCACACACAGTTTTACCCGACTGGAATTCTTATGACTGGCGCCGTATACAAGCAAACAGATATCCAAATCTTTCGTTGAAGCATGCCATTCACCCTGCGATGTACAGCCATAGTTGTCCGTGGTGCGAAGGCAGGCGCACTTTCACCCACATAAGGTGGGATTGTCGGAATAGGCCAACCGAAGTTAACTCGCCGCAAATAGCCGCCAAAATTTTCGCAATGGAGAAGTGGGAGACTTAGCTCGCCAGCGACGATCTGGGAGTGCAACTAGCGCTCCTCGACCAGGCGCAGGTGGCCACTAGAGCCAGTGGAGCCCTGGAATAGGGGCCCCACCCACAAGCTCCTCGTATCTTTTTTCCTTGTTTTTTTTTCAAATAATCGTTTGATGTATATCATTACACATTATTCTTTATTAATATTCCCTTTTTCTTATGAGTTAATCTAACAAGTGTTTTTAAAAACATCTTTTGATTAACATTTGGACATCACGAAAAATTCCTTTTATATCGGAAGGAGTCACTCGTTTCAGGCCCATCTCCATTTATTTGTGACGCCAAGATGAAATGAACAATCAATCAATCAATCAATTAGGAACCTGAATTCAAAAAAATAAAATATGGTTAGAATTTTTATTAACCCAAAAACTTTGTCCCTCCCTCCTTTTTCTAATTATTTTCTTTGTCATAAATCTTACCAAAACAAATATCTCAACAATAATGGCAGATCCCACGTACAGTGGGAATCGATAAAATGCGAAGCACGAATGAGAAATGTGGATATGTCACTTTAAAATAAGCACAACGTTATGAGGTGTAGGTAAATGATGTCGTACAATATTTCCGTGTCATGATTATCATGTTTGAATGTGTTGTTTACCTTTGTCATCTATTCAAATGACATGATACCAAGCTTAGTATATGTGGAGGTAGCGAAACTGTCACTAGCACGCTGTGACCGTAATAGGTTGTCCTGTTCTTACATGACACGCGTGTCAGGATTATCATAGTTGCACCAGTCATGTATTTCGTCATCCGTTGACGTCATGTGACACTAAATGTGGTATATCTGGTGCTGGCAAAACAGCCGCGAGTGCGTCATGAAGGGCCCAATTTACTTCAGTGTAGCGTTGATGCGCGCGCACGCTGGGCGCAGTGATGCCACGCTGGAAAAACGCGAACATTCTAAGTCTGACGCCAGGCGCGACCAGCGTCCGTCAGCGCATCCCGACGGCACCAGTGGGAAACGCAACATCCTTCATTTTCCGCCGATGAGTGACAAAGACAACACTGCGTCTTTCTCTTTTCGTGACGGAGGGACGCAGGACGTGGTGAAACGCGCCTGCGTCAATGGCGCAGTGCGGCGCACGCCAGCCAGTATAAGGCAGGACCGGCGTGACGCGACGAAATAAACGCCGGCGAGCACGCGCACCGCATCACATCGAAAAATATTGGTGCCTTGACTGTGGCATGTAGTCATATTCTCACATGACACGCATCTCATGCTTATCACGTTTGCACCAGCTACATAACTTCGTCATCCATTGGCGTCACGTAATACCAAATTGGGCATATGCGAAGCTAGCGAAACGGCCGCGAGCGCATCATCAGTGTGACATGTAGTGATGTTGTTACATGACATGCACTTTATGCTTATCATGTTTGCACCAGTATCATACCTTCTTCATCTTTTCACGCCCCGTAATACCAAATTTAGTATAAGTGAAACTAGCGAAACGGCCGCCGGCGCATCATGAGCGTGGCAAGTAGTCATTTGGTTACATGACACGCATGTCATGATTTTTATGCTAGGGTCTTTTGGCTTGTGTTCGCCATGCACTCATGCCAAACCATACCAGTTTGGCAACCTTCCATGTGAACGAAACCACCGCAAAAAATGAAAGACCATGTAAAGTACATCATGATATCACATGACATACGTATCATGAATTTCATGTTAATATAAGTCGTATATTTTCTTCATTGAGTCACATTATGTCATACCAAGTTTTGTATTGATACAATTATCGAAACGGCCAGGAGAGCTAAAAATCGTAGATGGTTAGATAGATTGATAGATACGCTCAAAGTCGCTGATCTTCACTAAGAAATGCTTCGGATTCAAAACAAATCACGCACACAGTCATCATACATACAAGCTCACATTGATCACCCCAATAATGTTTGGATCCAATCATGTCCCACTAAATGTTTTTGTGACTTATTCATGCCCAGAACATGTGCTAGTTAAAATGACTATCCCCGTACCATCGTTGAGACACGTTATTGTAAAGATGAGGAAGTACTCCGGTGCAAAGGCAGCAGCAGAGGTGAAGCCACGACTGGCACCCTGAACGACGCGAAAGAGAGAAACAGCTTTGTTGAAACACAGAGAGAGCACAACAAGTTTCTTGACTCCGTGGACATCACTTGAAGACATAGTCGATGCTCTGGACCACGAACTCAACGGCGAGCGGCGTTCCGGAACATCAAACGGGCATCCTAGAAGACTACCAGAAAATGGAACATTGATGGTGTCCGTGTCAAACTCTCATTCTCTCTGAATATCAAGAAACGGAGCCTTGATGGCATCCTTGTCAAATTCCCGTCCTTTCCGAATATTAAGAAATGCAGCCTTGATGACGTCCTTGTGGGCGTCGCTCCTGCTTAGATGGTCGATACTCGGGTTGCTACCACCGAACGGATCTGTTGAGTTGGTCCTGGACGCGATGTAACTGCGTACTTCTTCGGCATTACGTTTCATCAGGGCGAAGTTGCAGAACAAGTAGCCCAGGACACAGGCACAGCCCAGGGTGGCTACGCCGAGCACGGCCACGATCACGTAGAGGTCACGGCGGTTGACGAAGACGTCGGGGATGCTTACCCCCGTCTCCAGTTCCGACTCCATAGTGGCCACTCCTGGCCACGCCCAGTGAGCCCAGGGGCGCCGCGAAGCACTGAACGGCCCCGCGTCGAATGGGGAAGGAGCCAGGGGCTGTGGCAGCCGTCCTCGCGATCGTCCCGCAGTCGAATGCCTCGTGATCGTTCTGGCTCCTCCAGTCCTCCTTCTCCTTCTTCTGTTCTTCTCGCGGATCTTGCCCAATGTAGAGGATTGGCCAAGTGTTAGGTGAAGTTCTTTTTTTAAGTGTTTCTTCGCAATACTTCTGGTATGATCTAGGAATAGCTACTAAACAAACTTAATTACGGAATTTGAGTATTTAAATGTATAGGAAATGAAGAATTTAGCTGAACATTCTTTAGTCTGACTGATAAAATTCTTCTTTGGCGTAATAAACATCCCTGTGACTGTAGCCCAGAGTAGAGGCGCCAACTGAAAGAACAACTGAATCGGATATTTTTAGACCAAAGTTTTGAGAAGGTGGTGATGTGAACCTTTTCCTCAATGACACGTGCCGGCGACAATAGAGAACGTAATGACTCATTCTTTCCTCCTCCTTCTCCTTACAGAAGATACAGGGAGAAGACAGCGCTTAATTTGCTCTATGCAGGTACAAGTTGAGGGAGGTAACCCGGCAGCGAAGTATGGTTGTTGCCACTTCCGTTATTCTTGACCACGATGAGCTCAGGCCTCTGCTGTGCTCTCGATGCTCTGCCTCTGCGCTGGAGTACTTCCTCTTTTTAAGATGTTATTGTTATTGGAGGATCTACTTGACTATATATATATATATATATATATATATATATATATATATATATATATATATAGTCAAGTAGATCAAGTATATATATATATATATATATATATATATATATATATATATATATATATATATATATATAGTCAGTTGGAGTTTAGACAAGACTAGTTTATTTTCCAAGAAAAACAGGCTTCGAAGGTGAAAACCAAATGGGGCGTGGCTGCGTATCTTCTGCGGCCCTCCGGAGATAACGTGAGGCGTGTTGGCCGCGTCTGCGCCGTGCGCTTCGGCATACGAATTGGTATGCGAACACAAATAAAATTATCGCGATCACCGGCGTCATCGCCCGCTACAACACAAATCAAGCAGAAACATTCACGTGCATGTGCATCTATAAATATCGAAGCTCCTGCTAAGTTAAATATACATAATCCAACGTTTCCATTGCAAACACAAAAGCATGCTTGATACAGGATTTCCGAAAGCCGTTATTGTGAAAATAGTAAGGAAATATTGAAAGCATATTTTACCGCTACCTCATACTTCTAGTCACACCGATCATTCTTTCAAAGTCATCCCTATTTTTGCCCATACTAAAATAAATAGAAAATTGGCCTTTACATTTACCGATAATGGAAAAGAATGTATTACCTTCCAGGATTGCTAGAATAACTGAGCTTTCTTTGTTTAATTCAGCATTACTAACCTATTTGCAGCTCTGTTATTTTCATTTATATTTGCTTTATCTGATGTTTACTCTTGTTTTTCTGCTTGCCTTCTCACTACGTTTTATGAATTTCTGTACTATATATATGGCATTGTATTAACCTGCAATTATTCATTCTCTGTACAAATTGTACTCTGTTTATGTTTCCTCCTCTATGTAATGCCCCTATTGGGCATTTAGGGTAGTTGAATAATTAAATAATTAAAAATGATAGTACGTCAGAACATTTCATTTCAAAGCAAAAAAAATCCACGCGCATGTGCGTTCACCGCTGGAACACTCTGAAAGAGTGCTGCGTAGTACGTAGACATCTTCGTATGTGGCGGTTCTAGGAAGGCTAATAGAAGTGAGCCGCAAAATGTCACGCTAACCAGCGCCCGTGACTTCAGCTCATTTTAATAATAGGGCCTTTCTTCTACCCTAACAACTATGGTTGCACTTGCCTGGGGATTCCACTTCGTTTTTCCGTTGAAGATTCAACTTTTCCATTTACTAGGCCGAATGAATGATATGCATAGCACAACGTGGACAACTGAACTTTTAACGCGATAGCGTTAGAGAGCTCGTGTCACAGAAATTCTGCGGTGTTGGCACCGTTCGTTGTCAGCGAAAAATCGTCCGTGAGCAAAAAATGGAGAAAGAAGCAAATAAGTGAGGAATAAAATTCGCAGCTCCATTGAGTATTGTGCTCAGGCTGTAAGCGGGGCAAGCAGGCGTCCTACCACGAAGCCACAATGTTACTTGCAGTTACTTCGGGAAAAAACACTACCTAAATGTCGTGTAGTGGAAGGAGTCTCGTTAACGCGTTTTGTTTGAAAGTGTGACGAGAAAAACGAGGCCAACCGGCGATTTGTAGGGACGTTTGGGAAGCCATCCTACTACGTCGAAAATGACCGGAAAAGTGCAGCCATTGCCGCTAAAAACACACAGCAATTTTCAAGCAGCTCTAAAGATGGACAACTATATAAATCTAGCGGAAAACATATCACGCGTTTTCAGAGGCATTGATTAAGCTAACATCTAACGCTAGATAATATTCTGCCATCTGAACTAGCGGCTTTCCTCTAGTCCGCTTCTCATCCACCGCAAGTGAACTCAGTGGACTTGTTCTTGCGTAATGGTATCTCCTCAGTTCCTGTGTCTTTGGCGCCCACAAATAGGGCCCCCATCGAATGAAGAATCTGAAAGTACTACAGGCAGAGATGTGAGCAGAGACACAGCTCATTTCAAAGTATCTCAGAGGTTCAACAGCCTGGCAATGGTGGTATCCTCTGCTTGTCGTTAGACCAGCTCTGTGTTCGAGACCTCCTGAAGTATTCTATGTTCGCCTCCTATCCGCTGAGCGCATTCATCTCTTCTAACTTAGCATGCATGAAAGAGCTTGTGGGAAGCCTAGACATTAATTTGACTCTATCAAATGTATTGGAGATGTTCGCGGTGGCTTGTGCAACTTCATTTACAGGTGCACCCATGTGGTTGAAAAGACCAAAGGCCCCACGGAGTTGGTGATTACAACATTTGCTAGATGGAGTCGACCAACAAAAAATAAGGCGTGGCCCCTTACCTACCTTGTTGAACCGCTTTCTCTTCGACCACTGCTGTGCGTAAAATGCTCGGGCTATGGTCACACGGGGAAAGGCTGTAGGTACACTCTCAGATGCTGCATGTGCGGGGATACTCACAATGACAGTGAGTGCCAAAGCCAAGAAAAAAAAGTTGTTTATGCAATGGAGCGCACAGTGCTGAAAATCCAAACTGCTTTGCTGAGGTGCGAGAAATCCAAATTCTCGAAATCGTAGATCGGAGATGCTGCTCCAGAAAAGAGGCCTTAGCTGAAATTCAGACTAGAAGTCATGTTTATGCTGGGGTAGCTTTCTGTCATTCTGTCAAACTACGTCGACGGATGAATCTTTGTCCCAATTCCTAGCGGAAGTGGCCGAACGAGCAAAAAAGAAGGCTATGGAGCGCTTTGCTGCAAACATTTGTGATGATACGTCTGAAATTTCGACCAACAAAATGGCTCGCACATTTGGAACGCCGCCAAATATTATATTCTTGCAGACTGCTGAGCTTCCACGACCGAATGATGAAGAAAATACGGCAACCACGCCACCTGATTTGGTCCACGCAGGACACTCTCTAGATGGACACCAGAACCAAAAAATGGTGTATATAAAAAATTGATGAGTCCGATGACAAGGATTTTGCCTCTAGACCACTAAAACCCATTAGGTCTCCTCTGTCAAAGAACACAAGCTCGCCATAGCATGCTAAAAGCAAAAAAGCACTTATAAGACACAGCGACCGCCTCAAAGACAGATTTTTTTTTTAAATTCATTTTGAATAAAGGAGTCGTTGAGTCAATGTTTCATCGGAAGTGGAGATTATTTACTTTTCAATAAGTAATTTAGTAAAGTTGTTTTCCTAATTCATTCTTGTTATAATCATATAATAGGAGACATGGCTCTCTGTAGATAAACGGTTTCATTTAACCAAGTACCATTCGTTAAGACTAGACCACACGTCGAGAGGTGGAGGACTAACAGCTTTTACCTCTAACATAATCATTTAAAGGCAAAAATCTTGTACAAGTATGTGTGCCCAGAATGCGAGTTGTTTTGCAATAGACGTCACATTACCCAGCCGCCGATCTTTCTCTTTATTTAATGCGTACTTACTCGATGGTGTACAGGACACCAGACGATTGGATAGTGCAATCAGATCATGGTGTGAAGAAAAATTGTAGTGGGCGGTTTTAACTCTCAATACACGTGTTGATTTTGAAAACTGATCGGTGTAGAAAACGTTTGTGGGAGTGGGCAACAGATTATAACTTTTCGTGCTTAAACGCCAGAACCCCACATTTATTCGCAATCGATGTCGATCAAACTAAAATTTAGATTACGCATGTTTGAATATTTCTAGCTAGTCCTGGACAGCGCTAGACTGTGCTAAAAGCAGTGATTATCTTTTCATACGCTTTGATTTTTTTGCCCGAGAACGTCTGCTTGCTCTGAGGCCAGACGCTATGCGAATTACAGAAAATATAAACATGATCTGAAATCAGAATTTTCTGCTTCCTACGACACGGTTAACGATTAAAAAACAATGAAGTTAAACGCAAATATTAAAAATGTTTTTAAACAAGCTGAATTTTCTGTTGAATCGGCCAGGAGGGTGCCTTCGAGTCTTTGGTGGAACGAGGATTCCGCACAAGATCACCGCCATTGCCAGGCAACTTGGAAATAGCTCATTCACAAATAATCTCCCAAAAACTGGTCTCCTATAAATCTATGGCAGCTAGTTTTAAAGGGCCACTCACCAGACCCCATACCAAATTTTAGTTAGACAGTGGAAGTTCTTGTGTGTCCAATCAGAAAAATTTCGCTACAAAAATATTTTGAGTCGGTTCATCACGAGTGGAGAAAAAAGGTTTTTTTTGCAGCGGCGCGAAACGAAGATGAGAGGATGTGAGCTGGAGACCCTTGCCGCTTATCCGCATAGCCATCGCAAGCCAAATCTCTTCCACCCCCCTTCGCCGGCATCCGACCAAGAGGTGACGTGCGCAAGATGGGCCCAAACAGGTCCAACAAACGAGCACGCGAGCGGCGTTGCTTTATTGGCCAGCGTTATTTTGTGGTCTTCTGCCTGTTTCTGCGGGATCGTTTGAAAACGCTGGCTTAGACGCGGTAGAATCGATGAGCACAATGAGTACGCGAACGCGTAGGAGCGTTCCATGGTGGTCGTCTGCTTCATGTGCTGACCGCGGTGACACGAATGCATGCGAAACGCCGACGCATTAGCCCCGCATCTCGTTGCAATTCACCGGAGAAAAACGGAAAAGACGCTTACATTCCCTTAGTGTGGCTCATTATTTATCTAGGGTTTTATTCATCTTTTCAAGCAACAAATTACGTGAACAACGCATATTATGTTAAATAATTTTCGCCATATCACGTGCCACTGTCTGCAACGTCAGAGCAGAGCCGTATACGTAGCGGACCAAAGTCACTGCATTGCCGTGTACATAGGGTTATTCATACGCGCAAGTCATGCCCTAATCCTCTAGGCACGCGCCCGCAGAGGGAAGGGGTACCAGCGTTCATCTTAAAATTTGACCCAGTTCCACGGCGCGTAGCGATGCAAATTTTCGCAGAGCATGAACGCCTCGTCCACGCATTGCGCTTGTCGGCTCAAGACTTTTAAATCTGGTGAGTGGTCCTTTAATAAACGCATAGCCGCTAGAGAGAAAGAGGAACAGGGTCACAGACTTGACGACTTCCTTTCAAAACTAAAAAATAAGAAAGCACTGTTTTGATACATAAGAAGAAGAAAAATGCTGCCATAACCAGTAATTTTGTATTTTACAGCCAAAAGTACAAGTATACTTGAACATGCAGAAAGATGGCTGCAGTCAAATTCAATGATTTTAAAGGTAAATAAGAGTGCTCACTTAACGTTTTCTATAGCCAGTACTATTTCACTTTTCATTACATACAATGATGAACCTATTCCGCAAGTAGACTCTCCTAAATATTTATGTGTGTTGTACACAGGAAAATTTGACTGGGGGCCACATATAGTATACATTTTGGCTAAGTGTTCCTAACCAGTGTTCCTTGTAAAATGTTAGAACATATAATTTACTCCAACCTTGTCTCATTCCTGGAATCAAATTCTTTTTTTACTCCCTACCAGCACGGATTCCGAAAAAGTTACTCATGTGAAACCCAACTTCTTTATTTTACTAATGACGTAGCATCGGCTTTAGATCGCGGCTCACTTGTGCATTGCATTTTTCTTGACTTTCAAAAAGCTTTCGATAAAGTACCTCACCAATTACTCCTCCTGAAAATTAGTGCCTTAAACATTGACCCGAACATTCTTAAATGGATTGAATGCTTTCTGACTAATCGCACTCAGTTTGTAACAACTAATGGCTATAACTCACCTCTTTCTAAAGTAACATCCGGTGTACCCCAAGGTTCCGTATTAGGCCCTTTACTCTTTCTTATATATATTGAAACGAAGATGCGCGAGCCTACGGGACGCGGAAGAAGAAGAAGAGTAGTGGAGCTGCGCCTGGACTGTGTGGTTGCGCCTGGACTGTGTGGTTGGGTGTAAGCGTTCTTGGCCTGTCCCAGAAGTACGCTGCTATTTCACAACGTCTTTTCACCTCATCTGTAAATAAACACAGTCACTCGCAACAGTTTGGTGGAAGGTGCCGGGTACATCGATCTGGACGACCCAGTTCTACCGATTTTGCGACGGAGCAGACGCTTGGCAGGCTTGCCACCACAGCTACCAGACATGGAGGACGCGGGAGCAGGCCATAACAACCTCGTTGCTGATGAGCAACACGCTCACCCGCCAGGACAAGATCGCTGCGGCATGCCGGAACGTCAGCCGAGGACCTTTTCGGGGCAGCCGGATGACGATGTTGACGACTGGCTCAAGCACTACCAAAGAGTGAGTCGCAGCAACCGCTGGAGCACTGCTAAGCAGCTCGAGAACGTGGTGTTTTTTCTCGTTGGCACCGCGTCTCTTTGGTTCGACAACCATGAGAGTGCATTGACCACATGGGACATTTTCGTGGACGAGCTGAAGAGATGTTTTGGTGACTCAACAGCTAAGGTCAAGCAGGCGGAGCAAACGCTTTCACGCAGAGCTCAGTTACCTGGCGAAACATGCACCACCTACATCGAGGCCGTCTTGAAGCTTTGCGGAATCGTGAGTGCGACCATGTGTGACGAAGATAAGGTAGGTCATCTCCTCAAGGGAATCGCGGAAGACGTGTACAATTTCCTTATCACTAAGGAAGACTTACACACACCTTCTGACCTAAGGAGACACTGCCGAGTGTTTGAAACCCTAAAGAGGAGGAGAGTCCTACCAAAATTCGGACGTCTTGACAACGTGCCCACAATTGCAAGTGTCAACCTTCCATCGCAGGACGAGATCTCTTCTCTTATAAGACGAGTGGTCAAGGAAGAACTTGCTCAACTGCCAGCTGTGGACACCGCTAGTGTCTGCCATCAGTGTGCATTCGACCAACGGCCCCGTGAACCACTGGTACCTCGGATGCGACAGAGCTACTTTGAGCCTCGCCCGAATTACACCGATCGGTTCGAACGGAGGAGTGAACGACCACTCGGAAACCAGGAACGCAGGCAAGCTGCGTCACAGCGATTCACTCCTCGACCACCATCGCCCGGCTTTTATCAACCGACGAGGTTTACTTCGCCGGGGACGACCAGACGCGACACCCGTACTTGCTACAACTGCGGGCTACCTGGACACATCGCTAGGTACTGCTACCGTCGCCAGCAGCGAGCTCCACGTTTCAACGTGTACACGCCCTATGTACCTGCTGGCGAGTCTCGACCATTTCAGGCCTCTTTCCAACAGCAACACGCAGCACGTGCTGACTCGCCTTGCTCCGACCGCAGCGTTACCCCACCACCAGCACGCCAACAGCGATCCCCGTCTCCGCGTCGCCGCTCGGGGACGCCACCACCACTGGGAAACTAACTGGTGCGACCAATGGGGGCGAGGCCGCAAAATCATCTTCCGCAAGACCCCCTTGTGTTGTAATGGTTGAGAACAAAGTGAGTGTTTTTGTAGACAATGTGAGTACTGTTGCACTAGTTGATACCGGTGCTGCCGTTTCCATAATGAGCATGTCTTTTAAAAATCGCCTAGGGACGAAAGTAATGTTTGCTTGGAATCGGAGTGCTACGTTCCGCGGCGTAGGGGGAGAAACGTTGAGCCCGGTTGGAGTTTGTTCTGTTTTACTTTCTATAGGAAATCAAACGTTTCGAGCGGAACTAACGGTGCTTGCACGAGCGACCCATGACGTCATTCTAGGTATAGATTTTTTGCGGGAATGTGGTGCAACTCTAGATTGTGGTAGTGGTGGGATTATTTTTCGTCCCGTGTTGCCGCCTCCATTGACAAAAGATACCATTGATGACTGCTTGGAAGTGTTTTCCGTGTCAGAAGACGTCTGCTTGGCCCCACATACCGCAATGTTTGTGCGTGTAAACTCTTCGCGTTCTTGTGCGGGTTCTTACTATGGTTTAGCCGAGCCGAACTTCAGTAACGCCCTTAAGAAAAACGTTATCGTGCCTCGTTGCCTCGTGCTCATCGTCGATGGTTGTGCCGATTTGTGGACTGTGAACGTTTCCGCGCAGCCCATATATCTGCCTGCAGGACTTAAATTGGCAAGCTTTCAAGAGCAAAGTACTCTTACCATACGGTCACTCCAACTGTCGGTGGATGTAAAGAAACCCCACGCCAACTCGTACCGCGACTATTCTACCAGCATTGACCGTATGATTAACAAGTCACTTCCATCAACTGAACGGTCGCTGCTGCAGGAGGTGATCACACGCTACGCCTCAGTCTTTGACTTTGCCCAAGACGAGACGTCTACCGTTACGCCACCGTCTTCACGTACGCAACACCGCAATATACAGGCCAAGCACCACCAATACGCCAGAAGCGCTATCGTGTCTCGCCTTTCGAAAGGAAAGTCATCGCTGAGCAAGTTGAAGACATGCTAAAGAAGGGCGTCATACAAGAATCGTGTAGTCCATGGGCAGCTCCTGTCATTCTAGTGAGGAAAAAGGATAATTCATGGAGATTCTGCGTAGACTATCGTCGCCTAAATGCCATCACAAAAAAAGACGTCTACCCTTTGCCACGTATAGATGACGCCGTGGACTGCCTGCATTCTGCCTCCTATTTTTCTTCTGTGGACTTGCGTTCTGGGTATTGGCAAATTCCTATGCATCCCTCAGATAAAGAGAAGACGGCCTTCGTAACACCAGATGGTCTCTTTGAGTTCAACGTTATGCCTTTTGGTTTGTGCAATGCTCCAGCGACGTTCGAGAGATTTATGGATACAGTACTCCGTGGACTAAAATGGGAAATTTGCATGTGCTATTTAGATGACGTGATTATCTACGGCAAGACTTTTCAAGAGCATAACCAGCGCTTGTCGCTTGTGTTTGAATGCTTACGCGAAGCTGGCCTTGTTTTAAACTCAAAGAAGTGTCGTTTTGGAGAACGTCAAGCCCTCGTATTAGGCTTTCTCGTGGATAAAGAAGGCGTGCGACCAGACCCACAGAAGACCGCAGTGGTTCGCAACTTTGAACCACCACGAACAGTGAAGGACCTGCGAAGTTTTCTGGGTCTGTGCTCATATTTCCGCCGATTTATTAAGAACTTCGCACAACTTGCCTCCCCACTGGCGTCCCTTCTTCATAAAGACACACCGTACTTGTGGGATGATAAATGTGAGGCTGCATTTCAACAGCTGAAGTTTTTATTGACTTCAGGACCCATCCTAAAGCATTTTGATCCTGATGCTTTGACTGAACTTCATACTGATGCTAGTGGGCTAGGTGTTGGTGCTGTGCTGGTCCAACTCTGCAACAGTCGCCAGCACGTCGTAGCATATGCCAGTCGGACACTGACCAGAGCAGAAACAAACTACACCGTCACCGAGCTCGAGTGCTTAGCAGTCGTCTTCGCCATTCAGAAGTTCCGACCGTATCTACATGGCCGCGAGTTCACAATAGTGACCGATCACCACTCACTATGCTGGCTTGTGGGACTTCGTGACCCGTCTGGCCGGCTGGCTCGTTGGGCGTTGCGCCTCCAAGAGTACAGCTTTTCTGTTACCTATAAGAGCGGACGATGTCACACAGATGCCGACTGCTTATCCCGCCTTCCTTCAGTGCACACCAATGCTGACGACAATGACATTGATGACTATTTAGTTTCTGTCTCGTCCGACTTCCCAGATACCAGCAGCTTCAAACGTGAGCAGCAGCGCGACCCTACTCTGAAACCTTTGCTCGAAGCTGCACATAACTCCGTCGACAAGCACTTTAAAATTTCAAATGGCTTGCTGTATAAAAGAAACTATTCAGCCGATGGCCTCCCGTTGCTTCTAGTGGTGCCGGAAAGCCTGCGCCAGGTCGTCCTTCGTTCTGCGCACGATGACATAACATCTGGTCATCTCGGTTTCACACGTACGCTGCATCGACTACGTGAGAGGTTCTACTGGCCAAAAATGTGGAAGACCACAAAACAGTACGTCACCAGCTGCGCTATATGTCAGCGCCACAAGCCATCCACCACTGCCCCGGCGGGTTATTTGCAGCCCATCCCTCCACCGACATCCCCTTTTGAAAAAGTCGGCATTGACTTGCTCGAACCCCTTCCTAAGACTCCATCGGGCCACCGATACGTTATAGTGTGCGTGGATTATTTAACGCGTTATACGGAAACGGACGCACTGACATCGGCCACAGCAGCCGCTGTTTCTTCTTTTCTGTTACAACGGGTCATACTGCGTCATGGTGCTCCACGGGTTGTCATCAGTGACCGTGGACGACAATTTATGGCCGATGTGGTTGAAGAAATTTTGCGCCTCTGTGGCTCCTCTTATCGCCACTCCACCCCTTACCATCCGCAAACTAACGGTCTCACTGAGAGAACAAATCGAACTCTCACGAATATGTTATCGATGTACGTTGATGCTGACCACAGGAACTGGGACGCCGTCTTACCGTTTGTTACTTACGCGTATAACACCGCCAAGCATGAAGTTACTGGACATTCACCCTTCTTTCTGCTTTACGCACGAAATCCACAAAGTTTTCTGGACACTCTATTACCTTTCTCGCATCAGGAAGATCTGTCCATCGCTCAGACGTTGTGTCGCGCTGAAGAAGCACGTCAACTAGCGCGCCTTCGAACATTGTCTTCGCAAGAACACAGCAAGAGTCGCTACGATGCCAAGCATATCCCCGTAGAGTTTTCTCCTGGTGACTACGTGTGGCTGTGGACTCCTGTTCGTAGAAAAGGATTGTACCGGAAGTTTCTAGCGAACTATTCCGGCCCATTCGTGATAGTCACTCGTCTCAGTGACGTGAATTACGTTGTCGCCCGAGTCACAGCCAATAACCGGCGTTCGCGCACTACGCAAGTTGTTCACGTAGCCCGCCTCAAACAGTACCATCATAGGCCTATTTAACTCGCTCGGTGAGCTTCGTCTGCCACCGGGGGAAATGAAACGAAGATGCGCGAGCCTACGGGACGCGGAAGAAGAAGAAGAGTAGTGGAGCTGCGCCTGGACTGTGTGGTTGCGCCTGGACTGTGTGGTTGGGTGGAAGCGTTCTTGGCCTGTCCCAGAAGTACGCTGCTATTTCACAACGTCTTTTCACCTCATCTGTAAATAAACACAGTCACTCGCAACAATATTAATGATCTCCCAGACAGCATTAACTCCGCTATAAGGTTATTTGCAGATGATTGTGTAATTTACCGCGAAATAAACAATGAATATGATAACCAATTTCTACAGTCAGACCTTGACACTGTCTCAACCTGGTGCAATAAATGGCTTATGACTCTCAACTCTAACAAATCTAAATGCATGTCAATAACCCGGCGATCTTTTTCTCCCCCCTGTACCTACAGAATTAACGCCGTTCCCCTCCAGCATGTCTCTTCATATAAGTACCTCGGCGTTTACATTACCAACAATCTATCTTGGCACACGCATGTTACCTACATCTGTAATAACGCTAACCGAACGCTAGGATACTTACGCCGCAACTGTTCTCGCGCTCCACTGTCCCTCAAAATTCTATTATACCGATCACTGATTCGCCCAAAGCTTGAGTACGCGTCCGCTATATGGGATCCCGTGCAGCAAAATTTAATTAACGCGTTAGAATCTGTTCAGAACCGCTCAGTTCGGTTCATTTGTTCTAATTATTCCCGTACTGCTAGCATATCAGAAATGAAATCTAACCTTGACCTACCCAATTTAACTGTCCGGAGGAAACTGGCGCGACTGCATTTTTTTCATAAGATATTTTTTCACAATCCATCAATGAAGCGAGACCTCATTGCACAACCGTCATACCACTCATCGCGCATTGATCATCAGCATAAGGTTGCCATTCCGTTTTGCCGCACCAAATTCTTTTCAGCAGCCTTCTTACCGAAAACAGCCGCCGATTGGAACCACCTTCCCTCTTCCGTTGTATCAATAACAGACCCTTTGTTATTCAAGACTGCAATTTCTCAGCAATGCTTGTAACTATACGCAATTTCCATTATCTATCTTTGTCTTGTATGTGCTTGAATTCTTATACATTTTCAGTTGACTTATGTTGCCTTCATGATTTGCGCATCTGATACTTGTTTCTTTATTTTGTCTTTTTTTCTTGTGTGTTATATATGTTGTACCCACCCCCTCTGTAATGCCCTACGGGCCCTGAGGGTATTCTAATAAATAAATAAATAAATAAATAATAAATAAGGATTAACGGGTTTTACGCTTACTGCAAAAATGAGTAATCTCGAATTAGGCGTGGGTAGATACTTCATGTTAATGTTGCACAAAATTTATATACGCGCAATATTCGAATTCGGATGTGTGTTGCTTTGAGGAGGACCGGCGTACAAAACAAAGCCGTTCTGTCTCTTGAAGCGGGGGGTTTTCGTTTGTGTCTGGGGCTCCCTATGTTTCCAGCAATATTGATATTTATTAAAAAGCGCGTCTGCCTACATTAATTTGTCGAATCCGTTTCTTAACAGTACAAACCTTTCTAAAACTTTACAGGTTGCCAGTGAGAAGAGATGAATAAACTTTCATCAGTGACCCAGATTCTTTCTTTCTGACTCATTGGCCACGTTTTCATACACCACAAATAATCTATGTACAAAAGAAACTTACAAGTGTAGATCTCAACATTAAAAAGGTATATGCATCTCATAACTCAAACCACATTCTTATTATAGAATATAATGAGATGTTTCCTCAACATTCTAAATTTCAATCTTGCAAATTCTCAGAGAACAGGTTAGCAGATTTTTCGATACATACAGAGACACGTAACATCATAGCTACCGATGCTTCCGTCAGTGAGGAGAGGGAGGCGTAATAATATTCTCCCAATCCCTTGGCTGACAATTTGCCGTGAGGCTACCTGATCTCACTCCAGTTTTTGAAGCGGAGCTTATGGCAGTCGTCTTGGCACTGAGAAAAGTGCCGATGGATAAGAACAGGGTAGTAATAGCTATTGATTCGCTCTTAGTATGCGCAGTTCTTACAGCTTCTGATACTCTTGCGATCACGACATTATGACCTTCAGTTCCGTCTTTGGTGTACCTGTAATTAGTATGAAACCTAGCTCACTGTGGATTAACACAAATAAAATAACCGACGCCTTAGCCTGCTCATCGCTAGATCTCCCAATAGTTCAGGTTCTCCCAATCGTAAAATACTTCACCGCATTCAGGTATGCGATAACTATTCCCACAGATAAGATGGAGACAATAATCATGTCGACAGAATATAATCACCTAAGCTATCCATGGAAGACACAGCGGAGCGAATTTCGGCAATCAGAAGTGTCGATCACCAGATTTTGATATTGTTTCCCCCCAATAAACTTTTACTTGTACAGAGCTGGTCTGACGATGCCACTCCTCGGCCAATTCTGTGGAGATTTGGGAAATATTGCACACTACTTTTTGTATTGTTCAAGATATTCTCATAATAAAGCTTCACTTTTATTTTACTCCTCTTGCAAAAATAGGCTTGAGCTTATCGTGGGAAATTGTTTAGGTTCGTTGCCTCAAGCTTGGAATATTACCACAGGGATGCCTTTCATGCCGTGTGTAATTTCATTATAGCTACTCAATGAGGATTGTTTACTCTGGTATTTATATATTCATTTCAATTGGTTAAAAGCAAACTAAGTTTTCCTAATTGTTCCCTGCAGGGTCATATGGAAGTCTGAAATACTAGCTGTAAAACATAAAACTTGTATTTAAACTGAATATTTCAAGTAATATTGCGAATTGCCTGCTTTATTTTTGGTTTTTAATTACATATCTTACCTGAAATATCATTCATCAGTTTTTACGTCACACTCTTGACCAATCCCCTAAAGTGGGTGCGTGCCATTTATCGAAGGAAACAAACTTTTCCTGGGATCGAAAAAAGTGTATTCATTTGTGGTCTTTTGCGTGCAAGTCGATTCCTCTTCGTCAAACTGGTGGAGCTGCTAGGTGGTCTTCATGCTTGGCACGCCTTCGCGGAACAAACAATCGAGCCCAGGAATCGCTACCACGCATCAACACATTGGTGCACTGTTTCAGTCACCGTCTGCTACGCCTGGCGCCTGAGCTCAATCCACAGCGAGAAATTGCCAGCAATCAGTTGCCTCTGTCAGCCAGCATGGCCACTGCAGCTACATCCCACATGACACTTCATAACCCTATATTTGTGACTGTTTTCATGGTGAGGCTCATAAAGACGCCAAAGGCTGCCTGGGTCAGTTCGAACGCTGTTTGAAGTACAACCAGTGGGCCACCCCAAAGGACAAGCTTTCGAATGTCTACTTCCACCTGAAAAACAACTCTCAGACGTGGTACATGAGCAGAAAAAAAACTTGGCTACGTAGGATGACTTCAGCAACCAGCTGCTTGACATCCCAACACCTCGACAGGCAGGAGATTGTGCAACGTCTCTTGGAAGCTCGAAGTTAAATACCGGACGAGAGCGTTGCTGTGTTCGCCGAAGGCATGACCTGTCTTTTCAACAGGGCAGATCCGAAGATTCCGGAAGACATGCAGCTACGGTATCTCATGCGAGACGTGAAGGAGCAACTGTATGCAGGGTTTGTGAGGAATCCACCAACCACAGAAGCTAAGTTCACGAAAGAAGGCACAGCGATTGAACGGGTCCTACCACGACGGTAACACCAGCGAAACCTGGTCACCTTTGTAGCGAGTAGTCTAGGTGCAGCTGCGAAAGCCTCTGCGACAACCACAAGCCTCTCCTAGAAGTCATCTGAGAGATTCTAAGGAAGGAGCTTTGGCAGTTTGGAATAATTCTAGCAACTGAACCGACGCCGGCATTGTCTATTGTCGCCGATGTTGTCCGGGATGAATTCCGTCAGGCTTTCTCTTCATCCGGCTAAGATGATGTGTGATGACATCTTACTTACGCCTTGCAGTCGGACACCTTGTCCTCGCACGTTTAGAACAGCGACTCCAATTAGTGGACCACCACCAACTCAGCTCTCAGCGCCAGCGACATTCCTAACCTCGCTTATCTCGCCGACGAGACTGCCGTATGGCCATCTTGTGAACCCCACAACGTGGTTCAGCAGTGAGTACCCGCTGATCTTCCGGCGTCGGGAAACCGGTTTGTGGCATTACCAACGGTTTTTTGCCAGTTTTGTGCGTATACTATTGCCATTGACACAGCTCACTAGGGAAGATATCCCCTTCAAGTGGAGCGAAAACCAGGAGCAGGAGTTTCACGAGCTTTGCCCGCGCATGCAAACAACCTATCACTCTCTCCAACTTCGATGTAGATGCGCCAACAAAACTACATAAAGACGCTAGTAATATAGGTTGGGAGCACTGCTCGTACAGTCGCAGGACGACAACAATATGGTCATCGCCTACGCCAGTAAGACGTTTCCCAAGCAGAAGTTAACTACACTAAGACAAAGAAAGAATGTCTTGCAATGGTATGGGCATCCTGAAGTTTCGCTCATATTTGTACGGGTGCCCAGTCACCATTATGATCATTCATCACTCGCTCTTTTCGTTAGTTAACATTAGAAAAATCTGGCCAGCTTGCTAGCTGGAATAATCGGCGCGAAGGGTTTGACTTCACTGTTGCCAAGTCGGGAAAACGACACATCAATGCCCACTGTCCTTTTTGGTCTCGGTGTCACGACGACGACACCGCCTCTTTAGGAACTGCGGACACTGCCGCCTTTTCTCAGCGGCAGCGAGACGACGCTTAACTGCTACCTTCCATAAATTACATAGAAGGACGAATGAATAGTGTGCTGAAGTTATTTGCGAGAAGGTAGGCGTCATGTGCTTGCTGAGTGACGCCCTTTATAAGAAACTTTGCACCCGGTGGCAGCAGCTACTTGCTCGTCCTTCTTTCTTCGCTTCGACTTTATGTATGACAAGCCTGCCATGAAAAACCTTCCGCTTGTCGCTAGAAAACATAAGAGCATTGGCGAAGATTAGGTAAAAATATTACTCGCCAAGACTTGCCGGGGTCGGCAAAACTTCCGTTCAGGAATGTCTTGATGCCAGCGTCGCAAGCCACCATACAGCAAACCAGCCGGCCTGCTGCAGCCTGTGCGAGTCCCGACGGCACCATTCGCATGAACTGGCATGGATTTTTTCATTACGTTCCCAAAGTCTGCCACTGGAAACAAGTGGAGAATCGTTGCCACTGATGACATAACCCGATACGCGGAGACAGGGGCTCTGCTACGGGAAACGGCAGCTGAAGCGGCAGAAGTTTTCATCGCAGCCATAGTTTGAAGACACGGTGCTGCCACAATAGTTATCAAGGGCAAAGGTACTGTGTTCATGGCTGAGCTTTTGCACACCATTTTACATCTAAGTAATACAGCCCACAGATAGACAACGGCGTATCATACCCAACACAATGGACACTCCGAATGTTTCATCAAGACCCTGGCTGACATGATAAGCATGTATGTAGATATATAACACAAGAACTGAGCGACATTTTGCCCTACGTCACGTTCGCGTACAACACGGATCGTCAGGAGACCACTCAGAAGACACCCTTCAGTCTCGTTTACGAACGTGAAGTTACGACAACTTTAAACGCGATGCTGCCCCATGAAAATGATGGTAATGAAATGGACACCGAGGAGTTTACCCAGCGAGCAGAAGAACTCAGACACCTGAAGAGGTTGCGAATCATCGAACAATAAGATGTTGATGCCAAACAATACAGCCTCCGGCACAGAACCACCTTATACAACGTGGGCGAGAATGTGTGAGTCTGGGCACCTATTCTTTGGCGTGGGCTCTCCGAAAAGCTCTTGCAAAGATACGCCAGATTCTACGCTGTCCTGCGACGCATCAGTGACGTCAACAACGAGGTTGTTCGGGACAGCAATCAGTGTTTGAAGTCCCGCAGACATTCACCAGAATCTATCCACATTCTTCAGATAAAGCCCTACTTCCAGTCAATAACTGTGCAGTTTTGGTTTTACGTTGTTTCCGGAGCGTTAACCCTCGGAACGATGTTTTAAAGAGTAAGAGTAAGATTGCTTTATTTACAGTAGGGACATTGCAAAACTCACTGCAGAGGCAAGGGCTTAAGGCAATCAGCCCGACAAAGGCCCCTGTCTCTCTGCAGTTCAGGCATCGTTATGAGCTGAGACAGAAACAGACAAAACTCAAAAGAATGGATACATAGAAATTGTATAGAAGTTGCTTGCAAGATTACATACGTAATTCACGCAAACACTAAGTTAAGATGTTTACATAGCACATTTGAAAAATTTAATGTCACTCATAAGGAGATTCATAGCCAAGTAAAATAGACAAAAAAATTGAAACACCGATAAAACTCTGTACATAATACAATAAAATTAGAAGTTATTGATTGATTTCAGGATTAGTCTAGGCATAAAACTCTACTCATTAGTTTTGATAATGTGTACCAGCAGTTAGTAACAAGTTCTTTGATTGTTTCTTAAAGGCTGATTTGCTAGCCTTAAAGTTCAATTTATTTGCTAGGGTATTTATCACGTGAGATGTTTGGTACGCGACATTTTGTTTTTCATTATTGGTTCTTGTTCTAGGTGTTCGTTTTTTTTCTGTTGTCGCAATTAGTAGTGTAACGTTTCGGTACAAGTTTCCGCGTATATCTGGTCCTTTTTAGTTAGCTGCGGCAATTTGAAGTAATATAATTGATCTACCCTGAACATGGAATGTTTGATCAATAATGGAGCAGTTCTCAGGCCCTGTATGTTACCTCTCTATTTTTTGAAACAACGCAGTATTTTTTTTGTATGAGTCTAAGCTAATGATTATTTGTTTTATGATGTTTTTGCCCAAACTAGCATATCATAGGTCACTTTAGAGTGGAAAATCACGTAGTACACAATTATTTTTAACGTTAGTGGAAATAAAAGCATTGTTCTAAAAAATCAACCGACTATTCGTGCCAGTGTGGTAATCAAGTGGTTGACATAAGTGTTTATAATTAGTTCTTCCTGAAACCGCATGCAGAGAAATTATTGTTCCCTAACACGCACAATGCCATTTCCTTCAGAATTTACAGTTGTGTTGCTGATAAGTTTGTTCAAAGGCCGGAATATCATATAGGTTGTTTTTTTCATTCAAGCGCAGTTCATTCTGTTTTAACCGAATCAAAAGATGACTTGGTTATTTACGCTTACTTCGATTGATAATAATTTGTCTGATGTAAAGAGCACAATCGTATCATCAGCGTAGACAACAATTTAAGGAAAAATAGGTATATTGATTTAATCATTTATATAAGCAAAGAACAATTCTGGCCCCAGTATGAACTTGTGGGGCACTTCTTCGTTTAATTTGATTGTTGTAGATATTCTATTGTTGATTTGTACAAACTGGTAGGGATCTGACAAGTAACTCTTCAACAATTGTAATGCTACAGCATGCACCCCATACCTGGCTTATTTATTAAGCAATAGTCTGAATTGTATGATGTCAAGCGCCTCCTGATGATTGAGCAAAAGCCCAAGCGTGTATTTTTTATTTTCATATTTTCTATTATCTAATCTTTAACATACAACAACGCTTGTTCACTTTATTTATTTTAAGAGAACTATACTGGCTTTTTAATATTATTTGATGCTTAAGAAAAAAGGATGCAAGTCTATCCAAAATCACCCTTTCAAAAATTTTTGACACGAAAGCACAGATATAGGGCAATAGTTCGCCAAAATATTTATATCAGCAACTTTATCTACTGCAGTCACTTTTGGCACCTTTAACTGCTCAGGAAATACGCCATTAGTGAGGGTGAGGTTCATGTGTACTTCAATGAAAGCTACCCTAGGATTACCAACACTTAAGTCACGCCGTAAGTACTTCCGTCTCAACCTATTTCACAAAATCTTTTACACAAATCCAACACTTAAAAATGATCTTTTCCTTCCCCCAGATTATGTATCACCACGGTTAGACCATCATCTTAAAGTTAAAGTTCCCATATGCCGCACTAACACTTGCCATGCTTCTTTCTTGCCTCAAACAAGCAGTGACTGGAACCACCTTCCTGCCTCCATTTCTGCAATCGAAGAATCTGCCGCCTTCAAAATTGCAGTTATTGATATATTGTTGTCAGACCACTCCTCTCTGTAATGCCCTCGGGCCCTGAGAGTATGAAAATAAATAAATAAATAAATAAATAAATAATATAAGCCAGCATGTCAGAAATGAGTGGTGACCTCCCTTCAAGCTCGACAGAACGCATTTTGTTGATTCTTGATGCGACATTAGTTTTAAGGTTACCGGTTAGGTTTTCTACCTCCGCCGAATCTGTGGGTAGAAGAAAAATACAATGAGGCATAGTAAACTTATGAGTGGTTGGAGCCCTATCCCAATTTACATCCGTTGAAACAAAGCAGCCGGCATTTATGAAGTGTTCATTCATAACTTTTATCACCCTTTCACCACTGTATGTCTGACCATCAATTGTTAAGTCGAGTGTCCTATATCGTCCCTTGTTTCTGTTCATAAGCCCATTTATGACCTCTAATACTTCCTCTGAGCATTGTGGATTCTTTCAAAAAATTTTCATAGTAGCTCATTCTAGCTTTACGTAATTGTGAATTTAGGATGTTCCTGTATTTCCTATATTCACTTAAGGCATCTGCGTTCCGCGAACGAATTAAATCATGGTGCAACGTATTCTTTTCTTGAATGCATCGGTAAAGATTACAATTTATTCAAGGCTTTCTACATTTTTTTGTTTCTATCATGCGAGTGCTTCTGTAGTTGAAATGCTGCATCATGCTTAGTACTCAACAGACGCAGGGAGGTGTTATAAGCTCTATCAATGAGGAATAATGCTGCGCATTTGTTCCAGTAGCAGCGACAAAGAAGCAGCGAGAGTGTCCTTCGCTGAGCACAAAGACAAAAAAGATGTCGCATTCGTTTCCTGTGATCGATAAAGCGTCGTGTGCTCGTCGATCACGCATTGCCACATAATGACAGCAATTTTTCCACGTCAAACTTCCTACTCCAGCTATGTTTTTACAGAGACATTCATTCTCCTCTCTCTAAAAGCCAGAAAGTCATCCAGACTTTCTCCCGACCGTCGTCTGCGAGAATCTGCCACGTTTCTAATATCAAAGCCTCATTCATACGCTCCGACAAGCTCCAGAACAGCTTTCATTCCTTGAACGATAGAAGCTTGGAATTCCTAGTCCAGATGTGTCTGTTCGTTAGCAATTACGTAGTTCCCAGATGCCTGTCCATGAATACTAACTTTTTGTTTTTTCATTTCTTCTTTTGCCACTCCTGCAAATGCAATAAACTCATCGAGGCGACTTTACGTAAAAACAAAAAATGAACAACTATAAATTTATATAGAGTTCTCAATTGAGACTTGAATTTAAAACGTCGGATAGAATGAACAAACTTCGACAAAACTCAACATTTGTATACTGTCTTCAATTCTTTTCAGTACATTTTCTCTGTCTCTGCCCTAAAAATTTTATTCATCATTTGTTCTTGTATGGCTGGAGCACTTTCATAAACAACGTATTTTACTGCGCCGTTATAAAATATACTAGCTCATGAAGATTATTTTACTCCTTATTCAATGATTTTCGCCAAGATTGTCTTTTTATATTCATTACATCGATTAAAAGTTCTCGCTTTAGCACGCAGAATTTCGAAACTATTGTTTCGCGAGGAACACTATTTCTGGTTTTCAAATGACATCAATGTTTTCTGTTCTCGGGCAAGAGTAGTTCTAAGAAAGTGTACGAAAATATAGGGATCACAATTACATTCTTTTCTATTGGATCGTGGATTTCGCTTCCCAAGACTTCGATATGATTATCAGAGACGTCATAGTGGAGGGCTCCGGCAATATTGACTGTCTGGTGTACTTCAACATGCACTGAAACTCACAATACATAGGCCCATGACAATTCATCTTCACGGAAATGCGACTGCCGAGGCCAAGACTGAACCCGTGAGCTTTGAATCAGCAGCGAAGTGCCATAATCACTACACCATCACAGCTGAGAGCAAGAGAAGTTTGGAGTCTTTTCAGCAAAGGTTGAAGCAAACTCAAAATCTTTCGTTATCATAAATGTGCCATTTTGCTCTGTCCTACTTTACACAACTTCATCATCTGACTTAATTTCAAAAAATGTCAACAAAAGTATCGCTTTTAAAGTTTGCATATACACCTAACTCGAACATTACTTGAAACTTCATGTACACCTAAATTTTGAACCTGCAGCTATGCAACAAGAACGAAAGTGTGTGTGGTTTTCCTGGCAAACGCAACGTTCTTTCGACTGCTTCTTTTTATCGCAACCAAAAATGCATGCACAACTTCTGGGTGTTCTCGGCATTGCGCTAATTATGCGTATGAAGCTCAAATCTCTAACATCGCTGCATGTCCTGTATAATGTCTGAAAGCAGAGCTTCCGTTGCCTACCTGTGTCTTTCAGCACACTGGGTGGCGCTGCAAACGCATTGCATTGTCTCCCAGTGTACTGCAGTGTGCTGTGAAGCACTAGAAGGCATTTTACAGTAAGGCCTTTTACAGGATGGTTGTAGAGGAGGGTCATACCAGTGCACACAGGTACCCTCAAGAGCAAGAAAACGTTTCAATTTTTTTTCAGCGTTGACGATGACCACTGGGAAGGTCTGTTGAAATAATAAACTAACGACTCGCCGAAAGAACTGCGTAAAGGTACTGATAAAGAATCGAGCCTCAGTACTCAGATGATCACAAAAAAGTCAGGGATAACAAAAATATTCGCCCTTAGTGGCCCTACAAGAATAAGTAAGAAGCAGAAAGAAAGAGCATCGCTCACAACTTAGATACTAGTAGGTGAACTGCAGAAAAAACACAGCATATGCACGGAGTGAATGATGAGGAGGAGGAGAAAAAATACTTTATTTATCCCAAGAGGGAAAGGTGTGGTGGGGGAGTGTCAGAGGAGCCTACCCAGCGTAGGTCTCCGCTACCACTCTTGGCTCAATCCAAGATCTGGTCCTGGACCTCGGGCGCCGAGCTGCACATAGCAGCCTCCCACTGCTCCTTGCTATTAATGTGTAGAGATTTATGTGGTGGGTTTCGAGTACACCCCCACATGATATGGTCTAGGTTAGCTCTTTGTTGACAGAAAATACACAAAGGGGAGGGGTATATTGCAGGGTGTATAAGATGGCGAAAAGATGGGTAGGAAACGTACGCGTCTATAACTGGCGCCATAGTATTTCATAATAGCGCAAAGCTCCATGATGTAAGGGGGGTATATAGTGCGCTGTAGGCGGTAGTTATTTGTTATATCGTGGAAGGTCAAAAGACAATCTCTCGCGCTGAAAAAGGCCGCGTGGTCTAAGGCGCCATCTGAGGCGCCATCTGAGGCCAGCGCTCGGCCAGTCATTCCTCGAGCACAGGTATGAGCCGCCTCATTGTCACTCAACCCCGCATGCGCGGGCGTCCATATGAGAGCAACGTCTTGTGTGGGAGGATGTTTCTTAAGAATTGAAAGGGCAGTTGATGAGATGCGACCTGCGCTGAAGTTGCGGAGGGCAGTTTTAGAGTCACTTACAATCATAGTGATATTGGGGATGGATAGGCCTAAAGCGATGGCAGCCTCCTCTGCTTCCTCCGAAGAGGTGACAGTGACGGATGCCGTTGTGAGCGCCTTGCCGTTATTGTCGACAGCAGAGAGAGCATAGGATTAGGAGGATGGGTGTTCTGCCGCATCGACATAGAGCACGTCATTGGCTCCATGCAATTTTTTCTGAAAAGCTTTTGCTCTTTGGATTCTATGCCTAGTGTGATATGTTGAATGCATGTTTTTGGAAGGGGCGGTATGAGTAATTGTTTGTTTATGTTTAGGGGAATGTTGTATTTAGCATTGGTGAGTGAGGTGAAGTTAATTCGGGTAGACGATAAAATGTGGCGACTTGCGCTAGTGGTCGCGAGCCTTGCGTATTGAGCTGTTAAATGGGCTTCATGGATTTCACATAGGGTATTTATGACTCCTGTTTGGTGGAGTAGTGCACTAGAGGTATTGATTGCAGTGCCTAGTGCGTATTTGTAAACTCTGCGGAGGAGGGTGTTGACCGATTCCTCCTCTGCTAATTTAAGGTGAAGGTAAAGGAGGGTATATGTGATTTTAATAATCACAAAAGCTTGTATTTTACGAAGTAGCTCTGACTCTAGGAGCCCTCAATTTTTCCTTGAGATTCTTCCTATCATTCTTAGGGTGTTTACAACGGTATTGCGTAAATCTTCGAGTTTGTGCGTATTAAGTCGGTTGTTTTGGATAAATAAACCTAACACGCGAATGCGTGATACTCTAGGAATGAGGCATCCATTTATGTGAACTTCGATCATTGGAACGTGTTTATTCCGACGATGAGCTGGTAGAAGGAGTAACTCTGATTTACTCGGGGTACAATAATGATTCATCTGAGATGTTAGTCTGTTATTATATCTACAGCTGTTTGTAGGGTGTCTTGAATGCGTCCATCTGAGCCTCCTTTCACCCATAAGGTGATATCATCGGCATAGCTGGAGAAGTTGAAGTCAGGAATACGTTGAAGAGCGTTGGGTATAGGTAGCATATTCGGGTTAAAAAGGATTGGAGAAAGCACTCACCCTTGAGGTGTTCTGAAGCTGCCGAGTGTATAGGGCGAGGAATGTTCTGGTCCTAATGATAATGTAGCTGTGCGGTGTTTGAGGAAGCTTTCGAAGTAAGAGTACATTTTAGCGCCACAAGAAATGCGGTTGAGGCCAGCATATATAGCTGAGTGGGCTACGCTATTGAATGCTCCATGTATGTCCAGACCAAGGATTGCCTGACTATCCTCGCTCTGGTTAGAAGTTATGATGTCGTGTTGAAGGCGAAGCATCGCATCTTGCGCTGAAAGTGAGGCCCTGAAACCAAACATTTCTGGAGGCAGTAGTCCATTATCCTCCACGGGTCCCTGGAGGCGTGCAAGCACAACATGCTCCATAGTCTTTCCGAGACACTATGTTAAGGAAATGGGCCTCAGATTTTCTACCAAGGTAGCTTCGTTCGGTTTAGGTATAAATATGACTCTGGCATCTCTTCACGAAGGTTGAAGGGTGCCCATGTCGAAACAGTCGTTAAAGTACTCAGTCAAAGCTTTAATAGAGATAGGGTCAAGATTTCTAAGTAATTTGTTGTTAACGCGGTCTGGGCTTGAAGCCGACGTGGTACGTAGTGTTGCGAGGGCGTGCCTAACTTCCCCTTCTGTTATCGGAGCATCTAATGACTCATTAGGTTTCCCTGTGTAAGATGGTAAAGGATTCTTACGTAATTGAGGTAAATGTAACGTGCAGAGGATATCGAAGAGCTATCCTAAATGGTCACTGTGCTCGTGTAACAGTTTAGCGATAGCGTGAGAGTGTCGTGCGCGAGATGTGCTGGGGTCTAGCAGATGTCTAAGAAGTTGCCACGTTCGTTTATTACTGAGGTGGTCATGCATTCCTTCCCAAAGCTGACCCTATTGTTGTGTCACCAGTTGAGTCGTGTATCGCTCGATTTGTTGGTCTAGCTTCGCTATCCTAATGCGGAGTTTTCTGTTGTGGTGCTGGTGTTTTCGCTGTCACAGAAGTGACTGTTTTGCTTCCCACATATGGAGAAGTTTGGAGTCGAGAGTAGTTATTGGGGTGTCGGGGGGTAGAGCTCTCGTGTGAATTTCAACATCTTTTTCAAGATGTTGGGTCCACTCGCTAAGGTCTGCAATACGTGAAGGAGCGGTGCTGTTGCGGGACTCTCTAAATTTGTCCCATTCTGTGAGCATCAGTGGTTTAGGTGCAATAGGTCTGTGTTTTAGTTGTAGAGTAATGCTAATAATGTAATGATCACTGCCAAGATAAGTTTAGGTGTTAGTCCAAACTATTTTGGGGGCATTGTGAGTGAGGGTAAGATCGGGGGATGTATCTTTGTTCACACTGTTGCCCTAACGAGTAGGCTCCTCCGGGTCTTGTGCGGCGTAAAACGATGTGCCTGAATATGGGACCAGAGGACTCTACCTTTCGGTGTAGATGCGGTGTAACCCCACGATGGGTGGGAGGCGTTGAATTCCCCCACTATGAGGAGGGTGTGTTTGCCTGCTGAGGCTGTAGCTCGGGAAAACAGGGAATTGAAGCGGTGCCTTTGCTATTGTGGTCTACTATATACGTTAAGAATGAATAAGAATGGCGAGTTAAGTGTATCAGGCAGTATTTTGAGATAGTCGTGCTCAATGTCGATGTCAGCAAATTTTGAATAGGTAAGGTGCTTCTGAGTTAAGACAGCAGTGTTTGGTTTGGTATCAGCCGGGGTTTGATGCGTTCTATAACCTGGCAGCTGCACTACACCATTTGTTTCTTGTAACGCAATGATTGGGGTAGGGGTAGTTTGTGATTTGATGTACTGCAGGAGGTTTGCCTTTTTTCGGCGAAACCCCCTGCAATTCCATTGCCATACGCAAAGTTCAGTGCGGTTACGAGAAGCCATTTTCACTAAGTTGATTTGGCTTAGGTTGGGTGAGCTCTGGATGGTTAGCGTGGACCGTGTCGATCCACTGCGTGACTCTATCTAGGGTTTGTTGCATCGGTAACATGGCTTGTTATATCGAGGCGACGGATTCGTGTAGCTTCTGCAAGGAAGCTGTGGAGAAGGTAATAAAATTGTCTAGTTTTTCCTCAAGTTTGGTTACCTTTTCTTTCTCTTTGTCAACCTTCTCTAGTGCGCTTCGACTTGGTCTACTCGCTCATCGAATGACAACGTGGGAGTCGAGACTTTTCGTTTTTGCGCAGGTGGTTGAGTGGGGTGCCTAGCTATAGGGGTAGTTGAGAGTGGAGCTGGTGCTAGTGAGATAGGTGTAGGGGTGAAAAATGAGGCGGGGAGGTGGCGGGAGGTAGATGGGTGTTTTAGGAACTGACGCTCTAAGCGTAGTTTTTCATTTTCTGCCCTTAATTTAGCCATCTCATCCTG
The DNA here is from genome assembly GCF_043290135.1 of Rhipicephalus microplus. Classification (NCBI taxonomy): domain Eukaryota; kingdom Metazoa; phylum Arthropoda; class Arachnida; order Ixodida; family Ixodidae; genus Rhipicephalus; species Rhipicephalus microplus. The sequence goes on from NC_134706.1 coordinate 74,088,412, forward strand.
CAATAGTTTGAGCTGCTTTTGAATGGAGCTTTCAGAGGAGGCTACATCAACCCAGCTCACCTCGTGTCCAGGGCCAGTCCGAGGGCTGGGGTCTTGACGACTGCTTTTGTTGCGGCTTCGGCTGCGGCTGCGGCTCTTTCGGCTTTGCTGTCTTGTGATACTGGGCGAGCGTCTTCTAGGAGCGTTCTTGAAAGATGGGCTTGGGTCAAGGAATGGAGCTGCATCATGCTGGAAAGTTGAGGGTGCGTGCTTTGGTTTGGGCTTGTAGAGCTGTGGGCACTGGGGCGAGCCGGTGGGGTGGTCACTGTTGCAAACCACACGCTTAGGTTCACATTCGTGATCAAGGAGTGGGTTCGGAATGCCACGCATTGGACATAAAGGCTGAGGGGTGCCTGGGCATACGTCTGGTCTGTCGCCAAGTTTGCAGCAGAGATTACAGGCTTCCGTCTTATGACGATAGAATACGCATCTGGAGATGCCATTCTGATAACTTATGTAGAAAGGCACGCGCGTACCTCTGAAGGTGACCAAGATGGACGTTGTGGAACCCATGCGACGTCCGGTCAGAATGAGGCCTAGTCTGTCATAGTCCAACAGACTTCACAAGACTGTTTCACATGTGTGTTCTATAGGAATATTACAGATGACCCCTCGGCAGGTATTCGATGAATCGGTAATGTGGGGGACCACTTCAAAGCTGCACTCGTCCATCTTGATGAATTTGATACGGTGGTATGCTTCGGTGCGTGCCGAGTCCGGTGTGCTTATGAGCAGAATGTTGCTTACAAAGTTGATGCGGTATTGGTCATGTAGGGAGCTTGTGAGCGCTGCCGCTTTTAGGACGGAATGAATGAGCTTCAGAAATAAAGTGTCAGCACAGCTGAGGCCTCCACGTATTCGCAGAACTATTTTGTAGTCATCCGCTGGAAGTGGAGGGGGTCTGGGGACAGTGCGACGAGTCGATAGGAGAGCTTTCTGTGACTCTTCTAGCGAAGTGTTGATGTCAGGCGTCGATTTCTTCGGGGATGAAACGGGCTTCCTGGCCCTGGAATACACTTGACGCCAGCTGCCTTCGTCATCGTCGAGATCTTCGGTGGAGGGAAGCTCCTCTCCCTCTGTTTCGTGAATGACCATGTTGGTAGGCCTAGCCGGTAGGCCCAACGAGGTAGTTGAACGCTGCCAAAAAGTCGATCTTCGTGGACGCGAACAGCAAAGCACTCACTTGAAATCACTTCAGATGATGCGGTCGATTCCGTAGAAAGCTTCACACTTGTTCAAGTTGCCATTGAATGACTTAAACAGTCAGAAACAGGAGTTTTGCCGGAGTGCTTGCGAAACGCGGCCTCTTCTGGTGGCGTCTGTGGCGCGTCCTCCTGAATGATGATGAGTGGGGCGAAGCGTCTATCAGCCCGTCCGTGCTTACATCCGTCCGTTCGCTCTTTCTCGCGTCTGGCCGCGCGATCATCAGTGCGTCCGTCCATGCGTCCGTTCGTTTGTCCATGCATCCGTGCGTGAGTCCGTCCATTCGTCTGTCTGTCCGTTCGCGCGTCCATCCATCCTTACTTCCGCGTATCCATCCACCCTTATGTCCGTCTGCTAGTTTGTCTGTCCATATGTCCGTTAACCCATACGTGTGTCCATATAGTACACTCTACAAGTACCGCGATATCGCAATCCAGGTGGCATATACCCGCTCTAGAGTAGGTATGTGCCACTGGTGGCTACTTAGTACTACTCATAAGTCGGGGACACACGAACGACGACTTAAGGAGCTTCGCCCCGAAAAAGTATATACACCGCATCCCACATGTGCAAGAAGCACTGCCTCACGTAATCACATACTAGAGCTGTGCGCCACCGCGCCGCAGCCGCCAAATGTTGCTGCAAACGCCGCTCGCGCTGCCGCGGAAGCTTCACGAATTATCACGTCACTGTCGCGCAATATTTGTGGCACCTCGACGTTAGTCGTTTATTTTAAGCCGAACAGGCAACCTAAACATAGAAGACATTGAATCACAAGGGGAGCGCTTTTGAATGGATCAATGCATTGAACTTTCCAATTCAGCCGCCACTGAATGATGGGAGTTCGGCAAGCCACGCCCCCTCTATTTGTGGTTCGTTTGCAGCAAAAGCTGTCATGAGACCACAACACAGGTCACGCGTGGCACCGTCGTTGTTTTCCGCTGCCGCCGCTGCTGGCGTTCGTAACCAATATCGCACATAATATTAAAACAAACTAAATAAAAAGTTTGCAGATCCCACGTACATTGGGAATCGATGATAGCGAAGCACAAATGAGGAAAGATGATAGGTCGCTTTAAAATTAGCACAACATTAAGAGGCGAAAGTAAATTATGCCGCAAATGACTTCTAAGTCATTATTATCATGTTTGGAAGTTCCATTTACCTTCGTCATCTAAAAACGTCCCCTGATACCAACTTTCGCATATATGGAGCTAGCGAAACGGTCACGAGTGTGCTATAAGCGTAGTATGTAGTCATGTTTTACATAAAATTCATATCATGATTATGATATTTTGACGTGTAATTCACATTCATCCTCCAGTCACGTCACGTAATACAAAAGTTGGAATATGTGGAACTAAGGAAATGGCCGCGAGAACGCTATGAGTGTAGCATGTAGTCATGTTTTACGTGAAACGCATATTATGATTATCAGGTTTGGACGTGTCATTTACCTGTGTCGTCTATTCACTTCCCGTGATATCAAATTTAGTGCATGTGGAGCTAGCGCAACGGCGGAGAGCGTGTCATGAAAGGGCGAATATACTCCGACGCAACGTTGACGCAAGCGCAGGCTGGGCGCCGCGACGCAACGCTAGTAAAACGCAAGCACTCTATATTGTGACGCCAGGCACGAATAATGCTACCAGCGTCCGTCGGTGTGGCCCGGTGGCAACCGGCGCTACAAGCGACATACTGAGTTTCGCGCCGACGGCGTTGCTCAGACATCACTGCGTCTGCCTCTCTTCGTGACGCAGGGATGCCGTGTGTGCTCAAACGCGCATGCGTCAAAGCCACGCAGCGCGGCGCACGCCTGCGAGTGTATGGCATGCAGATCCACAATGAAAGTCAATGGACATATCCACTGATCTCTACTAGGGAGATATCGACACTTGGTATGGCATCAGCGGCGGCACGCGATAAAGCGAACGCCGGCGGGCACTCGCGACGGCCCACGTCGACGTGTATTGGCGCCCTGAGTGCGGCGTGTACTAATGTTCTTAGATGACACGCATCTGATGAGAATCGTGTTTGCACCAGTCACTTACCTTTGTAATCCATTCACGTGACGTGATATCAAATTTTGGCATACGTGAAGCTGGCTAAATGGACGTGAGCGCATCATGAGTGTGGCACGTATTCATGTTGTTACATGACACGTATGTAGTGCTCAAGTTCGGGTGTTTTATTTACCTATGTCGTCCGTTCGCGTCACGTAATACCGAATCTGGTACGTTGATAGCGAAACGGCCACGAGCACATCATGAGTGTGGCAGGTAGTCATGTAGTTACATGACACGCATCTCATGATTATCATGTTTGCACCAGTCACATACCTTCGTCACTCATTCGCGTCTCATAATGCCAAATTCGGTATATGCAAAGCTAGTGAAACAGCCGTGAGCACACCATGACTCTGGCATGTAGTCATGTTGTTACATGACATCCATGTCATGATTTTGATGTTAGGGTCTGTCGCTTGGGATGGCCATGAAGTCATGCCACACCATACCAGTTTTGCGACATATCATGTGATTGAAACCACCGCAAGAGCTGTAAGACTATGCCATTTATATCATAACATTTGTAACATACATACAACATAAATATCATTATTTTCATGTTATGACTAGTTATTATGTTTGTCATACACTAATGTTATATCATACCAACTACAGTATTGGTACCTTTATCCAAACGGCCAGAAAAGCTAAAAGTCGTAGGTTCGTAGGTGACTAGATAGATAAATAGATAGATAGATAGATAGATAGATAGATAGATAGATAGATAGATAGATAGGTCGATAGATAGATAGATAGATAGATAGATAGATAGATAGATAGATAGATAGATAGATAGATAGATAGATAGATAGATAGATAGATATGTGCGGTTTAATGTCCCAAAACCACCATATGATTATGAGGGACGCCGAAGTGGAGGACTCAGAAAATTTCGACCACCGGGGGTTCTTTCACCCAAATCTGAGCACGCGGGCCTACAACATCTCCGCCTCCATCGGAAATGCAGCCGCCGCAGCCGGTGTTCCAACCCACGACCTGCGGGCCAGCAGCCGAGTACCTTAGCGACTAAACCACCGCGGCGGGGCAGATGGATAGATAGATATGCTCAAAGTTGCCGAAGATCGCCAAGAAATGCTTCGCATTGAAAACACCAAGTACAAAGTGGTGGGATTCGAATGCGGGTCCACTGCTGCTTGTCATCCCACTATTTTGTCACTGAGCCATGCCAGTGTATTTTTTGCTCGTCTCATGCATGAGATCACCATCAGTAATTGTGAACTACGCATTGATTCATTGATATGCGAGATTTAACGTCACAAAACCACTATATGATTATGAGAGACGCCGTAGTGAAGGGCTCCGGAAATTTCGACCACCTCGGGTTCTTCGACGTGCACCCAAATCTGAGCACACGGGCCTAAACATACCGCCTCCATCGAAAATGCAGCTGCCGCAGCCGGGATCCGATCTCGCGTCCTGCGGGTGAGCAGCTGAGTACCTAAGCCACTAGACCTCCGCGGTTGGGCTGTGAACTACGCACAGCATACATCATCAGAAGTAAGGCAAACACACCAGCGTCCAGAAGGAGAAACCACTCCGGAACGAAGTCAAATGTCTCAACAAAACTGTGCCTTTCAGAAACTGCTTCTCAGAAGACGGATCTTGTCGGCCGTAGTGGCTCGGCGTGTCTATCAATCATGCGGCTTTTCCATGGTGAATGAAGTCCCAACAACAATAACAGGTCATACGGAGTATAATTGATGAGGCCTGTACATTGGAGTTTCTGCGAGTGTGGGCCATGGTTTTCCGACTATGCATCCATAGAAAGAGTAATGATATCTTGGTACGTGAAATATGGATGCATACTACTTTTCAAATAAGGGCGATACGTGTGCTAGTGATACATCTGTGGCTTTGCATAGCAATGAAGCTCATTTTTTTAGAATCTTTTTTTTTTGTTCTGTAACTTTTTTGTCATCATTTTTTGTTGTCGATCTTATGGTGCGTTTTTTTACTAGAATTTGAGGCCATCTGCGTGCGCATAGTAGCTACAGGTATAAGTTTCACTGATTTTTCGAGCATACTCTTAGCTACGAGTGGCGCCCTTCTGTTCTGTCCTCAGTTTCGCTCCCCGCTGTTATGCGTCATTTTTTTTATTTTAGTAAGCACTGTGTTATTTTACAATAACAAAACCTTGAAACACAAACATTTTTCTGTTCACATGGCTATCTAGTTAGAGCAAGGGTCAGCTGTACAAAGAAAAAAAAGAATTATCAAAAAAACCAAACCATGAACTAGAATGATATTATCAGAATAGTCAAAATGAAAATTATGCAGCCTAATTTCTCACCTCCCAATATAACCCCCCCCCCAAAAATGGCAGCATAACAACGGAGTGAATGAAGGAGAGTGGAGCGAAGCATCCGTCCGTCCATTCCTTTTTGCTTCCGTCCATCCATGCGTCCATCTGTGTGACCGTCCGTGCGTCCATCCAACCATCTGTGCGTGCATCCGTTCGTGTGTTCGTGCGTCCATCCGTGCGTCTGTCCCTGCGTTCATTAATGCATCCGCTCCTGCATCCGTCCATGACTCTATCTGTCCGTGCAGCCATCCGTGCGTCCGTTCATGCATCTGTCTGTGTGTCCGTTCGTCCATCTAGTCAAAACTCCAAGTACCACCACCTCGCCTCTTTTCATCATATATTCCGCATGTAGAAGCTTCGCCATCCAGCGGATGGTCCAAGGACTGAACGAGAGGTGGCACACGCACACTTTCTTACGGCTTGCGCTTCATGTCTACTTCCCACCTTTAACCACCTCGAGTTCATAGTATATACTAGTTCACTGTATTCATGGCACTGCAGCCCGATGCTCGCTAAACTTTTCTAAAACCAAAAAGGTTACGCCCAGTGAGTAAAACGCAGTAACCCTTTCTTGTCAGATAGTGCCCAATGTACATACCAATGGCTGCAAATGGTGAATGAGAAACAGGAGAATTTGGCTTTTAGTTAACGCGCTAACTGCGAATTTTTTATTCTTCAACAACGCCAAGGAGAAATCTCCCACCGGCACCACCTTGCAGGTCCAACCGTAAGACATGTTACGTACTACGATGAGAGACGAACGGTAGCCGCTTCAAGGAGCTTCGCTCCTAAAAGAACGCTCATCATCCTAAAGGTCCAACGATAGCATGCTTACACTTTCTTCAGTTGACCCTGCTATCTCCTGCACCTGTCTCCTTGATCTTTCGACCTCGACTAAATACAAGGACCACGCTCTCCTCGAAAACAGGCCTAACTCATCGACCCAAACATAAATTCCGAAAAAACCCAAAACTGCAGTTTTTACTATAAATCATGCTCACTGCGTGTATCAGTTGGTAAGGTTCCTATCCGAGCCACTGGCCTCCTGCCTGTCACAGAATGGAAGGAGTGTTCAAGGACTGAGTTTGCTTTCATAGGCCCAGCAAGAAAACTCACACAAAAAATTTACGTAGCATATTTTTGTTGCCTTAAGCAGTTAACAATACACTTACCGTGGTTGGAATGATTAGCTACTTGAAAAATTGTTTCACAACGCTAACTCACAATTTCGGTTTTGGAGAGCGCCAAGTGAGGTGGTACCTAACGTGGTTCTCCTGTGAGCATAGCTGGCTACATGAACCAAAAACCGCATGCACGTGGTCATTGCAATGGCCACTTTCTTAAATTAAGGCTTCCTGGGTGCCCCTGTAATTGTATCTGTTACGTTGTAAATATGAATGACCCATAAAATGCCCAGTCGAAACAAGCATAGCCTTTGTGCTCCCTGCAGGTCTGCGCCCTTTTCCTTTGAAAAGTCTGCTAGGTGAGCACTTGCAAGCGTCGAGGAAGCCAACAGAAACTCAAGACGTAGGTGGAAGAGGGTTTTAAGACAAATAACAAGGGAGTGTTTTGCAAGTAATTGCTTGAGAAGCATGGTAAAGTTAGTTTTAGGTGTGTTCAAGCATATAATATTTGTCGATATTTTGTAGACGACAAGTGTGTCCCTACATATATATCCCACAAGTGAACTCGCCTGCAAAGACTGCTCCGAGCAAATGCGAGAGGAGGGACAAACGATAAAAAGATAAATCAACATTTTCCCACTGAAATTTATCACCATTTTTCCACCGCTCTGCATTACCATTACCAAACATCACCATTTTCCCACCGCTCTGCATTCTCGGTCAAAGGCGTCAAGTTAGGGTGGCCTAATCAAGTGTGAGGAGTCCTGCAGAAGTGACCGAAAAAGACAAGCTCTAGTGGGAAAAGCAGAGTACTTCTCAGCAAAAGATAAGCATCATCATTGAGCTTACTTGATGGGGATATTGCAGCACAAAATAACGTCGACAGCAGAGACATCTGAACGCCTGAGTTCTTGATCGGCGATTTGAAGGTCAACTGAATGCTGTTGACAGAGGAATTTCAGCTTTATTTCACTGTTGCAAGTCGAAAAGCTGTATCTATTGAAAGGACCGTGATACTGCGACTTTCCATAAGCAGTGCACCTGTTGCCATTTTGTACAACCGTTTAGACATCGGTCCTCCAACTGAGGCGATTCTGCCACCAGAAAGCGACTTTTCTATCGTGTAGCAGACACTTCATGCACACTATGCTGACACACTACAAAGAGTATATTTCCTACACTCTTCGCCGTGGAAATCGGCAAGCTAAGTAACATTTCTGCTCTTTCCTCACCGCCTCACTCCAATAAGGGCATAATTGTAACAATGAGCAGGAATGTGACAAGATGATCGGACAAAAAACATCCACAGGTATCAATTACCATTATTACGGACTAGCGACAATGGTCCACAATTGTCATGTACAGAGCTCGCCAAGTTCATCAAGCAGTGGCAGCTTGCACCCGACGTCCATCTCAAATCATCCTTAGTGAAATTGTATTTTGGATAGTATGATAAATGCAGCTAAGCCTTCATTCAAGAAAGCATTGGAAGTTCTTCATGAGCTGCACCTATGCTTTTTTTGACCACAGATATATATATATAGGTTGCTGGAAGAAAAAGTGAGGCCTGCCTAACCTCTTATAGGTTACCATACCTGCTCTGTGGACAACAAACATGCTGCCTAAATAACCTACAATACACTAAAAGCCTCATCAGAAGGAAAAATGGAATGAATAAAAAACTACTACAGAGAGAAAGCATGGGAGCTGCCACTGCTGAAGAAAGAACACTTCGTTAAGATTACGACCGTTCACGCCTCGAGTGCCATAGAAAAAAGCCGTTGTTGAGGGACCAGTATTGACCACATCTTACGGCATTGAAGTGTATGGTGGTATGCTAAGGGGAAAGAAGCATGCCTGAGGCTAATGCCTCAGCTATTCTTGTAGTGACCAACTGGAAAAAACACTCGAGTTCATGAAATTAGTCAATAATCCAGACAGCTGCGTAAACGTGGTGCTACTTATACATCAACTGCATAAAAATCTGCGTTAAGTCATTTGAAGAAAGAATGGTATCTCGTTAGCAGCTTTGCCTCAGTTGTGTATCTTCTCGCTTGGCCTACAACAGCAAGGGAATCACAATCGATAGGTGCATATATTCAAACTGACATAAGCCTTACAGTCAAAGTGAAGCTGAATACAGGCCTTGGACGAATGACAAAAAGACTGCACTGCTCTGGTGTTATTTTTGCCCTGCTTAATGAGCAGGTATAGAATCTACTACTTTGTTTCTGTCATATTTTCTGTTGTTGGTAGTGTGTGCAGATTACTGTGGCCTTTAACGATAGTAGAATTGGTGCTTTAGGTTTTCGCACCAATAACACAGTGTGTTCAGCAGGCCTGCTTTCTCTACGTTGGTGTCTTCTTTGTGTGCTGTGAGCGATCATCTTTGTGTATTAGTGTGCCCTTTCATCGTGGTGCAATTTGATGGTTACATTTGATTTCAGACAGTGTGCTCTGCAGGCCTGGTGTTTGCTGCGTGTGCCGTTAGTGATAGCTTTGGCAGTAAGATATTAACGCACTTTCTTACAATTGTTTATTTTTGGCTGATCTTTACTTACAAGCAGTTCTAGAAATGCTTTCTTGACAGTCACAAATGCTACTAGATACTTGCAAACTGCAAACAGGTAATATGGCAGTTTTTACCCAGAATGGGCATCCTGTTTTATCCGAAACCTCAATACGTTTATATATTTATTGTGAGTTAGACAATGATATCACTTTCTACTATATCTAACCACAACCTTTTCTGTCTTCCCCTTTCACTCGAAGCAATTCGTTGCCTTTTTTGTTCACCAAGAGTAAGGGCTCTGTGAAACGGCGGTTTTTCTAGCGCCATGGCTCCTATTTCTTCCACTTTCATATTTCTTGACAATCCTGAGGTTGGTTGTAGCTTTCGCCTTGAATCACGCAAGCGTGTTGCTCCCGTTTTAGTAGATCTGTTCCTTGTGCATTTAATCCGAAAACACTCTCTAAAGCATGATTAGGGCGATGCATAATATTTCAGCCACAGTTTTACTTCACAATTGCTCGCTCACCTAATACTGCAATAATTTCCATGCATGGTGATTGCTTTATTCTACAGACTTAGAGGGCAGGCATGAAAATTATGGTGGAGAGCAGCGAACATGACAGAACATTGTCGTGTTTGTTACATCCCTACGCATTTGTCACTTACATACTCTGTTAGTCTTCAGCATGTACAACCAACTTGCCCAGAGATATGCTCTTCTATGTATTCAATTTGTTTAGTTAATGGTATAGGATGAAAGCGCATAAGACGCGGACAGAAAATACATTTGGCGCCCACGAAAGACGGGTGTAAAGCCTCTTCTCTGTCTTTGTCTTTTCCGCTTTCAACCTGTACCATGCAAACCAAGCTTAAGCTATCCTAGTGAATTTATTAGCCAATAATAATTTTAACGTAACTTGCACTTGGAGTTACAAATTTGAGCATTGGTAATCTGCTTTCCATCTTTTAGTATTTTTTTTCGCCAATAAAGTTTTTCGTCCATCCATTCATTCAACCACAACATCATTTTGATAAAGTTTTTTTTCGAAGCAGTGTGATACAATAAGGTGGTTCTGTGGTAGGACACCTGCTTACCATCTAGACACCTTGCATGTGATTTTCACTGAAACTGAAGCATTTTATTATTTGGTTTTTTTTTGCGCCTTTCTCAATTTATTCTTCGAAAAAAAATAAGTTTTACTTACAGCCAAAGACACCGACGTGCGAATTTCTTGGAAACAGCTCTTTATTGCTGTCATGTTAATAAATCTTCGCCTTGTTCGTTAACTTCCTGCTCCGTTTATGATAATATGAAGTACTGGAGTGTTGTAGCATCAACTTCCTTTTCGCTGGTCAAGGTCTGTATCGTCCAGATTGTTTCTGAGTACTGTGCATCAAGTCGCACTTCCACCATCTTTAGCGAATAGGTGCTGAAAGGTTCTGTGTGCCTCGTGCTGTTTCTGATGTGATGTTAACGATGTTTAGAACAGTAGTCGGCGATTGCATGGTTGCAGGGTTTTTTCCTGGGACTGACGTCTGGGCATTTTTCTGCCTATAGTGTGGCCGTGAATGTTGAAATAGTATGAAGAACTTGGCGCCACAGGCTCTGTGAAGTATCGCGTCACTATATGTACGAGATGGGAAAAAAATTTTTGGGCGAGTGGGAAATTCAGGTTTATTTCCATCTTGTAGAGCTTAGTAGAATGGAAACATAGGCTCAGTATTTTGGACAGCAGCAAATCATTCGTTGCAGTCTATGGCACAAATACAAACCAAATTATCAGGGTTGTTGTGCGTATAATGCTTCCAGCAGATCATTTTCAGTGAATCACGAACTCGGGCACACGACGTAGTGTTTCTACAATCGGTAGGTTGGTACAGGTGGCATTATTTTTGGCCAATAGAGAACTGCATGGCCGTATTTTCAGGTTATTGGACTCCTTGCACGATATGTAATAACTATGAAGACGCATAGAGGCAGCAATATTTTCCTGCATGAAGAGGACCTCTTATTCTTTTGGGTAACAGAGAACTTGAACTTCTTTTGCTTCAATTGCAAGACATTACCTAGCAAATGGCTCAAGTTCCTATGCCTCTGTTCCAGACCTAGGCACTAGAGATCTGAATAACCAACTGGCTGAACAGTCCATATCTAACCGACTATACCGTTTTTTTGGTCAATTTTAATGGGGTTGACTGTGCTTGATTTAAGGCTCCTTTCTGCATTGTTGGGAAGTCTCTCAATGTCTAGTATAGCTTTTCATTTTAGTATCATCCCCTTTCATAAAGTTCTTTTGTAGCGTATGCATACCTTTAAAAGTTCACTGATAGGGGAGCGCATGAACTGAGTTCTTGTGCCTATGAGTAATCGCACTGTGTTTGCCTCTCTGTTTTGACAAGACGTTTTGTGATGATCTAGAAAAGGCAGTTGTGGGTTGTGATCGGTCTCCAGTTCTTCTGTACTGACTAGATTCTTGCAATCTTTTTCAACCATGAAGTAGCATTAGTCAAAAGCTAGACTTCGTGTGCTGTGAATGAACTGCGAAGGAGCAGTAAATTCTACCAATGCAGTACTTGTGAACTAACAAATGTTGTCGCTGATTAGCCTAGTAGGTTTGGAAAATGTGGCCTCGAGAGTTTTCTTGCTGCGAAGGTTGTGATCTATGTTATTGCGATCACTTCTCTGCACTTCTCTGAAGTTGCTGAAATAAATCTAAATTTGGGGCTCTTGTATATCTGTGCCTACTGTCTCCCAGAATATTACTGTTTGAGGGGTGACACTAGGTTGTTCCTTTGGTTGTGCATGAACAGTTTTGTTTTCTTTTGTTCAAACAGTTTTTGTTTAAAATACGCATTTTCACAGCGCCTGCCTAATCAGAGGATGCCGTTTCTGCGTGTTACTCGTGTTTTGCTGCCTTGATATGTGTACGTAGGCTCTGTTCCTGAATGTTTCTAGTCGACCTATGAATATACCAAGCATTGAATACTTTTTCGGCAGTTTCCGAGGTTCGGTCCTCCAGTTTAAGCAGTTACATGTGTGCCGTTTGAGTGCTCCTCCCAGAAATTGCTTGGTCGGGTAACATCTTGCCACGCTGACCTCAATTGTAACAGTCTCATAGTTGCCTGGAGGTCCATAAAAATGGGTCAAAAACTTCCCACGGCTTTGCTTTGGGCACGCCAGTACATGTTGTGCCTTTATTTAATGTCTTTTGGGCTGAGTATCCATGAAATATTTCTAGTAATAAATAACGAACAGCGCAATATTTTACATGGGGACACAAGAGAAGGGACACACCGTGGAGACCACTCTTTCAAGCTTTAGTACCGTCTGTGTTGGCACAAAGAATTCCATGTTATACACATCAGTGACATCTGATTCTGCAATAGTCACTGCAGTACAACAACACCGCAAAGGAAAGACTGCCACACACAGTTGTATACAGCAAATTTGAAGAGCTGCAGGATGCGGTTATGACAACTCAGACAGAACAACTGTGTCTTACACAACCCGAACAAACAGTATCATCTGGGTGGCGCTACTGGTCCCTCCACCTTAGTGCAGTGACAAAATTCAGTTTTTCTGGGCCACATCAGGACGCAAATACAAGGGACACCGAAAGATGATCAATTCCAAATATCATGAATGCAGAACGCAAGCTCTAGCCAAGCAACTCATTAAAACTTTCGTACACAGTCAAGAAGTGCTGTGGCACGGACGCCAAACAGGCTATCACAAGACACGTCATGGTAGCTGTTCGAAACACACAAAACTAGTATAGTGGCTTCCATCAACACCGAATTCACCCTCACAGCTGAAGCCTCGGCAATCGCGATGTGAGTCCAACATTCGGACAGCGCTTAGCAGTCGGCATTGCTTATCTGTAATTCTCAAGCAGCGTGCAAAATTTACGTACCAGGGATATTACCACGAATTGCACTAAGAATATCAGCTGACTCATTCCGCGAAGACCATGTGATCAAATGGTGTCCGTCTCATGAAGGCATACCAGGCAAAGAGGGGTCGCGTACCTTAGTTCGAGAACTTACAAACCGAGCGGGTAGCCACAGCCCATGTTTAGATAGTTCGCTTACAGTGCAAGACATCTTTGAAAAGCAACGATGAACGAGAGAGAAGTAATAAACGTTCATTAGTGCTGTCAGTAACTAAAGTGGGTGGGGCCCTTCATCTAGAGCTCCACTGGCTATAGCGGCTCACCGGGCCTGGTCCCATTTGCCAATTAATTTTCCAAGGCCTGATCCGAGAGTCGTGCTTTCCACGACCAGTGTGGTAACGTACGTGCTCGTATGAGCGTCGAGTTTGCCGCAACAGGACGCGAGGGACAGCTGTATGTAATTTGTGCAAGTGTGGGTACCCCTCTGCACCAGGGGCACTAATCTTGGTATTTAGAAGGGTGTATTTTAGAAAGTGTTTGAAGGTTGTGGTACGTCTTCGTCTGAAGAAGGCTCCAGTCTATTGATTGAGCTTTTGGTTTCGGATGAAGTGGCACCATATTGCATCTCTTCAGTCATCGAGTTTCGAGAATGTCTGCTCGACCTCTCAGTTTCTCATCGTAGTCAGGGGATATGGCGCTTCTGTCATCTACAGGCGCTTCTGTTGCTCGGTATGTACCAGCACCAGCAAGTCGGTCAGCCCATTCATTAGCAGGAGCACCTGTATCCGCCGGGCACCAAATGATGCCACGTTCCGGTACGATGTGTGAGCCCAGGAGTTTTAAAAACGATCAACGAAAGAACTTCTAGCCTAACCGCATCCGCAGCTGGGAACTGCAAAAGCTCGCGCATACAAAAGAATTCAAACGTACGCCCACCGCCCTTCTCCACTTAGAGAGGGACCACGACATGATTCTAACATTATATGACAGCGCTTGTCCATAGTGTGGTGAATGGCCATCCCTGTCGCATTTGACGTGGGAGTGCGCAGCAAGACCACATGAGGCAAACTCGCCTGGGATACGAGCTTACTCTAGAGAGCCGTGGGAGATCCTCCTAGCTCGGCCAGAGCTGTAGGTCCAATGAGGCCTCTGGACTAGGCGGAGCGTGTTGTAAAAACCACTGTAGTCTTGCAATAGAGACCCACCTACTCACTCTTTCCTCATCTACCCTTTCACCTGAACAACCAATATAGTTTTTCCACTCTCATGCTATACTGACTTGCTCTTTTGACTATTTGCCGTCATATATGGTTCAAAGCACTCTTTTAGGGACATTCGTTTTTCTTCAAGGTATCTCGTGCAGCACACCTCCGATTACCTAATGACCATATTGCTCAAAATGTTTTCCTCTCGGGTACCTTTCTCATTACAATTCTCTTGCTATGCAGTCATGCAATTTGCTCATTTCGAATGTATCATAATCTTGATGGCTGCATGGCGTCTCTTGCTTCTTTGTCAGTGATTTCAGAATATCTGATGTCTTTAGTCACGTCTTTATAAATAAAAAAAGTGAAAATGGGTTAACTAGCTGAACTAGCTGCAGCTCTAATGTCAGGGTGATGGTCTTCCCCGACGATGCTACTCAATTTGTAAGAAAAACAGAAAACATTGCAAAATAAAAGTGCTATTTTATTACTACACAATTGTAGTTAAAAAAGACAGGCACGTTGTATTCTTCAAGTCTGCATGCATACATGTTAGAGGAAGCCTGCCTACAGCAGGATTTTTACAGCCTTGAATTTTGGCGTCTGAACCCCTTTAATGGAGTGGTAAAAGGCTTGCTCTTAAACATTGCTCTCGCATGTCAGTTCAATGTGCTTTGTGTGTCTAGTTAAAGACACAACAGGGCTACGCAACGTTCTCTGCAATGTGATTGTGTGCTTCTGTTTCGTTTTTTGGCTATAGCAGACACTCTGCATGAAGAATGTACGGTCTGGTGATAGAGGCCTTGTCAGGTGACTGCTAATGTTGTCTTTCACCTCCTGCACTGCGACAATATTGAAGTGACAAACAAAATATTAAAACATAGGCAGAAGCTATATGAACAAATCGGATTCATAGAATAATTACCCTGTCAAAAACACAGGCTAAACTGTTGTCTGTATTGTTCGTGTTTCTTCTATTCCTTACTCAACCACAATAACTAGCCACTGTCAGCCGTTATTGAAATGAGTACACGTCGTTGAAAAAATTTCTATTTCTGTTATTGGATGTTTCAGCGGTCATGTTCTCTATGTTGTCTTTACGTTGTCTTTTAGACATTGGCTTGATGTTTATATATAATGTTGATGTCATGTGATTAGTTGATTGTTGCTGCCACATCAAAACCAATAAGTTAGGCCAACATGATAATTTCAATGTTGCCGCCTTATCAAAAACATCCAGTTAAGACAACGTGAATATTTGAATGTTGCTGCAACTTTAGAAAAACAGTGTTATGGAAACAAAATACTATAAACGTTTGTACGATGGTATAATTTACTGTCTAGCGTTGCCTCACATTCTTACATTCAAAAAACGTTGGCTCAACGTCCTGCGTTACTAGGGGGGAGGGGAGAGTGGACGCTCACACGTTCGCATGCTTATCTCGCGGTTGGGAGAATCGTACGCCTTGGGTTTTCACCGGAACGACTTTGTTGTAGTTACAGGGCGCGCAAATATTACTGCACGTGGTGCACACTCTCCGTTTAAATAATGAGTGTGCTTTTCAGACACAGTGAAGTAACAACTGAGACGCTTGTTTCTATTTATCTGAACCTTTGAGTACATTTCGTGCGTCATTTGTGCGTGAGAAACGTGCTGCACAGGTCGATTTGCTTGCCATTCTTCGCGTGACCTTCTAGTTTGTTGATATCGCGTTTCTTGTTTCGTCTAAGCAGCAAAGCTGTGACATTTCACCTTGCTTTCAGCCGCTGCGCGATATAAAGCTCAGGGGCGTTTGTGGTATGTTGACTACTCTACTGAGTGCGTGTTTGCACGTCATAGATTTTTCGCCACAAAACTGCCTTTCAAAATATCAACTCAAGCGTGCTTTCTTTTCTTGGCACTTTTCGCGTTTGTTTAAGCACTCTTCTTCATACCGGAAGTATGAATTGCCTGAACCAATTATGTCGCATACTTTTGATTTGTTCATATACGAAAAATGTCAGTTGTGAACTTTCCCTCCTACAACCGACCGTGCTTTCCCCCACCAGCTCTTTTTCACCACACATGACTATGGTGCCCAATCAACTGATTTCTCGGCGTTTTGTGGGTTTCCGATTGCGTGAGTGTAAATGAGAACCTACACGACTAACCGCGAACTCCTGATAAGCTCATCGCTGATCGCTCGCACTTACGCGTACTTTATGTGTAGGAGTCTAGGACATATTGCCTTTGAATATTGTAGTGAAAGTGACGACAAAATAAATAGAAGCGGAGCCTGATTGTTTTACTCATTTAGCAGATGAACTCTTTCAGGGATGATGCAGCTTCCCAGACAAAAAGTCGAGCCAACTTGCACAATTTGTGTATATTTTATTGTAATAGCAATTATATCAAAATTCTATACAGGGTTTTAATGTCGCCATTTATTCCGTATAACATTCAAATCAACCGATTTTGTACGATCATCGTACGCTGTACCCTTGAGTAAAAGCCAGCGAGCTCTGGCAAAGAACGCGATTGAAGCATAGATGAATGGAGCTGCCCATCTATGCAGCAAAGAGGGCTCATGCGATAACGTCAACAACCTGCAAGGACTGCCGTCAATTGCTCCTCATAAAAAACGAAAACGCTCCATCCGCTTTTCACCGGATGATTGAATATTGCCGCATGTTGTTAGGCACCTGCTGAAGTCCTGCGCCGCTTCCTGCTGCGTGGAATTCTGCCACACCAACGGACAAGCCAAACGCGCCAAGTATATAAACGCGCCATGCAACGCTGGCTGCACGTGTCACCACATCACGCGCTGGACAAGGAACGCTGGCGGTTTTTTGAGGAGCAGCTCAAGGCGAGACGCAAGAGAAGTTGACGAGGTTTTGACCAGTGAGCTCAGAATCTTTGTGTATTTAGTTGACGGGCACAAGTTCGCCATTAATAAATAGCTGTTTTAGCTTCCGGCACTGTATTTGTTCGTTACAAAGTGGTGGATGTGCGGGGTATATTTCCAAGCCCATCTCAGCATAGGGAACATAGCCCAGAACCCCGAAGGTTGGAGCCAGCGCTGTTGACTCCGGTACACCAACGAATGAGTCGTCGCCTACGAGGTAAGCAGCCCGAGTTTGGTGCCCTCTTCGATTCTTCGAGACCAGCGGAGGACGTAAGTTCCGGAGCCCCTGCAATGGCCACCCAAGCGACTTTATTTCCATCGCATATCGTCATGGACCCGCCCCGCATACCAGAGGTATTTCACGGTGATATTTTCGAGCATTCCGAGGACTGGCTCGACGGTTTCGAACGCGTTGCCAGACTGAACGGTTGGAACGAAGACCAGAAACTTCGCTACGTCTACGTGGCACTGCAAGATTCTGCACGTACGTGGTTCGAAAACCACGAAGCGTCCTTATTATCGTGGGACGATTTTTGAAGAGAGTTTCTTGCTACGTACCCAAACACGGACCGCAAAGAAAAGGCAGAGGCCGCTCTGCAGACGCGAAACCAACGGAACAACGAGAGCGTCGCCATGTACATTGAAGACATGTCTCGACTGTTCCGCCGGGCCGACCAGAACATGGCTGAGGAAAAAAAAATTGCGGCACCTTATGCGTGGAGTGAAGGAGGAGCTTTTTGCAGGCCTGGTGCGTAATCCACCGCGCTCTCTTGCTGAGTTCAGATCAGAGGCGACCATGATGGAAAAGACCCTGTAGCAGCGCGCGCGCAAATACAACAGAGACGTAAGCGTCTCATCTGTTAGCGCGGCGTCGACAACCCTCACGAGTAACATTGATCTCTTGCGTGAAATGGTGAGGGCTGTCGTAAGGGAAGAACTGCAGAAAATACACATGACTCAAGCTCATCCAGCGATGTCCTCACTTGCCGACGTTGTGCGCGAAAAAGTGCGGCAAGCGGTTCTACAGCCACAACCTCAGGTACTACAGCGCGCACAACCGGAGCCTCCGCCTCAGTTGTCGTACGCGCAAGCTGTACGACGGGACCTCGGACGCATGAATCGGACGGTGCGACTGCTGTGATGCCTCCGACGTTTTCTCCGAGTACGCCGCTACCAATCCCGGAAGCAAGACCACGTAAGAGCGATGTATGGCGCACTGTAGACCGGCGGCCCCTTTGCTACCACTGCGGAGAAGCAGGTCACCTTTACCGGGCGTGCCAGTATCGTCGAGTGGGACTGCGTGGTTTTCCAGTCAATGCACCACGCCCACGGAACGGTGAACGGCCCTACGAAATCGAAGAGTACTTGTATTCACGCTATTCACCTCAAGACACGCAACAACGGGAGTCGCGTTCGACAGCACCGATGCGCTATCGGTCGCCGAGTCCTCGTCCGTCATCAAATCTCCGAAGATCACGTTCACCTAGCCCGCGGCGGGAAAACTAGAGCCAGCGACCTCTGGAGGTGAGGCCGCTGATATACTGACAACTGAAGACCCTCCATTGTTAGCCCGACAGGACGGTGGCAGTTACGCAACGACGGTCAAGTGCAGTAGTAGCGACGTTACCTCCGAGATATTAGTCATGATAGACGACGTCGAGGCCATTGCGCTAATAGACACTGGTGCACACTATTCCGTTGTCAGTAGTGCTCTCGCAAAGAAGCTTAAGAAGGTGATGACTGAGTGGACTGGACCTCAGATACGTACCGCTGGAGGGCACTTAGTTAGTCCCGGGGGGTTATGCACCGCAAGGAAAGGAATAAGAGGATTTGTGTATGTCGGCAGCTTTATTGTGCTTCCTGAGTGCTCGGGAACTGATTATAGGCATGGACTTTTTGCAAACAAACAATGGAGTCATTGGCTTGCAAGAGTCCCAGGTTTCGTTTTCTACGGAGAATGTCATCGCCTTCTGTCATGCGGAGAAACCAATCATTCTACCTCTCCGCATTGTGGACGAAGATGTAACCGTGCCGCCACGTTCCAGTGTGACCGTTCTTGTGAGGAGTGAAGTTCTTCGTGACTGTGACGGATTAGCTGACGGAAACATCAGACTGCTACTAGAAAAAGGACTATGTGTGGCAAGAGGCCTGGTGAGCCTTCGTGATGGATGTGCGTATGTCCTATTAACTAACTTTCAAAATTAGCTGCAGCATGTTGTGAAGAGAACATCCGTAGCATCGCTGCATGTGTACGTGCAAGTCTCAGGTGTTTGCACTCTTGATAAAGCTTCAGAGACAGTAGATAACGAACTCCAGTCAGTAGACATTGACAGAGAGCTCTCGTCATCACAGAAGCAACAGATTGCTGACCTCATCAGAGAGTTCGCCGAGTGCTTCTCCACCTCGTCGAAAGTCGGACGTACTCCCGTCGCAAAGCACCGTATCGTGGTCGAAGAATACGTGAGACCTGTGCATCAGCGCCCATACCGAGTAGCGCCAAAAGAAAGAGAAGCCATCAAGAACCAAGTTCAGGAAATGCTCAACGATGATGTAGTCCAGCCATCCAACAGTCCGTGGGCATCACCGGTAGTGCTAGTCAAAAAGAAGGACAACACTCTGCGGTTTTGCGTTGACTACAGAAAGCTGAACCAAGCCACAAAGCGTGATGTTTACCCACTTCCACGGATCGATGATGCCTTGGATAAGTTATGCAATGCTCACTTCTTTTCATCATTGGACTTAAAAAGTGGATATTGGCAGATCGAGGTGGACGAACGAGATGGCGAGAAGACGGCGTTTGTGACCCCAGACAGACTATGCAAGTTCAAAGTGCTCCCTTTCGGTTTGTGCTCTGCTCCCGCTACCTTCCAGAGGATGATGGGCACTGTGCTCTCCGGACTTGAGTGGCAATCGTGTCTCGTCTACCTCGATGATGTAGTGGTTTTTTCTTCTACCTTCCAGCAGCACATCCACCGACTGAGAACGGTACTGGATGCCATTCGGGTGGCAGCACTGACCAACAAACCGCAAAAGTGTCACTTTGGATTTCGTCAGCTCCGGTTCCTCGGGCACATAGTTAGTGCGGAAGGCGTCCGCCCAGACCCGGAAAAGATAGCAGCAGTTGAAAATTTTCCGAAACCGCAAGACAAAAAGGCCGTCAGACGATTCCTGGGACTATGTGCCTACTACAGACGCTTTGTTGAAAACTGTACCATTCTCTTCGCGGGAGGAACAAGAAGCGGCTTTCTCAGAGTTGCGACACCGTTTGCAGTCTCCTCCAATACTTGCCCATTTTGACGAAGAGGCCGATACAGACATACATACCGACGCGAGTAACGTTGGCCTCAGTGCAATCCTCGTTCAGTGGCACAATGGAGAAGAAAAGGTCATTGCTTACGCGAGCTGCACTCTATCAAATGCTGAGCCTCATTACTAAGCGACAGAGAAAGAGTGTCTCGCAGTTATATGGGCCATCAGCAAGTTTCGCCCATACCTCTACGGCAGACCGTTTGAGCAATCAGTGATCATCATTCATTGTGTTGGCTGCCAAACATCAAGGACCCTTCAGGAAGACTTGCTAGAGGGAGCCTGCGTCTGCAGGAACACGACATCACTGTGGTCTACAAGCCTGGTCTCAAGCACAATGACGCGGATTGCCTGTCTCGCGCACCTGTTGAGTATTCATCATCTGACCAAGAACAAGACATCCCATTTCTTGGAGTTCTGAATGTGTCGGAGATGGCTACGCCCGCTTATCCAATACTTGGACGGTCACCACATTGAGGTACCACGAGTTTTCGTCCGTGGTTTGACATCCTATGTCCTCCGGAACGACGTCCTATACAAGCGCAACTTCGTAAACACCGGTGAGACGTTTCTGCTTCTTGTACCATCATCAATGCGAGCAGAAATCCTGGAAGCGTGTCATGACGACCGATCGGCTGGTCCTATGGGTGGTAGCCGCACTTTGGCCAGAATTCGCCGGAAGTATTATTGGCCGAAATTAAGGGATTCGGTGCACCATTATGTTAAGTCATGCCGCAATTGCCAGAGACGTAAAATACCACCATCAAAACCAGCGGGTCTGTTGCAACCAATAGAGCCACCAAAAGGGCCATTTCAGCAAGTGGGAATGGATTTGCTTGGTCCATTTCCTCTCTCTTCATCGGGAAAGCGCTGGATTGTTGTAGCAACAGACTACATGACTCGATATGCTGAGACATCACCTCTCGCGAAAGGAACGGCGAACGAAGTAGCCCAGTTTTTCATCACTCAGATTGTGCTACGACATGGCGCACTACAGGTTGTCATTACAGACAAAGGAACAGCATTTACTGCTCGTTTGATGCAGTCTGTTATGAAGCTCACCCACACCGATCATAGAAGGACTACAGCATACCATCGGCAAACAAATGGATTACCCGAAAGGCTCATTAGAACTCTCGCCGACATGATCTCGATGTATGTGGACGTTGAGCACCAGACATGGGACAGTATTTTGCCTTATGCATTATTTGTGTAATATACCGCAGTACAAGGAACGACACACTTCACGCCATTTCAACTTGTTTATGGTCGGACGGTCACAACGACCTTAGACGCGATGTTACCTGTCAACGATTCGAATGAGAGTGACCCACACATCAGCGACTACATAGAAAGGGCAGAAGAGGCACGGAAATTGGCAAGACATCGTATCATTTTGCAACAAGGCTCCGATGTAAGTCGCTATAATCTGAAGCGGAGAGACGTACAGTAAAACCCCGGAGACAAAGTGTGCGTGTGGACGCCTATACGCGCCCCTGGCCTATCGGAAAAAGTGATGCGGTGCTATTTCGGCCCTTACAAAGTACTTCGCCAGTTAGGCACGCTAAACTACGAAGTAATTCCTGAAGGGCAAGTGTGCTCAACCCGACGCAGGAATCGCCCAGAAGTCGTACATGTAGTACGAATGAAACCGTACTACGAAAGGCACTGAACGAGACAACTGATAAATGTGCTCAAACATCAGATAAATACTCCTTTACAAAACTGTTCGACGTCAGCGTACGCATCGGGACGATGCGTTTCAGGAGGGGGACTAATGCCGCATGTTGTTAGGCACCTGCCGATGTCCTGCGCCGCTTCCTGCTGCTTTGAATTCTACCACGCCAACGGGCAAGCCAAACGCGCCAAGTATATAAACGCGCCATGCAACGCTGGCTGCACGTGTCACCACATCACGCGCTGGACAAGGAACGCTGGCGGTTTTTCGAGGAGCAGCTCAAGGCGAGACGCAGGAGAAGTTGACGAGGTTTTGACCAGTGAGCTCACAACCTTTGTGTATTTAGTTGACGGGCACAAGCTCGCCATTATTAAATAGCTGTTTTAGCTTCCGGCACTGTATTTGTTCGTTACAATATGAAGAAATGCCGAGGATTGTGGTCTGCACGTCTCCAACAGCATTAGGGAACTTCGACTAAAACGGTATTGTCCAGAGCACTGGTGCGTGCTCTATCTAGGCAGGCATCAGTAAATGGCTCCTATATCCTTCAACGAAATATTGTCTCACCACTTAGTGATGTGACCACTGACACGACCAACTGCACAAAAACCGCTTGTTTGCCGGGAGCGACCGAGTTCACGCCATGCACTAGCTTTATTCAGAACAACGCGAAGTTGGGTCAAAAGAGTTGTGTGCCTGTGTGTGTGTGTGTGTGTGTGTGTGTATGTGTGTGTGTGTTGTGTGTATGTGTGTGTGTGTGTGTGTGTCTGTGCTTGTGCGTGCGTGTTTGTGCGTGTGTGTGTGTGCTGAGCAAAGCTGTGGTGAATTTTGTCTTCCAAAGACCAGTTGTGACATGGAATTTGCAACGATATAATAAAATAGGAAACGAGGACACATAAGACGTTGTACGATGTAAATTCATGGAAGGTGATTGTGAGATTATATGGGGGTGGTTTGTTTCGCAGTTGGAGCGAATTATGGATTCAGCGGCTTGTCTCTCCACATCCACGTGCACATTTGCGATATGCAAAGAGATTTCAATACTCTAAACATATTTTAGGTACTGATAAACTTGATATGTGCACACAAGTGCTGGATCTTCGTCACCCTTTTCCCAGGGAAATAAAATTCGCGCGTTATTTCATTTGCTGACAGTACATGAAGGATCATCTCAAAGCAAATCAAAAGTACAGATAGCGATAATGAAGTAAACATACATTGGTGAACGGCACCTCGTGCAGTTTGTTACCCTACAGCTAAAAATGAACAAAAGAGTGTGATCGAGAGAAAGTGCGAAGTTAAGTTGTTCAAAAGTCATATTGCTACCTTCATGTAATGGGTCTGAGGGCAAGAGTGGCCCTCGCCGCGTAAAAAAAAAGAAGCTCGCACGTTCGTTCTCTGCTCGAGACTCAGACCCCATAAATGCGCATATAAAGAGCCAGCTGCTCAGTGATTCAGTAAAGAACCTAAAATTCGTATAGACTCGTAACAATTTAGAATTTTCCTTCAAGTATAGCAAAAAAATTGTATGACTTCATCAACTGGTTAGCTCTCAGGCAAGGCCCTTAAGATTCTTTCTTTGATTGAATGATTGATTGATTTATATGTGCAGTTTAATGCCCCTAATCCACCATATCATTACAAGACGCCGTAGTGAAAGGATCCGTAAATTTTGACCACCTGGGATTCATTAACGTGCACTCAAATCTTAGCACACGGGCCTACAGCATTTTCGCCTGTATCGAAAATGCAGCCGCCGCAGCCGCAATTCAATTTCGGGACCAGCGGGTCAGCAGCCGAAGACCTTAGACATTACACTATCGCGGTGGGGCAAGATTATTTCTTGGAGGCCTTATCGATTCATTTAGGTCGTATTGCAATTTTCATGAAGTAATGCCCGGTCTGATCGTAGACAGTAGTCCCATGCTCCTCACATTTTATTATTACGTGCCTTGCAGATAGGCGGGATTGGTGTGGACCTCAATTGCGGGCGAAATTCTCGGGACCTACTTGTGTCCTCCGTTGTTGTTATGTGGCACCGAAGCATTGCTATAGTCTAAACATATGTGAGACAAAAAATGTTTCAATAAATAGACTTCAAAATAAATGTAGGCCTAATATGAAGAAACATATCGCTGTTCCCGGTTCGGTTCCCACTTTTCGGGAGGAGTATTGATGAGTGTATCTTTACTAAAATGTGCGTAGACTCTGAAGCTGCTCAAGTAAACTTGTACTACAAATGCACTAGTCGAGCGCTATAAGTTCCATCAAATTACTTGTGTCAAACGATGTCTTGCGACGGACAATATGGCGGGTTTTATTACGACAGATTTAAAGAGCTCGTTTTGCAGAAATATTTTTGCCGCCGTCCTCGGTTGTGAGCGAAACATTGAGAACAATGCAAGTAAAATAAATAGTAAAACAATGCTCGGTCAGAGTGAAACCAAATAGGTCCGAGTTGGTATCCGAACCGGGGCATTTGCGTGGAAAGCGGCTGTTCTACCACACAGCTACGCCTCTGCTTGTGAATACAGTGAAAATAGCTTCCTCGGCTGAAAATGCAGTGAAAGTAGCTTTTACGCTTTATAAACACAGATGTCCTGTACACATGCTTCATGATTTGACATAAAATGTTGCAGTAATAATGCGCGGTGCAAGTTCTCATTGCCAGCGGGCGTGAAAAAATGCTATTATCATGTTAGCTTCGTGTTTTCAAGCCGGTCACCCACTACAAAAGATACGCACGCTACTGCTCATATTCCTTTAAGAGCACGTAGTGAGTGCATATCAAGTTCGAAAACGTTTCATTAAAAAGTGCTCCAACCACGCCCTTGGAATGAAGATCAATATCTCGTTTAACTCCTAAAGACAAAGGTCCCCTACTTTTTTTCTGCTTTTCAATTCACAGGCTTTTTGCATTTGCTCTCGAGTATATTGTGCACTCTATTATTTCCTAAATCCTTCTTGAATCGCACTAGACGACTGGAAAAAATCGCACTTCCATATACACTTTATGACACTCATTATACATTATATGTATATTGATATATATATGTATACTGGCTGTCCCAAGTAACTTTAGCCAGAGTTGAATATATGACGCAATACGTAATTACGACGCTATCAATCGGATGTTACTCACCGTTGTCCGGAGTTATACTAGTTGTGTGTTTTCAAATATTGTTTAATTTGTTATACTCATTTAAGTAGGTTTTTGAAAAACAAAAATAGACAAAAACATTTTGATGCGAAAGTTGTAGATCGGTTCGCAAAACGTCTGATTAGACAGTTTTGATCTTTTTATCTGTTAGGTGTTAGTGTTTTCTTGCTAATTGCGAATGCCCGCGCAATATAGAAAATACCACGTGAACCCACTCGCACGTCAGTGTGCGCGATGATTCTAGTGCTTCCTAATGTTCCACGTACGAACGACACGCTTCCTTCGCACCAGATCATGACAGTTATAAGTACACTTAGCGGTAATCGTTTTGTGGCTGATAGCAAAACGGGTTCATCGTGAAGACACCACCGTCATTGCGGCCCTGTCAAAACGTCACAATGGGGCAAATGCTATGCTCGTTCGTACGCGGAAGAGAACACTAGAGTAGTTTGTAAGCACTGGCACAAGAGTGGGTTTGTCACGAGGTCTTTTTTGTATTTCGCGGGCTTTTGTAATTAGAAGAAAAACGCCTATACTAACAGATATAATGTTCAAAACTGTCTAATCGGACGTTTTTCAAAATGACCCACCACTTTCTCATTGAAACTTTTTATCTATCTTTGTTTCTAGCAAAGTTAATAAATAAACATATCTAATCAAACAATATTTGAGAACACAAAAAAATATTCTGACTAACTGAGGGCAATGGTGAGCAACATGCATTTGGTCGCGTTGTGATTATGTGTTCCGGCATATTTTTTAAACTGCGGCTAAAGTTAAGTGGGACACCCTGCATATGATGGCTACAAGCTTTCGTTGTGACTTTGCTGTGCCTTCCGCGCAGGCCTGGCGTTTTTTTTTTCGCTCACATACTGGAATTACAATGATCGAAATGCGGCCGACAGCTGCCGACAGACAACTTCCTCACTCCGGTGCGATCACTGCTCATTTTTCCCACGCGATACCCGAGTGGTACTTGCAAGGTTTGCAAAACTGCAAACGTCATTAATTGAGCGCGGGACTGGAAAGTTACTTACTGCGCGTGCTTTTGCGGGTTCTCGTCGTACACCGAAAGCATCAACATGGTGGTCCTACAAAGTTTTTTAATGAAGACAGATGTGACACTTCGAGGAATTTAGCTGGAGGCTGGCTTGTCAGAATATGAATAGAATGGTTGAAAGGCGCTCAAGTTGTGTAGTGAAAGTGGGTGAGATATTCATGTCATGCAAGTAACATACGTACGTCGCCCATTCAAATCCTTGAAGCAGCGTGTTCATCATTCTCTAGAAGGTTGATGGATAGTGGAAGCGATGGCAATACCTTGAATTGGTGAAGAATGTCCGGGTTAACTAATGCAGTACTCTCACGATCCATTTCGTCTAAAGCAATTTGCCAGTAGCCAGAATAGAGGCCGAGAGATGAAAAAAGGTGGTGCCATGAAGACAGTCAAGTGCGTCTTCAATACGTGGTAGAGGGTATACTTCTTTTTTGGTGATTTTGGAGCTGACAATAATCAACGCAGAAACTTTAGGAGCCGTATTTCTTCTTCACCAGGACACCTGGAAAGGCCCGAGGGATGGACGATGGTTCATTGATGTCTTTGACTGGCATTTGCGCAATTTCCTCTGAATTAATTCTCGTTCCAATGCAGGTACGCAGGAAGGTCGATGGTGGATGGGTTCAGAGTCACCAGTGTTAATTTGGTGCTTAGAAACATTCGTCTGCCTCAATGAAGGTCACGGATAACAAAAATGTTACCATAGGAGACCAAACCCCGGCAGAGAGCATTGGCCTGGCGATCAGGCGGATAGCCTAAATCAATCATACTTCGAAAGATGGCTTTATCAGAACTGGGCAGCTATGCGACTTCAGCTTGGTCTGGAACAGTTGCAGCGACAACGTTGATGCCATCGTCTATAATGGCAGTGAGTGAGTAAGTGACATCTGTTAGGGCAACACTTAGGAAATGAGGTCGAAATTTAGGAGCGGAAAGAACACACAGTTGTCAACTATTGTGGTATGGCATGTGAGACTGTAACACTGCATAGCAGTCGTGCTTCAGTTGGTGTAGCGATGTAGTCTTTGTCGGGAACTGGAGGAGCGGACTGAAACAGACATATGTCACTGCTCAAGGTGCAAGCAAACAGAAGTGGTTGGATACAAGTGGCTCGCGGGCTTTTTACCGGCATCAGTGAGAAGGGGAAGGTGGACGCTGGGCGTGCCAGAAGAACAATCAAGTAGGGCCAAGTGTGCCGAAACAAATTGAAGGCCAAGTATGAGGCCGTAGGGGCAACGAGCTAGGACGACAAGGAGGACTACGGTGTGACGACCAGCGATGCTGACACGACCAATGAACATTGCGACAACTTCCACGGTGCCACCATCGGTAACATGAATAGCTTGAGTCGTAGAGAGCGTCATGATATTCTGCAAACGGTGGCTTAGATAAGCCCTTATAATGTATAGGAGGACGTCTGTGTCACCAAGGGCAGGCACAGGAACAATGTTGACTTTTACTTGACTTGAGACTGTGGCATGTGGGCAGTACCAGTAGAGGATTCCCGGGCGTTGTTGGTATTGCGCCTTCACCTCCGTAAGCTGCAATATTTAGTTCTACCGCTGGGATAGCCTACAGAATTTCAGCGGAAAAAGCTCCGAGGAGGTGAAGAGCGAGATTAGGGGTGTAGCAGCGACGCGTAACAGGAGTAGCGGTGACCGGACGAAGGGACGTCTGTGGTGAGAAAATCGTGAAGAGGCGGTGAGTAGAACTTGAACGGTGAAGAATCTGGATATCTAAAAGTTGTAGGGTGTATATAAGTAAAATAGCTCTTGTGGGTTTTTGACCAGTGGCGACTGTATGAACAAGAAGCATGCCCAGGTTGATGACAGGAAAAGCAGATAAACTGGTTGTTAGGAGTTTGGCATTCCGTACGGTTCCGGAGAGGCAATGTTCGTGGAGATCTGCGAGCGTTACCTGAAGAGTAAGGCCATACTTTAGGGTGGGTCAGGGGACACGCTGGCGGAAAACCAAGATTATCAAACTCCGGCCTTAAAACAACTTGTAATAATGCTACCGATGGCGGGGGTGGGCCAGTGGACTGGGTCGTGAAAACAGGCTGCTCAAAGGGAGCTTGACAGGCAGCTTCAAGCTCACGAGAAACAATTAGATTGCAATGGTCATATGTTGGTGGCGTAATACCGCAGCTTTCGGTTCGTTCAAACCGCTGGCACTCTTCGATGATTTAAGCGACAGTGGCAACGCCAGTGTAGACACGGAGGCTCAAGGCATCGCCTACAATGTCTTTCAGCACATGCGATACCTTCTCAGTCTCGGGCATGTGGTCGTCAAACATGCGACAAAGGGTGATGACGTTGTGAATATAGGCGACGGGTGATTCAGTAGATGTCTGTGCCCGAATAGCAAACTGATTCTGCACAACCATCTGCCGTGTTGCGGTGTTGCCTAAAAGGTCGCGGATGTGCCCCAGCCAGTAATGTAAAATTTGTGCGTCTCAAACCACACCCACATAGGGTCATCAAGAAAAAAAAGCTGGTTGGCAAGCTGATTCGGAGGTCTTAACTACTGCCAGCACTGATTCATTCATATACGTTAAGCCACTTGTCAACGTGAATGCTATCCTGTTCGAAAATTATGTCAGGATCACGAACAGGAAGTAGCACAACGCATGTAGGAGTCGCGGAAAAGGCGGGTAGTGAAGACGATGTTCCTTTAGCTTGTGACATGGTTGGACCTGCAATGATACGGCCGTTGCGGAGATTCGTGACGGGTACAGAGAAGAACCATCAGCACCTCCACAATTATGTTTCGTAAAAAGAGACGAGACGTGACAATTTGCGAGTGTGTTGACACTGGTCAAGGCGGAGCACAGTGCACACTGCGGCAAAGCAAGTCCTGTTCATTGTCTACTATACGCTGAATTGTGCACCCCTTATGGGCCACTGGCAGGCAAATACAAATTCGCACCTGCGTTCGAAACATGCGATGCACGCAATCAAATACTTGGGTCTTGTCTGAGGTGTGGAGTAGTGCCAAATGTGGTTCATATCGCATGGAAATGTGAGTTAAGGCCAGCCAAATTTATTACGCCCCATATACTGGCAAAAAAACCAAGATGAAGCAGTGGGAGAACTTGTTCACCAGTGAGGAAAAGGAGACTCAAGCGGCGTTCCTAGAGCAGGCGTGGCGGGCTGCTGAGGATGACGATAGTTATAGCGCGAGAACAAAACGACGACAGAGACAAGAAGGACACGAACGACTCGAGCGCGTGTCCTTCGTGTCCTTCTTGCCTCTGTGTCGTCGTTTTGTTCTCGCGCTATAACTTTCGTCATGCCATATCAACTAGCCCGAGCTGCCACACGTCTAAGGGCTTCTGAGGCCCGTGCAGCCCTGGACTAGGTGCCATATCCACCTGCTTTTAACCCTAATTTCATTTTTAGTCCTTTCTATTGACCTTTTTTTTTCATCCGTCATGCGCTAGCTACGTAGCAATATGTTCAATTGTCTTTGTATTACTGCTGAGAAAACAAAGGTCTTTCCAAGAAACGAATATGACCTCTTCAAACATCCGTCTTTTGAGATGCAATGTTTTGGTGTGTAATTTAAAGTAAAAGCTTGGTTGGCTTCTTTGTTGATCTTTAAAATCTTGGCGCCGAGTGATTCACTCCAGGTGTTTCAGTTTTTACACGAGTGAACAGTTCTCATAACTCCTGTGGACGAGCACCTTGTGCAAGCGTTACGTCGGAAAGGAACCGCGTTAATGCACGCGACACATCATGGTAGAAGAATGAAAAGATCAACAAATGTCACGTACTACGAATTGTGTAACCACGCATCGCACAATGCCAATTGCGTGATGAGTACGATGGGATGAGCGCTAATTCTCTGTTATCAATTCTCTGTTAATTCTATCAATTCTCTGTTATCAATTCTCTGTTATTCTTGGAGTAGTGGTTACTTGAAATCATACTTGTATTAGTAACACCAAGACAGTTTACAACCGGTCATAGAATTGGCACTTTATGACCTTCGCTTGTGACTGTGCTACGCTTTTCGCGGCGGCCTGCCGTTTCTTTTCTTATTTTCGAGTGCCCCCTCTCTTCTCTGTTCACCTTTTCTTCAGTATTTTTATTTTTTATCTCTGAAGTGTTAGGTGGCGAGCCTAAGGCTACCGTTTTGGTTGACATGCTTGTCTTTTTCTCATTTCTATCTCCCTCTTTGAGTACCTCTCTTGCAGATGCTGCATAGACTTCACGATAATTTTCACAAAAGTTTTCTCACTTGTCAACGTCCCAATATCAATATCAATGTCCCAATATCAATGTTTTGGGACGTTAGGCATAGTCAATATGTATGAGTGGCATTCAATGGTGATTTGAGTGTTACTTCGCACAACGAAAACAGTAATGATAAGGTCATGTGGCTGCCACAGACGTCCCTCACATAAGTTCGGTACTCTCATCTACTACCCTGGTCAGCATTTCTTGTAGAGTAGATGCAATGATAAGCCAAGCCTTTAGGAGACTATAATTATATACCAAGTGTAAGTGCACCATGAAAACGTAAAACTGTTGAGTTTTTAAAGGCTCGTTTTGTTTCCTGTTCTACCCAGACTTCAAATTTTGCTTTCATAATTAAAGCAGGTACCATAGCGACAAAAAAGAATACTTGGTTAGGCAGTCTTAATGAAATTGGAAAAATTAGCACACATGCAAATTCAGCCAGCCCTTCCTACGAAAACAGTCAAGTATTTCTTCGTGGTTCTGCATATGAGGAGGACATGCGCAACAATCACAGTGGAAAATACTATAAAAATTTGAGACATTATGCTTTCCAGCTGACGCCGGTAGAGTTATACTTGGTATCTAAGCTGGCAATAGCGACCGTTAGTAGTAAACATCTAATTGTAACATCAACTTGCATCTCTTGTGGCTACAAATTATCATCTTGGGCTAGTTTGCTTATACCAAATTATAAAAATTATTATCAATTAAAACAAAAATAAAATCTTAGAAAAGGCCCTCATTCTCCACATGTACGTCGTAGGACTTACCTAGAACGGCCTCCCCTCCTTGGCCCAGTGGCTAAAATACTACGGCTGCGGTGGCTGCATTTTCGATTGAGGCGAAAATGCTGAAGGCGTGCGTGCGAATATTTGGGTGCACGGTAAAGAACCCCAGGTGGTCGATATTTTCGGAGCACTCCACTACGGTATCTTTCATATTCCTATGGTTGTTTCGGGGCGTTAAACCACTCGTATCAATCAATCTAAAATGTAAAAGACTATGAACTGTCCGGAGAACTTCTTTAGCCACGCCAACCTGTCCGAAGCAGGTTTTTATTTCAGTGGGCACATTTCAATTTCAGAAGTTTCACATTCCACGACATGAGATGTTTAGTGCAAGAAACAGGTTTTAATTTTTTTCTTTTGGGCATTCCTTTGGGTACCCGAAGTAGATTGGTTTTTGGCAAACTCCTTTGAAATAGCTCATTGTGGAGTTGTCCACGTGTTCTACAGAATCATATTTCGCCCAAAGAGAACACAGCAGTGGTTCTGTAAAAAAAGTAAATAGGTATTCATGTACCAAGCAGAGTTGCATATTTGTAAAAAGATTTATTACAGTCCTCGAGCATCAAGATTGTATTACGTGTAAGCTATTCAGGCATATCCCCTCCTAAATTGCGAATCCAGGCGACTCTGCTGCTATGCGTAGATAGACAGATATAGAGAGATAGGTATCCAGATGAATATCTTGATAGATAGATAGACCTTTGAAAAAACGAGAAGAGGGGTCATCACCCGGAACATTCAAGTAAATCTATTCGAAACGCTAGTTTTCTGAGGCACATACAACTTTTCATACTCAAATATTGCTCAATGCAACAAGCACTTCAAATCTAGATATCACATGCAGGAGCAATATGATACGTGCACACATTGGGCAGTAGGCACAAAGAAAAACATACTTCCGCAAAGAGCGGACGCCTCGTAGGGGCCCTGCGGCTGAGATACTTCTCTGCTTTAGGCGCCACGAGTGGCTGGTCAGACCCAATAATGTCTTCCACATAAATACAACAACAAAAACTTTTCTTTCCTATTGTGGGATTTGAACCCGTCCCTTCAAGCTCCGGAAGCTAGTGTCCGTACCATTAGGTTACACAACCATGCTTCCGCAAAGTGAATAAGTGTACAGTGCATTTAAAGCACATGAATTTGCACCCTTTGTGCAAAATAAATGAAGAGACAACACTTTCTAGTGCGACTTAACGGATTTTTCTGGTAAAGAAATAAACGTCTTCCACGAGACACGATTTAGAGTGGATGTGAAAAGTTGCATGAATCAATAAATTTCCCTTTACAGAAATTTGATGCCAATCTTGGGTTTTTGTCGTCCTTCGGAGGAGGGTATTACATGTCTTCAAAAAAGAGTAAAAGTGAGCATGGGTATGCTACCTAGTGGTTGGTCAGACCCTTTCTTGCTGGGCCGCAAAAAGGCTTGAGTGGTCACTCTTTATACTGTATCTTTCTCTGTGGTAGGCATGCATATCTAGACAGCAGGGGCCCATAGCACGAATTCGAATTTCACGCACCGTGCGCCCAAATTTCATCACTGCAGTTCTATTTGATTTGTGGACTGCGAAGACCATAGGTCATGCCACACGTTTTTTTTCCGCAGCCTAATCTGTAGTCATGCCAAGTGGCAAGCTTCTTCGCCAAACTGGATAACCTTTAGACGTCAAGCTCGAGCAATTCTTCCTTAGAATATGAAACCATTGTTTTGAACGCTGTCTGGAAAGCACAACAGTAGAAAAAAAATAAAAAATTTTAAAATAATCTCATGTTTGTTTAGTGTCACTGTCAAATATTTATTTCATGCACCAATGGAGTCCTCGTATCATGTATTGAGCCACTGTCTTGCAAGGAGAAAGCGAGTAGTCGTGCTGGTTCCTTGATTGAAAATAATCGCAACGTTGATCAATCAAGACAGCGACCCCAGGACGTCTAGATTACTCACAAGTACGTGAGAGTTCTTAAGGCAGCCTTAAGGCAGCCTTCTTAAGGTTTGCCTTAGACTCTCTTAGGCACTCTTAAGGCAGCCTTCAGACTCTCGCTTTTTATCCGGTCGCGGGATCGAATCCCGGCTGTGGCGGCTGCATTTCCTACGGAGGCGAAAATGTTGTAGGCCAGTGTGCTCAGATTTGGGTGCACGTTAAAGAACCCCAGGTGGTCGAAATTTCCGGAGCCCTCCACTAGGGCGTCTCTCATAATCATATGGTGGTTCTGAGACTTTAAACACCATATATCAATCAATCAATCTTGCTTTTTGTATATGTATATTCCTGAAATATTCATTGAAATTGCCGTCCAAAAGTGTTTTACGTACATATACGTAAAAAAAGCTTG
This sequence comes from Rhipicephalus microplus, assembly GCF_043290135.1. Classification (NCBI taxonomy): domain Eukaryota; kingdom Metazoa; phylum Arthropoda; class Arachnida; order Ixodida; family Ixodidae; genus Rhipicephalus; species Rhipicephalus microplus. The sequence goes on from NC_134706.1 coordinate 74,122,229, forward strand.
ATCAGGGCAGAGAAAGTTTGCTTCACCTTTATCAAATATTCATAGTGCGCTTTCCGCAGTTTGCTGTAAACTAAAGAAACATTTAACTGAGCAAAACTGAGTGTATCAGTAAAAATAAGTGAAAGACGAGAATTTGGCAATTTTTTTCAGTAGTCCAATTTTGTATTGGCCCAGGGATGGCAGATTTGGCTATTTAGCGCAAATTTGGTTACTCTCTCAACCTGGTGGTGGCAGAAAACTGGCTTGGCTACTTGGCTCCTTTATGATCACTTTTTGTGCCTTCAGCTAGAGCAAGGTCATCAATATCTCGTGATGTCGCAGCAGCTCATGTTCAAATGTATGGCAGCGACAGCTCTCACTCAAAGCGTGCGTAGAACTTTTGAAACTTGAGCTGTGTACCTTCAATACGTAAACAAAAAATAGTAATAGAAAAGATAGCATAGCGGCCTATAAAGAGTGAGATTCAATGCTGGCCATCATAAAATAAAGAATTCATAGTTTCCGCTCAAAGCCGAAGCAAAGCTACAGCAAGATAAACGTAATTAGACTAAAATATTTAGGAATCATACAGAAGGCTTTGGTTGGTCACAATGTTTGTGTAGTGTTCAATGCTTTTTTCTTCCTTTGACTACTACGCCGACGTCAATTTCTTCCTTGGCGTAGCAAGACGACGAGTAAAAACTACGAGGGCTCGGCGCCTTACAGGTACAAGGTTCCTTTATGAAAGACTTGGATAATACGTGACCACTACGGTGGTTGGTATTCATTGCCACGACCCGCATGCTTGTCCAAGTGTGTCAATCCTAAAGAGTGATACAACAGGACACTGTGAAAAGTCAAGGGGTTAACAGGCCGGCACGTTTGTGCATTCATAACCAAGAACGGCTCCAACGAGCTCAGCAGCAGTGAATGACGATGAAGCTGAGAGCAAGGACCTTCACTTAGAAGAAAATCTTTTCGACGATAAAACGTCAAGTTATAACCTATATGATGAATAAGGCATAGGGGAAGATGACTCACTTACGTTGGTTACGTAAAAGAAAATGCAAGCTGAGGGCATCTCATTCGTCTCTTGTCCAACAAAAAAAGGTGCTCTGTTCTGGAAAGTGAACGCCGATCGAGTGTCAACCTAAGTAGTTTGCGCTGTTAAAGGAAAAAGCGCAGTCATTCTTAACGACCACAGATATGGAAGCTTCAGGTTCAGTGTTGCTTCCTTAGCTTCAGCAAAGCTTATTGTGATGCATTCGAATGTAGGCGGCTTGGAAGCGAAGCCATTTATCCCAGAGTCATACACTCGGAACGTTGGGAAAGTAAAGATTGTGCCTCTGAGGTATTCAGACGAACAACTCCTAGAGTACTTAAGAGATGCAGCAGATGTATCGGTGCGGTGGCGAATGAAATATTATCTTCGGGAAAATGGAGCCGTAACGTCGCGTCCAAATCACACAGTGATTATGACTTTCCGAGATGACCACCCACTTCCAGGAAGAGTCTACTTTGGATTCACCAGGCACCCAGTGGAGGAATCTTTTGGTCTAGCACTTCGGCCAAGCTTAACTGCCATCAATTCGGAGATATGGCGAAAAGTTGCCGTAACACACATCGGTGCAGGATCTGCTCAGATCACCACCATTAGAAGCGTAAGTCAGTTCTTGAGCCCAAGTTTGAAAGTGTGCAGGTAATGACGCTGCCTCATTATCAGGTTCCCCGCAAAGGAAAGCTGTGGCGAAAATGAACCGGCATGAGCTTTTCCACGGAATAAATCAACGTCCCAATGTACCTTCTCCAAAGCCAAATATTGTTAATTCAGTACGTGATCTACGAAAGCGCACACCACAACAGCCAAGAAACACACCAAGAAAACCGCGAACAGCACACCCGAGCGACCACTCACGACAAGTTCATTGAAGTACACCAACCTACGCGTCGAAGCTGCGAACGCCTACGCGACCTCAGTCTCAAGGTATCTGAACTGACAGTGCCAGTGTTCACCCAAGCTACGACATCCAAACATCACGCCATTCTCAGAAAGCCTTAGAAATAATACCATTCAATGGTGCCAGTGCCTCTACATCACTCAAGCAATCGATACTGCCAATGCTTTTCGCAGCACTTGAAGCAATCCTGTCTTCTCTAATGGACGCAAACAACCTACCTGCTGCCTCTGGAAGCACTATTGTGTCAATTATTTGGGTTGAGCCTGCAATAACTAACATATGAATAAGCACTCTAATGATATCTATATATTGCAGTAGAATGCCAAAAGTCTTCGAAAGAAGTGTGCATACTGCTGTAAACTTCTTTTACAATATACCTTTCCAATACTTAGCATCGAAGAGACAGGAATGAGTGACAATTTTAGCCTACGGTAAATATAAGTCATCCCGTGGAAGTGGCCCTAGCAGAGACCTTGTGTGCGTCAGGAAAGACCTACCGTCTTACCAAGTTCACCTAAATGATTTAGACTTTTCTGAACTTGTCACTTGTAAAGTATCTTTCTGCAAGCAGTGCAAAGCAGTGATTGTAATTTACCTGCAGCCTTCAAGCCGTATTTCGGTGGAAAAGCTAACGAATATCTTCAACATTTCTTATTATTATAAATTTAGATGAGAAGACTTTATTGAGCACAACATAATCTAGGGTAGTGATCGATGTGATACACGCAACAACGTTGTTGAGTGCGCCGCAGACAAATGCTCTTTGACTATTTTAAATGACAGTTCCCCAACTTTTCTCTGTTGGTATAATTACTCGAGTTCCATAGTTGTTACCATGCGTTCCCAAAGTCTAGTGAATGCTGTGGATGGACAATGGATCTGAAAAAACGTGGGAATGATCATTTTCTTATCCTTATACACAACTCCTAATTCCGTATTGACGTCATGCGCTACAGCCAACTGAAGAAATGAAAAGCATTTCAGTTCTGACTAGCCAACCATATTAGTGAACTTGCGACAGTTGAAAGCTTTACTGAGCTTTTGCAAGGTAATTCAAATAATTGTACAAAAATTCTCGATTCTAAAGACTATGCTACACTTGATGAAGACTATGAACATCTAGGTGCCATCAGGCGACCTTCAGATAGGGCATATCAACGCCGCGGAAGTTTAGGAGCATACATCGATGCGCAGAAAATCGACAGTGTAATGCACAGACGATAAAAAAAACGTTCACGACGCTGGCGTCGTGCACTTTATCGCGAAGGCTGGCGGACCACCAGAGGAAGAGAGTGAAACGTCAGCAAGCATCACAGAAGAAACGAGGTCCTTCAGGAATAGAAGGGTCAAAGTGGCTTTTTATATGTGGAATAGAGCCTCTTTTAACTACATCGAATGATTTGAGTGCTTCTAAGGCTGCTCCACGCCATATCCCACTCCCCTTCCCAATTTTGGTGCTCATCGACCAAAAATGAACCAACCGACGGCTACGAGTGGCCTGGAAGATGTGGAGAAGATCAAGGCGAGTTGGAAATTGTGACGAGTCGTGAACAGCCGGATCATCAATGAAGCGAGTGCCTTATTTCGCAATGAATCCGCGACGCATGAGCAGCATGGTTTCATTCACGAGAGGCTGAAAACAGGCAAAGACGAGCTGAAGAAGATCAACTGTGATTTGGAAACTCTCATCTCAGACGAGGACTTTGAAGCCGAGTACAATACAATTTTCGGATACGAGGACAGCGCGATTCGTATCCTGCATAGCTACTCCGTAGGCAGCCACGGATTTCGAGTACACAAGTAGGAGATGGATTGGTGACGGCTACCCATACAATCGCTTCACGACTGACAGGACGGAAACCAAGTTACCGAAGCTCACTATTGCGTCCTTCTATGAGGATGTTCGTAAATGGACGAAGTTCTGGGAGCCGGTTGTCCAGCTTGTTGATAACAACGCCGCTTAGACAACGACGAAGAAGCTCCATGATTTGCAGCAGTTTTTGAAGGGAGACTCCACTTCACTGGCGGCCAGTCTTAGAACATCACACTTAGAGTAATGTCCCGAGACGTCGTGGTTCAATATCACCGTACCTGTGCCGCACAAGGGGCTATGGACCACGCTGCTGATCCTTTGGGCCTTAAGAGCCTACTAACTATCCTTTCAATCAATAAAGAAAGCCTCGAGAAGAGCGACTATAGGGATGGCAGCAGGCGAGATAGCGATTGTCAACATCCTTCAAACAAGCTAGCCCAAAGTGACAGCTGGGACTACCTGACTTCATCTGTTCTACTGACGAACTTCTTTGGTGAACTCGAAGGTGAAAGAAAGATTTTTGTGTTTCGCACATTGAAGCGGCACTCCACGGAAGCGTGTCCTAGCGACATGTCCTTAACACAGAAGAAACAAGTGCTGTCCAACAATAAAGATTGTTTCACGTGAACAACGACAGGCCACATGGGGCGTGACTGCAATCGAAGAGTTTCTTGCTTGAAGTGCAAAAGCCGACATACCCTCAGCATGTGTATTACACGGAAGATTCCTCGAAACTCATACCAAAGCCTCACCAAAGACCATGTGAGCAAACTAAATGAGCACGCAAATAACAAGAAAAGCGTAAAGACGTCAGAACTAAGGAAGACATCAGCAGTTGATGATCGAGAAGAGGCAAGCTATCCTAACTCCCCACAGGGGCGTCTGTGCAAGCAAGCGTTTGGTGTATAGTGACACCATGGACCATAAATTACGGGGGGGGGGGGTTCGACTCCCTTCCACGCCTAGCTGTGCGTGGCTTTGCCATGTCCGGAGAAAAGGGGATTTTGGGGGTTGAGCTGACGCTGGATGGTTGGACCTTTAAAGCCCCCCCCCCCTGGTAGAGGCAACCCACCCCTTTGGCCCGGCTTCACGTAAACGGCACCCCTGGGCTGTCCCACCCAGGGGAAATCGGCAGTTGCCTTTTCCTATCTCTCTCTCCCTACATCTTTGCCTTTATCTCTCATTCTTTATCTGTCCTGTTTTCTACTCTTGTTTGTTTACATCCAAAATTCCTGGCGGCTAGGGGAAACACTGGGTAAATAGCCTACCTTGGTCTAGGCGCATTGACTTATAGTAGCGTTGTACGGCTGGCGTCTGCAGGTTTTAGCATCCGCAAATTTGTAGCGTCCCCTTGTTCAGCTCCTTAAGAAATTTAAACAGGCATGCATAGATCTTTTTCCTTGTTAGGTGATCGTACCACCTTAAAGTGCGTATGCACCGAAGACAGCCTTTTTCAAGCGATAAACTGAAAACTTCTCCCATTTTCATGTTATACGTATTGAGAAAAGTGGCAAGCTAGCCAGAACTGTATCCTCCTTTGTAGTAGCCAGGTTTTTTACAGAAACTCTTGGAGCCGGGTACGAAATTACCAAAATGACCAGCGGATACCACCTTTTCGAAGTTCGAGACAATTTGAAAAGCTACAGAATCTTTCAACTTCTAGTGATACTCTGATCACTGTAACACCACACAGATCAATGAACACAACTCGTGGAGTGGTATCTGATACTGATTTGCTTGGCCTGACTGAAGCAGAACTTCTGGAGGGATAGAAGACTCAGAATGTGACCAATGCACTGAGGATTATTTTCAGAAGTGACAACAAGCAAACACCGACAAAACACCTTATACTCGCGTTCACCTCCAGTAATCTGCCATAAGCTATTCAAACTGGGTTCACGAAGACTTCGATCAGACCATACATACCTAACCCAAGTGATTTTTTTAAATGCCACAGGTATGGCCACGGCTCACAAAGCTGTCGTGGGCACCAAACTTGTGCACTATGTGGAGTGTCAGGCCAAAAAAAACAGAGATCGTCAAATTAAAAATAAAGAAAGCATCACTTTCGAAGAAGCAAGAAGAAGAATGTCGCCATTTTATGGTGCTACATATGCTGATGCGGCGCGTCAGAGGGCAACGCTGCCCCAGCTCTCATTACTCCTCAGGCCAATGCACATTGAGCCGTCTGGTGGGACACCAGCCCCCAAGACGGCAGCAGTTCAGTCTACTCCGCCTCCTAGCAAATCGAGACCGGAGACTCCAGGGTCCTCTGGTCTCAAGGCTTCACCTCTCCTGGCGAGGCCTGAAATCCGAACCACCACATCGCATGTGCCGGTATCCAGTGCCTCTGAGGAGGCAATCGATAGAACGCTACCCTTGGTGCTAAAAGAGTGGCCGGCTCCTTGAAGCGCGCCAAAAAAAAAGCAAATACCGGGGCCGGACGACCGTCCTGCCACCTGAATTAACAATTTCACTCCAACGCAGGATACTCTTTATACACAGCAGGATCTTTTTTTAATATGCAGACAAAAATAATACAGTGGAACATCCGAGGCCTTCTTCGAAACCTCGATGGCTTACAATAACTCCTCCATGAACACAATCCTAGAGTTCTGTGTGTACAAGAGACACACCTAAAATGAACAAACACAAACTCTTTACGTAACTACGTATTCTTCCGAAAGGACAGAAATGATGCCACGCCGCCATCCGGTAGTCTAGCGGTTATAGTTAGTCAAGGAATACCATGTACACAATTACCCCTTCAAACTTCCCTCGAGGCGGTGGCTGTCCGAGTAGTTATTCTAAAAAACTTGTCACTGTCTGCTCTTTGTAGATACCTCCGCACCACCGTCTTGAAAAGTGTGAATTTCAGTGTTTAATAGACCAACTACCTGAAGCTTATCTGGCTCATGGGGACCTGACGCACATAGTCGTCTGTGGGGTTAATCTCGCTGTGATGCACGAGGTCGTCTCATGAACAGTTCCTCTATTCATCAGGTGCTTGTCTGTTGAATAGGGAAGAGGTTACATATTATAACCTTGCTAACGAAACTTACTCTTCCATAGACCTCAGTATTGCATCTTCTTCACTTGTACCATTCCTTCAGTGGAAAGTAATGAATAATCCATATGGAAGTGATCATTTTCCTTTAGTTTCCACTACACCAACATTATATGAATGTCCTCCACATGTTCTCAAATGGCTGTTAAACAAAGCCGACTGGGAAAAGTTTCATAACATTACTCACTAAAGTTGGACAGACATATGCGGGTTAGGCGTAGATGAAGCTGTGCAGTACTTCACAGCTTTTTTACTGACGCAGCAGCCAAGTGCATCCCACAAACATCTAGACTGCGCGGCAAGAGACCTGTGTTATGGTGGAACATTGGATGTCAAAATGCGCGAAAGGAGCAGAATATAGCATGGAGGTTTCTGCGGAGCTCACCGACAGTAGAAAACCTTGACAGCTTTAAGAAAATAAACTCTCAAGGCAGTAGAACGCATCAGGAGGGGATCGCATGCACATGTGAATTGATCCCTTGATTGTGTGCATGCAATTCCTTGATTCACGCGCGAACACGTGAATAAAGGGATCATGCACACACTTTCAACTCCAACCATCCCTTGAGGCAGTGGCTATTCGAGCTGTGCTTTTCGACAAACTGATCACAATTTGTACTTTTTTATGTACCTCCGAGCTATCACCTACAAAAACATGACTTCAAGTTCTTAATTGATGAACTTCCGTAAACTTTTGTTCTCCTTGGAAACTTGAATGTGCATAGCAGGCTACGGGAAGACCCTCGTTTCGACGCCCGAGGTTGACTGATTGAACAGTTCTTTCTTTCGTCGAGTGCGTGTCTCCTGAATCGAAAGGTCCAACCTATTATAACCTCGCTAACAATACATATTCCTCTATAGACCTAAGCATAGTATCTCAATCGTTTGTGTCTTTACTTCACAAGAAAGTCATCACTAATCTCTACGGAAATGACCATTTTCCTATAGTTTTTAGCACATCTGAAACAACTGAATGCCCGGCACAGGTTCCCCAATGGCTATTAAGCAAAGCCTAGTGGGAACAATTTTATACCATCACTCATTGAGGTTGGCACGACAAATGCACTTCAAGCATTAATGCGGCTATCAACTACTTCACGGCGTTCCTGATTGATGCAGCAACAAAATGCATCCCACAAACGAATGGACACCCTAGAAAACGACGTGTGCCTTGGTGGAACTCTGAGTGCCCGAATGCGCGCAAGCAGCAAAACAAAGCTTGAGGTTGCTTCGGAACTCATAGACAGCTAAAAATGTTGAAATATTTAAGAAAAATGAAGTCTCAGGTCAGGAGATGGCGTCCGCAGGCCAGAAAAGAAAGTTAGCAGAAGTTTTTATCAGTTATCAGCTCGTATACACAGGAGGCTAAAGTCTGGAACATGGTTAGTAGGGTAGCGGGAAGACAAGCACACACATTCCCACTTGTAAACACACAAGGTGGCAATATCGAAGATCAGGCGAACTTCCTCGGTGCACACTTCGAACGGGTGTCCAGCTCGTCACACTATACTGGCGCATTCCTAAAATACAGAACGAAAATCGAAAAACTAAAGCTCGAACACAAATGTACAAGATACGAGGGATAAAACCAAGCTTTCAGCTTAGCTGAGCTCCAAACATCACTGAACTTCTGCAGTGATTCCTCTACAGGTTCTGACCGTGTGGTTTACGAAATGTTAAAAAACCTACCAATCGAAACGCAAAAAAAACCTTACTTTGTACAATGCTATCTGGTTCTGAGACGCTATCCCTACTTCCTGGAAAGACGCTATTGTTATTCCCAGTTTGAAACAGGGCAAGGGCCTTGCAGTTTTGAGTTATAGGCCCATTGCGCTCACAAGCTGCTTATTCAAACTGCTGGAAAAAGTCATAAACTGCCGACTTGTACATTTCCTTGAAACGAACAATTTGCTAGACTCATTTTAGTGCGGGTTTCGAGAGAGTAGATCCACCACCGACCATCTTGTTCGCATCGAGGCACAGATCAGAAACGCTTCAGTTTATAAACAATACTTTCTGTGTTTTTCAGTATCAAAAAGTCATACGGTACAATGTGGCGCTTTGATATACCTTGGTGTGCGTGGCAGAATGCCAACTATAATCAAAAGTTACGTGTCAAACTGGACTTTCCAAGCTCGATTAGACAGCGTTTTTTCCCAAACGTTTGTTCAAGGTACAGGCATGCCGCAAGGTGGGTTACTTAGTTGCACACTTTTTATCATCAAATTTAATTCTTTGCTCTTGTCCGCCCTCGCCTATGTTTTATTGCACATATGTCGATGACGTCCAGCTTGGCTTTAGATCTTGCAATCTGGCCACGTGTAAGCACCAGGTTCAGCTTGGTTTGAACAATGTCTCCAATTTGGCTCAAGAGAACGAGTTCCGACTGAATGCACAGAAAAGCACGTTTGTCGTGTTCTCCGGGAAGAGAGGCATTCATCCTGAACCCGATATTCAACTGCATGGGTAAAGTCTATCGTTATTATTGAACACAAATTCTAAGGCCTAATCTTATACACCAAGCTAACCTTAATAGCACACATCAAATATTAAAAAAAACAAGTGGATAAAAGCTATGAACGTTATAAGAGTGTTCTCGCACTACGAAGCAACAAGAAGTGTTAATTAATTTGTATAAACACCTCGTACGTACCCGCCCAGACTATGACGCAACAGCATATCAGTCTGCGACACCTACTGCCCTTAAAATGCTTGACCCTGTTCATCATCTAGGCGTCGGTCTCTCCACTGTGCTTTAAGCACTAGCCCCATGGAAAGCCTGCACGTAGAATTGAACGAATGGTCGCTCCACCTCCAGAGACATTACAAGTCCTTTAAATATTATCTTAGTGTAAATGCAGACAAGGATTACCCATCACATTCCACAAATAATGATATGTCAAGCCTTGCTGTGTTTGAGAAACGGCCTTCTATGAGACATCGCTACTCACTGCGTGTGAAGGGCCTAGCAAAGAAAACCGGTGTGCCACTTGAACACCGTTTGATGGCTCCTGCACTATACCTTTCACCGTGGCAATAGCAGACAATAGATTGCGACGTGTCTTTCTTGAATGTTTCGAAGCATGCACCAGTCCCATAGATCCAAACATACTTCCGAGAACTACAACAAAACTACACATGTCCTGAATTTTTCATGGATGCTTCAAAGTCTGACACTTCTGTCTTGTACGCAGCCGTCGGCCCATCCTTTTTGGAAGCCAGCGTTCTGCACTCTGATTCAAGCATTTTCACCGGCGAAGCTTCTGCGCCACTCACGGCCGTCAAACACAAAAACAAATAAAACTACAGAAGACAGTAATATATACAGTTTCCCTCAGCATAGTAAAAGCTTTGAAAACTCTTAAAAAGCACAAGAACCCTGTCCTTGTCTCACTTTGTTCGCTTTTATGCACAGTCTACTGATCTAAGCAGCATCTTTTAGTCTGCTGGGTGCCAGAACACCGCGAAATTAAAAGCAATGCTCTGGTGGACCATCTAGCTTGAACCGCAAACAAAACGGCTTCCAATACATCGATACCAGTTCCTGCACTCGACTTGAAACCTTTTCTAAAAGGAAGGCTCAGGGACTACTGACAAAGGACATAGGACACACACACAGGTAATAAATTGCATGTCATCAAGCTGCAACTTGGTCATTGGCCACCAGTATCAAAATCACGACACGCAGAAGTAATCCTTACAAGGTTAAGAACAGGACATACACACAAAACACATTCATTTGTTTTGTGCGGGAGCGATTCACCTTTGTGTGAATGATGTGGAGAAGCACTCACCGTACTTCACATTCTAATCCAGTGTGAAGAATTAGACAGGCTGAGAAGACAACACATTCGATTACCCTACCGACAACAGATACCACTTCATCCTGCAATGTTCGTCAGTAGCGAACACTTTTTAGTTTTTACTCATATATCATTGTTAGCTTTTTAAAAGAAATTCGTATTTTTGATATAAAATACCCGGGCATTCCGTAGCATGACCTCTCCAGAGAGGTCTCCGCTGCGGTGGCTACACTCAACAAACCAGTTGTGCTAATGCCATACATGTCCACCATCGTTTTTATTAAAACAAGGTTTTGTCATCCATTAACACCACGCACCTTTCAAGGCATGGTCATAATTTTATTACTTCTATGTTTTTAGCCACCCTAGCGCGAGGACTTTTATGGCCCTTATACAGCCGCTTATCACAGTTATTGTCTATATCTCTACTAAGATAAACTGGCGCTCTTTGACCATGAAATGGCCCTTGCGCCCCAAACCATCAAACATCATCATCATCGAGCTATCATAGCTACACGACTTAAAACAAAACCTCTGAAGATGATGATTCGACAACTTATTATGGCGACATCTGCTATTTCAGAAGAGACTCACAAGAAGACTGCATTTCATGATAACAGCAAGCGGCTCATACACGAAAAAGACTCTGCACCGTGTCAACATAAAGTTCATAGGAACATGGAGCAGGCAGCACCACCGGAAGACAAGATGATTAAGTTGTGTTCATTGTTGCGTGAAGAGAGAACGAACCACGAACGGAAAAAGAGTGACAATGCGATAGAAATAACGGAACTTCAATTTCTGTTTCCGGAGGAGCAACAAAACCGAGAAAAATCAGAATTTAAACTTAAGAAGTCATGTGGAAAGCTTCTCGGTGAGACTTGGGGATACAGTACGAGTCACAAGCACATCACTTTATTCAGTCATTTTATGAGGTGCGGAAGCTGTTGACTTGAGCAAAAGAGAAGCTACGGCATGCAACTCCTTTGGTGCCCAAGATTCAACAAAAGCTGGCTGAGGAGATGCACCAGACTGAATTTGGGGAAAGAAGCCAGACGCAAGGACAAATGGAGAGATTTCCCTGTATGAGGAGATGAGCGCATGTGAGGAATGACGGCAAAATTAGAAAAGCCACCTACCAGAATCATCCGAGGAAGTAGGCATCATTGAGCAATTGAGCATTCAAGACGATGGTGCTTAGAGAAGTTGCTTGGATATCTTAAACAGTTCGCCGAGGAAAATGCGCGCCATCTTTATACCTCGAGAATCGGTGACAAAGCGACGAAACTGTCTCACTAGAGCGGGAATTCAGGCAGAAAGAGGTTGCGGGACACTTTTGGAAAAAGGCGCCTGCATTTGAAGTGGCGAAGCAACAGACTGGGAGGCCCGTTGACACAATTGCCAACTGCCGTGCGCTGGCGGCAAAAGAGATCCTCTACCTGCATACTAATTGAAAAGAGAAGCTTCACAAAACCAAGTATCAACTTGAAGAATAGACAGCTCATGATGACACGACAAATCAGCTCGACATCACGGAATCTTTCAGAGGACATCCAGGTGGGGACGTCCGTTTTTTCACTGCGAGACCATTAAAGGCGCTTTTGTAACAAGATCTGCCCGGAAGTGCTAACACCTAGAACAGCGCGACAAGCTTCAATGCGCGGCTAGGAATGATAATTTTATCTTGAGGGCTGGCGGATCACCAGAAGAAAAGGTTGAAGCGCAAGTAAGCATAAGTGAAGAAACAGGGACCTCCAAATTTAGCAGAGTCAAACTGGCCTCATACTTGTAAAATAAAGCCTTTTTTTGCGACATAAGTGGATTTGAGGGCTTCTAAGGAACGTCATACCCCGTACACATCTCTTCCGAGAATCTGCTTGTAATTTGTGTATTTAGTGGCCCTGTACGACAGAGCTTCCCGTTTCGTGCTCTTGTCGTAGTCTTGAACAAACGGGAAGTTGTGGTTGCAGATGAATTTCGCCAACTTATCAGAAGGCCGGCTCATCTTACCGTGCCTTATTTTATAATTCTGTTGCGTTAGCCACCCAGCAAATTACTGCTTGCTATTGCGCCCTGTGGCGTCAAGTAGACCCTCTATTTAGGTTTAGCAAGCTGCAATGTTCTATATTATCCTGTCGTCAAAAAGCGGTCTCAGGACCGGACAGCATAACGTACGATATGCTAAGGACCTTGGGCCAGCACGCACAACCATTCTCATAGATACTTACAACAATCTGATTGATATCTGGGGCTTAACGTCCCATAACCACCGTATGTTTATGACAGGTGCCGTATGATTATGAGAGACTAAAATTACGAGAAACACGACCCACACCCAAAGGAGCTTCGCCCCTAAAACATGTCATTCTGCTTCCTGGGTCACTGTTTGAAGACAGACGCGATGCGTGTTCATTACAAAAAAAACTGCTACAGGCTACGTATGACATAACGCTACCCAAAATACCAACTTCCTTTTGAAATGATACACATAAAAATATTTAAAAAAATGAACGAGGAGGTGAGGTGTTTTATTAGGTGTTACATCCGAGTCAAAGAGACGTTTCTATCTGCGTCTGCAAGTTTACGCGCACAGAAAACTTTGTGTCGACTGTAATGTTCGATAAGTACGCGCCTCTTTGATTAGTGAACGTGTATTTTCTTATGCAAGCGATGATATGCTGATCGATATGTGGGGTTTCAAAATCGCAAAACCACCATATACTTATGAGAGACGCCGGAGTGGAGGGCTCCGGGAATTTCGAGCACCCGAGTTTTTTTAACGTGCACGCAAGTCTGAGCACATGGGCATACAACATTTCCGCCTCCATCGGGCATGCAGCTGCCGCAGCCGAGATTTGATCCCTCGACCTGCGGGTCAGCAGCCGAGTACTTTAGCCACTACACCACCACGGCAGCGCTATTTACAACGATCTATTGACACGACAAATGGCACCCGAGTCTTGGAAGCTCGCTCGCATCATTCCGATCTTAAAACGAGCTAATACGCCCGTGAGCCTTGAATCATTCCACTCAATCAGTCTCACAAGTAATTTATGTAAGGTAATGGGAAAACATTATTGAGGCGTGACATCAGTGGTGGTGTAGCAGAACCAATTTATTGTGCAACTGCCTAACAGGTTTAGGAAAACAGAGATGCACAATGGATGCAATACAAGATATAGTAACGTATATGGAGCATGAACGCGCCTGTTGTAGTTTGACGATCGCAGTGTTGTTAGACATCAAAAGGGCATCCGACAGAGCCATTCACACTGACGTTCGGCTAAGTATGTTGGAACTCGGACTGTCCGGCAGGTCTTTGGGGCAGGTCTTTAATTCCGGCAGGTCTTTAAATTTTCATCGGGTCACAATATATTTGTGACGTTACGATGAATAGGAGACGTGGCCTGGCTCATACGCTATGTTTATTTCCTATTCTCACTTCTTCCTCCTCTACTTCTACTAACCTTCCCTGCCTTCTTACGTCACATACGCAATTAGACGAGAGAAGAAGAAAGTGCTGAACAAGACGTCAGAGAGGGTGTGGCACAAGGAAGCGTACTCAGCCCTTTTGAACAATGGCTGATTTAGAAAAAAGACTGGCTTCTCGGTTGAAATATTTTTTTGTGCAGTATGTGCGTGCATAAAGGCATCTGGGACTGACGTTCAAGTAATTTATGTTGCATTGCAAGACAGTATAAATATTAACCACTTCTTATAGAAAATCAATGGTTATGATGCACGCTAGGGCAGCTGTATTGTCGTTCATCCGTAGGAAGGTAAAAATTTCAATCTCAATTTAAAAAGAGAACAACTAATGATTGTTACACAGCATCGATTCTTCGGAGTAATACTTGATCGGCAGCTATCATGGCCCCCTCACATAAAGAAACTCAAAAAGAAGGTCAATATGCTAGTGAATACACTCTGCAGAATTCCTGGGACACCTTGGGGTGGATTTGTATCATTCATGCTCGCTTTTCACAATGTTTAATTACGAACAAATTGCATATTATGCACCAGTCTTACAAGGTCTTTCCCGAACTTCAGAGGAGAGACTTCAAGTACTATTAGCTAGGGGACTGTGCGTCTGCCCAGGCGTTCCACGAGTGACATTGAGCAGCCTTACCATTGCAAAGACTCGACAACCACCCTTCCCAATTAGGAGAACAACTGAAATATGCCGTAATTTTTTCTGCTTACAGACGAAACACAAAGACACCCATTGGCACTATAATTTTCGCAACTCAATATAAGCAATGTTAATGAAGAAATAGAAATTAATCTACTTTTATCACCAAAGAATTACTTTCCGAACTCCGCAGTTGACTATTACTCTTGGGCGCTTGCAATACGAACCATAGAGTTATCAATAGATGGCATCGTCAGAAAAAGAGATACCTTCATCCAAGCTGCTCATCAACTAGCGCTTCATCAGGTACGCATGTCATATCTAGGATACATACACGTTTACACAGATGGCTCAAGTATTACAACGTCTTCAACAACATTTATTATACCACAGCTCAATATTCATAAATCATTTAGGTTATGTCGCACATAATTACTTACTAGAGCTTAGCTCTTCCTATTCTGTATGCTCTAAAGTTTATGAACTCGGAAGCAGACACGTAAAAATAGGTTCTTTTCAGCGATTCACATGTCGCATTAGCATCACTCTCCAGTACCAACGGGACAGTTGTTGTTTCTTTACCAATCTCAGAAATGATTGTTTAGTGTTATAAAGACTGCAACTTTCAAAATGAGCGAAAATGCGTGGTTTCGCAAAATTACAAACAGCTACCACTCTCGCAAGCACAAGCACTCAATTTCAGCTTACCGTTTGTGATGGTCATACATGGTGATACCCATGCTTTTTTATGGTCGTTTTGCAAATACAAACAACTGGTTGTATAAATATTATGCAAACTTTTAACACGAATGTCTGTACTTATAAGGTTTGCACGCATGCTCAGCATCACTTTCGTAATGTTTCACTCAAGAAAGAATTAAGTCTTGCTAACCTTCCTTTCGCATGCTTCGCAGTCGCATTTCGCGGAAAGTGGTATGGAGGAAAAGTAATAAAGTTTATTATAAGATACCAGCATGTTTAAGGGGCCGGGCCTCAGCCTCCCATGAGGGGATTTCAAGGGTTTGCCTCAACGCTGCTTCCCGGACGTGCTAGGTCACCGATGTTTGGTTGTGAAGAGCGGGGCTTCGCAGAGCCTCATGAAGCTTCGACGAAAGGGTCGTGGCGTTAATGTGTGTATACTCTGCCAGGCACTCCCACAGCATGTGCGGAAGCGTAGCCGGGTGAGTGCCGCAGCACCGGCAGTGGGAGGTTATGTACACATCTGGGGATATGAGGTGAAATCGGGCCGGTGAGGGATACCTGTTTCTTTGAAGTAGACGCAAACTGGTGGCCTGTACTCGATTGAGCTTGGGGTGAGGTGGGGGAAGGGCTCGGCGTCTGAGGTAAAAGTGCTTAACCAGATAATTGTAGGTAGTCAGGTTGTCCCTGGTGTCCATCTCGTTTCCAGTACACCAACGTGTTTGACAAGGACTCGCGCAAGGGAGTGGGTGACCTCGTTGATAATGAGGAGGCGTAGGTGAACTGAGCCCGCGTGAGCGAGGATCCATGGCAGAGGAAGTAGTGGCGCTGATTGCATGGTGTAGGACTCCATTGCGTGTGGCGGCAGCTACAAAACGTGTGCCGTGAGGATACTCAGCTGCGTCAACAAATGTGGCGCCAGGTTCGTGGGCAAGGGCTTTTGTGATGGCTCTAGCGCGAGCTTGGCGCCGGGCTCTGTTGTACCCAGGACGCATGTTTCTACGGATGGGATCCGCGTGAATCCAGCTGCAGATGTTATGCAGAATTGATTGTTTGGGGCCCTGTTGCTGGTGATACGTGAAGCCAAGCGTGGAGAGAATAGAACGTCCCGTTTCAGTGAGTGTGAGCCACTTTAGCTGACTGCGTTGTTGGGCTTCGATGAGTTCTGCAACGGTGTTGTGAACTCCCAGTTGATTGAAAAGTTCAGTGCGGGTGTATTTCGGGAGGCCAAGTGCGTGCTTGTACACCTTTCGTATGAGGGTATCGAACTTGTTTTGTTCTGAACGATACTAGTTCAGATAAGCAGCAACGTAGGTGATATGATACTGGACAAAAGACTGCACAAGGCGGAGAAGGCTCTCTCCTTTGAGACCACTTCTTCGGTTGGATATACGTTTGAGAAGACGTAAGGTGTTGTGAAATTGAGCAGAGATCTTGCTCAGAGCCAAGCCGTTAGAGCCGTTGGCTGAGATAGTGAGACCGAGGACCCGGATACTAGGGACGTGCATGATAGCGCTGCCGTCTTGAAGGTGAAGCGTGATGGTGTCACGTGGTCTTTGCTCATGTAGGTGTTTGGGGGGACGTCCCCGCAGAATTGGCTTGTAAAGAAGCAGCTCCGATTTAGTCGGTGAACAGCGCACTCCGGTTCTTTGTAGATAGGCCTCAACTCTGTCAGTCGCCGTGGAAAGTGGTATCTTCCAAACTTTTTCTTAGCTTCGCCGCGACGGTTTAGTGGTTAAGGTAAAGCCACCTTTTTACAGGTCTTGTAAATGAGTTACGGCTGCAGTGGCTGCATTTTCTATGCATGCGAAATTGCTGTAGGCCCGTGTGCTCAGCTTTGCGTGCAACCCAAACCCCAGGTGGTCAAATTTCTGGAACCCTTCACGGCGGCGTCTCTCATAATATTTTAGTGGTTTTGGGTCGTTACAGCCTACATATCAAATAATCAATCAGTCCGAAATTTTCAGCGTTCACTTTGGAGTCTCCTAACAACTCTCCCACCAATTCTTTGATTCATTTGGGGCATCCGATGAACAGCTTGTATCATTTCTTAGGTTTCGTACTAAATGTGATTCTGGATATATCAGGGAAGAAATTATTGTGAAAGTGGCTGTGATATATGCTCAAGTGCCAGTAACTGTGATTTTAAGCGCACTCATCATTCTGTATATTTATTTGTATTGCTGTGACCTCTAGTCAATGCAAGAAAAATCTTGCAAGCGGCGTGAAGAGTCATTTTTGGAACAGCGCAAACAATACGTCATCATTCATGAAGCGATTGGTTGTGTCGATATTGTGTGCTGAAATCACAGGAACTATATTTTGAGGTGTTCGTGCTGCACATGATTACAGTTTTTTCAAAAGTCATTTGCATTACCCTTGCAAACACAAATGTGGAGACGATTTTTGAGCGTGAGTGGATACTTAGGGCGACTTCAATTTCTTTGCCCTAAGTTCGCTATTTTCTTGCTTGTTTGGCGATTTTCTGGCAATTTTTTTTCTCGCCGACCTGGCTGCTCTTTTTGTTGGCTAGTCTCAGCACAGATTTTGGCATCTATTGTTTCTGTAGCAAAGTTTCTCCATTTATCCAGCACATCTAAAAATTCAAGAATGGTTTAATAACTTTATGTGTCTAAATGTGTGGCAAGTATATAGCTATTGTAACATAGACATTGCTTTGCCCAAACAACCTTAGAATGTCCTTCCCACTACATGGTACGTTTCCAGCTCACCGACAACATTCTTAAAGCTTATCCAGAAGATGAATAATACATGAAGAGATTGCTGAAAACTGCAATTATTAAAATTTGCACCTGATTTTTCGGTCTGTTGTGGCTGCGTATGTCGCATGTCGCTAATAGAGCGAGACCATTATTTTTCCGTCGTATTAATACAGGCTCAGCGATGGTGTAGATACGGACCCCAATAGCTTAATGCTAAACCGTGTCTTGAAGGTGCCCAAGCACTTTTGTTTTTGACTTAATCGTTTATTGTTTTATTGCTATAGCAAATGTATGGAAACTCTTGGCAAGATTTTGGCGCTAGCGTCGCCAATATTCACCGTCTATGTGTACGTATTTGTATATATGAAAACAAAAGAAAGCAAAATAATTCAGAAATAGAATCCGGTGTGCGAAATTGACCGTCCGACCTCTTCCTTGTGAGTTCGAGGTGTCAGCCATTGAGCCATGAAGGAGGACCTCTTTCAAGGCTGAAACGACAAGCTATTTGTATATACCACCTACTACTGGCGGTAGCCGTCTCGGGGGATCTATCGTGCTTTCAGCAGTAGTGGTGAGATGGCGCAATGAGCGCGCGATGCCAGATCGTCACGACGCGGTGACGTGCGCCTTAGGCGCTCTCATCTCCCACGCGCTTTCTCATCTGCTGCACGCGGATAGGGGGAGGAGAAAGCTCACGCTCCTACCTTGCTGTGTGGACAATAGAATGCCTTGTGCTTTCTCCAGAACGATTCTGTTGTAGTTACCGGGGTGCACAATGGTCACTACACTCGCAGCACAGTCTGCGTTTGCAAAAAAGGCGCGCTTTTCAGACACAGCGAAGTAACAACTGGCCCCATTATTGGCGTATTACTATAGCTGTCGGTACGTTTCGTGCGTCATATGCGCGTGAAAAACGCCGGGCACGTCTCACTATACTGGTCATTAATCGCGTGACCTCCCAAATTGTTGCAATTGCGTTCATTAGTTCGCCTTTGTGGCAAAGTTGTGACCTATTTTTACTGCATCTCGCGCCTTCATATTGACATTGAACTGCATCTCCACGAGAAGGACGCGCTCGACATAAAACCCTTTACAACAATGAGAGCCACTGTGTTCGAGGTACAGAGTGACTGCGTACTTTTGTAGGCCATAACACCCAGACTGCTCGAATTAGCACACTGCCAGCGAGGCTCATGACCTCAATTATAGTGCCACTGCACTTGTTTTTTTACGTGTTCAACTATAACTTTTGGATACAGCCTTGCCAGAGCCCTCACTACTATTTTCATAGCAAAATTAGTTGGAATGAATTGTACATCCACAGTGCGAAATGCAACTACCGCGGTTGTGACCGAACCCTCAAGATTAGGGTTAGTAGCTGAGTTCTGCAATGTATATGCTACTGAGACAAATTATGCAGCGGTTATAATTGTTGGGCACACTAAAGCAAAAAAAACATAACATATACAGCCACCAGTACTAAATATTTCAGGAAATTGACCAAGATAAAGCCGCATCACTAAACTTATAAGGGAACAATAATTTCACTAACAAAAACCTAAAAAGAAGCATTTGCGGCAGATCTTCAGTACCTTGAAACTTTGCCCCACAACCTCTTGTTTTTGTGTTGTAAATATGAAGATAAGGCCACTTACTCTCTATGTGTTGTATCAATTCTGTGAGCAGCATGGTATTCCAAGTCTGATAAAACATCAGATACTGTCGCTGGGCACCAGTCTTTTTTGCCAACTCACCTGTGAAACATTACTCAAGATCAGAAGTCGGCAAACTAACACACGAGTAGAGTCACTTAGGCTCACTCAGACTCAGATCGAGTCGTAAATCTCAGTCTTAGTGAATGGTGGGGAGTAATCTGTTGGTGAGTTTCAATTTAAGTGATTGCAGTTGAGAAAACTTTAGTGAGTGTGATTGCGAGTGAGCCCTAAGGTCAAAATGTATCTATTCAGTGAGTTTGAGTGAGCTCTACAGTTTTTTGTCGATCTATGGTTACACGTATTCACTAAACTTCACTATTACCGTTTGCTTTGCGTATACTCTCCCGTTTATACTCAAGCCGACTCCCAGTTACTTTTGAGAACCATCGCTGATACACCAGCTCAATATTGTGATGAGAGGCGTCAGTTACTCAGACCCAATTACAGCTCACACAGGCACAGATACAGCTATGAGTCTGAGTGATTCTGAGTGAGCGCTATTTTTGTGATTCTGGTCATCCTGATCAAAGAAGATAGCCTCAGCGAAAAGACGAACCTCACCATGAATGAAATAAGCTGACTTATGGAGTTCTCCCTCAACGTAGCACATTTCTCTTCCGGGAGTGAATTCTACAAATAAGAAAGCAGTCTAACGTCAACTTCTTTGTAGCACACATAAAATGAATTGAGATGGCAATTCAATTGACACAATATAGCTTTTATTTTCCAAGTGGCCTCTTGAGACGGAAAAAGTGGGCTGGAAGGACGTTTTAGCTTCTGGGCTCACTGGAAATAAATGCACACAGAGGGAGATCTAAAATTCATTTTCAATCATTCTAACTTCAAGAAGACATCCTTTGTCAACACGCTCTTAAACCATGCGAAGGTTATCTGCAGATCTAAAAAAAACGAAAAGAAGACGCGATCACTACTGACCAACGCCTACATGTAGAGCTTTATTCACTGAGTATACAGGTGATGGAAAAACTGAGGATGTGACCCCACATGCCATCATCTGCAAATACAGGCACTAACCATGCAAATTTTCCTGAAAAATTCTACTGAGTCATGGTTTCATGTATTCCGAAAATCAGGGTGCAACCGATGAGGGTGCTTGAGAAGGAGCGTGTCCGGTTGAGGCACAAACCTCCATCAGTGACTGAGTTACTCTTGCCGTGACCAAAACCCGGGCTACTGAAAGAGAGATTCTCTGGTCTAGTCTATGAACTTCCCTGAACTTATTGCCGTGCCACTTATATTGGTGAGACAAAAATACTTTCCAGGAAAAGGAAAGCAAGACCAAAGCGTCGTACGTACTAGCTTCTACTCTGCACGAACCTTAACACAACACAGTAAAAAGACAGACCATCCCATCAGCTACGACACCATCCTCGCCATCCACACGGAAGGTAGCCGTGTGAAGAGGTGATTCTTAGAGTCCTGTCATATCCAAACAACCTCTATTACCATTAACTGCTTAACTTGAACCCTTCGGAGCGTATATGTTCATCGTATGTGGAACCAGTGCAGAAAACTTTGCAGCAATATGAACGGCCGAAAGACGAAGGCAAAGGGGGCACACCACTAAAAAAGCCTGCTAGCTTCTGACTTGACTGGATGTAACGAACAGCATGTCCTCGAGGAAGGAATGTAATTCATCCCGAAATATAGAGCCATATTTAGGGGCGAAGCTACTTAAGCCATAAGTATTGTGTCTCTGATGTAAGTAGTGGTAGTAGTAGTAATAGTAATAGCAGTAGTAGTACAAGTAGTTGAAGTAGTAGTAAAAGTAGTAGTAGTCCTGATAGTAGTAGTAGGTAGCCACCTCTTGTTTAGTCTTTGGAATGTCTGCTGCATGACGACACTTGTATATGATTATATTACGAACAGATGTGAGATGGTGGTACTTGGATGTTAACTAGATGAACAGAGGACGCACAGATGAACCGACAGATCAGCAGACGGACGGACACGCGAATGGACGGACAGACAGACATGCGTACGCAAGGACGGATGGACGCATGAATGGACTCATATATGAACGCACGGGCGCATGGACAGATGCAAGGACGAGCACAGAGACAGGCGCACGGAATAACTGATGGACGTTGCACCCCATCATCATGATAAATTCACTTCGTGGATATGCTGTGTTTTTTTTTATTTTAAGACTAAAAGAGTACACAGACGTAGCTGGAAAGTTTGATCTGTATAGCTCCATTCTACCGTATCAGAATGAATAACTCAACAAAGTAGCAGGCACTTTGTCCCATGTTCCTGTTTTCGACACAGAAAGTAGTCTTCGAAGAAGTGGGACTTCCTGTAATATTCATTGTTCACATCAATGAACTCACAATTGAAGAAAACAGCACGTGGACATACAAAGACAAAAAGGTGAACAAGCGCAGCGTTGTGTGTACACACTCGGGTGCCGTTCAAAATGCCGAAATTGAAAATGCCAAATCATCGGATCTCCGAAATTTAAAGCACCAATAATACAAAAAGCTGATTTGACAGAACACCGATAGCTGAAAATGCCCAAAAATCGAAACACTGAAACATCACTATGCTGAAACCTAAAATTTACTGCATCACACTAGGCACACAGCGGAAGATGATTAGTCTTGCCAAGAGGAACATTCCGCAAGCCTTGCAAGATATGCGCACGTTTTCGCCCTCTGTTCCAACAGCCATGTTGAATCCTTTATATGTAGTTCAAGCCTTCAGAAATATATATATATATATATATATATATATATATATATATATACTGCCTATGTCAACGAATCCTCAATGTCCATGGGCTACTACAAGTGGCACACTGTGAAATCCAAGATGGATGTGGAAACCCGTGAACTCGCATAGGGAAAGATAAGACGCACGGACGTACGCCCCGTGCCCCTTTCAGCCAATGAAATTTTGACCGTAGAATGAATATATATAGTACTAAAGTACCTCACCAAACTGTAAGAACTATGAAATGTTCAGTACCTCATTTCTTGCCACTGTGCGAAGGGTGGTCGTGCCAGCTGATCGACCATGCATCAAAGACGCCTTGCGTCATCCTGGGTGTACTACGGAAAACTGTGTGAAGTGTAATTGACGTATAAACAGAATGACACTCCGAGATCATTTGTGCCAAGCCTGCCTGGTGAATTTTCGACAGTAGTGTGCCACGAGAAAGGCGCCGTCGCAGTTGCAAGCGACCAAATATTGAACGTACCGATGGTTTCAAACATATTACGCTGTCGGCATTAGTTGCACTGTAAGCAGTATGTATGCAGTTACTTCTTCAACGGGACACAATAATTCACCTTTCCATTAGGTAGCACTTGTGTCACAGACTCTAACAGTGCGCAATCATCTGCACTCGTATATTCATGTAAGTTCAATCAGCGCAATCGCAACAATGATATCAAAGTGAATACACGTGTGCGCTTTTCGCAACGTCGAAATTGTGAAAATTCATTGAACTATAAATAACGTCGTCCGGACGGTACCGTGGAAGTTAAGGAGAATTAAGCAGAAAGACGTGAACTTCAGTTGTAACTGCACGTTTCATGGCTGTACCCGTCTAGCTTCGCTGGTTGAACTCGAGCATGTTGGTGGCGTGCGGCGCTCCGTAATATCCACTGTAATGGGGCTCCATGCAAATCACAAGAAAAACTATGCTTTTATTTTCATCGCTTTGAAGTAAATCGTATAATAAAGAGAATCTAGGCGACTAACGAGTGTAAAAAAACATTAACACACTAAGAGACGGGAAGTGCAACTTGCTGCTCGTGAGCTAGCAGCTCATCGTTCATTGTTGCTGTCACTCTGGCTGCGCTCTACATCCAGTGGAAAATCTTCGACGTCAGTACTGTTTTTTCCAATGCTAAGGCTGGAAGTAATCTGGGGCTCGTCTTAACTGGAAGACTTCGATGACACAACGCTTCACTCACCATGCACAACGCCAACATGCCGACACTCACCACATTTATCTGGGAGTGGAAAAAAATTGATTCTGACACCCGGCAAGAAGCGAATTGCTTGCAGTATGCTGTCATCTATCGACGAACGTTAGAATCAAGTAATGCAGTGTTGGCCAAGGTTTAGAAGAGAGAATCACAAGCCTACGCTACTTTCTACGTACTATAAATGTTATGAAATTCACGCACTACAAAAGCAAAACGAATGTTATACGCTCGTAAAACAAGGTGAGTTTTAACTGCAAAGGTCATACACTAACACCTATTATCCAAAGTGGCTGCAGGAAATCTTGCGAAGATAATATGTGTACTCTGCAGGCTATAATAGAACGCACAATTTGCCACGTATTTTCGCAAAAACTTCGCGTCTTGCAAGAGCGAATCAGTTTTATAGCATCATGAATTGTCTGGTATATTAACTGATGCACAAAACATAAAAAGTGGTTTAAGTTCGTTTCTATCTGACGCGTTAACACACAGGCTAGCACACTGCACACTAAGGAACGTGTTCCAGCTGTTCATCCTCGAGAGAACGCTCCTGAGTTCCACTAGAGGGCGCGTCAGTCTTTGAACATTGCGAAAAGCAGAAAGATTCCTTGTAAATTGCATTTCAAACAAATAAACTGCGTCTAATTTCTTGCAGAGCACGTAAAACGTTGACATCGTACTGGCTGCCCAAGAAGGTGCCAAATGATTTCCGCATAACCCTTGAATTTTGTTTGTGAGCAGCGGGGCTGGTCTCCTCTGATCGCTCCTTCAACGTTAATAATAATGCAATATTATCTGAGATTTAACGTTCCAAAACGTCGTTATGGTATGAAGGACGCCACAGTAGAGGGCTCCAAATTGCAGCAATCTGGTGTTCGTAGAGGTTCACTGACATAGAACTGCACACGAACCTCTGCCGTATTGCCTCCAGCAAAATGCGCCTGCCACGGTCGAGATTGAACACGTCAACTTTTGGGGTCAGCAGCCGAGCATCTTAGCCAATGTTTCACTGAGGTGAATTTTTGCCACCTAGATAACTTCAGGCCTGCTCACTGCGTCGGCCACGGGCTCTGACGTCACTCTGTTTTGACCAGTGTGTTTCGCTGCACAGATGTGCCTACGCTTGCTCTCGTCACTCGACAGAGATGGATTGCCAAGCCCTACTAAAGTTTTTGTGGCATGCAAGTGCTGTTGCTGGCGACTTGAGAAGACCATCTTTTTGTGTTCGCAAACTGCAGAGTGGATATGTGATTCATTGTGTGCACAGGATATTCGCTATCTCTACGACTAGAAATCCGAACGATTGGGCGATGCTGCGTGGTGACTTGTCGCAGCAAAGGAACCGATGCTGCGCGTATTCTTGTTTTCTGAGGACAACCAAAGAACAAAATGGAAGCGTGTCGTTCGTCAAGCTGACGTCAACATTCATTTTCTTTGTGACCCGAAGGTACTTGTGTCCGTACTTCATTATTCTAAGTCGTTTCATTCGCCTCACCTTCACTGTGTCCCGTTCATGCTCTAAAATAAAGGTGTCATGTGTGCTTCGTACTTGTTAGCCTAAGCCCTGGCAATAAAATAATAGACGCGCGTAGCAGTACGTTCCATAACAGGCATTTTTTCTTTAGGATCGGTAAACATTTTTCCATTGGTGATTAGCGCCGCGGACTTGTATTTTTTCTGTTCACTTGGTTGATCAGAATGGAATGAATGCTATTGCAGTACTTAGCAAATCGGGTTTCTGGATAGTATTTTCTTGCCGGTGTTCCTGCCAATTTATTGTGGTCAGCACCTTAGCCTAGTATGTTTCGTTGATATATAGATGCGTCCATACACTTATGTAAAGCGCTTTCTTGAATGGTTGCCAGGTCTGTGAGCTCTACTTCAAGCTAGAAAATTTGAGAACCACTACTAAATATACCAATACAAGAATCGGCAGCATGGTAGAAGTGCCCACGAGGGCTACACAGTTTAATTTAGACCCAGTACTAACATTTTTTCCTGGTCCTAATTTATAGGAGCAACTTCGCACACAGCGAGATGGGCCCGAGCCAAATAGAAATGTCGCTCCTTGTGTAAGTTGCAAGACAGGTTTGTGAAACGAAAAACATTCTTTTATTTTACAGTATTCTTTATCCCCCTCATATTGTGCTGAAAAAACATACTTGTGGCAGCAGCACAGGCTCTTCTCAATAACTACGTGTCGGTGAAGACAGATGTTCGAAAGTGTACAAAGAAACCTGCACAAACGCTGCAAACGACTAGGAACCGTTTCGACGCTTGCTCTAGATAGTGTACATGTGTGTTTGTGTGTGCGTGTATGTGTGTGTGAATGAACAAAAATGTTAAAATTTATCTTAGCTATTTCATCACTTTCTTGGTTCATGTTATTTGCTCCCATTGATCGACCACACAATCGATAGCCTACAATCTGTGACATTTTCACTGAAAGAATGGCTCACAAGAGAACCTTTAGACGCTTTCAAGCACAGTACATCACCTAAACTAGCGCCTTCTTAAACCCAAATAGCAGAATAAAGCTGTTAGGCATGTAAAAATCGCCGTGAATCCTTTATTTTTTAATGGAAGACGATGGTGACAATGACTTCACAGCCTCCCGTACGGGCTCTTGCTTGCGCGAAACGAGTGACGTCACGGCGGCAGTGAGCAGGGCTGATAATCAAGGTGGTATTTGGACGGACGCTCCCTCTACGTTGTCGTTGAGCCTAGTTTGATACCTTTTAAAGTAAGTGATCTTCTGAAAGAGCATGGGTTTGAACTATCTTTGTCTTCGACATTACGAAGGCAGTATTCTACAGGAAGGTCGGTAACCACTTCAGCGTTGCCTTCTCGTCGCTTCCTACTTTCTCGTCAGATATGTACATAAAATAACCAAATTAGCTTTTCCCTTCTAGGAGCAGGTGACACAACGTCTTTGTTAGTTTCTCTCCAATTAGACAGAAATTCGCGTCGTTTTCAACGTGTTTCAAGTGCTTTCCCGCTTTATGTATTAGGGATTTTGTTTTTGAATCATTTAGATTTTTCAGCATTTTAATTTTCCGCCGTTCTTCGACCTTTTCCTAATTTAATCTTTTAAATTTTTGGCGTTTTGATAAGGAGTCTGCTCTCTCTATTGGCTGTTCTCATTTTCTTTCGTGCACTTTTTTTTCATATAGGAATACGTACCAACTAGCCCAGCTTGCCATTTCGTTTCAATACCTAAGTATTACCGCAGCAGAGCATGAGAAGCTCCAGCATGTTGCACAACTCATTGACAATGTACGGCCAGCCATGACAGCCTTACCAGCTGAACTAAGTCTTAGCGATGAAAAACAAAAGAAATATTCAGTAGCGGACGTTCTGATATTCACAGCCATGCTTCATATTGCAGCGATTCAGCCAGCCCACGAGTGAAACCCGGAAATAAAAAGCACAAAGCGACGTCTTAGCAAAAAACATGAGGACTGCATATGGACAAACAGTTGAAGAGTGCGGTCCACAGCAGCGCAATCTGCAAACTGCAGACAAGATTACTATTTCACTTTGGTACTTATAGTGATCCGACCCTACAAGTATTATATGGCCGTCATCAGCATTGCAATTACATGGGCGGTTGTGAACCCAACGAAGATTTCTTACGTATTTCAAGCTGGGTTATGCAGTCGAGTCAGGCCGATCACCTCTCTCAAGCATATAAAAGGGTGTCAACAGACCGGCTCGGCGTGAAAAAAAACGAGACAGGAAAGCTCGATGTGACCCTGACATCGACGAGAGGCGTTGCGGGCAAGCAACGAGGCGACAGGGCCATCTTCCAAGCCTCCGAGGTATTCGCTCTTCAGGGTGAAAACTAAGACGACTTACAAAAATTATTTTGAGCGCGAGCACATGACACTGTTGTACCAATTTTCCCAACAACAAGTTCTTTAAAAACTAAGACTAAACCGGCTGCCACTGAACCTGTCGAAGATAGCGAATTCACGGAAATTCGCAGGTATTAAGGAGTAACTCCTGAAAAACGACGAAAGATTAGTCTACAACTTCTGATCCCTCTTCTCTCTATAGTATATGCTGCATGTTTGAAGATAATCCTGTCTAACCGCTACACTATTCTCCTGAACACAGCCAGGCAAGTTTGGCACGTGGCCAATTGAAGCAGCTGGTCTTTCTGTGGTTGACAACCTCATCCTAACCTTACATTTTCAGCTCCAAACTCTTTCCGGGAAAATTCTTGGGACCTAGACCAGTCAGAATCACTGAACGAGTGAAAAATTTTGGTGTCTTGTGCAAAAGCTTGGTTTTGTGCGTTCGCGATCATGTTTGGGCAGCCTTTAGGTTGCGCACTATTCACGTACGTTGTGTGTTGTCTTCACCACCTTCGTGGGTAGAGCACCAAGACCGTCTAGTGCCGTATTTGCTGCAGATGCGCACAATGCGCCCAAGGTTGGAAACAAGGCGCTTTATAAGCGGAAGACATTGAGTGTAATTTTGTTTCTTTAGCCAGCCTTAACATAATTGATCCCTTGATCTCCTTATGTCGACATCTCAGTTCCTAACCATCTAGATGGATTTGTCGTTCTCAGAGCACCTCATCTGACTTGATGGACAATTGACACTACGTCAGAGGCGCGCTACCGGAAATGTGACCCACTGGACTTAGCTACGCAACACTTGCAACGTAGCCCACCACAGTTGTCTAGTCGTTAAGGTACTTGGCTGCAGACCTTCAAGTCACGGGATAGAATCCCGTCAGCGGTGACTGCGTTTCCAATGGAGCCAAAAATGTTGTAGGCCCTTGTGCTCAGATTTGGATGCATGTTAAAAAACAACAAGTGGTCTAAATTTCCGAAGCCCTCCATTATGACGTCTCTCATAATTATATTGTTACGGGGATTACAAATACACGGAAGCGAGAAAGGAGTGTATTTGCAATATATACAGGTATGTATGACACCCCAGGGCTGCTAGGATCTCGCGCGCCGAATCCGCTTCTTCTTCATCGATGCGTCTACGACGGGGCGGAACCATGCCCACTGCCTCGTATTATCACCCCCGGCGAACGAAGGTTCGTCAAGGCGCCGCTAAGTTAATCAGGACTAGCAGTGTAGTAGCGTTTTAGTTGCGACAGATGAACAACATTGGTAGGTGGTGTGGCAGAAGATGAATGTGGTTCAACGGGAGTGATGAGGTAGTCGACGTCAGTGACCTTGCAGAGACCTTTGTAGGGCCTGGCGTATCGTGGAAGGAGCTTCTTGCACAAGCTTTCACGCCGATGCGGCTTCCAAAGTACGACGAGAAAGACAGCAGGGTAGTCAACGCTGCGGAGGCAGTCGTCATAGCGGACTTTTTGTGAGGCCTGAGAAGCAGTGAGCCTAGTGTGCGTGATTTGGCGAGCGACGCGGGCTCGAGAAGCAACGTCCTTAGCATACATCGTTGATTCGGTGATATCAGAAGGAAGGAGTGTGTCGAATGGCAAGGCAGGGTTGCGGAGTACAGAAGAAAAAACGGAGAATAGCTGGCGGTGTCATGCCTTGATGAATTGTACGCAAACGTAACGTACGGGAGCATTGCGTCCCAGTCACGTTGATCAGCAGAGACGTACATGGTCAACATGTGTGTAAGAGTTCGGTTGAGGCGCTCTGTGAGACCGTTGGTCAGGGAATGGTAAGCAGTAGTAAGGTGATGTTCGGTAAGCCAGCTGCGGAGGATTTCATCGATAGCTTTTGCGAAGAAACAGTGGCCAAGATCCGTCATAAGCTGGCGCGGTGCCCCATGCCGCACAAAGATGTCATTCAGAAGAAAGTCTGCGATATCTGTAGCACAGCTACTTGGTGTGGCACGAGTTATAGCATATGTGGTCACATAGTCAGTTGCGACAGCGATCCATTTGCTGCCTGACACAGACGTTGGGAAAGGTCCGAGCAAGTCGACGCTGACGCGGAAGAATGGTTCCGGGGGAATGTCGATAGGTTGGAGCAGGCCAGCCGTATGGAGAACAGGAGAGAGAGAGAATAAAATGAGGGAAAGGCAGAAAGGTTAACCAGAAAATGGAGCATCCGGTTTGCTACCCTGCACTAGGGGAAGGGGGAATGGGGAAGAAAGATCGGAAAGAAAGCGAAGAGGGAAATAGACGCGCGCGAGAAAAAAACAGTGCTGCTTGCATGGAAGACAGTGCTGCTTGCGGTCATTGCGGCAGCGATGAAACTATAGAGCACGTTCTCTGTAACTGCGCTCGTTACAGCGTGCAAAGACGGCAACTAGCTGCTGCGTTAGCTCGCCTTGACGACAGACCTTTGTCTGAACAATCAGTGCTGGAAAGACGGCATGATTTGTGTGCTTACAGAAAATCAGTGAAGGCCTTACTGAACTTTTTGCGTGGCAGCGGCCTATTGTATAGACTGTAGCACCCCAGCTCCCCCCCCCCCCTTCCTGGAGAACAGGAAGTTTGTGACGCAGGCAGTGCTCGCAAGGAGTGACACGGTGGCGAACAAATTTATACAAGCCAGGCCAAAACAACCGTTGCTGCACGTGGTGATAGACGCGTGAAAAACCTAAGTGTCCTGCCGTCGGAGCCTCGTGCAGATGAAGAGTGGTGGCACGCAGGTATCGGGAAGTAACTAACAAGAAGTCCGGGCCATGAGGCTTCATGTTGCGGTGGTACAGAATTTCGTTGCGGAGGACATATAGATGGAGCGAAGGGACGGAATATCCTGAAGATACTCGCCCAATGACCGTCTTGATGGTTGCGTCCTGGCGCTGTTCTGTGCTGATGTCGCGCAAATCGAATATGGCAAGGACACAAGAATCGTTCTCATGGATGGCGAGGCTAGCAGGGTCAACCGGATAACGTGAGAGACAATCGGCATCTTGGTGTAACCTACCAGACTTATATATTGCGTCGAAGTTATACTCCTGGAGACGTAGACACCAGCGACCTAGGCGACGAGTTGGGTCCTTGAGCGACGACAACCCACTCAGAGCGTGGTGGTCCATAATAACTGAAAACTCCCGATCATACAAGTCCAGACCAACGCAAGACATTCGCGCTCCGTTATCGAATAGTTTCGATCATATGTGGAGAAAAGGTGGCTGGCATACGTAATAACATGCGTTCGGCCCCCTGGTGTTGAACGAGAATGGTGCCGATGCCGTGAGCCCTGGCGTTTGTGTGAGCTTCAGTCGTCGCGGACGGGTCGAAGTGAGCCAATATTGGGGTAAAGCGAGCAGCTGGATCAGCGTGGGAAACGCAGCTGCTTGGTTTTGGTCCCACAAGAAGGGCACATTCTTTTTTAGAAGATCAGTGAGTGGTGATGAATTTTTAGCGAAATTGCGTATAAAACGTCGAAAGCACGAGCGTAAGCCCACAAAACAACAAACATCTTTGGAGTAGAAGGCAGAGGAAAGTTCTTGACAGCGCTAATCTTGTCAGGGTCCGGTTGGAGGCCAGCAGCACTTATCCGACGACCAAGGACCGTGAATCCTCGTCGGCCGAAATTGCACCGGCTCGACGAGAAACGGCTAGAATGGTCGACAAACGAATTAGGTGGCTTTCAAATTTTAAGGAAAAACCAATCACATCGTCGAGGTAGCAAAGGCACATGGACCATTTGAAACCACGGAGGAGAGAGTCCATCATGCGTTCGAGCGTTGACGGGGCGTTGCACAGCCCAAAAGGCATAACCTTGAACTGATAAAGGCGTCCTTTGTGAGAAAGGCAGTTTTTTCGCATTCTAAATTGTCGACAGAATTTTGCCAATAGCCCGAACGCAGAATTATAGATGAGAAGTACCGTGCGCCATGAAGGCAATCATAGGCGTCGTCGATTCGTGGCAGCGGATATACGTCTTGCGCGTTATCTTGTTCAAGGCATAGTAGTCAACGCAAAATCTTCAACTGCCACCCTCGTTTTTGACTAAAACAACAGGTGACGCATATGGACTTGAAGAGGCCTCTATTACTCTATTAGAGAGCATCTTCTCGACTTCTAGTTGTATGAACTGGCGTTCGAACTGGGAAACATGATATGGTCACCGTCTAACAGGACTAGCATCGCTGGTATGTATTTAATGACGCACGACGGACGTTTGACCTAAAGGGCGGTCATCTATGTCGAAAATATCTCGGTAGGTGGTCAGAACGTGGTGGAGTTGCGCAGCCTGACAGGGCAGAAGATCAGGGTCAATCATCATCGGGATTTCATCGGTAGGTGCGTTTGCTCGGCTGGCTGCAATAGGGGACGAGCAGTCTTCAGAGTCTAAGGCCACGATCTTACATGCATGAAGTGGGGAAACATGGCCTAATGAAATGCCTTGCGGGAGAACTTGGGTCGAGCTACTAAAGTTCAGAAGCGGAAGCTGAACGTAGTTGTCCATGATAATCACGATGGTATGCGGCACAGCAACACTTCGTGCCAAGAGCAGATCCACTAATTGAGGCACTATGTAGTCACCGTCACGAAGAGCTGCTGATATTGTTAAGGCCACAAACGTGGTGGCTTGCGGTGCCAGCCGAACATAATGAACAGCGCACAAGCGGTGTGACGGTGAGGACGGCACAGCCCCAAGTCGAGGCAGTTCAAGTTGGAGAACGCCGGTTGCACAGCCAATGAGAGCGGCATGAGTGGACAAGAAATCCAATCCAAGAATCAGGTCATTGGGGCACTGCTCAATAACTGCAAAGAGAGCAGATGTGGGGTGATCGGTGATTGTGATTCGTGCTGTGGACATTGCTGTGATGGCAAGACTTCTTGCGTCGGCGACACGAATAATGCCAGAAGCAGCCGGTGTGGGAACCTTCTTCAGGCGGCGACGAAGTCGGGCACTCATCACAGAAATATGTGCCCCAGTGTCAATAAGTGCAGAAACAGTCAGGCGTCGACGTCTACGTCGATCAAAATTCGTCGTGTTGGCACTACAAGTAGAGGATTTGAGAACAGTATCGAGGATGCAGCTTCACCTGTAAGAGCTGCACCGCTTAGTTTCCCTGATGAGAATTTAGCGGGGAGGTCGGGCGTCGTCGTAGAGGAGAAGAGGACGACGGGCGACGTGCAGGCTGTGAACGAGACTGATGGCGTCAAGGCGACGGTGAGCGGCTGTACCGTGTATCAGGTACATCGAAGGATGGAAGGCGGGGGGTAGCTGTCGGGGATCGGCGCACGAGGCTGGAAAAGACAGTAGCCGTTGGTGCGGCGAGCAGTGTTATACTGTGTTCGGGACGAAGACCAATGGTTGCGGCAATACCGCGTGACGTGCCCTATGCGGCGGCAGTTAAAGCAGATCGGCCGATCATCCGCCGTTAGCCATTCGGCCGGATTGTGAGAGCGTGGAACAGACCGTTCCTGGGGCGATAACCTGGGGCGAGGCAGCGACCTTGAACGGAAGCCCATTGGTCCAGACTGAGCAACGGCGCAGTTATAGAAGCCCAAAGTGCTGAGTTCTTCCCACACAATCGACTGTACCAACCAAACCTGATGTACTTGTGAATCGACGTGGCTATTGCTGGTAAGAGCCGGTGTAATTGCTTCGATTTCCCGCTGGACGATTCGCGTAATTTCAGACGTCAGTGAAGACTGCCGATGAGAGGCTAGTCCATCTTCGCAGCAGGACGTCACAGCTGTGTTCGGCAGTTGAGTGATTGATCTTGAAATACGCCTGCTTTTGGCCTGTTCAAAACGCTGGCGTTCCTGAATGATTTCCTCGACGGTCGCGCAGTTCCGGCCCATTAGCAGGTTGAACACATCGGCCGTTATCCCCTTGAGGACGTGGCCAACCTTATCTGACTCCGACATGTCGTTGTCGACTTTACGGCATAAAGCCAGCACGTCCTGTATATACGAGATATACGGCTCTGTGAACGTCCGAGCACGTATAGACAACTCCTTCTTCGCCGCCACCTTTCGACCGATGGGCTTCCAAAATAAGTCGTGAAGCTTCTCCTTGAATGTGTCCCAACTGCCGATCTCCTCCTCATGGTTCTCGTATCAGAAGGTCGTGCCTTTCAGGTAAAAGAGCATGTTGGCCAGCATGAGAGTCGGGTCATACCGGTTGAGCGCACTCGTACGTTCATAGTCGGCAATCCATTCGTCAACATCAACTTCGTCTGTACCGCAGAAGGTTCCTCGATGTTTCGGATGTGTCAGCACGTACGTGGGTTGGGGTGAGGCCGGTAGAGGCGTTGCCGTGGATGGTGCAGACGTCGCCGAGGCTGATGGAGAGGTGGCCGTGGGCTAAGTCTCGTGTTCCGTCACGGAAACTTCGATTTGACGACCACTGCGGAACTCAGTTGTATGGCGCTTCGTTACCCAGCACGTCTACCAATTTGTTACGGGGATTACAAACACAAGGAAGAGATAAAGGAGTGTATTTTCACTATTTTCAGGTAGGTGTGACACCCCAGGGCTGCTAGCTTCTCGCGTGCCGCATCCGCTTCTTCTTCATCAATGCGTCTACGACGGGGCGGAGCCATGCACTCTGCCTCGTAATATTCCTATTTTAGAACGTTAAACCATACATATCAATCAATCAACACTTGTAACTTAGCTGGATATCTATTCGCAATTTTGGAGCATTATTCAGCACACTGTCATTAAGCTGTATGTGTTCGTGCTTTTTCAAGTGACCGCGAACAGCTTTCGGTTATAACGTGTCATCTCGTAAAGAGCTTTAATTCATTAGAGCCGTCTCATATCATGCATCGTAATTTTTCTATTTAAGGCTGGAGTCCTTAAAGACAGACGAATCTTTAACTGCTTTTGGTGGTATAGCACCCTAAGCCTATCGAAAGCTTGGAAGGTTCGACCATGTCCTCAATTCCTAAACTGAGTTCGCCGTACTCGAGGAGTGCGTAAAGAAAAGAACACTGCACCAGAGTACGTGTGAATTTACACACCCGCGGTGCCAGATGCTACAGAGCAATTTGGCCAATACTGTTTCAGAAGAAGCCCTAAAGAAGTGGGAACATGGGGAAGTTTCCCCTTCTTAGAATCAATTTTAACTATAAGAAAATTGTACATCAACTATAAATGGGACTTGATGAATCACTTATTTCATAAGCGGTAATGTGCAATCATGAACTAAAGCAGACAGCTCCTTTTTAAAACTTGTGTCGAGAACAGTCTTCATTTGGCTGAAGGCTGGTTTTGCCAGCGCACAATTAACGTTGTTGATGAATGCGGAATTTATGTTTGAGTTCAACTTTTAACCAGAGGCGTGAGCATGTGGGGCGGACCATGTCGCGAGGGATAGCACCACCGTTTCACTCGTCGCCTTAAACAGCACACAAACACTGCCCCGCACATTGAGTTAACGGAAGTAGAGGGGGCGCTATGCTGTCCTTTTACCTAAAAAAGTGGCTAAAAAAATTTGCCCCGTATCTGCATTTTAATCTGCAATTGTCGTCGAAAGACGATAGTCTTGCTTCTGGTGGAACTGAACAAAACGTGTATTTAATGTTCTGCGCAAGAAAATCGGTGAATGATATTCTGAAGGTGCTGCGCTAGAGTGCCTCGAGCGTGCCGCGGAGGCGAACGAGCGCAACAAGTCACGTCACGTGTGAGGCATGATCGCTATCTGGCAGTTATCTTGGAAAACGATACTCTTGGCCTTAAGACAGGCCGAGCGCCCGTCTCAGAAGTGATAAGGGGTAGAAGGCAAGGCGATGGGTAGGTGCCACCACCGTTTCGTCTTAGCAAAGCGTTGGAAACACTTCCCTTTTTGCGCAAGCTTTGCATGGTCAGAGCACGTGATTAACGCTACGGTCCTTAAAATAAGTTATGTATGCCTTTTCTAGTAAAATATGCACATACAGAACATATACACGTTGTTATGGCGCCTCTTATATGCGCAATAATTGCTTTTCAATTGAATATCGCACAAGTATGAACGTTGAATCGTGAGCAACATTGGTGGGCGCTGCTGATGTGGTCGGCTGTTTAGGATATCCGCTGGTGCCATTTAAAGGCCCTCATTTGCTTAAGGGTGGACAAACAGGCAAACGTACATACATACATACATACATACATACATACATACATACATACATACATACATACATACATACATACATACATACATACATACATACATACATACATACATACATACATACATACATACATACATACAGGCAGGCAGGCAGGCAGGCAGGCAGGGCAAAATTTTTGCATCGATGGTCGCCAAGAAAGAGTATCGTCTTTAAAAACTAAAGTATCGCCCACAACGCGCCTTTATCTCTACCTCCTCTCCCAGCAGCTGCAGCAGTGCCTATATGGTGTCTACCAGTACACTGCGGGCCCAGGCATACCTTCTCCCGGTTTTGTTGCGGGCCCACTGCGGGCCCAGGCATACCTTCTCTTGGTAATGCGAGATGGCCCTCGCATTACCAAGCACAGGAGAAAGGAGGACTTTGCACACAGAGACGAATGGTACTGATTGCCATTTTTGGGGCGTGTTGGTAAACAGAACTTGACAACAAATTGAGCGCTAAGAGGCAGGGACATGGAAGAGAGATGCATTGTGTTGTGCTGTCTCTCATGTGCCTGTCTCTTAGCGCTCAATACGTCGTCAAGGCCCTACTTTAGTTCTTTCTAGGGACTTCACCTTCACCTCTTTGATGGAAAACACTGCAGAGGGCTTTTCGCTCAGCTACTTATTGCTATTGACAAACAAGTTACTGAATGAGAAATGCGCATTAGTGAAGGTGATCTCCAAAATCGTGATATTTGTGGGCAAAATTCATATAAAGAACAAAGCGCAACAAGATACTGGAAAATTTATAGTAGACTCAGCGAAAAAAGAACCAAATGTGGTTATTCTAAGCGGTGCTGGCCACTCTGCTCTGCATTCACTCCTCACTGTAATACGGCAGTTTTTGCAGCTGGACTTCTAAATAGGCATTGCATGAGGATGTCATCGCATTTTCTTGGTAGTCCAGCGGCTAAATTTTTCACTAAACCTGCTCTGGAAATGCGCTTCAGCAGCAACTGAAAAGCGCGAAATAAAAGCAAGTATTATGCTCACTGATGGAGGGGAGCTGTAGTACTGAAATGGCAAGTTGAGAAGTACAGGAGGATAAAGAAGCCAGCTTTAGGTCTCGGAGCCAGATGCAGTCCTGTGCCTCCACTGAAAATTTTCAATCGCACAAAAAAAAACAGCGGTGATACAGCCTTGAAGATAGTCGCACGTAGATTGGTCAATCGAAAACAGTTTTGGCGGAAGTACTGCCACGGCATGCGCTAATATGGTATAACAACCGTGTGCTCAGATTCGCCTGCACGTTAAAGAACTCCAGGTGGTCGAAATTCCCGGAGCCCTCCACTACGGCGTCTCTCATAATCTTATGGTAGATTTGGGACGTTAAACCTCACCTATCAATCAATTTGGTATGACAAAACTGTACGTCCGCATGTTTCACATGTTCTTTCGCAGCGAAGTTCATCAAAATCTAGCACTACTGCACTCTCCTCTAAGCTCTGAAAATATCCTGCACCATCAACAGTATTAGTCTTAGTATAACTGCCGGATCAACTGCAGTTCAGCTTAACTTTCACCGTTTCTAGAAATGGTGTTCGTGGTGGCGTTGGTGCTCTGCCTCCATGGATGTCCAATGTGATAGTGGTGTTGTTGACGGTAGAAGTTATAGGACACTGTTATTGGCACCGATTTTTTGATTGATTGATTTATATGCAGGGTTTAGAGTTCCAAAACTACCATGTGATTATGAAAGACACCGTTTCGGAGGGCTCCGGCAATTTCGACCACCTGGGGTTCTTTAAAGTGCACCCAAATCTAAGCACAGGGGCCTACAGCATTTTCGCCTGCATCGAAATTGCAGCCGATGGAGCCGAGATTCCATCCCACGAACTGCGAGTGAGCAGCCGAGTGCCTTAGCGACGAGACTACCACAGCGGGGTGTTATTGCCATCGAAACTGCTGATGAACCACCACGTCCTTGGGGACCCCAAGCTTTGACTGCTTCCAAATGATTCGGCCAATATAATATATATATATTTATATATATATTATAAATGAGCCCTTACGGTATACACTTCTTTCCCTAAATATATATATATATATATATATATATATATATATATATATATATATATATATATATATATATATATATATATATATGTGTGTGTGTGTGTGTACATATATTATTTGTCAGACGAACATTGGTGTACTATCCTAGGTTGACATAAGATACAATACTTGGATCCGCCAAAGTGGCGTGACCTCGGAATCCTCGATGTGAAATGCAACTTAAATGAACGCGACTTAAAGGCAATTTTTTGAATTCCATGAAAGTGTCATTGCAACCAATTAGAACTCGCTGCGATTGAGTGAAACTTGGTGCATAGTACACTTCACTTATACGAACGTACTCCGTGACACCATTCCCTGCCTCCAACGTCATGTTAATAACTTCAAGAAGTAAAATCAGCTTGTTAATACATATCCTAACCGTGGCCTTCCAGATCAGCAGCGCCAATGGCGTACCACTGGAGCTAATCAATTAGACCACGATAGCTGCAGTGATAAGTGTAGCATACAAACGGGTAATGTTTTTTATGAGTACTAAGTGAGAGCGTATGACTCCGGATGAAATGGCGGATATTTTGTGCAGAAGCGGGGAGACGCTTGAAGATACTGGTCATTTAGTGTCCATCAGGATGTTGTACCGTCGTGGGTTTCAAGGGAGCCTAAAAAAATTGACTCCTGACCACTGCTGTCTTAGGCGCAGAAGTGTGGCAGAAGATTCAGTAATCTTCATAATATTAGCAGTTAGTGTAAACTTCTTATGCAAGTAAGCAGCTGGACAAGTATACATGCATTGCAAAGCAAGTGAACACAAGATGTTTTTTTGGAGGAGGTTGCGATAACTGGTAAAAACATAAGCGTTTGAATTCAAATATTTTTCTCTGTAGAATTATTTTTCACTGAGGTGCTTCAAAGTTTCTTCAATTTGAGCGTTACTGAATTTGTGGGAGTGCCAACTAGAATAAACGAACCTTGCGTGGCATCGCTTTAATGCATAGATTCATTACCCTCAGTCGTGCTGCGTGCCGAAGCAACAATGACTTTCGTGTATAAAGTTTACCAGTAACCGACGTGCTAACTTGCTCATAAAAATGTATGGACATGTAATATAGCACGTCATACTTACAGGTGACAGTTAGATTCATTCTTATTGAGCACAATGTAGCTTGTAACTGAATGGGTATTTTTCTGAAAGAGAGTGACGTCAGCGTTTTATCGGGTAATGTCATGCAGGAATTCAAAACCTTGATGAATGTACGTAATCAAGACAAATAGTACCTGGAAGGCAAATATTCTTAGTGCCCGTAAACCTTTAACCACAAATAATAACCAGACGGGAAAAATAACCTAATGCTTTATTGCGCTATTCGTTACTTACACTGCAAATTATGAAATAATGAAGCGCATTCTCCTTGTGTTTGAATATTACTCATTATTCACTTGTCTTAATTGGACGTGAGTTCTACTGAAAACTTTAAACTCCGAATATGAAGTGCTACATCATTATTCACTGTTTTATGAAATAGTTGCAATAAAGTGACGAGAAATCCACCAGTAATAAGTTCGTATATTAGCCATGCTAGCCAAAACTGGCTATGGCCTGTTGTTCCTGGAGAAGTAAAAAAAAAGCTGGTTAGAAAGATGTGAGGTTTCCCTGGCACTTGTGGCGCTCTTTTACCATGTACGACTGCACAGTAGTATTGAACAATATATAAATGAACCTATGGGTGCGAAAGATTCCACTTCAATTCGTACGAGTGGGTCAAAGATTGCTTCACCGACGGTAGTTGTAATACTCTACAGTCAATGCAATCGCAAGCGCTTGCTATGGTTTGCAGCGACTGTAAAATTAAGCCATTTCGGTCACCATGCGTCTACTTTTTCTTGCGCTACCGATATATCTTTGACAAACGCCACGCCTGCACAGAAAGCGCCGCACAATCGCAGCGAAAGCTTGGAAACCGGCATTTCCAGAACCAGTTGCAAACTTTCTTAGGACTACACTGCAATTACACTCTAAAAATACTGTCTCGATAAATTGATTCACTAGCTGATGACGCTGTAGGATTATAGCTGAGCCCTTTGAAGAGCTTACGAAGCATTCAAAGACGCAGCCATAATGTAATTCATATTGTGTTACGTCGGGTTATACGATTAGCATTATGTGACGCCAGGTTATTATTTTAATCTTGCACCACGTTAAATTTCATATGTAAACGCGGTTTCTTTCCGACATAGCGCTTGCAGGGCATTTTCATGCGTACCAGTTTCGGGCTGCACTACGGCTCAGTACCAAGATACTGCGCTTGCACAGAGCAGAGCCAAGTTTGAACCCTGTTCCAACCTGGATATTTTTCACACGAAATTGTTTGCTGCCTCGTTCCATCACAGCTTCACTTACGTATTCTGTCATAGATATGACACTGCAAAGTATGCATTAACAAAATGCGAAGAAAATAAAAACGACAATAAATTATTCCATCGTGCATGCGGCATCGAAATAGTAACCTTGCGCTTCGCAGCACGTGGCGCTGGCAACTACGCCATGGAGATTGCGTTTTGCTGAAGTGCTAACGGCAAGCCATTCATTTACACTATACGCCGTTTGGCGGTCCTCGGAGCTTCAAAACGTTAGCGCGTTTTTGTTATCAGTAGCGAATTGGCGTGACAGGCTCTCGTTGGGCGCCCTCTAAAGGTCGTCGCCTCCACGGAGCGTGGTCACTCTGGTGCGCGCGCTTACCAGATTCGCGATTAGGGAAAGATGAAAGTCACTTCATTCGCTCCTGCAGCCACGTTTACGAAAGGAGCGCGCTGCTTAACCACAATCAAGTAAGACGTGGCAGTTGTTTGCGCTGGTCCTGTGTATACTTGTGCGCTCGTTTCGTCGCTCTTTC
This sequence comes from Rhipicephalus microplus, assembly GCF_043290135.1. Lineage (NCBI taxonomy): Eukaryota > Metazoa > Arthropoda > Arachnida > Ixodida > Ixodidae > Rhipicephalus > Rhipicephalus microplus. The sequence continues at coordinate 74,163,004 of NC_134706.1, forward strand.
TATTATGTTTGAATAGCGCGCTTCTCCCTGAGCGCAGCCTACTCTCGGCTATTTAAGCGGTCTGGAAGGTCTGATCCACGCGGAGGAATGAGTGCACGCGTGGAGCGCTGGAGGATTTTTATGTGCAGCAAGCTGTCCTTCAAGGACAAACGAGGTATAGGCAGAAGGTGTTGAACTGCCGCTAGATGGCGAGCGGCATCAGCGTCCAATTGAGCATTTGAAGACCAGCGGTCCCCAATACACGGACTGGATAGGCGCACCAGTGAATCAGTCGGTGTATATCAGAGGCTATCTGCTCTGTCGATTCGCCATATCCTACGCACCAGGGATAGGTGATTGGATGGTGAAACCTTATTTAGAGTCCCGAGAGATGCTGCTAGCGCGCAGTGAGATTCTGACGCTGAGACAGGCAGTCTAAGCTTTACTGCCCCATCGTGAGGTCTCTGGCCTAAAGCTTGTCGCACAATGAGAATTGATATTTTCAATGCATGCGTAGGGAGGTGACTGTGGTGTAACTTCTTTATTGACCAAAAGCTTACGAAATAATCATACATATATGAACAATTGCACGCACATACATTTGTGGAACCGTCATTAATTTTTATGTAACCACTTGTTTAGAGTTGTGTGACAATGGCCAATACGACCACCTTTCGCAACAAGATTATTACCACCGCCAGTAAGTGGTAAGCGGTTACGTAACGTTAAGGCTTGCTAGGATGTGTGACGGCCCCGCAAACACGGACTGAACCCCGCTCCTCTCAAGATGTTTACGCTCGTTTTTTAAACCCACGCATAAAAAAAAGAAAAGAAAACCTTCGGTGTAACGAATGGGCATTCCGGAGTGGAGTACCTGGAAGGATTATTTCTACTATTCTCACCCCCCTCCCCACGCAAACACGAGGACCGGGCGGCGCCTTGTCGTCTACAGACAGTGTGACAGTGTGCGGTGGAAATAATCCGCGCGCACCCTTCAGATTTGTGGCATGGGGGAGCAGCAGAGCACCTTTTGTTGGTTCGGGGAATGCGACTCTGCCGCAGCGCCTGTGCCGGGTCCGGCCTGACTTTCCGTCAGCCTCCGTGGCTCCAAAGCTCTACTGCGTTCTGCGCGGATGGTCACCTGCGGCGTTGAATGACGAAAAAGCGGCGGCTACGGAGAATTTCGCGGGAGACACCAAGCTGTATGGAAACGTTGAGACTGGGTCTGGACATCGGCTCATCAAGTACCGGAAGCATCGGGACCATTGTTCGCCAGTAAATAAAGTGTCTTGGGACAGCTTGCCCATCTCTCTCTCTCTAAAGCTTGAGTTTGTACATTGTTACTTGCTCGCCTTTGTTTTGGAAAGGGTTTTCTACTGGTGTGGGCCGCGGGGGCGGCCGTCGAAGATGATACACACCGACTGACAAGCGAATATGCCGCGTCGACAGTGGCGATTGGTTTGGTGCCCCGGTAGGGCAGAGTCGGAACTCGAGAAAAGCGGCCACGTGTCAATGAAGGAGAGAGGCGAGGAGAGTCATTCTGAGGGGAGAAAAAGAAGTACACGGCGACGGAAGGGAACAGATCAGGCCTCGACGCCAAGAACCAACCTTAGGCCCCGACTCGAGCAGCCAACTCCGAGACCCCGACTACATGGACATTCTGTGAGACGAACTTCACCTCCTTTACTTAAACGAGCTTTGCGGGAAGGGATGCGGCATATTGAGACATTGCGCGGTTTTATTAATTTATGACTTTATCATTTGTGTTGTCGTGTGTTTACTCTGTATTGAGGCACCCTTGTATCGTCACCGTTACTTCGCTTATGTATCCTGTTTCGCGTGTCGCGAGTATTTGCTGATGTGTTACAATTTCGTGTAACAGAGATGTCGTTCACGGACAGTGCACGCAATTTGCACTTGCTATTGAATTAAATGCGTCCATGATTAAGAAAACATCGTGACGTCTCTTACTTCCCGGCCCCAGCACAAATCCCTGTATGTGGAAAGTGATTGAGACACGTAGCCAATAGGGAACCAGATAAAATGGGGTTTGAGGGGTCTTCCCTCTCATTGGCGATCGGTGGCGTAGTCGGTACGTCTCAGATGGAAGCGCTTGGACGTGCTACGTAGATCTACTCCTGTTGATGAAGCTTTAGCATACAACTGTCCTGAACTTGACGTGATGCCTGTATGATAGGGGTATATATGTAATGATCATTAAGTTATACAGCCAGCTTCCAACACTACTCACATTACACGAACATTATGGCCTCATAGGGCATTTTTCAAAAGCAGTTCCGAGACCTGGCGTGGCTAGGTGGTAGAACACATCATTGCCACGCAGAATACGCCAGTTTAATGCTTGATGGTTGTCACGTTTGAGTCATGAATGCCACCGCCAGCGAGCCGTCAAGTCGGTGATGCCTGGAAAGGTAGGCGTTATGCGAGTCATTTGCGTGTCATATAGGCCGAAATTATACGGCAGCTCGAGCCCGAAAGGTGGTGGAGAAGACCGTGGCTCTCGGAATGCTTGCGTTTAAATTTGATCTGCTGGGCGAAGAAAGGCACCCCGTGCCGGGTTGGCAGTGATGACCGCAAACTAGGCTCGCCGGGCCATCCTTCAGTACTGAATATCTTCCTGGCGCTGGCCCAAAACGTCGGGAAAACTTGGAAGAGGAAGAACATTTTTGACAGTGGTGCAAGGAGGACGCAACGACGTTTTCTACATAAGGCAAGACCACGACTTGTCTACGCTCTCGACCCGGTCGTCAAGACGCTCCATCGGCTAGTGCTCCAAAGGGTCCGCGCGATCGTCAGGAACCTTCCTGTTGGGCTCCCAAGTATTATATTTGGGCTATCTTTCATCTCAATGTCCACCATTGGAAAGATAGGGTCTCTATACGAACAAAAGTTGGGAAATTCATTCTGTTAGTGCATCCATTTGGCCTGTTTGCTTGGGTCTGTAGGAGGTTAGCAGTATGTGTATGCTGTTCTGTGCTGTCGTTGCAGTGCTAAACGTGGCTGTCCGTACAAAATGGTTGTGCGTTCTTCTGGCCTAATTCACGATACGAATATCCACATAAACCTGACACTGGTGCCCTCATATTTACTAATTACAGCTGTCGGATCTGTCTAGTGACTGTGGTTTTTTTCTTAAATCTGTATCATTTCAATTACCAGCACCTGATTTTACCATTCCTACGTATAAAAAGTGTCAATAACCAGTGGCGTCCCGCACACTACGGTCTGACGTACGCAGGCTGCTCCCCAAGAGTCCTGTGAATGTGGTTTGACCACATACGTAGTGGGATTTTAACTTTTTCATACCATGACCAGCCACATAATATCCTCAAGTCTTCTCCCGCTACCGTAATAACTTTGGTCTAACCCAAGTGAAGCAATTATAAGACCACCCAGACGTGGATGGATGGATGTACGGATGGACGGATGAACGGAAACAAAGTTCCTACTTCATTAGAAATACTTCACAGTTGAAAAATGTCTCCTCGAACATAGTCAAGTTAAAATATTGTTTAATGTGAATTAGTAGCAAGCACAAACACATAAAGTACCGTTTGCACTTCAGCAGCTAACAACATTTATAAATTTCATGCCAATACGTACTCATCCCATCGTTCTTTTGACTGAAATGAACAAGAAAAATATAATAAATCAAGAATATTAGGATGATCAGGTCGTGTTTTTTGCAATAAAACAAAGTTTAGTAATTCTGCAGTTAATAATGTCATTGTGCGCGGTATGGTAATATGAACATAGTTGGCATAAGATAACATACAACAATACAAAAAACTTGCAATATAATTACCATCCCGATGAACGTTAAAGGTTGTGCAAGCTATCAAAAGAATAGACACTAAGCTTGGACTATTGTGAGCATTCAACATATATATATATATATATATATGCATATACATACATATATACATATATATATATATATATATATATATATATATATATATATATATATATATATATATAGCCCCGCCGTGGTGGTCTAGTGGCTAAGGTACTCGGCTGCTGACCCGAAGGTCGCGGGTTCGAAATCGGCTGCGGCGGCTGCATTTCCGATGGAGGCGGAAATGTTGTAGGCCCGTGTGCTGAGATTTGGGTGCACGTTAAAGAACCCCAGGTGGTCGAAATTTCTGGAGCCCTCCACTACGGCGTCTCTCATAATTATATGGTGGTTTTGGGACGTTAAACCCCGCATATCAATATATATATATATATATATATATATATATATATATATATATATATATATATATATATATATAGATAGATAGATAGATAGATAGATAGATAGATAGATAGATAGATAGATAGATAGTCCAGTAGATCCTCCGTGAGCGGTCACAACGTGGTTTATTTCGACGTTTGAACCTAGAGTCTGGCCTTCATGAAGGCCAGACTCTAGGCAGAAACGTCAAAATAAATCACGTTGTGACAGCTCACGGAGGATCTACTGGACTATATGCAACGCTACGGCCACTGAACAACCATACCTGCCTATATATATATATATATATATATATATATATATATATATATATATATATATATATATATATATAAGATACGACGTCCGGCAAGGGAACCAGGAGGTAAATGTAAAGCGCATCATGGCTTCTTACATCTCGTATGCCATGATTTTTCACGGGCTCGCCGGGAACGCGTGATGATAGCCACACAAGCAACGTTTATTTTAAAAGCAGGGCAGCGTGTATGCTGAGTGCGAAAGCATCTTCTCCTAGTCATCACAAACAACCCCCGATGATTCACGCCTAGCAAGAAAACAATTGCGCGCTGTCTGTCACATGCAACATCACGGCGTACCGCGTAACTTTCTCCGCAAATAACCACACAAGCCCCAGACAAACTACCACCTACCAAACCTAAGCCAATGGCCTCACCAAGCGTCTGAACAAGACCGTCACCCACATGCTGGCCATGTAGTATGTCGAGGTCCAGCTCAACGCAAAAGATGCAATCTTTACCCACGTGAAAGTCGCGTAGAACGTGAGCGTACAACGAACGACGCCCATGGTCGCCTACAAGTATAATTCTATGTACAAAAGCCGGCAACGACTGTCGCCGCCTTGCTACTAAGTGCACCGACGAAGAAAGCATCGACGTCACCACCTACCTACAGCGCACCGAAGAAGCTCGGCAACCAGCCCTTCTGCATATTCAGTGCCAGCAAAACATCAACCGACAACCATCACTCCAATTAACCTTCAACGACGATACCAGCCTGGCAACCGCGCGTGGTTCTGGGCTTTCATACGATGACGTGGACTTGGCGAAAAACCTCTTTGACGGTACCTTGGGCAATACACGATGGTTCAACGTTTAGGCGCTCTAGAATACGAGGTTATGCGCTACGGTGTTACGAACTCTCAACGGCGCCATGCACAGCCCGAACTCGTGCATGTCGCGCGCCTCCTACAGTTTCAAGCACTTTACAGAACCCGATATACTCAACTTCTCGGTTTATTACTGTGCTTTCTTGTTTGTGCATATTGTTAAATTTACTTTTGGGATGTTACCCCCATATCAATCGTTTATTGTACATTCGTGATTTGTTGTTAGCGTTTGTTGCATGAATTTTCTTCTGTGTTCTGTTTTCAGCATCGCACCAAAGCTTTTTCAGATTTGCACACGTGTTATTTTGACGCGCTTGGTTTAAACAAACAAAGACATTGATTGAAACTCGCCGATGGTTGCACCTTATTATTGGAGTAGAATCATGTTTGTGGTAGATCAAGTTTAACACGACTGCGCGCTAGCCGCGAACAGTAGTGATAAGGCTGAAACTTGCGACGCGTGATATTTAAGGGATGGCCCATACCAAAGATGATCAGATTAACGACGGCCTCAGCTATGTTCACCCGCTATCAGTGTCGGTGTGTATTGCTGTAGTTTTACCTTCAGAGGAGCTAATTGTCTGGTGTATATTTCGTCAACATGTTCAATTCGGCCTCCCCTGATTGGCTGGAGCTGGCAATCGGCACGCTGCCTGTTTCCAGTCTTTTTTGCACAGCGGCATTTTAACGCCACTGAAAACGACGGAAGGCGTTTTACCAGAACAAAAGCTGCCCTCAGAGATGTGAATTTAGACGCACATTCCTGGGGTCATGCATGAATAGCTAACTAATACAAGAACGAGGGATTGTGGGATGCACAATCTGCTACCGGCTTCCGGTTCGAGAAGAGTAGACGATGGCGAATCGCTTCGCCGCAGGCCTAAGATTGATAGATATGTGGGTTTTAACGTCCCAAAACCACCATATGTGATTATGAGAGACGCAAGCCTACGATTATTCAGGATTCGCTCGCGCAGTCGCCCGTTTATCTTCGGCCTGATAAACCTTTGTCGGTTGTTTAGCCGTTGACTGCTCTAACTCGAGCGTGAAAGGCAAACGAAAGTATCAATTCTCGTGTAATGAAAGAAAAAAGAAGTGGGTCGCTGCTGTGAAGAGAGTGTGTTTGAGTACGGAACGTTGAAGCCAGAGTGCGCGAAAACCAATTTATTACAGGTACTTGTGTATTGCACACTAAACAAAAAAAGCTTGCACATGAATTTGTTACGATTATTATATTGAAAAATAAATTTTCTGGCAGGTGTGTTTAGCAAAGATATGGGAACGCGTGGGCAAATTCTACCTGCCATACGAGATGAGTGCTGGCCATTGCACCTATATATATATGACAAAAAACGTGAAAGCTTCACTCAAGAGTAAGTTTAAACGAAGAGCTGGACTAGTTCATTTGCGTTTATCTTGGTCAATCTGTGTGTTAGGACGGCACCCAAAGGAATGACTGATATGTTGGGTTTAACGTCCCACAACCACCATATCATTATGAGAAACGCCGTAGTGGAGGGCTCCGGAAATTTTGACTACCTGGGGTTCTTTAACGGGCACCCAAATCTGAGCACACGGGCCTACAATTTTTCCGCCTCCATCGGAAATGAAGCCGTCGCAGCCGGGATTCGATCCCGCGACCTGCGGGCCAGCAGCCGAGTACCTTAGCCACTAGACCACCGCGGCGGGGATGTGCGTGTGTGTAAGTAATAAACATAATAATAAGTATGCACATAGCGGTTGAAGGGCGCACTATGGGCCGGATTTCGCGATCGCATTCAACTCTTAAAGGCGAAGCATAATGGTCACCCATTATTTGTAACTTAATACACTTCGGCAAATACAACAAATCCACGAATTCTACACCACGAAAAGAGCTACCTTGTTCGATAGGTTTACATAAAAGTGTACAAACTAACTCCTGTTACAGAAAATCTTCATTGACGCACAGTATGTAAATTTATGTTCCTTCTACAAAGGCCATGTGACATTTGTCCGATGTCAGAATAATAGATTTAACGTTTTGCTGCAATGCTATCGAAGTTTTGTCATGAACTGATGTTGACTCGGCAACTAACAGCGACCATCTTTGTGTAGTTTTTTTTATTTTGCTTGTGCTTCAATAACTTTCGATTAGCCAAAACGCAGATACGTCCACAATAGCAAATTTGAAGCCTGCCGGAATTTTCCCAATTCTAAACTACAGAATATCTGTTCTAAGGAGATTCCATCTTTCATTGCCTCAATAATGAATGGGACTAGGAAAAAATTGGCATTTTCTATACCATCAAACAAAAAAAGCCTCCTTTCAATCACAGAAGGATGAGTATGCGCGCGATTATAAAATTCGAAAAGCTGCTTACAAAAAACATCTTCCTAATCAGTGGCTAACAAACTGGAAGCACTATGAATTTCTTGGTGGCGTATTCAAGCGTGCAGTTAACAGCGCAAAAAAAAATACCAATGTAGACATCAAGGTTATTTTTACTAATAAAAAATAGGTGTGCTTTTTCCGAATATCTTCGGACAAGAAAACTAGGGCCAAACCCTTTTTAGTTAAAATCATGTTTTTGCACCGCAAGAGCGGAACTGCCCTCTAGAAGACATTGCGCAAGGTTTAGAACGCCGCTTCACTGCTAATCTTTCGGCCATTCCCCCTATGCTGGTAAACTCGCATGAATTTCCAGAAGTTTCCTTAGCTGATTTCGGTCACGCAATATTATGCTTAACGAGGACAGCCTGAGGACCAGAAAGAATTGCGAATTTTATGGTAAATGTTTTACTCTAGGAATCACCAAATCTTCTTCTTGAACTTGTGAATTATTCGCTAGCAAATGCATGTGAAGCGCCAGATTGAAAACTTGCCAAATCATATGTTGCTGCTCAAAAATTAACATGGAGCATGCATGTTGTATAACATAAGGTCATTCGCACAGACATCCAGTTCAATGGAGTTGGTTGAGAAACTCATCAATATACGAATTAATGAACTTATAACTGATAGGTCTATTCTAAATTGGGTTCAGGGCTGGTTGTTAAGTTTTGGATGCCAATGATGATATAGAACGCCAGCTTCGAGCAGCTGCATAATAAATATGCAGCTTTACAGTTACTTTAAACATTGCTAAAGCATATGATACAGTGAAGTACCGTATTTAATTATATAGATTATATTCGCTTGATTGTCCCACATACTTAGGAGCGTGGATACACAATTTTCTCACAGACAGGAAGTTTTATTGTTTTAAAGATGGGTTTTCATCATAAACTCACACACAGACGAGGGGAGTACCGCAAGGCTCAGTTCTTTCGCTGGTGGTAATAAATGTACTAATGAGCACTATTTCACGTCAACAGGACATAACAACTTATGTTTATGCAGACAATATTGCGTTTTTTGCAATGGCAGATAATATTCGCACCTTATGTGAACGGCTACACACTTCCCTTAAGACGCCACAGGATGTCCCGCTCATTGGGCCCTACGCCATCAACAATACACGTTCTCTGTAATGCATAAACAGGGCGATTACATCAGGATGCGGATTGTTTATCCCGCTACCCTGTGGACGTAGCAACCGATACTGACGCTATCGCGGACGTTTTATCCGTGTCGCATCTGCTAAACATTGCGAAGAGCAACGTCAGGATGCTTCTTTACGAGCCATCTTTGACAAACTGGAGTCAACGCCTCGTGACCCATCCCTAGGAATGTTTTTGGTGAAAGACGGGATCCTATACCGCCGTAAACCTTCATTCGTTCACATCAGACTTACTTCCTGTCATCGCAGTGCACCGGTGTTTCACTGTCCTGCACCAACTTCAAGATGCCCCCATGACGGGCCATTTGGTCGTTTCTCGCACGTACGATCGTGTACTACGTCGGCTTTTTGGCCTGGACTTGCCCGCTCGTTTCAATGCCATGTCGCCGCTTGTGAGGTCTGCCACCGTCGCAAAACGCCGTCTGCCCTCCCAGCCGGCTACCTTCAGCCGATCGACGTTCCCACTGAACCTTGCTTTCGAGTTGATCTCGACCTGTTGCGCCCATGTCCACTCTCCACAGCCGGAAATAAATGGATTGCTGTTGCAAGAGACTACGTGATGCAGTACGCAATCACACGAGCACTCCCGACCGGTTGCGCTAACGACGTTGCGGACTTTCTGCTGCACGGCATAATATTAGTGCACGGTGCTCCCCGCCAACTTCTCACTGACCCTGGCCGCACGTTCTTATCAGCTGTCGTTCAAGAAATTTTACTACTTCGTACCATCCGCAGTCAATAGGTCTCACGGAGCGCCTCAACAGGACCCTAACCGACATGCTTGCCAAATACGTTGCGCCAGACCACCAGGATTGGGACATTCATTTGCCGTATGTGACGTTCACCTACACTCATTAAGTCACAACACTGCCGGCTATTCGCCCTTCTATCTCCCATATGGTCGGGACGCAGCTCTACCCTTAGACACTTTGCTACCCGTAACCACTGAATATGCCGGAGAAGCCATCGCGCGCGCTCACCACGCGCGCCAAGCTACCCATAACCGTCTACAGGCCTCACAGGTGCACCAACGAGAGCTGAACAATTCTTACCATAGATCGTGCACTTTTTCCCGGGTTCTTTCGGACTCCTCTGGTCACCCATGCACTCGGCGTGTGGGACTGTCTGAGAAACTGTTGTCGCCCTACAGTGGACCATTCCGTCTCGTTCACCAAGTGACAGACGTCATGTACGAGATTTTCCCAACTGATCCAACAAAGTCATCGCCAGCTCCGAGCGACACCGTTCACGTGGCTCGGCTAAAGCCCTATTACCCCTCTTTAACATCATCTGCGTAGATTTAGCACCGGTACGGTGCTTGTATCGCGGGGGGAGGGGGTTATAACACATAACAGCCGCTAAACGCACCTGCATCAAAGAGCAGGACGAAGTAAGTTCTTGGCTGATGCTGGACTGGTGCCATCTTTCTCGTCGAGTTCTGTTCGTTGTAAATAGACGATTCAAAAAAGTTACTCGTAACATTACCGTTAAAGCTGACTCGGCGGCAAGTTCTTTTTACTTAATCCGAATATAGGTGCCCTCCTTGTTTTTTTTTGCTGCAATACCCCGTGCACACATCTCTCTGTTTTACCTATTAAGTATATACCACAGGTGGAATCTGAAGTACCTTTGAGTACTTTATCATACATCACATAATTGGTGATCTAACGCCAGATTTCTCGCTGGAAAAGCTGCGCGAGCCATTTACATATTACGTAGGCTAAGTAACAAAGGCATAGATATGAGAAGAGATACACTGGTAATGATATATTGCATTGAAGTACGTTCGTGCTTGGAGATTGGTTGTGCAATTTTTCCTGAAGTACCAGCTTACCAGTTACTGCCTCTAATTATTTCGGAAAGGGAAGCTTTGCGCTTATGCCTTGGCCTGCGTTAAACACTTGCTAGCAGTGTATTGTATCTCGAATCAAGGGTCCCCACTATTTCCTGCTGAATTTCTATAATTTCTTCAGAATTTCTTCTACTCTTTCCTTCACAACTGTGACAGTTATGACTCAAAGCGAAGAATAAAGAAGTGATTTGAAATTGGCCTTGTCAATTTTGATCCTTGTGCTGCCGTAAATACGAAATGTGCAATCGCATTGCTGTGCTTGTCTTCACGTTCTAGGTAAACGCCAATGTTTTATTCAATGTCTTGTTTCATCTAAATGAGAGCGCCTAGCGCACATTTTGTTTAGCAGTGGGGCCGTCGCCTAAGCTGTCCTTAAGTAATTGATAAGGCGGTGTATGTGGCACATACTTTTGAGCCGGTGCAAATCAATTTCGTTAAGATGATGCAGCTGTGCCTACAGAAACTCATAAATTATTCACACACAAACACATTGAACGACCACAATTCGCTTTATAATACTTACACCACTGCATATTTTCTCACCGGGATTGTTTACTTTCGTACTGAAATACGAAAGTACTTGCGCGACATATATGTGCCGCGCTAACAGATTCTATTAGTGGCTTTTTTACCCACACCTCATCCGCACTTAGACGCCTCGTATGGGAAAACAGCACAACGCACATAGCGAAAGATCACCAAGATTCCCACGTTGCGAAATCCAACCAAAACACTAAAACATGTGCAACAGTGATACCATGACTTTTGCGGGTGGTAAATCACAGACGCGCACATTTCTTAAAGCACAGACGCGCACAATAGTACTTCACCTTCACCTTACTGCACACAAATTACCACGACGTCAATCGTCCTCAGGTGATATATGCTTTGCGCATGCGAGCAACGCAGAGAAGAGATGTCGTGTTCCTGCTTCACGTGACCTAAACGACGGGAGGTGATGACGCTCTGCCGTTTGGGTGCACCTTAAATTCTGTAAAACGAGAAACGTCAACATCGGATGACAGCTGGTGAGGATGATGCTGAGTGCGAGTGGATGAAAAAATAGCTTCTTGTTGGTGACAAAAACAGCACAGAAAAACCGAATAGACGCTGGCTGGTCTCTGTGCTGTGGTACATCGAGTTTATTCTCGAACTGCTGAATTCGTCATTGATACAATGTCACAGATACGTCATAGTAAAGAGAGCCGCAGTTAGACGCGCATAATACAAATGGACAGCGGTACGCTTTACTTTTTATTCTTAGCTTGTCACCGACTATAGTACTTGCGCATTTGAAAAAAAGTGCGATTAGTTTGAATGCCTGGACATAACGGCTTAATTCTAAACGAAATAGCCGAATTCTTAGGTAAGTCGTCATTAGGCGGATTGATTCTACCGTATCACATCATCTGATTATGTCACTGCTGCTCGATTCCACAGGCGTGCACTTATAGAAACCTTTGGAAGAACAGGCGTGACAAACTCTAATGAATAGCACTATTTAATACATGCGTGGCGAAGATACTTTTGACAAACTCATAAACTGGAAGTAGCTAAGAAAAGGCTACAGAGCCGGGTACCAAATCTAAGTTTCTACAAACACAGGTCTGCCCGGGCACTTTTGCCACTGTGAGCATTTTGTGGTGAACTGGAAAAATAGATAATTTCTTTTTGACTTGTAGGTGGTTTACTACAGTATGAAAAACCCGTTTAAAAATACCTTTACGTGGTATATGTATGGATTTATCAGAGCTTGTCATTTTCTTTTTTGTCTTTTGTGCCCTCTTTTCTAAGTTCTACAGTACGAGAGTATGCGTGGCTGCCAGAAAATATATCAATGAAACTAATGGGTTGACTAATTGTTCTGCTCTGATATTTCTTACGTGTCTACAAGTTTATATGTGTATAAAAATTATGATATTGCTCTAATTTGGGAATAAATTGTCTTCTCTATTTAAATACATATATGCATTATATCACTCACTACAATTACCTAGGTACTCTGTACTCTTTCTAATATGTGACCTCCATTATTTTAAAACTGCACACTGTTTTATAAAACCACTCAATTTTTGGCCAATTCCGCACAGTGGGTAGGCGCCACGGACAATAGGTGAACAAGAACTCAAGAACTTTGATTGTTTCTCATAAAAGAGATGCTCGCTTTTGGTATTACCTGGCACATTTTTTTAGTGTCACTTACCTGTACTCTTTTCAAGAGAAGATACCGGTGAATATATCCTTCTCCAAATCTGGAGAAACTAGAGGCTACGCATGAGTACTCCGGCCTCTTAAGTTCTTCGGAGTAACCCACAAGGTAAAGAGTATTGTGTGAAGCAGGTAACTGAAAACAGAAGCGATTCTTTTTATTTCAGTTAACAGGGTGAATACAAACAGAACAAAAAAGTAAAGGTAAAGCAGTGCGCAGACATCATATTATTGTTTGTTTGCGCTATGCTACCTTGTCATGAGTGAATGTGCATGGTTCACTGCTGCTGTGCTAGAGCTAGATGAAGCACACGGTGATATAAACATAGCCAGGAGAAAGCTCAATTGTGTGAAGAGGATTATCAAAGCCTGTGTCAATGAGCGAATTGGTAATAATTTTCGAAATACAAATAGCCATTTCCGCTCAAAACTGTTTTTATGCCTCTTCTGATAGAAGCTCATTAACATATAAAATTGTAATGCTCGCACCGGTGAACTTGAGGTAGTATGTTTAGTAGTAGGCCATGGCGGTTGCGATATAATAATTACGAAATAAATGCACATCCACGACTTGAAGTGGCACGAACTATTGAATTATTGAAATTCTAGTACGAATAAGTATTTTAAAATATATTTGCTCAGCATTCATCAGTAGCTCAAACTACGTACTTTTCGACAAGCCGAGTGGTGGGGCATGGAGGAAGCAAAGCGGCGTACGTGGAGCGCTGCGCGGCTAGTGCTTGTCACCTCGTTAGTCAGGCATGAACACACAGATGGATGGACAGATGGTTAGACGTACGCACAGACAGACGGACAGATGCATGCTCAAACGGATCGACGGTTTCAAGGACGCAGGCAGAGATGGGTGGACGGACCCTTCGCCCCACTGATCATCATTCACTACGTGAATATTTTGTGATTTTGTGACAGAGAAGTGTTTTACGCTGAGTCTGCCAAGACTTCAATTACATGTTTCCCTCACAAACGTCATGTTGTTAAAATACTCAAGCACACAATAAAAAGTCACTGCATATCCACAAAGTGAATTATGATGAGTGGGGTGAAGTGTTCGTTCGTACGTCCGTCTGTCTGCTCGCCCGTCCGCTCCTATCAGACAAGAGCACGCATCGTACGGACGAACGCTTCGCCCCACGTCTAATCATTCATTAGGTGAATATGCTTTGCGTTTCTTCATACAATAACGCTAAATATCCTCTTTAGTCGACGACTGAACGAAAACCACTCGCGCCCTTTAGTGATAATATTTCTAAGCCCATATGCACACAACGTGAGAAATCTAGTGAGAAATTGGTAAAATATTCAGAAGTGGCTACTTATAGAACAAGCTACTACTAAGAGAGATTGACCTACACGGTGCTTTGCCCCTGAAATAAGAAGCCAGAAGAAATTTTTAATATTGACCCCTTGGTGCACGGATATAAATAGCAGGCACTCAACATCCTGCACCATCGGCATATTTGTGAAAAGTCTGACAGGCGCGAGTTATATATCACACGATCATTCCCTCAGTACCTGCGTTCTTTTCAGCGTTTGTCGCGGTGGTGCCACCGCCTGAAAGCATTGCGGAAAAATACTGTAATTGACACTGATACCTAAAAAAAAACACCTACGCTGTGGTAGTCCAGTGGCGCGATTCTTGCTGTGTCCACTGGTATGTCCACTTTGCCGAGGCGCTTTCAATTAAACATAAATACGGTGAGTCGAGACGTCATGACGCTCTTGAGCACGTCGACGCACCAAACCCGTTAGCACATTCCCAGTAGAACGAGGAAGGAAGCGGACAAAGTATGCAGTAACAGGAAAATTTTGACAAGGCTGATCTTGTGCATGAACATGGGGAGGTGTCTGAAGAACGATGCAGAAAATGCGTACCGAACTTTCAGATGCGTCAGGTGGGCGACCTAGTTAAACCTATTTCAAGAGTTAAAGGGATTAGAGTTCAAGCACAGTCTCCGAGATGTGCATTCAGAAGCGAATTAGGGTGGCGGGAAGGGGGACACCACTCGTTTCGGTGGAACGCAATATGTCTTTTTCAATTGTGTCAAAAGTTGTGAAAGCTGCGTGGCGTCAAAATGACGTTGCAGAAAAGAGGCCGGAAACTGCTAGCGCGTGCTGCTCGCCGTGCTCCAACCAATGACAGAAAGCGAAAATAGGCATGTACACTAAGTATACAACGCGAGAATTGCTCTCCAGCTCTACAGCACCCCTATACCAGTATTGAAAGAATGCCCTACCTGCGCCGCTTGGGTAACGTTGACAGAATACTTGAAACGCATTGTAGCGTGGTTTTCCAGTGTGCTCCGAAAATAATTCTGGAGCTCTGCCTCTCGCGTTAGTGAGGTTAAGCTTGTCGTGACCGAACTGACTGCCATAAGGACGCCGATTCAAGGCCGAAATGATTGTATCTTCGCCTAGGTGACCCATCAGCAGGACACTGCTCGTCAACACGGCGCTGCATGCAAAACACTTCCACAGGACGGCGGTCGACCCGCAAGTCCCACACCCTTCGCTGCCGCGGAACGTGAGTTCAAAATGACTCAGGGAAAACCAATTAGGTTTCCCTAGCAAGGCTTGCGAACGCCTGTGGCTCAAAGCGATTTGAGCGGTGCTCAGGTGCGTACTATGCAGTCTCTCTGAAAAGTGTGTGGAATTGTTAGTCTTTGGCTGCCGTGATGGATATCTGCCACCAGGTGTCAACATTATTGCAATGAATTTAAGCATGCTAAACTAATTGAAAGCAATGGACAAAATTTATTATTCTGCAAAAACATTGAACTTTTTCTGTGAAGACACGTTTTACTTTGGTGTAATATATCAACTTCTACAGCCCCGTCGCGGTGGTCTAGTGGCTAAGGTCTCTTCGGCTAACCTGCACGTCACGGGATCGAATCTCGGCTGCGGCGGATGCATTTCCGATGGAGGCAGAATTGTTGTAGGCGCGTGTTCTCATATTTGGGTGCACGTTAAAGAACCCCGGATCGGATGGTCCAAATTTCCGGAGCCCTTCACTACGGCGTCTCTCGTAATCAAATGATGGTTTTGGGACGTTAAACCCTACATATCATGATTATCGATTTCTACATCAGAAGGATGAACCATATGCTTTCTTCTCAGTGATATCAGCCGTTCGTTTGCAATAACTACTAGGACTAACGCCTTGTTACTTGAGGGCCAAAGAAGAAGCAACAGCAAAACGTGTCCATAATATCAATGCCTCAGTACGCAAATACAAAGCAAGTACAACGATCTGTAGTACTTCTGCATACAAGAGGGCGCATGAAGAATACATAGATTTTATGCAAATGCGAGCAGCTTGAAGTTCTGCAACCATCTCCTTTCTTCTTTTTGGCATGGCTGCCTGATCAGCTTACCATGCTGACCCGGAATCTAGATTCGGTCAAGCTTGGACCAGCTGCGTCAACTTGAGCAGAGTAGTCTGTGGTGCGGAGATACCACGAATAGCGTACGCTGAGGAAGCAAAACGCTCCACATGAGATAAATGTTTTCTTTAAATATGTGGTAATTTTGCTCGAAGTGAAACACAGCAGTGGTGGCACTAAAATGTAGGCGACATCCTAGATTATGCGCCTATCAAACACCCTAAAATGTTAAGAGAGTCATGGTGCAGTGACTCTCTTCGGTTATCTTTGTGACTTCTTGTGAAAAGTATCAGCAAAAAAACTACAGTCGTTTGTTCAAACGTACCTTTAGTCTCGTGAAGCGCCTTTCGAATAGCTTTCGTGTTTAAGACGTCGACGTGTGCGCAGTACATCACATGGCTGCCGCTTGGTGCCGTTCCTTTATGCTTTGTGCTGTGACACCGCAGTTTACTGTCAGCTCGATTGTGGCCGGTGGCAACTGCGTCTCCTCTACTGTCTTCCCTGTTTTCTGCAGTGTGTTGCCTGTCTTGTAGTTTTGTATTCCAGACAGTGGACCCATGTTAGCTTGTGGGACTCGCCATATTGTACGCAAAGGCTCTGGGCTCGAAATGGCGTTTGGATGGCGCCATATTCATGGAGCTGCGTATTCGGGCACTCTACGTCTGTTGGTGTTAAGTGTTCTGCCCACAATTGCCTGCGCACGAAAGGGGCAAATAAGCGGAGTGGCCACCTGACCAATCACCGAAGGGGAGCCAGGTGTCCGCATACGCTTACTCAGTCGAATTGGTCCCGTAATTGTTTCAAGTACAAGACTGCAGCCGTACATATCTTTGACCATACAGAAGCCAAAGACCAATTGATGTTCAATTTCAAGAACTATATAATTTCCCATTCCCGCCCTAAATCGCTGCCGCCAGTCTACATTGCAGAAAGCACTTTTTCACTTCATTGTTATTTTTAAACCGCGGCAGCTTGGAAATCTACCTTGTAGAACTGCCTACACTACATGTTGGTACAGTGCCTTTCTATATAAGCTTTCTATGCATCACGGAGTTTACTAAAATTTTCCTGTTAATGCGAAGCAAATTTGAGGTTTTCTAATAGTCAAAAAAATTTCAAAAAATGCTTACCGGATATTTAAGTGATTTGTTTTTATCAATGGGCTCACCTAGATGGCAATAAAAAAGAAAAAAGGCAATATTTAGAATACGTGAGATGCCCTACTTCTCGTAATTAGTGAAATCCTCGTTAATTCTAAAATGACGTCCAGGGGTTTAGACCGTCTGCATCAAAGGATCGCAGCAGCCCATACAAAATATTCAAGACTATTTTAGATATATATATTTAGAAAATCACAGCATATCCATGGACTGATCGAAGGATGACATTAGGGTGGAGCGTCTATCCGTCTATTCATGAATCCGCCCATCCGTCCGTCCAACCATGGCTTGATCTGTCCATCCGCGTGTCCCTCCATCTGTCTGTATGCCTGTCTGTCTAGTTAACGCTCCAAGTACGACCATCTCGCATCTTTTTATCATGTATTGGTCATATATACAAGTAATGCCATTTAGCGGACATTCCAAGAACTTGACTTCCCTGTGGCACATACTCGAGAGGGGTGGTTATTACAAAGGAGGATCGGGTGACGCCTTAAAAAGCTTATTTTCATCACATATTGATTACATACAAACACTGCCACCTAGCTGACATTTCAAGAAGCATATTTTTATCGTATATAGAATATATAAAAGTACCGCCATCTAGCGAACATTCCAAGAACTAAACTACCCAGTGGCACATACCTGAGAGAGCCAGTTACTACAGAGGACGATTGGGTGACGCCTTAAGAAGCATCGCCCCTAAAAAAAGCGGTACTCATTAGCGACCACACCACCCAGTAATCTATGTCTTGGCAGGGGTACACCACGCATTTGCACGCCGGTCCATCACTGACCGTCTGGCCACCGTGTTTCCAAGACCCTTTTGAAGCCATTGTCTGTGCTACACGTATCGCTGGTGCAGAGAAGTGCCACGCCAACCTCGCAATCGGCGTCTATCCCACAACTGATATCATTGAATTAAAAGGTGTAGACACTGCAAGCATTTCGGGAGGTCTGATTTTAGGTGACGGTAAAATACATTCAAAAAGAACCCTTTGTCGGTTAGCTCTAGTTATTAGCAATTCTCAGTGCACCTCCACCTCCTTTGCAGAAATTTCGATATTTATGATAGCATGTATGTAGCATGTGGCTTAGTGTTCAAGGCACTCACTTTCGGGCCTGGGCCATCTGGATTGAAACGAAATGCCTGGAAACTATTTACTTAGTGTACATTTCTTTGCCGCGCGTCAGATAGAGGTGTGAACGACTATTGCGGTTGAATAGATTTTTTCTACCCCGTTTTCAGTGGCTACACAAGTTGATTTGATTGATATGTGGAGTTTAACGTTTCAAAACCACCATGTAATTATGAGAGGCACCGTAATGGAGGGCTGCGGAAATTTCAACGACCTGAGTTATATTAACGTGCATCCAGCTTTTCGCCTGCATCGAAAAAACATTTTCGCCTGCATTTAATATGCAGCCGCCGCAGGCCGGATTCGATCCCGCGACATGCGGATCAGCAGCGGAGTATTTTAGTCACTTGACCAATACTGCGGGGCCCCTACACAGGTTAGTGAATGCAAGCATCGATTTAGTCAGTGCAATTATTGCTCTGCAGGTAGAAAGTTTGAAATCGAGGACTACAGATACTAAAGCTAGTGCCTTAATCAATATACCACGTGCCGACGGTTTCGCAGGAGGACTGAACTGAAGCATACGAATTCTTCCAACGAAGACAAAAAAAAAATATTTCCAAAGCAGGACAATCCATGTTCGTGCTTAATTGCAGTAATTCGCGTTGCCGTGCTAAAAACAAGTTTGTGCATAAAACTTAAAATTGATATCAAGAATAGCACATTTCCGGATCATGCCAACATTTTGAAATTTGCATTCCAAACCTTCGTTTCAATGTTCACGCGATGGTGCATTCGCTGGGCTCTTTTAGAGCTTGACGAACGCTGAGGAACCATGGAAGACACCACGCCTACTCAACCAGGAAACAGCGCTCTGGGACAACTAACCTTATATAAGGGAGTGTCCAAAGCACTGGCTTTCACGTGGGCTTTCTGCAGCAATTTGCCGCGCCGTACCTCTGCTGCGCCGCACCTATGACATTTTGAGCTTGCCCTGTTAATTAATGAACCGGTACTTCGTGGACGTTCGAACCCGGTTAGAAGCGAAAGGCGCCTAAAACCCCGCCGTGGAGGTCTAGTGGCTAAGGTACTCAGCTGCTAGCTTACCCGCGGGTCGCGGGAACGAGTCCCGGCTGCGGCAGCTGCATTTCCTATGGAGGCGGAAATCCTGTAGGCCCGTGTGCTCAGATGTGGGTGCACGTTAAAGAACTCCAGGTGGTGAAAATTTTCGGAGCCCTCCACTACAACGTCTCTCATAATCGTATGGTAGTTTTGAGACGTTAAACCCCACAAATAAATCAGCGAAAGAAGCCTGAAGAGTTGGGACTCTACTGACCATCTTTAATCGCTTGTGATGCAGCGAGGTGTGAAGAAGTGGGCAATCCTGCTGGCAAAAAAGGCCGAGACAATGTCTTTTGCGTTGATGATTTCGAACAGCAAAAACGCCGGTGATCGAGTACAGCAATCAACTGCATTTTCACCTCCATCGAAAATGCAGCCGCCATGAACGGGATTTGATCCCATGATCTGCGCGTCAGCAGCTCAACATCATAACCACTGGAACACCGCGGCGAGTGTATTGGACGGCAGAGCGACAAGCGGCAGTCGTCTGCATACGACCAACATGTTTGGATTTCCCAAGGGCAGAAATCTAAGGATTTCTTTTTATTTTTACAGATCACCCATTTCGGAAGAAAAGTTTAAATCATGAGCAAGAAAAAGAAAAGTTTAAATGAGAAGAAAACTGCAAGTACAGCTCTAAAATACCAACTGCCCCAATTCATCACCACAGAATAAAACTTGGCCGAACATGTGTTAGCAGCAAGAACAACATTGTGAAACACAAGAAGAAGAGCTTTACCTTTGTGGTTTGGCGGGGTGTGTGGTCCCCTTAACCTTGACATTCATCCTTCTCAAAATAAATTTCACCTTGTTTTGCTCCCTTCGTTTTCATTTTCTAATTTACGTCAACCGTTATATTTTAAGAGGTGGGTTGAAGATTTGTGCTTCCTACTTCACCTTAAGAATGTATTCATGCCAAACACTCTTCTTGTCAGCTTTTATGCGAACAAGATTCGCATAAAACATAGAAAAGCGTTTGACGGATGCTTAGTCGATGTCGACTTGAGGACGTTCGGCGCACTGCACACACATACGCAGAAATGCACGTGGGGATGAACGCGAGGCATAACTATAGTGCATAACCCTAAGCAGGGCAAACCGCGCACGAGGCACTTTCCGCGCGCTAAATCACTGCTTCGCGAAATTCTAACACGAAGAAAGAGTAAAAAAAGCAGAGTTAGTCGTAGCAGCAGCTATCTATTCCCACCGGCCACCGTGCGCTTCACCATTTTATTCATCACTAAACGGCCAAGTAAATACAAATATAACGCCTAGCACAAGAAAGAAATGCCCCCCAAAAAGAAAGGAATCAAGAACATTGGCCTCCTATCTGTATGTCTCACTACAAATGCTGTCGAAAGACGATAGTATTTTGCCTGTACAGGATGGAGAAAACGCTCATTTACTGTTCTGCGCGAGAAAATAGGTGAATGGAATTCTGTACACTTTACGTGAGAGTTACTGTATATGCAACCTTTAGGTAAAAGAGTTGTGTCGCGGTTTTCCGAGTGCTGCTCGCTCCGCCTGCAGAAGTTCAGCAACCCTGTTCGCCGAGGGCCATCATGTAGTCATTGGTGGTTCATTTGTACTGCGGAGAAGCCAACACTATGGAGACGACGCCTATGATTCGCGGATTATGTTCAGATCAAAAGGGATTGACATTGGCTCTTATAATTCTCGCCGCCCTTCTTGGGTACTCTACCCATATTACCTGTTGGTTGCAAGAAATGTGCTAGCAAGGTCATTCTGTGTTGAATTCTATTACGTTCAGTCTATGTGAATAGACGAGAGTGCAGTGGGTGTTGCTATATAAAGATTAGTGTTCAGCGGAAAAGAAATAAACGCTTGGCTTTTTTATCTATCCATGGCACTGCAAAACTTGCCCTAATTGTATTACCCACACATTCCGTGAATAATTTATGCATACAGAGTTGATCAGTTTGTGTCGGCTGCATACGTCTAAAGTGGTGTGATGGGTAAACGCTAAAAATATAGAGAGAAATAAACTAGAGCCATTTGAATCGGCAAAGTGTTGAAGATAGTGCGCCAAGTTATTGCAGCTTTCAAACCTTAAGCGAAAAGAATGTTGGATGCGACAGGACTGTCGAACAAAGATTCAGATCGACTGTCGTGATTCGTGATGGTAGTACGAGCGCAATACGAGAGACGCACGTCACATGGACGTCGCATGGTGACTCTCGATCACTATGCAGTTCGATTCAGTCGAAGACTATAGAACTATAGCTTGCTTGCTCACACAATTAACGAATGAGCTCAATGCGACGAAAAATTTGCTGTGCTAACTGGATCTATCGCGATCAAAAGTGCGAAATTAATGTCATATTTGTAAATGAAAAAAAGCGAAACAGAAGACGAGGCTAATGTGCAACCAAATAAAAATACATATCCTATTGATTTAACGAGCCGACGCACTTTGTTTCATTAGTACATACCAATAACGTAAGCGTAAAGGTAAGGCTTCTTGACGCAGCCGGAGCAACCGAGTTTTCCTCACACGTTCATTAAATATAAAAAAGAGAAAAAATATATTGTCACGGGGTCGTGACGTGGCCGAAGACAGGAAACTTCGTGTTGGGATTTAACTGTTTATTTGGGCGAACCTGTGCCCGGTAAACGGAAAGTCTAATTACAGCAGCAGTTTTGCACAGATAGCAGTCTCGGACTGATAGCGGCGAACGGAGCGTCGGCCTTCGATCAACAACTGACAAGCGGCGAAGCGCGTCAGCATTTATACCCTTGCCGTCGAATGTTCTAGCGTTATCGCTGGCGGTGGCGTAGGTTCCAGAACAATCTGTACCGTTCGCACAGTGGGCGTGATCTTATCGAAATGATCTACTACAGTCCGGAACCTTCTCGAAAACTGCAGGCGCGGTTTGCGCTGAGAATCGTGTGGTGTTTTGGGACGATAACAAAAACTTGGGAAATGGAACGTGGCATTGCCCCCTTTTGAAAGAAGGCATCGTCCCGATGCTTTAACCAAAAATGAAGGCACAATAATAATGCAAGAAAGTACAATGAATAAATTACAATACAACAATAATACAAAAAACACTGTTTCAGTTTGTTAACGCGCATGAAACGGCTTGAGGCGCGCGACATGGACGACTTCAGGTCGCGATCGGCGTTGTTGAGAGTTCGTGATGCCGTCGGGGACAACCTCGTAATCAAGTGGGCCGAGACGTCGAACCACCTTGTACGGTCCGAAGTACCGTCGCAGAAGCTTTTCACTTAGTCCACGTCGGCGTATCGGCGTCCACACCCAAACACGTTCACCGGGCTGGTATTCCACGAAGCGTCGTCGAAGGTTGTAACGGTGGCTGTCGGTCGTCTGTTGATTCTTGATACGGAGACGCGCAAGTTGTCGGGCTTCTTCGGCGCGTTGAACGTACTCGCTCACATCGAGGTTTTCTTCGTCAGTGACGTTGGGTAACATGGCATCGAGCGTCGTTGCCGGGCTCCTTCCGTAGACCAATTTGTATGGAGATAACTGCGTCATCTCCTGCACCGCCGTGTTGTATGCGAAGGTCACATACGGAAGAATGGCGTCCCACGTCTTGTGTTCGACATCGACGTACATTGACAGCATGTCGGCGATTGTCTTGTTAAGCCGCTCGGTGAGGCCGTTGGTCTGTGGGTGGTACGCTGTCGTCCGGCGGTGGTTTGTTTGGCTGTATGCCAAGATCGCTTGAGTTAAGTCGACAGTGAATGCCGTTCCTCTGTCGGTGATAAGGACCTCCGGGGCGCCGTGACGTAGGACGATATTTTCGACGAAGAACTTAGCTACCTCTGATGCACTGCCTTTTGGCAGGGCTTTTGTCTCGGCGTAGCGGGTGAGGTAGTCGGTAGCTACCACGATCCACTTGTTTCCGAAAGCCGACGTCGGGAACGGCCCCAGTAGGTCCATACCAATCTACTGGAAAGGTCGGCAAGGTGGATCAATTGGCTGCAGAAGTCCCGCTGGTCTTGTCGGTGGTGTCTTGCGTCGCTGACAGTCCCGGCATGTCCTCACATAACGAGTGACGTCGGTGGTAAGACGTGGCCAGTAGTACCTTTTTTGTATCCTCGCGAGCGTGCGAGAAACACCGAGGTGCCCTGCTGTCGGATCGTCGTGCACGGCCTGCAGGAGTTCTGCTCGCAGAGCTGAAGGTACCACAAGGAGGTACTTAGCTCAAAGCGGTGAAAAGTTTTTCTTTTGTAGAAGACCGTTTCGTAGAAAGAACGACGCAAGTGCGCGCTTGAATACCTTTGGGACTTCGGCGGTCCTGCCTTCGAGGTATTCTATTAGGGCCTTAAGTTCCGGGTCGGCCCGCTGTCGTTCAGCGAAGTCGTCGGTAGTTATCGTTCCCAAGAAGTAGTCGTCATCTGGGTCGTCGGGTAGCGGTTGGTCGACAGGCGCACGAGAGAGACAGTCAGCGTCGGAGTGTTTTTTGCCGGACTTGTAAATGACAGTTTTGTCATATTCTTGAAGTCTCAGGCTCCATCGTGCGAGGCGACCTGAAGGGTCCTTCAAGGTGGCTAGCCAACACAAGGCGTGGTGGTCGCTGACAACTTTGAAGGGCCTGCCGTAGAGGTAGGGGCGAAATTTCGACGTAGCCCAGATGATGGCGAGGCACTCCTTTTCTGTTGTGGAATAATTTGCTTCTGCTTTGGATAGCAATCGGCTGACGTAACTAATAACCCTTTCAAGTCCGTCAGCCCTCTGCACAAGAACGGCACCAAGACCTACGCTGCTTGCGCAAGTATGTATTTCTGTCTCGGCGAATTCGTCGAAATGGGCAAGTAACGGAGGCGTCTGGAGGCGATGTTTAAGCTCCTGGAAAGCGTGTTCCTGGGGCGTTTCCCACTTGAACTCCACGTCGGCCTTCGTAAGGTTAGTGAGAGGATCGGCGATGCGGGCGAAGTTTTTCACGAACCGCCTATAATAGGCGCACAGGCCCAGAAATTGGCGTACGGCCTTCTTGTCAGTGGGCGGCGGGAAGTCGGCGATGGCGGCTGTTTTCCGTGGATCGGGACGAACTCCAGACTTGCTGATAACGTGCCCCAGAAACAAGAGCTCCTCATACGCAAGTCTGCACTTTTCTGGCTTTAGTGTGAGTCCGGACGTCTTGATGGCTTGAAGTACAGCTTCATGGCGTCGAAGATGCTCGTCGAAACTTGAGGAAAACATGACGACGTCGTCCAAGTACACAAGGCAAGTCTGCCACTTCAATCCTGCTAGTACTGTATCCATAACTCGTTGAAAAGTTGCAGGCGCTGAGCATAGGCCGAAGGGCATCACCTTAAATTCGAAGAGGCCGTCCGGTGTTATAAACGCCGTCTTCTCTCGGTCTCTTTCGTCGACTTCGATTTGCCAATAGCCAGTCTTGAGGTCCATTCACGAAAAGTACTTGGCGTTATGGAGCCGATCAAGTGCGTCGTCTATTCGTGGGAGAGGATACACGTCCTTTCTTGTGATTTTGTTCAGGCGGCAATAATCGACGCAGAAGCGTAGGGTCCCATCCTTTTTCTTCACTAACACCACGGGGGATGCCCATGGACTCTTGGACGGCTGGATAATGTCATCCCGCAGCATTTCATCAACTTGTCTCTTTATGGCCTCACGTTCTCGCGTCGAAACCCTGTACGGACTCTGACGGAGTGGTCTGGCATTTTCTTCGGTTATGATGCGATGTTTCGTGATTGGGGTCTGCCGAATTTTCGATGACGACGAAAAAAAATGTTCGTATTGCAGGAGCAGGGCCTTGAGCTGTTCTTGCTTATCGTTCGGAAGTCTGGGATTGACGTCGAAAGCTATGGGAGGGGCTTGGTTCCTCTGAGCAGTTTCCGCTGAATAGGCGAGGGCGAAAGCACTGGTGGCTTCGACAATTTCTTCGATGTATGCGACCGTTGTTCCTTTGTTCACATGTTTGTACTCATTGCTGAAACTCGTGAGCATAACCGTTGCTTTGCCTCCCCGCAGCTCTGCAATTCCTCTTGCGACGCAAATATTTCGGGTGACCAACAGATGCTGACTGCCTTCAACGACGCCTTCCAAGTCATATGATTTAGGAGCGCCGACTGAAATAATGACGCTTGAGCGAGGCGGAATGGTGACTGGTTCTTCCAGCACATTCAAGGCATGGTTTCCTGACAGCGTGCGTGGCGGTAGTGCTTCTCCTGTGGATAACGTTAACGACTTTGTTTTTAGGTTGATGACAGCACCATGGAGGCATAAGAAGTCCATGCCAAGGATGACATCTCTTGAGCAACGCTGTAGGACTACGAAGTCTGTAGGATAAATACGGCCGTTAATGGTGACTCTCGCTGTGCAGATTCCTGCAGGCGTTACGAGATGGCCTCCGGCTGTGCGGATTTCAGGGCCTTTCCAAGCTGTCCCAACTTTCTTTAACTTCGCGGCGAACGACCCACTGATGACAGAATAGTCGGCTCCAGTATCGACGAGAGCGGTTGCTGCCCTTAGTTTCCCGGATACGGGCTAGGAGACCGGCCCCGCGTTGGGCCAGAGTACTGCCGGGGGTGCGGTGACATGCGGCGGCTGGGAGACGGCGAACGGGAAGGACTTCGTGGTGTCCATTGAGTTCCTGCCAGGTAGTCGGCGATGTCACGTGGCCGATCTCCTGGCTGCGGACGCGGTGCATTGACGGCGAAGCCACGCAGTCCCATCTGTATGTACTGGCAACGGCGGTATGTGTGCCCGGCCTCGCCGCAGTGGTAGCAGAGCGGGCGGTTGTCAGGTGCACGCCAAACGTCCGTTTTCCTCGGCGCACTGCGCTGGCTCGCTGGGGAACGGTAGGACGTCGGTGGGGGTGGTGGCGGCCGTGGCGTCTGGCGACGGAAGTGCGACGGGGCGGCGTTTTGACGTGGACGGGAAGGAGCGTTGTGGCGCACTGCAGCGGCGTAGCTCATAGTTTCTGGCTCGGGCAGCGGTGTTTGGGGAATTCGAAGCGATTGCCGGACTTCTTCTCGCACAATGTCGGCGATCAAATCCACTTGAGGCTGCGCCGAAGGCAACAGTTTGCGCAGCTCTTCCCGCACGATCGCTCGGATCGTTTCACGCAGGTCTACGGAATCACTGGCTTGAGCAGCAGCGCATTCTGGAGTCAGGCGACGATTATACTGTCTGGTGCGCATGTCCACGGTTTTTTTTGATGGTGGTCGCCTCGAATACAAATTCTTGGACGGTGTTCGGTGGATTCCTCATTAGTCCCGCGAAGAGCTCCTGTTTGACCCCTCGCATGTGGAAACGAACTTTCTTCCCCTCAGGCATGTCTGGGTCAGCGTGACGGAATAGGCGGGTCTCCTCCTCTGTGAAAATTCCAACCTTTTCATTTGGTAGCTGAACCCGGGTCTCTAGTAGAGCAGCGGCCCTCTCTTTGCGAGCGACGCTCGCGAACGTTTGCAGAAATGCGCCGCAGAAGACATCCCACGTTCGGAGCGTGGACTCCCGATTCTCTAGCCAGGTCCTCGCGGTGTCTTCCAGGTAGAAGTACACACGACGGAGATTTTCTTCGTTGGCCCAGTGGTTGAGGGCGGCCACACGGTCGTATGTTTCTAGTCAGGTTTCCGGGTCTTCAAACGATGACCCATGGAACGTTGGTGGTTCCCTGGGTTGATGAATGACGATCGCGGGCTGGGACGCTCCGGTTGTCATTGTCGCTGCAGTCGAGGTCATGGCCTTGGTCTTCCGCGCCTTGTCTTGTAGAAGGCCGTACTCCGGTGGGAGACCTTGCTGTCGGCGGCTTGTTCGCTGCTCTTGGTTGGCGTCGGTGTCTTCTCCGTTACGTGGGCTGGGTTCACGGCTTGACGGGGGCGTCCGGTACATGAACGAAGCAGCACCTCCACCAGATGTCACGGGGTCGTGACGTGGCCGAAGACAGGAAACTTCGTGTTGGGATTTAACTGTTTATTTGCGCGAACCTGTGCCCGGTAAACGGAAAGTCTAATTACAGCAGCAGTCTTGCACAGATAGCAGTCTCGGACTGATAGCGGCGAACGGAGCGTCGGCCTTCGATGAACAACTGACAAGCGGCGAAGCGCGTAGGCATTTATACCCTTGCCGTCGAATGTTCTAGCGTTATCGCTGGCGGTGGCGTAGGTTCCAGAACAATCTGTACCGTTCGCACAGTGGGCGTGATCTTATCGAAATGATCTACTACAGTCCGGAACCTTCTCGAAAACTGCAGGCGCGGTTTGCGCTGAGAATCGTGTGGTGTTTTGGGACCATAACAAAAACTTGGGAAATGGAACGTGGCAATATAAACAGCGCTAGTACTCTGAAGCACGAGCGCTGCTCCTACACGGGTGGTGAGTGGTTTTCCCGCAAGACATCTGAACCCAAGATGGCATATTGGCGCAACTCTGCTACCTTAAGGTGGCATATACAGTAACTCTAAGCTGCATGAGACAAGAGCACCATCTTTCAGTAATCTTGGAAAATGAAATGATTTCCTCCGATATATCGAAGGTGCGGTCTGCGCACGCAATTCGCAATGTTCATAGACTGTCCCGCCGCCTAGCGGGGTTCAGGACCGTCCTCTCAAGGATGATCAATAGGCAGACGCTCCAAATGCTACCTTGTTTGGCGGTGCTAGCCGCAATGTTAACGCGTGAGCAAGAAACGAAATCAAACTACTTTGTATGTTACGCGCATCAGCAAATATACCGGACTGTCCGTGACACGATAAATCTGATTTGTTCTTGCGAGGTGCGAAGTTTTTGTGAAAATACGTGTTAATTCGCGCTTTCGAATATAACCTGGGAGTACACATATCAGCTTCCTGAGATTTTCTGCAGCCACTTTGGATAGGTAAATGTTAATTTCTGACCATTTCTGATAAAACTCGCCTTGTTTCACGTGCGCATAGCACTCGTCAGTGCTTTTGTAGTGCATGAACTTCATAACATTCATTTTACGCGGAAACTAGCACATCTTCGCTATTTGCGCTTCCAAACCTTGGCCTACGCTGCGCTGCATGTTTTTTACGTTTGTTGATAGATGGCAGCACACTGCAAGTGATTCGTGTTTTGCCAGGTATAGGAGCGAAATGATCTCCGCACCCCCAGATAAACGTGGTAAGTGGCACCGTGGAGGTGTTGTATGTAGTCAATGTCGCGTTGTTGGTGTTATCGAAGTCGTTTGGTGGGAATAATTCGCCAGATTACTTTCCGCAGTGATGTTCAAAGAAAGCGTCGTGACGTCGAGCATTTCTCACTGGTTTCTCATTTGGTTGTCAGCGCACTAAGAGTGACAGTGACGATGAAGGATCAGCTGCTAGCTCACGAGTAGAGAGTTGCACTTCAAGTCCTTTTGTACGTTAATGTTTTTTCACACTCGAAAGTCAATTTGATTGTATTTATTGTATAATATCCTTCAACAAGCTCAAAATAAAAGCATACGTTTTCTTGTGCATTGGATGTATCCCAATTACAGTGTATATTACAAAGCGCCGCATACCACCAACACGCTCGAGCTCGACGAGCAAAATGAAATGGTTAGAGGAAGGAGATATGCAGTTATAGCTACAGTCCACGCTAAATTCTCCTGAACATCATTGCTTCTGTCCGAACGACGTTGTTGTTGAACAAATTTTCGAAATTTTGTTGTTGCGAAAAGCGTACGCTTTTTCTTGTTCCGATCGCTCTGATGAAACCTGCAACATCCAAGTACAGGAAATTGCGCACTGTTAGAATCTGATCATGGTTGTGTCACAAGTGCTACCTAATGTGAAGTTAAATGCTTTATTCTACTAAATAAGAAGCTACATGATGCTTACAGTGCAAGTAACGACGACGTAGCATATTTGCAAACCATCGCTACGTTAAACATTCGTTGCTGTACAGCCGCAACAGCGCGGTATTCGCTAGTGGCCTACGACTGCGGCAAATCTGCCAGACATGCTCGGCAGAAAAAATTTCGGAGTGCCGTTCAGTTCATACGTGAATTCTGGTTTGCGCATTTTTCTGTACACGCACAGGATTACGCAAAGCGTCCTTCATACAAGGTCGATCAGCTGACACCACCACCCTTCGCACTGTGGCGACAAATGAGGTAGTGAGCATCCAGCAGTTCCTATTGGTTGGGAAAGCACTTTGGTTCGATATAGATTCATTTGACAATCAAGAGTTCATCCGGTGAAAGCGGCACGGGGAGTACATCGATGAGTCCTATCTTTTCTTATACGAGTTTACGGGTTCATCATCCTTCCGCAGCCATCTTGAATTACACGGAGCGCCATTTATAGGCTATGGACATCGCAAATATCAGAGCCCATAATTAGTTTAAGTGGCATCACCGTATTGTCCTAGCAAAGGGTAGCAAACACCCGCCTTTTCGTGCGTAGCATTGCATTTTTATCGCTCCATAATATTTGCTATCGTTCTTAAAAATACGTATATATGCCTTTTCTACTATAAAGAAACAGAAACAACAAAATATTGGCGTGTTTATATTGTGCCCCCGAAACTCGCAATATTTGCTTTTTAATTCACAATCGCACAAGTATGAGCGCAGAAATGAGATCAAGATAGGAGGGCGTGTAGGGGGCGGTTCAACTTTAGTCGTCTCGGTTGACGGAGAAGTCGAGTCGGTTGACGGACATGTAGACCGACAGACAGGCATAAATGTTTTCGTACAATTTTCCAAAAAATGACTATCGTTTCTAAAACCAAATATTTACGCCCAACATTCTTGACGGCAAGATCGCTGACTGCTGACATGGCACATAATACACCACCATTTCATAGCAGAGACTCCACCTAACGATTTTCGAGGGAGTACAACCACTTTCTGACAAAAGGCACAGCTAACACGCAACGTCCGGACGACGTACTTGATCACACCGTGCCCAGAAGAAATCGCACGTAAAAGTTAACGAACAGCTACGTGCAAACAGGAACCACAAAATACTGCACGATGCCACGCCACCGCTGTTGAGTAGCTTTAAAATTGCCAATGTTATTGCTTGCGGCTTCCCGAATCCTATAGCACCTGTACGAGGATTATTGACATTACGTTCTTTCCTTTCACAGATTGAGCACAGGGACGGATACTCCGAATGTCCATTTGTGATCTTTCCGATGGTTTCATTGAAAGCGCAGCAGAATAGTGTTTGATACGTTCATGTCGGCCATTTTTCGAGCAATAGATCACAGTGTAGTGTTTGTTACTGTTGGTTCTGACGTAGACGAATGAAGAATTTTCACAGTGTTAGTAGTGTCATGTTAGCAAGGACTCACATTAGCCTATGTAATATAGCGTGGTAGAAGCGTAAAATAAAAACCAGTCATCACACAAAACTGCATGCTGACTGAAAAAAAGTGTGCAGTTTATTGTTGCCATAATACTTCGTCGTCATGAATCATATGCAGCCTCACCTACTTCTTATCGTATGGAGCCAGACAGGTGTACACGAACCACAAAGCTGTTCTATCCGGTTTACATACATTATTGAGGCAACCGGAAGGATAAGTTGCTATAGTGGTACCACCTGGTAAATACAAATTTTTAACATCTTTTTTTATATTTTATCCCTGGTTTTTCAATTACTTTACCCCTTTTCACATTTATATGAACGTTATGTCACATACTCCTAAGATTTCTCTCGCTCTCTTTTTTATGTTAGTTCGCCACCTTAAAAAAATCATTTTTTAGAGAAAACTTTGTGAGGATTTCACATTTCAGAGTGATCGATCAATCCAAGAATACTAAGAGAAAAAATTATGTAGCTATATTTTGAGTCGCTGAACAGCTATCACCGTTTTTTGAACCCTTGACGTATGCATTCGAAACCGAAAGTGAACGTTTCCGTTTCCACAACACCTGCCATATTGCCATAATTATAATTAATATGCATAAAACGCAATGTAAGTTATCTAAGTACGTTTTGAAACTTGTGGAACATCACGTTCTCAATTTAAATTAAAAGGTTCGCTACTTGGGTGGAGCACTCCACTAGTTCGATTGCGCGGTTTTGTTTCAGCAGTCAGTGTTATTTTCTATGGCAATTCGAGTTTATTCATTTATTGCTTTGAAAGAAAAAAAATGTATACTATTCTATATGGCGAAATATAGGACAAAAAAAAAGCGCGAACGCAAGCTAGTGATTCACTATACCAAGCGTGGACGCATTGTGAATAGTGCGTGGATAAGAGTCACCTATAGACAAAAAGAAGCTAGTAAAAGTACTTTGTGTCGTCTACTTCGTGTCGCTCAGAGTGTCGTCTACTTCGTGTCGCCATCGTTTTGCAGTCGATTTCAACGAGTTTTGGCAAGACGCCCTAAGAGCAAACGTGAACTCGGTGTAACATTCTGTACTGGCATGGAACGCAACATCTATGTTGAGCGATGAGTGGACGACGCTTTGTTTAAGCTGCCAAACACGACGTGTAAAGCTCCAGCGTAACAGTAAAGTGAGAGGACTGGCACTTTTCAGCTTCTTTGAACAACAAAGGCGCAGCTTTAGTCTTTCGCCTCCACCACACTACCCACAATACGCAAAGAACGAAACTGAAACTGTAGAAAAAAATCCGCAGCCAGTTCGCTGGCTAACATTATCCAATCCAAAACCTGTACTTCCAATAATTCCCATGAGGGTACACGATCGCAGCGCCAAATTCCTCTCTAGGTAATATTGTATGAAACTTTATCTCACAGAGTAACCTTTCTCTAAGCCGATGCGTTATCCAGACAACACTCCGGCTCCCTTCTTTCGTGACGGAGCGACGCCGATGCGCTGGAACGCGCACGCGTCAAAGCAAGGCAGCGCTTCACGAGCCTGTGAGTATATGGCAGGACCGCCGCCTGGCGTGGCAACGCCGGCGTGACGAGACAAAATGAACGCTGGCAAGCACGCGCACCGCGTCATGTCGAAATGTATAGGTGCCTTGACTGTAGCGTGTAGCGATGTTCTCACATGACACGCATCTCATCTATATTATGTTTGCGCCAGTCACATACCTTCGTTTATTCATTGGCGTCACGTAACACCAAATTTGGTATATGTGAAGCTAGCAAAACGGCCGCGAGCGCATCATATGTATGGCATGTAGTTATGTTGTTACACGGCACGCATGTCGTGATTATTATGTTTGGACGTGTATTTTGCCTATGTCGTTCGTGAGCGTCAAGTAATACCGAGCTTGTTACATGTGAAGCTAGCGAAACAGCCGTGAGCGAATCATGAGCGTTGCATGTACTTATGTTGTTACATGACACGCATGTCATGATTTTCATCTTAGGGTCTGTTGCTTGTGTTCGCCATGCAATCATGTCTTACCGTACCAGTTTTGCAACGTGGCATGTGAACGAAGCCACCGCAAGAACCGCAGGACCACCAAATGTAAATCATCACATTTATGACATACATGTCAACATTTTGAATTCGAAGCATTTCTTAGCGAACTTCGGCAACTTTGAGCGTATCTATCTATCTATCTATCTATCTATCTATCTATCTATCTATCCATCTATCTATCTATCTATCTATCTATCTATCTATCTATCTATCTATCTATCTATCTATCTATCTATCTATCTATCTATCTATCTATCTATCTATCTATCTATCTATCTATATAGCCGCCTACGACTTCTGTCCTGGCCGTTTTGATATTGGTATCAATACCAAACGTGGTATGGCATAACATGACAATAAAGAACATATTTAACTAATCATAACATGAAAATCTTGACATGAATGGTATCAATGTCATAATTTGCATTTCGTGGACCTGCAGCTGTTGTGGTGGTTTTGTTCACAAGGCATGTTGAAAAACAGGTATTGTATGACATGATTGCATGGCGAACACAAGCGACAGACCGTAGCATAAAAATCATAACATGCGTGTCATGTAACAACATGACTACGTGCCACGCTGATGTTGCGCGCACAGCCGTTTCGCTAGGGTCACATATACCAAATTTGGTATAATCGTACGTGAGCGGATGACGAAAGTTCCTCACTGGTGCAAAGATGATAATCATGAGACGCGTGTCATGCAGCACCATGAGTACCTGCCACGCTCATGATGTCCTGGCAGCCGTTTCGCTAGCTTCACTTATACGAAATTTAGTATCACGGTACGGGAATGGATGACGAAGGTATGTGACTGGTGCAAACATGATAATCATTAGATGGGTGCCATGTAATGATACCACTACAAGCCCCATTCATGATGCGCTCGCAGCTGTTTCGCTAGCTTCACATGTGACAAATTTGGTATTACGTGACGCCAAAAATGACAAAGCTATGTGACTGGTGCAAACATAATATTCATGAAAGGTTTGTCATGTGAGAACATGACTATATGCCACAGTCAAGGCGCCAATACATTACGACATGAGGCGGTGCGCATGCTCGCCGGCGTTGATTTCGTCGTGTCACGCCAGCGTTCCCACGCCAAGCACCGGTCCTGCCATATACTCATAGGCTCGCGCTGTGCTACGTTCCTTTGACGCATGCGCATTTAAGTGCGTCCGGCGTCCCTCCGTCCCGAAAAGAGGGAGACGCTGTGTTTTCCGAGTAACGCATCAGCATAGAGTAATGTTACACTATGGAATTGGCGCGAAATGCAGCATGTCGCATTTCGCGTCGATTGCCGTCGGGCCGCGCCGACGGACGCTGGTCGCGCCTAGCGTCAAACCATAGAGTGCTCGCATTTTGCTAACGTAGCGTCACTGTGCCCAGCGTGCTCGCGCATCAACGCTACATTGGAGTGTATTGGGCCCTTCATGATACGCTCGTGGCCGTTTTGCTAGCTCCACTTATACAAAATTTTGTGTTACATGACGTCAATGAATGACAAAATATATGACTGGTGCAAACATAATTATCCTGGCGCGCGTGTCATGTAAGGGCATGACAACATAACACGCTCATAGCGTGCACGCGGTCGTTTCGCTAGCTCCACATATACTAAATCACGTGACGTGAATAGATGACGAAAGTAAACGACACTTGCAAGCATGATAATCATAAGACGGGTGTTATGAACGCCATCATTTACCTCCACTTCATAACGTTGTCCTAATTTTAAAGTGACATATCAAATTTCCCATTCGTGCTTCGCATATTATCGATTCCACTGCGCGTGGGATCTGCCATTTTTTATGTTATGGCTAGTCAAATATGTTGTTCATACAGTCATGTTTTGCCGTACCGAGTTTGGTATCGATACCATTATTGAAATGTCCAGGAGAGCTAAAAGTCGTAGGTGGCTAGATAGATAGATAGATAGATAGATAGATAGATAGATAGATAGATAGATAGATAGATAGATAGATAGATAGATAGATAGATAGATAGATAGATAGATAGATAGATAGATAGATAGATAGATAGATAGATAGATAGATACGCTTCAAGTTGCCGAAGTTGGCTAAGAAATGCTGCGCATTTAATGACAGTATGGGCAGTCCATTGCATCAGAATTTGACTCGGGCTTTGACCCAACACAGGCTTGAACCAGGCATCAGCCTCGACGCTACACTGGGCATGGATACAGCCGAAAGTATGCCAGTAAAACGAGGCCTCAATAAGGGAGACACGGCGTCTCAGCAGTGTCTGACCCCGGATGATCAAGGGCGATGTTGAGTGGCTTGTCCCAAAATGGCTAGTGGTGCTGGTGGCCTGCGTTAGTCATCGCTTTCCCGCGGCAGCAACGGGACGACACTCTGAGCGTCGGCCTGACAGTGGGTTCGATAGTGGTAACGTAAACGTCATTCGCTCGACCTTCTCTCATCGAAATGGCGATGTTTAGATTGGGGACGCTGAATGTACGTGCGCTTTTTGCCAAATGGCCTCAGAACCATATTTACAGCCTGGTTATTGAGGCACCGCGTACTGACCAGTAGGAGCTGCGTTGCTCACACTGCCCCATCTTGAAGCCTAGGACATTCGCCGTTAGGAGCATACAGAAAATACACGCGTGCGCGCGTCCCCCATTTATTCCGGCCACGATGCGTTGACAGACGCAGGGCGCGAGAAGCATGCGTTGCGTTCTGTTTTCACCGACGCTGTCTCAAAGTTGCTTTTCTTACCTACTAGGCTATGTCATCTGGTGCTGCAGTGAGACTGGAAAACTCAATTGAATGGTGCCGAAACTGAATCGGATAGTGAATAACACGCTGAACGAATGGTGTGGCTTTTCACGAGACCATTTGATGTGTGCGTTTGTCACGTGGTGGGGTACGTCCGCAGAGTTCCTCTTGTTGATTCGGCTGAGCGTTGGTACGAAAGTGGAGTCGCTAACTACCTGCGATGCGGGTCACTTTATTATATGTGATTTCTCTATACTAATAGAAAAGTTGAAATATATCTGCGTGATTCAAGATTGAAAGGAGTTTTTTTTAAATAGATGTGTATTTGAAATGCGAGCATAAACTAATTTTCGCTAGGGATTTCAACTGTGCTTGTTTGAGTATAGATAAATTGACTTTGAAGCCGTACAGCGATTTAAGAGCCGCTGTTTCAATGAACATGTAGGCGAAAGCTCAGATGGACGACGTATGTGAAGGTCTTTGAAGTTGAAAGGGTATATCTTCACCCAGTTTCAGCGTTTAAGCCATGCTGCACTCGACAGAGTATACGTGTCTTCTGAGATCATCCTTTCATGTCGTGATCACAGAGTCACGTCTGTTACATTCAGTGATCATTGTTTGCTTTCGTTCTGAGTTAGTAAACACAAAAGGAATATCAAGCACTTTTTTTGGGACCTCTGGAAATTTAATGTCGAGCTAGTAAAGGATGAAGAATTTTATCGCATCTTTTTGTAGGCCATATAGAACTTAGTAGATAGAAGAATTGAATCTTACGGACACAAGTGAGAATACTTTAAACAAACCATTAAACTCAAAGCACTTAGGAGGGCCATTATCTTGAGGTATGCTGGAAAAAAACTTGAAGCGCGCTTGCGTGAAAACTTGAAACAGTTAGTGGAGGACGAATGTACCCAGTGAGGCACATTTTCAGAGAGCTATACAGAAGCTAGTGTTGATAGACCAAGAACGATACCGCGGAGCACTAATTATACCTGGGGCAGAAAACGTGGTAGTGGCAGAAATGCACACAGAGCAAGCTTTATGAGCTGAAAAGACATATGCCTGTAAAAGTGAAATAAGAGGATTAGAATATGATCGAGCGATGTACCATACGACAGAATCTACTGCTGGTGCTTTTTTTTGCATAATATGTAGAGGTATTCACACCAAGCAGTGTACATGCAGATCGTTTTATTAGTATTTTCATTTCTATATTGCCAAGACTTGATGACGAAAGAAAGGAAATTTTTGGGAATCCCTATAAAAGAGGAAGAAATTAAGAAAAGTAATTTTTATTTTAGACAACGGCAAATCTTTAGGACCAAATTATCTAAGCGGTGCAGTATACAAGGAATAATTGATTGTCCTTTCACGTATTTGTATGGAGGTACTTAACAAGGCTTATAAGTGTAAACAACTCAAAACATCAATTTTTCGTCAGCCGTCATGGTCATAACATTAAAACGGAAGATCCTTCGAAGTTAAAAAGTGTTACTGCTTTTAGACTAATCAGCCTGGCCAATGTTGACTACACAATATTGATGAAAATGTCATGGAATCGTGCTGTCGACGAAAGGCAGCGGACAGTACATAGAAGATGAAGAACATAAACTTTATTTGTCGAATCCAGACGATTCGAGTCCGGCGTTTTTTAGTGGGCCTGTGCACCCACCGCGGATGCGGTTCCGAGACCTTGTCTCGAAGCGGCTTCCTCGGCACGCTGGATGGCCCAGAGTTGTGCTGTCAGGTTCGAGCTGAGCAGTGCGGACTTCCAACGCAAGTGGAGGCTGGCGGTGAAATAGTGAGACGAATCGGCACTGTTCGAATAGTTTATTAGGCCCTGACACTCCCACAGCATGTGACTAAGGGTGGCAACCTCGCCACATGACGTGCATCTGTTTGTAGCGTATATGTCTGGATACATGGCGTGCATGAGTCTAGGGTTTCTGTATGAATCTGTTTGTAATTGTCTGAAGTGTACCGCTTGCGTTCTGTTTAGCCTTTCGTGAGGAGATTGGTGTAAGCGTCTTTGTAACTGGTCATGTGTGGTAATGTCGTGAAACCTGGTCATATGATCCTCCCATGCCCAGATATCTGCAGTTCCCCGCGGGGGCTCGTCGTCCTCCGCTGATGCTCGGTTAGTGAGGCCTCGAGCAACGCGGTGAGCCGCTTTGTTGGGGGTGCTCAGTCCGATATGTGCCGGGATCCATAGCAGGTGCCTTCGGTTATCGAAGTCGACCTCTCCTGGATGTATGGGATGTCGTTGGAGTATGTGAAACGCCTCTTGCGAGATGAGTCCATTGGCTAAATTGCGAATCGCTGTTTGCGAATCACTAATCACGTATGTGGCATTGGTCTGTGTGAGGGCCAGTGCTATAGCCGCTTCCTCTGCCGCTTCAGCGTGTGCCGTGCTCACAGTGAGGCTTGTGCTGTACTTTCCACGATGGCCGGTAACTACCGCCACGAAACTCTGTTTATTGGTATAACGCGCAGCATCAGTGAAAACCGCTTCAGTGTCGTTGGAGTAGCTTTGAGTAATGCGTTGTGCCCTGGCTTTACGCCGTCCCGTATGGTGTTGGGGGTGCATGTTGCTAGGCAATGGGGGTACGTATACTTTCTCGCGTAACAATCTTGGAATTTCGAATTTGATGCCGTGCTGCGTATGGTACCTGATGCCAAGTTTTTCGAGTAGGTGTCGGCCTGGGCGGGTCTTGGATTGGCGCTCGAGCTGGAAAACTTGTTGCGCCTCCACGAGTTCCTCGAGGGTGTTATGCAACCCTAGCTCTAGGAGTTTGCTGGTGCTAACTCCGGGCGCCAGTTCCAACGCGAACTTGTACGTCTTGCGTATCAGGGCGTTAAGCTTGTCTTTTTCCGCAACTGTTCATTTGTGAAATGGTGCCGTGTACATTAGTTGTGAAATAACAAAGGCTTGTATGAGTCGTATGACGCTGCCTTCGCGCATGCCCGCATGTTTTTTCGTGATGCGTCGGATGAGTTGCATCGCGCTGGTGGCCTTTGCCATTATTTTGCGCAGTGCTTCACCATTGCCGCCGTTCTGCTCAATCATCATCCCCAGTACCCGGATCTTCTTTACCATTGGGATTGGTGAGCCGTTTGAGGATGTTAGTTTGATTTCTTGTTTTTCTGAAGGTACGTAGTTTTTGGGTGGGCGTCCTTTTTTCACCGGTCTACATAGCAGTAATTCAGATTTTTCGGCCGAGCAGGTGAGTCCCGTGCCTACAAGGCAATGTTCCACGCATTCTATGGCCGCCTATGAGCGATCCTCAATCTCTTCGTCACTGCCAGTTGTCGTCCAGATCGCAATATCATCCGCGTATAGCGTGTGGTGCAGTCCATCAATTTGATGTAATCGCTCGGGTAACCGCAGCAGGACGAGGTTAAAGAGCATCGGCGAGATCACCGAGCCCTGCGGTGTACCCGACCTTCCAATGTTGATTTGATTTGATTCTAGTTGTCCCACTCGCATGCGTGCGGTTCTTCCCGTGAGGAAGTCTCGGACGTAGTTGTATACTCGCATTCCGAGGTTCAATCTGTCTATTTGTCGCAATATGGCGTCGTGACGAACGTTATCGAAGGCCTTGTTCAGGTACAGACTAAGGATGGCTCTCGTTGAGCACCAAGGATTTTCTATGAGCTGATGTTTTAGTTGCAGAAGAGCATCCTGTTTGGAGAGATGTCTTCTGAACCCAATCATTGTGTGTGGTAATAGGTTGTTGTCCTCGAGGTAATCTGTTAGTCTAATGAGGAACGCATGCTCCATCAGTGTACCTACACATGATGTTAGGGAGATAGGGCGCAGGTTCTGCAGCTGCAATTTCTTGCCGGGTTTCGGTATAAGTATAATCTGCGCTTCTTTCAATGGCTGGGGTAACTTTCCACGCACCCAACACTCGTTAATATAATCTTTGAGTTTCTGTAGCGATCTGTAATCGAGGTTGTGCAGTGCCCTGTTCGATATTCGATCTAGGCCTGGGGCTGACATGGTATTGAGTTGGACGAGGGCCGCCTCGATTTTGGAAATTGAGAATTCTGCGTCTAGGATGGCGTTGCCTTCTCCCCTGTAGTCCGGATGTACATGCGGGGGCGTTTGGGATATGTAATGGAGTTCCGCTTCCCGTAGGAAATCTTGCTCCGTTCCCCCGTAAGCGTGTATGATTTTGCATATGCCTTGCCTCTGTGAGGTCTTGGTGTTCGCGGAATCTATGAGGTACCGCAGTATCTGCCATTTGCGACTCGTAGTAAGCTGACCATCCATCTGCGCGCATTTCTCTTCTCATTGGTGTTGTTGCAGGTTAAGTGCGTGCTTTTCTATTTCTTTGTTGAGCTGTGCTATTCATTTTTGCAGTCTCCTATTATGTCGTTGCCGTTTCCAACGCCGATGCAGTTGGGTCTTGGCTTGCGACATGTGCAGTAATCGGGTGTCTATTCTATCAAGCCCAGCTGTTGACGACATCATTTGCGTCGCACTGTCCATGTCGCGCCGAAGTTGCTCAGTCCATTGCTCAATGTCTTCGATGTCTTCAATCTGTTGCTTGTCTCGATTTTTTCGTAATAGTTCCCAATTGGTGATCTTCATTTGCGACCGGCATTGTGTTCTTGTGGGCCGCCTTCTGCTTCTATAGAGATAATGTAATGGTCACTGCCCAAGTCTTGCATGGTGTTTCTCCAAGTCACCTTTCGTGTATTGCACGTAAAGGTAAGGTCCGGCGTGGTGTCAGTGCTGACGCTGTTGCCCTGCCTAGTTGGTGCCGCTGGGTCAGTGACCAGCTCGAGGCCGGCGAGTCGCGCCGCTTCCCACAAATTTCTGCCTTTCGGCTGATCGTGTTTGTAACCCCACGCCGTACGCACCGCGTTGAAGTCGCCTCCAATGAAGAGTTGTTGCCCCTGGGCGATATCGAGTGCACGTTTGAAGAGGACGTGAAAGTGGTGTTTGCGCCATCTCGGTCTGCTATAGACGTTGAGTACGAAGATGCTGTCGGGCGTCTTACGCGGTGGAATCAGCTCTACGAGGACGTTTTTAATATCTTTGACTTGGGTGTCGTGTTCGATAACCATGAGCTCTCGCTTGACCAGTGGGGTGACGTTTGGATTTTTCTCCTTGCCTGTTATAGGCTGGTACCCTGAAAGTTTGGCGGGGTCGTTTGTTTCCTGCAGTATGATGACGTCTGGGCGTTCGGGGATTGTTTTCAGGTATTGTTGTAGGTGCGCTCGTTTGTTTTTGTAACTTCTGCAGTTCCACTGCCATATTGTATGTTTTTGTTTCGGAGGGTGTCTTGTCATGGTTATGCGGTAATAAATGTGTGGCGCCGCTTCGCTATGCGACGTCACAAGCGCTGTTGGCAGCTTCTATTCTGGACAATCTGAGATAAATGCTCTCCAAGCTCTGTTGAATCGTACGCGTGATAGTCGCGGTGATAGTTTCCTCGAACTACTCACGCGAGCCTCGAGTGCTCTCACTCGGGTGTCGCCTGTTGCTGCGCGCGTACGCTTGGAACCTACTGACTTTTTAAGGGAGATAGCCGGCCCGCGTTTAGTTTCAGGGTCTTCTACCTCACCATCCTCTACGAGTTCTTGTGTTTCCTGCATTTCCTGTTGATCAGTCTCACTGTGAGCGGCAGACTGGAGCTTTTGTATGAGTTCGTCCTTTGCGTGAATCTGTGCCTGCATGCATTCAATTTGTTTTTGCATAGTTTGTATCGTCTGTGTTAACTGAGCTATCTCTACCTCTATCTTAGTGTGTGTTTTGCCGCCAGCCTCCGCGTTTGTTGCGCGTTTTCCTTTGACCGCATCTGCAAAGCTCACCGAATCAGTTGTCTTCGCGTCCCTCGTTGGGGTCCGTCCAGGTGTTCGGCTGCGAGCTCGGCGTTGCTGCTGCTGTCGGGGTCCCGGTGTGCGGCTACGAGATCGGGAGTGGCTTCGACTGGGTGTCCTGTATCTTGAGCGGGGCTTGCTGGTGGAATAGTTGGTGGCAGTGGCCTCTGCCTCCTTGTTGGCCCTGCGTCGTTCCCACTGTCTCTTCGTCATGATGTAGGGCGTTTTGTACCTTGCATGGCAGTTGCGGTCCGCCGTCATGTGTGCTGTCCCGCACAGCTTGCAATGGGGGGAACACTGGTGGTTGGGGCCTGGGTTAGGGGCGTCACAACCACGACACACTTTGTCCTTGGGCTTTGGGCACACGTCCATGCGGTGACCAAGTCTCCCGCAGCTATGACACATGTCGATTTGCTGGCGATACAAGGTGCAGCGAAGGAGAGCGCCGCCGTACCTGACGTAAGTGGGCACTCGCGGACCTTCAAACGCCACTATGACGGTCGTGGTGTTACTGAGCCGTTTGGCTGCCAGGGCGTAAGGGTTACGTGCGTGAACGATGCTGGTATGAATGGACTTGGCGTCTTCTTCCAACGGGATGCCCTTGATTATTCCCTTCACTCTGTTGTCGGGGGCCGTCTCGCACGCACTAACCTCGTGGTGGCGGTCGCCGAGGGTGAAGGCTTGAAGCTGTCTGTACTTATCGGCATGAGAGGCATGGGGTGTGCTCACGACGATGATGTTTTGATGGTTGTTGGAACACACCGTGTCCTCCCCTGCTTCATGAGCCGGTACGTTGGCCGCGTGGTAAATCGCCGATGCGAGGCGCACGGTTCAGTGGTGGCCACGTCGAGGCCTCCTCGTGGTCGTATCACGATCTTGAAATCGCTCCGTGGGAGTAGTGGCATTTTTCTCTTTCTAATGACTTGCTGCTTGATGTTACGCGGTTGTCGACGCGAACGCTGTCGGTTGCAGTCCGCTCCCTCGCAGGTGCAGGAGGGGGCTCCGTTCTAGGTGTTGCTCTGCGCGTTTGCGCGGTTAACTTGGGTCTTAGATCCGATGGTGCACCAATCCGTGCCCTGCAGAAACTCTTCGGGGGAGATATCCTCCCCGTTCACTTGGACTTCCATCGTTGATGAGCGAAGAAAGCGCTCGCGTCAAAGGAGACGCTCAGCGCGTCTCGTCGGGTGGCCGGCTTTCGTGAGCGTCGGGCCAAAGGGGGCCGGTTGGAAACCTCTAAAATCCGGCAAAACGTTCTTTCCCACCTTGAATTTTGGTGTCAGTGGAATCCTGGTCACTTTCCGCACGCGTTGGTGTAAAATTCATGGGCTGAATGACCGAAAATCACTGGCAAATAGTCCTTGGAAGACGGAGCCGACGTGATGCGCGTCCGCTCTCTTCGGCGACCAGCGTGCCCTCCTACATAGAAGAATAATCTATTTATTCGGCCGCACCTCTGGCCATGTAGAAAGAAAGTAAAATTACAGCGAGACACTGACACTGATAGCGGCGAACAGGGCGTCGGCCGTCGATAAACTGACAAGCGGGGAAGCGTGTCGGCATTTACACTCTTGCGATCAAGTATTCTAGCGTTATCGCTAGTGGTGACGTAGGTTCTAGAAAAATCTGCAATGTTAAAGAAGTTGGCGTAATCTTAACAAAACGATTTACTAGAGCCTCGAAACT
Organism: Rhipicephalus microplus; assembly: GCF_043290135.1. Classification (NCBI taxonomy): domain Eukaryota; kingdom Metazoa; phylum Arthropoda; class Arachnida; order Ixodida; family Ixodidae; genus Rhipicephalus; species Rhipicephalus microplus. The sequence goes on from NC_134706.1 coordinate 74,206,306, forward strand.
TCTTCAAAATTGTAGGCGCGGTTTGCGCTGAGAGTAACGTGATGGGGCGATGAGAAAGCTTGAGAAACAAACGGGGCATTGCCCCCCTCTGAAAAAGGCATCATCACGATGCTTTAACAAAAGATTAATATCTGAAGTTTAACGTCCCAAAACCACCATATTATTATGAGAGACGCGGTAGTGGGGGGCTCCGGAAATTTTGACCACCTGGGGTTCTTTAACGTGCAACCAAAGCTGAGCACACGGGCCTACAACAATTCCGCCTCCATCGGAAATGCAGCCGCCGCAGCCGAGATTCGAACCCGCGACCTGCGGGTCAGCAGCCGAGTACCTTAGTCACTAGACCACAGTGGCGGGGCTTTAACAAAAGACGAAGATACAATAATAAAGACAATTGTAATGAAGATCAGCGCTATTCTGAAGGGCATAGGGTACCACTGTCAAGCAGGAAGACGACAACGTTCATGGTTGGTGCATCGTCGCGCTTGCATCTGCTTGGCTGTTGCTTCCTGACCTTATGCAACCAACCATATGGTGTAATAAAGACGTGCTGCGTTAAAACGCTTCATTTTAATTGGTGTAAGGTGCCTGGTACGCCAACGTCGTCTTGGAATTTTACAACCGTACGTTGCCCCCAGTTGATTTTATGGCGCCGGGTTATGACGAGCAGCCTGACCCTCAAACAACCACCCCTCCAGCTGTTCTTTGCGCCGGCCCTCTTCGACAGCGAGACTCTGCTCTCTTCAGGGGCACTGAGGACAAAATCACGGAAGAATGACTTAATGAGTACAACCTGACAAGCAAACACAGCAAGTGGGATGATGCGCACAAGCTTACCAACGTCTTTTTCGACTTTAATTACGTCACCAAACTGCGGTTTCATAACCACAGCACTGACCTTTCTACCTGGTAGGCCTTCAAAGCAGCCTTCGTTCAAATTTTCGGCCATCCGGAACTTCGGAAATTGCGTGCTGAACAGCGTCTGGAAGGACGAGCTCAAAAAGCTGGTTGAAGTTTCACCAGTTACATTGAATATGTGGTCACCCTTTGCAGGTGCATCAACTCCTCATTGACGGAGGTGGAGATGATCAAGTATATTCTAAAAGGTATCTCTGAAGATGCCTTTCAGATGCTCATCACTAAAAACTCGGAAATTGTAGCCAACATCATACAGCAGTGCCAAAGCTATGACGAGCTCCGGAAGCAACGGGAGTCTACTCGTCGAGCCAGTGCATCAGGCATAAGCATTGCTGCTCTCACACCTCTTGGCCTTGCGCAGGACCATCTTGCTTTACTTGGAGAGATCAAGCAGTTTGAGGATGAAAAAGTCGCCCGCCAACTGTCCCTTTCACCTTGTGTCACTGATCCTACCCCACATTCGCTACCGTCGGGAATACAACGTGTTCGAAAGCGAGTCGCCGAGGTGTTTCCCGCTGCCACTGCACCATCAGTGATTGCTCTGCTCACGTATGCTGAAGCATTGGTCACCCCTCGACGATTTCCCGCTGCCAACTCCTACGTCCACACTTCCCCATTCGTCGCATCACCTCATCCTGCGCATCAGGCTACTCTAGCGCTCTCCATACCGACACCTCATTTTCAGGCACTCAAGGCAACCGCCCCATATGCTACGCGTGTGGTTTCCCGGGCCAATCAGCACGGTTTCGCCAGCGACATGGGCTTAAGCAGCATGATGATATGAGGTCTTATAGTTACAATTTCGCGCTTCGACCTGAGCCTGCTTCATCTGCACCGTACGCCACCCTGATTCTTCGACTCGAAGGCACTTCAACGCACGCCGGTAGCCGTCACCACGACGCCATTCTCTTTCTCCAATGAGGCAACGTTCCCACCTCACTCAGAGCAAAACTAGGAACCGCAGTTCTAGAGGCAAGAACTGCGCAGCTTAATAACTTTTCAAGGCCTTGTTTTTCACTGTGTAATGTTATTGCTGTTTCTGTTGACGGTGTACCTGTTTTAGCGCTTGTGGACACAGGAGCCGCAGTTTCTGTCATGCCTGAGAAGCTTTGCTGACAACTACGAAAAGTAATACCGCCTCTTGACGACTTCGTTTTAAGCACTGCCAATGTGCAACACAGTCGGCCTTTCGCTGCATTCACTTCGCGCATTGTTATCGAAGATGTTTGTAAGCGGTGGAATTTATCGAGCTTCCGCAATATTTACACAAATTCATTCTGGGGTGGAAACTTCCTATGCGCTCAATATGCTGCTATATACTGTGCCCACTCCGAGGTCAAGTTCTCGCCGCTGTGTGATTCTATGTTAGTCGACTCGCCATCTCTACCCGCGAAAGCGTTCGTCCCCGCCGACACCCCCTTTCTCGTCTGCTTCAGTCCCGCTTTCCTGCAACGCCTCCGTTGACTCACCTGTTCTTTTTAAACCAGCTGAAACTGCTCTTCGCATCAAGTGTTGCTTGCTACCCTTCGCCCTCCTCTCGATTCAAGACTCTTCTAGTGCAATTTACGTGTGAAACCCGTTTCACTGTCCTTCCATCCTACTGAAGGGAGAGTGCCTTGGCAGCGTTGATGACCTCGACTTCTTTCTCGCAAGTATTGTCAATGAGCAGCGGATTTCTCTCTAGATTAATGGCATTAATTGTCCCGTTCCAGCTCCATTACCATCCTTCACCAAAGCGCTTTCCTGATGCATTGACAGTCACCTGACGTCACAGCAGCACTCCAATATCAACGCCTTGCTTGAACATTTTCGCCCCAGCTTCAATTACCAACTACCATCCTTGGGCCGTACATAAACCAAAGTTCATCACGTCGATACAGGCTCCCGCGTCCGTTAACGTCAGCGCCCATATCGGGTGTCAGCAGCTGAGCGTCAGATCATCGCCGCACAAGTGGACGATATGCTTAAACATGGCGTTATTGAGCCCTCTAAAAACCCGTGGGCGTCACCAGTAGTTCTCGTCAAGAAGAAAGACGGCTGAATACGCCTATGCATGGACTACCGACGGCGGAACAACATAACACGCAAGGATGTATGCCCGTTACCTCGCATAGACGTTACCTTTGCATAGACGAAAAACTCGGCTCCAAAGAGCCGAGTTTTCCCGTCATTAGACGTGCCCGCCGGTTACTGACAGGTACCAATGGCGGGGAACGACCACCCGAAAACAGCTTTTGTTACTCCTGATGGCTTGTATGAATTCAATGTCCTGTCATTCGGGCTATGCAATGCAACTGCCACGTTCTAGAGCATGATTGATAACATCCTCCGTGGCCTCAAGTGGCAGGCATGTCTGTGCTACCTATATGACATTGTAATATTTTCGCGTGACTTTCGGACGCACTTTCAACGCTTGGAGCAGTCCTCACTAGCCTCAATTCTGCTGGTATGCAGCTGAAATTAAAGAACTGTTGCTTTGGTGCTCGAAAGCTCCTTATTTTGGGCCACGTCGTCTCCAGTAAGGGTGTCATTCCTGATCCGACAAAACTTCGTGTGGTCTTCGAGTTCTCTAAACCAACAATATTGAAAGAAGTTGGGAGTTTTATTGGCATTTGTTCGTACTTTCACCATTTTATCCACAAATTCTCATGTATCATAGCACCTTTAACCGAACTTCTTCGCGGCGGCCGTCACCTCGAAGGGCGGTCAGCAGCATGCGACGATGCATTCACCACACTTCCACGCCTTCTAACTTTACCTCTCATGATGCGACACTTTGAACAACTCGCCCCAACTGAACTGCACACGGACGCTTGCGGTGTTGGTCTCGGCGCTGTGCTTGCCCAGCGTAAACCTGGATTTCACGAGTATGTCGTCTTGTACGCCAGCTGTTCGCTCAACAAAGCCGAAATTAACTACTCCGTGACAGAAAAGAAATGCTTAGCCATCATATGGGGCATAGACAAGTTTCGACCCTATTTTTGCGGATGCCCACTTACCGTGGTCACAGGTCACCATGCAATATGCTGCCTTTCCCCCTTCCATCCAGCCAACCCGCCCGTTGGGCACTACGTCTGCAGAATTTAGACATTCGCGTCGTTTACCGGTGTGGACGTAAACAATCTGATGCTGACGCTCTGTCCCGGTCACGTCCTTCATTTGACAATTACCGCCCGTCTACATAGTTCAATGACGTGTCCTTATTCTCTGTCACTGATATGCCTATGAGGCAACAGAAAGACCCTTTCTTCTCCTAAAGGTTTATTATGGTGGACTTCATCGCACCCCATCCCTCGAGAACTGCGGCGGCAAATCCATCACTTTTGCATTCTAGATGGTTTGCTATATCGTCGGAATTACCTCTCCGAAGGGCGCAAATGGCTCTTCGTTATTCCCCGAAATCTTCGGTCAGATATATGCGCATCTTTTCATGCTGATCCCTACTGTGGACATGCGAGAGTACTGAAAACTTATAGACATCTGCGCCACCACTACTATTGGCGTGGATTGTACCACTTCCCACCACCGCAGTGGTCTAGTGGCCAAGGTGCTCAGCTGCTGACCCGCAAGTCCCGCGATCTAATCGTGGCTGCGGCGGCTGCATTTCCAAATGAGGCGGAAATGTTGTAGGCCCATGTGCTCAAGTTTGGACGCATGGTAAAGAACTCCAGGTGGTCGAAATTTCCGGAGTCCTCCACTACGGCGTCTCTCATAACAATATAGAGGTTTTGGGACGTTCAATCCCGCATATCCATCAATCAGTTGAACCACGTGGTCCACCGCTACACCCGCTCCTGTTTCGCTTGTAAACAACGCAAAGATACTCCTCCCCTTTCGCCTGCTTCTCTGCAGCTTCTACCTTGTCCTGCTACACCCTCTCAACGTGTGGGTATCAATCTTTACGGACCGTTTCCCATCACTCCTTTTGGGAACCACTATAAAATCGTCGCAATCGATCATTTGACGCGCTACACAAACTTCACCTCTGTTGGTCCCCTTTTTTTACACCTTCTCGTGCTACGTCATGGCGCCCCACGTGATCTTCTCAGCGACCGAGGGCGCGCATCTCTCTCCGAAGCCGTCGAATCGCTTCTAAATGAATGTCGCATCATTCACCGCACCACCACTGCATACCACCCTCAAAAGAATGGCCTGATTGAGCAATGTAACCGAACACTGGGTGATGTGCTGGCAATGTACGTCAATTCTGCTCACTCAAACTGGAACCGCATTCTCACCTTCGTGAAATTCGCCCACAATACTGCGACTCAGACCACCACGGAATTCTCCTCATACTTTGTACTTTATTGACGCGAGCCCTCCTGCATGCTCTGCACCATTCTTCCGTTCCACCCCGATGCAACTAGTCCACAACTATTCCCGAAGCAGTTAAGTACGTGGAATAGTGTTGCCAGCTTTCTCGCTTCCTCACCACTTTCTATCTGCAACGCCAGAAACAACATCGCGACCACTCGAAGGCTCCAGCGTTTTACAATCTTGGTTCACTTGTGTGGCTCTGGGTTCATTCCACCAGCCCTGGTCAGTCACCAAAACTTCTCTCGAAGTACCATGGCCCTTATCACGTAGTCCAGCAGTCATCATAAGTCAATTATATTGTCGAGCCACTTGTGGCGCCTCCTGATCAGTGACGCCGCGGATGTGAAACTGTGCATCTAGGCTGGCTCAAACCTTACTACTACCCTACTGTAGTGTCCTGTCCTTAAGCCACGAGGATGTTTTTTTAGGAGGGCAGATAAATGTAATGAAGATCAGCGCTGTTCCTAAGGGCAGAGGGCACCACTGTCAGGCAGAAAGACGACCACGTTTGGTGCATCGCGGTGCTTGCACCTGCTCGGCTGTCACTCTCCGACCTTAGGAAATGAACCATACGGTAGACGTGCTGTGCCGAAACACCTCATTTACAATAAACAATAAGTACAAGTGATATAGCACAGCAACAACAACAAAATACAGCCATCAGGTTCGCGCATGAAATGGCTTAAGGCGTACGACATGGAAGGCTTCTAGTCGAGCACGGCGCCGTTGAGAGTTCGTAATGCCGTCAGGAATAACCCTGTAGTCGAGTGGGCCGAGACGCCGAACGACTCTCTACAACTCGAAGTACCATCGCAAAACTTTTGCGCTGAGCCCACGTCGGCGTATCAGCGTTCATACCCAGACACGGTCAAAGAGCTGATACTGCACGAAGCTTCGTCGAAGATTGTAATGGCGGCTGTAGGTGGCCTGCTGATCTTTGATGCGGAGGTGGGCGAGTTGACGAGCTTCTTCCACCCTCTGAATGTAGGCGGTGGCGTCAAGGTTCTCTTTATCAGCGACGTTTGGAAGCATGGCGTCAAGCGTCAATTCAATGTTCCTTCCATAGAGCAACTTGTACGCGTCATCTGTGTCGTAACTTGGACGGCCGTATTGTACACGAAGGTCACGTACGGAAGGATTTGATCTCAAGTCTTGTGCTCGACGTCGACTTACATAGCCAGCATACCGGCGATGGTCTTATTAAGACGCTCAGTGAGGCCATTGTTCGGTGGATGGCAGGCAGTGGTCAGGTGGTGACTTGTCTGGCTGTACCTCAGGATGGTCCGAGTTAGGTCCGGCGTAAAGGCTGTACCTCTGTCAGTAATGAGAACCTGTGGAGTTGCGTGTCGCAGGACGATGTTCTCGACTTTGAAAGTTGCTACCTCGGTGGCACTGCCGTTGGGCAGGCCCCTTGTTTCGGCGTAGCGCGTGAGGTAGTCGGTGGCTACGACGATCCATTTTGTCCCGGTATTTTGTCGTTGAAAGTCCTGGCAAGTTTTCACATAACGGGTGACGCCGGCGGAAAGACGGGACCAGTAGTACCCCTGCTGTATTTTTGCAAGCGTACGGGAAACACCGAGGTGTCCAGCAGTCGGGTCGTCGTGTAGAGCATCCGAAACTTCGGGACGTAACGCTGAAGGTACTACGACGAGGTTGTTGACCCGAAGCAGCGAAAAGTTTTAAGGGCTCTTACTTGGGGACCTTCGACGCAAAAATTTGGTCTGTCTGTCTCTACATTTGCCTGTTTCTCCGCCCTTAGCGGTATTCTAAATGGCACCAAAGTGGCCAAACGATGCTCCACACGGCCGACCCTATACGCAGCGCCCACAAATATTTATCAAAATCTAGCGTTTATACTTGTGCGATTGTCAATAAAAAGCAATTATTGTGCATATCTGAGGCACCATTACAGCACGCCAATATTCTCTGTGTGTGTCTCTTACTAGAAACGCATATATAAGTTATTATAAGCACCGTTGCGTCGATCACGTTGCACTGCCCGGGCGACTTTTGCACGAAAAGTCAATTGTTTCGGCACTTTGCTAAGGCGACACAGTGGCGCCACCTACCCATCGCCTTGCGTTATACACGTTATCACCTCCGAGACGGGCGCGCAGGGTTCGCACGTTTTGTTTTCGAAGACAACTGCCACATAGTGCTCATGTATCACGTGTGACGTGACTTGATGCGCTCGTTCGCCTCCGCTGCACGCTCGAGGCACTATAACGCAGCGCCTACTGTATGCCATTAACCGATATTCTTGCGGAGAACATCAAATAAGCATTGCGTTCACTCTCTCCAGACGCAAGAATATCGTCTTTCAACGACATTTGCAGTGAAAGATTAAAATTCGGGGCCAATTTGTTTCTTCAAGAGGACACTTTTCCGACAGAAAAAATTACTCAGCTACTCGTCTGAATACCTCCGGGACAACCATGGCCTTGTTCTTGGGGTATTCTACAAGGCTCCTGAGTTCCGGGTCAGCTCTCTGTCGCTCGGCGAAGTCTTCGGCACTTATGGTTTCTAAAAAACAGTCTTCATCCGGGTCGTTCTTTGGCGGTGGTTCGACGGGGGCACGAGACAGGCAGTCAGCATCAGAGTGTTTTCTTCCAGACTTGTAAACAACGGTAACGTCGAAATACTCAAGTCTCAGGCTGCACCATGCGAGGTGACCAAGGTTTTTCAAGCTAGCTAGCCAGCACAAGAAGTGGTGGTCGCTCATAACTTTCAACGGCGTGCCTAAAGGTGAGGGTGGAACTTCGATGTAGCCCAGATGATTGTAAGGCATTCCTTTTCTGTTGCAGAATAGATGGTTTCTTCCTTTGATAACGACCGGCTAGTATAACTGAAGACTCTTTCCAGTATGTTAGTCCTCTGCACAAGAACGGCGCCGAGTGCTACAGTGCTTGCGTCGGTGTGTATTTCTGTCTCGTCGAATTCGTCGAAATACGCGAGTTGCGGAGGCGTCCCCAGGCGTCGTATCAGTTCCTGAAATGCTTCCTTCTGCGCCGTTTCCTACTTAAACTTCAAGTCGCTCCTGGTAAAGTTAGTGAGTGGCTCGGCAATGTGGGCGAAGTTTTTGACGAGCCGCCTGTAATTGGTGCATAAACCAAGAAACTGACACATGGCCTTCTTTTTGGTAGGCTGTGGGAAGGTGGCGATGGAAGCTGTTTTCTGCTGGTCGGGGGGAACGCCGGACTTGCTGATGACATGACTCAGGAACAAGCCTCTTCGTATGCAAAGTAGTATTTTTTGGCCTGGAGGGTGAGTTCGGAGGTCTTTATTGCTTGCCGTACAGCTTCAAAGCACCGGAGGTGTTCATAGGAGTTCGAGAAAAACACCATTACGTCGTCGAAGTACTCAAGGCAAGTCTGCTACTTCAAGCCAGCCAGTACTGAATCCATAACCCGTTGAAAAGTCGCAGGTGCTGAGCAAAGACAAAGGGCATGACCTTAAACTTGAACAGGCCATACGGTGTAATGAAGGCAGTTTTTCTCGGTCCCTCTCGTCGACTTCAATCTGCCAGTAGCCAGTCTTGAAGTCCATCGAAGTAAAGTATCTCGCATTGTGAAGTCAATCGAGGGCGTCATTTATCCGGGGTAGAGAATACACGTCCTTCTTCGTGATCTTGTTCAGGCGGCGATAGTCAACGCAGAAGTGTGGCGTTCCGTACTTCTTTAGTAACACAACGGGTGACGCTCATGGACTCTTTGAAGGCTGGATAATGTCGTCACATGGCATTTCGTCGACTTGCTTCATTATAGCATCGCGTTCTCATGTCGACACTCTGTACGGGCTCTGACTGAGTGACCTGGCACTCTCTTCTGTTAGGAGGCGATGTTTTGCGACCAGGGTCTGTCAAAGTTTAGACGAAGATGAAAAAACCTCCTTGTATTGTTGAAGCAGAGTTCGAGCTGTTCTTGCTTATGCCTCGGAAGGCTTGCGCTAATGTCGAAAGCTAGTTGACAAGCTTGGTTCGTCGTAGGAGCTTCGGCAGACTCGGTGAGGGCAAAGGCGTTGCTGGCTTCCACTATGTCTTCGATGTTGGCAACCGTGGTGCCTTTGCTCACGTGCTTGTATTTGTTGCATAAGTTCGAAAGCATCACTATAGTTTTTCCTCCTAGAAGCTAGGTTATTCCTCTGGCGACACAAAGCTCGCGGTCGGTCAACAGGTGTTGGTAGCCTTCCACGAAGCCTTCCATATTTGTTGATATCTGTGTTCCGACAGAAATACTGACGCTGCAGCGAGGGTGAATGGTGACTTGTTCTTCCAGCTCATTTAAGGTGCGAATTCCTGGTGGGGTGTGTGGCGGCAGTGCTTTTTCTGTCGATAAGGTTATTGACCTTGATCTTAGGTTGATGACGGCCCCGTGAAGGGCCGAGAAGTCCAGACCAAGAATGATGTCTCTGGAGCAACGTTGTAGGACTGCAAAGCTTGCAAGGTAAATCCGGTTGTTAATAGACACTCTCGCTGTGCAGATTCCCGCCCGCGTTACTAAGTATCTCAGGCCCTTCCCACGAGGTCTTCACTTTCTTCAACTTCATGACGAATGCTCCGCTGAAGACAGAATAGTCGGCACTGGTGTCGACGAGAGCTGTCACATGGTGCCCATCGATAAAAACGTAAAGCTAGATAGTTCGTCGTCTTGCGTAGCATTAGGACCTTGGCGTTTGGTCACGACTACTTCGGCTTGTTCCTTTGCCTCCGTGTTGCGTCATTACGTCGTTTTCGGTACGTCAGGTGTGGATGCAAGGACTCGCTCGGGATGCCGTCGTGTTTTTGAGGTTTCGTTGTGGCGTTGTCGTCTGCAGCGGAAGATCTTCGGTAGTTCATCGTACAACAACCACTCCTACATCGGTTGCGGCCCTCGGTTTTCCAAACGATCCGGGCTAGGTGACCGGCCACAGATTGGGCCAGAGTACGGCCGGCGGTGCGCCGATTTCTAGCGGCTAGGTGGCGTGGAACAGTATGGTCGTCGTTCTTACCACTGTGTTCTGGTTATGTAATCGGCATTCTCCTGAGGCCTTTCACCCAGCTGCGGACGCCGCGCGTTGACGGCAAATCCCCGGAGTTCCATCTGTCAGTACTGGCAGCGGCAGTAGGTTTGGCTGGCCTCCCCGCAGTGGTAGCATAGCGGGTGGTTTTCAGGGGCGCGCCAAACGCTCGCTTTTCTTAGTGTGTTGCGCTGGCCAGGAGGAGAAGGTTTGGGCGTTGGTAATGGTGGCGGCGCGGCGTCTGGCAAAGAATATTCGGCGGTGCGGCAACTTCGTGTGAGTGCGGAGGTGGGACGTAGCGGTGGGCTGCAGCAACGTAGTTCATTGCGTGCGCCTGAGGCTAGGGTGCTTCGGAAACTCCAAGCGATTGCCGAACATCTTCGCGGACAATGTGAGAAATCGAGTCTACTTGGGGTTGCGATGACAGCAGTAGTTTCTGTAGCCCCTACCGCAAGATCTGCCGGATCATTTCAGCTATGTCGTCGGAGCCAAGGGCGTCAACAATTGCACTGTCTTGCGTCAATGGGCGATCGTACTAGCTGGTACGCATTTCAAGCGTTTTTTCAATTGTCATAGCCTCCGACACAAACTCTTGGACTGTTTTGTGTGGGTTCCACACCAGCCCAGCGAAGAGGTCTTGCTTTACTTCTCGTATGAGCAAACAGACCTTCTTCTTGGTCATGTCGGGGTTGGTGAGCCGGAACAGATGAATCATCTCTTCTGCAAAGATCGCGAAGCTTTCGTTCGGAAGCTGCGCCTGTCTTTCAAGCAAACAAGCGGCTCTCTCTTTTTGGGCGACGCTCGTGAACGTTTCAAGGAATGCGCCGCGGAAGAGGTTCCCGGTTTGAAGGGAGGACTCGTGGTTCTGGAATCAGCTCCACACCACGTCTTCAAGGTAAAAGTAGACGCGACGTAGCTTTTCTTGTGGGTTCCACTGGTTCAAGGCAGCCACTCGGTCGTACGTCTCCAGCCAGGTCTCCGCTTGTTCACATGATCCGTTTAAGGTCCGTGGCTCTCTCGGCTGGTGCAATATCACCATGGCAGGCGTTGGCACAGGGGTGGCCATGGTGCTCGCTATAAAGGTGGTGGCCTTGGGCTTGCGGATGTTATCGGGTAGTGCCCCGTACTCTGGATAATGCACTAGCCACCTGCGGCTAGCTCGCTGATCAAGGTTGGCTTCAACGTCCTCTTCACGATGTGGGCTGGGCTCACGCTAGAGGGGGGAGTTCGGTACATGGGCTGGTAAGCACCTCCACCAGATGTGACGGGGTCGTGACATTGACGAAGACGAGCAGACAGTGCTTTGAAGAATAATCAGTTTATTTGGCTGAACCTGTGGCCATGTACAATGAAAGTAAGATTACAGCGAGACACTGGCACTGGTAGCGGTAAACAGAGCGTCGGCCGTCGATCAACTGACAAGCGGCGAAGCGTGTGGGCATTTATACCCTTGCCATCAAATATATTAGCGCTATCACAAGTGGCGACGTAGGTTTCAGAAAAATCTGTAATGTTCACGACGTGGGCTTAATGTAAAAAAAATGATCTTCTACAGCCTCGAAGCTCCTCAAACATAACAGGCGCGGTTTGCGTTGAACGTAGTTTAACGGAGCGATACAAAGCTTGAGAAACGATTGTGGCAATGTTGGCCAGAAGACTCCAGGCAGTTATGAAAAAACTGGTTGGGCCTCACCAAAGCTGTGGTATCAAGAGAAAGAAAACAAGGACCAACATTTAACATAGCACGATAAATCCTTGAGCGTTATGAAGCTATACATTTCAATGTTGCCATGCTTCAAATTGACCTCAAAAAGCCATTTGACCGCGTGCCTCATGACTCGCTCCTGTCAATATTGAGCACATGAAAGTAGAAAGTTTGAATAGCGACAAAGTGCGCATGGCTTACTCAGGATTCACGACGAAATTGCTAATAAATAAAAATGCGGGTGAGCGCATACCTGCTCTGCGGTAATCGAGACAGGGGCGCCCGCTATCACGTCTGCTTTTTTGTTAGTTTTGTTTACCCTTTCTCTTAAACGTAATAATATCAGTGCGATACACTGCTTTAAACTACATAAAGCTGGGGTTAGCCTTCTTGCTTACGTCGACAACATTGCAGTTTTCTGTACAAGTTGAGTATAATTCATGCTCTTAATGCCGTATTTTTGCCAAGAGAGTGGTAGTGCGGTCAATTGAGATAAGCCTGTTGGTTTCTGACACGGAGAATGGAACGTCACACCAAGACTATTTATAAGCGATAAATGGCAGGGAACACAAGCTAAGTATTTATGAGTACAGCGGGAGTACTACAGTGGCAGTGAACCATATTAAAAAAGAAATAGAAGCGTCGTGCATTGATGTAGAAAAAAATAATATTGTTGGGGTATTTTATTATTCACCCGGGCCACAACGTGCAGCTTGTTTCTAGTGAGCAAGCTGTGGTACTTAATGCAGGATTTGCACTGTAGTAGATCGGTAGATGGAACGTACATGGAGTTTCTGTAGTTTTTATTTGGAGCTATGTTTGAGAATTATCGAGCCGCACAAATCTCTTTAGAAAATTTCGAGATGGTGGGCTTGGATTCGCTTATTTGTACGTAAGACAACTTGTCAGTCACTTCCTTTTTTTGCGTGATGCAGATGACCCTCTTTTGAAAACTCCAAATTGTTTAGAGTGCTGCTGGGATTTCTCGTGTCGTCAGCAAAATATACAAGGACCGATGCATGGGTATGTACAAAAGTTGTTTCGGCCTCCCATTTTCTGTCTGTGCGATATTCATTTGAGTATCAGACCGAAGTATCACGTAAAGAATTTTATAAAGACCTAGTTCGTGTTTTACTGCATACACCATTGTATCGTCAGCTATACTACGCAAGCTGAGGACATGATATTCCTAAACAAGTCAAAAAGATGCCTTTAGCGCGAGCGGTCTAAACATCTTTTCTTGAACTACACACTGAAACCTTACCTGTTAAAACATGGTTGGAGGATGGGAACTTATTCGTCCCATAGAGCACACATATTTACTTATGTAGTAAACCAAAAATGATTGAACACGTGTTTGTAGATTGCATTAGCAGTGTCTTCCTCTGGGACATATTTTAGAGAACCTTGAGAAACGAATTACTTTTAAGTCTACACGGCATACATTTTGCTACTGTTAAAAACAAGGCCGGCATTTCTCATAATCTAATTGTGCTTCTGAGCCTCCACAGTACAATGCAAACCCGATGTGCCTCCGTTAATGCGGATATCGAAGCGCGATCTGTGCGACAATACTTTTGCGAACAAGCATGCCAGTTTTTTTTTTTTTTTTGGAGTGCTGAAAGGGCAAGAAGATGTACCAGAACGGATTGTGTTCATTGAATCATTGTTAAAAATTCACAGTATTGACCAATAGTGAGCCAAGAGCTGACGGTTACTCATTGACTTTTGTGGATATTTTGTCGAATATCTCAAACGCTTTTCGGCGTAGTGGTTAGCGTCGTGCGCGGGAAGGTGCTGGTTTGATTGCGCGAGGCAGAATTTTGCCTTGTAATTTTTTTCTTTGCAATTCCTTAATCTATATTTTTCAACATCACTTCCGTGATGAAAGTACGTCAGGGGAAGCGTGCTTGGCGGACCCCGTCATTAAACACTTTCGTGTGAAAAAATATAATTTTTTAGTTGATACATTTGGGGAAAACGATTATTTCAAACACAGTTGGCATTGCCCAAAGATAAAAATGCGCTTACAATTTGTGTTACGCGGTGTCTTAGTGGCTGGTGATTTCGTTCCTATTCCTTTTATTCTTATTCTTTCAGCACAACATTATTTGCACCACAACAAACTTGTATGCCGGAGTTCACAGAGTTTCCTAAAGCTAATAAAAGGAGCCCGGCGATGCGATTTCTCCCCGACCATGAGAGTGATAGGTAGTACATAAATTTGTTTAGTCTTCGTACTTGAGGGCTTTGAATTGCACTTATGGTTTTGTTTCTTGCTGTGTTTTGGCTTTGTTTCGAATAAAAGAACAAGCCGTTCTGAATTTCGTGAGCGGATTTTAATCTATGAGCTTGAAAAACTAAAATGGTGAAACGTAACTTATGAACTATTGGTAATTGTTGTTTTGTGACAAAACAGCTTCGAGCCATGCGAAGCCAAATGCAATGTAAAGTACGAAGATTAGGAAAATCTACGAAATACCCATAAATGCTGTGCTCGCTGCTAGCGCCATGCCTTGCAGCTCCCATAGGCACAAGTGCAAGAGTTCGCTCTAGTGTATATTGTGTAAGATGGTAGCAGCGTCGGGGTCACGACGGCGTTTATTAGGCCAAATCTGCCTGATCAACGCTTCGAAGGAAGACAACGTTTTTTTGCGATGAAGAATATATACAGACGAAAATGAAGGTCAAACGCTGTGAATATTGTGCTTACACTAGTTTCCTTTCATGCGGAAGCGGCCAACGTTGCCGCTCTTTATGACGGTAGCGCACGTAGCACGAATGGTATTAAGTGTGACGCGTTAGCATCCTCCGTACAACAAAAACGGCCGTAAGAAGGCATGGCAACATCGGTTACTCGGTCTTCAACAAAATCCGTCGGCTCGACTATGGCGTAGGGGCCAATGAAACATTAGTTGAACTCACCACACAGGCTGGGAGCCCGCGTTGGGGTCCAGAAAAGTACTTCATTTCCAGTATTGAAGTGAACTACGTGGTGGACGCCATCGTAGTGAGTCTTCCGCTCTTTTTGGCTTGCGTCTGTATTGAGGCGGGCGTGTCGGCGACAATCGGCCAGGCGAACAATGCTCACTCGATTACGATGACGAGTTCACACAAACGTCAGTAGAGATGTCGTTTGACGGCCATAGACGAGAAAGAATGGGGAATAGCCCGTGGTGCGCTGCGTAGCGATATTGTACGCAAACGTCATGAACGGCAGGATGTGGCTGCCGTTGATATGCATAGATATCGTACCGGTCAAAGTTCGATGGAAGCGCTCTTTGAGGCTGTTAATCTGGCTGTGGTAGCTGGAAGTCGTGTTTTGAATTGTATTACATGCGTGGAGGACGTGCTCGAGTAGTTTCGAGAGAAACACCTTGCCGCGGTCGCTCAATAAGATGCATGGTGCACCATGTCTCAGAAAGATTGCCTCCAGAAAAAATGAGGCAATGTCATTTGCCGAACCTGAAGAAAGTGCAGCTGTCTCAGCGTACCTTGTTAAGTGGTCAACTGCTGTGACAATCCAGCACTTGCCGCTAGCTGATATTAGAAGTGGTCCGTAGAGGTCAATGCCGATGACATCGAAGGAAGAGGTTGTAGAAGACCGGCCGGGGAGCAAGTGGGTCGCTTGTGGCGTTGCAGAGCCAGGATGACGCAACATATCGCGCTACGCAGGTGGAAAGCCCAGGCCAGGCAAAATGACAACGGCTGCGTTCATAGGTTTTTTTTTCAAGACAGAGGTGACCAGCCTTGGGGTGATCATGAAACGCCTTCAAAATGGGCGCTCTTAGGGAACGAGGAGCGACAGGAACCCAGTGCTGTTCTTCAGAGTGGAAGACAAAGTAGTAAAAGATTGAGTTTTCAGTCTTGAAGTTAGCTGTCGATGGGCGCGTGCGTTGGGAGGACGAGAGGAGCCTTGAAGGCGCTGCATTAGAGAGCGACAGTAAGTGTCGCTGCGTTAGTGGGATACAAACGTCTCGTTGCCGAAGGCAGAAAGAAAGTCGACACCGGCGAGTTAATGAACTGACGGAGACACATTGATGGATTCACTCACAGTTGGCGACAGGCCAGGAGTGCCGGATGAGGATGGTAAAGGACAACGGCTAAGAGCATTGACATCATTGTGATTCTTGCCGGATTTGTAGGTAACGTTGAACTCGTATTCTTGGAGACGAAGTATCCAGCGACTGAGACGTCCAGACAAATTCTTCAACGTCGGCAACCAGCACAAAGCGTAGTGGTCACTGACGACGGTAAAGTGGCGGCCGTGAAGTTATGGTTGAAACTTTTGGATGGCCCAGACAACAGCGAGATGCTCCTGCTCGGTGATGGGGTAGTTTTTTTCTGCTGCTGTGAGAGCGCGACTAGCGTATGCGATCACATGTTCACCATAACTCTCTGTTCATTGCAAAAGTAGAGCGCCGAGTCCGTGTCCGCTGGCATCAGTAGAGAGGAGAATGAGAGCAACGTTATCAAAATGGCAAAACACTGGCTCAGACGTGAGGGCACGTTTCAAGCTGTCAAAAGCCATTTGGCATTCGTCCGACCATTCGTATGACATTCCCGAAGAAAGGAGTTGGTGAAATGGTGCAGCAATAGTGGCGAAGTCTCATATGAAGCGCTGGAAGTACAACATAAGGTCAAAAAAGCTTCGGAGCTGTTTGGCACGTTGAGGCACCGGAAAGTGAAGACTGGCGGGAATCTTGTCGGGACCAGGCCGGATTTCATCTTTGCTGACGAGACGTCCGAGTACTTTAATACTTTTGCATGCAAAGTGGTACTTTTTGGTGTTGAGCTGATGACCAGCAGCTGCGAGACGTGTCAGAACTCCATCTCGGCGCTGCAAGTGCTGTTAGAATGTTAAGAAAATATGAGGATGTCGTCAAGGTAACATAAGCATGTTTTCCACTTAAGGCCCCACAATACAGTGCCTATCATTCGTTCAAACGTTGCTGGCGTATTGCTGAGGCCGAAAGGCATGACGTTGAATTCGTAAAGTCCGTCGGGTGTGGCAAAGGCAGCTTTTCCTTGTCATCCTCATACACTGGAATTTGCCAGTAACCGGAGCACAGGTCAAGGCTCGAAAAATATTCCGCTCCTTGTAAGGAATCTAAGGCATCATCAATGCGAGGCAAGGGATATACGTCTTTTCTGGTTACGTTGTTTAATGCGCGGTAGTCAACGCAGAATCGCACCTAACCATCTTTTTTCGCACGAGAACGACAGGTGACGATGAAGGGCTTGTGAGGGGTGGATGATTTTTTGCCTGAGCATATCAGCAACGTGCTTGTCGATGATCTCGCGTTCGCTTGAAGAGACACGGTGTGGCCGACGATGGACAATAGAAGCTACATGAGTGTGCATGCGATGAGTCACCGCAGAAGTCTGGCTTAGCGCAGTGGAATGTACGTTGAAAGAAGATTTATGCTTGGACAACAACGCCAGTAGTACGTCTGCTTGCGGGGGAGTAAGATCCGTTCTGATGGCATTGACGAGAGCCGTAGTAGGTGGAGAATCTGTTGGCATTGAACGTGATTCCACCAAACCGGTATCCGAAGCCACTACAGAGATATGTTGTGTGCCCACGCTGGAAACTACAACAGTGCCCTTGGTAAGCAGAATCGGCTCATTGGTGATATTCAGTACAGCGAGAAAGGCGGTGCTGTCGGAGAAGCGGACAAGACTCGACAAAAGTGCAATCCTTCTGAATAGTCAAGGGGCTCATGGACTGACTAGGAGGTCACCATGGTCAATGGAGTCAGACATTTTGGGGAGATATTATTCGTCTCTCGCATATTTTTGAATCCTTGTCGACTCTAAATAGAAGCAGCAGCATCAGAATAAAGTCCCATCCTAAAATAAGCATAAAAGCACAAGAAGCCAACGCGGCAAACTGAATATGATGCCGGATCCCGTCAATGAAAACTCTAACGGTGCACTGTACTGATGGCCGTATGTGCGAGTCATTTGCGCTACGTAAGAGAGTACCAGTATAAGGGTGGTAACCTTACGTAGACGAGAACACAAATCCGCATGAATAACAGAAATAGCAGCCCCCGTGTCCACCAATGCGTAAACTGGTATCCCTTCACCATACAGTAATAACAAATTGCCTGGGCCCTCTGGAGGCCTTAGTGTTTATTCGAGCGATGCAGCTTTCCTTCCAAAAACTTCACCAGCTAGTTTTCCGAGTGGTAGTCAGAAGTAGGTGCAGCCAGTATCAAAGGAGATGTTGAGTGTCGCAGAAGAGAAGGGGACCGGTGGCGTCTGGGATAGCAGGGGCGAGGTGCGGCGAGCGAGAGAAGGAACGTGTCATAGGGCGACGCTGGTACTGGTTCGGGCATGGCACCGAATCCCTTTCGTAAACGTCATACCCACGGCGTTCGTCCTGCTGGCGCTTACGGCAAAATCGCGAAATATAGCCCCGAATGCTACAATAGTAACATATTTGGCGAGGCGAATGCCAGCGTAGTGTGCAGGAGCTATCAAAGTCGCTGGTACTGGCACTAGGACAGACGAGTGTGGTGCAAATGCTGCTGCGCTGGACTGCGCAGGAACAAGATGTGCGTGCTGAACCAAGGCAGGTGGCATGGCAGTGGCTTCCGCATACGTCATAGGCGGCGTTGGTGGCGTCGGAGTGTTGAATGGGGGAGTGCAAGCCATGGATGAGAGCTCCTCTTTGATGATGTCGCGCAGACCAACAGATGGAGAGTGACGCAGAGGGGCAGGTGCACATGACAACCTTCACGCTTGAAGTTCCTCGTGAATGAGAGTGAGAATCAGCCCATACAAATCCGCAACCAAGGAAGGCCGGCTCTCACTGGTGACTGGGTAGTCTGGGTGCAATCGATTTGCTTGGAGTTTATCAAGATGTTGTTATGTTGTGATGACGTCTTCAACGGGGGTGGGGTTTTTAAGAGCCAGAGCATTAAACGCAACATGGCCTATCACTTTGATTATGTGGCGAACACGATCAGCTTCTGTCATCGCCGAGTTCACACTGTGGCAAACGGCAGGGACGTCTTCAATGTACGAAGTATACGTTTCCCCGGGATGTCGGGCACGCCCATCGAGCTTTCGTTTCCACACTTCGGAATAGATGTTCGGTTTCCCAAAAATCCTAAGGACTTGTTGAGCAAAAGTAGGCCAATCCGGGAAGCTGCTATCGTGCTTAAAAAACCCCGTTTTCGCGACATCGGACAGATAGAAGGCGACGTGACGATTTTTTAGGCTCATCCCATTGGTTATAATCACTGGTCATGTATTCTTTCAACCATACCTCGAAATCGTCGTGTGGAACACCAGACAATATGGGTGAGTCGCGCTCCCGAGTGTTGACGATTTACGCAGGAATGATTTGTTCGACAGGGATGCTGGATGTTCTGGGCAGCGGTTGTCAAGCCATGACAGTGGACGGGGGAAGCAAGCGGAAGCTTCAGGGGAACGTGACGTCGGGGAGGACTTGGGGATCGAAGCAGCTTCCACCACTCTGTAAGATGGTAGCAGCGTTGCGCTAAACAGCGTTTGTTAGGCCGAATAGTCTGATTAACGCTTCTAACGAAGACGACATTTTTTCGTGATGATGATTATATACAGATGAAAAAGGCGAAGGTCAAATGCTGTGAATATTGTGCTTACAATATAGAAAAGTCTGTGCCGGGGTTCACCACAGCTATGACGTATTTGTGTCGCGAATATGACGTGGAGAAGTGTTTACTAATTGATTCGAAACAAAAAAAACTAGAAGGAAAATTTCCACAGCGGGGCATCGAACTGATGACCAAGCTAACTACTAAGCCACCGAGCGACCCTCGATTTTGACCACATGCGCTGGCGGTGCTCAACATTGGCCGTTGTGGCTACTTCCTCTGAATGGTAATGGCAGCGAATGCTGTACAATGACGTACTGGTTCAGCAACCCAGAGCAGTCCAGAAGACTCAAGTGGAAGTAAAAGGGTTTGTTCTCTCTGTCTCGACGTGGGAGCAGATTCCGCGCCAGCATCAGTTTTCGACTAATTCTCAGGAACTTCATAAAGTTCCTACCATACCATACCAAGTGACCCAGCTCGGAATGTTAACGGCGAGCCATTTATATACACCATGGACCGCTGACTGTCTCCCGACATCGACACTTCAGCATGCTTTTGTCATCAATAGCGAGAGGGCACAATGAGCGCGCGTTGTGTGCACGCGTCAAAGGTCGTTGGGCCGCGCCAACCCACGCGTGAACATGCTCGCGTGCTTCCACAAGGCGTAGTGAAAGTGAGTATAGATGATATATTGAAGAGTGGGTCGCTCGCACGCGTGCTTATTTACGGATTCGGGCGCTTAGTACCTTTTGTCCTTCCGCCGCAAGCTTGCTTCGAAGTTACAGAACTTAACGACAGCACGAACGTCACTTCGCTCGCTGCCACGGCTTCGTTGGCGAAAGGAGTGTGCTGCCCATACACGAAGAAGTAAGAATTGTGACCGTTGTTCGCGCTCATCCAGGCGTATATTTTTATGTTCGTTTCGTACGCCTTTCTTTCTGTTTGAGCAACGTGGTTTAAGTGTCAAGCTGTGACAGTTGTTCATCTGTGTTCATCCTTTGTACGGTCCTTTCGTGCGTGCTTTTTGCTGGAGGTGTGCACTGCAAGTTTCGAGCTGCTTGGCGTTCTTCGCCTGACAATAAAGTTTGTTACGGCAGCATTAGGTCCATCGCTCTGGTGGAAAAACCATGCACAATAAATCCTGAACAACCTCTGTGAGGACACGTTGCACTTTCGGGTTATACTGATTCCTAAAGAAAGGTACCAATCACGTTTTTTTCCAATTCGTTCTATACACTTGTTTCTTTGTTTTTCTATCCAACCCTTACTGTCTCCTTCGTACTGATCCTCACGCTTATAATCCTCACCCTGTCTTGCTTTTTATACTCTCTCGCAACTATTTTTAACATGCTTCGTCAAAATGTCTGGATAGCCGAGTGCTTACGAAGCCCTTCTTCGGATTGTGGCTGCATTCGTTCGAAGCTCGCCTTGTGACGAACTTTTTTCGCCAAAACGTTCTTTGTCTTTTTCTTTCATTCCCTTTGTTTGTACTCGTCATGTTCCTCGCCAGAGTTATTGTAACCTGTGCCGGAACAATCAGCGGACATGTTTGACGGTGAAAATGAAAGAGCAGCATCCTCTTTCGCGGAGCATGAGCTGTGACATCAGTGGTTGTTCGTATACGCAAAACGCCGGAACGTGTTGTTGTATATATTGAAAAATTTACGCTGGTCTGATCGATTCATTGAACGATTAATCTGTGAAGTTTTACGTCACAAAACCACCTTATGATTCTGATAGATGCCGTAGTGGAGGGCTCCGAGTATTGGGACCACCTGGGGCACCGAACACGTAGGCCTACAGCATTTTCGCTTCATTAAAAATGCAGGTGCCACAGCCAGGATTCGATCCTGTGACCTGTGTATGAGCCGAATACTATAGCCACTAGGCCACCATGGCTTACGGTGCCCTAAGCAGCTTGTTTACAAAAGACATACTGTCACTGAGCTGCAGCATCGAAAATAAAAACAAACAAAAATGAAAAGCATTACGGTCTCTTTTCGGGCCGGGGGTCTGAATCTGCATCTTCGTTAACTGAAGGTGGGTGCCTTGAAAACTATGCCACGCGTCCTAAAAAATACAGACAAAAAATACGAACGCGTTATCTTGCCAAATTTTAGAAATGCGTTCTACCTAAGACGCACTAATGCACAGCACTAATGAGCAGCATTCCAATTGGCACTTCACTGGATGGTTT
This sequence comes from Rhipicephalus microplus, assembly GCF_043290135.1. Classification (NCBI taxonomy): domain Eukaryota; kingdom Metazoa; phylum Arthropoda; class Arachnida; order Ixodida; family Ixodidae; genus Rhipicephalus; species Rhipicephalus microplus. Next base: position 74,228,027 of record NC_134706.1, read on the forward strand.
GCGTTAGAGGACGTGACCCGCACAAAATGCGTAAGGTCAAATTTAGCAATCGCGCATTTAGGCAAATATTTGATTTCGAAAAATTACGTTCCTAAGCCGTCTTTCATTTTGCGGAATACAATCAATTCGTTGGTCATTTATTCGGTGCATGAATGTAGGGACCTACAAGAATGCGCCTGCCTATTCCGTTCGAAAGCAGCCTTTTAGAACCATAAAAACAGACGGAGAGAAACAGTAAAAAAAGGAACAAACAGCAGTAGTTAAAACACACACCCTCACCAAGCATCACTTGTGGGCCATTTCTCCCAATAAGTGAAGTATCTTGAATTTTTTATCCACTCATGTCTGGATATATAGGGGCACTTAGTTAAACTCTATTCTAACAATCACGCACTGAAGAACGACTCGACATGTTGTAGGCTCCTTTTTCATCAGATGAAATCAGTTGCACGTGACTCGACATGCAAGATTATGACAATTAAATGGCACATGGTAACAAGCAAACAGTACGCCCGTCTTTTGTATTTAAATAAGAAAGTATCCTAAGCCTGCGTAGTTAAGTAACGTAATTGCTCACAAAAGAAGCGCGTCAAACTGTATACAATCAATCCTGACATGCCTTTCTTTAGATTTTTAGGTGGCTTGGCATGAGACGTACGTGAGAATAATTTCCAGGATGTTTTTTTTTTCTCGGGGGGGGGGATTCATTCTGATATAGCATAAACGCGGCCAACCATGGGGATGAAAGGGACCAAAGTCGCCGTTTGAGAATACAAGGTTAGGCTAATTGTATCATGGAATGTGTGTAGAGTGCTGGAAAAGGTGATTAGAAACATCATTTCAGGCAGAGTCCAGAGGGCTGATAAAACGCTTTTCAGATTCTAGAATATATAAGTGATTTTGTGCTGCCCGCATTACCCGTCATCATCGCTAAAACCTCAGATTAGGAAATTCCCAATTTCAGGAATAACAGTCGGTTCGCACTTGTCGTACAACACATTTTTCTATTTGACTCAAACACTCGGTAATTATGTGCCGTTACCTTCCAGATACAAGCTTTGACGCCCATCTTATCTAGCTTTTGCTCTGTTTTAAAAAGTAAGTACTTCAAGAGTTCAGGTGAGTGAATGGCATACACCACTTCAATATTTCGAGAGTATGAAAACATTGGTTGGGTTAACTCTAACTTCAGCCTCAAAACACCATCCAAAAAGTAAACTCGAATGATGTGCAGCAACCTAGATATAACAGCATGCATTGCGACGGGAAGGCAATGTTTGGCAAAAAGCATAAAAATCAAAAGTGTTATGTCTTACCTATTACTTGCAATTGGGCCTGATTTCTGCATAGCATGGGGTTTAAGGTATGGTCCACGCAGAGAGTTCCCGGGCCCTTCACAACTGGAGACATGGAAAAGAAGAATATTCACAACAAAACATTTACAGCTGCACAGTCCTAAAGACTTTCATTAACGAGGTTCAAAAAGAAACTAACCAATCTAGGGCCTACTTTGCTTACGTGAATCAGGCAATACAAAACTGTGCGCTGGTACTTCACCAGGAAGAGCTACCTCCAACGGCTGTTAAAATTGAAGTCACCTTCAATTTCAAGAAAGTGGGCTGTGTAAAATGTGTAGAATGAAGACCACAAGATTCTCTACACCATTGAAATCCTTGAAAATTTGTTAAAAATTGTTGAACCTTCGTCATAGGAGTCTGTATAACAGAAAAGCAAAATGCATATCACAAAACAGTGCTTGTTGTATACTGATACATGAGAGCTTGTACAATGTCTATTGGTGTTTGGGAGCTCTACCATCACTTGACGTGGATACATCAATGTTAGCGCATAGTGTCATATCTGCATAGTGACGGCTAACGCTCGTGATCATGGTTTAGCCGTTGTGGTAGCTGCAGATGACATCGTATACGTGGGCACAACGCATCGTTCATCTCATCTAAACATGACATATATATAGCCATATGAAACACTGGTACTCAATATAGCCGTTTTTACAGTTTTATCAATTAAGGACAGAGAGGCACATGTGGTGTGTGCCCCTGAATAGCAGTATAATCTGAGCCAGAGCTCATGCATATACTACCACTCTGCGCCTCCTCAACTCGGGAAGCAGGTGTTCGTAGCTTGAGCCACGAACGCACGCACACGTTCCACATTCCACTGGCCTCTGTCTCGATCCACCAAGGCCGGATATTCGCCCTTTGACATCACTGCCTTGTTGCACTGCTTACACGAACAGTTTTGCTGGTCGGTACTCCCACACCTAAGTAGTCAGCGGCAGATCTCCGTTGGCGCATTTGGAGCCGCCACTACCCCAACAAGAAGCCATTACGAGCTAACACTAAAGAAAGGCAAATGACATAGTTGCGTTGGTGACTTTCCGATGCACTGCCTGTGTTCTTTGCTGTTAATGAGACGCTTTAATTATTGCATCCAAAATTGCCTTCCAGCGCACAATTTTCGACGTCATACTTTGACTGCGTCGCTAAATATTCATTCTCAATAAGTGCTAGCAAGTGTCATGCCTCATTATTTTCCTTGTTCACTCGCAGAAATCCACGCAATCCCACCCCACCAGCAAAAAGCACCCCGCTAGAGAGCGTGTGTATAAGATATAGGGCGCATTTCTAAAGTTCTGCGCATCTGCATCGATACAGCTCGGTTAGTGGACCACTATGAGCTTGCCACGAGGGGCTGGAGATTTAGAAATTCAGCTCCCGGCATTGGAAACTTTTCTTGCGACAGCACTAGAGAGCTCGTACCACAGGGATTCTGCCGTCGGCATCGGCACCGTTGGTTGTGAGCGAAAAATTGAGAAAGAGGGAAATAAAATAGAAAATAAAATTTTGGTCATATTCAGGATGGAGCAAGGGCCGTTCGCGTAGCAAGAAGCTGTCCTACCACAAACCCACGTTGTTACTTGCAGCTGCTTCAGGAAAAAAACACTGCACAAGTACCATGTAGTAAAAGGAGTCTCCTTAACGTATTTTGTTCAACAGATGTCACGAAGAAAACGAGCCCATACGGTGATTTGTAGGAACATTTGACAGGCCAAATAAACAACGTCAAAAAAGGCCGGGATAGTGCAGCCATCGCCAATAAAAATACACGAGAAATTTCAAACAGCCATCAAATTGGACAACTATGTCCATCTAGGGAAAAACATATCATGCCTTTCCATATGCGTTCATCCAGCAAACAGCAAATGCTAGATAATGTGCTGCCATCTGTGCGGCATTGCGATACTCTTTATAGCCTCTGAGATGGCGAATGCGGGTCGTGTGTCTTGGAGGCCATGCGACTCTTGCTTGAGATTGCAAAACTTTATGTACGATTCGAGTGCGCGTGCGTGTGTGTGTGTGTGATCCCGCGTGCCACCTGTGAGACATTGTGAAAAACATGTCACGACTACATCAGAGCGCCGCTTTAGCAGAAGGAATAGGCGAACCGCACAGGATCGATGATCAATGAGTGCCTGCGGGACATTCCTGTCAAGCAGTGTCCCATAACTAACGATCCAGAACGATGCTAACGTTCAAGAACGAGCAACTGGGACACTACCCGCACTGCCTTATGTGTCAAGCTTATTACAAAATTCACATTTGCTTAGATGTTGGGAATAGTACAGAAGTATAACATAAAAATTATGGCATGCGTGTCATGTAAAAACATGACTATATGCAATGCTCACGATGCGTGTAGGGCCGTTTCGCTAGCTTCACCTATACGAAATTTAGATACGTGATGCGAATGGACCATGAAAGTTATTGACACGTGAAAACATGAAGGTAATAACGCACGTGTCACGTGAAACATGACTAATTGCCGCCATCATAGTGCGCTCACAGTCATTTCGCTGACTTCTTATAAACTAAGTTCGGCGTTACGTGATGCAAGTGGATGACGAAGGTATATGACTGCAGAAAACGTGACAATTATGATATGCGTGTGATGTAGCAATGTGCTTATATACCATGCTCATGATGCGCTCGCTGCCGTTTCGCGAGCTTCAAATATACTAAATTTGGTATTACTAGACGTGAATAGACGACGAAAGTAAATGACACGTCTAAACATGATGTGTCACGTCAAGCATGACTATAATCTCGGCTTATAGCGGTGTCGCGGCTGTTTCGCTAGCTTTTCTTGTACCAAGTATGGAAATACGTGACGTGAATGCACGACGAGCACAAATACCGAAAGCAAGCGTGCTAATCTTGACATGGAAGTCATATACGGCATAATTTACGTCCGGCGTGTAAGGTAGTGCGGATAATAATGTGACAATTAAACCTTCTTTATTCGTGCTTTGCATTACACCTATTCCCATTTTATGTTGGATCTACAAATTTTTTAAAGCAGTAATTTTTCATCTAAGCTTGCCCCAAAAGCAATTGAAGCTGCACGTGGGAAACAATGAATAAAAAAAATTGCCCGCAGCTTCCCTCGGGGGAACACTGAGGAGGATGCGGACCATATAATTGGTTAACGGGGTGTTAAAGTGCGACTTACTTGGGTCGATGGCTAAATTGGTTAACGTGGTTGTGAAATGGGGTGTTAAATTGCGACTTACTTGGGTCGATGGCTAAATTGGTTAACGTGGTTGTAGGAGGGGGTGTTAAATGAGTGAACACGTACACTTGTATGCGAAAGGGCGGCGCTGGTCGAAGGGACGTCGATCATTGTGTTTGTGGATTCGTTGGAATTCATTTCACCGCGACCTTGGACGTCGACGCGCCGTACAAACCAACCGACGAGCGGCAACTGAGCGAGCGAGCGCCGACCTTGAGTATATATACAGCACGACGGCGCATGCACTGTCAGCTGTTGAATGTTCTCGAAGCGCGACGCCACATGCGCGTCCACTGGAGAATCAGGAGAATTGTAGATGTCGAACGTGGTGTGTAGAGGAGGAAGGGTGCACAGATGGTGGAGGAGTGAAGCGCGCGCGGTATGTAGAGGAGGAAGGGATGCACAGATGGTGGAAGAGTGGGCGACGGCGCGACGGCGCATGCGCGCGCGTCAGCTGTCGAATGTTCGAGAAGCGGTGCGGACGGCGCGGACGGCGCGGACGGCGCACTACAAGGCGCGAGTATAAGATGCTCCGCATCTAAAACGTACTTCACATACATGCTTCTAATATGCTAGATCTGAAGATCTGTCCCATATCTTAAAAAGAGTGTGGCGGAAATAACACCCCGACTCCACACTGTGGCGAAATAATGCAGTGAGTGGACAGCGTGTAAGGTCGGTACGTAGTGTACGGGTCACCTATATGGTAGAGGAAATGGGTCAATAGTGGGCGAGTTGCGTTGACAGTGTGTGGTAATCAAGGTGTGAAGATACATGACGAGTTTAAGGCGTCAAAGATGGGTTGGCTTTGTAAACACGAAGGGGCTAATTTCTCAATAACTACCTTTTCTTTCTTTACCCATATCGTTGCATTTGAAAACATCTTTGTGCTTAAGCATGGCAGAAAAGTTACGCAAGAAAGGACAATCTGGCTCATAGCAATAGCTACATATGTGTTATCAGACAATTTCGGTGATGATTTCACTAATGAGCTAACAGCCTGGGTCCGTAAATGTATGCTTATATATTTTCAGATTTCTAGTTGAGAAACGCGGGGAACGTTCCTATCTGCTTGCCATTCGGCACTGACTTTCAAATTTGTTGCTATCGCGTTCATTTCTTCGCGTTTGCAGCAAAGCTGTGACTTTTATATGAAAACGCAAAAAAGAAGAAAAAAATCTTGCGAAAGGCTCCGGTGCGTGAAATCAAAATTGGAACCTCTGCATTGCGAGTGTGAGGAGTTATTCACAGAGCCACCGAAGAGGGCGTCCTTCAAAAGGCAAACGGCAAGCTTTTTATATCTACCATTTACCGCTAGTGATCGGATCGACATCTTGGGGGGTGGGGGAAATATCGTGTTTTTAGCATTACCAGCAAGATAGCGCTATGAACGCGCCGCGGCGCGCGCCCTAATCTCCCCGCGTACTTTGGTTCGCTCGCGGACAGGAGTGAGTGGTCGCAAAGCCCCTGAACGCAAACTCGCGCGTCCTTATCTCGCGGTTGGGCCAAGTGATGACTTGGCTTCTCTTAAGCTATGACCGGAACGATTCTGTTGTAGTTTCCACACGCACAAAGGTCACTGCAATCACTCCAAAGTCTCCGTTTGCGAAAAGAGGGCGCTTTTCAGACACAGTGGAGTAACAACTTAGACGCTTATTCGCTTTCATCGGTACCTGTGAGTAGTGTGAGTACGTTTCGTGCGTTATTTTTGCATGACAAACGCGAGGCACGTTTCGATCTGCTGGTCATTCTTCAGGTGACCTTACAATTTGTTGCTATCAAGATCATTGCTTCGCCTTTGCGGCAAAGCTGTGACTTTTTTTCATTAGTAACGTATGCCATACATATATTAGGCTCTACGAGAAAAGTAATTGAATGGCAACTCGATGGCGATCGTATTGAACGTTTTTCCCGTTTCAGGTGCGTGCTTAGCCCACAACTGTGAAATTGCCTGCTATAGCTTCGAAGGATTACCTGCTTGTTCGCGCTCATTTCTCGTGGCGCCAAATACAGGTTGGTTTTTATGCCACCAGTTACTACGTTATTTATAAAATCAATATGTCAAATAAAATCAAGTGTCCAAATGCTTGTCCCGGCGATTCAAGCGAAGGACTGTCACTAAATTTCATACAGCTATTGCACTGCTGTAATGTATGCACGAAAAAAACATTTATCTACTTCAGGCTCTAGAACAGTAAAATTTTTTGATGCTGAATAAATCAATGAATAATGATACGAAACAAACCTTACAATAGCTCCAACGCCAATTTGATCCAGTCGATTAAATTATAGATTTGGAGTGTTCAATATTCATAATACTCTAACGATAAATTCTCTGCATTTTTAACTACAATGAATTTTCACGGTATACTCGACGTGCTTTCAACTGTTTTAAAGTATAATCACCATGTGGCACCCAACTTCTACGGAGTATCCACGGAGTATCGCATACTTGGAAACTTTGCAAGAAAGGTACGCGCACTCACGTGCGTTAACGCGCTGCACGTTAGTTCACGTTAATTGCGCACTCACGTGCAGCGATTAAAATCTCGCACGTTAGTGCGAGGCGTTAATCGCTGAGCCACAGAGGAGCTCGTCTTTCAACGTGCAAATTGCAAGGTATTTATATCCACCACTTGACGGAAATATCGGGGGGGGGGGTAACTTCTGTGTTTTCAAATACACCATTATTTCCTCGTGACCATACACCACTCTTTCAGTAGTGGGCAAGTCAATTTTAAACTCGATCGATTATTGAGTCAACGTAAATAGAAACCCTGCGTGTAAAACGTCGAGCTTAACTGTTCAGTCACTATACAATTGGTTGGAGAGCTTCGAAACTCGCGTAACAGAGGCTTCAGGTAGTACATCATTCCACCCACCACTACTTAGTACCTATCACTGTAATCACACCGATTTCCAATATTTTCATTCTTTACAGCATCTTTTCCAGTGTGCAGCATGGTACTATTGCCAATCCGAAATGTGTTTTTTGCTTTCACGAGGTTGCCGAGCCCAACCCACCTGTGCATATGTTAGAGTCCCAGGTGGTTTTCACACAGTCATTTGCCGAGCTCTAATTCACTGAATATAAAAAGGTACTTATTGATGTATCAAAACAACAGCCAACACATCCATACGAAAGTCAGCAAAAGGGGCGCGAAAAGCATTCATCTGTAACAATATAATACCTACGGTTTTTCATCTTAAAATAACGATATAAGTATGAGGGACGCTGTAACGGAAGAACACAAAAATAATGCCCAACCGGTGTTCTTTAACGTGCTCAATTATTAGCGGAAATCAATTTTAAAGTTGGCCCCGCCATGGTAATTTAGCGCCTAAGGTACTCGACTGCTTACCCGCAGTTGGCGGGATCGAATCCCAGCTGTGGCGGCTGCAATTTCGATGGAGGCGAAATTGCTGTAGGCCCGTGTGCTCCGATTTGGGTGCACCTCAAAGAACCTCAGGTGGTCGAAATTTCCGGAGCCCTCCAACATGGTGTCTCTCATAATCACATGGTGGTTTCGCGTCGTTAAACCCCACATATCACTGAACAATGAATCAATCAATGATTCCATCACTCAATTTCATTATTTAAAATCATACCACTTCAGGATGCCCTCAAAAGTCGGCGCACTAAGATTATGGGCATTCGCGCTGCAAATTAGGATGCCGACAGCAACCTCAAATAGCTTAGGCGTATGCTAGGGGTGAGGGTACAAAAAAGTAAACTTTTTCAGGACCTGACAGTGCCGTTGGAGACGCCATAAACATTTTTTCTTGTGCTTTATCGTTGAGTGTACCTGACCTGGCATATCAAAGTTCTCTTTTAGTTAGGTGAAATTCATAATTGAAGGGTTATCGTGCTCTTTGGAGGCTCCTTCCGTTGACTTCGATTACTGTATGCCGCCTGAAATTATTGTACAAGTTGCGATAGTGCACCTGCACTAGATGTTGTCAAAGAACAACCGCTTCATTTGTAACTATTTTTATTTTATGCACACGCTTGTGCTGCCTTTTTGTTTTCATGTAAAAGCTAGTTTATTAGGAGTTGAAGCATCATTTATGATAAAGTTTGGTCTTTTTTGTCTCTGAATACGATATAAATGCGAGGCATGCATTGGTAGGGCGCTGCGAAAAAATTTAACCTTCTGGTATAATTTTAACGTGCAGTGACATCGCGCAGAAGATGGCCTGTAGCGTTTCACCCCCTCATAATGCAACTATCACAGCCGTGATGATGCGGCGATGGCGTAGTGGTTAGAGCATCCAACTCGCATGCAAAACGTCCGTGCTCTGAATCCCGGTACCGCGCAGTTCCCAACCAGAAAAAAAATTACGGCACATTCACGGGGTGAATGATGATGAATGGGCGAAGCTCCGGAGGAATTCATCGGTAAACTGTGAATATTCCGTGTAATTCGCCCAGTCGATCATCATGTAAAGACCTGAGAAACGCTGTGTGTGTATATACACAAATCAACTTTTATTTGTTCTTAGACGATGGATGGCTTGGGATGTCCCTTGGCTCGCGCGCTCGCACATCGGGATTCTGTCTGCGAGCGCGCGCTGCTGCCGCCTTGCGCTCTCTCCGCTGTGCAGCCTTATCCATCCGGCGACTCCGAACGCGCGCCAACAGCGAACGGATTTTATTACAACGCTCCCCCTAGCGTACGTCGCCGCACTAGATCGAACGATTGCCTTCAACCAATGACACGCGCCATATGTGACATCATTCCTATTTTATAAGGTCTCGCGTCTTTCATCAACTACAAGTACCGCTTTCTAGTTTATAACATCTTGCATCTTTTCATCATCAGCTACAAGTAGCACCATCTAGTAAACACTACAAGAACTAAACGAGAGGTGGCTACATACAGGAGACGGTACCGCCATCTAGTGAACACTGCAAGAACTAAACTAGAGGTGGCTACATACAGGGGACGGTACCGCCATCTAGTGAACACTGCAAGAACTAAACTAGAGGTGGCTACATAATGGCTACAGGGGACGCACAGCCCACGCCCTAAGGAGCTTCGCCCCTAAAAATGCGCGTGGTGATGGAACTGCATTAAGAAGCCTGGGGTGCGGCCTCACCCGTAACTACCTCCGGGAACGCACTCCCTCACCGGAGAAGGATTGGCCACCCTGGTGCAGTATCTGGTCACTACCTCCCACATGCATACGTCAATTAACTCACGGCCCTCAGTCCCCAGCAGCTGCGAAGCAACTGACCACGGCGGCGGTCAGATCTGCAACACAGCAGAGGGTGCTAAGAATCTCTGAATCCGGACAGGCTGCCATTGGAACCTGAACTTGGCAACGTTTACCGCTAGAACCTTATTTAGTGAGGGACGTCTAGCTGTACTATTCGAGGAGCTAGAGGGTGTTAGATGGGATATAATAGGGCTCGGTGAGATTAGGAGGACAGATAAGGCCTATACGGTAATACAGAATAGGCATGTCCTTTGCTATTGGGGCTTCGCTGACAGAAGAGAACTGGAAGTGGGGTTTCTAATTCACAGAAACATAGCTGGCAACATAGAGGAATACTATAGGATTACTGAAAGGGTGGTAGGTATTGTAATTAAACTGAATAAAAGATACAAAATGAAGGTGGTACAGGCTTATGCGCCGACATCCAGCTATGATGACTCTTCATTTGAAAGCTTCTATGAAGACGTGGAATCGGCAATGAGTAAGGTAAAAACGCAGTATACTGTACTGATCGAAGACTTAATGCAAAGGTAGAGAAGAAGCAGGCTGGAGACCAGGCAGTAGGAGATTATGGCATCGGTGCTAGGAACGCCAGAGGAGAGCTACTAGTGAAATTTGCAGAACGCAAATATTTACGGAACTTGAATACCTTCTACCGAAAACTAGAAAACTGCAAGTGGACAGGGAGGAGCCTTAATGAAAAAAATAAGAACGAAATAGGCGTTATAATGAGTGCACACCCAGACATCGTGCAGGATGTGGAAGTGATTGGCAAGGTACAATGCAGTAACCATAGAATGGTACGGTCTTGAATTCGCCTACACTTAAAGAAGAAACGACAGAAACTGATACGCAAGAAGTCAATCATTGAGATAGCACTGAGAGGGAAAGTAGAGAAATTCAGAGTCTCGCTTCGAAACAGGTACTCGGCTCTTAGTGAGTAAACCAACCTCACATAGATACAATGAATGATAATCTGACGAGTATCATTAGGGAGTGTCAGTGGAAGTTGGAGGCAGGGCACTTAGACAGGACACTGGCAAGCATTTCTCAGGAAACGAAGAATCTCATTAAGAAGCATTAAAACACGAAATCTCAAGTAGAACAGACAAAATAGAACTGGCAGAGCTTTCGAAGTTCATTAATAGGCGTAAGGTGTGCGATGTAAGAAGGTATAACATGGAGAAAGTTGAACACGCTCTGAAAAATGGAGGAATCGTCAAAGCAGTGAAGAGGAAACTTGAAATAGGCAAATATCGGATGTATGCACTAGGGGACAAAGAAGGCAAAATAACTACCAATATGGATAGGATTGTTAAAATAGCAGAGGAGTTTTACAGAGATCTGTATAGTAGCCGGGACAACCACGACCTTAATACTATAAGAACTAACTGTAAACCAGACGCCACCCCACCAGTAATGATAGAAGTCAGAAAAGCTTTGGAGAGCATGCATAGAGGCAAAGCTGCTGGTGAGGATCAGGTAACATCAGATCTGCTGAAAGATGGAAGACAGATTTTGTTAGAAAACTAGCCATCCTGTTTACGAGGTTTCTCCTGACGGGAAGAGTACCAGAGTCTTGGAAGTATTCTAACATCATCTTAATACATTAGAAAGGAGATGACAAGGACTTGAAGAATTACTGGCTGATCAGTTTGCTCTCTGTAGTATACAAGTTATATACAAAGGTAATTGCTAACAGAGTAAAGAAAACATCAGAATCCAATCAACCAAAGGAACAAGCAGGATTTCGAAGAGCTTACTCAACAATCGACCACATTCACACATTCAATAAGGTAATACAGAAATGTTCAGAATATAACCAACCACTATACATGGCCTCCATATATTATGAGAAGGCGTTTAATACAGTAGAAATATCAGCCGTCATGCAGACACTGGGGAATCAGGGCGTCAATGAAGTATATATAAACATTCTGGAAGAAATCTACAGGGGATTAACTGCCATCATAGTGCTTCATAAAGAAAGCAACAGAATACCGATCAAGAAGGGTGGAAGGCAGGGGGACACAATCTCCCCAATGCTATTTACCGCGTGCTTACAGGAGGTTTTGAGAAGCCTAGAATGGGAACAGCTAGGAATAAGAGTTAATGAAGAGTACCCTAGTAACCTGCGTTTGGCCGATCATATTGCATTGCTGAGTAACTCAGTTGACGAATTGCGACACATTATTACGGAGTAAGACGAGGAGAGCAGAAAGGTGGGTCTTAAAATTAATCTGCAGAAAACGATAGTAATGTACAGCAACCTCGGAAAAGAGCAGCGTTTCGAGCAAGGTAATAATGCTCTTCAAGTTTTAAAAGACTATCTCTACTTAGGGAAGGTAATAACCGCGGAGCAAAACCACGAGATTGAAGTAACTAGAAGAATAAGAATGGGGCTGAGCACATTTGGCAACCACTCTCAAATTATGACAGGTAGATTGCCACTATCCTCAAGAGGAAGGTATATAATAGCTGTATCTTGCCGGTACTTATCTACGGAGCAGAATCCTGGAGACTTACAAAGAGGGTTCAGCTTAAATTGAGGACGACGCAGCGAGCAATGGAAAGAAAAATGGCAGGTGCAATCTTAGGAGACAACAAGAGAGCAGAGTGGACTAGAGAACTAACGGGGGTTGAGGATATCATAGTTGAAATCAAGAGGAGGAAATGGACATGGGCTGCGCATGTAGCTCGTAGACAGCATAACCGCTGGTCATTAAGGATAACTGACTGGATTCCCAGAGAAGGCAAGCGGGTTAGGGGGAGACAGAAGGTTAGGCAGAAGGTTAGGGGGGCAGATGAGATTCAGAAGTTTGCGTGTATAAATTGGCAGCAGCAAGCACAGGACCGGGTTAACTGGCGGAACATCGGAGAGGCCTTTGTCCTGCAGTGGACGTAGTTAGGCTGATTATGATGATGATGATGACAGCTGTGATTGAACGCACCACTTTCACGCCAGTAGCTGAGAACCACAACCGGGGCATCACCACGGGAGGACAAGACATCAATCTTGAACTAGATGGCCCAGTTAGGAGACTTTAGGCCTATTTGAAAAGTCCAAAAACGTCACAGCAGTAACAGCACAGAAAAATGGAAGAGTGTCATTCCGTGCCCTCTGCTCCTCTGTTCTCGGGTGTTCAAGAGCTTTTTCAGTTATGAACACCAAAGCTGAGACTACTCTGTTCTCGGGCTTGATATTTGACTCAACACCTTCGATACAGTGGCTTGTCCGTGGACAAAGTGGCTGAGTGCAGGAAAAGAAGCAACGAGTAGCAGAGCTAAGCCACCATTTCCGTTTCCGTTCATGCTCGTTCAAAAAGGGCGGGGCATTTCCTCTCTGCATAATGAGAATTCTATTGCATGTCATACGATAAAAAAGGTTATCGAATGCACCCACCGAGCAACACTTGTAGGTAGCTCGTTCGAAGTCTGCTTGAGCCGTCTTCATTACCCCCACTTGCACGCTTTAGCCCGAGACAAGAACATGGTGTGCAAGCGGCAGTGTTACTAATTTAGACAATATAGAAACCATAATGGGAACGCTGACGCCGACTCAAAAGACCCGTCGAGAGTATCCATACGAGCGCAATATCAATAAAAGTAAGTATGTACTTTCGTTCACACTTACTAAAGCTTTCAGTTTACAAAATATTCATGCAATAGTTTACACCAAAAGCTGTTATGAGATGAAAACTTGGGTCACGCGTGGCGCCGTACACTCTAAGGCAAAATTAACCAAAAAAGGAGTAACGGAGCCCAATAGGCGCGCGCGATGAACGGATAGACCTTTGAGGAGCAACCACAGAGGGAAGCGTGCGGCGCAAAACCACTTACTCTGCACTAGAGATGAACCGCCCGGGCATTGCAGGCAGCGCGAAAAGCGCTGCCAAGGTGACCAGTCCTCCTTCTCCACAGAACACATGTCCTTCTCCTCCTCTGCTGGCTCAGTCTTTCCCCGTATTTTGCCGGCGGCGGTTACGTAGCGTCGCGCTCGGGGTGCTCGACCACGGCCGCCTGGATTCGACGATCCAAGAATTATGACGTGGTGCTTGTGTGTACGCCTGGATGAGCGTGGGCTGCTGCTTTAGCGTTTCGCTGCACCCATAAAGTCTGGAGCAAGCCTCGACAGGTCACCACGCCGCGCTGTATATCTCTGGCTTCGAGATAGTCACGACCAACACACGACAGCAACAGTTGGGAAGGCCAATATGGCGTCCGAGAAGAACAGGCCTATCGGATATATACTTCAGTCCGACTCGGGGCTGAAAACAGCGCTGGATTCTAAGGCAAGTAGGTTATCATTCTTTATTCTACTCTACTTGTCGCGTGTGCGATACGGATCGCGCTTGCTGGCAACGGGCTCGGTCGTGTTGTATATCGCACGCACGAAATGCATCGCGAAGGTCAGCTTCGGCGTCTGCAGTTCGCCTGTGCTTTGCGACTGCCTGAAAATCGGCCGCCCTTGCCGTCGGCCTCCCGTACGCTCGCTCATCGAGAGCTCGCCTGTCTTCGCCGCCGCGATGAGCTCCGTGCTGACAATATTGGGCTGAGACCTCGTCGCTGTGTTGGAGAGAGAGAGAGATAAAGATGCAAGGAAAGGCAGGGAGGTTAACCAGACGCACATCCGGTTTGCTACCATGCACTGGGGAAGGGATAAAGGGGAGAAAAGAGGTTGCAGAAAGATGAGAAGGTACACACAATCACGAGCACACTCGGGGAGCACACACAGTCTACAGGCGGTCACTCAGGTTTGTTGACTTAAGGTAGAGTAGCAGTGCTTTAGTTGCTTTCTGCACCACTGAGGCAGATGCCCAAGGTCCTAGTATCTTCTGTACACAAAATGTTCCGGGGTCAAGTCGATTCAAAACCATTCGGAGCTGGCATCGCTGTGTGTCGTAGCAAGCGCAGCTGCACAGGACGTGTTCGATGGTCTCTTCAGCTCCGCAGAAGTCGCATGTAGGAGTATCTGCCATACCAATGCGAAAGGAGTACACCTTTGTAAATGGAACACCCAACCAAAGGCGGCATAAAAGTGTCGCATCGGAGCGCGAAAGTTGTGATGGTAGCTTTAGCTTGAGCGAAGGATCCAGTTCATAAAATTGACACCTTTAGAAGCTGGTAGACGACCAGAACGTGCGTGTGAGATCTCGAGCCAGCAGGTAAAGTTGTCTTGCTGCATCATTCCTTGATAGAGGAATCGGGACTACACGGGTTTCTTCATGGGTCGCTGTGTTGGAAGTAGTTGAAAACACATTGCGGGTTCTCGTAAAGAGCTTGGTTGTATGTCGCGTGCTGTAAGTGCACCAGCACGGGCTAGCGGGGCTTTCGCTAGCAACGGAACTCACTGAAAATTGGTCGCCTTTACAGTTGGCTTTCCCGTGAGTCGGTAGCAAACAGCTCGGCACAGTCCGCTGGCTGCGGCGGTGGACTCGTGTTTGCGCGCTGCACTCGCTCGAGTTTGTGGAAAAGGGCCGCATTACCGTCGATTTCTTCGGTGCTAATTCCAAACCAGCTCGGCGCTGTTCGTGGCGGCGGCCAAGCGTACGCTCGCTCTCCTGTTCGAAGTTCGCTGGCGGCAGACACTCCGCGTGCAGTGCCGTGTTTGGTCTCGCGTTCGGTTGCTCGAGCTGAACGACGTCGCTCGCTTAGGATTCGCCGACTTGTTAGCAGCACGGTGGTTCGAGGAGTTGTGACTGCGGCCGCCGCTCCTAAACTGTTGCGCTACGGGGATCGAAATGAGTCTTTGACGATGTCTGACATCACGGTAAAATTATTAGCATGTCATATCTCACATATGTTTTCATTTCACCTTGCACGTATTTCTCACATGCATTTGTATTCATCCTCTGTCACGTGTGACCTAATACTTTACATACTTATTGTCAGCCGTGGGCCCACACCGTGGTGAAGACTGTGCGCTGGCGTCTGCGATGCCCGTCATCCATCTCTTTCGTGAGAGCAGCTTCAGAAGGACTGTGCGAGATATGAAGGTAAAGTTATTTGTGTGTCATATTTTAACGCTTGTTTTTATATTAACGTGCACGTATTTGTCATATGCGTGCATCCTCATCTCCTGTGACGTGGTTAACTATTTTTACTATATTATTGTACGTGCAGCCGTGGAAACACAACAAGCAGAAGGCTGCGTGCGCTGGCGTCTGCAATGCCTGTGATCTATCGCTTTCGTCGGAGGAGCTCCCCAAGGAGTGAACAAGATTTGGCAACAAGACTGGACTTGTGCACTTCACCATGAATTCACCTAAAAGAATTGGGAAACTTCGTGTGTATGTAGAAAAATAAAACATTTCAATATCTCTTTTTTGTTTTTCGATGTTGCCTTGACTGTGAAAGCTGTTACCTATAGGTGGCTAACTACTTTTTTGCGTTTTCTTTTCTGCGGAATTTGTTGCTCACTGCACAAATAAAAACAGGCGAAAAAAGTATTACGCCTGGCGAAAAATAAACAAAAAACGTGTGAACTGAGGACAAAAAGTTCATCCGATTGGAGTATTTGAGTAGATCAACCGTTCGTCCGGCAAGGTGCAACTGTGAGGACTAACGGTTGCCCGGTAAAGTGTAAATGTGGGGATTAACAGTTGCTTTATAAGGTGGAAATTTGAGGACTAACTGTTAGTTCTTTGGGGTGAACTGTTGGACTAAAGGTTACTCACCAAGGTGTAAATGTGAGGACTAAATGTTAGTCATTTGAGGAGACTAACTGTTAGAACCGGTGCCGTTAGTTCTTAAGGAATTATTGGTTGTGGCAGCCCCATTAGTCCCCAAACGGACGAACCACACACCCTTTCAACACCCTTTTGCCTTAGAGTGTAGTTTTGATGGTGCCGCTACAGCAAGCGGTGTCCGTGACCACTTCGAACGAAATAAGAGACGAACGTTGTACAAAGAACACAGGGGGGCTCAATTCTGGGACCCTTGTGTGCCAGCCCAGTATTCTGCCACTGAGCCACGCTGGTGCTTAGGGTTTGATACCCACTACAGGCAGAATTCCTTATAATTCCTCATCGCAGTCAGCCACTGCATGAACAATTGGCACAAAATTCTTTGCAAGGTTTAGTGGTACCACACTTTTCAGAAGAATGGTTAAGGATACATAGCGATCGCTGGCCGACTGCCAAGAAATTATTTTTATTATTGTCGTAATGGGTACCCAGCAAGTGTACTTGTAGCAGTTACCCAATAAGTGTTTAGAGAAGGTTTTAAAGAACCACTCTTTTAGCGGTCGATGTGACTTCGCTGTGACTTTGGCGTAGGCCTAGCATTTTAGGGGCGAAGCTCTTTAGGGCGTAGGTCTTTACACCCCATGGGGTTTGTTTTCAGTGAGGTACGTAGCCACAGGTGGCAGATAACCGCCCTAGGGCAGATGTGTGTCACCGATGGCGGTAGTTGTATGTGGAACTAGATGGCGGTACTTGTAGTCGATGATGCTTGTATGTGATAAATTATAAACATAGTACAAGAATGCACCGTTCGTACTCGTTGATGATTTGAACGTCGATATCGCAGACACGACCAATAATTGGCTTATCCAACATGTGGCTTCTAGATATGCACCCAGGTGTGTACCGTATCACTTAATGAAACCACCCTCAATCCGGGGAACATGCATTAGCCTAGTAGTTGCAAATTTTCCACTGCAACCTATACAGGAACCGCTCACCCTTCTTCTTACAGACCACAATGTCGTCATAATGAAGGGACATCGCAAGCGCTCCATTGTCTCTAAAGACAAATGAAAGTTTCTATCTATATATGCACGCATAGTGTATCTCACGATGTCTTGAGATCATGATCGACTGGACGAATTACACTCGGAAGATTCACGGTTTTACCGGTGATTTTCTCCGGAACTTCTCCCAATCGTCATCATTCACCCCGTGGATATGCTCTAGTTTTTGCACCTTTCCTATGTATTTGACTTAATTGGTTTAATACAACAAGAAATATTTGCACGGATTGTAAACAAAATTGCGCTTAATCTGGGTTTATTTTGTGCCGACTAGTTCATTGTTACCTCTGTAGCATCTGCAAAGTACACGAAGATGACTTCGCTGGATGCAGCGGCCGCTTTTTGCTGAATGAGTGCGCTGCTAAATCATAAAGAAGTAACTTCTGTGGCATTTTGTAGCTTGGGCTTGTTTTGTGTATACATGTACGTTGCTTTCGTGCGTGCTTCTTAGTGTTTAAGCAGCGTATTTAGGCATTAAGTTGGGACAGTTGGTTCTTGATTCGAGCTGGAGCAGCACGTTGCATGGTTTGTGCTACTTGTCGTGCTTTGCATTCTATTCCAAGTTGTAGCTACCGCATTCGTCGCATCGTTCTTCCAGCGTAACATCGACATTTTATGTGCTGGTTGATGTTATCATTGCATAGCGTTTTCAAAATGCTGAATGCAAGAAATTGTTGACAGCTTATTCAACCACAACGCTCAACCGTGATAAAAATGTGCCAACGTAAGCGTCAACATGGGTGAAGCCGTGTCATATATCGTCAAAGCTGCCAAACACTGATAGAACGTGTGCAAGTCCTGAGATATTAATCATCATCATCATCAACATTATCATCCTCATTATCATCATCATCAGCCTGACTACACCCACTGCAGGACAAATACCTCTCCCATGTTCCTCCAGTAAACTAGGTCCTGTGCTTGCTGCTGCCACTTTATAGACGTCCGACTCTGAAGATATGCGAACACGCAGTGCCACCTGTCAACGCAGTTTTGAGTAGTGCGAAGCCCGACTCCCTTGCGCAAATTGCTCGGCAACCAGGTGCAACTATAATGCAAAAAACAACAATTGTGCTTAATATTAGGGGTAATTGAGCATTGAACTCTTAGAAAAAGAGCTACCAGTTTTTCCGCTAGTCAGGCGCGTCACCGAACCGCTGTGAAGTGCTTGCTGGTTCACTTGCCAGAACGACGGCGAAAAGAAGAGCAGACGCAACATCTCCGCACTCTACGAAAAAAGACCCCAGCCGACGCTACAGTTGCGTTGTGAATAGCTACAGACGTTAAGGACTTGGTTTTACTGTTTTCCGCAGCTTTCGCAAAGCGGAACGGCGAGAGCACTGTGCATGCGCTGTTGTGTTCGGTAAGCGAATCACTCGCGTTGTCTACAGCCGTTCGCATGAGACAGTGTGAAAAATGGCAGCATATTCACGGAGGGAGTGATGGAGAGTGGGGCGAAGCATCCGTCCGTCCATTCGTTCTTGATCCCATCCGTCCATGCGTTCGTCCATGCATCCGCCCCTGCGTCCGTCCATACGTCCATCCGTCGGTGCAGCCACCCGTGAGTCCATCCATGCATCTGTTTGTGTGTCCGTTCGTCCATCTATTCAACACTGCAAGTACCACCGTCTCGCTTCTTTTTATCATATATTCCCGATATAGAAGCACAGCCATCCAGCGAACATTCCAAGGACTAAGCGAGAGGTGGCGCATTCACACTTTCTTATGGCTTGCGCCTCGTGTCTACTTCCCACGTTTAACCACCCCGACTTCATGGTATAGTTATACTAGTTCACTGTATTCATGACACTGCAGCCCAACGCTCGCTAAACCTTTCTAAACCCAAGGAGGTTACGCCCAGCGGGTAGAACGTAGCAACCCTTTCTTGTCAGATAGTGCTCAATGTACATGCCAATGGCTGCTAATGGGGAATGAGAGACAGGAAAATTCGGTTTTTACTTTCTTACGGTTTGCGCTTCGTACCTACTTCCCACCTTTAGCCACCTTGAGTTCATGGCATATACTACTTCCTTGTAGTTATGGCACTGCTGCTCAATGCTCGCTAAACCTTTCTAAAACCAAGGAGTTTACGCCCAGCCATTTCTTGTCAGATATTGCTCAATGTACATGCCGATGGCTGCTAATGGGGAATAAGAGACAGAAGAATTCGGCTTTTAGTTAACGCATACGCTACGAATTTTTCGTTGTTCAACAACGCACTGGAGAAATCTCCAACCGGCACCACCTTGCAGGTCAAAACGTAAGACTGGTTATACACTACGACTACGACTACCACTACGAGGGACGAACGGGTGCCGCTATAAAGAGCTTCGCCCCTAATAAGTAGGTCTCCTCTTATTGTTGTGATTAGCTTTGATATAAGGAGACCGTAGTAACTTTGATTATAAAGCTTAACAAAGCCACACCCAAGTTGCACACCGTGCAGCAGTAGACAAGTGACCCGAACGATATACATAGCACATGCCGCGACTGCCGATATCCTGAAGCTCCACAGCAATACGCCTCAGGGCTTTCGAGGCTCCAAGTTCTGGCTTTATCTATGAAATGAAACATGCACGTCATACAGGTAAATCACTAAATGATCGTGACCAAAATAAGTTTTTTTCCTTGCCATTGGTCTCCGCGATTGCCGGAGCTATCTCGGAGGCCTCGGTTTTGCTCACCGTTGTGCACCGAGAAAGTTGTGGGAATTGAGGCCGGCCCGCTGCCTTGGCGCGGGCTTTGCTGCCTCTTTCTCCGTTCTCATGTCCCGACATGTCTCCCCTCCTCCGCTGCCTGCCGTGCTGGGAGAGCGGAGTGACGTTTAACCACCTCACCCGGTAGCGGATGTTGACTGTGGCGCCGCGCGCGCGGTCTCTCGAGAGGCTTTGCACAGGCGCGCGTTGGGGGGAGAGAGAGAGGCCTCTCCAGAGACGACATGGGTGTAAGCATGCTTTTCTTTTCCGTCCGTCAGCTCCCTGTGGGGCACGTTCAGTCTTCGCCAACAGCGCCTTGCACCCGCGGCGGACGCTTACCTATGTCGCCCCCCCCCTTCCGAACGCTAGGCCGAAGGGTGGTACGGTGTCCTAGTGCGTGGCCTAGCTACGCCGACTCGTCTCCCTCCGAAGCCAACGCGAGCACCTTTGCCCCCGCTCGAGCAACCGGGCCTTGGTCCTGGTGTCTCCGTGGATCACCTTTACCACGGAGACGTGCTCGTGGCACCCTGTTGAATACTTTGGGCCTGTGGTGTGCCTAAGCTCATTTGCTTTGCCGCTGCATCTTTGCAACGGGCTGTACTGCGTTTTAGTGTTGCCACAGAAAATAAAGTGTTGTGACTTTAAGCAGTATCGTGTTCTCGCCACGGCGACGGTTGACGCGTGCCCTGCGGCTCGCTAAGACGGGACCCATGCTAGTGGCCATACTCCTTCGGGATACGTCTCACTACACTGGCGCCCAACGCGGTATTAAAAGCTCTAAACTTTTGACTGCTCTTAGTGAGTCAGTTCACCTGCGCGATTTGGGCTCGTTGCATGCCGCGTTGCACAAAGAGGCCACCGCCTCTATCGCCGGCACCCTTCGGCGCTCGTCCGTGTCGTCACCCCCTTTTGTGGTGGATACACAACTTACGTGGTAGCTGATGCGCTATCTCATGCCCCCTGTTTGCCGAGAACCTGGATTTCGGTGCGACGGCTGCTCGTGGTGCCACATCACATGCAATTGTCGAGGGCGAAAAGGGGGAATCCCCATGAGGATGACCTTGGCTGCTATCAGGGTAAGCGGCGCACTGCGTGGCGGCCGAGCGGGGAACTTTTCGAAGGCCACCATGCCGAAAGCGAACCCGTAACGCCATGCACGCGGTGGTTGCTGCGGTCCTGAGTGGGCGCGATGCCAGGCTTCCCCATTTGGGAGAATAGGAATCGCTTTCGGCAGCGAAGAGCTACTGAAGGCTTAGCAAAGTGATCCGTTTCGAGCCTCGGAGGGACGGAGCGCCGTATACGCTGCTTGCTCCACGGAGGGCGCCGATAAACTGTCTTGAAGAGGCGTGGAGCGCCGTTACGCTGCTTGTTCTGCGGCGGGCGCGATTAGCGTGCTGAAACAGTGTGTGTCACTGAGTATTTTGCTAAACCATGACGGGCTCCTGCTGAAGTATATAGCCACTGATGACGAGTCCATCGACCCGTTTAATGTGGTTATGCCCAAAAGTCTGAGAGCCGCACTGTTGCGATCCTCTCACGACGAAACCATGGCCGGTCACCTGAGTAGCTCTAAAGTTTTTGCGAAACCGAGCAACGTTGTGACCTGGCCCGGCACGAAGCGTGACTTTTATCGCTACTTTGTGCCTGCCACAACAGACAAACGGTTAAACCAAGGGTTGGAAAGAAGCCCGGTCTAATCAACCGATTGTCAGTGACCGTCCGTGGCGCGTACTAGCTGAAAGATCCCCTTTAGTAAAACTCAGCCGTACCCACATCGCAGACCTGAAGCCCTTTGTCACGGCCTGACGAGCTCGCACCAGCGTCCTACGGCTCTTCGCGCAAGCAACAGGCACACCCGGAACGGCGGACCGCATTCGCACCCCGCACCAATATCATCTGAAGAAGCGGTCGCCTTTGTGATTTCGCGCCGGACGGCGGACTTCTGCGTAACCGAAGGCCCTCAATTTACTGTCTAGCCTCAGTATAGGTTAGATTCTTTGCGGCCTTTTCTCTTAAAGAAGTTGACCCCGCCCAGTCTGCTGCCAGTGTTCTTTCAGTGTTCATGTGTATTTTATGTTTCTTTTGTCTAATAATAGGTGTTGTTTGCATTTTACGTTTTTAGTTTGTTTTGGCCAGAAATTGTCATTTTGTTCTGTTTTACTTTTTTCCGTGTTTATTTCGTCTACCCCGAAGGGAGTTGTGAACTTGAGTGTCGGTGCTTATGTGTCGATAGGGAGAGACGAAGGACGCTCGCGCCTTTTTCTCGCGAAGCCGTCGTCGGTGTGTGTGTGTGCATGACGCTTCAGTGCGTGCCCGTGAAGAGTGCGTCATGGCTTCCCCCCATTGACGTGGACACTACAGCCTACAGGTGCTCGGGGCACTGACCTACAGACGCTGTGCTCTGCTCTCGGCCGTCGCGGAAGAAGCCCTGATGCCTTTCCCACCATGGCTCCTGCGTGAGGCCAGCTGAAAGCAGCTATATGCTGCCGGCCAACGCCAGGGCGCCTCGCAGCCAATTCTGGTTCAGCCTCCTTGATCACTGGAGAGGGCCGGCTTCCCGCAACGTCCCAGCTACGTCATCAAGCCAGAATGCAGGGCCTCGGAACCACAACCAAAGCGGCGTTCGTCGGACTTGCGGATTATCAAGAGCAGCAACGAGCCATCGGAGAGCCCCCTTCCATTCCTCTGACATCGCACGCAGGCATCGCACCTAGCGGACATTGTCACGTTCTCCCGCCCCTACGCGCAGTGGACGCTACCCGCTTCAGCACCATGAACACTACTACTACTTTCCTGTGCTTCCTTCCGCAATTATTTTTATAGTGTCATGTGTTTATTTTGTTATTAATGTTTTTTTTCTCCTTTGTAATTATTTTTCAGCAGCAGTTACAGGACTGGACTGAGGTTAGCTGTCTCTAATAGAAGTGTCATTTTAACTGCATGGGTGACACCCCGCTGCCTTTGCTGACCGGCAAAGGGCAAATTTAGGAGAGGCGGATGTAGAAATTGAGGCCAGCCTGCTGCCTTTGCGCGTACTTTGCCGCCTCTTTCTCTGTTCTCATGTCCCGACATCTCTCCCCTCCTTCGCTGTCTACCGTGCTGGGAGAGCGGAGTGATGTTTAACCCCCTCACCCGGTAGCGGATGTTGACCATGGCACCACGCGCGGTGTCTCCCAAGAGGTTTTGCGCGCATGCGTAGGCAGTAGAGAGGGGCCTCTCCGACGACGACATGGGGGTAAGCACGCTTTTCTTTTCCGTCCGCAAGCTCCCTGTGGAGCCCGTTCGGACTTCGCCAAGAGCACCTTGCGCCCGCGGCGAATGCTTACCTTATGTCGCGCTTCTTCCGGACGCTCGGCGGAAGGGTGGTACGGTGTCCTAGTGCGTGGCCTAGCTACGACGACCCGTCTCCCTCCGAAGCCAACGCGAGCGCGTTTGCCCTCGCTCGAGCAACCGGGCCTTGGTCCCGGTGTCTCTTTGGATCACCATTATCGCGGAGACGTGCTCGGGGCACCCTGTGTAGTACTTTTATGCCCATGGCGTGGATAAGCTCATTTGCTTTCCCGCCGCACCTTTGCAACGGGCTATACTGAGTTTTGGTTTGGCCACAAACGATAAAGCGTCGCGACTTTGAACAGTATCGTGTTCTCGCCACGGCAACAGTTAACGCGTGTACTGCGGCTCACTGAGACCGGACCCACGCTAGTGGCCGTACTCCTTCAGGATACGTGTCACTACAAAGTGGACAGCATGCATATCTGTTTGCAGCGTATAAGAACCGGATGACAACCATCAACTGAACATTCTATCATGCGTAATAAAACAGTTCAATGCAGAGAAATCTAGACATCGATGAAGAATGCAACTGCAATGGCGAAAATCGCCAGGGATCTTTGTGCCGAATGAAGTGTACTTCGTACCACTTATCGTAAGATATATTGCTGGTGTATGCACTTCATCGCTCATGCACACGTAAAACGTATTTAGGCGTTACATAACGAACGTCGGAGTGCTTGCCTGTACCTCGATGTCATGCGATGCTCGCTTGCCCTTATAGTGCCAGTTACAGCATGACGAAACAAATGAAAAAACTTTTGCATTGTGCCCGCATTGTGCTTTGATGAGCTTCATACTTTTTTGAAGCGAGGTTGGATTCCAGTAAGAAGCTTGCCAGGTTCTTGATTTTCAGGAAACAGCACCTCAAGGCTAAAAAAAATGGAGGGCCTATGCACGTTTGCTTGCGGCGGCTCAATTTGCACTACTCATTTATGACAGGCGCATCGACGCAAGCGCTTATAGCGGCGTTTTTCGCAGTGCCGCCTGGGCAGAGTCTAACGTCTATACCCCCAGACTGTCTAATCTCATCTGCCCCCCCCCCCTTTAACTTTATTTTTTCCCTTCACCTACTTGCCTTCTTTTGAAATCCAGTCTGTTAACCTCAATGACAAGCGGTTATCTTGCTTGAAAAATATTTGTTGGAAGAGTTGGTTAACATGAATAGGGTACAGAGGAGCGCAAATTTCGAAAAAGACAGACCCTAGAAAAGAAGTCGCAAGGGGAAGAAGGGTAGGTCGCTAACCGTTCATAGCGCCCAACCTTTTGCTCGTTCCTACTTTTAAATGGAAGATATTTCTTAGTGAACTTCAACGGTTTTGAGTGAATCTATCTATCTATCTATCTATCTATCTATCTAATCTATCTATCTATTTATCTATCTATCTATCTAACTGCGATCAAATTTTAGCTCTCCTGGCTGTTTCAATAATGGCATTTATACCGAAATTGGTATGACATTACGTGACTATATGACGAGTATTACTGACAAGTCATAAGGAGAAAATCATGATATGTATGTCATTAATGTTATGATTTACATTTATGGTCTTGCGGCTCTTGCGGTGGTTTCGTTCTCATGTTATATTGCTGTCTGTCTGTCTGTCTGTCTGTCTGTCTGTCTGTCTGTCTGTCTGTCTGTCTGTCTGTCTGTCTCACACGGATGGACGAACCAACGCACGGACGGGCGCATGAACGTACGAACGAAAGAGCGCACGAACGGATGGGCAGATGTACACATGGACGGACATACGCATGAACGCATGCATGGAAGGATGGACTGCTGAAGTAAGCAGGGACTGATATATAAACAGACAAACAGACAGACAGACAGGCAGGCAGACAGACAGACAGACAGACAGACAGACAGACAGACAGACAGACTGTGGCACGGATGGATGGACAGAGAAGCACGGACGGTCAATCTGACCATCTATTCGTCCGTCCAATCAAGCGTCTGTCTGTCTGTCTGTCTGTCTGTCTGTCTGCCTGTCTGTCTGTCTGTCTGTCTGTATGACCATCTGCCCACCGTCCCTCTGTCTGTTTGCCCGTCCGTCCATCTGTGCGTGTGTATGTGTGTCTGTCTGTTCATCTGCAGTCTGCGCTTCTGTCTGTCGGTCCGTCCATGCGTGTGCATGTCTGCCTGTTGTCCGTCTATGCGTGCGTCGTCTGTCTGTCCCTCCACCCATCTGTTCTTTAGCGCGCTGTCAGTCTGTCCGTCCACACGCGCGTCGGTGTGAATGCTCCGTTCGTCCATGTAGTAAACACACCAATTACCACCAACTCACAACTTTTCATTATATATTTATCATATACGAGAACCCCGCCATCCGGCGGACTTTCCAAGATCTAAAAGAGATGTGCCTGCCAACTACTACTACTACTACTACCACCACCATCACCACTACTACTACTTCATACAATGCGGACGCACGACCCAAGGTATAAAGAGCTTTGACCCGAAAAATTGACTGCTCGTGCTACAAAATCATTCACTGGCCACCCCGCAAATCTATACCCACTAGATCGCGTGTTCGGAATTCAGTGAAGGGCGTCTAATCCTGACTTTCGCTTGATGAGCGCCAGAGTCAACGTTGCCACCAGTGTAAGTGTTAGCATCCACCGCTTCGTATCTACACATGTTTCTTTTTAGCGGGAGATGGTCCAAGTTTTTACGACGTTTGTATTGTTATGTACCGCGTCGGTTATCTTACCTCTGCGCTACCTGGCCTGCGCGTGACCATTTCAACATCTTAATATGTACCATGACGTCCGTAACACCTGTTTGTTCTCTGATGCACTCTGCTTTCTTCTTGATCCTTACGTTTTTACCCATCATTTCCCATTTGATTACTCGCTGCTTCGTCCTTAAATTAGGTGGAACTCTCCTCGTAACCCTTATGGTCTCTGCTTCACAGGTAAGTATCGGTAGGTAGGTAGGTAATCAACTTTATTGATTCACGAAGAAATCATTTGAGGTGGGTGTGTAGTAGGGGAAGTGGAATCAGGATGACGACGAGCCCTCGGGCCGCTCTAGGTGGCCGGACCCTGCTGTGCTTCGGCGACCCTTCTGGCCGAGCTCACTGTCCGGAGCTGTAAACCCGGTTGCGAGCTGCGCAGAGCAGCCTCCCATCCCTCCCGGTGTTCTGACCCTTGCCACGGAGGCTTGGGTATGTTTGGACAATTCAGAAAAATGTGCTGGAAGAAATATGTGCTCAGGTACTAGGACATAAGTTGCAATATGGCGAGGTTTCGCCATGTGTAAAAAGGGAGAGAAGAAAAGGAGTTGTCACTGTGGCCGTTTGAAGTCTGCGCCGCAAAGCCTGGTCACTTCTGGAGAGAGATTTATGTGGCGGGGGATACGTTAGGCGAGAATTTCGGTAAAACAGCGTGATATCGTGATAGCTGAGGAGTCGATCTCTGGCAACTCGAAGCGAAGGCAGGTCGCTTTGAACCTGGTTGACGAGTGCTCGGGCTTGGGTGTGAGGGGCCGTGTTGCCTGGGTGTCCACAGTGCGCAAGGACCCAGAGGAGGGTGATGAGGCCATCAGGCGGAAGAGATGATTCAAGAATTTTAGCAGCCGGGGAATTTATTCGGAAAGTGGCGAAATTACGAATTGCCGTTTTTGAATCGGAAAAAATATACTCAGCGGAGGAGTGAACAATGGCTAAAGCAATTGCCACCTCCTCTGCTTCCAGGGATTCTGTCGAATTTGGAAGGAACGCACTAGCGACCAGTTTTTCAAATCCATCTACGACGGCTACCGCGAAAGCTCGATTATCTACATAATCGGCCGCGTCTACATAGACTGCGGGAGAAGTAGGAGAGAAGCGCTTCTGAAGGGACTTGGCTCGAGCTTCCCGTCGCGCCCGATTATGTTCTGGGTGAGTAATTTTGGGGAGTGGCGGGATTATTAGGTTGCTGCTAAAAGTGACGGGAACTGCGTGCGTGGCCGTGGTGTGACCAGGAAAGTTGATTCCAAGTCGGCGCAGGAGTACCTGTCCTGTTTCCGTGAGTGATAGTCTTTGATATGGGCTGAAAAGATGCGCCTCTACAAGCTCTCCCAGAGTGCTGTGCACCCCAAGATGAAGTAGTTTATCCGTGGCTGTTGATTTAGGGAGATGGAGCGCAGTTTTATAGGCATTACGAATGAGTCTGTTAAGTTGCTCGATCTCCGTAAGAGAGAGATAGAGGTAGGGGATAGAATAGGTAATTCTGCATAAGCAAAAGACCTGTATGAGGCGGCGTGTGTCTGCTTCCCTCACGCCGCGATGACGATTGGATAACCGCTTAATGAGGGAAGCTGTATTTTGAACTGAGGTGCGGATTAACTTTATGGTGTCAGCGTTCGAATCATTGTCGGAAAGATTAAGGCCTAAAATATTGATTTTATTGACCCTGCGAATAGGGGTGTCATCAATCATGACTTGAATGTGACATGTATATTGCTTTTTAAAGTCAATTACTAGGAGTTCCGATTTAGCCGCCGAGCAGGTGAGCCCGATATTGTTGGCTTGTTTAACAACAATGTCAGCGGCCAACTGAAGCTTCGATTCGATTTTGCCATGGTTGCCAGTATTGACCCAGATGGTGATGTCATCCGCGTACAAGGAGTGATTGATGGAAGAAAGTTTGGCAAGTTCCCGCGCTAGCGGTACGAGAGTAACGTTAAAAAGGAACGGGGACAAAACCGATCCCTGGGGCGTTCCCTTGCTACCTAGCGTGAAGGGATCGGTTTGAAAGTGCCCGACTGTAGGCAGACGGACCTATTGCTGAGAAAGGCAGAGACATACCTGTGCGTGCGAGAGCCTACGTTTAGTTCACTAAGAGATTGTAAAATCGAGGAGTGAGAAACATTATCAAAAGCCTTAGTCAGGTCCAATACAAGGATGGCTCTGGTGATGTGTTTAAAAGTAGGATTTAGCACGTCTTCCTTAAGCTGCAGCATGACATCCTGAGTGGAGAGTCCCGCTCGGAAGCCGTACATGGTGGAGGGAAACAGTTTTTCTTGTTCCATGTAGCGATTAAGACGATTGAGAATTACATGCTCCATCAGTTTTCTTGTACATGAGGTAAGAGAGATCGGTCTCAAATTATTAAGGTCTAACAGCTTATTACGTTTGGGTATGAAAGTCCCCTTAGCTGAGTTCCATTCCTGGGGCAGCGTGCCCTGCTCCCATTGTTGATTCATGTAATCGGTATGAGCTGCCACTGACTTGGAGCCTAAATTTCGGAGTGTTTTGTTAGTAATTTCATCTAGTCCTGGAGCAGATGTCGTGCGAAGTTTGCTTAGGGCAGCCCAAACTTCCGCCTCTGCAATCGGTGCATCCAAGTCTGCATTGGGAGCTCCATTGTAGGTAGGTAACGATTCTCGCCTTGGGCCAGGAAAATACGTAGTTTTAACAGCAGTTTCAACGTCTTGCCCTTGTTTTTCTACTTCAAACAAGAGTTTCATAATTCGCTTATCACTTTCACATAGCGAGGAGCATGGATCTAACATATGGTGAAGCAGGGACCAAGAGTTCTTCATATGTAGAGTACCGTCGAGTCGGTTACATATCTGGTTCCATTGCTGCGATGAAAGTTCGGCCACGTGTTCAGTTACAAGCTGGAGTGTTTGTGACATTTTGCGTTTTAGTTTACGATTATATTTTTGCTTGAGCCATCGTTTCTCCAAGCTCTGATAAGCCTCCCATAGGTGGAGTAGCCTGCTGTCTACTGGATCACGGATATGTGCTGCTGGGGTTACTTTTTCGCTAAGAGCTACATCCTGTTTAAGCTGAGACGCCCAGTCTTTGTAGTCTTGAATTTCTTTTTTCGGGTTTCGGTCTCGGATTTCGCGAAATTTGTCTCAGTCAACAATAGGTTTTAAATGAAACTGTGGACGAAAATTGGCATGGGACAGTGTAATTGTTAGCATGTAATGATCACGGCCGAGGTTGACCTCACTGTGTGTCCAGTTAGCTTGTCGCACTTTTGGAGTGAAAGTAAGGTCAGGGGTGGTATCTCTGCTCACACTGTTGCCAATTCGTGTTGGTAGCATGCAGTCAGTGACTAGAGTGCACCTGTTCCGCTGAATGTATTGAAAAAGGCTGGTGCCCTTCCGAGTGTTTCTCCTGTAACCCCAATCTACGTGCGGGGCATTAAAGTCACCCGTTACAACTATGGGAGCAGAGTTTGCTATTTGGATGGCCCTATCGATTGCTACAAAAACAGCAGTGAGGGCATCTCTAGGATGAGAATAAATATTCAAAATAAAATATGTGCCTTGTCCTGTACGACGTGGGAGAAGTTCAAGAAGAAGGCAGTCACTCTAAAGATCGGAAAGATCATGAGCTATAAACGAGATATTCCTCTGTATATATGTGGTAGCCCATGGGGAGCTAGGATGCGAATGTACAGCCTGATAGCCGAGGAGTTTGCAAGCTTTTAAAGGCTCCTGTACGAAGATGACATCAGGGGCCCGTGTAGACCGCTGTATATAAAGTGAGAAGTTGTCTCTCTTGTTTCTTAATCCACGGCAATTTCATTGCCATATGCAGAGTGAAGAGGGTGAAGATGAGGCAAGGGTGCAGGAGGGGGTTATGGCTGCGAAGGCGCTGGAGAGGGTTGAAATTGTGGGAGAGATTCGAGCCGAGCAACTAACACGTCTAGAATACTCTCTATCTTATTGAAGCGTTCAGCAATTTGCGTAAAGCCTAAATTAACCTTTTGTTTGAGTTCCCGGTGTTCTTTCCGAATTTTTTTACTCGTGCTTTTAAAATCATCCTCCGATGACTCGGGTTGCTCTGTCCTTTTCTTTTTTGCTGGCTGTGGAGAGGAATCTATAATATCCGTCCCTGACTCGGTTGCCATATCAGGCTCTATGACAGAGGGGGAGATGGATAGGTGTGGAGAAGACGCGGGTGGGGCAGCTGTAAGTGTACTTAAACGTTCCAGCACCAGAGCCAACTGTTGCTTTAACTCTTGAATCTCTCGCATTAGACGTTCGATAGTCTCCTGAGTTTTAGAATTTTCTTTAGCGTCAGAGAGCATACAACAGTAGCAGAAGGCTTGCTTTGCCCAGCTCACCTTTTCGGGTTTGGTGCTGAAGTCGCGGCCTTGTGATGCACTTCATCCAGGGCTTTTGCCTTTGCTGCCACGGTTTCGTTCAGGACTCCTGCTTCTGCTGTTACGGTTTCGTCCAGGACTCTTGCTCCTGCTACTACGATTTCTGTCGTTGATGCTTGAAAAAAACACCTTCTCGAGCTGGAACTCGGGCTGCTCCTGCTGGTGCTCTTGTTGCAGCCTTTGTCGCGGCCGAGAGAGACGGCTGAAGCCACGCTGAAAGCGTTGCTTGCATGCCCTGTCACCCGTCTTGTGAGCGTCTCCACAGATGACGCACTGCGGGGTGTCCTCCGGGTGTTTCTGTCCGCAGCTTGAGCAAGTGAGGCGATTTGGCAAAGGACATACATCTCGTCGGTGGCCGACTTGTCTACAGTTTAGGCACGCTTCCACCTTCGGTCGAAAGTTGAAAACGGCGTAGAGCATGCCGAACATTTTGACTGACGGAGGAAGCTCCTCAGCCACGAAGTGAATGAGCACTGAGCGTGAGGTACGCCCCATGTCCTTTGCTTGGACTACTGGTAGAAAGCGATTCGCCCGACGTAATTCTTGAAGCAAGTCCTGGGGTGATTCACCATTCCAAGCGAGGTAGATGATCCCTGCCTGTGCCCCGTCCGGTGGAGCTATGTACGCGTGAAATCCCAGTTTTTTACCACGTAGCGTGAGTTCTCGTATTTTTGCATAGTTGGCAACTCGGTCGGCGCAAGAAGTGGACACGGTGAAAATATTCTTGGCCAGATTGGTGCACACAAGATCTTCGTCGGCAACCACAGAGTGCAGTCCACTGTTGGCGACTACAGCCGCTCGTAACTCTCCATCGTTGTATTGGGCCAGATCTACGCCCGCACTCGGACGAAAGACAATCTTGAAGTCATCGACTGGCAACCGTGACAGTCATTTTAACCGAGGACGCGCCACCGCTGTGTTGTCGAGCTTTGAGGAAACGCTGGGCGGTGATTCCGTTTTGCGTGCTGGCGTTTCGGCAGCTGACGCCGCTTTACTTGACTGCGTTCCTTCAGTTTCTTTTGGCTGTTGTCGAGGTGAGCGTTGTCGGGCATTCAGGACTACACTCAATTCTTCTGGGTTGAATTCTGTGGCAGGTAAATCCGTGCCACTCACCTTGTATGCCATTGCGTTGCCGAATTAACTTGTGCACGCGCGTCGAAGCGCGAGCCCGACGCCGGTGCCGGTGGCGTTAGGGCTGACGAGGCGGCGTTCTCCCGCTCAGCAAGAGTTGAAGTTTGCAAAGCTCCTCAAGAACAAAGAGGTTTGAGGCACTCACCACCAGCGTCGGCAACTTGCTGAAGTTCAAGAGAGACCACTGTTGGCACCAAAAATGCAGTCTTGGTTCAACAAAAACTTCGCAGAATACGGAGCCCATGCGAGGCACACCAGTCTTGCCTGGGCCCCCTAGCGGACTCCCCCAAGTATCGGTAAGATGCAGCTGTTATCTGCCTTTCCTTGAGGGATAGTGGCAATCTACCATTCATGACTTGGCAGTTCTTGTGGAATGTGATCAATCCAGTTCTTATTCTTCTAGTTACCTATGTTGTGGTTCGGCGACGCGAGGTGTGAATGTACAATTAGCGCTCAACCACGGCTCTGATCACACATTTCACTTTCGTAATATATCAAGCCCTACGAGGCTAGAGTAAGTCACGTACTTTATTAACGGTAAGTACACTCACTTTTAAAAAAGGCACACGTTTGTGTAGCACCCTCCCACCAAACTACTCCGAAGAGGCTGGCTTCAGCTACTTGTGAGTGGATAGAATATCGATGAAAAACTCACCTGGGCAGAAGTTGGAGTTCAAGGGCGTTCCTTTGGGACCTGTAATTATACACACCATAGTAAATACTACGATAATGAGCGAGCAGGTTATATTTTGATGGTAGCGTTTGTGTGAGCCATAAGCCTTGATATCTGGTGTAAGAAAATTGACAGACAATTAGGCTAAGGCAAGCACAGGGCATAATAGCTCTCACTTCGTAACTTCGAAGTAAAGATGGTCAAGTGAAGTTAAAGCAGTTCAAGGGGATAAAGAGTAGTCAATCCATCAACGAGACCCCAATTCACAGCCTTCAAACTACGCGTTTGATGCTGCTCTATTTCAGCGACGATGAAGGCCGATAAACAGAAAGACACTGTCCCTCCATAACCCCATCCCCCCCCCCCTGGAAATGCTCGCGTCTCGCGTCTATTGCCGCATGCTCCCGTCTCATGCCGCCCGAGAAAGACTCCCGCATAATGTCGCTCCCGTCTCCCCCTATTGGCAAGGCTGAGCAGGGAGCGAGGATCAGGTAGGCAGCGTCAGCTTGTGAAATACCGAGTACTTGCGCTGCACAACCGTTCACTGACTGGATCGCTCGCGCATTTGGAATTCAGTCATGGGTGCCTTAGCTTGCTTTCTCTTGATGAGGGCCAGCGTGAACGTTGTCGCCAGTGTAATTCTTAGCGCTCCCACAGCTTCGCATTTACTCATGGCTTCTTTAAGCGGGAGATCATCCAAGTTTCTCGACGTTTGCACTGTTATGTACCCCATCGGTTATCTTGCCTTCGCACTACGTGCCCGGCCCATTACAATTTCTGCTTCTTCATTTTGACTATGATTTCATTAGCACGCATTTCTTCCACGATGCACTCTGCTTTCTTCTTGTTTCTTAGCATTACACCTACCATTTCTCCTTTCATTGCTCACTGTTTCGTAATCATATTAAGTTCAACCCTTCTTGTAATCTATCCGGTTTCTGTTCCATGGGTAAGTACCGGTAAGATGCAGCTTTTATCTACCTTCCTCTTAAAAGAAAGTAGCAATCTATCATTCAGGATTTAGAAAGGCTTCCTCCACCCCAGTGCTCCACCATATGGTTATTCTTCTAGCAAAATTATTCTTGTGGTTTGGCACCACAATGTCCCAGTGTACAATGAGCACCCAGCCACCCCTTTGATGACACATTTCACTTTTGTGTTATATCAAGCGCTACGACGCAGAAGTCAGTCACGTATTTGGTTAACCTGGCTAAGCGAACATCAATCTGAAGTACATCAACTGCTGAAAAAAACCCACATTATTGTGTAGCGCTCTCTATCCACACTACCCTGAAAAGAATAGGTCTCTGCTACTTGTCAGTGCATAGAACACTGATGGTAAGCTCACCTGAGCAAAAGTAGGAGTTCAAGGCAGTCTCTTCAGAAGCTGTAATGATACACGTCACAGTCAATATTGCGGCAATAAACGAGCTGGTTATAATTTTATATTTGTGTTTGTTTAAAGAGCCCTGCAACACTTTTTGAACATGGTCAGAAAGCACTGCCGATCGGTAGTAGATGTTCCCGACAACACGCGAGCCAAATATTATAGCACAGCACGTGGCCTGGACTTCTCAAAAAATTATTTATCAAAATCAGCTGAAAATTGCCTTTTTTGTCTCGACAAATGGCGGAATATGCCCAAAAATCACACGTGAATCACCCATCTATCACTCGTTGACTTATTTGAACATGGCGCCGTGGGGGGCCGCGACTTGTCCGCGCGTGTACATGCGATCACACCAAAAAAGCGGCGCATTCAAAGAAAAAAAGAAAAAAAGTGCTCGAGCCCACGAGGCACATGTGACGTTTTTCTGTGGACCTGCCATTCCTCCCTGCTTAGCTTCCAGCGCTTTCATCAGGACGAGAGAAGAGAGAATGCAATCGCAGCATGTGACAAACCTCTGTAACTACTCGCACTGGACAGATTCCTAAAATTTTTGCGGTGTTTAATTCGTGAGGCGTTAAGCTTTTCCAGTAAAGTCATTCTGTGGTTACTTGAAACAGCGTTTCAGCGCCCCTTGAAGTCATCACGCTGAAATGTTTGTGTAAAAAGATCGACAATTATATAGGCGAAGTAAAGCACAGGGCATATTATCTCTGCCTTCTTAAAGGCAGAGTAAACATTGTCAAGTCAAGTGAAAGCGATTCAAGCGGATAAAGAATAACCCTTCAATTAATGGGATCTCAGTTCTCAGCAGTCGAGTTACATGTTCAATGCTCCTCCATTTCAGGTGAGATGAAGGACAGTTCTAGTCTTTTTTACTTTCCTTGGGTGTCTTGGTGTGGTCATTCCCTGGGAGCGTAAGCCAGTGCCACTCGTAGCAGAGGTGGTGAGTCTTGCACCATCTTTTTTAATAATTTTCTGAGTATATGATGTGGCACGTAAGGTTCACTGTAGTTCTCGGCAGACCAGTTAACCCTCTTAGGGTGAGTGAGTGAATAACAACTTTATTCTTCGAAGGGGTGAGGAGTACTCCTTTATAAGTGTTGCTGTACACCGTCAATAGACTGCCTAAACCTATTCTTCAAACAATCGATTGATTCGTGAGACAATGTCCACATCACATTTTATCCATAAAAATTTATTCTCGGCATTGCAACCAAAGCATGAATATGACGGAGCATTCCAGTTGATACCTGCTTACTGTGACATAATGGGGAACCAAGAGGCTTAGGTGACAGCCGAGAGTGTTTTGAACTCAATAGGACGCTAGTTTTTTGTGCTTTTGTGCTTTTTTCATGGTAGCTCTGCGTTCTTTCACGCGCAGTTCTTTTCATGGATACAGATGTCCCAACAGAGAAGCCGCCGCACGAAGGTGAACCAACAGAAAGCCGCTCAGGTATCCTCGGCATCACCATTGGTGCCCACACAGTAGCAGAAGCAGGAACCATGGAAGTCTGTGCGCTTCAAATGCAAACCCCGGCCTCAGGGAAACAGCTGTCATGACACTGCCAACTTCATCCTGGCTCCGAGCGAATATAAGGTGAAAACCGGATTTTTCTCCTCTCCAGCCACAGCCGTGGCTACCTGCAAGGAACACCCACTTCTCCAACAGAACTAGAATAAAGAACACCATCTCATCTTCTCTTTGAACCCCAGTGGCAGCCGAGAAAACGGTTTCCTCCCCAATTGCGTGCGTGCCTGCAAGCACTTCTCCGCACCATCATCCGAGCAACCAAGATCTTTAAGTCGTTGAAGATTTGATTCCGAGCAACCGGTTGGCCCCCATCACCTGTCGACCTGTCGAGAAGGTCAACTTCGTAACTGTGTCGATGGACGTGATCGCCGCTTTCCCCTTGGTATTCATGCCACCCCAACTGTACGGGTGAATTTCAAAGGCAACCTGGTTGCGATTGATACGCACCCCGCCGCCGATCTGACCACTCGGCTTCAGATTGGGGTGATCTGCGATGTACAGGTTTGGCCAAAGCAACTGAATTTGAACACCTGACTCGGAATGATCTACAGGATCGACCCGTGTAACTCCGTCGAGGACCTAGCCGGCAACATTGCCTCAAGAGAGCAACTTGTAATCGGTGTTCGTAGCGGCAACTGCCTCATCCTCACTTTTGCGGGGTCCACGATCTCCCCTTAAATCCTGCTGTATAAGCAAAGGCACCCTATTCGTCCACTACAGCCCCGGCACCTATCGTGTTTCCATTGCAGCTACAACAGGCACCCAACTGCCACTTGCTCACGAGATGAACGGCGTCTGTTGAGCGCGCCCATAGATTGAGTGGGCCCATTCTCTGCACGAGCACGACGACGGCACCTCCTTCTTCCACGACTCAGCCTACCTCTGCCGTCATCAACACAAGCTCGACGGGCACACATACACCGGGTGCCTCCTCGATTCCACGGGCCTGTGTCGTCGTCCCCAAGAGCTCAACGTAGACAACGACAACCTCCTCAATTCCACCGGCCTCTACCGTACTTTCCGAGCATTCGACAACGACACCACTGATTCCTAGACCACACTGGTCTTTGCCACCCTCTCGTGGAACAGACAAATTGCCATACTCGTTACGGCTATTCACCTGAGGATCAGGTTCCTCCCAGCTGGCTGTTCGGAGCGACTTTTTTGTGCAAACGCCTTGCTCGCCGAGCCAACTTCGAATGAGCTCTCTGGTGTGGCTCTACCGACAGGGCCAATCGGACTTACCACGTGAGTTTGAAAAACCCGCTCTTAAGTTTTCTTTTGACCGTGTTAAAAAGTGCACATCACAGTACCCCCTAATTTTTCGGTGGTCTTATCGGTCAACTACGCGTAGCGCGCCGGTGCTCTTGCGTGAGTACGGGGGTCAGATCGAATCCTTTTATTTGATCCTTCTGTACTCTTCTTTCTTTATATCTTTCAGTCCCATTCGTTCATCTCCCGTGCGATGTTGTTGGATGGAAGCATGAACAATCAGACACGCTGACAGACAGAAGGTCAGGCGAGTGGATAGACTGGCGAACGGAACCACGCATGCACAAATGGACAAATGGACGGCTCGATAGACTCTTCACCCTACTCGACATCATTTTCTTCGTGGATATGCTGTGAAATCCCCTAATGACATCTAGCTCTATTATTATACACAAAAGACAATCTATTGGCCAACTCCTAAGCTAGACGGTGCTACACACTACTGCTACTGTAGAATAAGAAACGGTCCACGGCCTAAGGAGCTTTGCCACTAAAACTACTACATCACCAAGATATACGAGGCACAATTACTGTTGAAAGCAGAATAGGACAGTGTCCATCAGTCTTTGGGGGGTTTCAGGAGTAGAGCACAAGCAAAATAGAGTACCTTGAACTCGCATAGACCGTCGGTTGTCGCAAACGCAGTCTTTTTGCAATCTCGTTGGACCCCGTCTATTTGCAATTATCCGCTTTTTAAGTACAATGGCGAAAAGAAATGAGCAATTTGTGGATTTTGCAGGGTGTAATCAATTTTGGGTCGTGGATAAACGTCCTGCTTCATGACGACGTTCAGCTTTCTTTAGTCAACACAAAACCTGAGCGTGTTGTCCTTCTTTTTGACTAATACCACCGGTGATGCCCAGGGACAATGTGATGGCTGTATTACATCGTGTTTCAACATTTCTTGTATTTGTTCCTTACAGATTTCCGTTCTTTTGGAAGTTCTCGGTTTGGACGCTGACGCAACGCTCTAACATTTTTTTACGACCGAAGTACGTCCGACGTTCAGTGAAGTGAAAAGACACTCTGCAACTCTTTTGATCGAATTCACAATCAGCTCTTTCCGTGGAGATGAAACCTCGCGGTAAATGTCTATTGATCGAATGACACTGTCCACTGGCACTGGGGGGTCTCTACTAACAGCGAACATTCACAATTTGAAAATATTCATGCAGGTTTGCTCCCTTCGCCACATGTTCCGTTCGCCACATGGTGCACCGCACTGCTGAAGTTGGTTAATAGGACATTTACACATTGTTTACGAAAGCTTACCAGACCTCTTTCCACGCGTATTGCTTGTGCAAACCACAGTCCAATGTTTCCATCTTGAAGTCCCACATAACCACCAAAACTGTCCCCTTTCAGGATAACTGTCACATTTGAACGTGGCGACACAGTCGCTTTTTCATCCAAAACGCGGGCAGGTGAACCGGCTGATTACTAAGTTCGACACATTGCGACAACGTTCTCGGTAAAAAAAGAGACTTTAGACTCTTGCAAGTCAATGATTGTGCTATTTGCCCTCAAGAAGTTCATTCCTAAATTCAGCTTACAGCAACAGTCAGGAAGTACAATAAAGCTACCGACGCACACGAATCAAGTAATCTCTATCCTTCCTGTATTCTCCATTCTGCCCCGGTGTCTATTAGTGCTATAGCGTCCAGGTCGTCGATGGTGAATAACAGTGCGGAGGTAACGCCAACATTACTGCACTTAAACGTCGTTGCCTGATTGCAGTCATCTGGTCGGGTCAGTGATCGTGGTCTTTAGTTTTCTAAGTATCAGCGGCCTTGCCTCCACAGGTCGCTGGCTCTAGTTCTCCAGCCGTAGGCTAGGTGATCGAGGTCTCGGGCAAACGGTTGGTGGTCTAGGACTTAGCGTCTGGTAGCG
Organism: Rhipicephalus microplus; assembly: GCF_043290135.1. Taxonomy (NCBI): domain Eukaryota; kingdom Metazoa; phylum Arthropoda; class Arachnida; order Ixodida; family Ixodidae; genus Rhipicephalus; species Rhipicephalus microplus. The sequence continues at coordinate 74,266,616 of NC_134706.1, forward strand.
CACTAGAGCTGTCGATCATGATTTTTGTTGTTGATGTCCTGAATCGTATGGAGCGAAGACAAAAGCGTTTGAGTCTTGTAAGGGTGCTCATCGTTCCGAAGGCACCGTGCATCGACTGGGAAGCCACGCTGTCCTACTCGACGATAATGACATGCTCGATAGAGGCGATCTGCTTCGTCACAGTGGTAGCAGAGGGGCCGCTGGTCTTCAGTGCACCACACATCTCTCTTACGGTGTCTTGCTTTCTGTATGTGTGGTGGCGTACCACGCAGAAAGGCCGAAGGTATAATGACATCTTGAAAAAAAATTGAGCGTACAAGGTCTTGTCGCACTGCTTGTGCGTACAACGGAGCTGGAGCTTCCGGTTGTACTGTGTGCAGCACCTGGGGCTGTGGTTGGAGAATAGCTTGCTGCACTTTTTCACGCACAACATCCGCGAGCGAAGATATCGCTGGAGAACGTTGGGTAGGTTGCGTTTTCTGTAGCCCGATCCTCACGACAGCCCTCGCCACTTCCGCAGAACGTAACTGTTGTCGGTGAGGGATGCCTACACAATACTAGCTGGAAAGACGTTTACGCTACAGTTGTACTGTCGCGCACGCCGCTGCAATGTCCTTTCCATTGTCGTTGACTCGGATCTGAAGTCTGCCATGACTCGCGGAGGAATACCCACCAGGCTTGCAAAAATTTTCTCTTCACTCTGCTCATCAGGTGGCACAACTTCTCCTCGCTCATGTTTGTGTCGAGATCCAGCTCGTGCACTCACAGCCGAAAGAGAGTGCTGGTAACGCTCTTTGCGAAAGTAAATGCGTGTCGTATGTTTCACTCTCTTTTCAGGAGTGCGGGAACACTCTAATGCATAGAGCAGGCACACTCGCTCGACAGAGCGCTTGTACTCTGGCTGAACGAGAGGGAACAAGCTCCCTCACCAGACTAGAGTACATTCGCTCTCTGCGGGAATCACGCCAGTCTCACTAAATTTTACTATCTTCTTAGTCTAGACTGCAGGCACTCCGTCCAAAAATAGAGTCACTCTTGTTGCTTGGAATAACGTTAAAAAATAGTCGAGCGTTTTAAGCAATCTATCAGTGAGCGTGCAGCACATATTGCTTGAAGTTAGGTCACATTCCAGGGTGCACTGTGGCACACAATATATAATCGTAGACAACGCAGCAACACTAACCATGTATTTCTCGTGCTGCAGACAGCCACACATACAGAAACTGGTATTTATACCAGTGATGCGTAGCGCCCCTTTTTGCGTGGGTGGCATTACATCTATATTACGTGTGTTTGAAAGGCAAGTGTACATCTAGCACGTGTATGTATCTGGTGGTCGTTTGGTACCATGTAGACACGTCCATTTTTATTATAACAACTGTCGTGGCATTCAACGTCATTTCTAATTCTAAATTTTAATTATCAGCTGGCATTCTGTCATATTGGTTCAATGTGGGGAGGCCACTCATGTCCAAGACTTGAAGTTGTAGCTAAGCGCTTACAAACACAATTGGGACGACCTTTCAGCAGTACTGGCTGCGAAATAGTCTACGAACGTTACGATCCGACGTACGATTCAACTTGCGTTGCTGCAGCGTGTACAAGTACGCTAAAAAACAACGCTGGTATACAAAACAAACACTCAAACGCAGCTCTTGCAATTCTTAAAGTTTTACTTACCACGGCTACACTTTAATGTTAGAATGAGAGGCTGGTGAAATGCTGAAACGTCGACCTTTGCGAACCACCTTCTCCGAGATTGGTCCAACTCTTGGTTACCTGTACGAGTACGACTACCGCCAAACGTAGGCTTAGCTTACCGGCCGAGTCTGTCATACTTGTCATCGGCGCTTCTGTGCAGTAGAGCCTTGCCATCGGTTAACCTGAATGAGCGATTGGGTTTTGCTTACGTTGTCCGCATAAGGAGCGATGACCAGCTATGCGAGCCCAATCAGCCAACGCACACTGGCCGTCACTGTAAGCTGCCGGGAGCACTCGCACCACTCCACCGACTCATACTGAAAACACAGACTTTGAATTTGGTACCCGTTAAAGAAGTGACTTGATCAGATGCTTCCATGCCCGTTCATTTTGTTTTTCAGCAATCGGCTATGGAGTTGCAGCTATCAGTATACAGGCGCACATGAGTACACACTGACATGACCACTGCGCTAGCATATAGTCGCTTGGACGAAAAAAATACACATGTACCAATCAGGTACGCGCGTACTTATCGAACATTACAGTCTACATGAAGCTTCTGTGCACGTAAACTTGCAGAAACAGCGAAAAATTCCTCTCTGACTCGGAAGTAAGAGATGATATTCCACCTCAGCTCATGGGTAATTTTCGTCCGTTTTTTGTGCATAAATTCAAAATCAAGAAAATAAAATTCATATCTTGTCTTTCGGCCGGCCGCAGTTTTCATGTTATGAGGACGCATCGCGTCTGTCTTCAAACAGCGACTGGTGAAGCGAAGCGGCGTGTTTTAGGGGCGAAGCTCCTTAGGATTTGGGTCATGTCCCTTTAAGTAGTATGTTGTAGTAGTAGTATTAGACACTTCTACTTAGTTTTAAGAACGGCTAACTAGATGGTGTTGGGTGTATATGACCTTGGAAATGATGTCTCTAGATGGCATTGGTGGTTTTCTTTTATTTGACGATATCGGATGGTTATGGACGTACGGATGGAGAAATGGACAGACAGACAGACAGACAGACAGACAGACAGACAGACAGACAGACAGACAGACAGACAGAATGACGGAGAGGTGCACACAAGGACGGACTCATGAACCGACGCACGCAGACAGACAGACGCAAGGACGGATGGATGCTTTGCCACACTTATCATCGTTCACTCCGTGGATATGCTGTGATATTTTTCACCACGAAGTCACTGTGGTGGAACTTGGCGTTGTGGTAGATCACTCACCTAGAAACATGGATGTGGCAAGTTCGAATTCTTGAGATTTTTAGGGGGGAAGCTCCTAAAGCCGTGGGTCGTGCGTCCGCGATGTATGCAGTAGTAGTATATGTTGTTGTAGTGTGTCGTTGTAGTACGTAGCCACCTCCAAAGCCGGACTAGAGGAGCAGCCCACGCGCACCTAGTTGAGTTCAGAAGAAAACCTACGCACGTTATTCATAAATAGAAAGATAGTTTCTTAATAAATAACCTTCAGACAAGTATTGGTGACTTAATCTGCGCTAAAGATGCCTGAGAATTGATGCTTACTAATGAAAAACGATTATCAGAGGGACGCACTTTGAGCACTATCTCACCAGAAGGGTTGCCACGTTGAATCCGCTGGGCGTAACCTTCTTTATTATTAGCAAGGTTTAGCGAGGGTTGGGCCACAGTGCCATGAACTAGCGGCGGTGAAAGGAGGAAAGTAAACACCAAGCGCAGGCCGTAAAAAAGTGTGCGCGTGCCGATCCCCTTGTCCAGCCGTGCCACGTCTCGCTTAGTCTTTGGAATGTGCGCTGGATGTTGGTACGTTTATATGATGAATATATGAACAAAAGTTGCAAGATGGTGGTACTTGAAGTGTTCACTGGATGGATGGACGGATGGAGAGATGCAAGGACGGAGAGACAGAGAGATGCACTGAATGATGGACGTATGCTCCCACGGACAGACGCACGGATGAACGCATGAACGGACAGACGGACGGTCGCACAGATGGACGCGTGAACAGACGGAAGCAAGAACAAACAACGGATGGCCGCGCAGACAGACTGACAAATGCTTCGCCTCACTAATCATCCTGCACTCCTTGGATATGCTGCGATGTTTTTTGCAAAACCCATTTTTTTCTTTTTTTTATGTCTAGAGCCTGTGCTACCTCAAGTAGCAATAGGTGTATGCCAAAAAATAATTCTTAAAGCAGGCGCGTCAGTGCAATGCGCATTGCGCACGCATAAAATTATTCCTAAACTATTTTACGCATTAGATTTGGCCGCTTGTCCTTCCTTCGAATGTGTTGCTGTTAGCGTTTTGGAAACGAGGCGTTCACCATTAAAAAAGCGTACTTTTTGTATCACTGAAAGTTATCCTGATAACGTCGAAGGTTAGAGGCGTGTGGTTACGAGACAGTTACACAACGTTGAAGTGTCAGTGGTAAGATCGAGGCGCTACCTTGTACTCCGTCCGCCTAGGATGGCCTACGAGATTGTGTTCACGCCACGTCGGCACGAGAGTCGCGTAGACTGGAAACTCCACCTGAAAAGCAGTGCATTGGCAGCTTCTCTTACTCTCCTTTCAAAGGAAAAGTAAGTTCCCCGAGTAACTCTGCACTTATCTCTCACAGAGGTAAATAACTCTGATGAGAGTAATACAGTTGCTCTGCTCTTGACGTGCTACCTCTGCTTCTGTGAGAGTGGGCGAGCACGATGGTCTGTTTTTAGATCCCATGGTCGAGATGTGCGATGCTGTGACGTAAGCTATGGTTGTATCATTGCTTAAGTCAATGATTGGTGACTCCCGTGCGATGAGCCCGGAGATAGCCAATTGCTGTAAGGTCCTCCTTGGCAAGAATCAAGGCGTTGACCACAATCAAGAAGTTTGACCATCGTTTGACAGAAATTTGAGAACCAGCAGTTCCTCAGTCCTGAAAATGGCGGAATGCAGCCGGCATTATCAAGACATGTTTCATATGTTATGGCCACCCGTGTGTGCGTAAGGCTTGCATGGGAAGGTGCGGACTTGAATGGCGAGAACATAGTGATCCTTGCGGAAGGGCTCTGGCGCGTTGGACCACCGCGCGTCGCGCACTTCGCGCAGAAGCTGAGGTCCGGGGTGGCATCTCGGAACACAGTTTCGCCTATGCGCTTTAATTTCATGGTGTCCCTGAGCAGGGAAAGGTTGAGGTTGGGTGCAGCCTTACAGCCTCAACGTCTCCCAGTGAGAGCTCTAGTTCGCCAAATTATGTGCTTCATAAAAATTAAATTATCCTACACCTGGCTTAACATTATTATCAAACGCTATTTCTAAGAAAGTAAGTCTGGTCAACATATATATTGTTAGGGTGACGGAAGCGTGAAATCTCACGAGGAATCAATAGAACTTATATTTACAGCTAGCTAGTTGTTTGAAGAACGGTTCAATAGAAAACGGTCAGAAATATACAACCATTCAGTACACATAAACCATCATCAAAATCAGCAGCTCTGCAGCCTGGCATGTTACATTATGAACGTGTAGCGGTAGCATAGGTGATTCGGAAAGAGAAGAACTATAGCGTCGTAGTCCCTTCGCAACAGCACTTCTGCTAGATCAGATGATACAAATGAGAAGACCAATTTTTTGCTCATAGACGTTACTTTTCTTTCATTCCACCTAAGGAGTCTATCAAGATGCCAAAGCAGGTAATCGACGATGTCAATTGGGCCGCGTTGAGCAAACATTTTCGCTCGAGAACGCGAAGCTGAAGCGTTCTCTAACTTCAAAGACAAGGGTATTGTTAGTACATATTATTACATTACTTTACTCCAGTTATCCTGCAAAACGTGTAGTAAAAAATTCTAGTTCAAAACATGTCAAAGTAATAACGTATATTATACCAATCACTTACCGTATATGGTGAACATGAAGCCATATGTTAACAGTACATGAAGGAGATGTAGCCTCATTTTTTTTCCGACAGCTGGTGCAGATGCGCGCACATGCATCCAAATGAATCACTCGATTGTGTCACACTTCCTTTATACGCATTCACTTTCAGCCAAGTACGTCAATGCTGCTATTTAAGGGACAACATGAACTTAAAGAAACAGCAGACAAAGATCACTGGAACTGTCCTCGTATGATTCTTATAAGGAAGCCTTTACAAGTGATTCAGAAACCATCACTACAGAATTGTAGCCTCAATTGAACATGATATAGAGCCTGACTCATCTTTTACTGCACCAATTGCACACGTGTTTAATCATCTTCAAGGCGACCGCAAAGTGAAAGAAAAATGCAAAGAAAATGAAATATATGGGGACTTTTAAGTTCGCCTTTTAAACTTGAACAGGATAGCAATATCCTGTTTCGTCAAGCACTTATTGCGTACATTTTATTGTAAGATGCCATTCGATAAGCTTAAACTGTGGCTAACTACAATTTATATGATCAACTTGAATCTGGTTTAAGCAAGAAGGTTTCGCGTATATCTGCATTCTGTATAGTGCGTAGCATGCGTTAAATCACAAGGTAATATACAAGACAAATATTGTCGAACCATAACGGAATAGGTAACGTAATAGGCACCGTAACGTGTCTTTCTTTTTTATGCATTGCCACCTTTAAATCATCAAGTCGTTGTGATAATAACACGATCTGACGCTTGGCAGCAATGCACGCTTGTACCACGCATTATTGTGGTGATATTACATTGCCATGGGGTCATGACGCTGATGAAGGCAGACATGGCTTTTCCAAAACTTGAAGTGTTTATATGGCCCAACTTGTGGCCAGCAAACGGTGAGATTTCTGCAAGATGTTTCAGCGCGCGAACAAAGGAAAAAAGGACAGGGTAGACAGAAAGAGCGCTGATTTCCAACTAACTTTATTTCACAGAGTGGCAAGAATTTATACGTCTAAAAAGGAAGATTACAGAGCATGAAGGTAAAAAACAAGCCTAATCTACACACCAGTAACAGCACGTGTGACGGGTCCTCTATTGCCTCAAAGCCCAGCCAGGTAACCACATTCAGCCTGTGATAAAGCAACCAATGAAGTGCTTACGCATTTATCTCCTAGCACGTGTATTTTTTCGGCTTCGATAATTTCTCTGGTAAGCTGGTCCCTGTGCCTTGCCAATATAGAGCACTGATCAAGAGGGGGGTGCACCCACAATCTCGGCAATGAATGCCAAGATGCCCTTGTACCACATTGTGCACATTGTTTCGGTGTTCTCGGAAGCGCTCGTTTATGCATATGCCGGTTTGGTCGACATAGACGCACCCACACGTCAGCGGAATCAAGTATACGACTCCCACTGCGCATGGGACGTAGCATGTCCTGAGCGCGACAGAGCACGCGGCACAATTTGCGCGAGGTGTATTAACCCGTTTGCAAAGCTTCTGCAATTTTTCCGGTGCTGAAAAAACAACAAGAACGTTGGCGTCTCGAGCAATCTTTTTTAGCCTGTGTGAGACGTCGTGCACGTACGGTAGTACGACAGGCCGGCTCTTTCTGACGCTGTTGCGCTTATCTGGTTTGTCGCCTCGCTTCACGACAGTGACCAGCTTTTCCGCCACTGAAACGAGAACGTGTGCGGGGTTACCAGCTTTGGTGAGGCGCTCCACTTGTAGAGCAAAGCCGCGGTGTACCATGTGGGGGCAGGACTTCTTTAAGGCGTTGGCAAGGCAGAGGTTAGCAATGCCCCGCTTGACCACTTTAGAGTGAGCTGAGCCGAAAGGCAGAAGTGGCTTGCCGCTTCTTGGTTCATACATCCAGCAAACATGTCGGGGTTCTAGCAAAAGCTTCAAATCTAGAAATTTCAGGTTGTTATCAGTGGGTGATTCATACGTTAGAACTAATGGTTTCAGGCACTATCGGAAAACAGTCAACACGTCAAAGGAAATGGTCTGAAAATTTTGACTGTCACAATTCAACAACACTAAATAATCATCAACAAAACGGCAGACTTTAAAAACCACACAGTCATTAAGTTTGTTTGACAAGACACGATCATGATGTGCTAGAAATATGTCACTGAGGATGGGTGCCAATTATAAGTATGTTGTGGTTCATGCTTGGCACCCATTCTCAGTGACATATTTCTAGCACATCATAATCGTGCCTTGTCAAACAAACTTGATGACTGTGTGGTTTTGAAAGTCTGCCGTTTTGTTGATGCTTATTTGGTGTTGTTGAATTGTGACAGTCAAAATTTTCAGACCATTTCCTTTGACGTGTTGACTGTTTTCCGATAGTGCCTGAAACCATTAGTTCTAACGTATGAATCGCCCACTGATAACAACCTGAAATTTCTAGATTTGAAGCTTTTGCTAGAACCCCGACATGTTTGCTGGATGTATGAACCAAGAAGCGGCAAGCCACTTCTGCCTTTCAGCTCAGCTCACTCTAAAGTGGTCAAGCGGGGCATTGCTACCCTCTGCCTTGCCAACGCCTTAAAGAAGTCCTGCCCCCACATGGTACACCGCAGCTTTGCTCTACAAGTGGAGCGCCTCACCAAAGCTGGTTACCCCGCAAACGTTCTCGTTTCAGTGGCGGAAAAGCTGGTCACTGTCGTGAAGCGAGGCGACCAGCCAGATAAGCGCAACAGCGTCAGAAAGAGCCGGCCTGTCGTACTACCGTACGTGCACGACGTCTCACACAGGCTAAAAAAGATTGCTCGAGACGCCAACGTTCTTGTTGTTTTTTCAGCACCGGAAAAATTGCAGAAGCTTTGCAAACGGGTCAATACACCTCGCGCAAATTCTGCCGCGTGCTCTGTCGCGCTCAGGACATGCTACGTCCCATGCGCAGTGGGAGTCGTATACTTGATTCCGCTGACGTGTGGGTGCGTCTATGTCGACCAAACCGGCATATGCATAAACGAGCGCCTCCGAGAACACCGAAACAATGTGCACAATGTGGTACAAGGGCATCTTGGCATTCATTGCCGAGATTGTGGGTGCACCCCCTCTTTGGTCAGTGCTCTATATTGGCAAGGCACAGGGACCAGCTTACCAGAGTAATTATCGAAGCCGAAAAAATACACGTGCTAGGAGATAAATGCGTGAGAACTTCATCGGTTGCTTTATCACAGGCTGAACGTGATTACCTGGCTGGGCTTTGAGGCAATAGAGGACCCGTCACACGTGCTGTTACTGGTGTGTATATTAGGCTTGTTTTTTACCTTCATGCTCTGTATACTTCCTTTTTAGACGTATAAATTCTTGCCCCTCTGTGAAATAAAGTTAGTTGGAAGTCAGCGCTCTTTCTGTCTATCCTGTTCTTTTTTCTTTTGCTCGCGTGCTGAAACATCTTGCAAATATCACTACGCACCAACTAGCCCAAGCTTCCACTCTGGTGAGATTTCAGCCATACAAACTGGCAGTTCTAGCAGCGAACAGACCGTCGGTCGTCGAACAACTGACAAGAGGTAGAGGGTGTTGACATTCAGACATGTGCCGTCGAATACTCCAACCTGATAACTGGTCGTCACGCAATCTATGGAGTAATCTCAACCGGTCGCGTCTTGCTCACAATTTCGAACATCTTGAATAGTCATGAACCATCTCGAATAATGAGGCGTGGCTTGAGCTTGGTATTCCTGACCAACTTTGTCGGTGAAAACTCAATAAAACAAAAATGAAAATGGGAAACATGTGTGTCATTATGTTGTATTGGGAGGTTTGTGCACAGAAGCCGTATGTTCGTATACAAGATTCCTAAGCAGACAAACTGAGTTTATTTTTCACTGAATTTTCAACAAACGCTTGGCTGTGTGGTAGAACATCTGCTTTCCACGCAAATGGCCAGGATTCAGTCTTCACACATGCCAGTTTTTTTGTGGCAGTTTATTTTATCTCGATATTTCTCGATCTTTTAGCAACCTACAAGATCATATTTTTTCGTTGAACGGATGGACGGAAGCACGTAGGGGCTGACGGACCCTTTTTCCACTCATCAACATTCACTCCGGGGATCTACTGTGATTTTTTGGTATATATAAACGGTGTAAGTGACACCGACGCTTGGGGTAAGATCGCCACCTTATGGTTTCTTTGACGTTGACGAAATTGCATTTACTTCTAATATAAGCGCGCCGAATGAGACGCACATTTAAAAACGATGCCTTCAAGGAACTAATCGAGGATTGCACTAGCATGATGTATTACTCTATTTTACCAGGAACGCTGAGAGAACCGTTGTACATCTAAAAGACGTATTTTTAAGTGTGCAAAGCATGTGGCCATGGCTCAGTGGAAAGCGAGCCGGCCATCTGTGGTCGCGAGTTGAACTTCTACTGAGGGAGCTTCTTTTATTTTTCTTCTTACCATACGTATAATCCCGACATCACTTCCATCACGCAGATACGTCATCAAAGGATTTGAGGGCCCCGGAACAAAACACTGTCGCATGTGAAGATTACACCATCTCCCGCGTAAGTGAACCATGTGTAGATGCGTACACAGATTCCAGGTTGACGGTGACGCTCATCGCGGTGTAGCGGCAGAGAGAAACCTGGGGTGGTGCAATTTAAACAGCGATAGACTGGTATGTCCTACTGCAACATGCAATCACTGTTATTTGGCTGTGAAAGACACTACTTTGGAGGTCAGGATCCGGAGCCTATATATACAAGGTTGCCAGTGAACGGTTGTAAAGGGCCATCATTTCGCTTTTTCAATCAAGAAACTGGCTAGCTGATGCTGCATGCGTCAGCGTTGCGAGGCAGATGGGGGTTAGCGTAGAAGAAAGAGAGAGAGGAGGAGAGGATGCGCATGAGCTGTAATGATGGTTACGCCGCACACCAGATTGAGCTCGTAACGAATATATGCTTTGGTTATATGAGGGTTCGGTTACGTAAGAATCACCACCGTCACCCTCACTACGCCCACTGTAGGCCTAACGCTTCTCCCATTTTCCACCGATCGGCCCGGTCTTGCAACAGAGTTTTAATTATTGTAGATGTCATGACCAGACAGTCATATTCCGCACGTCTCAATCTAATGTACAAATTTGCCTCAGCAGCTTGTTAAGGAGGCCATTATGTAAGGCCTAAAATGATGGTGGCTTCAATGATATATATATATATATATATATATATATATATATATATATTGTAATGACGAAAACCGAAACTGGAACTCTCTCTGGCACAGACTCGCATGCTAGGGAGGAAGACGAAGCAGAATAAGAACAGCCGGCCTGCAGCAAAGGCGTTGTGTCTTATTTCTCGTCCTTACAATGGCGCAGTCGACGAAGAAGACGTCATACGTCCCGGCTTCGTCATCCAGGACGCCCGCCGACATGCAGATGCGGTAAGCGTCGCTTGGGGACGGCGTCAAGGCCTCCTCAGCAGCTGTTCACCTGCCGCCACTGCCACCACCGTTCGGGGATGGCGCCAAGGCCTCCTCGGCGGCTTTAGTATACCCATCACCGGTATTTCTTCATGAAAAGGGACACCGTCTACGCGTCCTTCGCCACGGATTGTGCCGTGAGCACAGGTCGACAAGTGAACCCTGCGGCACAAGCCACCTGTCCGTACCCTCGTGGATCATCGGCAGCGTGGTTCTCTCATCGTAAAAACGCTGTTCACGCTTCCTCGATCATGGAGCCGACAGCCCTCCTGCAGCCGGGAGCACCTGTGCCGCCATTCGGGGACGGCGTCCAGGCCTTCTCGATGGCTCCTGGGCAGGCTTGCCCCGGCCCCACCACGACAGTACATGGCCTGTCGTTGACCGGGAATGCCGTTCACGCTTCCCACTGCGACAACGTCCTGCTCAGTGCTTCATCGGCACCTCAGCCGCTCAGGGGTGCTGTTCAAGCTCCCTCGGCCGAGGGTACCACAGCAGTGAGTACGCTGATCGGGGAACACGTCCCCACTGGCTCCGCATGTGGGCCGCCCGAGAGTGCCACCGAGCTTTCGCGCACCATTGCGCGACTCCGCCTCGAGGTCGGCGCCCTGACAGCGTCGAGTTCTGCGATATTCCCTGCTGCCTTGCCGGGACTTCACATTATCGATGAGGCGTTGGCCGCGGCCGCCTCGCAAGACCATTCAACAACTTCCCCCGAGAGCCGCAGCAAGCTCCAGTATACTCTCGCGGCTCTTTCACACCAACTTGGCTGTGTGGCGTCGCTATTTTCTGGAGCTTCGCCTGCCGTGACACCACCACCGGCTGCCTCCGAGCTACCCGAGTTTCGCGGCTTCCAGGACGATGCCGTCGATTGGGTGGCTACCATCAATGCTCTCGGAGCTCGCAAGGGATGGAGCGACAATCAGAAGTGGTGCGTGGCCTTAGACCGCCTTCAAAATCCTGCTGCTGCGTGGCACAGGTACGAAGGCGTGCGGCAGCAGTCCTGGGCGGACTGGAGCGCCAAGCTCATTGCTGCGTTTGGAAGAATTGAGTCTGACCTCACTGCTACCTCTCATTCTACCCTCGCCACTACCGAGCAAGGGGCTATTGAGAAGCACAACGACGAGGCAGCTGCACCCTCTGCCAACCTGCCCTACCTCGGAGATCAACCTCACGAGGCGCCGCGCCCCCCTACAGCTGTGCCGCGTGCCCCCTCCCCGGACAGCTTCCCAGAGTACCCTGCGGCAATCATCGAGACAAGCTGGACGGTGTACTCCTCCGGGCAGATCTCTGACTCCGCGTCGACACCTGACACACAATTACCCTTGACCCAACTTAGGACCGCCTATAAAGCACAGAAGCCAGTGAGCCAGCCTCCAAGCTGGTCAGCCCCAAATGGCCTGGATCCATTGACCTGCTGCGTGACGACGGCGGCTCTTTCACAACCAGCCGGAGACCAAGCACACGTCACAACGGCCAGTTTGACCCATAGTAAGGAGCCGCACCATCCCCTGCCACCTTTGCCGTCATTGGCCGAGTGCGTGGACGCTCGTAACTTGCCAAATGCCGTCTCCCCTAACGAGCCACAAGTGCCTACTCCACCTGAGGAGGATGCCATCGAAGTCATTCCGGTGCAGTTCACGGTTGCTCCGGATGGCGAGGCAACTGGCCATGTCGACATGAACGCACGTGACGGATTGGCAAAAACCTCCACTTCGACCAGCAGTGCATCAGCGAAGACGCTAGAGCACGACTTGCGTCGCAAGTCTACGCGCAAAGTCTACACAGCGATGTCGCTGATATCTATCGATATAGCCCATCGTACCTTCCCTCGCTCTGAACAACGCAGGCGTCCCCGCTCAGTGTGGGCCGCAGTACTGCATACTGGTGTCCCTGCAATGTCATCCAAGCAGCGAAGGGGTAGTCATCGCATTGGTGGCGGACCATCGCGATCACTCCGCACCAGCCAGTATCACCTGCTGGGTTTACATTCTCCAGGTGACTACATTAACTTGCCGCGCGGACGCGACCTGCAACGACCACCTCGACACAGCCAGGGTCGTCCACCAGAGTACAGGACAGTTCCACAGGACAGCTCGAGGCGTGCACATGACAGACTACCACGGCACTCCCAGTGCCGCCCTCCAGAGAAAATTGCCCTTTGCGCGCTAGCAGTCATGGCCGAGTGTAATGACGAAAACCGAAACTGGAACTCTCTCTGGCACAGACTCGCATGCTAGGGAGGAAGACGAAGCAGAATAAGAACAGCCGGCCTGCAGCAAAGGCGTTGTGTCTTATTTCTCGTCCTTACAATATATATATATATATATAGCATCTTTCTCTATGTATGCATTTTTTTCAGAATTGAAATACAAGTGCATGTGTTTTGTACAAATACAGAAGGAGGTCTCAAAGTCGCGAGACTGTGAGTGAGACCTCCTATAAAATCATACATGAGTAATACAACGCAATAGTAAAGAGTGGTAAGGAAAGAAAATTTAAGGTATGCAAAATGTACAGATAATCACAAAATAGCGAACGTAAGTTATAAAAAATGTACAGCTAAGTATGCAAAAACTATCACAAAAATGCAATAACGTTCACTCTGTATAATATCAAGCATTATTACGGTAAGGATAGAAAAATTAAGATATACAAAATGTCCAGATAAACACAAAATAGCGAACATAAGTTATACATGGTGTACCGATGAGCACAAAAAACTAACAGAAAAATGCAATAACATTCAATTCATATAATATTATGCATTAAAAATTTATAAGTGCGAACGCAAGCCTTTTTTAAACATTTCGAGGGATCTATTTTTGATCTCCAAAGGTAAAGAATTCCACAGGGAAACAGATGAAAATTTTGTGGTAAACTTGCCATAATTAGTCCTAGGTTTGGGTAAAAGGAAGTTATTAGGCTTTGCTAAACGAGTCGATGACGCCTGAGGAAACTGACTTGAGTGTAGTAAAGGAATCGGAAGCTTTTCCATTCACATATTTGTAAATAAGAATGCCGAGAAAATATTTAGCCAGCTTCTGAACTGATAAAATTACATGCAAACAGAGTAAGTATGATGCATTGATTTAGTTGTTTTCTTTATTACACACGTGCCTATACTAAAAAAGATATATTTTTTGGAAAGTATGACTCCTGGACAAGTCTTGTCACACCGCTATGCCACAAACACATCGAAGGAATGTTCACATCTATTTATACACCTTGTATATATCATGCCTGTGACGATATAGTTACACAGGTGTTGGAGGCCCCCTGTTGTACCATGTATATAGGGAGTGAATTTTTTTTCTGCCTTGTATTTCCTGACGAAAACTATACCCCGGCTAAAGCGTCCGAATAAAAATTTCTTGGACATTCATCCGTTATTCTAAACTTTGGAAAACACTGGACCCACTGAAACTTTCGGTGTATGGAGAGAGAGAATCAAATGAGGTAAAGACAGGAGGTTAACCAGAAATTGGAGCATCCGTTTCACTACCCTGCACTAAGAAAAGGGAAAATGGGGAATAAAGATGGGAAAGGAAGTGAAGAACGAAATAGACGTGTGATACTAACAAAAAAATTGAGCGGGGGAGCTATAGCCTATTCAATAGGCCACTACCACGCAAAAGTCCAATAAGTGCTTCACTGGTTTTCTGTGCGAAGAGAGACTACATCGCCTTTCAAACAAAGATTGTTCTGACAAAGTTCTTTCCTCAAGGTGAGCTAACGCGGCAACTAGCTGCCGTTTTTGCACGCTATGACGAGGGCAGTGACAGAGAACATGCTCTATCGTTTTATTGCTGCCGTAATGACCGCAAGCAGCACTGTCTTTTATGCCGATTCGGAAGCCGAAAACTTTGGAGAAAGCGACACCAAGTCACAGTCAGCAAAGCACCGTTGTCTCAAGACCAGAGAGTCCGGACGGAGGCTGAAGTCGACGAGACGTGTCCAGCACATGCATTCGCGTATACTGTAAGCACTCAGCGTTCAACAGGGATTTCACTTCTTCATCAGCAATTTTTCGAATTTTCTTTGCAGCATTAGTCCTTGAAAAAGGTATTGATCCTTCTTCACCGTCTTCGTGTGCTGATAGAGCAGCTGCATCAACATGTTCGTTGCGCAATATGGCACAGTGACTTGGAAGCCACTGAAATGTGATTTTGTGTCTTTCGTCGAAGAGGTGATGAAGCAGCTCTCTTATTTCCAGCACTAAGTGTTCATGATGTCCCCGGCATAAGACAAATACCAAACACTGGAGTGCTGCCTTGGAGTCCGTGCCCACGCTGCATTTGGCTTCCTCGTGTTCAATGACTATAACTGCGCCACATAGATCTACAAATTTCGCAGCTATGATTGACGTCTGTTGGGATAACCAAATCTTCGTCGTTGTCGCTGTTGCAGGAAAGACCACCGACCCAGCAGACACATCCACTTTAGTTGAAGCGTCATTATATAGAAGGGTATGCGCACTGTACTTCTCGTACATCAAGAGAATAGAAAGCTGCTTTAGCACTGCAGACGAGGGCCAGGCTTTTGACTGTATGCCTGGAACCGCGAGTTAAACATGTGGATGAGCCTTACGCCATGGGGGAGTCGCAATTATGGACGGAGTTATATATTCCGAGGGTATGTGTGCGATATGACAAGTCTGTGTGGCAAAATGAGGCACCAGGTCGGTCTTCTGGAAGTGAGGCTAGATGAAGGGCAGGGGTGCGAGTAAGATGCCTCACATGGTCTCTGAGCACTTTCATTAGGATATGCGTCTTGAGCGGGTAGTCTTTTGCAATCGCGATTGTCTCAGCTGCTGATGAACATTGTGGTAGGCCCAGGAAAACTCGCAGAGACATAGCCTGAATGCTTTCGAGTGTGCGAATGCTTGTTCTGCAGGTATTGGTCAACACAGGCAAGCTGTATTGCAAATGGCCGAGAAAAAGCGTCTTGCACAATTGCATTATAGCATGTACTGAAATCTACAATGTTTTCGTTCAAGATACTTGAATAACTTAGCGATGTCTGTCAGCCTTTTCTTCAAGTGGGCCACATGTGGGTCGCAGCAAAGGTCTCTGTCAATGAATACGCCTAGAAATATGTGCGCCCTGACATAAGGTATGACATGGCCGTCGACATATATAGCGTATGCTCTCACTGGTTTTCAACCACAAACAATCATTGTGCACTTCTTTGGCAAGACTTTCAGACTCTGTTCATTGAGGTACACTGATACCAACGTCGCAGTTTTCAAAAGCGTTGCGCGTATTGAGGCCTTGACGCGCCAGATTTCCAGAAGCAAATGTCGACAGCTTACATAGAGAGCTTGACAACACTCGGTAGTCGTTCCACAAGACCAATGAGAACGAGGTTGAAGAGGTTGAAGAGTATTGGACTCAAGACGCCACCGTGCGAAACTCCATGATGTGTGGGGTCTTGGGAGGTTTGATCATCTGCAGTGTTCACAAATAAGGTCCACCCTTATAAATAACTGCGTGTTCAATTATACAGTTGACAACCTAGGCCCACTGACTCAATGATTGAGAGGATGGCGTCATGAAGAACGTTGTCGTATGCTCCTTTTACATCGAAGAACATGGCAACACACAATTATTTGCATGCCTTTTGATGCTAGACATGCTTGACGAGATCTATAACATTGTCGATGAAACATCGGTGATGGTGAAAACCAGCCGTGGCGTTCTGTTATATCTCGTAATATTCAAGGTACCATTCAAGCCAGGCGAAGATCATTCTCTCCATTGCCATTACAACACAACTTGAAAGTACGATTGGTCAGTAAGAGGCAATGTTCAGGGGAGATTTGCCAGGCTTACGAAGCGGTACCAAGTGGCTAATCTTCAAATTTCGCGGAACGACGCCAGCTTGCCACGATTCATTGAAGAAGTTGAGGATTGCTTCTCGTGCCCGTTCTTCACCAAGGTGGCACAGCATCTGATAAGAAATGTCGTCCTGGCCTGTCGAAGACGACCTATTACATAGGACGAGCACCGCATCAAGCTTTTTTGATGTAAACTGGAGATCCATGCGCGGGTCCTATGAGTGATGAATATGGTTCACTGTATGTAGGCTTGTGTACGTTGTCTGACCCCCAATCATAGCGCAGATATTTTCTGCTACCCCAAATTCTTGTCGGCGGTTGAAAAGTGCAAGGGCTTTGAAAGGAAATTGCTACTCTGGAACAGATTGTAGGCCTCGCACAGTTCTCTATATCTGAGACAGTGGTTTATGAGGATCTCACGACACACAGAATCTCCTCCATTGTTGGGTGTCTATTTTGTCGAGCGCAGTTGTGTCTTTTTTTCAATGCGCCGGGCTGTTCGTAGGTCATCTGTGGAATGGGTGTGTCGGTGTCTTCATCCGGCACGACAGCGGCTCGCACGAAGTCACTCTAGCTAGAGGTCGAACTCCGAGTGCTTCGGAAAGCATAATATTGTGCGCACAGCCGCATGTGTAGTTTTCTTAATAGCTTGCTGAAGACTATGGGAGAAGTCTTCCACTTAAGCATCCTCAAGTTGAGCTTTGAACATAGTCCAATCTATTCTTCGTGTCGTGGTAGATGAGTACGTTTTTCAAATACCTTTGATCTTCAGGTAAGTGGGGATGGGGTCGTTCCCGTGTGTTTCAATGTCCAAAAACTACTTTACCCGTGTAGCGAATCGGCGTAGAGCAAAAGACAAAACAAGGCAGCTGCTAAATTCGGTGCCTCACAAAAACATGGGACTTGCGTCATTCAAAATTTATTTATTTATTTATTTATTTGTATGTACTGTAAAAGGACGAGACCATGGATGGAAACCAATGATGCTAGACGTCATCCCGTTGAATTACCTCATGAGGTTCCCCAGATGGGATGATGTGCATTGAAGTCTTCGGTGATAACCCATTTACCTGGATGTGCCCTAATGTGCCGTCCAGTTTGTTGGCATCGAATCGACTTGATTGGGGTATATACACACCCAGGAGTGCGAATGTCACCTTTACTTTTTAACAGCCAAGCACACATACTGATTGTCGTCGTGAGGTTGCACTGGCTGAATGACGTAAGTGAGCTCTTGATGAATAAATAGAATAACCTTCCTACTTTCGATGTCACTTTAAATTGATGAAAAGAGTGGCTCTTAAACGAATAGTCTGATTGGGTACGATAATTTTGGTTCTCACATAACCTTGATAGGAAATTGGTACAGATGCGCCAACTGATGGAAATCAGAGATGCTAGATCTAAGACGTATTATGTTCCACTGAAAAATTGTCTATTCTTTGACCTCTTGTCGAAACGACTTGGAATTGTCAGCCATGACTTTACTGGAAGCTTCCAAAGACTGGGCTCAACGCGTCACGCACTTGTAGGCCACTCCCAGCACTTGGCGTATCAATGCTTGTCAGAAGACGTCTGATGACATTCACAATAGATCGCAGCATAGGAATAAATCGACGATCTTCTGTCTGAGGCTCGTCAACAGCAGCATTGGCTTTTACTGGAAGCAGGGAGCGGGAAGGCTGGAGAGAGGCTTCGCCGGTGGAGGTGTTCTTTTGCTCTCCGGCTTTCTACTGGATGTTCATGGTTGTGTAGACTTAAGTGGTGCATGAACATCACCAGGGCGGGAGCACTTCCCTCGGTGGCGACGTCGACGCCGGATTTTCTCAGATTCTCTATGAGTGGAGTTATCCCTGACCATTTGTTTATGGATACCCAATTTTTTCTTGAGTCGGGCATTCGTTAGACGTGGCCTCATGGGCACTTCGACAATTGCCGCGCCTATAAGTTGTTGCACAACGAGTGTCTACCGTGTGCGACTCCGCGCGCCAGGGGCATACAGTGGAGTTTGCGCAGACGCCCTTTACGTGGCTGACCTTAAAACACTTATGGCACTGAAGCAGCTTTCGGACAACATGCCGTACAACATGCTGAAAATGCTTCCATTGACGTGCGTATAGATCGGGTCATCCGTAAAGACTATCTTCACGTAGCGGCTGTTCCCGAGGCAGCTTACAAGCCTAATGACAACTCCTTCGTACGCCGGTTTTATCAAAATGAGCAGACCCGTGTTTTGGATTGCCACGTCCATGTCGTAAATGACACCTGCAGTGCAGGTCCCAGCCATCCGTACGACTGCTCGTCCTTTTACATCTCCAAATCTGCAATCATTCGAAGATTCTCCAGCGTGTCTGCCTGCGTTTTGCCAACAGCTAAAACGTTCTCACGTGTGTTTGGCCGCACCTCTTTGATTTCATTCTGTGCTATTTTTTTTTCAAGAACAGCGGAGATAGCTTGCTTGTTCAATATTCGAAGGTTGACGGAAGAACCGACGGGCATGAACAGGGTGGTATGCGGCCAGCGTTCTTTCCTCGCATGCTTTCACGGTTGACGTGCTTGCTGGTGATGACACCTTTATGAGCCCCTTTTTCGCCTTCCGACTCCTCACAGACATGAAGTGCTTGCTGGTGATGACTCCTTTATGAGCCCCCTTTCGCCTTCCAACTGCTCACAGACACGATGCTGTCATCCGATTAGTTATCGCTGTCGGATGAGTAGATGTCTGCGTCTTCACTGGAGCTGCACCAAGAGCCTCGTTTCCTTGCGAAGCTTACGAATGTTGACTTGTAGCAAGACGGGCCGGCAGTCGGCTCTTTATCCATGGGCACAAGAGCAGGTGCATGTCTTGAGGCATCGCTGGTGTTCGACCATGAGCCTTGAGCCACAGAAGAGGATGAAGGCGCCGACATTTTGCCATGTGGGCCTGTAGAAGTCGCGGCTGCCATCGCTACATGACGGGACGCGGAGAGCATCCCAGGTATTGTGAAACATATAACAAAAACAGCTAGTACTGACAAGTGTATACAGACACACACACACACATATATATATATATATATAATATATATATATATATATATATATATATATATATATATATATATATATATATATATATATATATATATATATATATATATATATATATATATATATATATAAGGGAAAGAAGTGTATACCTAAGGGCTCGTTTTTCCGTGTTTTGACACAATAATAATGAGATCGAACAGACAGTTAGATCTGCCTGTTATATCTCATTTTATATATATATATATATATATATATATAAATATATATTATAAGGGGGTTTATCGAATAAAACCAACTGCCTGGTTCAAGAGGCGTCAGTCACTGTCACGAGCTCAGCTCTTCATCGTAGTCGTCTTTCAGGTGCTCCAACTAGATACTGTCTCTCTCCCTCTTCCCCACTTCATTTGCCCCGGTGGTGAAGAGGAGCCGTCCTGGCGACTCACAGCGAAGCAAGCACAAGGGGATCATAGTAAGGTTTTAAGCGGCTGATGTGGACTGTCTCACGACCACGGCCTCGTCTTTCCTCGGCAGGTGTCACTGGTTCGACGACGTAGTTGACCGGTGACGTGCATTGAACGATGCGGTACGGACCATTGTACTTGGGTGCAAACTTTCGGGAGAGGCCGGGGGACTGGAATGGAACCGAAAGCCATACAAATGAGCCTACGGGGAAGCTGTGAGCAGGCTTGTCTTGGTCGAGTCATTCTTTTTGGAGACCTTGTGCGACGGACGTAAATGAACGCGCTAATTGGCGGCACTCTTCGGCACACTGAACAAATTCGGAGACTGGGCGGTATTCTGAAGCATCTGGGCGGTAAGTAAGTATCGTGTCAAGCGTAGAAGAGGGCTCACGTCCGTGCAGTAGAAAAAAAGGCGAAAACCCAGTAGTTGCTTGCGTGGCCGTATTACACGCATACGTCACGAAAGGGAGCACCAAATCCCAATTAGAATGGCCGGAGGATATGTACATAGAAAGCATATCACTGAGCGTGCGGTTAAAGCGCTCTGTTAAACCGTTTGTCTGTGACTGATAGCTTGTAGTGGTGCGATGAATAATATTGCACTCACTGAGAAGCTCCTGGACGACTTGTGATAGAAACGCACGCCCACGGTCGCTAAGCAGCTCACGTGGCGCGCCATGGCGAAGGACAAAGCTACGCAAGATAAACAAGGTGACATCACGAGCAGCAGCGGCTGGCAAAGCGGCGCTTTCAGCGTAATGGGATAGGTGGTCAACGGCCACAGTAATCCAGCGATTTCCCGAAGGAGTACAAGGTAGTGGGCCGTAGAGGTCGATGCCGATTCTATCAAACGGCCGAGCTGGACACGGCAATGGTTGTAATTCGCCAGAGGCATGACAAGTTGTTTTCCGTCGCTGACACTCAGTGCAGGAGCGTATGTACTTGCGAACGTACGAGTACATTCCACGCCAGAAAAATCGCTGACGAAGCTGGTCGTATGTTTTCAAAACGCCAGCGTGCCCGTTTTGAGGGTCTGCGTGGAAGTACGCGCACATGTTGGAGCGCAAATGGCGCGGTATAACAAGAAGCCATTTCCTACCATCCAGCTGAGAGTTGCGACGGTACAACATGGCATCCCGTATTGCATAATGGGGAATTTGCCGACGTAGTGCACGAGGTAGACGCTGGCGTGGTGTCACCGAAGACGAGGAGAGAACGTCGATGAGCGAGGCTATCCAAGGGTCCTTGCGTTGTTCCGAAGGCATGTCAGCGGTATCGATGCTGCCGATGCCCCGCCGCGGTGGTCTAGTGGCTAAGGTACTCGGCTGCTGACCCGCAGGTCGCGGGTTCAAATCCCGGCTGCGGCGGCTGCATTTCCGATGGAGGCGGAAATGTTGTAGGCCCATGTACTCAGATTTGGGTGCACGTTAAAGAACCCCAGTTGGTCGAAATTTCCGGAGCCCTCCACTACGGCGTCTCTCATAATCATATGGTGGTTTTGGGACGTTAAACCCCACATATCAATCAATGCTGCCGATGGTAGCTGTGATGAGTGAAGTGGCCGTGCGTGATCGTGAAGATCGAATTGTGTTTGTAGTGCGCGCCACAGAGACAACCGAAGAAGACGACGCAGAAAAAAATCAGGGCAGGTGTTGGTGCGAAGAAGAAGGAGTGAGCCAGACGTGGCTGGAAGGAAGAAGCAAGGTTGAAGAACCAGGGCGTGGGAGCAGTGACCCGTCGGGTTGCGGACTCGAGGTCTCAGCAGGCTCCCACCTGGGGCCATACCAGCCGTCCTTGCAGTTCGGGCCTGGCGTGGGCGAAACGTCGCCAGGACGTTTCCGCCAGGCGAGTCCGACACCTGCGGCAGCGAGCACCAGCCAGCGTTCGAGATAGGCATTGCAAACGCCATGCGTGCTCCAGGTCAACGACCTCCGCAGTGAGCCGCGTTCTTGGCCGCGGCTGTCATTGGACTTACCAGGCTACCCAAGCATCGGCCGTCCCTTCCCAGCATTGAGTTTGCCTCCGAGACTTGACCACCGCCTTCCTGTCCAGTGAACTCTTTCTGTTTTTATGCCCTTGTGACTCTCACACCAGCATTCCAAGCACGTTATGTTTTTGCCCTTACTTCATTTATTATTAGACCTTTCATGTCTTTTGTAAATACATTTTTTTGTATGACTGCATAAACGGCCTCGTTACTGCACGATGACGATTGAGTCATCGCAGGTTTCCGTACAGAAACAGGAGCGTCTCGTCTAGAGCTTTGTCTCTCAATACAGCTCGTTACATTGGCGTCCGCGACAGGACGAAGCCGTTTATTGCATTAATAGTTACTGTTCCCTGGTTACATTTTGCTAGAAAAAAAATGACAGATCAAAGATGAGTTCGGATTTAACGGCACTGGCGTTGCGCATGGGGCAAGAGGGAGCTGAGTTAAGGGCTTGGGTAGAAGAACGGGAGGGAGTCTCGAGCTCGAGAAGAGAGGGCTGCAGAACGTGAAGCAAGGAAAGAGAAGATGGAGCAGATGGAGTTAGAACGGCGACTTCAGGAGGAATACCAGAAGACTATACAGTAGCGTCTTCAACTCGCTCAGGCTGAATGCGTTAGAGAGTCAGTGATGGCTGACCAAGGCCGACCAGTTCGAGCATCTGCTACCAATAATCCTCACAAATTCATGCGAGGATTTAACGAGAACCGTGACGACTTAGACTCATACCTAAAGAGGTTTGAGAATGTTGCTACCGGTCAAGAATGGCCAAAAGACAAGTGGGCCACGGCCCTAAGTTTGTGTTTGAGCGGGGAGGCTCCCAAGGTCTTTGGTCGTCTGTCGCCAGAAGAGGCTCTTGATTATGACAAAACCAAGTTGGCGCTACTGCAACAATTTCGTTTCACGGCGGAGGGCTACCGTGAAAAATTCCGACACAGCAAGCGACAAGATGGTGAAACTGGCGTGCAGTACGCAACGAGGCTAACAAGCTTCTTCGACAGATGGGTTGAGATGTCGAAAACGTAAAAGGAATACTCATCAGTTCGGAACCTCGTGGTAGCGGAGAAATTTATAAACAACTGCCATGATAAGGTGGCGCTATTTTTGCGAGAGAAAAACTGCCGTAAGCTTGAAGAGATGGCGGAAGCGGCCGACAATTTCTTAAAAGCTCAGCGACAGTCAAACTTGCTTGTTTTCTGTGACAAAGGGGAGAACACTCCTGCAGGAAAAGGCGGTGATTCAACTTCAAAGGCTTCAACTCGATGTTTTCTTTGTGACAAGACCGGTCACAGAGCTGCAGAATGCTCGCTCGGACAAGGCAACCATACTGTGGGTATTGTCGTAAAACTGGGCACGACCCCCAAGCGTGTACCAAGATACCCAGCACTACCCGGAAAGCCTCATGTATATGGTCGCAAAGGGAGAAGCTTAACGAAGTCGAGCAGATGGAGGACGAAAAAAGCGAAGAGAGTATGGCTAGTGCAGTGAATACCGAACAAAGGGTGACGAAGCATCAGATGCCCGTGTTGCAGGGCGTGATATTCGGCAAGACTGCCTCAGTATTACGGGACACACGAAGTAATACGATGATTGTGCGGCGTTCCCTCGTGCCAGACGGAGCACTTACGGGAACCACGGCAACATTGTTCTTGGCGGATGGAAGTAAAATTAAGGTTCCAGAGGCAAGGGTGGAAATTTTTCACCATACTTTTCAGGCGTATGCATCGTAAAATGCATGATTTCCCCGTTATACGACATTATCGTGGGAAATGTGCCCGGATCACGTCAGGCTCACGACCCTGATACAACATGGAAAGAGAAGCTTACTGTACCGAACCCTACTGAAACGTTCCGTATGAAATCTTACGGAAAATATATGGACTCCGTAACATTTCCTTATGCTACATACGGAAAAAATATGGAGTTTTATGGAAATATACGGAAGTTGTAGGGCATTTACGGAAAGCTTCTTATGGAGTATAAGGAAGGATAAGGAAATTGTATGGCGTATACGGAAAGCTTTTTATGGAGTATACGGAAAGATAAGGAAAATGTATGGCATATATGAAAAGCTTTTTATGGAGTATATGGAAGGATAAGGAAACTTATGGAGCATACGGAGAGTTCATGATGGAAGGATAAGGAAAGTGTATGGAGTGTACAGAAGCTTTCGTAAGGAAAATGCAGAATGTAAGGTCTTACGGAAATATACAGATTTTGTAAGGTGCTTACGAAAATGTGCAACAGTGTATTAAAGGCATGTGGATTGTTGCAAAAATGTGGAAACTCTACAGTTGTTGTCACATTTTAAGCAGGAAATCCGAGCTCTATAAAGTTATAAATGAATGCACAGTGACATATATAGTACAAAAGAATAACGCAGCCTAGTCTGTGTTGTCAGTCACCGCTGTTCGCCCTTTTCCAGAATGAATAACACTATAACACTTCTGTAGAAGACCAGGTGCTAAAGTCTGTCACACGGAAAATGTGTGATTCACAAGGAATGACAATACCAGTCATTTTACTTGCATGCTGTCACACGAAAACAAATCAAGCAAAAAAGCATAAATTCAAGGGCTCGTTTTTTGGTAGAAACAATAATAATGAGAACTAAATTCAATGTGAATGAACTTGTCAATAATAATGAAACTGTTCTCATTAACATTGGCAAAGAGAAATGTCATTTTAAAATATCGGCCATGAGCTTAGCTCTCCTGAGCACCGACAAAAGAAATTAAAATCTATGAAAACTAATTGCATGTAGCCTAAAAATAATTTTTTATTGATAGTATATGCTCCTACAATATAAATACAGCTATACACAACTTGCCACAGCTTCACGACAGAAACGAGGTAGGGGCAGAGGAAGTGGTCACAAAAATAATTAAGTATGAGAGCACAACTGATATGTACGAACACATAATGGTGCTTATCACTGATGCACGGATGGTCGTGTATAGAGCTGGGTCGTGTTGAGATTGTCAAAAGCATTGTTTCAGACCACCATGCAGATTACGCTTCAATTGTAGTGCTACATAAGACACAACTTATGGGCCAGCTTTAATGAATAAGAAGATTATAGGTTAAACAAATGCTTTAATATATATCATATCATGGCTGCATGGACGCATACAAGCTATGTAAAGCGCAATAAAGTGAGGACGCATGAGCTTCTCTTGATGCTTCAGTTCTACATAGATGCTTCAACTGTGCTGCAAAGAAATTTAACCAATGTCTGTGTGTGCAACAATGTCCATTTTAAACTATCTATATGTATACATAAAATTCCTACTGCGAGTTAAGCTACGTAGCACTCCATAACTCTTCCTTTTATTAAGGGCAATTTTTCAAACAATCAACATTATTCATTTTCTGTCTGATGACTTCGTGCCCGCAATTCTTGGTTTGGCTCGATCACAATTGTGCAGCCCTTATTTTGGAGGAATCAAAAAACATCAACCAAAATATATTTTGGAACTGCTTCTCGGTGATATTGCCTTCCCTCAACTGCCACAGCTTGAGATGAGTCATAAAGCAAGTCTCGCGCATACCTAGGGCCTACCCTTGAAGAAACTGGTCCGGCTGCGAAATGGTCAGTTTTTTCTCAAATAAATTTTTTGGTTTGAGTTTTCTCACTTCTCGAGTCCCTTCACAATCAATCAGACCCATTGTTCCCCTTAGTCCTTAATTTTGTTATATTATGAAATAAATAAAAAAATTAATAATGAAAATAAAAATCATAATAACTGTTGCGCAAAAAACACAGTCCCACATACGTACTTGAACGCAATATTGCTTTTATTTTGTTTTAGAACCTAAGGCATTAGAAAAGATAGCAGTACAATAAAAACGTTTAAAAAAAAACAAAAAAAACTAAACTTCGCGGGACTCGAACCTGCGCCACTTAGTTGTGCTCGCGTACGTGAACTGAGTGCGTTAGCTTGCTAAGCTATTCGCGCTGAAGGTAGCTTGGTGTTTAAGTTATGTATATAAATTCGCTTTTTACACGCTATGTGTTGGTATACTTATGTGCGATATGCGATCGTATCTATTGTTGTGTGCATATGTTTTGGGATTGTATATACGTCACATGCTTTTCGCATGTCTTTCAACTATAGATTGCTGCACCGCCGCGGATGAAAACAAGTATGTTTACACCCACACACAAGCTTGAGCAGTTGAAGGTTGTTTCCCGGGGCTCTCTTGCGATTGAGTCGGCCACCACAGGGAATTAGAGTGATACGCCATTAATCCCTGCATCTAGCTGTATTCCACTTAGTAGCTCTATCGCTTGATGACAAATCGAGCGCGGGGCGCGACGCTATTGCGCATGACCATGCCTCGCGTAGCGGCGACATCAGCTGATTGCGCCGGCCGGCTTGCTTCGATTTGCTTCAGAGCAAAGAAATGTCATACCTTGAAAGATTGCGTACTGCACTATGTCAAAATGTTACTGCTTTGTAGCCATCCTTTGATTCATTGAGAATTGATAACTCTGATATCACTACTGTAGAGCTTTGCGTCGGCGACACGCACCGAACTTGAAACCGCACTACGTCTGTCGTAGAAGTAGTAGGAGGCTGTCGTCTGCTAGAACAAAAACAAAACAAAGACCAGCGAAAATATTCATAAGTTGTAACTTGTTTTTTGAATAACCGTTTATCACTTTTAAAGTTATTTTGCCAGAAAACATACATTTTTTTTTCAGTTTATAGCAGCGACAGATGTTTTTTTTTATTTTTCTCACACAGCTATCCAAGTCAAATCCATTCACAGCTAAAGCCACATGTTGTTTGTCTTCTTTGTTTCTGTGAGCATGCCGTTTCGGTGCGTGTCTCATGTGTTCGCGCTGCTACACACGAGAGCACGAAATGTTAAATTTACGCAAGGAAGCGCCGTTCCTCGTTCGTGTGATGTGCTAAGATTGCGCCCTATTCCCGCGGTTGTCCGAGTGCGGATCAAGTGCGAGTCGTCCAAGGAATCGGCGGGTTGGGCGGGTGCTCGAAGGAATCCGAGGTGACGGCTGACGCCTGTGGTCGCTTCCCTCAGGACAGTGTGAAAGAAACTAAAGGTAAGGGGGACACTTTTTTATGTAGACCAAGTATGCCACTCAGTGCAAGTGTGTGTTGCTGCACTCGAACCAGGCGTCGCGAAACGGCAACCTTACGCGCCTTTGCGAGTGCGGTTGCCGATTCGCTTTGACAACGCTAACGCCAGCAGAGCCATGGCGCATCGGCGCGGCCTTACTGGAGCTAATTCGAGACAACTGCGGCAACGTGCATGTGTATGGTAATCGATTTTTTCATATGTGCAATGTAGTGAGGAAGACGCACACGGCGCTTGCGACGTTGTTGATTACACGAAGCCTGCAGTGCCATTTCATGCAAAGCAGCATTTTGTTTACGTTCGCGGGCGATACAATTTGTAACTTGGCTCGATTCACCTAGCCAACCGCCTAAGTGGGTTGATTAGCATACGTTCACGGTAGAGCGTTATTATGCCCCTAAACAGTGGCGTGTGCTTCTTGAAAGATATAATGTGTGTGCCTAGTGTAGAGAGAGAGAGAGAGGTGTTCGGGCAATCTGCATGTGTACCTGCAAGACTCCCTTGCTTGTAACTAATAATGTACCGGCCAGCACCTACATTGTACGCCTGACTTTGAAGAAAACTTGCATGCACAATGTGAGATTTTGTAATCTGCCAGAGTTGCTTTTTATAAAATAATACACTGCCAGCATGTTCAAAATATGTTTCACTGCTGTGTGGCAGGGGTGCGGTTATCACGCTGTTGTGTAGTTGCTGATGCAAGCACTTATAGTTTTGATGCGTTAATATTTCTCATCTAACTCATCAGGTGTTTTGCTGTTTCAGCACAAACAAGGCAAAGAGAGAAGGAAGACGGGTAATGACAGGACCAGTGCCGACTTTTGTTTGCAGGAGAATACCCATGTTGGTGTATTTATTGTGACAGCCTTTCTGTGTTGCTTTTTTGCCCAATTTATGCAACAACAAAGTTGTCAGCAATATGAGAGAGAACACTGAAATTAGCTTTTAAAGATCATGGTGACTAAATGCCTAGTAACTCACAGCACAAAGTAACAACAAAAGACATCAGTATGACCAATGTGGATGAGTACAGTCTTGCATCTAAAAAATACATTGTGCAAAATGTTGCCTTAGTAAGAAACCTCTCTATGTTTGCAAATAGTGTGACGTCACTTCGAGCACCGTGCCAGCCATTCCCTCCCTCTGTGCAAGGGCTGGTTGGCAAGGAAGTTGTTTGTGACGTTCCTGATAGACCACCGAGATGTATGCGATTCTAAACCTGTAGCCTAATATATACGTAATCTTTTGTGCAGTTACATCGCTGCATCTGACACCTACAACTTATTTGCATATTTACATTGCTCCCTTAGGACCTAACACACAAACTTGTTGTTTGCATTGTCACTTCATGAATATCGAGCGGTAAAGGTACTGAGTATATGTGAAACAAGAATCTCTGCTTATTACATGAAGAAATATGAGGCCTTCGATAAAACGAGTTATACCTTTATTGAGCTTGCGTACTCGTCGGGGCGATTCATACATGCAGCTTCAGCAAATGGTATCTTCCAGCCCGGTGACCTTGCAATTTTTTTCTGCACACAGCGCAAACACCGAGATGTACCCACTCGCAGATGGTCACGTCAAGTGCATATTTACCTTGACTAAAATGTCGAATCAAGTTTTTTCATCGACCGGTCCCTGCCATGAGTGCTAGTCTTCGTAAACAGGACACATTGTTATTGACACTGCACACACCACACTCAGTATTCTCAGTTGAACCGGTATTCTCAATGCCTTTCAATGCACACTACATGCCGCAATCAACAGTGCACATTTTTGAAGACTATGCCGCTGTTGCTCGCACAGGCCACCACGTGTGTTCACTTCTTCAAGATAAACAGACAGCGTGGCAAATATTTTACCACACAGTTTACCACACATCTGGATGTTTGCTGACACATACTACAGCTAATGTCGACATTGTAACGTGAAGTGTAAGCTTTGAAAAATTAAAACTTGCTCAAACACCGCACGACTGTACCGGGCTGAGCCACCAGCGGGAGTGTTTTTCCAGCCACACCTTTTACATGTGCCAGTGACATCATGCTGTGACGTACCTCGGTAGGGGCCTATCGCTGCATACTTTATGTGAATGAGGGTCCTGTTAGTGAAAGCAGGCATTGTTGATTTCGTAACTATTTCATGCCCAACTGGACCTTGATTTGCACAAGTTGTCTGACTGATATTCAGGCGAACTTTTGTGTAATAAATTATACAGTTGGCAGTCTGTGCTTGCCCCATACTGTTGTTACTGGTGTTTCTTGTTGTTACTTTGCTCTGCTCATTACTACTCACCTACACAAACTAGCCTATCTTGCCGCTGTTTTGGACAAGATGCAGCAGGCAAGTGCGATAGTGTTCATAACTCTAAATTCTCGAGCAAAATTGATCGTTTCATATTCAGTTAGTTGCATTCATTACAGTACATTATAAGAAATCATTGATTAAACATGAATCCGTGTTCCTTTACATAATGGTCACAACTTTTATATCAAATTGAATGGTGTTTATAAAAAACATGGGTTTTAGCTAAACTTCATGCTCTTTTCTCCAAGAGCTGACAAAACGCTATTGCATGCTTACTTGCCATGAATTGGACAGTGTTCTAAATACATTGCAATTCTTCACCGGACTGCCAGCACACTTCGCATTGGGGGAACATTTAATAACCATGGATTGATTAATTAAGAACGGAAAGAAAGAAGCGGCAGGCCGGGATACTTGATATTGGCATCCGTTTTGCTACCCAGCGCATTATCATGCAAACTTCCTATAGAGTGGTTATGCGTCTTGCATGTGTGTCTGTAAACCAAGAACTTTGGGTAGAACTATATTTATCTTACAAATGGTTGCAGGACTGTGGAGGCTGTAGGGCTGCTTAGGAATGGTGGAATCTCTGGACATGTGTTCAACCTTGCTGCATCAGCTCCTTGGTGTTTTCACGGCATCTTTACAGATGTGTTGGGTGAGTAAAGCAAGCAGGTTTCAACACAAGGAAAAGTATAATATGGCAGCACCTCTTGTGCGTGCCTTACATCCCAAGTATATCAAATATTTATCTTGCCTTGTGGCCTGTAATTTTTAAAGAGACACTTCTTTTTGCTTTATATTTGAGTCTTGATGCTTCGACAGCAATGTATTTGTGTTTGACAGCAAGTGTTCTTGAACAAATAACTGATCTCAATAATGACAAAACACCCTTCATACTTGGTCCTTAGCATAAGCTAGCACTTATCTGTAGCAGATTCAATTATTCATTTTTTGCTGGGATGATAATGGGCAAGTAGCAAAGGCAATTCAGACTGGAGTGGCCGGTGACGTCTGTTTAGGCTCTGCCATATTGCTTTGCAACCAGAGTTACTTGTGGCCACATATACAATGAAGCCACATGACGTGCATTCTAAATGAGATTACCATATCACATTTCACTGCATCTTAGTATGTGCCAAACAAATGCAGATATCATTAGTTTGCCACTATAAAGGGATCCTAAACCAACACAAGGTTGAAATTTAGTCGTGGTGTTGCAGCTGTGTATGACACTACAATGGATACATAGCCGTGATAATTTGTCTATATGTGGTCGCAATAGTAATGTTACACACATTGTACGATATAAAAGAGGTCCTCGCTTATTTCGCTTTTTTTCGCTATGCTTCTTTCTTGTCTCTTCTTGCCATGTGCTCCTCCTCACTGTACAAGGAGCAAGAGCAGTGGGCATACAAACACGTATTTAAAAAAAATGTTGTAAGGTGAGCACTGAGAAGCTGAACACTTCCAAAAGGCTCAAAGAGGTAAAGGTATTGTTTCTTGCTACTTTTTGGGCACCCATAGCTAGTTGTGCTGCTGCAGTTAAAAAATAAGTGAAATGTTAAAAATTAATTGGAGATGGTTTGGCACCCATAATTGCAGTTACATACAGAACTAGGTTTCAATGCGTAAGCAAAATCTGTTTACTCTAAATCAATCCTAATGATATCTGAAATTCAGGAAATATTCACAGAAAAGCTCAGGAAAAGGCTAAGTGGTTGCCCCTTGAATGTGAAGGAGATACCCTTCTTCTAAAAGGTCAATAGACAGTCTAGTAGTCTCGATATTACATGCACTATAAAATATTCTGGTGTGGTGCTTTTCATGCATGTTATAATGAGAGGGGTTTTTAATAGAACTGTTGTCACTTTGCCCTGCATTGCTGAAATTGTTCACATAGTTATAATACATGAATCACTTTATGCCTTTTGATTTTATGCAAATGGTTTGCTTACCCAGTCGGTTTAACTTGATCTGGATAAAATCATAAATGCTCTAAAATGTTTTTTACTATACAGCAGGTTTATTTTTAAAATACGCGACCATTGATGTGAACGCAGTTGGTGGCGTGCTAGATTAATCCTTCACTATCACCACTCTAACTACACCTGCTACAGTGCCTAGTGTGACAAAAGTAATGGTACTTAACATTACTGGCAGCATACACTTTTATGTCTCAAAATAGGTTAAAAAGCCTGGTAAAAATGTGTGTACGTTTTTTTTTCGCTCCAACTAAATATTCGGGTCTACTCGAAGTAGCTTCCACTCTGTTAGGTTCCTCAAACTTTTAGGTGTTCAAAAGAAGTATCAATGCCATGTACTTTCTTTGTCAGCCTACTCACCACTCTAATAATGAGAATTACCCGACAACATTACGCAGGAAAGTATAGGAATGTTATAAAAATAAATGTCAATTCAATTGTCAAAAAATGTCAACCCATTAGTAACTTGCCGCCAAGATACGTTTTCGTTCACTTTTCTTTTCACAATTTTGTGAAAGTTATTTTTGATAACATCACCTATAGTATGTTTGGCATCATTGTCTGCTAGTTCTCATTATAATGTGTTCAACAAAGACAACAAACCCTTAAATTTATAGTTCTTTCCTTTACTCATGAATCTGAAACAGTGAATCTCGGTAATCTTAGCGGTGTGTGACTTGTTTTTTTTTTTTGATCAGTTGTGCATGTATTCAAGTACATGCATTTAGGTGGGAGGGCGAACTATTGCCTCCTCCTGTGACTAGCAGATTTTCTGAGAACGGACAGATGCATAATGCTGCCAAAGAAGTATAGGGATATTGGAAGTAATCGTAACGTAATTGCAATCGTAATGTAATTGCCAGTAGGCAAAAAAAAAAGGTGTCCCACACTCGCCATAATGGTAACAGGCAGCGCTGACTGACTCTTCCATGTATAAATGCACATATATACCGTACAAAATGGAAGAGGGATAGCCGCCATGGTAGCTCAGTTGATAGAGCATCGGACATGTTATTCGAAGTTCGCAGGCTCGGTCCCTGTGCAGGGCAGGTTATCTTTTTTTTCCTGCCCCGCCACGGTGGTCTAGTGGCTAAGGTACTCGGCTGCTGACCCGCAGGTCGTGGGTTCGAATCCCGGCTGTGGCGGCTGCATTTCCGATGGAGACGGAAAGGTTGTAGGCCCGTGTACTCAGATTTGGGTGCACGTTAAACAACCCCAGGTGGTCAAAATTTCCGGAGCCCTCCACTACGGCGTCTCTCTTAATCATATGGTGGTTTTGGGACGTTAAACCCCACAAATCAATCAATAGCTTTTTTTCCTTCTACTTTTCTTTCTTCACAATTACAACACTATTCTTCTTGAAGATTTTCTGGTGTAAAAAAGGTACTTTATAATCTGAAGAGGCAAACAGAATGTGCCAGTGTACGAGTTAGCTCTTGTAGTGGTTACAAGTAAGATATGTTTTGAAGAATAAATCATTCTGTCACTTGCCTAAAGAATGGCTACAGGACATGGCGCTGGATGCACTTTGTTATTTTTGAATCAAGCTATCTTGTATTCTATTTTTATAAATTACATGGTATACACATGACGGTATCACACACTTTAACGCCACAAAGATTATACAGTGAACAATGTTATAAATGCGAAATTGCATAAGGATAAGGTGAAAACTGCACCCTCAACGAGAATGTACAGAAAGCACAGGGTGCAGGCGTCATTCCTTCTGCCCGTGCTTTTCAAGTGCGAGCTGTTTTCACCTCGTTCTGACCAACTAACTAGATTGACATGTGTTGTTATAGTGCAAGAGGATGCTCCACGGGAAACTAGGTTTGTCTCAAAGTCTGTGTGTGTATTTCAACCTATATGGTGCCCGGTTCAAGAGTTCATGCAGACCAGATCGTGTAAAACAGGACCGTGTAAAATGGACCGTGTAAATAAAATAAAATGGACCATGTAAATAAACAGGATCGCGTAAAATGTCGTTTTCGTGTGCAACTGTAGTTGTGGTTGTGCTGAATGACCTTTCTTTATATACACTACATAACAAACTTGCTTCTTTAGAGTCGAGTGCATCTTCGGATCGATTGTAAATGTTTGCATATGCGAGGCCTTAAGTTTTATAAGAAATTCCTCAGTGTGCCAGGAGGAAATGTGTGTTCAGCGAAAATTTGTATATCATTATATACAACTCTTAAAGCCTCGTCTACAACTTTATGCAGGTTGACCTTGAGCAGAAAACGAGGAGCGGCAGCAGCCCCCAGAAAAGAGCAAGCACCCTCCAAGCTCCCGAAGCTCTCTTCGACAGGAACAGCAAGGTCACTGTGTGGCATTGAAAACCATTGCAAGGAGTGCCTTATCAGTACACTGTGCTGCTCTTTCATCGCAGAAGACGAAGTTGACCACTCCAGAGGAACTTCACGCTGTGTATAGTGAGTGCTTCAGTGGTTTTGTTTTTGTCCAGCCAGCAGTTAAGAAATCATGTGTCAGATTCAGCCAGGATGACTAGAGGGAGTCGGGCAGGCATGTTTGGACATTTGTCTAGCCAAGTAGTGCCAATTTTCGCACTGGTCCTGTTGGAGTTACTGCCAGAATCACAGAAGCTACGTCACCTCTCTAAATGTACAGATGTGTCGGGGAAGATTAGCTGCTTTAGGTTTTTCTATAACTGATAGCTGCCAACATTCTTCATTATACAGGAGTTTTGTTCCTCACTTATGGGTGTAAAGCCCTCTACAGAAAAAATGCAACACGTCTACTTCCAGAAGACTCCAAGGCCCTATTTGTAGGTTTTTTCGGCTTGTATCATAAGCACCTCGTTTGGGGTACATGAACATTTTATAAACATGTACAGCGAAAATTTTGGGTGGCTGGTCGTTTTGTCGTTATCTTGTTCCTCGCAGTATTCTTAAGCATGTTGTGCATTACGTTGTCAATCTGGTTCATGTGCATAGAAGACATTACGAAGTTTCAGGCTACAGTATAAAAAGCCTGGAAGCAAGCTATCAATAATTTTTTAACAGAGTTGCTTAATCTGATACATGATACATCACTAAACTTTCGTGCGTATTCATCAATGTAAGCTCGTCTTAGTGTTATCCAAAATGAAGATGTGAGTCGACAGATGGAAGCATCTAGTGGGGTAATCAGGGTGAACAGTAGAAGTGCTTCAGACAGGCTGGCCGATGTTGCGATAGGAGGACCTATTTTTAGAAGTCACCTTGTCATCCTTGGTGTGTTAGTTTGAATGGGGTCAGTAATGACATCATCTATTGGTATAGGCGTGTGTGCCTGTTGGAAATGTTTGTCTGAAAAAAAAAAACCTATAACGCAGAAGAGTGCAGCCCTTGCTTCTTTTCAAGTTAGGTTGCGTTGATACAAAGTGTTCTCCTGTTGGAGGTTGGGGGTAAGGGAAGCAAAAAAAAGATAAATGATAGAAAAGAAGAAAAAAGAAGAAAGAAAAGGGGAATGCAAAGTAAAAGTAGTGCTACACTGCTCCTACTTTGCATCCCCCCTTTTCATCTTTTTTTCCCTTGTTTTATTTTTTCACCTTTTTTGTTACATTTGCATTGTCCCATCTAGTGCATGAATCAATGACACATGGCTTTGCTATAGCAAAGATGCAATGTGGTGTTGGATTGAACAGTGCATTGTACTTCATTTAGTTAATTACAGACTGATCAGTCTTGCAATAAGTGCTTCCTGTCTATCACCACACATGTTCAATTGAAAAGTTTGTGCTTGGCTCTTAGTATGCTGGTATATAGCTTGTGTCTTGGACTACTCAAAATGAATGTTATTTTGCTGCTGTTTATGGTAATGAATTTATCCAACATGAAAATATCTTGCCTTGTGAACTTTGTCGGACCTGCCTTTCTTTTTCTTTCCTATGCAGGCATTGTATGTGAGGGAGGCAGTAACAGAGAGGTGATAGCTTGAGCTTCGGAAGAATAAATGCTGGCAGTGAGGCAATTACGCATCAAACATCCCAGCCATTTTGCCAACCGTCCTAAATGTGTTTTGAAAAAAAAATATTGTGCTCGTTTACTGTATTTTTCTGAAAACAGCAAAATGCTAAAGTATATCGCAGAGAACAAAATATTAGGCCACGTTGGTGCCTTCTGGACTTCCCAGGATGTCGTCTGGGTGTTGTTTGTAAAAAGTAAAAAGTGTTTCAAAAATACTGCCTCTTCTACACCAAATTCGGTCTAGGTATTAAGTAGAGGTGATTGTGTGTAGTGCATGAAGCTCAGTAATATTAGTGCAATTTTTTCGCCACATCAAAAGCAAGGAAGCAGTTCTCTTTATATGGCAAGTTATATGATTACACTTTGTCTTAAAGTAGAAATGAATTTTTGAAGTTTTCTTATAATGGCTGTTTTCTGCATTTGATGTACGACAGCTTCCGTTCCGAAGTTCCCCATGGCCCTCAATAGGAGACTTCAAAAATCATTTTCCTCATTTAAACAAAATTTGTAATGATAACACTTGCCATGTAACAAGAACTGTTTATTTGCTTTCAACTTACATATAAAAGTAATTTTCAATTAGACAAACACACAGCTCAAATTGCATCTCAATGTGGACAAAAACGATTATATAGTGATATTTGTAATCTGGACCTAACATTATTTTTTTTCGTAAAATGTAACTTCTGTGCAGTGAGTATTTGTGGCTCAAATATTCATACAAAATGCAGTATTGCCATACAAGAAATGCAAACGATAAACAGTTTGGCGGAATTCTTCAAAGCCTATGTAGCAGAAAAATTGCACTAATGTTACTTGGCTTCAAATACTTTAAGAAGCATCTTTACTTAATATGTAGATCAAATTTGATGTGGCAAGAAAAAGCGGTACTTTGAAATTTTTCTCACAAATAACACCCGCACGACATTCTGCGAAATTCTGAAGGTACCCACGTGACCACTACTCTTTTCTCTTCAAAACATTTCTGCAAATAACTATTTTCAGAAGAGTAAATTACCATCATTTTTTAAACTATACATCTGTGATGGTCGCCAGGCAGTATGGTTTGTATGTTTGGTGTAGAATAGCCCAGTGCAAAAAACAACAAATGGCTGAGCATCCTTTGACGCTCGGGCAATTTCGAAAGCATTTGTTTGTTAGCAGCAATTCAGTTAAGCCCTTGTCTTTATGCTTAGGCCCAGAAACAAAACACAAGTAACTAAAGTAGTCCTAAGAGTCATGTAGTCTCACTGTTCCAAGGCTTGTGGAGCCTAATTTAGTGCAAGCTTCACCATTTTTTTAAAATTCAGATTCAACCAACAGGTTTTGGAGGCACAGTGCATTTTCAGCTAACTTGTTTCACACCAGTTACTTAGATAAAAAGCGGAAAGTAGAGGTAAAAATACCATTTTAAAGGCATTGTAGGTAATAACAAGAAGGACTGCTTTTTTTTGTGTGGTGCTTTGCCTGAACGCTGTGCTTTTTGTGGTATAGTTCATTGTCTAGTGAACATAGGCCTTAAAAACTAACATTGGCCATGTTGAGGTCGATTTCTTGGTTATAGTCATAGGAGACATATAAATAATTATGACTTCAAACTTGATTGTTCTTTTGAAGATTTTTTCCTTGCATAATGATATTTGAGAGTCTTAGTCAATTTTGTTATAAGAAAACGTGATGTCATAATAGGGTCACTTTTTGTAGAGTCGTTCAGTTCTACCTTACCTATTACATTCCTAATAGAGCAGTTATTTTCAATATCGGTATTTAAAATGGAATGAGCATGCTGTATGTAGTAAGGTGTAAGCACTTACAGATAGCACATGCAACCAACTTTTCTGTTGGCAGTTTATTTCTGTTATTCTTGATTTATATGTGGGGTTTCACGTCCAAAAACCACTATATGATTATGAGAGACACCGTAGTAGAGGGCACTGGAAACTTCGACCACTTGTGGTTCTTTAACGTACACCCAAATCTGAACACACGTGCCTACAGCATTTCTGCCTCCATCGGAAATGGAGCCGGGGTTTGATACCGCGACATGCGGGTCAGCAGCCGAATTACTGTTACTCTTGCTCCCCTATATGTGTGCAGTTCGGTTATAGTTATCTGGCTTGCACAGATTTTTAATGGCACCTGCCTGGTCCTGCTTGCTTTCATGGTGATTTTAACCTTCATAGGTTGCTTAGGTTTAACTTTCAAAATTGTTCAAGATGCCAATTTTGTGCACAAACTGTATAGTATAAAGGCAGCAGATGTACATGCACACACTATTAAATGAACACTGAGAGCTTTCACTTGCAGTTCCTAAAGTTTTACTGTGCAGGAAGCGTTTAAATCATAATTTCATAAGGACATAATAATCGATTATCTAATCGTGACAACCTAGTTATTTTCACTGTGATAAGCATGCTGTTTTTTTTTTTTGATGTGGCAGAACTAATTTATACACTCATTCCTTCTATTATTCACATATGCATAACATGAAGGTTTGTGTGCCTTAAATTTTCAGTTTCATTCTGTGTGTTATATTTCTTGTGCACGTAAACTATTGTGCTAACATGTGTCTCTGACATTATTTGTGCCAATTATTTTCATTTCCAGGTGCCTATGAAGAACACATAAGTTCTATCGCAGTGACCTTAAAAATTTACAGTGGTGCCGGAGCCTCAAGCAGCATTTCGCCGATCTCCACAAGGCATTCATGAGATAAACACAGCGCCACACTTTCACAGTGCTATGATTATTATTTATGTTTAAACATTTCGTTCTAAAATTGCTGTTACATTGTGCCACCATCCTGTGGCTTAGGTGGAGCGCGTGAAATTGCGGTGCAGTCACCTCATTTGTGTACGATCAAACTGCGATGTCACTATTCACAGCTGGAGCATACAGACAAATAAAAAACATATTGATTGTAGCAGGGCTGATGTGTATATTAATGCTTCTCTATTGATAATAATAACTTTATAAGTTCTTTAAGTCTTGCATAGAACACTGCATTAATGTGTTGCAATGTAACCACCATTTATGATCGCTAGCATGTTAATTTAGTAGTTTTGTAATGTGTTTTATTTAAAAGGTAATTTTGCTTCTGCATCACAACAATTAGTAAGCTAGATGCCGATGATTCAATCCCTCATCATGCACATTTAAGAAATATTGTGATTTGTACACAGTATTGCATGTACTCAAGATGTGGACGTCTATACAATTTACAAATTATATTGCTTTGCACTAGATTCAGACGTAACATGCACACATTTCAGTAATTTCTGCATGATACGTCTTTCCATAAGATGCGGAGTCCGCATCATACGTCTTATGCGGAGCCCGCATCATACGTCTTATGCGGAGTCTGCATCATACGTCTTCCATATTCCAATAATTCCGTATGTGAGGTCTCCGCATCTTACGGAACG
Source organism: Rhipicephalus microplus (assembly GCF_043290135.1). NCBI lineage: Eukaryota > Metazoa > Arthropoda > Arachnida > Ixodida > Ixodidae > Rhipicephalus > Rhipicephalus microplus. The sequence continues at coordinate 74,305,745 of NC_134706.1, forward strand.
TTTCAGTAGGGAAATTAGAGATGCACAGCGTAGCACGTAAACGATACAAGGAGGAAAGTCATCACTTGAACCACTTGCTGAGCGGCATCAAGAGCACAAGGTCTAAGCCGGATTCAGCCACACTCAAGGTCGACAGTTTGAAAATGACCAGAAAGGATCTCTAAACAGCGCAAGCAGAAGACAAGACCTTGGATACCTGCAGAAACAAAGTCGGACAAGTATAATATGGAAGGGGATCAACCCATTATTCGTTTACCATAGAAAGGGGGATAGTCTACCGCCATTACCGGTTATCCTCTGGCAAAATAATAAAACAGGTGGTAGTTCTCTGCAAATTGCGCAGCCAAGTGCTTGAGATGGCGCACGAAAGTCCGATGTCAGGACATCAAGGTACGAAAAGAACCATTGATCGGGTACTAGGATCGTTCTATTGGCCTGGAGTACAGGAAGAAGCTAAAAGATATGTTCGATCTTGTGATACGTGCCAAAGAACGTACCCGGAAAGCAAAGTAGGCAAAACACCACTTGGCCAAATGCCGTTGATTGAGACACCATTCGAGCGAGTGGCAGTTGACATTATCGGACCCTTGAAAGCAGTCTCTAACAAGGGTAACTGATACATTTTGACAATGGTTGACTTTGCGACACGTTATCCGGACGCAGTGGCCCTGCCCGCGATTGATTCGGCGACTGTGACAGAGGGCCTGTTGGAAATGTTTTCACGCACTGGATTTCCCCGTGAGATTCTGTGCGATCAGGCATCTTGCTTTACGTCCGAGTTGATGAGAGAAATCAACGCATTGTTATCCATCAAACATCTAAGTTCGACACCCTACCACCCTATGTGCAACGGGATGGTTGAACGGTTTAATGGCACGCTGAAACAGATGCTGCGAAAACTATGTCAAGAGGATCCGAAATCATGGGATCGGCTGCTCGCGCCACTCCTTTTTGCATACCGAGAGGTACCCCAAACCAGTATGGGATTTTCGCCGTTTTAACTTATCTATGGGAGATACGTTAGAGGCCCTCTCAGTATATTGAAGGAGATATGGACGGGAGAACACATCAGTGATGAAGTAAAAACAACGTATGGCTACGTCTTGGACCTTCGAGATCGTCTTGAGAAGACGTTGCAACTAGCCCATGAGAACTTGTCACAAGCGAGGAAAACTGAAAAGCAGTACTATGATCGGGGAAGCAAGAACCGTCTGTTAGAAGTGGGAGATCTTGCTTTGATCTTAGTCCCTACCACGGAGAACAAGTTATTGATGCAATGGAAAGGACCTTTTCGAGTCGTTGGAAAGAAAGATAACCACGACTATTTATTGGACTTGGGACATGGCAACAAACTGTTCCACATAAATATGCTGAAGCGCTATGAAAATCGGCAGCCGAGGACAACCCCTCAAACGGCATCTTTCGTGCTCATGGAAGAGGATGAGACAGACACGCCATCACCAGTCTGCAAGACTACCCGAAGCGTTGGCGTGGAAGCAATTCCTATAGCCGAGGGACTGGAAGAAGAGAAGCGTGTTGCGCTTGAAAAGATTCTAGCCGCTTATGACGATGTCTTTTCCGACATCCCCGGAAAGACAAACATTTTGGAGTGCCACCTTCAGTTGACAACATCTGAACCTATTAACACTCCACAGTACCCTTTGCGATAGCAATGAAGGAAGTCATCGAGAAGGAAGTTCAAGACATGCTGAAGCTTGGCGTCATCGAGAGATCGAATTCTCCTTATAATTCACCAATGGTTCTCGTCAAGAAGCCGGATAACACTTATCGTACGTGTGGGGACTTTCGGCGTATCAATGAGATTCTAATCTCCTATGCCGAACCCATACCACAAACGGACATAATGTTCACCGAGGTCGGCACCAAGAGATATTTTTCCAAGTTCGATCTGACGAAAGGCTATTGCCAAGTCCCACTCCATCGGGCTTCAAGACCAGTCACTGCCTTCTCGACGCAGTCAGGACATTACCAATTCAATTATATGCCTTTCGGCATCAAGACGGCTTCCGCAGTGTTCACGAGAATAATGAGGACTCTTCTTCAGGGTGTGGAAAACGTAGTTCATTACATTGATGACGTTCTCGTAGCTACAGCAACCTGGGAGGAGCACTTGGAGACTTTACAGCACTTGTTGCAGCGAGTTCATGAAGCAGGACTAACCATCAAGCCTCAGAAATGTGAAATCGCCGTGGAATCCATCATCTTCTTGGGTCATCGGTTCGGAGGCGGAACTATTCAACCAGTAGAAAGTACAGTGGCGATGATTGCTAACGCAGCTCGACCCGAGACTAAGAGGCAGCTGCGATCGTTCCTGGGATTGGCAGGATACTACCGCGATTTATTATCCCGATATGCCGAAAAGGCCCAGCCTTTAACGGAATTAACCAAGAAAAGGGAAAAGAACAAGATCTGCTGGAACCAAGAAAGAGAAGCGGCTTTTGAGACACTGAAGCAAGCTCTCTCATCAGGACCATGATTACGAGCTCCTGATCCTAAACGCACATTTGTACTGCATTCGGATGCGTCTGACACCTGCATCGGGGCAGTTCTCATGCAGGATCACGATGGGGTGTTACATCCAGTGTCATACGCCAGCCGACAGCTATTGCTGCGAGAACAGAATTACTCCACCTTAGAACGAGAATGTCTGGCACTAGTATGGGCAATAGAAAAGTTTCACATCTTTGTGTACGGAACGCAGCTTGTTGTGCAAACTGATCACCAACCATTAAAATATCTAGCTAAGGCCAAACACCTGAACAGCAGAGTACTGAGATGGAGTCTGGCATTACAAGAGTATTCTTTTGTTATTCAACATATTAGAGGCTCAGATAATTCAGGTGCCGATTTCATGAGTAGGCTGTAACCTAAGCTTTCACGGAAGTGTATTGCAACTGGTTTACAGTTTGTCTACAATGTATATTTCTGAACCACGTGGTTTATTCACCAGAAGAAAACAGTCATCGTGCCATGGCTGACTACATGTTTTTTCCTTGGTTTTTTATGTGTGAGGGTGTGTGAACATTTATTGTGGACATATATCACCTCTATTCACTGATTCGGTGCAGTGGTCTTGTGCGGACACGTGGTGATTGCGACTAAGACGTGGCTAGAAAGTTTTTTTTAGAAAGAAAAAAAAACTTTTTCCGAAGGAAGGGCATGTGTGATGAGTGAAGTGGCCGTGCTTGATCGTGAAGATCGAATTGTGTTTGAAGTGCTTGCCCCAGAGACAGTCGAAGAAGACGACGCAGAAAAAAAATAGGGCATGTGGTGGTGCGAAGGAGTGAGGCAGACGTGGCTGGAAGGAAGAAGCAAGGTTGAAGAACCAGGGCGTGGGAGCAGTGACCCGTCAGGTTGCGGACTCGAGGTCTCAGCAGGCTCCCACCTGGGGCCATACCAGCCGTCCTTGCAGTTCGGGCCTGGCGTGGGCGAAACGTCGCATGGACGTTTCCGCCAGGCGAGTCCGGCACCTGCGGCAGCGAGCACCAGCCAGCGTTCGAGATAGGCATGGCAAACGCCACGCGTGCTCCAGGTCAACGACCTCCGCATTGGGCCGCGTTCTTGACTGCAGCTGTCATTGGACTTACCAGGCTACCCAAGCGTCGGCCGTCCCTTCCCAGCGTTGAGTTTGCCGCCGGGACTTGACCACCGCCTTCCTCTCCAGTGAACTCTTTCTGTTTTTATGCCCTTGTGACTTTCACACCAGCATTCCAAGCACGTTATATTTTTGCCCTTACTTCATTTATTATTAGACCTTTCATGTCTTTTGTAAATACATTTTTTTGTGTGACTGCATAAACGGCCTCGTTACTGCCCGATGACGATTGAGTCATCGCAGGTTTCCGTACAGAAACACGAGCGTCTCGTATAGAGCTTCTTCTCTCAATACAGCTCGTTACAGTAGCTTCGGCGGAGGAAACAGGTGCAACGGCTGAAGGAAGGGGCGAACGAGAAAGAGCATCTGCGTCGGTGTGCTTGCGGCCTGAGCGGTAAATGACGTGAATATCAAATTCCTGTAAACGTAGCGCCCAACGTCCAAGCCTGCCCGAAGAATCCTTCAATGAAGCGAGCCAACAGAGTGAATGGTGATCTGTAACTACATCAAATGGGCGTTCATATAAGTAAGGACGAAGTTTTTGTAATGCCCAAACAATGGCCAAACATTTATTTTCGGAAACCGAGTATTTGTGCTCTGCCTTGGTTAGGGTGCGACTGGCATACGCAACTACATACTCCGAGAAGCCAGGTTTGCGTTGAGCAAGGACAGCGCCAAGTCCTATGCCACTGGCATCCGTGTGCACCTCGGTTGGAGCAGTAGGGTCGAAGTGGTGTAAAATAGGTGGTGAAGTAAGGAGATGGAGTAATGTTGCAAAAGCATCATCGCATGCTGGCGACCAATCAGAGAGGTGTCCATCGCCAGAGATCAGCTGTGTCAGTGGTGCGATTAACGAAGCAAAGTTCTTCACAAAGCGGCGAAAGTAAGAGCATAGTCCAACAAAGCTGCGAAGCGCTTCCACAGTCGTAGGCTTCGGGAACTCAGCGACAGCACGAAGCTTCTCTGGGTCTGGAAGGACGCCCTGTTTTGAGACAACGTGACCAAGTATTGTGAGCTTACGAGCTCCAAAGTGGCACTCCTTGATGTTTAGTTGAAGGCCTGCGCTCGTGAGGCAGCTCAAGACTTCGCTGAGACGTTGGAGATGGCTGTCGAAATCAGGGGAGAAAACAACGACATCATCCAAGTAGCATAGGCATGTCTTCCATTTTAGGCCACGCAAGACGCTATCCATCATCCTTTCGAATGTGGCTGGCGGATTACAAAGGCCGAAGGGCATTACATTAAATTCGTATAGCCCATCGGGCGTCACAAAAGCAGTTTTTGGACGATCTGATGGTGCCATGGCGACCTGCCAATAACCGGACCGTAGGTCTAGTGATGGGAAGAATTCAGCGCCTTGCAAGCAGTCCAGGGCATCATCGATGCGCGGCAAAGGGTATACGTTTTTAATCGTCACTTTGTTTAAACGGCGGTAATCGACGCAAAAGCGAATCGAGCCGTCTTTTTTCCTCACAAGTACCACAGTTGAAGACCAGGGACTGCTGGACGGCCGAATAATGCCACGTTTAAGCATGTCGGCCACTTGCTCGGTGATTACATGACGCTCCACAGGAGATACACGGTAGGGACGCTGTCGCATAGGCGCTTGGGAGCCGGTGTTAATCTGATGCACAACAGTGTGCGTTCGGCCTAAGGACGTCTGCTGGCAATCGAACGAGCCGCGAAACTGGTGAAGAAGTTCTAGAAGCTTTTCGCGGTGTGGTTCTTCAAGTTCGCCATCAATTGAGGGGCCAAACAAAGTAATATTTTCGTTGATTGATTGATTGATTGATTTGTGGGGTTTAACGTCCCAAAACCACCATTTGATTATGAGAGACGCCGTAGTGGAGGGCTCCGGAAATTTTGACCACCTGGGGTTCTTTAACGTGCACCCAAATCTGAGTACACGGGCCTACAACATTTCCGCCTCCATCGGAAATGCAGCCGCCGCTGCCGGGAATCGAACCCGCGACCTACGGGTCAGCAGCCGAGTACCTTAGCCACTAGACCACCGCGGCGGGGCGAAATTAATATTTTCGTGGACTATTGAATGGGCAGATGGCATCAATGCATTAGGCTGCAAATCACTTTCACCTTCAAGGTCGAAGATGGAGGAAACGTCCAAGTCTTGGAATGTTCCAATACATTCTCCGCGACGCAAGGGACGCAAGGTTGTGGGAGACGGCAAGAACTTTGTGACATAAAAATTGGTAGCGCCCGCCGAAATATATAGAACTGCAAACGGCAACGCGAGGCTCTTGCGACTTTGGAATGTTTGGGAAGGCGTAAACAACACTGCAGGCTTAGACACATCGGCACAAAATACGGGAACAAAGGCTGCTCTAGTCGGTGGTATGTCGATGTCGTCAGCGACAAACAGCTTATTCAACGGAAATTCCGCAGACGAGGCACACAACGCAGAGAAGGCCACTTCAGCACGAGCACAGTCGATAACCGCATGATTACGAGACAGAAAATCCCAGCCGAGGATCACATCATGAGAACACGCCTGTAGCACAAGAAATTCAACGGTATACAAAACATCTTGGATGAGAACACGGGCGGTACAGGCAGCTGATGGTCGAATATGGTGAGCACTGGCAGTACGGAGGGACAACCCCTTTGGCGTCGTGGTAACCTTCCGAAGCAGGCGGCAAAGTTTTAAATCAATTACTAAAACGGCAGCACCAGTGTCCTCAAGCGCAAGGGTACGGTAACCATCCACAAAATGTCGATGCGGTTTGTCGGAGAAGTTCGGGGACTTGATTCTTTCGACGACGACGCAGTTCGTACCTCCGGAACTGCGGCATCTAGTTTTCCCCGTCTGAAGGGCAGGGTCGACGGCGCATAGGCGACAGGGAGCGACGTCGGGAAGATGGAGATCGGTGACTGACTGAGGGAGGGCGGTCGAGTGAAGAGGATCCTTGTTGACGTGCCGTGTTGTTAAAGCGCCGAGAGTCGTGCGACGATCTTTGCATGTTGTCGCTCTGAATGAGAGGGCGGCGGCGGCAGAAGCGAGCCACATGTCCTGCGTAACCGGAAGAATAGCAAATCGGGCGGTTGTCTGCGGTGCGCCACGGATTCGGAAACGCTGCAATCGGCTGGCTGAACGGAACTGGTGGTGGCCGAACAGGGATCGGTGAGGTAGCATAAGTGGGCTGTCGAGGTGCTCTGGCTGCAACGACTTGCGCATTCGTCAAGGGTGTGACCTCCAGAAGTGGTGAACGAGCGAAAGGCAAAGCGTCCGCTACCTCATTTTGTATGACGTGCCTTATGGCCGGGGCCAGATGATCTGTGGCTAAAGGATGCGTTTGTGCTGGCTTGGGCGCACTCAATAAAATGGAAAGCTGCCGAGCGACCTCCTCACGCACGAACTGCTTTATGCGAGCCAACATATCGTTCTGGTCTCCGAGAGTCAAGGCCGCGATCGAATCACGTTGTTCCAGAGAGCGCCGTGTTTGGGCGCGTTGCTTGCGCAATTCGTCAAAACTCTGGCATAAGCTGACGAGTTCGGCAAAGGTTTGTGGGTCCTTGGCTAACAACATTTGAAATGCGTCATCGCATATGCCCTTGAGGATTTGTTTGATTTTGTCGGCTTCGAGCATCGCTGGGTTTACCCGCTTGCACAAGTCAACAACGTCTTCAATGTAGCTGGTAAAGGTCTCTCCTGGCTGTTGAGCGCGCTCACGAAGTCATTGTTCTGCGCGGAGTTTTCGCACAGCAGGGCGGTCGAAGACTTGCCAAAAAGAAGGCCTTGAATAAATCCCAGCTGGCAATGTCGGCTTCGTGATTGAGCAACCAGAGACAAGCGACGTCGGACAAGTAAATGCTTACATAGGTCAGCTTAGCCGCATCGTCCCACTTGTTCGCTGCGCTCACCTTTTGGTAAGTAGCCAGCCACTCCTCAACGTCTTGGCCGTCAGTGCCGCTGAAGATCGGTGGGTGACGCAGTGGCCACACGCCGGGACATGCAGAGGCGGGAACTTGCAAGATACTTTGGGTGGAGGGTTCTTTCGGCATTGCTGGCCCTGCAGGTAAGGTGCGACTTCGTAGTTCTAGCTTCGAAGACTACCCAGCACCTCCACCAGATTATAAGGGGGTTTATTGAATAAAACCAACTGCCTCGTTCAAGAGACGTCAGTCACTGTCACGAGCTCAGCTCTTCGTCGTAGTCGTCTTTCATGTGCTCCAACTAGATACTGTCTCTCTGCCTCTTCCCCACTACAATATATATATATATATATATATATATATATATATATATATATATGTGTGTGTGTGTGTATGTATATATATATGGGTGTTTCAGCTGATGGACGAGCCTTTGACAAAGTAACAAGTACATGTAAACGCGTCACCCTACAAATGCGATTCACATAGGATAGTGTAGAATGGTGACGTATATCAGCGATTAGGCCATTCATGGCGTGAAGTTTTCATGACGGTACAGCTCTATATCACGCGAAGATAACATATGTATAGAAATATAAAAAACTAAAGAACAGAAATCACTTCTTCACGCACATAGCATAATTCTTTAAGAACCGGAGGTAGATTATCATAAATTTACAATGCAAACATGAACAAGAAAATATCAAAAATCTGTGTGACATCACAGTCAGATTGTGCCTCAATTACAGAGCTCAGTCATTGTGACATGAATAAGATGAGTATTTGATGATTTTATTGGTGCGTGCGCTTTCATGTATATTCTTACATCCTTATTTGTGGTAACGGCAGCGATCAATCAACGCAAGTAACTGTAATGCTTGGCTACGCAAAGATAAAAAATAAAAGCCGCGTTAGGAATGGCGTCCAACAAGCGTAAGCAATGACGCCATGACACGTAGGTTAAGGCTGAGAATGCTTAATATATATATATATATATATATATATATATATATATATCTTGTAAGCCAACGTTTTTGCTGCGGACACTTCTTTTACTTGCCGAGCGTCTGCCCCACAACACAGGTCAGACTGATGATGATGAGTATGTACATATGACAAGATGACGCGCATGAATAATGCTCACACCTATTTCTCCCCCCCCCCCACGCTTGAGCAGCCAGCCCGGACGCGTCTTAGACGGAAACGGAACGTCGAACGAATGGCTTCAGACGCGATACGTGGACAATCTCCGAACCACGACAGCGACGATCCGAAGAAAGGTCGCTGGGAGTGACACAGTAGTTCACTGGTGACGTTTGTTCGTTGATTGTATAGGGTCCAATGAAGCGTGACTGAAATTTATCGCACAATCCTGGAGTACGAATGGGCGTCTAAAGCAATACTTCATCCCCCGGAGTGAAGGAGACGTCGCGATGAGAGCTGTCGTAGCATTGCTTGCGATCTTGCTGATTGGCTTCTGTATTAGGTCGAGCCCGTTGCCGACATTCCTCGAGCCTTGTGACGAACTGCTCTGATACGGTTGCCGAGGCGTCGGTTGGCACATTAAGGAAAGAGACGTCGATGGTGAATGTCGGTGTACGGCCGTACACGGGGTAGAAAGGCGAGTAGCCAGTAGTTCTTTGAACTGCGGTGTTATGGGCGAACGTCACAAAAGCAAAATCGTTTCCCAGTTGTCGTGGTTTGGTACGATGTACATCGATAGCATGTCTGTTAGTGTCCGATGCAATCTCTCTGTCAGTCCATTAATTTGGGGGTGGTAGGCTGACGTTGTCTTATGTACTGTACCACAGGTGGTGAGCAGAGTTTCGATTATGGTGGACAGGAACGTCTTGCCGCGATCACTAAGGAGGACGTGAGGTGCACCGTGACGCAATACAATGGCGTTGAGAAGGAAGTCTGCGACATCTGAAGCAGAACTTGTGCGTAGTGCAGCAGTCTCTGCGTACCGTGTCAGATGATCGACAGCAGTCACAATCCAACGGTTACCTGCTGGTGTGATGGGGAGAGGTCCTAGTAGATCTATGCCAACGATGGCGAAAAGTGTCTCGAGACACGGGATGGGTCGCAGAAGGCCAGCAGGAAACGAGGTTGGTCGCTTCCGCCGTTGACACATATGGCAAGATACAACGTACTTGGCCACAAAAGTAGAGATGCCATGCCAGAAGAAACGTTTCCTGATGCGGCTTTGTGTTTTGTGAAATCCCAAGTGGCCTGCACATGGATCGTCGTGAAAGGCTTCGAGGACTTGGTGACGTAGAGAACGCGGAAGTACTGGAACCCAGCGGTGTCCATCAGTAGTGTAAACGTAACGATAGAGCACATTGTTATCGAGCCTAAATTGTCGTAGTTGTCGGCGCAATCTAGCATTAGGAGTAGGTGATATACCATTTAGGCATTGAATAATGCTATTGCAATATGGATCATCACGCTGGCGTGTGGCGAACTCGGTGTAGCGATTTGAAGCTGGCGTGTCGGTAACCGCAAGTTGTGATAATGTGAGGGGTGACGCAGTGTTTTGCCACCAGACGAGCAATCACCTGACGTACTCGATGGTGACAGTGGAAGGGGGCAGCGAGAGAGAGCGTCTGCATCTTGGTGTCTTTTGCCAGACTTATAGATGACGTCAAAATCGTACTCTTGTAGGCGGAGCACTCAACGACCGAGGCGACCGGACAAGTTTTTCAGTGACGATAGCCAGCACAAGGCGTGATGGTCTGTAATAACTGTGAAGTGGCGTCCGTAAATATATGGTCGAAGGTTTTGTATGGCCCAGACGACAGCAAGGCACCCCTGCTCAGTTATGGAATAGTTTTGTTCAGCAGCCGTAAAAGCACGACAAGCTTACGCAATAACTCTTTGCCGTGAAGTGGCATCCCGCTGTAGAAGAACTGCACCAATGCCTTGGCCACTCGCGTCGGTGTGGAGACGTGTAGGTGCGTTCTCGTCGAAATGACACAGAACAGGGTCGGATGTTAAAGCATGCTTGAGGGCTTGAAAGGCACGCTCGCACTTGTAGTTCCAAGCGAAATTTGATCCCGATGTCAGCAGCTTATGCAGTGGCGACGCGATGGCAGCAAAATGGCTAATGAAGCGGCGGAAGTAGGACGCCAGGCCCAGGAAACTTCGTAGGTGTTTCTGATTTTCTGGCCGAGGGAAGCGTATCACGGCAGCAAGCTTGTCAGGATCCGGGCGAACGTCGTCTTTGCTGACAAGGTGGCCGAACACCTTGATGTTCTTGTTGGCGAAGTGGCATTTCTTTGTGTTTAGCTGAAGTCCAGCATTAAAAATACACGTCAAAACTTCGTCTAAACGATCAAGATGCTGACGAAAAGAAGAGGAGAAAATGACGATGTCATCTAGATAACAGAGACATGTTTTTCATTTTAGGCCGCGTAGAACTGTGTCCATCATGCGTTCAAACGTGGCAGGAGCGTTACATAAACCGAATGGCATGACGTTGAATTCGTACAGCCCGTCTGGTGTTGCAAAGGCAGTTTTTTCTTTGTCCGCTTCGTACATAGGTACTTGCTAATAACCAGACCGTAGATCGAGGCTGCAGAAAAATTCAGCGCCTTGCAGAGAGTCAAGTGCGTCGTCGACTCGTGGGATCGGGTACACGTCTTGGCGCGTGATCTTATTAAGTGCTCGATAATCGACGCAGAATCGCACCGAACCATCCTTCTTTTGGACTAGCACTACAGGTGATGACTATGGGCTGGACGAAGGCCGGATAAGATCTCGTTTGAGCATATCAGCAACGTTGTTCTCGATTATTTTCCGCTCTGTGGATGACACTCGATATGGGCGGCAGCGTACAATTGTATTGCCTTCCGTTTCAGTTCGATGTACGGCGACGGAAGTGCGACCCAAAAGCTTGGAGTTGACATCAAATGAAGCACTGTGTTTTTGAAGGATACCCAAAAGTTCTTGCTTTTGCGCTGACGTGAGATCAGGATTTATTGTTGCTGTTAAAGCAGCCGTTGTAGCATCGTCATCATTACTCGTAGAAAACGATGGCGCGTCTGCGTGAAGGGGCACCAAAGAATGTGGTCTGGTATCTGTGAAGCAAACCACACTGGTGCCCTGGGGCAGTGCAACAGGCAAAGAAGTAGGGTTAACTGCCGTAACTAATGCTCTGCCATCATGAAAGCGCACCAGGCTAGGAGCAAAGGTAAGCCCACCAGAGATGTAGCGTCCACATGGTGCCAGGAACACATCACCAGTACTGATCTTGTCTGATGTCAGGGTCAGAATATGCTCATTACCTGGAGGAATAAAACAGTCATCAGCGGTGACGAAGCGCTGGCTATGAGCATCTTTATCGGAAGAAAGCGCAGTATCTGACATGCGAATGACCCTCTGACGGCAAGGTATCGCGGCTGAAGCTGAGGAGAGAAAGCCCCACCCTAAAATGAATGCATTAGTACACGATGACAGAACGAGGAACTGTATATGATGAAGGATGCCCTCAATAAAAACTCGTGCTGTGCAAACACCAGAAGGCTGAACGAAAACCGCATTAGCACAGCGAAGGGGAGGGCCATCATATGGCGTCTTCACTTTGCACAAACGGGAACACAAGTCCACACTAATAACTGAGAGCGATGCACCTGTGTCCACCAAGGCTTCAGTTCATATACCCTCAACACATACTGAAAGTACATTTGAAGGGCGTTCCGGAGGAGTTCGATGCAGTCCGCCAAATGCAGCTTTACCTCCTGAAGCTGCACTGTTTAGTTTTCCGGGCGATGATCAGACGCCGTGGTAGCCGGACGAAGTGGTGACGAGGAACGGCGCATAGGTGACGGGGAACGTCGGCGCGAGGAGTGGAAGGTACTGGCTGCATCGAAGTGCTGTGGGGATGGTGGGCGGCGTTGGTACAGTTGGTATGGGTAGCGATGTTGTGGAGCAGATGCAAACTCATCCCTATCGTAGTCACCATAACCCCGCCTTTCGTCTTGTTGACGTCGACGACAGAACCGTGAAATGTGGCCACGTATTCCGCAATAATAGCAAATCGGTCGAGATGGGCGCCAGGCATGGAAATAAGGAGGCGGTGCCCTTGGGGCGAGGGCATTTAGGGAGGACTGCATAGTTGACACATACTGCGACGATTGCTGAGAAGGTGACGCTGCAACCACCTGAGCGTATGTCGGCTTTGGAGTGGTATGCGAGCTCGGAACTTGCTCATACGTCATGGATGCCAGTTCCTTCCTGACGATGTTGAGGAGGCTGCCCGCAGAAGGTGTTATGCGGAGCTCACAAGACGACGAGGTGGCCTGAAATTGCAGCTCCTCGCGGATCATGGACCGTATCAACGCACGGAGCTCATTGTCATGCGTTGGCCTGAGATCTCCTGTGTCAGGTTGTAAACGTATAAGTTGAAGGTCGTCAAGTCGCTGAAACGTACTGATGATATCCGTGACCGTGGTAGGGTTCTTTGCCACCAAAGCGTTAAATGCGACTGCGCCTATGCCCTTGAGCAGGTGGCGAACGCGGTCATGTTCCGCCATCGAGCTGTCGACGCGACGGCATAGGGCGAGGACATCTTCAAAGTACGAAGTATAGGACTCGCCGGAGTGCTGGACACGTTCAGCCAGCTTCCGTTTGGCGATGTCTGCACGTACAGAAGGGTTGGAAAATATCTGATGGAGCTGCTGCTTAAAGGTAGGCCAGTCGGGGAAATCCAGCTGATGGTTGAGAAACCATGTCTTAGCGACCCCCGTCAGATAGAACGGTACGCGGGACAGCTTCACAGAATCATGCCAATAGTTAGGCGCACTCACACGGTCGTACTTATCCAACCAGTCTTCAACGTCTTCACCGCGAAGGCCAGCGAACATCGGGGGATCTTTTTGAGGGGCGTTGACGGTCCATGAAGGCATGCCCAGGGGTGTAGGCGGGGTGGATGGAGCCGTGTTGTTGTTGTGCTCGTCTTGCGACATGACCGTGGGCTGACTGCGCAAACGGCGACCCGACCGGAGCTCCATGGATGGTTGGCAGTCGAAGATAATGAAGAAGCGCTGCAGGGAGAGGACCAGGGGACCGGAAAGCACTCTCCACCACTTGGAAGGTAACGTTTTTGCTGCGGACACTTCTTTTACTTGCCGAGCGTCTGCCCCACAACACAGGTCAGACTGATGATGATGAGTATGTACATATGACACGATGACGCGCATGAATAATGCTCACAATATATATATATATATATATATATATATATATATATATATATACATATATATATATATATATATATATATATATTTATTTATTTATTTATTTATTTATATATATATATATATATTGGAGAGAATAATTCCTCGTTATACAACAAAATATTTTATAGAGTATTTGTGAGACGGAAATGAAGTTAGATGAATGAATTCATAATGAAATACAAATAAAGGATTGATAGATAGATAGATAGATAGATAGATAGATAGATAGATAGATAGATAGATAGATAGATAGATAGATGAAGTTCGCGAAGAGATGTTTTGCACGTACAAGTTGGATGCCGCAGCAGACACCTTGAGATTTTCGAAGTGCCAGGTACTGACTGTAGTTTAAATGGGCGCCCATGTAATGTACATGCATCCCGCAGGAGTACGGTCAATAACGTGGGTTCAGTCTTTGCGAGCTGCAAGGCCTCGTTCACCGTCGCCTCGCGTGACTAACGTCGCAGGACAGGACATGTGAACAACCGAAATAGGAGAAAAAGCCCGCGCAATTGTGATAGCCTGATTGCCGACAAGATTAAACTGATGAATAACCAGAACGCGCTTACGATACGGCTGATGAAAAATACTGACACGATAGAGTCATACCAGAAACGCTCCGTAGTCGCGAGCTTTTTTGAATCACTCAGAGTGCAGCCCATTATTGTTCACCAGCAGCGAGTTACGCCAGGCAAGCTCAACATCAATTTGGCGGACGATGGTGTGCATACTAAGATCACTAAGGTCTGCTTCATCGAACGTGTTTTCCAAGCGCTGCACTATACAGCATTGTCACGTATTCGTGACAGTTAAATGTTAAGTTAAGATGTTAAGTCAGCATGCGCCTGACGTTGGGTCCGACGGCAGTGACAACGCGCCTTTGTTGTCCTGACTTGCAGCGACAGTGAGTCATCAGTGTCCGATTGTTGCGGAATTCTCGTGAATGACACGTATATAGTGCAGCAGCCAAATGACGGATAGCAGCAGCGAAGAGCGATCGTTATCTGACAACACGAGTTGGTTGATTTGTGGGGTTTAACGTCCAAAACCACCATATGATTATGAGAGACGCCGTAGTGGAGGGCTCCGGAAATTTCGACCACCTGGGGTTCTTTAACGTGCACCCAAATCTGAGTACACGGGCCTACAACATTTCCGCCTCCATCGGAAATGCAGCCGCCACAGCCGAGATTTGAACCCGCGACCTGCGGGTCAGCAGCCGAGTACCTTAGCCACTAGACCACCGTGGCGGGGCTGACAACACGAGTTAACCACCACGACTAACGACGAACTTCTCACCTCAACATAGTTCTTGACAGCCACGCAGCCGTTGCTTTGGTAGACACCCAAGCTGACTACTCGGTTATGAGTTAATCTATTGCCACCCACGGGAAGAAAGTTCGTACGAGGAGCGTTCCCATATGCAATTTGATGGAGGATAATCAATTACCATTCATTGGCGTCGATTATGGCCGTTTGAACAAAATCAAGAAGCAGCAAAAGTACTGCCTCCTAAGGACAGAACGCAACACTCTGAAAGCGCTGTGCACTGCAAAGTACAGCATAATAAATAGCGTGTGACTCTTTTTGAAGTGTTCTGTCTTGCCCCGAATACGACTATAAAGACTCACAGTGAAATTTTGTGGGTCAAAGACGGTAGGCTATAGCAGAGTGTCATGATTGTCTTGCCAAGAGTAAAGTGACTCTTAATCAAAATATCACATCATCGCCTCTGAGAGCAGTTCGGTGGTTCTGGCCGGCAACACTCCTACGTGGGTAAGGTCACACCAATCGAAGCATCAAGCGACTCTACCACAGTTGTGGGATAGTTATTTGAACCATGCTCTTCTTTTTCGTGACTATTGTTGGAAATAGTGAAGTATTCATTGTAAGCAAATGCAATGATACTTACTGTTGCACGGAGTGACGGGAAGTAATAATAGTTCAGCTTTAGCAACACTTTAATAAAGCTCCTCAAAAGAGTACAGCTTCTTCCACAGAGTAATATAGAAAGCATTAAAATGCTCTGCAATTTCCGATGAACCAGTTGAGGTAATCATGCTTTGAGTTCTTGTATGAGAATAGCCAACCAATATGTGTGATTATCGTGGCCATTGTGTGATTTTATGCAAAAGAAACTGCAGAAATTTGCATCATGATCTTTTGTATTTCTAATGAATACATAGAAAAAAGGTGATGGATGAAGGCATCGAACCGGTGACTTCATTGTAGTGGCTCTTCTTCAGTGTGAGCCCCCCTGAAGAGCGATACCTCAAAAGCATATGAATAATATGATGAAAAAACATACTAGTATTTAAAGTTTGCAAAAGCTACAAAATCAGAGATTTACAGAGACATGACGAGGGCTCCCAACAAATGAACAAGTACAAAATGCATGTTAAAAACTTTGTTTGTTTCCGCTTTCGTGTAAAAGAGAGCTTATAAACAGTAACTTTTGTAACAACTCCCAAGACAGCAGACTTGCAGCACAAAATCATGTGAGCCTCTTTGAAACAACCGCAATCGGTTTAGACTCCTTTGTGTGGATGCCACTCTGCTCCTTATCCATGTCACCTTGCCCAAAAAAAACAAAATGTCTAGGACCGACTGTCATGTTGACAGGGTGAAGGGCCGCTCTCGAGTTTCCCACCACGAGCAGTGAGACATCAGAAACCAGCGACACCTTCGTTTTCGCGAGTACAACTGTCAAATGAAGTAAAGTGGTGCGAGAAGCAACCCGGTGTTGTGAGAATAACCGACACATATACCCTGATTATTTGTATTCAAAAACACCGTTTCTACAACAAACTGTTATCGTTGTTCAACACACCTGAGACGATTGTTTCGTTTTAAATAACTATGCAAAGAAAGCAAGTTTTCCCGTAAAAGAATGCGGGAAGCTTGTTTTGCAAGTGGTTATGGCAATGCACGAATGCACGAATAAAAGAATTTCTTTTTAAGAGGAATTGCTTCGAAATTTGCTTTCATAACATTCCTGTCGTTGTGCCGGCATATTCGAATACCGAGGCGCATCTTCCGGCCGTCAGGGGCACGCAGTGAGCGGGTACTGACCATGCGATTTACAAACGTAAGCCACACTTAAATACCCAGATACGCACATGTGAGTGCGGGAGAGACACGGAGCGCGTGCGAATGCTATGCGTCAAGGTAGGATATCTCCTATGTAGACTAGTTGTTGCAGTCACGTACAATCCCTCAATTTCGTTGTAACGCAAAGCATCAACGCAGATGTATGCTTCGTCGGGAAAGTTGGTCACACATTGTGAAATAAGATCAAAAGAATTGACTGAAAAGAAAAAAAAAGGTGCTGGTGAATCTTGCCGCTCAGCTATCTCAAGCGAATGCATTTGCGTCCGTGTAACTTAGGTCTCTCGTGGATCGAGCTAGAAAAGCTCGCACTATTTATCATAAATTAGCTGTTGTAGTTTAACGGCCCAAAACGACGACATCGTTATGGAGGAGGTTCTGGTAGAGGGTTCAGGAATTTTCGACCACCTGGTGTTTGTTCTCAAACAGTTGTAAGTGAACGGGTATCCTGTGTTTCGGCTCGATGTAAAATGTGGCCGTTGCTGCCGGGATTCGATCACGTGAGCTTCATGTCAGCGGTTATAACCGCTAGATTTATAATAATATAATAATAATAATAACAATATATTACTAATTTGTGTTTTGTGTCCCAAAACCTCGATATTATTATTAGGCATGCCGTATAGTGAAGGGCTCAGGAAATTTCGACCACTTGGGGTTCTTTAACATGCACCTAGAGCTACGTACACGGGCGAAAACCATTCTCGCCTCTATCTAAAATGCAGCCGCCGTGGCCGGGATTAGATCCCACCACATTCGGGTCAGCAGTCGAGTGCCATTACCTATAGACTAACCTGGCAGGTAGGCCGCCGTAAAAAAATTTTTAGTACGAATAGTGCATATATTTCTAAAGTCTGCTTAAGCTCACCCTAGGTTGCCTCTGTCACCAGTTATTGTTTTAACGTAAAGTGATATAAGCGGCTCTTGCAAGTGTTAAAAAAGACTGAGATGAAGAAATAGGCTTGTCAGACTACGTGCTGACGTTGGTCTAGTTTACTGGAGTTTAAGTAATCTGCATCTTTCCACGTCCACGTCACGCAACCACTCCGCTCAGATTTTTAGACGTATTTATTTATCTGTGCGTGGATATGAACTGCTTGTTTGGTAAGTAGTAGTAGTAGGAGTAGTAGTACACTTTAAAAAAAGAGCGAGTAAAAAGGATGTCTTTTTGTCCCACAACAATAATCGTCATCTATATTGCGTTCCATCCTTGCGCTATCGCCCCGCGCCTGGTACATTCCGGTCACGATCGACATGCCCATTATCAGGGTTATATTGCATTCTCGATAGGAAAGTGGCCAGCGCTGAGTTTTCAAGAAAGGAAGCGCACGCGAGCCTGATGACGATTATTGTTCTGGGACAAAAAGACGCCCTTTTTACTCAGTAATTTTGAGAGTGTAGAAAACTTTATTATGTACATAATCCAGACAGGCTAGAACTCCAGTGCCCCTAGGAATATACAGGGTGAAGAGCGAAATTTGTGCGGCAGGGTGGTGCCCCTATACCAGGGCCCCACTGTAAAAAATTACTTTTAATTCAATCTCGTGATTTGTATTTCTTCTAAACAAAACGCTTACGTTCACGCCCCTGCATGAATGAAGCAATAATTCGCCACTGCTAGGTGTACGTTTCTATGCGAATTTACATTTTAGAAGTTCTATTTCTAACAGAGTTGAAGCATTAGCAGCGAAAAAACTCAGATTGAGGAGCAATAAAGCGGTCTTTTGGCTGTACACCAACCACTTGTTGGCAGACGGAAACCTTTCCTTTATTTCAGTAAAACGGCGTTGCGAAGTGCCTTCGATAAGGCTGACTGAAGGAGAGCAATCCATGTCCAAACCGCGATAAAGGACTCAGTTTTGTTGGGGTGGCGTGTTATCGCTGTAGCCTACACAAGCGAGACATGAAAGCAGAGTCTGAAGTTTAGTTCCGCCGTGAGGGCGTCGCGAACCCAAATAACTGCTGTTTGTATTTCTTCTCGCCACCGGGCTTCGTTCTTTTGCCTTCAGTGTCTGTCGATTCACTCTCCCCCGTGTTCATGAAAGCTCCTCGCGTCAAATTCCGTCCTTCGCTTCACAGAGCTAAGCTCTGCGCCGTTGTTCGACTGAAAATGACGCTTTGCTTCTCAAGAATCGCTGCAGACTATCGCTGATATGCAGTGGCTAGCTCTGCCTAGAGACGGAGCTCCCATCAACTTTCTCAGGGGAAGGTAAAGCATTGTGCACACGAACGTTCCAGAATACAGGTGTAGTATTGCAGAATTCGTGCAAGCGCTAACTCACGATGAAAGCCCGCATGCAAGACGGAGTCGTGTACTCTCCTTTTCCCAGCGCGGATATTCCTTCTTGTTCAGCCTACACGGTCATCGAGGAAGCTCTATCCAGAAATCCGGAACGGGTGGCATTTGTGAGTTATTTCATTGTATCTTTTCACGCTGCATTGCAAGGCCTGGTGAACGGTAGCTTTCAATACTTCACGCTGTGCATTTTCGGGAACATCGGACCGAAGTTTCGCCACAGTCTTGAAGAAAGATGTTGATGTGTAGCAGTGCTGCGTACGGACAGAATCGCACTTGTCTAGAGCCGCGGAGCGCATGCCTGTGGACGCTGTTTTTCCCGACCGCTGCTATCTCACGTTCGCTACACGCTTCCGTTCGCACTTGAGTTAAAGGACTTAGTATTCAGCATAATTATGTTAGGCATAATATACGGCGGCATTCTTTGGAAAATTCAGCAGAAAACGGCAGCTGAAACGGCTCAGCTGGCCGCTTCAGACAAGTGGGATTCCATACGTCAATCGCTAAGCTGTCTATTTATTTTCTGTACATGAATGTCACAATAATTTGTGGTAGAGTACAATATAAAACTAACACGCATTGTTTTGATTGCCAGAGTGATACATTGCTTGCGTGGGCGGGAGTTTTGGTTCCGGCTTTGTCGCAGTGAGGAAGAACATGTGGTGACTGGAGGTGTTGTTCAAGCTCCTCATTTTTTTTCTATCTGTGGGACTTCTCACAAGAAGTGTTTAGTATATCTAAATGTTTATGCACAATTTCCATCAGTACGTCCATGTAATCGTGGCTTTTAGCTTCTAGTTTTGCTTAGTGTAGGGAAGTTCGCGATGCATGAAGTCTGTGGATTCGGCCAAATTTTAAACTGACTGAAAGCATATCCTAGGGAGAGCAGCTTTCGTGTGTGGAATGACGTTTCCTTCTGTTCACGGTAAGAACCGCAGATTTATGGCCTGTAACGTCATCTGAAGACGCTTTATGTAGTAGTCGGAATTTTCTGAAAAAACGACGATGTCTTGAGTAGACCAGACAAAAATGGTAGTTCATGCCTACCTGTGTGGCATCGATTAGTGCGTTGTACTGATGCAGTGCGTACGAAAATGGGAGGCGCTGAAGAAATAGCGAATGACATGACCTTAAGCTCAAATAGGATATCTAGTGTTGCCATCACAGTTCCTTCTCAATCTGTCTGTGTGACTTTCAGTTTGCCAGTAACCTGTCATGAAGTTCATCGACGAGAAATACCTTGAGTTGCGCAGCTGATCCGCAGTGTCGTTTGGTGGTAAAAAAAAAAGATACGAGTCATCAGGGATTACGTTGATACGGTGGTGGTAGGTGCAGAATCGCAAGAATGCTATCTTAGAATTGACGCTTGGGGCAAGTTAAACGTGGTTATGTATTTTTTAAATGGGCAGCTAAAAAAAAAGAGGGCGCAACAAATATTGCGCAAGGCCTTCTCACGAATAACTTTATTTGAAAGAACGCACAAAATTTAAACCACGAACAAATGTCGCATGGTCATACTTGATTGATAGTCAAACAAAATACAGAAAGACGTGTTCCAACAAAGATCAGAAACAGCTCGAAAAAAAGTTTTAACATGCGCGCATTGTACTAAGGGCTGAAATGATTGAACAAAAAATTCATAGTCATTCATTGCTACTGAGATCGTGCTTTTGCATTGATTGCCTTTTTTTTTTGTTAAAGGGGCCCTGCAACACTTTTGGAGCGTGGTCAAAAAAACGCCGCCCATCGGTAGTAGAGGCTCCCGGCAACACACGAGCCGAATATTATAGCGCACCCCATGGCCTGTAATCTACAATAAATGCTAAGAGTCGGCTACAAATATAGCTTTCTCTTCTCTCTACAAATCATGGCTTTAAGCCCGGTAAGCTCATCTATGAGCCATTGGCTGATTTGAACACGGCGCACTCGGTCATTACAGAGGTCGCCGCGGGAAGCCACGACTTGTCCACGCGCGTGCGCGATCACCCTGAGACAGCCACGCATTCAAAAAAAAAGAAGAAAAAAGTGTTTAAAACCAGAAGGCGCGAGTAACGTGGTTTTTTTTTTCCTTTCCATCACTCTCTGCTTAGCTTCTAGTAATTTCGTCGTGACGAGAGAAGAGATAATGTAATTGCAGTAAGCGACAAATCTTTGTAAGTACACTCGCACTGAACGAATTCTTAAAATTTTTGTGCCGTTGAATTCGTAAGGCAATGAGCTCTTCCGATGAATTTGTTCCGTGGTTGCTCGAAAAAGTGTTTCAGGGCCCCTTATATTGATGAGACTAAACAATGTCTCTTGTAGTCTGATTTTTATGCCTGAAAAAACAAATGTTATCACAAAAATTTGGGGTGCATCTGCGTTATGCATGGTGACAGGCCACATGTGAATACGCGTTGCCTTATAGCGAACGCTGGTGTTCGGACCTTACATTGAAACAACGGCCTTTTTTTTCAATGTACACATCAACACAGGAAAAACTAAACCTGTATACTAAAGTTATGCCTCGTACAAACGGTGGCGTATGCTGTGCAGCCTTGTTTTTTTATTTTGTGTCGCACGTGATGTTTTTTCGCCAGCTTGTTTTGAACTCTACATCAAGTGTTATGTTGTTTACTCTGCTCCTAAAAATGAATAGCATTGGTAGTATAGCTAAAGAGAGGTCGGTGAAAAAAAAAAGATGACCAAAAAATCTTTACCGTAAAGCACACTTAACCGTATGTGCCATGAACAAAGTGACTTGTACACTAAATTGGGCTTGTCTGTGGTCATGTACACATTGAAAAAACTCGCCATTGACTGAAAGCAAGACTAGAGAGGGACAACCGCTAAGAAAACTTGCTAGCTTTGCAACTGGCTGGACAAGCAATCTCTGAGGAAGAGACCGAAGGGGTCTCAAAGCGTAGGGTCAGTTTTCATTCCTAAAAACTGTAAACTAAGTGTAAGGACAGTCTGATTATTCGTATAATTATACCCAGCCAGACAGATCTGTATATATGTTTACCTTTAAGAAAAATTTATATATATGCCGTTGCTTGTACGTAAGTCTGGCACATCTTCGGTTAGAAGTGGCTCGGATTTATGTCAGATACCCATCCTGCCAGCAGTTACGACGTTAAAGGCATAAAACGTTGTTCTGCATGCCTATTTTGAGCGTATTTTTAGTGATTATGAACGACTCCTGCAATGAATAATATGGGCCTGAAATTTGATTCCACACAGATTCAAGGTTCTATCAAAACAACTAGAGCGGAGTTATTAGCGCTCATGAAGTGCTATGCCGTGGGTTTCCAACAGCAAGGCATCGGTCCGGGGGATCGTGTGTGCGCCCACCTAAAGAACAGCCTCGAGAACCTTGCGGCAATGTACGGCTGCATTTTCGCTGGAGCAACACTGGTGCTGGCGAAGACTTCCCTCACCGAAAGTGCGTAGCCAATGGGTGGCTGCTAATAAATTCTTAGAAGTAAGGGAAGAAGAGGGGTTCGAGGTTTCTCTTTCAGAGGAGTAGCTAAACTGCCACACCCATTCGTCCATTTTTGGAGGAACTGTGGAGGAACCTCTAGTACTCCCTCCTCCCAATGGTTACTCCTAAAGGGAGCAACAGTTGATTTCGGCACAATATGATAATTGGATTTTGGTTGACTTAGCTAGAATATTTTCAGTGTGCGCATGCCTGTGATTAAATTCACAATCTGCATGCAAGCATTGTGTTGAGAAATAAATTTCAGAATATTGAGAGGAAACAGGGGATTTGAGTTCGCGGCTACTGAGTCAGCAAGGGTGTACCACACCACGTTACGGCGCCGCTTGGAAACAAACTCGCATATGTAGGCAATGGGGCAATGGGGGGGGGGGGAGTCGTTTGCACACGGCGCGAGTACTGCAGTTACGAAAAAAATGGGGGTGGGGTGCTTTCCTTCCTTGAGGAGGAAAGCGCCCTTTGGCCTGCCTTGCGCAAACAATTGTAAACATGTTTTCTTTTTTTGTGGGGGGGGGGGCAAAGCCCTTTTTTTGGTGCACGAAACTGGCCTAATTTGAGTGTAGGCGCACCAATGTTTGAGAAACTGTACATAAAAAGATCTGAGGAGATGTTTGTGCCGCTGCTCGAAGGACTGCAAGGACGCAGTGGCATCAGTTCAATGAAGGAGATTGCTTGCGTCGCTTAAGAAACAATGAACAGCATGCCACAGGTGCGGGAAGAGGCAGCTCGCAAACGTAGAGAAGCAACAGGAAGTAAGAAAAAGAAGCGCTTTGGATGGACATCCGAACCGCACAAGGGGCAAACCTGTAGGTGGTATCCCAGTCAGCACCTGGCATATTTCCACTGAACAGTTAAATTTTTCACTGTGGTTGTGCCTTCTTGGAGATTAATAAAAAACCCAGAAAGGAATTAGCGTGAGTTGCACTTGAGGCGCAACGGTAAAGAGGCAGTGGAGCTAATGGGGAGCTTAGAACATAGTGATGCAAAGCCTGAACTAATTGCGTAGCTCATTGGTGGCCCTATTTGTTTCTTTTTTTCTCATCTTTTTATTATCTGTCTTTCTTGTCAATTTCTACTTATTCCATTCTCATCTCCTTTCTTTCTATTTCTTTCTGTTTGGTTTTGCGTTCTTTTTCTCGCAATTTCGCACTTTCTTTTTTTCTTTTTTGATACTCTTTCTTTTTGATTTTGTCTTTCTCGTTTTGAATTTCTTTTCCTACGTTTCTCTCTGTCACTCCTCGCAACAGTCTCTTTAGAACACGTTGTATAGCGTTCATCGATGGGCTACACACTTTAAAAAAGGTAGGCAAATATTATCAGTCTCATCATAAGTACTTCAATGTTCTATGTCTTTTTGACCGTGTGTAGTTAGGTTCGCACAATTTTGTATATATATATATATATATATATATATTGTAATGTACTAGACAGAGAACAAGAACAAGAGACAACATCCGATCCTTAGCCAGCTGTTCTTATTCTGTCTTCTTCTTCCTCTACCTTTTCTTAGCTGCCCACGCGACCGAGCCCCAGCGTCTTTCTTCGCCTTGACACTCAGCCATGACTGCGCGCGCGTAGAGCTGGCGGCAAAGTTTCTGCTAGGTGGGCTTGGCTGCATCGTGGTGGTCGTCCCGAACCACAATGCAACATGGAGTGACGGTCTGGGGGAAGCGTCTCTGGTGGACGACACTGGCTGGCTCGAGCCGGTCGGTGAACGCCACGGTGCGCCTCTGCTTGAAGACCTGTCTGTGTACTCAGGCGGGCGGAAATGGCTTTGTCGCTGCTGTTGAACTCGTCCATGGTACAACGTTTCCTGACAACTCGTAGAATACCGCTCAGGCGGATGGCCCTGACTGTTCCAGCAAGGTCGCAGAGTAACCTGGAAATGCTGGTGTTTGTCCTACTACTGTTGGTGGACTGAACTGCAGTGGGACGCTCTGTGAGGCAGCCGTGTGGACGTTTGTGCTATTTCTCGAAATGAGTGGCGACGCAGCTCATGGTTGGGCATCAATACCACAGCAGAACTCTCTGAAGTTGTCCAGCTGGTGGCTTCTGGCGAACTGTCGCGTGCAGACATGGTGGGCTGGGAGGGAACAGCACGAGGGCTGGTCTTCGACAAGTTCTCAATGGCAGTGGCCTCAGCCTGACTAGGTGTCTGGATTTTCTCAAAGGAAACATTCCTTGGGAGCCAAGTGTCTGCGTGGCTGAGCGTATGTGCGTCTTCGAAAATGAATGTATGAGCCGTCTGCAAACATGGCTGTGTCAGGTTAGGGCGGATCTTGTTCGCATCCTCGGAAAGGCCTCCTTTGTGAAGCGGTAAAGAGTGCATTTTGTTTCCGACGATCATGGTCTAGTGGGGTTCAGTTGTGTCTGGTACGATAGATGTGAGCGCCTCCATGTCTTCAAACGACAACAAGCGCGAGGACAGCATCTCCTGAGGAAGGTCTGGTGGTGATGTTTCCGGCTCTAATACCAACGCAGAGTTCACGACCTGCAGAGGAGGACTGTGGTCACTTTGGTCAGGCTCAACAGCAGGAAACTCCTCGATATACTTCATTTTACGAGAGGTGTATTTTTGCAAGGCGGAAATGCTCTCGTGTTCAGTTACTGAAGCAATTAAAGCGTGCAGACCCGCTTCCGTCTGATCAAGGATGAGCGTGTTGAAATCCACAGGCACGTGCGTTTGATGACGCGGTAAAATGTCCAGTAAAATGGAGGCTGGCACCTCAGCATCTACCGAATGGTCTGACGACTCCGGATGGCGTTCGTTGGGGCCTGTCGCAGGGCGTTTTGCAAAACTTGCCGTGAGAGACCTACCGGACACAGGTGCACCATCGGGCAGCTGCTCCAGGACAGCAGAAATGCCTGTGCAAGGCAGAGTCACACGATGGTGAATGATCTCTAGATCTTGGTCACCGAGAGATGACAGGGTGGTAGGGGCTCGAATTGCATCCTCTAGGTCGGGCTGTTCCCGAGTTCCGTCCTGAGAGAAGGTTGAGTTGCATGGGCAGGTGGCACAGGGAATCGGACCGAAAGCAGCTATGAGCTTGAAGCTCCCCTCCGCCCATGACTGCTGCTTCCAACCTTCATACCGGTGCCACGTCGCTGGACCTTCCCGAAGACGGTCTTTAGCCACGGTCCATTTCTGAGATTCCGTCCAGGCCTCACGCATAGCTATCGTGTTGATGGTTGCCACCCAGCTGTCGGCGTCATTCCGGACCCCACGGAATTCCGGTAGTTCGCAGACGGCTGGTGATTGTGAGGTGGCAGGTGGCAACGCAGAGATCACCGACGCGTAGCAGTCGAGCTTGTGTGAGAGCTCGATCAGAGAAGACCGTAGCTCCCGGCGTCGCTCCGGTGTGCTTGCCTCAAGGTCGTGTGAGGCAGCTACATCCAACACTCCGTTAATGTCACACAATGCTGGCAACATTGTAGGGGCTCGCTAGGCCATCAACGCTGTCAGTATATTAGTCTCGGCGCGGAGCAGTGTGATGGTACACCGCAGTTCAATGGCACTGTCGCACGAGGCTTCTGAACCGCTTTGGTTCGCGTCCGTGAACTACGTTGTTCTAGTAGTACTCACAGTGGTGACACGCACGTCTAAGGAAGCATGAACAGCGTTTCTTGGCGGCTCGTATGTTGGAAGAGTACCGGACAGGGAATGCAGGCCGTGGGAAGCTTGAACAGCATTCCCAAAGGACAGGAGCCCGTGCGTATTACGGCCACGAAGTGGTAGCTTGGTGTCTATTTGGTGATGCCCTGGTACCACAGAGGAGCCATGGACACCGTCCACTGATGGTCCGATGGGCAGCTGAAGCGGCGGCCGGGCTGTTGACTCCATCGCCAAAGAAGCGTGAACGGCGTTCCTGGATGGAGAAGCCCGCACGGCCGACGAATCATGAAGACACGTACCGGTGGCTTCCCGCAGAGGGTTCACTTGTCGGCTTGCGCTGACGGCAGAATCCATAGCCAAGGACGCGTAGATGGCGTTCCTTGTGAAATGGTACCGGTAACGTGTACTGCAGCCGCCGAGGAGGCCTTGACGCCGTCCCCGAACGGTGGTGGCATTGGCGGCAGGTGAACAGCTACCGAGGAGGCCTTGACGCCGTCCTCAAGCGGCGCTTATCACGGCTGTCCTGGATGACGAAGCCGGGACGTAAGACTTCTTCTCCGTCGACTGTGCCATTGTAATGTACTAGACAGAGAACAAGAGACAACACCCGATCCTGGGCCAGCTGTTTGTTTGTTTGTTTGTTTGTTTGTTTGTATCTTCTAATCCATGGCTCGTACCCACTCTGGGGGATTGGCCAAGAGACCATATAGTCTCAGATGGACGATAACTGCATTATTGCTTACAACGAAAAAAAAGGGGGGAGTTGTATAGTGAAGACAGTATGTTAAAAAAGAAGAAAGAAACCAAAGATTCAGATAGTGAGACAAAAGAATCAACGACAAAGTAGACACTAATAGCTATAACGTGATTTTGGGAGCCGACCAGACAGCTGGTTTTGCCAAACGCGATTCTTATTCTGTCTTCTTCTTCCTCTACCTTCCCTTAGCTGCCCACGCGCCCGAGCCCCAGCGTCTGTCTTCGTCTTGACAATATATATATATATTGAAAAAGGGTTTATTGGCGACTGTTGCGACGGTGGTCCTACGATAAAACACGATCGGGAATGAGCAACGGTCAAGCAGATGCCGGCGATGATCAGCACGAGCCGAGCGAGCGAAGCCCAGGACCCAGTACCCAAGCGGAGGCGATGTTGCTTGCCAACGATGCGATTTCTTCTTCACAATTTTCCCCCTCCGAAAAAGAGCCATCCTGGCGACCTAAGAGTCTGGAGGCCGAGGGCTATAATATGGCTTAAGGCGCGCGACGTGGACGATGTCACGTCCACGCCGGCGCATGTCGTCAGAAGGAGAAAGTGGCTCGATGAGAAAATTCACCGGTGAGGTCTGCTCCAAAACGCGGTAAGGACCCTCGTACTTCGGGACTAGTTTTGAGGAAAGGCCGGGGCTTTGGTAAGGAACAGCCAGCCATACAAATGATCCCGGGGAATAGCTGTGGCTTCGTGAAGAGCCGGCGTTGTTTTCTTTCTGGCGCTGCTGTTCTTGTGACGTAAAGGTGCGTGCGAGTTCACGGCACTCTTCCGCTTTTCGGGCAGCTTCGGACACAGATGGGCATTCGGATGCGTCAGGACGGTATGGAAGGAGAGTGTCGATGGTGTGGGATGGTCCGCGTCCATAAAGGAGAAAGAAAGGTGAAACTCCAGTGGTGGACTGCGCCGCGGTGTTGTATGCGAACGTGACGAATGGAAGAATGCGATCCCAGTTAGTATGATCAGATGTCACATACATCGCGAGCATATCGCCCAGTGTGCGGTTAAATCTCTCCGTGAGCCCGTTAGTCTGCGGATGGTATGCCGTGGTCTTGCGATGAACAACATGGCATTCAGAAAGCAGAGCCGTGACGACTTCTGATAGGAAGGCTCGTCCTCGGTCACTTAGTAGTTCTCGAGGAGCACCATGTCGTAGTATGAATCGATGGAGGACGAAGGACGCTACGTCCCGCGCAGTGGCACTTGGAAGGGCGGCGGTCTCAGCGTAGCGTGTTAAATAATCCACAGCGACTATGATCCATCGATTTTCATCTGATGTTGTTGGTAGAGGGCCATAGAAATCAATTCCGATTCGATCGAAAGGTTTGGCAGGGCACGGAAGCGGTTGAAGTGCACCGGACGAGTGAAAAGGCGTTGATTTGCGGCGTTGACATTCAGGGCAGCCCATAACGAATTTTCGAACAAAATTATACATTTCGCGCCAGTAGAAGCGAGGGCGAATGCGTTCGTAGTTTTGAAAACTCCAGCATGGCCACACTCGGGATCGTCGTGAAAGGTGGTGCATATTTGTGATCGCAAGCTGCGGGGGACAACCAAGAGCCACTTATAACCTTCAGGGGCATAGTTGCGTCGGTGTATCAGCCGATCACGAATGGCGAAATGAGCAGCTTGACATCGGAGAGATCGTGATACCGCAGTGGTTGACGATCCAGAGAGACAGTCAAAAAGGGAAGCGATCCATGGGTCCTTGTGTTGTTCACTGGCAAACGAGTCGAGGTCGAGAGATGCGATGGAGTTGGTACCAGTGGTTCCGCAGGCCAAGTCGGGAGGTAAAGGCGAACGCGACAGGGCGTCGGCGTCAAAATGCTTGCGTCTGCTGCGATAGATGACACGAATGTCGTACTCCTGGATTTGCAGTGCCCACCGAGCTAGGCGGCCAGAAGGATCTTTCAATGTGGCGAGCCAACAAAGTGCATGGTGGTCCGTTACCAGGTCGAATGGGCGACCGTACAAATAAGGACGGAACTTGCGAAGCGCCCACACTAGCGCTAAGCACTCTTTTTCAGTGACGCTGTAATTGGCCTCAGCTTTAGTGAGCGTGCGACTCGCATAAGCGACGACATATTCGGAGTAGCCCGGCTTGCGCTGGGCGAGGACAGCGCCAAGACCAACCCCGCTAGCGTCTGTATGAACTTCCGTTGCAGCTGCTGGGTCGAAATGCCGTAGAATGGGAGGAGATGTTAGCAGATTACGGAGCGTGGCGAACGCGACGTCGCAGTCAGGAGACCAGGATGAAAGGTCTGCGTCACCGCGTAGGAGGTTGGTCAGTGGTGACATGATCGACGCAAAATTTCGAACGAAGCGCCGGAAGTACGAGCATAGTCCGATGAAACTGCGTAATTCTTTCAGTGCAGTAGGTTTCGGGAACTTGGTGACTGCTCGCAGGTTTGCAGGGTCGGGTAGAACACCATGCTTGGACACGATGTGCCCTAAGATGGACAGCTCTCGCGCAGCGAAGCGGCACTTTTTGAGGTTCAGTTGGAGCCCAGCGTTGGTTAAACACGTCAGAACCAGTTGGAGCCGAAGCATGTGTGTAGGAAAATCGGGAGAGAAAACGACAATGTCGTCGAGGTAGCATAGACGCACAGACCACTTCAGTCCACGCAGTGTGTTGTCCATGAGTCGTTCAAACGTGGCAGGGGCATTACAAAGCCCAAAAGGCATTACATTAAATTCATACAGGCCATCTGGTGTAATGAACGCAGTTTTCTGGCGATCAGCTTCTGCCATAGGGACCTGCCAGTATCCTGATCGTAAGTCTAAGGAGGAGAAGAATTCGGCTCCTTGGAGGCTGTCAAGGGCGTCGTCAATGCGCGGTAATGGATAGACGTATTTCCGCGTCACCTTGTTTAATCGCCGGTAGTCGACGCAAAATCGAATTGATCCATCCTTCTTTCGAACTAGAACGACAGGAGATGCCCAAGGACTGTGCGATGGTTGAATAACACGACGACGTAGCATCTCTTCGACCTGGTCGTTGATGACGTGCCATTCTGCAGCAGAGACACGGTACGGTCTTTGACGCAATGGCTGGTGCGAACCGGTGTCAATGTAGTGGTGCACTGCCGAAGTACGACCCAATTGCGGCTGAGAAACGTCGAACGAATTCGCGAAGTGCTGGAGGAGATTAAGAAGCTCGGCGCGTTCTTGAGCAGTTAAGGTGTCGGCGATGGAACTCGAGAAGGTGTCACTCGACGAGCATTCCAGTGGGGAAATGGCATGAAGTTCGGTAGAGGCGTTACTGCACGATTCGTCTGGCATTTT
Source organism: Rhipicephalus microplus (assembly GCF_043290135.1). NCBI lineage: Eukaryota > Metazoa > Arthropoda > Arachnida > Ixodida > Ixodidae > Rhipicephalus > Rhipicephalus microplus. The sequence continues at coordinate 74,336,043 of NC_134706.1, forward strand.
AAGGAGTAAAGAAGAATCAAGGTAATTCAATCGACCGAGACATTCGCCGGCAAGTAGCGTAAGCGGTGCAGGAAGGGGGTTGTGGATGAAAATATTGCTTCAGCCAGCATTGACGTCAAGTGTAGCGAAAGGCAAAGAAACGGCTCTGCGGCTCATGAAAATGTCGGAAGGTGTAAACATTACCGTAGCATCGTTATAGTCATCGCAGCATACCGGAACAACGGCAAGAGAGGCTGGCGGAATTTCAGTGTCCTCACGCACGACAAGTTTTGGCGACCGCTCAAGGGTTTCGTGCAAAGGTTCGTCACACAGGTGCGAAAACTGAACTTCAGCGCGTGCGCAGTGGATGATGGCATGATGATTTGACAGAAAGTCCCACCCGAGGATAACGTCATGCGAGCACACCGAAAGGACGATGAACTCGACAACGTACATAGAGCCTTGGATGAATATGCGGGCCGTACAGGTGCCGAGAGGTCGAACTGGTTGTGCGCTAGCTGTACGAAGCGATAGTCCAGAGAGCGGCGTGGTCACTTTGCGTAGGGTGCGGCAGAGCTGGACGGCTATAACAGAAACGGCAGCACCTGTGTCGACGAGGGCAAAGGTAGAAACACCATCGACAGATATGGCGACGACGTTAGCTGGTGAAGTGCGAGGACTTGAGCATTTTGACGACGGCGCAGTTCTTGCCTCTGGAACTGTGGCGTTCAGTTTTCCCGGTTGGAGGAAGCGGGTCTAGGACGCATTGGGGACAGTGATCGCCTGCGAGGAGATGGGGAGCGGGGAGAGTGAGTCTGAGGTGAGGGCTGGGGTGACCGAGACTCAGGAAGGTTAGTGTATCCATACTGCGGTGATGGATAGGGAGCAGGTATGTGCATGGGCTGTGGGTCATACGGTAACGGCCGAGTAGCGTCGTGGAGTGGTTGCAAGCGACGGCGACAATATCGTGCCACGTGTCCTGGAGTACCGCAGGCGTAGCAGATCGGTCGATTGTCAGGAGTGCGCCAGGAATTGCTGACTCTTGGTGCGGCCCAAGGTGTCGAAAAAGGGGCGGAGTGGGGAGCAACTGAAGACATGGGTGGCAAATGCTGCTGGCGGGGTCTGCTGCGTACCACCTGGGCATACGTTAGAGGCGCGGCACCGGGCTGCATAGCAGGCGCATGGACAACAGGCATGGCCACAGGCTGCTGGTGGGCAGCGGCGGGAACAGCCTGAGCTACCTCTTCGGCAATAACGTCGCGGAGTGGTGAGGGCAGACGAGAGGACGGCGGCTGCTGCGTGAAGGGAATCAACGACAGTTGCCGAGCTACTTCTTCACGCACGAAGTCTTTAATCTATTGCAGGGTTGGTGAGTGGTCGGGAACGGAAGTGAGACTGGAGGGCGAGTCGGCGTGTGAGGAAAATGGCCGAGTCAGAAGCGCTGCTTGCTCAACTCGTCGAAACTTTGACACAAAGTGACAAGTTCCGCAACGGTGGCAGGATTACGGGCCAGGAGCAGCTGATATGCACCATCATTTATCCCTTTGAGGATGTGTTGAATCTTCTCCGACTCGGGCATGGTGGCGTTCACACGGTTGCAAAGAGCAATAATGTCTTCGATATAGCTGGTGAAAGATTCCGTTGGCTTTTGTGCGCGAGTCCGCAAGCGTTGTTCGGCTCTGGACTTGCGGACAGCGGGTCGGCCAAAAACGTCAGCAAACAACGTTTTAAAGATGGACCACGTCGTAATGTCGTTTTTGTGGTTGTTATACCACATTTCGGCCACGCCAGTGAGGTAAAAGATGACGTTAGTCAATTTGTCCGCGTCATCCCACTTGTTGTTTGCGCTCACCAGTTCGTAGTTAGCGAACCAGTCTTCCACGTCGGTCTCATCAGCTCCGCTAAAGACCTTGGGCTCTCGCAAACGAAGAACGCCGGGGTTGCTGGGGGATGTAGTGGAAGAGCCAGGTTGCGCGTTGTTGGTAGCCATGATGGGAGGTAGTGTTCGGTTGCGCAGCTCCAGCTTCAGGCGACGGCGAATGGCAGCACCCAGGTTCAGGCGACGGGGAATGTCAGCACCCTCCACCAATTGAAAAAGGGTTTATTGGCGACTGTTGCGACGGTGGTTCTACGATAAAACACGATAGGGAATGAGCAACGGTCAAGCAGATGCCGACGATGATCAGCACGAGCCGAGCGAGCGAAGCCCAGGACCCAGTACCCAAGCGGAGGCGATGTTGCTTGCCAACGATGCGCTTTCTTCTTCACAATATATATATATATATATATATATATATATATATATATATATATATATTAGAGGAATGACACAAAAAACACCGTCCTTGTTGATTTGTCTGACTTCACTATTTCCTTCCTGTAGCCGAGTATTGCCCATTCCAGAGCCCAGCGGCTCTGTCATCCTTAAATTTGGCCATGACTGCGACGTAGCATGACCAACTGTCCAACCAAACCATCTCTGGTGGGCGTCACCGATCCCGCCGCGGTGGTCTATCTTGCCTACGCTGCGGGCTGTCTTTCCGAGATGCAGAACTTTGGCGGGACCAGCAATGACTTTGACGGGGTGGCCGCCGCAAGTCTTCCTTGCGCAGTGGCTTTCCTTGTCTCACTGCAAAACATTCTGGGGAATGACAAAGGCTGTGTGGCGGCGGTCTACCTGGGCCTCGCAGCGACGTACTTCGGACGTCGGGCAATGAGGGCACCAGTGGGCACCACTAGCTATTTCGAAACGGTCATCACACGCCTATCAGCAGAATACGCTGTCGCTGTTTCGGGCTTAGGTGTAAGCCGTGCTTGCAGATGCTAACGTGCTGGGCAGGCCCGTATTTGCCCAACGAAGCATGCTTGTGAGTCCGCACAGGCTGCGAGACGCGGCCTCCGTGGTATGACGCTGAGGCCTCTGAGCTGCCGTCTGACTCTCCAATTCCATCAAGAAGAAAAGACGCTCTCTGGTGACTCCGTATCACGTTCGTATGAATTGACGCCTCCGGAATCGAACCACATGAGGCAGACGCCAGCGCTGCAGAGAGGCACCATGTTGCCGCTTCCTGCGAGTTGGTCGCCGTCTGACCGATCAGTGTCGTGTTTCCCGAAGACGCATGCTACCTGCAGGAGTGCCATACGGCACTGTTGTTGTGCTCGGGTGCACTGCCCATCATCGTCATCAGCGGCGAATGCCAGGCTGGCAGATCCCGACACCACAAGGAAGTGTTGGATAGATGTGTTTTCGGCATCCATGAACTTGCGTGCAGTTCGAGAACACTCGGCCAAAGACTGCCGTGGAGTCTGAAGATGTATCTCCTGCTGGTGAATAAGGATGTCGTTTATACAGGACATCTGTGGTTGGGATGCTTCAAAATTATGTTTTGGGTAGTAAATGTCCGGGGTCAGAGCGCAGCGATTTACTACACCTCCATACATGATAAGCTGAACCTCACCAGACAAGAGGTTGTCTGCACCCAAAACCATGTCCGCGTGCAATTCTTCGAGGATGGGAACGGCGGCAAAGAACTTGCCCCCGGCGTCGGTTCACAGCTGCAAATCTAATGCGCCAAAAGACAAAGCGCTTACACTGACGCCTCCCAAGGTTTCCCCGGACCAAATTGGGAGGGTAACGGGGGCATGGCGTTGGTGTAGCGCAGTACGGGCAGCTCCAGTTTGTACAACATCCCTAAGGTCCCCGATTCCGTCGACGTGGCCTTGTACTGTAGGAAGTGGTCGCGTCGGGGATATAGTAATTCAATGTGGTTCATAGGGTTGATTCACGTCACCGATATTGTCATTGAAACTCGGCGGTAGGTACTCTTTCTCGACTGGCTGTAAAAACAAGACGAGTTTAGGGTTCGTGTGAGCGATGGATTCCGAACGTCCTCTCGGCGAGCTGTGCTGTTCAGCTGCAGCCTCGAGGATGAGCCCCTTCTAGCTTCATCCTCGGTAGTATTCTGGCTGAGCGCACATGGGCCATGATTAATCCGGCCGAAAACAGCAATGAGCCTTTGCACTTTATTACAGCAAGGTCCGTTGCTTAATCCCCTCGTATTTTTGCCATTACAGAAAAAAGGCCCATGGCCAAAGGAGCGTGGACGGCGTCGTTTTGTGGCTCAGGTGAAAGTAGAGTGAATGTTGCGATCCACGCTTTGGGAAATGCAAACCGCGTTTCTAGGAAGGCGCCCGTGCGCATTGTAGGTGTGAAGTATTACGCCACCGTTCAAGTAATTCCCTGGGACTATTGTGGAGGCCTGGACGCACGCCATCCGTTGGTGGTGGGATGAATACTTGTGGCGGAGGCCGACTTGCGGGTTCCATTCACGAGGAAGCCTGGCCACGCTCATTAGGAAAGCGCGTTACCTCAAGCAAGCAGTAGGAGGGCGCCAAAGAATTTTGATGACTGCGCCATGGTAAAGGAATGAGACAAGGAAGCAACGCCCATGCTGCGGGCCACCTGTTTTTTTACTTTGTTCTTCTGTTACTCTAGCCGAGTATGCGCCCGTGCCAGAGCCCCAGCGGCACTGTCATACCATATATACATATATATATATATATATATATATATATATATATATATATATATATTGTTATGGCGTTTATTAGCCGGCACACAGCGAGTCTACACAATGGCGACAGTAACGGCCAAAACACGGGGTCTCCGCGCGAGCGGCGTTCTCTTTGGGCAGACCCACTAGAAAGCACATAAGAGTTCGACCCACTTCAGTGTTCGGCGGCTTCTGTACAATTACCCCGGGGTCGAAGAGGGAGCCGCCTGGCGACCTAACAGCTTGTCACTACGAGCGGGTCATAGTAAGCCTTCAGACGCTCCACGTTGACTATGTCGCGCCCGCGGCGGCGCATGTCCGAAGATTGTTCAATTGGCTCGATAAGATAGTTGACCGGAGATGTGCGCTCGATCACACGGTAGGGACCTTCATATTTCGGGAGTAGTTTGGAAGAAAGGCCAGCTACAGAGGTCGGGATTGAGAGCCATACAAGGGAACCAGGAAGGAAGGTGGGCACAGAAGTGGCGGAGCCATCACGAATACTCTTCTGCCGCTCTTGCTCATGCGTCGTAAAAGTCTTGGCAAGCTCGCGACACTCTTCAGCAAGCCTGGCGGTCTCGGAAATAGGTGTACACTCAGATGGATCCGGCGTGTACGGGAGTATCGTGTCGATGGTGTGTGACGGGTGCCTTCCGTACAGCAAAAAGAAAGGTGAAAAACCAGTCGTGCTCTGAGGGACGGTGTTGTAGGCGTAAGTGACGAAGGGCAGTATGGTATCCCAATTCGTGTGGTTGGCGGCGACGTACATCGACAGCATGTCGCCGAGGGTGCGGTTAAAGCGTTCGGTCAGACCATTCGTCTGCGGGTGGTAAGCAGTAGTTTTGCGATGGACAGAATGGCACTCAGTGAGAATGGCATCGACGACTTCTGACAAGAAGACACAGCCTCGATCGCTGAGAAGCTCCTGGGGTGGACCGTGGCGCAATATAAATCGATGTAGTAGGAAGGACGCAACATCACGCGCAGTAGCCGCAGGGAGAGCGGCGGTTTCGGCGTATCGCGTTAAATGATCTACGGCGACGATGGCCCAGCGGTTGCCAGTGGACGTCAGAGGAAGTGGTCCGTACAAATCGATACCTATGCGCCCAAACGGACGGTCAGGGCAAGGTAGCGGTTGCAGACCGGCTGGGGACATGTGTGCGGACGGTTTGCGGCGTTGGCAAGCGAGACAGGAGCGAACGAACTGCTGGACGTAGCGGTACATCCCGCGCCAGAAGTAGCGTTGTCTAATGCGATGGTAGGTTTTGAATACCCCAGAGTGCGCGCACTGTGGATCAGAATGGAAGGATTCACATATCTCCGACCGCAGACTGCGGGGTATCACGAGTAGCCACTGCCGGCCATCGGCGTCGTAATTGCGTCGGTGTAGGAGGCCGTCACGAATGGCGAAATGGTGAGCTCGACGACGCAAGGCACGCGTGGATGGCGTTGCGGACGGATCAGAGAGCAAGTCGATCAGTTGGGTGATCCAATTATCCTTTCGCTGTTCGGTAGCGATGATGTCAACATCAATGGCAGAAACAACAACCGAGGATACTGAGCAGAGCACGTTAACTTCAGGCAGAGGGGAGCGCGAGAGGGCGTCGGCGTCAGCATGCTGGCGTCCGTTGCGGTAGAGGACGCGGATGTCGTAGTCTTGTAAGCGAAGAGCCCAACGGGCGAGGCGGCCTGAGGGATCCTTCAATGATGACAGCCAGCATAGTGCATGATGGTCAGTGACGACATCGAATGGGCGACCATACAAATAAGGTCGAAACTTTGTAAGAGCCCAGACGATTGCCAGGCACTCTTTTTCCGTGACGGTGTAGTTTGTCTCGGCTCTTGTGAGCGTACGGCTTGCATATGCCACAACATAATCAGGGAACCCGGGTTTGCGCTGCGCCAGGACAGCGCCGAGGCCTACACCACTGGCGTCCGTGTGCACTTCTGTTGGGGCCGTAGGGTCATAGTGGCGGAGAATGGGAGGAGACGTCAACAAGTGGCGGAGCTTCAGGAACGCGTTGTCGCACTCTGACGACCACGAATTGAGGGGCCCGTTACTTCCGAGGAGCTTCGTCAGCGGTGATATAATCGTGGCGAAGTTTCGTATAAAGCGTCGGAAGTATGAGCACAGGCCCACGAAACTACGCAGTTCTTTGACGGACGCAGGTTTTGGGAATTCGGCCACGGCCCGAAGCTTGGCTGGGTCAGGAAGAATGCCATCCTTGGACACGACGTACCCTAGGATGGTGAGTTGGCGTGCTGCAAAGCGGCACTTCTTCAGATTTAGTTGCAAGCCGGCATTGCTCACACGTGCGAACACTTCTTTTAGACGTTGGAGATGGGTGGAGAAATCTGGAGCGAAGACAACAACGTCATCGAGGTAACACAAGCACGTGTGCCATTTCAAGTTGCGCAGTACGGTGTCCATCATGCGCTCAAATGTCGCAGGTGCATTACACAGACCAAACGGCATGACGTTGAATTCGTACAAGCCGTCGGGTGTGATGAAGGCAGTCTTCGGTCGAGCGTCATCAGCCAGGGGTACTTGCCAGTACCCCGAGCGCAGATCGAGAGAAGAAAAAAATTGGGCTCCGTGAAGGCTGTCAATTGCGTCGTCGATGCGCGGCAGTGGGTAGACATCCTTGCGAGTGATCTTATTGAGCCGTCTGTAGTCCACACAGAAGCGCACAGAACCATCTTTCTTCGCAACAAGAACAACAGGAGACGCCCATGGACTGTCCGAGGGCCGAATGACGTCGCGTCGGAGCATATCGTCAATGCCCTTCATGACGTTCCGGATCTTGTCTGATTCGGACATGCTGTCGTTCGACTTCTTGCACAAGTCCAGGACATCTTCAATGTAACTGGTGAATGACTCACCGGCCTGCTGAGCGCGTTCGCGTAAGCGCTGCTCGGCTTGCAGCTTGCGAACGGCAGGGCGGCCAAAAACGTTGGTGATAGCAGTCTTGAAACCGGACCAGGTTGCAAACTCGGACGCGTGGTTGGTGTACCACAAACTTGCAACGCCCGCAAGGTAGAACACCAAGTTTGTCAACTTGCCGTCCTCGTCCCATTTGTTGGGGACGCTCACGCGCTCGTAAATGGCGAGCCAGTCCTCCACGTCAGTGCCATCGGCGCCCGTGAAGATGGGTGGATCGCGGATCCTGGGGACACCGGGACATGGGGGTGGCATGGGAGGAGGCGTTTGCTGAGAGGCGTCGTGGGACATGGTAGATTGCAGCGTACGTGAGCGTAGTTCCAAGGGCATCGAAGGGGATCGTAGCACTCTCCACCAATTTGTTATGGCGTTTATTAGCCGGCACACAGCGAGTCTACACTATGGCGACAGTAACGGCCAAAACACGGGGTCTCCGCGCGAGCGGCGTTCTCTTTGGGCAGACCCACTAGAAAGCACATAAGAGTTCGACCCACTTCAGTGTTCGGCGGCTTCTGTACAATATATATATATATATATATATATATATATATATATATATATATATATATGGGAAAGAATTGTATACTTATGGGCTTGTTTTTTTTCGTGTTCTAACACAATATTGATGAAATCTAACAGACAATAATGCCTAATGCCAAGGAAAGGAAATAAAGGGGAGGTTTTTAGACCGAATTGTGAGGTAAATTTGAAGAAAGAAAAGTGAAGGAAAAGATAACTTGCCGTGGGCAAGAACCGGGTCCTTCCCACGGCAAGGTATATATATATACATATACAAGCCTAATGTAGGATTTTTAGGGGGAAAATCACTAAGAAAAGTTGCTAGCTTCGGAGCTGGGCGGAGAAGCGCCGCCTGAAAAAGACCGAAGGGGTCTCGAAACGTAGGTTTTGTTTTTATTATACTATGCGCTAAATGCACGTACACAGTCCGCTTATTCGTATAAGTTTACTTAGCCAGACAAATCTGCCATCGTGTTTACTTTTAAGAAAATATCTTGATTGATATGTTGGGTTTAACGTCCCAAAACGACCATATTAATCCCGTAGTGGAGGGCTCCGGAATTTTCGACCACATGAGGTTCATTAACATGTATGCACCTAAATCTGAGCACACGGGCCTGCAGCATTTTCGTCTTCTTCGAAAATGCAGGCACATCAGTCGGGATTCAATCTCCGTCCTGCGGGACATCAACCAAGTACCTTAGCGACTAGACCACCATGGCGTGGCAAAGTGGTGAAACGTAGGAACTTTGCAACTATGCCTGTTAATGTGATATATCCTACCATTCTTATGTGTGTTTCAAGACGGTACTGCGCCCTTTGATGACGATTGTTTTTGTCAAATAAACCAAAAAACATCAGTGATGCTACGTCGATTTTATTGTTGATCTTTTAGGCACTCATAGAAAAACCAGTTCTTTTATATGTGTTACTTTTGTGGTCTATCATTTCGCAGGGGAGCTGCGTGGCCAGATCGTCGACAGTGACAGCACACATGTTCTTACAGACGTTGAACTGGCCGAAAAAGTGACGAAAGCAATTTTGTCTCTTGATCTCAAGGTACGTGAATTGAACAAGCATATATTTTTGAGAGAATATGAGCGCTCATTTGAATTGAATAAATCTTTGCTCCCAGATAAACTATTCACTTTGAGCGAACAGTATTGAGACTATAAACGTTGGCATAAAATGGTTTATAGATGAGTGTAGGTGCTTCTCGCTATGGCTTTTTGGGTGCATCACGGCCCGTAGTGATAGATTAGTATAACATGCGCTCCCTAGTTTTCAATGTAAAAGGTTATATTTTAGTGGTTTATTTATTTTATTCATTCTAAAATACTCTTATGATGAGCGATTTTCAGCGCAAAGCAGCCTTAAAAATTGTCGTTTTACTAAATGTCGATTTTCTATTACTTATTAATAGGACTCCTAATACGAAGCTGATCAAGAGATCACTAAATTATGCTTGAATTTCAGCCACCTTTCTTGGCTCATTTCATATGCCACGTAACTTCTATTGAGGGTTCATGACTATGTCGAAGCACATTAAGCAGGTATGATAGGGCAAGTGGTACATGCCAGTTTGAACCGAATAATTTAGAAGCCAAGTGTGCACATATATGCAAGTATGTACATGATATTTCACATGTCCACCAAGAATGCCACTGGGCACCACGTGATATCCTCCTCTGTAAAGGATTTACCAGGGTGTAGGAGCGCTGGCTTCTCCACTTATTCACCAATTCTGTACTGTGCCCGGCAGTACAGAAGCTTTTCGATTCGGCCTTCTCGGGCACATGCTGCACTGTGCGAAGTCTTGTGACACATATCAAGTGTTTTGGGCATGCCCTTCAAATTCCATCTACCCCCCCTTAACCCCACGCGAGAGAACTGAGAAGCTGTGCTGCTCAGCTTCTCTGACTTCCAAGCCCAACAGGCCTTAGGTGCTAGAGTCCAAGGCGCCACGCAGCTTCAAGGATACCGCACTAGGGATCCTTCTAGGGTTTATAAAAGGTGGGCCCTTTAGACTCGCCTTATTCATACCTCTCACTGTAAATATAATAATAAATGCTTTTCACCACTACCACTCGTCGACGGTTATTAAAATGGGTTGGTGGGTCGTTCTGCCATAAAAAACCTTATCACACAGCCTTTCGCATTCACCTCATGCAGTTATTAGGGGCTAAGCTCTTTAAGGCGTAGGTCTGTCAATCCTCCGTCGCTGCCCTACATAGCCACCGGGATGCGAGATGGGAGATGGCGGTACTTGGTGTGTTCCCTAGATGAACGCATTGAATGGGCGCATGGACGCATGAAAAGACAGACTAGCAGATGGACAGACGGATGGACAAACGCATGGAGCGGGTATGTGTCACAGGGGATGCGAGATGGCGATACTTGGAGTGTTAACTAGATGGACGCACGGACGGCCGGACAGAAAGACCAGAGGATGGATGGACAAATGAATGCACGCATGGACAGATGAACGGATGCATGGATGGACGCACGGATGGTCGCGCGGACGTACGGAACCAAGAACAAATGGACGGACGGAAGCATTGATGGGCTGACGGATGCTTGGCCCCACTCATCATCACTCATTCCGTGAATATGCCGTGATTTTTTTTTCTCGTATATCTCTTCGGTACTTGGTATAGAGGGTGCCAGCGGACACTCAATTCGAAAGAGTCCAAGAGCTTCATCAGCATGTTGTCGTGAATTGCAGCATGACTGATCGCACAGCAACGCTGTTGATAACGGAAAAAGGAGAGGGAGAGGTGAAGAAAATCTGTACTTTACATCAGCTGAACCGGCCCACGTGTAATGACTGCTTAGATCCTGCTGGTTCGATAAAGGCCGACCAAGTTCAAAAGGGTCGTTAAATTGAAGAACGTGGGATAAATCGAATATTCAAAATCTACACGCGTGCATGTTTATCGAATATTTTTTTTTGTATTTATGCGAAGGCACAGAGCACTATAGATGATGTAGGACACATCCATGACGAATGCAGCATTCACCCTCTGTATTCCCGCTCAAAAGCACGCCAAAAAAAAAAAGTCGCATAAAGTTGTACATGCCAGCGGATGCCGCTAAGTGACTAAATAAGGTGACGCAACAGTGCCGCAAGGTCCAATCAAACCTTGGCAGAAGCGTGACGTCGTGCCTCTGAAGCATCAGCGAAAATGCTTTGCCCCTCCAACTTTTCTAGAAAACGTTCCACTAAGGCATTTATTTCTCTGCATCGACGCTCACAGTGGCGTGACAAAATTGCCTGCAGGTATAAACGTAGCTAGCGTTTCTGTAAAGCAGGGCCTATAATTAGACAGCTCATAGCTATAAATAGGTGGCTGTGAGGCGAAAGAATTGCGCATGTTTACTGCGATACCGACTGACTCTGCGGCCTGGCTCCCCTCACTCAGTTACTGTTAATGGCTTGTGCTTATATTATCTTGACTTGCATGCCGTGTCAATGCAATGTCTTTGTCTAAATTTTGACTGTTATGTCTTTAACAGTAATTTGTTCCCTGGTCCACTTTGTTATCTCCTTTCGCATATAACGTTACACTTTAAATTTTCCTTTCAATGACTTCCCATTTTCGGCCCGCCCTGATACGGTGAAGTAGTGGCTAAGGTTTTCAGCGGCAGACCGCCTGCGGAAGCAGGATTGAATTCCGGCTGCGGCGGCTGCATTCTTGATGGCGGCGAAAATGCTGCGGGGCCATGGGCTCGTGTTTGGGTGCACGGTAAAGAACCCCAGTTGGTTGATATTTCCAAACGCCACCCCTACGGCGTCTCTCATAATCATATAGTGGTTTTGGGGCGTTATTCCTCGAGTATCTATCTAAATTTCCGCCACGTTTCTGCTCCGTATGTAAAGACCCGTAAGATGCAGCGGCAAAATTCAGCTAATTCCCTTGAGGGATAGAAGTTAACTGCAAATCTTGATTCGAAAATGCCCGCCTAAAGCGCCATACCCTATTACTTAGTACTGTTTGTATGCTCTACAAGAACACAATCTTGTCCAGGGTCAGTTAGCAATGGGTCCTGTGTCTGGTTTCGTGGATGCCGCATCATTCAAGCACCTGGACCAGTCCGCCTTCAGAGAGTGCCCTGTCGGAGATCAGCGAGAAGCCGTCTTCGTTGTTGTCTACACGTCGGGAACCATGGGACTTCCGAAGGGCGTCGAGCTCACTCACCATAGCTTCGTTGCCAACTTCTGCATATCGAAGTACGTAGTCTTATGAGTGAATGTCGAACGATAAGCTTGTATCGCCGTTACATTTGTGTGACCGCATAAAGTTTCGCAAATGGTAAAGAACCGAGAAGCAATGCTAGTACACTCTTGGAGAATGCAGTGTGGCAGAGAGAATAACGTCAAAAATGGCGTGAACTGTACAGTGCGCATGGCGGATGAGCTTAGTTTTTTTTTAGACACGCAAACTGACGACAATAAAGAGGGCGAATGAGCATGCTTCATCGTATAACCCCAATACAGTGCACTTCATGTGCTTGCGCTTGGCGCTTTCCTTGATAAGACGCTTGGCGCACATGAGCTAGCGTATGCACGACAACAACACTGCAGTCGATATTGCAAGAAAGAATACAGTCATTATGAATGTCTTGGAAGCTTCAGGCGATTGTTTTTGTTGGTCATCTCGTTTCGTTGCTGCAATTGGTTGGCTTGCACCTTTGTGAAAAAAAATCACATAAGCTGCGACCAAGGTTTGTCTTGTTGTCACCTAGACTTACGACATTCCAGCAGAAGCTATTACTGCACTTTCCCCATACTTTCGTCAGTAGAGAAGTAGACCTTCAAATAGTTTCTTCTAAGGGAGACACGTTCAAGATTACTCTTATCTCTGAAACAGCCAGAAAATGCCATGAGATCTACAGCGATGTTCACGTTCTTCAAAAATAGGAACGAAAGCTCTTCTTTAATTTCTTCGTAATGTTGAACTGAACTCACTGAGCAGGTTCCTTTATTAGGACATGAACGCGTTCCTGTTACATTTCAAACATTGAAACGTGTCGCTGCAATAATGTTATATTTGCATTTTTTTATCCTCTTGTGGATTACCCTGAGCTGTACTAAAGATACAAACCGCAAACCCACATTGAAATACGGATGTTATAGGAACGTGAACATCAGAAATAAGAATTGCCTTTTCGTGCGGCCACCTTACGTGTCGATGACCCTGGTTGTGCTAAAGTTGATGCGATGGTCCATCTCTTTCCTATATTCGCCGAGAGCGTTTCGCGCAGAGTTGAAGCTACTTATGTCATTTCTCCTGTAGGGCAGTTAACCCCTTAACTGCTTCGGACAAACAGAGCTCGTCCTGCCTCAACTGTCACCAAACGTTTTTGGACAAATAGAACTTGTCCAAGCGGAATAAGTACTCCTTTCTAGTTTTCAGGCGGAGAGCGCGCACATACGACTCACATTGCGTGTCATCTTCCAGATGGCAGCGTTTTAGCGAGGATTTCTTTTTACCGTTTGGCATGAGCGTGATTTTCGTATGAAAAAACGGCGTGCAGTGGCGGTGACCCATGCATAGCAGGCACATGAATACGAAAGAAACGCTATTCATTTTTGTCATCTTCTTTTTTTGATGATGATTACAGTACAGATATTTATCGTGTGCCAACTAATACAGACAGTGATTACGGTGAATTGAGCAATTGCTCCGGTGATCATAAAGACTGCTAGGACAAAAACGCGGCAAGTGGCCCCCAGTTAAGCCGCCTTGCGTTACTACCCTTTGGAAATTGTCCACGTAGCCCCGAAGCTCCTCGAGTGAAATACCCCAAGGGTTCTTAGCCTACAGAAGTGAAAAAAGATGTGGCGTCTGTAACTATTTGGATGATAAGGTTTTAAAATTTCATTTGCAGCAGTTAGCTGGTTTTCTCTGCATTGTCCAGAAATAACTTTTAGTCATATATATGCACTGAGCATGTGGTGAAAATATTTTTCAACATTGACTAGCTGCATTTTAGGCAGTCAGATTCTAAATAAGAAATAAAAGTGGGCGCTCTTTAATGGAAAATTTTTATTAGAACGAGCAGTTGAGGAGTAACGCAATAATGATTTCCAAAAGCACGTTAACAGCGGCGGAGGCAGCTCGATCAGCAGACCGTGTGAGCCTGTTCCGCATAAGCGATTGTTAGAAGATATGTGTACTATATTTTTTTGAAATTTATTTAAACAACATAAGCGTATTGAGGAACAATATCTGACATGTGGCTGCGCATCGAGTCTGCTGATTGTCAAGCTCGAATCATTTTCTCTCGTACATATTCGGCTAGGACAAACAAGTGCGACGGGCAAGCGTGACAAACCTTCTTTTTCAGGCCTTGTATGTCATCAGATGAAACGGATACTGTGCTCGCTTCAGCTCCTATTGGCCACCTGTCTTGACTGCTGCTCGGATTGATGGCTGTCCTCGATGAATCGGTCTGCGTCCTTGCGCAGCCAGGCCTCAGCCTTCAAGAAATCACTGAACTTGCTGATGAACATAATGTAAGTTATTCGTTAAGTATTTCAGTATGATTCTTTATTCCAGACATGCGAAGGCATATACATGGCTCAGAAGACGAGAAAAAAAAAGACGCTCAATTATGGCTTGACAATTGCAAGAAAAAAGTTTCGCATATCTCACGCACCTTGCAAATCGACGTTAGGCGATGCCTGCCGATATGAGGACGTTAAATACACGCACTACCAGCATGAAGTAAAGTAGACTGAAATGTTTCATTAGCCCGTGTTGGTGGTTACGTGTGCACACATAACGAATACGTATGCATCTCTGACGTATCTGTCGCGTCCATGTGTCGATGGGTCACTGTGAAATGTGAGCACCAGGAGCTGAAGTACAGTTGTTTCTGCGACCGTCCGTTAATGGAGTGATGAGGGGTCCCTGTACACTAAAGAACTAGGTAATTTAAATTGACACCTCTTATAAAGAAGTGGTCAATGACATATGCGTTCCTCGTAGTGGTCACGAAATTTTCAAAGGCTATGTCTACATAGGCAACGTCTTACAATAATTGTGTGAATCAGGTCAGGTTGTGGTTTAAAATAACCACAATAACGATGTAAGCGACAATGAGAAGTGGTACGCTTATATGCCTTGCTTGTGCAAGCAAGTATGGCGGCCCTGGATGCTGCTATAAAAAAAGCTTTAGTGGATGGCGCTTTACTGCAATTGCCGTTATAGGTCGAGGGATCGAATCTTGACTGCGGCGACTACATTTTCGATGGAGGCGAATTCTTGTGGGCCCGTGTGCTCCTATGGGTGCCCGTTAAAGAGCCCCAGGTGGTAGAAATTTCCGGAGCCTTTCACTACGGCGTCTCTCATAAGCACGAAGTGGTTTTCGAACATATAAATGCTACTTATCAATCAGTCAATACGATTGCTGTTATCTCAACGTGACGGGTGTATGATACAAATACATATGTACTGTTTATAAGAATGCATAGCCAGGACTGCAACCATAGTTAACGTTTTACGAACATTGCGGTATAATTGACAACCAATTCCGAGAACTAAGACACATACTACGATTAGACTATTTTTTGAAGGCTGTAGTCCGTATACCCTGTGTATAAACTTGCATCGATTTACATGAATGCGGTATTTTTTGCTGGTTAGATGCAACAGCGCTTTTATTATGTTAAAATTTCTGAATATTCGTTCGAAATGAGGTGGTATAGTATTTCAGGCATATATCTGGAAACAATTTGCCGTACTATTCCAAATTAGTTGAAGTAGTATTCGATAAGTATTTGTAATCGATTCGGCTTAATGACTATTCACTTCAGTTCTAAATTGCACTCTTCGCACATCACTAAGCAGAGGTGGCCGACATTTCCAGTGTCTCTCATAATCATATCGCAATTTTGGGACATTAATGTCCAACAAATTTTATTACTTTACCTAATGCTTTGTACAATTTCTATTATACTATCTTCAGCCATTTAAATATGGTACAAATGTATTAGGCCGTTGTCGAAAGAAAACGTTCGCTAGATAAAGGAGACGAGATTACGACGTCTCTACACTCTAATATGAAATACGTATTCACGCGATAGATGATGAAAAATTCCATGAGTCGATATGGCTTTGCTTGCTTTTGTATATCGCTCATCTGTAAGAACCTTACTGATCACCTTAATGGTCATCACCTCTACGGTGGTGTTAGTGGTAAACATTTCATCACCCTTTGAAGAAAGTCTTTGTGCCGCCTTACCGTCATTGCTCACTCTTCCATGCAGATTACGTCTATGTTCTCATTTCCGACGTGACTTCAGACTTTAGCAGAAGAGATGCTCCGTGACGGAAAGCAGATCAGGAGCATTCGTCGCATCGGCGTGGCCGGTGGTGTACTTTCACAAACAACGTATGATGCGGCCTTCAAGGCATTCGAGAATCTCGACAGCTTGGTCATCATGTACACTATGACGGAGAGCGGTGGCATCGTCTGTTCAACTTCTCTGCACGAGGCGGTAGGAATTGGCATGGGATTTCCAGGGGCCATGGTTGAAATCAAGGTATTTGTATAACTGTTCACTACGAGTTGGAACGAATAGAATTTTGCAGTTTTGAAACTTGGTTCACGAGCACTATTTTCGTATTTTTGTGTATTTATGAAAGGAACCACCACCAACTCTAAAGGAAAGAATATCTCGAAATATTTTCTTTTTGTTGGGAACGTACCTAGCCCAGCTGCATTTTGTTTGTCGTAGAATTGGTGTATGTCAAAAAGATTGTGGGGCACACAAGTTAGATGATTTTTAACGCTCTTGTGTAAAGAGCACATTTTGCAGAAATTCCGGCGTCGGCAATGTTGGTTGTGAGCGAAAAAATATCTTCTTCGTGACCGAAAGTTGATAGATACAATCGAAATTATTACTGTTTAGTAATTCCGGCTCCGAGTTGGAAATCAAACTCGGGTTGTTTGCGTGTCCAGCGGGTGTTCTACCACACAGCCACACGTTTGTTTGCGAATACGATGAAGATAATTGCCTCTGCTTGGAAATGCAGTGATAGTAACCTTCATGCTTTACAAACACACGTGACCAGATGTCCATCGGGCACCAGAACATGCGAGTAGCATAATGACTTCCATGTTTAAAGCCAGTCACCCACTACAAAAGGCACACGCGTCCCTGCTCCTATTCTCTAAATTCGACGTAGCCGGTGCATAACTAGCTCGCAAATATTTTATTCATTTAGTATTTGGAGTGTGCACTAAGGACAGGATATAGCTGTCAACTGTTAAATTAAAGCTTAAGTAGCCCCGAAGTTCCTATTGCATGCAATTATGTGGAGACTCTCGGCTGGGTTTTGCCACCGGAATCGCCGTCACTACCCATGTATGTATAGGTATCTGTATATATGAAAACACAAGAAAGGAAAATAATCCTGATAAAGGCTTTGATGCGCGGAATCGAGACACCGAACCTACGTTTGTGAACGCGCGGCGTTAGCCACTGAGCCACCAAAGAGATCTTTTGAACGACAATCTATTTATATCTACCACTGGGAAATAGTGCATTCTGAGCATTACGAGCGAGACAGCGTGATGAGTGCGCTCAGTGTAGTTCAGCGCAAAGATCTGCTTCTAGCTCGTTGCTATGCGCCGATGCATGCTCATTTCCCACGCATGCTTTGCTCCGCGGAGGGAGGGGGGCTTTATCCGCGCACTTATCCTGTGGTTGGGGAGAATCGCGCGCCTTTGGCTTTGATCGAATGATTGCGTTCAGTTGCCGAACGGACAAAGATCACTTCGCTCGCTGGACAGGCCGGGTTGTCGAAAAGAGCGTGCTAAACAAAACGAAGTAACTGGGACAGTAGTTAGTTTGCACTCATATCTCTACCGATGATAACATTTTGTGCATTGTTTTTGTTTAAACGGCACGTTGATTGCCAATCTGTAAACATTGTTAGTTAGCTGTCATCCTGTGTGTATTGTTTTCGTGTATTTTTTGTGCGTGAGCAGAACGCTGCACGTTTCAATGTGCTTGCCGTTCTCAATGTTTCATTCCAAGTTTTTGATGTCGCATTCATTGCATCGCCCTTGCGTTGAAACTGTCACTTTTTCTTGCTTGAGCAAAACAAGGTACTCCTGCATGGATGGATGGATGGATGGATGAATGAATAAACTTTATTGAGACTTTCGGAACGCGCTTCATCTCGTAGCGGGCCGTTTTCACGTCGAAACAGAAAGACAAAGTCTTTCTACTGCGTCGCATCTGAAGAAAAAAAAAGTGGGATTACACTACTCTTTCCACAGGACCAAAATAAAGTTCTTTTCCTGCTTCCTTCCTCGCACTCGTTGTGCAAGGCGCCCGCAGGGGTGTCTGCTCAAGCAGGTGTTTTGTGAGTGGTGTTACCACGGACCTGAGCCTATGGGCGGGGGGGGAAGGGGGGAATCAACTTTTTTTTCACTCTTAGCCGTGCATGGCATTGCCATATCTGGGGAAAGTAAATGTGGGGGTAGTGTGACTTACTCTGGGTGATTGGATTTCTAAGGCCTCCTGGCAAATGCAAGGTACCCCTTTAGCACCGGCTTGGCGTCTTTTTCGATCTTTCTCTAAATATCTATTTTTCTTTCTCCTTTCAATTATACCTTTTTCTGTATTGTCTTCTCTTCCATTTATTTCCTTGTTTCCTGGTGGCAAGTAATATCTTTTGACGTTTTAAGTCAGATTTGGTTATAGTAATGGCGTGCTGCAGGCTTTGTGCAGACCAGCTCACATGTTCTGTCACGTTGTAGGCGCGGTTGCCGAACGAACAACCTTTTTCGTGGAATCAAACTAATTACCCACGAATCGCCCCACAAAGAAGTGGCGTACAGATGCAAGTACACATCCCCCCCACAAAGAAAAATAAACATGACTCAGTCTCCAAGTACCACATTAGTCATTGTGCGTATCCTGACAAGAATGCTCGAAACATATCACCACTCCTTGCACCCAGGCACCTCACTGAGACAATCGGAAATAGCTACAAGGCCACGAAGATGGCCATTGGGTACTTTCTGGTGGAGGTCAAGAGCGAGACTCCGTATGAGAAGTTCACTGACCTTGTAGCGTTTGAGGAGAAGCCAATAACCCTCGCCGCTGACCGAGCCATGAACACCGTCGAATAATTCTTGTCAGACGACAACTTAGTAGATCTTTCGGATGAGGCACTTCTAGGTAGTGGATATGCTGAATGAACGACCACGTGATATATAAACAATGATTTTTCGTATAGTTCAATTCAGTATATTATGGAATGATTATTGGCGTAGACAACAATGCAATGTTTTTTTTCACGTCGTCTTAGTTTCAGTGTTTCGGAGTTATGTCTTTCGATTATGAGTAACACCAATGTTTTCCAGATGATAACTCAGCTCGACAATATAACGTTTCATTTTAAAGCTTCCTGTTAACAGTTATCTGCCGTTGTATAGGCCTGATTGTGTGTGGTTTGTAACGGATGCAATTTTTTAATGAACAAATTTTGACCAAGAAAACATTTTTTTTCGACAGTTTGGGAACATCAGTTTCTATTTGAGGTATATTTCTGAAAGTGACGGTGATAAGCAACTTGCAGGCATGTCCACTATCGGGAAATATTCATAAATAACAGCGCCCAGATTAGAAGAAAACCCCTGGCACACGCAGGTAGTGGACCCTGTGAGTAGAGTCAAGCTGGGTCCAAGTGAGCCAGGCGAAATCTGCTTCCGTATACCGACAGTGATGCGTGGCTATTACAAGCGACCAAAAGAGACAGCGGAATTCTTTGAAGGAAATGGCTGGTGCCGATCAGGTGAGTGGCAGTTTCAGGCACATTAAAGAGACAGTAAACATAAGCAATAACTTGGTATAGATTTATGAACTGTTAATAGTGATAAACTGCAATTGATGAATATATGTCACTATCAAAAGTTCGTTATCAGCGGAAAAAAGCTCCGTGTGTGACATCAGAAATTTCAGAATGCATTTTTCGCATTTTCGTGACACTGGCGTGACAAAGTTGGCTGAAATTTCTTGTGCCAGGTGATTGACACCCACAGATGGCTACGTACTTCATTTTTAGCTATCAGAATCTGCGTAGGAACCAATATAAACTCCTTAAAAGTCTATGACATTGTGGTGTTCGGTGCGAGACCGAAATTCGAGACTCCACCCGCATTTTTTTTGCGCGTTTTCTGTAGGGAGCCTTCATGTGCGCGCGCCTCCGTGTTTTAGGGTGGTGACAACTTCGAACATGGTTGCTTACTCTGGCTAAACCGGCCGCGATACTTCACGGGCCGACATGTTGGTTCTCAGTGGTCGCTCATTTACATTAAAGGCAGCGTGGGTTTCAACAAGACGGGGGTAGGTTTTTTTCCCTATATAGCAAGTTCTGAAGGATAAAGGATTGTATTCTAATGTTAGCCGCTGTTTTGTAGAAGAGGAAAGACATGTTCGTGGCTCAAGTTTGTTTAAAATACTGTTAAAACAGGCCGTTTTTCCCACCTGTTAGACCCAGCGCATTGGTGGTGTGAGAATATTTAGGGAGCCTTTATTTGCGTACGGGAGAACCTCGATGCCAATGTGAACCTACTTCAATGTCTGCGCGGCATTCCTGAAGCAAGTTCACTTTAGCACTGCAGACATCTCAAAGTCCTCCTGATGCAAAGCTCGAAACCGTGCTGTTTATATGATGGTACCCATAGCGATAGGGAAGGCAGATGAAACAACTGGGTAGCTCGCGTTGTTCTTTGTAAACCGCATAACTTCGCTAGCCTGTTTATCATACCTGAAATATTGATTTTGTCTGCAATATAATTTCATGCAGCAAACATAGTTCCTGCAAATGAGTCTGTACAATAGACTGCTTAAAAACCTTACCAGCCGTAAGCATTTCCCGAAAATAGTAGGGCACTCAATCATATTACACCAACCCTCCCCCCACAAAAGCCTGTATATTAGGCTAAAAGAAAAACAAAGGACTGCAACAACAGGAAAACCAAGTTTTTTCACGTCATAGTTTATTGCTAACAGCATCTAAACGGCGTATGACCCTAATTTCTTCAAACCGTCCAGCCTCCACTGCCAAAGGCTCGTGTCCTCGCAGTGGGCCTGAGATACACCAAGAAAACGAAAATTCACACGCGGCCCCGACGACGCATAGGGAGTCCATACTCATTTTCTCTACAAGCACTAAATAAAAACTCAGTTTACGACATCAAATCATCTATGTGGCTCGTTATGAAACAAAAGAACGACAAAAATTACGATGCAGAACATAGTGCATATTTGAGTTATGGGCCAACAACTAACTTGCTTAGTGCACATATGCTGCACCATTCAGGACCGACAGACAGACAGAAGGACGGACGGATGCAAACATTAATCTGTCACATTCTATGTGAGCGAGTTTTGGTGTGGTTGTGCGTATGATTGAAGGGAAGAACGAATACCTCATGGCAAGTCGCACAAAATTTAGTTGTGTTGCAAATGAGCAAGACTACAAGAGTCTACAGAGAACGCGGTCGTCGGCTCGTCTGCCTGCCTCTACAAATGCCCTTCCTCAGTGACCTAGGAGAAATTGCAGGAACCCGAACACCTGCCAGCAAAGTAAGACGTGAACGCGAGCGTTTGTAGGTGGTTCACGGGCTTGGCGTTTTCAACAACGAATGCGGTGACGGTTTCGGAAACCGATAAAGCGCAGATATGGAATGCATGCAGGACCACACATTCGACTAGTCATATCATTCTATTGGTCGACCATGCTTCGACTACGAGGATAAACAAGCATACTCAACCAGCTTTCACTTGCATAGCCCGGCGTAGCCGAACGAAGCCTGATTCATTTATATACTGTGCACGTTGTCGTGTTCACTTTGCTCATTTTGCTTTTTCTCGCATGGCTAAGTCAGCCCTTTCAAGAGATGTGCGGTTATATACTCAACCCTCTCGCAATACAACGGGTGTTCACCTCACAAAGACAGGGAGAAGTAGTTGGCTCCAAGCAGTCTCACTTCATATGTGTAATCCAGCGTTTCCCTTGGCTAGAGCAAGTCGGGAAGCGGGACAGTCTTCAGGTGGTTTTGTATTGCAGCATGCAGCACCCTTGCATTTACACTTCAAAGTCCTTGTAGGTGCGCTTAGTGCAAGAGTGGTGTCGTAGCGTAAGCTACGTCTACGGTGTAGCCAAACGTAGCTCATACCGCAGCTTGCACACCCGCGCCAATATGCAGCTGGTGCAGTGCGGCGGAGCAGAAACGCCTGGCTGCAAGAAGCAACATGGCGATAGTAGGCATAGAAACCGGGACTGGCAACATGGTGCTTTAGCGGGTGGCGGCAAGTGTCCGGTAAAAGGCTGACACCACCCTAAAACACGGAGACGCGCGCACATGAAGGCTCCCTTGTTTTCTAGCTTACCAAGTGCCATGATGCGGTAATAGTGCTGTTTGCGGGATTTTCTAAATGTACTTTATTATTGCGCGAAAATTAATTTAGCTGTTTAGTGGCCCATTATATCGATCCATATTTCCTTTGCAAAGTGGTACCTTGACTCTCAGTCCTCGCGTCACTATACTATGTCATAACAGTGCCACACATGTCGGAGTGTTCGCCGATTTCTCTATAGTAAGAGAATGCCGTGTGTTTATGAAAAGTGTTTGACGATTTCAAGTACATCATACTCAACTATGAGAGAGCAATGAGTCATCCCGGAGGCACAGTAAACATACAAATACTGTCTAAAGCACAGAAAGCATCTCCGTGCAGCTGAACAGTCATTCGATCGTGTGATCCTGGCCTGTGTTTTTTTTTGCTCCAATGGAGGATAAATTAGTTTTTTTTTAAATCAGCAGCCCATTTCTAATCAGTTAACTTCAACCACAAAACCGCGGCGCTTCTGTCCATCACTTGCGAATGACAGCCGTGCTGGTTGGATTTTTTACTTGAACCGTTAGTACTTTTCTCGCATATTGCAGCACGCGCATTAAGAGTTAAAGGTTCGTCATAATACCTAAAACACTGTTTCGAGAAGGAGCAATCCTGTGATCTCTGGGGAAAATCAGGCCATTCATGTTTATGACTGCAAACCAGTGCCACAAAGATGGGTCATTAATCAGTTATCTAAAATGCGCGAGAGGTGCTTAACTTGTCTCTCAAAAAACTCATAGTGCTCTTGCTTCGATTTTTTTCAGGTGACATTGGTTATTACGACGAGGATGGGCGTTCCTATTTCGTCCAGAGGCTGAAAGAGATGATAAAATGCATGGACAACCAAGTTGTTCCTGCTAAGCTTGAGCAATTGCTGCTTCAGGAGCACTCCGAAGACATTGCCGAAGTGACAGTGGTGGGGCTACCGCACCCTTTATACGGAGAAGCACCAGCGGCTGTGGTAGTGCCCCGGGACCAGTACGTGTGTCGCAAGGCCGCGGGGCTCTTGGCGGATCAGATTAAGGCTACCATTTCAGGTGCGGTTTCGCTTTTATGCCAATAGTGTTTCTTTATATATTTTGAATACTGGTCGTCTCTTTCCGACACCATAGTAGATGGGCATAGAAATTTGACAAACAGCTACAAAAATTATATCGAGACTCGACGAATTTCTGTCGTCATGGGCATGTCTCGTATGTATGCATGTATGTATGTATGTACGTATGTATGTATGTATGTATGTATGTATGTATGTATGTATGTATGTATGTATGTATGTATGTATGTATGTATGTATGTATGTATGTATGTATGTCCCGAAAGTATGGTGTCCATGAGCATTTGAAAAGTCGTGGGAGTGGAACACAAACCGAAAGGCAAGACGTTAAATTCATATAAACCATTTGGCGTCACAAAAGCGGTTTTCTTCTGTTGTCTTGGGTCTTTCTCGATCTGCCAGTATCCACTCAAGTTCATGGAAGAAAATTAGCAAGCGTGCCGAAGCCTGTCAAGGGAGTGATCGATATGTGGGAGTGGGTACACAACTTCCTTGGTCACCTGATTAATATTTCTGTTGTTTACTCAAAAACGCAGGGTGCTGTCTTTTTTCTTTACAAGCACTACAGGGGATGCCCAGGGGCTCTGTGACGGTTGAATAACGTCATCTTCGAGCATTTTCGCACTTGTTACTGTATGACTTCGCGTTCCTTTAGAGCTACACGATAAGGATTCTGGTGAATAGGTCTCGCCATGTCTTTAGTGATTATTCGATGTTTTGTCAATAGTGTTCGACCGACTCATGATGTCGAAGAAAAGCAGTCTCTGAATTCGGCTGGCAGCTGAAGAAGTCTCCGGCGGTCGTCCTTTGACAGAGAGGGGCCAACGTCAAATACGTGTTCTGGTTCTTGATCAGGTGCTTCGTCCAATACTGAGAAACATAAACTGCCTTGCAATTTTACGATATTGTCGAACGAGCTGATAGCTGTGTCCTTTGGAAGGCACCGTCGCTAAACATTAAAGCTGGTCAACAGCAAGTTTGTGCGTCCACCAGTGAAACGGACGATACCTCGTGCAATTGAAATGCCATAGCTAAATAGTAGCGAGCCAGTTCGGTCGGCAATACCTTCACCGTCAAACGATTTGTGCCCTTCCACCAAAACAAGAGTGCCTAACCGTGGCGGGACGACCACATCATCATCAGTTATACGTGAAGTGTTACGTATCGCGCCTGAACAGTCGACTAAACTAGGGCTGTTGCGTACCTTGATTGAACAGTCAGGGATGTTGATGACAGCGCCATATTCTGTTAAGAAGTCAATTTCTATGATCAGGTCCTTGCAGCATGAGGTCAGGATGACGAACGTTAACTCGAAGAAAGAACCACCGATGTCGAGTCTTTCTGTGCACCTTCCGACAGGCATCAACAGTTCACCGCCTGCCATTCTCAAGTGAGGTTCCGTCCACGTAGTCTTTACTTTCCTGAGGCATACGGCGAAGTTATCGCTAATAATAGAAAAGTCGGCACCAGTGTCTACAGGGGCTGTTACTTGCTGTCCATCTACAAAAACGGTAAGATCTGTCGTCAGTTTCGTCGGTGTTATGACTAGTCGGCTTTACGGCGTCTTGTGTTAAGAGTTACAGGGGCCTTTTTTTCGCCTAGACGGCCTGCAACTCCACCCTCGGAGGTCACCGCCTTCAGTATGGGTGACCTCCTTCCACTGACCTCAGCAGTAGTGTGGTGGTGTGACGAAGGTGAATAGGAGGGAGAGCGTGGTTGACGTCCCAAACCTGGCTGATAGTCAAGCACACTGTCGTCATTGTTGGCACGGTGGTTGTCAAATAGGACCGAGACAAGGGGGTCCTGGAGAATCGGCGTCCTCCAGGCATGGTGCGTAGTCGTCGCTGGGGCGTCGATTGTCAGACGATGGCCGAAAGTATGAAATGTATTGACGTGGTGCCAGAAAAGACGGGAAATGTGGCCCACACCTCCGCAGTTAAAACAAAGCGGACGCCTGTCTACAGTGCGCCGGGTGCCTGTTTTTCGAAGCTGTGGACGCCGCAACGGCTCGTAATGTGGTGAACGCCACGTCATGTCGGGAGACGGCTCTTCGTACGGCGGCATGATGGCAGGGCGTCGTGGTGTCTGTTCGTGTGGTGGTGACCAAAGAAGGGCTGCTGGTGGCACGACTGCGCAACCGTTGGCGGGCGGCGAAGCGCGGCTGCGAAGCTCATGGGTCGTTTATCGTGAGCAGGATCAGTTGTTAAAAACGCTTGGCGTATTTCTTCGCAAACGACTTCAGTGACAGACGCCGTGGGTGTGTCCGCGACCGGTGTCCACAACTTCAGCAGCTCTTCGCGAACAATCTCTCTTATGAATCGCGTAATGATGTATGATTGTCCGACGTCGTAGTGGTGACTTGATTGTGGGCGCTGTTGCACAAGCGATCGTACTGTCGGCATCGTAGGTGAAGCGCCCGTTCGATAGCCGTAGCTTCTTTGATGAAGTCTGTCACGGTGCTTGGTGGGTTGCGTAAAGTCCGGCAAACAACAGCTGCTTAATGCCTCGCATGGGGTAGCGCGACTTCTTGTCACCGGTCATGTGCGGGTCAGCTCTACGGAAGAGACGGGCCATGTACGCAGCAAATATTTTGACTGTTTCATTGGGTTTCTGAACCTGTAGCTCGAGTAATTGCTGTGCGCGGTCACGCCGGTCGACAGGGGCAAGTGTGTCAATCATCAGCTGTTTAAAGTGACTCCATGTTGACAAACTGCTTTCTCTGTTCTCATACCAAGTACGAGCACTGTCGTCAAGATAGAAATAGGCACGGGGGAGCCTTTGTTCAAGAGACCACAGATTGATGTTGGCGACACGTTCATATATTGATCAAGCCAGCCTTCCACACCTTAATGTGCGCCACCGCCAAAGCGATCAGGCACCAATGGCGAAAAAAGGGTTACCTGAAGTGGGGTTGGCGGACTAATGTCTCGTAGTAACTGTTGTGGACTGGCGGTGGCCATTGGAAGAGGTGAGCGGTGCCTTGGGGGGGGGGCGGCTCATGCGTAGGGGTGAACTCTGGAGGAGGCCTCACAAGCGACGACTGAAGCGACGCACGGGAGTTTCTACAATTGCGTCCGGGCTAGATGAACGGCTTCCCATGGGAGTGTAGAGCATCAGGCGGGGTTACAAGCCAGCACGTCCACCAGTGTTGTGGTGTAGCGAGAACAAAAATTATTAGAAACAGCTTGCGACGGTGAAACAGGCTGTTTGATGATGATGCTGATGTTAATGATGATAATGATCCTTGTTTCAAAATCAACTGTATGCCGAAGACCATCTTCGTCTTTCTTTTCTAAACCTATTGTCCCGCTGCCAGGAGTCTGCAAAACACCTCGAATGTCGTTCTCTTCTACGCATATATCTGTGACATGTATGTATGTATGTATGTATGTATGTATGTATGTATGTATGTATGTATGTATGTATGTATGTATGTACGTATGTATGTATGTGCGCATGTGCGTATCTACATACGTAGGTAGGTATGTAGGTAGGTAGGTAGGTAGGTAGATAGGTGGGTGGCTAAGATAGGTAGGTAAGTAAAGCCACAAACAAAAATAAATCGGTAGAATAAATTTGCGACATGCGCTGTTGAGATTTGAATCTGTGACTCCTGACTCCGCAGCCTACCGCTTTAGAAAGCGCTGCCACGTGCCACTGGGTACTTGAAATGGTAACGGTGAGCATTTACCGCTGCTGGTACGCAGATCTCGGAACGCTTCGGTGCGTTCAGTACCACCCTCCAGATTGTGCTAAGGGTGCGCTTTAAAGCAGCGCTACTTGATCTTGTTTCAGCTATTTTTGAGAGGCGCATGGAAGAGAGGCCTATTTTCGTACCAATTCGCAGTGTGCGATGCCGGACAAGCAGTGCATCTAACGCCATACCGCAGGAGGCGCTGAGGGACACTCCACGCGCCGTTATGTTCAGTGAGGAGACGCTGGTGTAGTCAACATCTGCTGATCAAATAGGAAGAAGTAATAACTGCGCCAGCTTTAAATGTGTGCGTGTTGTGTGTATATCTGTGCATTCTTATCAGGTGTCATTCTTCAGAATGGAGGTGCGGGCTGAGAGTGATGCGCTGATCTAGCATTAACACTGGCGTTACATTAGTCTGTAGGCTGATCTAGGTTCTTCAAAAAATGGTTCCGCTATAACGCAGAGACGAAAGTTATGTACGTTTACATAGAGTTGTTTACCAAGAGGGCCCTTGCAAAATCTTGATTTACCTCGTGATCTCATTCCTAGAAATCGGCTTGGTAGAAAAGGGCTGGTGTGTATCTTAGTTATCTTGAGCTGTTTTACCCCAGCGACATTGCGGCAGATGGGGTTGCGCGTACTAAGTATTTCCAGGTTTCGTTTACCAGTGTCTATTTACCACTTCTAAAGCTGTTCACTTCCGGCTAAGTATTCCGATGTCTCAGTTGAGTTACGTGTATTGCTGGCTCAGGGAAGCACTTAGGACAAGTTTCGTCTGAACATGTAGACACGTACGGGTGAACCAGCTTACAAAAAGTACCGCAAAAAAAACAACCATAATGGCATGTCGAGTGGTATGCAAAGGAGATTTGCCTCAGATAAGTTGTCACTGTAAGTAATTTTCAGCGTAAATAAATTGTATATGGCTGTAAATAAATTACAGCCAAGTTCTTTCGAGGATACCTTCTCTTGCAATATTATTTCACCATGATTAGAGTGTCGTTCTCACTTTCCGAAAAGCACTAAGTTTGGACGCCCTCAATAGCTGCGATATTAGTGGGCATACTGTTAAATATATGATTCTTTAAATGTACACTAGAGGGAACTCTGACGCTAGTGTCTATATTATTTGCAAGGCGTAGTGCTTAAGCCAGCAGGAGAATGATAAGTAGTACAGAAATTTGTATAATTTGTTCTATCGGCTCCGTTTGATTTCGTGTGGCCTGAGCCACTTTGTAACGGGACGACCATCGGGAAATGTGCAGCAGTTGCAACTCACTGAAGTTCACGTCATGAAGTTCATGAAGTTTACAAACGTTTGCTCTTTTACTTCGAACAAAAACAAACCAGAAGAATAAACATAGCCGCCAGTGCGTTCGAAGCTCGCAGGCACGAAGACTAGGCAAATTAGTGTACTACCCGTCATTCCCATGGGGGTGGAACAATCGTAGCGCCAGAGTCCCTCTAGTTAGTTTCAGGAAGTTATGCTTCGGAAGATTTCGTTCTAATATAAAAGCGCGTGAATCTTGTGCCCTCCCAATATATTGAACATAAAACCTGTGTGTGTTTCCCGGCCAGAGAGAAAGGCGTGCAGTAGCAACGAAGGTTACAGTTACGAGAGTGAGCGATTGGAGGGAAAGCCGTGGTAGCTAGAAATTGTTGAAGCGTTTTATTAGTTTATATTTGCTGAGGCCTAGTTATAGTTGCTATGGCTGAGCAATTCTGCAATATCTCTTCGCAGGAAAACTGGCTATCCACAAGCACCTTTACGGAGGCGTCTTTCTGTTCGACTCCTTGCCGAAGACAGAAACGGCAAAAGTAAACCGAACAGCAATAGTGGAACAATGTGCTCATAAAGTAAGTTTGTAATAAATAAAGAAGTTGCAGTCGTTCAAGCAAATGTGTTCAAATTTTCTTGGTGTTTTCTTTACTAAGGAGACCATAATGCTGGCTTATAGTGTCGGGCAGATAGTCGTTGCTCAAACTCCCAGCACAATATTACACATTTATCGAACTGATGAATACAGAGCAAGGATATAGAATATCTGATAAACAGTGATGTGATTATTTCTCTAAAGTTCAAGGAGCCGTAGAGTATGTGGGTGCAATCAACACCAGTTAAGTATTTTCCGCCTCTTCGTGGCCCACACGTGTCTCTCGGAGAGGTGGCATATAGATTCAGCCGCAAAGCGAGATGTTGCGTTGTGCTTGCGTTGAATCATAATCATCAATAGCGCTGGTAGTGCCACCCAGCGGCGAGGCTAGGTGGCCACACAGAGAAGATTTGGGCCTTTCTATGGCGTGAACCGGCTGGCGCGATTGGTCATCTTTTCACAGGGATTCGCGGCATGCGAAAACTGTGGGCCGTGTCCCGTAGGTGCCTTGTGGTGATTCGATCATTGGAAATGGCATCTTCGCGTAACCTTCTGTTAATTATTCTATTTGAGTGTCTTATTAGGAATATTGTATAAGGTTCTTTCTAGCGCGTCACCAGGGAGGTTTTTGATCGGCTGGCGATATTGTTGTTTGTAAAGGCTGTTGAATGTATGGATTGATTATGGATGATTGACACGATGTATGGATTGATTATAGTGCATCTCTCTGTGCGTGCGTTTTAAGAGCGGCACTCTTGTCCACGACCCCGCAACAAATATTTTATTATTGCTATATTATGGTATTGCGAAACAAAGAGAGTTTGGAGACCCTTAGCTTCACCTTTCAGAGTTAAAAGCAATGGTAAATCTGGCCCTTAGTGCGCCCTTCAACTGCAAAGGGCATACCTAATAACGTTTTGTTACATACACACACACGCACACTGTAGATTGTACCAGCGCGCGCGCGCAAATGTAACATACATTTTTTTTATCTAAAGCCAGAGTCGCAAAGCCTCCAAGATACATGCCGCGCGTTCGCCATCTTGGAGGCCATAAAGGGTCTCACAATGCCTCACAGATGGCTGCAAATTATCTAGCGTTTGCCATTTGCTTGATCAACGCCTCTGGAAAGTCATGATAGGTTTTCCGCTAGATCGACACAGTTTTCTATTTTTAGAGCTGTTTGAAAGTTCCTGTGTGTTTTTAGCGGTGATGGCTCCACTATCTCGGCCTCTTTCTACTTATTTCAGGCCTCTCAAAGGCGCCTACAAATTGCCAAATGAGCTTGTTTTCGCCATGACACCTGCTGAACAACATGCGTTGACCTCACGATTTAGCGCGCGCGCTAAACACTGCACCTCAAAGCGTACTTTTTTTTTAATCTATGAAATCATCCCCAGTAAGGTTGAACTAAAGGCGTACGTTGTCATGGCTGCTAACGGCAAGCCATTCATATACACCCTATACCATTTGGCAGTCTTCAGAGCTCAGCCTCTTCAGCGTATTTCAGTCATCAGTAGCGAGATGGCGCGACGTGTTCGCGTCGCGGGAGCTAAAGTCGTCGCTTTTCGCGTTTCGTTGAGCGCCGTCTCCGAGGCGCATGGTCTCTCCTACGCGCACGCTTACCAGACGCATTATTCTAAAGGGCACAAAGGTCAGTTCTCTTGCTTCCGCAGCTGCGTTTACGAAAAGAAAACGCTGCTTTTAAAGAAATGTGCAAGAATTGTGGCAGTTGTTCACGCTCATTCTGTGTACCTTGTGCGTTCGTTTCATGCGCCTTTCTGGTTGAACAGCCCGCATTAAGGGTCGAGCTGCGTTAGTAGTTATTCCGCCCTCGTCCTGTGTTTGCCCATTTTGTGCGTGCTTTCTGCTTGAGCTGCGTGCTGTACGTTTTGAGCTGCTTGCTTTCCTTCGCGTGATTTCGCAATTTGTAGCTCTGGCATTATTTCTTTGACTCTTGTTGCTAAACTGTGCACAATAAGCGCTCAACTACCTGTGTGAAAACATATTTCACTTTCGTGTTATCATCGTCATCATCCTCATTATCATGAGCCTGACTACGTCCACTGCAGGACAAAAGCTTCTGCCATGTTCTGCCAGTAAACTCACTCATGTGCTTGCTGCTGCCATTTTATACCCGCAAACTTCTTAATCTCATGTGCTCACCTAACTTTCTGTCTACCTCTATAATACGCTTGCCTTAATAACCAGCGGTTATCCTGTCGACGCGCTATTGCCCGGCCCATGTCCATTTCCAGTTCTTGCATTCAACGATGATATCTTTAACCCCGGTTTGTTCCCTGATCCATCCTGCTTTCTTCTCGTCTCTTACAATTACACATACCATTTTTCTTTCGATTGCTCGCTGCGTTGTTCTCAGTTTAAGCGGAACCCTCTTTGTAAGTCTCCAGGCCTCTCCTCCGTAGCTGAGTACCGGTAAGATTTAGCTGTTATATACTATAAAATATCATCTTCAAACGCCACAAGCCTGGAGCGAGCGTGTGCTACTTCACTTCTTCTAATAAACCGTATTCGTTCAAAGCAGTCCTTGATATCGATCGTCTTAATATATTCCTACCTCTTGAGGGATACTGGCAATCTGCCTGTCGTGATTTGAGAGTGCTTGTCAGATGTGCTTCGCCCCATTGTTATTCTAGTTACTTCAACTTTGGGGTTCGGCTCCGCAGTTATTACCTGTCCTAAGTCGACATAGTGTTTTACAACTTCTAGTGCACAATTACCTATCTCGAAGGGCAATTCTGTTCCGAGGTTGTTGTACATTATTTTCGTTTTCTGCAAAATAGTTTTAAGACCTACCTTTCTGCTCTCCTTCTCTAACTCTATAATTATCCGTCCCCTGAGTTACTCTTCCCATTCTAGGCCTCTGAAAACCACCTGTAGGCATGCGGTAAATAGCATTGGGGTGATCGTAACCACCTGCCTTACACCCTTCTTGATTGAGACTCGGTTTCTTTCATTAAAAAGCACTGTTATACCAATGCTCGAGTTATATCAATGCCTACGAAGGGAAACTAGCCACGTTTTCTTTTCGCCAGATTGCGCAGGCATGAGGATTTTTTTAAGTGAACGTAAGTTCCAAAAAAAAAACAGTCGTTATATGGCACTTGCTTACGTATTTTATTTTTGTCACACTGTGCCTGCTCAAAACCTTCAAGATCATTATGTTTCATCTAAGCTAAATCACAGTTCCGCTTATACTATAGTAGGCCACTTGAACGTAAACATTAGATAATTTTAGTTTAGCGCGCGCAACGGTCTAGCGCACGCAAAGCAAGAGAGGGTGCAAGAGTGCACATGCGCTGAACCTAAGAGAGATGCGTGCGTTCGCGCACGCTAGATTGCGACGCTTACGTGTGTACCTAAGTTGCGCCTGCTACAGCCATTGCGTACCTTACTGGCGGCTCTCGTGAGATCTCGAACTGCCGAAATTAAACAGACGAGATGGCTGGTCCTTACAACATTACGATTGCCAACAGTCTCAGTGTGCAATTCGGTGGATTTGGAACGCAAATTAGTCAGCTGAAGCAAGTATATATCAACTGGTTCAATGGATCGTGATAACCGCTATGCCGGAGCACAACACTGGACGACCAGACAGCGTCATCAATGAAGCAGGAACTGAATCAGTTGGTGACGTGAAGCACCCCGCCGGATTGGTGGGCTGTGTACGGGGTGTCGTGTGTGTCATCCCTTTGAACTGTGGTGGTTGCTGATTGATTTATTAATATGTGGGGTTTAATGTCCCAAAACCACCATATGAATATGAGAGATGCCGTAGTGGAGGGCTCCGAAAAGTTCGATCACCTGGGGTTCTTTAACGTGCACCAAATCTAAGCACACGGGCTTACAACATTTCTGTAGTGGTTTCTGCATGTGCCTTACCACAAGTTGTCAAAATGATCGCCTGCAAAAGCATTCCAACTGTTAGAAAGTATAGGCCAGTTTTAGTCATGCATGTAGCCCCGCCGCGGTGGTCTAGTGGCAAAGGTACTCGGCTGCTGACCCGCAGGTCGCGGGTTCAAATCCCGACTGCGGCAGCTGCATTTCCGATGGAGGCGGAAATGTTGTAGGCCCATGTACTCAGATTTGGGTGCACGTTAAAGAACCCCCGGTGGTCGAAATTTCCGGAGCCGTCCACTACGGCGTCTCTCATAATCATATGGTGGTGTTGGGACGTTAAACCCCACATAAAAAAATAGTCATGCATTTAGCGTGCATGTGGATGCACGTTTGTGTCCCAAGAAGCTCAAATGATTTTTACTGCACACGGTGCGCTCAACAAAGCAGCTTTCACGGCACGTGAAGGCTGGCGCATCAAGACGTCGCTGTCATTGAGGCTATTTTTGTGTTTAGCGTTTAGCAATACCAGCTTGTTTCTCTTTTTAGGGGCGAAGCTCCTTATGGCGTGGCTTGGGCGTCCCTCGTATTTAACCACCAGTGGCACATACCCGAAATAGGTATAACACTTGACCTCCAAGGTGGTGCCAGTGAGAGATTTTATCTGTGCGTTGTTTAACAATAAAAAATAGTGCTCAATGTACATGCCAATGGCTGCTAATGGGGAATGAGAGACATGAGCATTCGGCTTTTATTCAACGCGCACGCTGCGATCCCTATTAGCAGCCATTGGCATGTACATTGAGCACTATCGGACAAGAAAGGGATGCTACATTATACTAGCTGGGTGTAACCTCCTTAGCTTTAGAAATATTTAGCGAGCGTTGAGCCGCAGTGCCATGAATACAATGAACTTGTATATACCATGAATGAACTCAAGGTGGTTAAAAATGAGAAGTAGATACGAAGCGCAAGCCGTAAGAAAGTAAAAGCCGAATTCTCCTGTCTCTCATTTCTCATTAGCGGCCATTGGCATGTAAATTGAGCCCTATCTGACAGGGAAAGGTTGCTACGTTACACTCGCTGGGCGTAACCTGCTTGGTTTTCGAAAGGTTTAGCGAGCGTTTGGTCGCAGTGCCATGAATACAGTGCACTAGAATATACCATGAACTCGAGGGGGTTAAAGGTGGGAAGTGGACCCAAAGCGCAGGCCGTAAGAAAGTGTGCGTGTGCCACCTCTCGTTTAGTCCTTGGAATGTCCGCTGGATGGCGGTGCTTCTATATGGGGAATATATGATAAAAAGATGCGAGATGGTGGGACATGGAGTGTTGAATAGATGAACGAACGGACACACAAACAGATGCATGGATGGACGCATGAACGGACGCAGGGGCGCATGCATGAAAGAACGCAGAGACGGGCGCACAAACAGACGCATGGACGGTCACACAGACGGACGCATGGACGGACGAATGCTTCGCCCCACTCTTCATCATTCACTCCGTGGATATGCTGCCATTTTTCGTTCTCTCGTAGTCTTGAAAATTTCTGAAGCATCTAGTACATGTAAATTGGCAGTAAGCGATCGTCTTCGCCATTTATGTCTCGTGCGCTGTTAGTTTACCTAACCTCAACACATCAAACCACCACTCATCTTCAGAAAACATCAATTTGTCTCATATGCCTCGACTCTGGCGTTGCGCAAATTTATATTGGGTTTTTCAACGTCTTCTTTTTTAACGAGATTGCGCGAAGCAACACTAAAAGGCAAGCCTGTTGAAGCACAGGCGTAGTACACGTTTTGTGTGTTGCGCACGGTAAACTAATGCTGTAGGAGGCAGCCTTAAACATATCGTACAGAGCTCAAAGCACATTGAAGACGTACAACCTTGCATACAGTAAACTTAAATTCTCTATTATGGACCTTGGGACCTAGATTCGCCCACTCATCATAAGTCACTTCGAGGAGATTCGTGGATCTTCCCCCCCGCCTCCAAAGCCGGCTTTATGGTTGAGTTATATCTGTGCTTTTTGGAACAAAATCGGGAACGATTGACAATTTATTGAGTGAATAAAACTCATACAACAGCTTGCGGATTTCAATAAGCAAGGCTGTTTGATAGCCAATCAAGCGTGACAGATTAATTGATTGTTTGATACGTGGGGTTTAACGTCCCAAAACAACCATATGATTATGAGCGCCGTAGTGGAGGGTTCCGGAGATTTCGACTACGTGGGGTTCTTTAACGTGCACCTAAATATGAGCACGCGGGCCTACAAAATTTCCCCCTCCATTGGAAATGCAGCTGCCACAGCCGGGATTCGAACCCGCGATTTGTGGGTCAGCAGCCGAGTACCTTAGCCACTAGACCACCGTGGCGGGGAATGCGCGACAGAAAACACCTGATGTAAATTACACGAACGTTATTGGGGGCGTTTTGTTCACACCGTCCAGACACGCCGTAGAGATTAAGGTCATCTGTTACTCCTCTCCGACAAAATGAGATGTTTCAGGAGCTTTCGTTCGTCCTCTAAGCCTTGAGACATTCATAAATGCATGCACAGACTTCATGTTGTGACTGAAGTACCGCTGCAAATGGTTGCGAAGGGATACTTCAGTGAAATATGTATGTAATCACATTAGGAAGAAAGCGAAAATGGTTGACATGTAATGGTTGTAATGGTATGCATTGTGGATAGGTGAAAGTATCTTGGGATTGGGAATGTGGTGAACTTGACACCCATTCTACGGTCTGTCATAGGTTGTCCTGGCGCCTTCTTCACCCTGGATGGTTTTTCCGGTACTGCGAAAGAAAATTAAAAAAAAACACCATCACAACGTGTACAACGTGCTTTCTAAAAAGGGAAAGCATGCAAAATTATGTCTGGTTATCTCAAATGGTGTAAGTGCGGCGATGGTGTAGTGGTTAGAGCATCCGCCTCGCATGCAAGAGGTCCATGGTTCAAATATCGGTGCCGCGCAGTTCCCAACCGGATAAAAAAAAATCCGCGTGTTGACGAAACTGCATTAAGAGGCCTGGGGTGCGGCCTCACCGGTAACCACTGCCGGGAACGCACTCCCTCACCAGAAAAGGATTGGCCACCCTGGTGCAGTATCTAGGCACTACCTCCCACATGCTTACGTCAAATAACCCACGGCCCTCAGTCCCCAGCAGCGGCGAAGCAACTGACCACGGCGGCGGTCAGATCTGCAACGCAGCAGAGGGTGCTAAGAATCTCTGGATCTGGACAGGCTGCCATTGGAACCTGAACCTGAACATTGGAACGCTAGAACCTTATCTAGTGAGGGAAGTCTAGCTGTACTATTCGAGGAGCTAGAGGGTGTTAAATGGGATATAATAGGGCTCAGTGGGGTTAGGAGGACAGATGCGGCCTATACGGTGCTACAGAGTGGGCACGTCCTTTGCTATTGGGGCTTGGCAGACAGAAGAGAATTGAAGTGGGGTTCCTAATTCACAGAAACATAGCTGGCAACATAGAGGAATACTATAGCATTAATGAAAGGGTGGTAGGTATCGTAATTAAACTGTATGAAAGATACAAGATGCAGGTAGTACAGGCTTACGCGCCTACATCCAGCCATGATGACGCTTCAGTTGAAAGCTTCTATGAAGAAGTGGAATTGGCAATAAATAAGAAAAAACACAGTATACTATAGTGATGGGCGACTTTAATGCAAAGGTAGGGAAGAAGCAGGCTGGAGACCAGGCAGTAGGAGATTATGTATGGCATTGATACTAGAAACGCCAGAGGAGAGCTACTAGTAGAATTCGCAGAACGCAATAATTTACGGATTTTGAATACCTTCTACCGAAAACGAGAAAACCAAAAGTGGACATGGGGGAGCCCTAATGGCGAAAATAAGAACGAAATAGACTTTATAATGAGTGTACACCCACGAATCGTCCAGGATGTGGAAGTGGTTGGCAAGGTACGATGCAGTGACCATAGTATGGTACGGTCTCGAATTCGCCTAGACTTGAAGAAAGAACGACAGAAACTGATACGCAAGAAGCCAATCAATGAGCTAGCACTGAGAGGGAAAGTACAGGAATTCAGAGTGTCGCTGCAGAACAGGTACTCTGCTCTTAGTGAAGAAACCAACCTTAGCGAAGATACAATGAATGATAATCTGACAAGTATTATTACGGAGTGTGCAGTGGAAGTTGGAGGCAGGGTAGTTAGACAGGACACTGGCAAGCTTTCCCAGAAAACGAAGAACCTAATTAAGAAGCGTCAAATCATAAAAGTGTCAATTACAACAGACAAAATAGAACTGGCAGAGCTTTTTAAGTTGATTAACAGGCGTAAAGTATGCGATGTAAGAAGGTATAACATGGAGAGAATTGAACACGCTCTGAAAAACGAAGGAAGCGTCAAAGCAGTGAAGAGGAAACTTGGGATAGGCAAAAGTCGGATGTATGCACTAAGGGACAAAGAAGGCAAAATAGCTACCAATATGGATAGTATAGTTAAAATAGCGGAAGAGTTTTACAGAGATCTGTACAGTAGCGGAGACAACAACGACCTTAATACTATAAGCACTAGCAGTAACCCAGATTACACCCCACCAGTAATGTTAGAAGAAGTCAGAAAAGCTTTGGAGAGCATGCAAAAAGGCAAAGCTGCTGGTGAGGATCAGGTAACATCAGATCTGCTGAAAGATGGAGGACAGATTGTGTTAGAAAAACTAGCCACCCTGTTTACGAGGTGTCTCTTGACGAGAAGAGTACCAGAGTCTTGGAAGAATGCTAACATCATCTTAATAAATAAGAAAGGAGATCACAAGGACTTGAAGAATTACAGGCCGATCAGCTTGCTCTCTGTAGTATACAAGCTATTTACAAAGGTAATTGCTAATGCTAACAGAGTAAAGAAAACATTAGAATTCAATCAACCAAAGGAACAAGCAAGATTTCGAACAGGCTACTCAACAATTGACCACATTCATACTATCAACCAGGTAATAGAGAAATCCTCAGAGTATAACCAACCACTATACATAGCCTTCATAGATTACGAGAAAGCGTTTGATTCAGTGGAAATATCAGAGTCATTCAGACACTGCGGAATCAGGGCATAGATGAAGTATATATAAACATTCTGGAAGAAATCTACTAGGGATCAACTGCTACCATTGTGCTTCATAAAGAAAGCAAGAAAATACCAATCAAGAAGGGTGTAAGGCAGGGGGACACTATCTCCCCAATGCTATTTACCGCGTGCTTACAGGAGGTTTTCAGAAGCCTAGAATGAGAGCAGTTAGGCATAAGAGTTAATGAAGAATACCTTGGTAACCTGCGCTTTGCCGATGACATTGCATTGCTGAGTAACTCAGGGGACGAATTGCAACTCATGATTACGGAGTTGAACAGAGAGAGCAGAAAGGTGGGTCTTAAAATTAATCTGCAGAAAACGAAAGTAATGTACAACAACCTCGGAAAGGAGCAGCGCTTCGAGATAGGTAATAGTGCACTTGAAGTTGTAAAAGAATATGTCTACTTAGGGCAGGTCATAACCGCAGAGCCGAACCACGAGATTGGAGTAACTAGAAGAATAAGAATGGGGTGGAGCACATTCGGCAAGCACTCTCAAATTATGACAGGTAGATTGCCACTATCCCTCAAGGGAAAGGTATATAAAAGCTGTATCTTGCCAGTACATAGCTACGAAGCAGAAACCTGGAGACTTACAAAGAGGGTTCAGCTTAAATTGAGGACGACGCAGCGAGCAATGGAAAGAAAAATGGTAGGTGTAACCTTAAGAGACAAGAAGAGAGCAGAGTGGATTAGGGGACAAACGGGAGTTAAGGATATCATAGTTGAAATAAAGAAGAGAAAATGGACGTGGGCCGGGCATGTGGCGCGTAGACAGGTTAACCGCTGGTCATTAAGGGTAACTAAACGAATTCCCAGAGAAGGGAAGCGGGTTAGGGGGAGACAGAAGGTTAGGTGGGCAGATGAGATTAAGAA
Source organism: Rhipicephalus microplus (assembly GCF_043290135.1). Taxonomy (NCBI): domain Eukaryota; kingdom Metazoa; phylum Arthropoda; class Arachnida; order Ixodida; family Ixodidae; genus Rhipicephalus; species Rhipicephalus microplus. Next base: position 74,374,946 of record NC_134706.1, read on the forward strand.
GTTTGCTGGTATAAATTGGCAGCAGCAAGCACAGGACCGGGTTAACTGGCGGAACATGGGAGAGGCCTTTGTCCTGCAGTGGACGTAGTCAAGCTGATGATTATGATCTCAAATGGTATGCTTGAGATAGATTGCTGCATTTCTACTTGATTCGAGAACAAAGTGTAAGATTTATGTTCTTTTTATTAGGCAGACGAATTGCCTCCGAAAATGAAAAACTCGCCAAGTCACCACGCACCTCTCAATCTCGAAGGCGCCTATATGGCCGAACCGAATGTTTAAGTTGTTCAGGAGACTGCTGATGCTACAGCCACTAAGTCACAGCATATCTCGTGGGCAGCGAATGTGTCCTCTCTAATTTCTCACCGAGTTTGTGACGAGCGTATATAGTAAAAAAGAAGTGGAGCTCACGCACACTCGCTAACATTTTCGCGAGCCGGACTCGCGAGGACTCTCTCTCACAAAAAAAATCACAGCATATTCACGTAGTGAATGATGATGACTGGGGCGAAGCATTGGAGGGTTTTGTCGCGCTAAATTGTAGCGAATATCGCCCACTCCACCATCCAAGACGTGACAAACACTCTATCTATTTATAAAAAAATATTTGGTAAGCGGTAGCTACCCGTCGCTTAAGTTTCCCCTTCATTAAAATGACTTTATGGTCGGTCAAGTGGTGAATTGGTGATAGGGCGAAGTGAGATGTTTGCAAGGATAAAGTAGTGAAGTTTCCAAAGGTGGAACGATAGGTGACCACGTATGAACAAGACATGGACACAGTGAGACAATTTAGGGTAGTTTAACGCGCACTTACATACAATTACACGACCATTTTGCTTGCATATTGGCTGCTTCTATACAGTTTTTTATGGTTGGCGAAGTGGCGGATCGGTGATGGGGCGTAGTGGAATTTTGGCAAGGACGAAGTAGTAAGTAGTCGGTAAAGGTGGAAGTATAGGCGGTCACGTACATACATACAATGTATAGACAAACGCTCGCCTTAGGAGCTTCACTCCTAAAATGTTCTTCGACTGGACTCACCCGGAATCATACTCATAAGAACTATGTCTCATTCGTACTCACTCAGACTAGACACATGGCTCGATCTGCGTCTGAATGAGTACGAGTCAGTCGACTCAAGAGTCGGTCAGTCCAGAATTCAAAGGTTCGATCTAGGTGTCAATGCTTTTTAGAACAAATATCTCATGTAGTCGGCGCTCTTCTTGAAGCTCATTGATATAGTACCTGGGAATACGAGTGATAAGTGATTGCAAACGAGCAAGGTACAGTCTTGAAAAAATGACAATTGTATTTATCAAGAGCGTCCTTGGAACGGTTGGCGGGTAAGCCTAGGTATACTCCCCTACGTTAGTTACGCTTCTGATCAATGAACATAAAAGAATGTATACACAATACTAAATTGTAATACGTGTGAGTAGACATGATTGTGAACGTGAATATGGGTAAGGCTGATCATAATGCTGAAGGAGTGTTTATAGAATCATAGGTGAACCAAAATAGGAGGAACTCAGTCAGACTCAATTAGGAGATATACTCTGTGCTTTTAACACAATGGGAATCAGATTCAACAAAATTTTCCTGAGCTGGACGAAAATGTTTTTCCACTGGACTCATTCGATTCATCTTCCGCGGAACTCAATAAGACTCAAACTCAGCAAAACTTTACTCAGCCGGACACACTCGCATTCCAACTCACGGTTTGATCTGAGACTAAGAGAGTGGACTCAAAAGTGAGTTCTCCTAGGCATGGTGAGGAGGTGTTGCATTTCTTATCAGTTTTTAGGGCCCTTCGTTTTACCTCAGCACGCAAGATAATTTACATGTACAGTTCGTATAATATATCAGACATAATTATATAATGCAATTCATAGCGCCTGAAGTATTTTAGTGCATAGATAAACAAAAGTGTATGAGTACATGAGCCACGATTAGCGAACATACTTTCTGTTAAGCAAGAATGTGCGAACTTATTTTCAAAAGCCACGACTTTTACCTTGATGTAAGGAGCTCAGCGTTCGGTGCGTGAGGTTCTTTTTTTGTTTTTATTATTACGCTGCTTTTTTTGATCATTTAGTGCAACTGAGGAGTAGCGCTGCCTGTTTTAGAAAGACGCATTGCGAAGTACATTAAGCTCAGAATCGGCCACAAGGTATGTCAGTGGTTCCTTGTAGAAATTCACAAGGAACAGTCGTGCAGTGGAATGGTGCGTGTGGTGTTTGTCAGTAGTTTATAAAGCATTATTCACAGTCATATGTTATAAAAAAAGAAACCAATGGTCAGTGTGTATATCACAAGCGCTTCCGCAAGTTTACCACCAGCAGGCAAATACTTAGCGCATACCCTACCATATGCCTAAACATACGTGGCATGTATTGACGTTTACGCAAATATTATAGTGACAGCTCTCTTCCTCCCGGAAGAAACGTAGAAGGCGAATTTGCCCATGCTTTTGACGCCGGGGCTAAACCGACGCCTATTTTCTATTCCTTGTGCTTACAAGTGCGTCGTCTAGCAACGCACATGCGCAGTGTCTGTTTTTTCCTGAAGATACTACTTCTGTAGTCGGCAAGACCTGGGCTCTTGTCACGGGACAACTGCCGTAAATAAGCAGAAAAGTATTGACAGCGTGTCACTGTTTGTTGCACGGGACGCCGCCATGGCATGCATTAGGGCCAAACTATGCGGCATCTCTGCCATGGTGTTTTCCCGGTGTTTCGTATACGCCGATCTCTGTCGGCATCAACGCTACCGATAACGATAGCCGAAACGTGTATTTCAGGACGACTCAGACATATGCACTGTGGAGGACGACGCCAAAAGTGGTTTGATGAACGGAGAACTAATCAGCGCTTAGCCGGCAGCGACTTCCGCTATCCAACAGCATCGTCGCTGCTGTATATGGGGGCCGGTCGCAGATCTATTAGTCGTCACTGTGGTCTGTGTGACCCACAAGTTCTCAAATATGCTTGTATTTGGCTTAGATTGTTCCTCAGAAACTTGGACAGCAAATGTTCGGAATTTTTTCGAACTGTTTCTGAGCGTTTTCCTTGGGTTCATCAGTAGTCTTAGTAGGCCTGTAGGTTTTGGCAGAAAACATGGCCTCAAAAGTTAGAGACAATTTCTAAGCTCAGAGGCTATATGTTGCAAGTTTGTGGTTATTCCTTTCGAAATAGATTGCACTATAAGTGGAATGAGCAAAAAAAATGACCTTTCGATGACACTTTGATGTGCTTGCCTTACTTATGAATGGAAAATTAGATATAAAAAAACTATAATGAGGAGAATTTCTTGTTGGTCCACTGATGAACGCTGACACTGCTTTGTGAGGACTCACGTTCATTTCCTTTTGTCACATTGTGTGACGCTGGGCCGGTGCTGGTGTCAGCGTTTTTCATGTGGTTGGTCACCTTCTTTGGAGCCATTTGTATAGTTGGTTGGTTGCGAAACTTTATTGAGGTCCTGCAAGGTGCGCTTCAGCGCGCAGCAGGCGACTCCCACGTCGGGACCGTTAGGCCAAGCCTATCGGCCGCTTCGCGGGCCTGCTGGACGGCCCAAAGTTGGTCGGCCAGGAGGGAGCTGCGTAGGGCCGCCTCCCACCTGACCGATGTAGTGTTGGGGTTAGTGTACATTGCCTTGCACTCCCAGAGCATGTGCGCCAGCGTGGATACATCCCCACATGCAGGGCAAGCGTCATTGGGAAACACGTCAGGATAAATAGCGTGAAGGAATCTCAGGTTAGGGTACGTGTCGGTCTGCAGTAGTCTGAGCGTAAGGGCCTGTGGCCTATTAAGATTTGGATGAGGGAGTGGATATATAGTCTCCGCGCGAGGTAAAAATATTTTGTTATTTCGTTGTACGTGACAGGCGCGTCCCTGTTTTCCGCAACCCCGTTGGCCCCGAATCGTTGCCCGGAACCAGCGCGGTCGGTTAGTGCGCGCGCGGCCTCGTGGGCAGACTCGTTGAGGTTGGGGGGAGCGCCTTGGACCTGTCCAACCTGTGCAGGAAACCAAATCAGTACGTGGTGCTTGATGTCGTCGCGGCCACCACTTTGGAGCACGCGCAGGGCTTTCTTGGAGATTACACCGCGCTCGAAAGCGCGAATAGCTGACCTAGAGTCACTATAGATGACCTCCCTTTCACCTTCCAGGATGGCCAGGGCGATGGCCACTTGCTCGGCAATCGTCGGATCGTCAGTGTGAACCGATGCGCAGTTGGTGATTTGTTGTTTGGAGTCGACGACGACTGCGGAGAAGGCGCGGCTCCCACGGTACGCTGCCGCGTCGACAAAGCTGACGCTGTGCTCCTCACTGTGAATCTGCTTGAGAAGAGTGGCAGCTCTAGCCCGTCGCCTACCACGATTGTTCTCGGGATGGACATTCCTAGGTATCGGTGCCACGGTGATGAGGTCACGAATCTCACGGGGCACCTGTCTCATCTTTTCGTCCACTTCAGCCGGAGAGTGACCGAGCTCTCGGAGTATATGTCTGCCGGTCTGGGAGCTCGAAAGGCGCGCGAGCTGGGCCCGCTCCTGCGCCTTGGCAATCTCTTCCAACGTATTGTGTACTCCGAGCTGGAGCAGGCGCTCGCTGGGCGTCCTGATCGGGATACCGAGGGCCCGCTTGGTAATCTTTCTGAGCAAGACGTTGAGCTTGTCACGCTCGGCACGCTGCCAATTGTGCATGGCCGCGACATATGAAAAGTGGCAGAGCACAAAGGCATTTACCAGGCGGATTAGGTTGTCTTCCTTGAGGCCTTAGTAGCGGTTGGCCACCCGCCGAACCAGCCGAACCGCGTTATTCGTCTTGGCGGCGAGCTTGAGTATAGTCTTGCTGTTGGAACCATTGGACTCGATGGTCATGCCGAGGACCCGAATGGAGTCGACTCTGGGTATTGCGCTGCCATCTCCGGTGTAGAGCTTGATATCACTCTTCGAGATCGGCTGCCAGTTTTTGGGCTTGGGCCCTCGCCTAGTGGGTTGGTAAAGGAGGAGCTCCGACTTGCTTGGGGAACACCTCAGCCCTGTGGGACGGAGGTAATCTTCCGTGGTGTCTATGGCCTCCTGCAGGGAGCGCTCGACTTGCCCGTCGCTGCCACCTCTGCACCAAATGGTAATATCGTCCGCGCAAATTGTGTGGTTAATGCCTTCGATACACGAGAGCCTCTTGGACAACCTGACCGTGACAAGATTGAACAGGGTGGGCGATATCACTGACCCTTGTGGCGTGCCGCGCGATCCCAGCTCTATCTCCTCGGAGACAAGGTCTCCCACACTGAGGGTGGCTCTCCTACGGGTCAAGAACGATTTGACATATTTGTAGAATCTGTATAGTGCCTAGAAATATTACTGGGTAGTGTGCTAAGTGCGTGCATTTTGTACGAGAGAGGGTGGCCCCGCATGTGATGACTGCACCAAGATGCCACAACCAACGCCGCGTGTCAAGTGGGTGCACGAACGCGTAAAATTCATCTCGTCCTGTAGCTTCCGAAGGAACCTCGTCACGTGTAATATCAATGTGTGAGAGCTATCTTCTGCTTTACTGTGAAGTTCGGCGACGCCAGATGTAGGCTGCAACATCCTGAGATGTTAAAAGCTAAGTGGCGTAGCAAAGAAAGGACGTGTTTTGTACCACTTTGACGAAGCAGTTAGCGGTCGAACAAGAAAAAGGTGCCTTGTTCCCGGCACCAACAGATCCAGCACTGTTTCCTGACTGAAAAAGTAGGATCAAGAAGGCAGACAGAAGGCTGACGCCTAAGGCTGTCGTGTGCGAAAAGCATTTTGAGAATGACTACATCAAACTATTTTTGTATGTGATTGAACGTTGTCGGAAACAAAATTGCCATTTAGGCAAATATTAGGTATCAATCTCTAAAAAAAACTGAAGATACCGCTTTGAATTTCAGTCACACCCCTTTTTCCCCCGTTTCAACGTCGGACTCCTTTTGCAAAAACGTTTTGGCTATCATAGGTGGTGAGTGTCAGATTGTTCATTGGCAGTTATCATTCGCTTTCACTCGAAACCTACAGGAATGCAGGCTAAGAGTTAAAGGTTTTTTGGTCTTCTGTGATAATTTTTGTTCTCAAGAACAAAGCATATTTTTAAAATAACTGGTGGTTATACTGTAAATGGTCTTTAAAATTAATTTCTTTGTGTACTGCAGCCACTTTGAGCACTATCTATCTATCTATCTATCCATCGCATCGCCTACTTCTGGGTGATCTCACGATCACCGCTTTTACTTGGGTTAAACCAAAATTACTGTTGGTGGGTAAGATAGTTTGATGAATATGACGCGCTGATCCTGACAAGAATAATGTCACAATTCCGTCACGTGCGCCATCAAACCCTTGTCACCACACCTCCGTTTTTTAACCCGTGAGCGTTAAGAAAAAGCTGACATTGACAAAGTTGTCCCTACAAATGCAAATAATAAACGTTTGTGTCCCAGCAGAGGAATCGAATCCAAGCATTCTGCGTGAAAATCGAGTATTCTACCACAAAGCCACGCCAAGTCTCCGAAACACTTTGCAAGAAGAGTCTAATGTTTGTGAAACATCAATTATAGCTTCAGTGCTGGCTATCCTATTTCTTGCATATATTTAGCGCCTGTTTCTAATGTTTCGCCAAATAAAAAATACAACAGAGTCACCTTCCATCCGAATGCTTTGCACAGCATTGATTTCCAAGTTACCTGGGATCTGCCTTTTTTTAGGGGGGGGAGAGGAGGAGGGGGCAGTAGTGAATGGTGAAATGTTTGTCACAAAATGATGTTGATTTCGTATTGCAAGGTGCCAGTACTCTGAAAGCAATCGAGTTGTTCTTATACAATAGAGCATTTTGTAAAAAAAACTCTCCGAAAATACAAAACAATTTGGCTCCATATCTGCATGTTACACTGCAAATGTCATCGAAAGACGATAGACTTGCGCCTGGAGAGAGTAAACAAAACGTTTATTTGTTGTTATGCGCAAGAAAATGAGTGAATGGATTTCTGGAGGCGCTGCATTAGAGTGCCTCGAGCATGCAGCGGAGGCGACCAAGCGTATCAAGTCAAGTCACGCGTGAGACATGAGCGCTGTCTGGCAGTTATCTTGGAAAACGACGCGCGAGTGCCCTCTTACAAAAGCGATGGAAACGCTTGCCTTTTCGTGCAAGCGTTGCGTGGTCAGCGCAACGTGGTAACCGCTATGGTCGTCAGAATTACTTATGTATGCCTTTACTAGTAAGAGACACACGTACAGAATATTGACGTGTAGTTATGGTGACTCAGATATGCGCGATAATTGCTTTTTGATTGACAACCGCACAAGCATTACGCTGAATCTTGAGCAATATTGGTGGGCGCTGCGGATGGGGTCGGCTGTTTGGAGTATTGTTAGGACACTTCGGTGCGGATTAGGGCACTGTTAAGGGCGGACAAACAGCCAAATGTACAGACAGACAGACAGACAGACAGATAGACAGACAGACAGACAGACAGACAGACAGACAGACAGACGGATGGACAGACAGGCAGACAGACAGACAGACAGACAGACAGACAGACCAGAATTTTTGCATCGAACGCCCCCAAGAAAGACTATCGTCTTCAATAAAACTTGGCCTCGCGCGGGTCGGCCTCCTGAAAACTTCGCACGGCTTGCGGAGTGCATTGCAAGGTTGAACGCAAATGCACCCACTCGCACAGCAGCGCACCATGCGGGTGCCGCCGGCAGTCATCAGCTGCGGGGCCAGCTCCTAGCCAGCGCTCAGCACACTAGCCAGTATATTTCTAGACACTCTATGATTAGTATCCTAATATAAAGAGACAAGACGCCAGGAAACACCGCCAAGAACGCTGCATGTGCTTAGGCCTTTACGTGCCTGTTGACGCCACAGATATACACTATAGCTTCGTTTAACCATGAGTAACCAAAGCACCTCTTACATTTTATCTTGTTTTGTACATTTCTTGCAGAAATCAGTAAGTGTCAGTCACAAGCTCAGATTGTCGCATAATTATTTAGTTTTTTTTTTATTCTTGTACCTGTTGATAGCGCGTTCTTACAGTCTCATACATAAATTATAAATTTACCAGTGCTGCCAATCTAGAAAAACTGCTCCTAAAATCATAAATACCTGTACGTAAACGTTTTAGAGGTTTAGCATGAAAGTCCTGCCTAAACATATCTTTCAAGATTTTATACCCAGGTGCATCTTTTGATTGAAGATAAATAATGAGGTTCAGTTATGAAGGTAGATAGCCTATTTTCAAGCACATCCGGAACAGTAATCAGTACTTTCCGCCAATTATCCATGTCTAGCCAACACTGGCCATAACATGAAAACAAACTTCTAACTGCTGCGTCCGCTTGATAACGCAGTGGTTTCCGCAGTGTCGCTTTCTTGCATTCTTTTTTGCGGTGATAGAGAGGTACGGTGTGAACGTGTCCAATACAAACTTTCTCTTGGTGTTTAAAGTTCGAAACGGGCTCCAGGATTACTGTTAGCACTAAGTGTGTTAGCGTTATTGCTTTAATATTAAATTCCTAATGCTGCGTGGATTCTCATTGCTAAGTGTGTTCAGATAATTTTTTACGTGAAGTGGTTTCATTCGTTGTACAGAGGATTTTTGTGCGAATTTCCCGCTTTTTTATGTTCCACTTGGTCTGCGCGAAGTTCAGGTATGTAACTCTTTGTCAGTAGTGAGTCACACATAGCAGCCAGTGCTAACCAGTGCTACATGTACGCGGGCAAACATGATTGTAAGGGGCACCAACGTTAACGAACCAAAGGGAGGAAGCAGCGTGGATATGGAACTCATCAAAATTTGTTCCCGCATATAAGTGTCAACTTGCAAATACCCTTGGGCAAATTAAGTCTCACGTTTACCTGTATGTGTCAATGCCTGAGCCAGCGTCTTCGCCAAGCCCGTCGGTAGTAGAATCGGTTGATTCCTGGCCGGAGATGTGTCGCTCCACGGCAACCTGGTCGTCATTATCGTCGTCATCGTCCTCATCGTCAGGTTTGTCTGCATGTGACGTTACGTTCGTCTGTGTCATAAGATTCGAGGTTGGGGGGTTAGGCCCTGTCCCTTCCTTGGGCAATCGTAACACTGAGGTATGGTGCTATATTTTCATTCATTTGGCCATTGCTCTGACGGTAACTATCGTCTTTAGGACGTCGTCACCGTGCTGTACCGACATGGCACGTCCATGCGTGCGTCATAACCAAAGGGACAGAGTGAGTCCAAAAGCAACGTTTCCTGATAACCTGTCTCTAGCCTTTTCACCTGAACGGCATCAAAGCAGCAACGCATTTTCTTTTTCGTTACGACACTCGTATCTTTTTTTTTACGTGTCCGACATTACAGTTAAGAGTACGCAATAATTTCATTCACGCTTTCCATGATAATGTGTGTCAGTCTGCTCCACATGATTCAAACACGCAGAACATCAATCAACTCGAATGCCAATATAATACTCCTCGTTGTATTTCTGGGATTTCATGCACCAAAACCACACTTTGTAGAAGCACGCCGTACTGCATTACTACGGAAGAATCTTTACCATCTCGCTGCTTATTATAAAGCATCTTATTCGGAGCACACGCGCAGAAAGGAAAATAAATAGAGGCACTGAACTGCCAGCACACAGCGATGAAAGCATGGACCAAATGACGTCTTAGCAGGCATACACAAAGAGTGCAATAGCGGCATTACCGTAGTAACGCCATCATTGTGCCTATAGTGCATATCGCAACACAATGCGACACGTAAATGTATAAGCATATCCCATGTAAGCAAGCAATGGTAGGTGCCGTCCATATACGTTGGTTTGTGTTAGCGACGCCCGGCTCGTAAGCTCGACCCAACCATCTCAGCCAAAGCTACGCTACCCCCCTTTAGGATCACGTGAGAATAAGTGCAGCAGGGGCCAAATCTGTTTTTAAAAGCTGCCTCCAAACATCGCTCGTCTAGACGCCTCCCGCCTCTCTACAAGTGGCGGCTGCAGCAAAGGAAGTTGCAGTGAACATACGAGCCTTGTTGACGTGTAGCTTTAGCTTTGAGCCTTATAAAAACGTGAAGTATTTTAACGGTGATGGCATTTGCGAAACGTCATCGCCGTTGCGGCAGCCTACGTCACACGCGTGGCTACATCTAAATTTGGTAAGCTTGCAATATTTCATTGTCATTTCCGTAGTCAATGTCTCACGTGTATATTTTAATCTGTTAGCTAATGAAAGAACAGCAGACCCAGTTTATTAAGAAGCTCAAGGGCACGATATGCATATGGGTAGTGTAAAAATACATAGGCACCAATTTTTACGGTGAATCCTCCCTAGTAAGAAATGTGCAGTGGAACTTATTAATGCAAGTTACCAGGACAATCTCGACAGCACTCATTCTCAATACGCTTGCGGTAATGCTTAAGCTAGATTATATGGACAATACGGTTACCTACCTGTCATATCTGCGGCTAAATTCGTGTGTACGCTCAAACTGAAACCGTGAAATACCTACAAAATGTAAACATTATGCACAAGTTTTTCGAGTGCTGCGTTTTGGTGAATTCTCACAGGTGTGAAAATCCCGTGAAGTGCACCGCAGCCAGAACAGCGTTGCCCGATACACTTGTGTCAGGTGTGTCATCACAGTCGCACATTAATCAGAAACAGCCTAGTGAGTCATCATTATCTGCTGCTTTATTGAACCATGCCTACGCAGAAAGAAACACATGACCGCGTATGACGAAATCTTTTTGACACGTGTAAGGCTTCTCCATATTAATAACAATAGAACCAGTAAAAAATCGCTCGCGTATCTTCACATATGTCAATCCTATTCCCAACATTAACGTGCTTTGAGGTAAAAATGCTCGCTATGTCTCCTCATAAAGCCTATTAATCAAAAATGGGGCGCGGCGCATTACAAAGACAACTGCTTGACAGAAGTAATCATTTCTGCTTGGTAAGTCGCTTCAAAACATAACCGTTCGACCAAGGCAAGGTCTCGCTTGGCTCGTCTTGCAATGATTCTTCTAAACAGAAAACTGAAAAAAAAAACTAGCGCATCTTTCTTGTGTCTTCCAGCACAAATAAACGTCACAGCTTGTCGGTATCCCACTTTATTCCTCTTTTCAATTGACAGACAGTGCACGCAGCAGCGAAAATACAGCATCAACTGCAGCAAGCCAAATGGCTTTTGCCTACCACGCGAAACCAAGTTATATCGACGACAGCGCCACCACGTTTTCTTGACGTATGTCAGGTGGAATTCGTCTTTATGCATACATCGCATGCCGTGTTGTGATGATGACCACGGCGGCATGTGCGTTTATATTGTCTCGTATTGAGACGCGGTGGACAGCATCCATTCTTTTGCATCGTTGTTAGCCCTGCAGTGTTCCCCCGGCTGTAACTGCACCCGGTAAAGTTTTTATAACCTGCTGGCATAGGTCGGCAAGTTCACTAATGAGTCCACTCAGATTCAGATCGAGCCATGAGTCTGAGTGTTTAGTTAGCCCATGTGAGTCATATCTGTGCGAGTTCGAGTTCGATTTAGTCCCTTTGAAGAAAATTTTCGTGCGAGTCTGAGTGAGTCGAAAGCGGAAGATATATATTTTGAGTGAGCCTTACCGAGTGCCACTTTTTATTTTGCCGACCGATGGTCCCAACAACACATCTTCAGCGCTCCACTGAGTGTTATGTGGATTCACGTTAACACTCACGTCTACTCGAACACATTGCAAGCCAGTATCTTTCATACGCCATTTGAGTATAGATTGATCAGAGATGTGAAATAAAACTTGTTTTCGTCACCTGTTTTCGTCTAAAGCGATCTAAAGGTCCTCTTTCTCCTCCACTTGCTATAATGCACTGCTGCGGCAACAGCATCTGCTTTTACACTCCGTGCTGGTCCACATAAGAAGTGCTTCACTGTTTCTGTTTAAAATATATGCCTAAAGAGCATTGCCACAAACCAAACTGGTGTTCTAAGTGGTTTAATATGGTTTACGTTCTAACTAAAATTAGGGTTGAAGTCGCAAAGTTGTGAATTTCGTGTGTACTTGCACCACGCACAATAGATATGCTTTAAAACCCTAGGTTATATTAGGCATTAACATTTTCTAGATGATGCGTGTGTGTCCACACAAATCTATCGCATGATTTATCTAGCCTTTAGGGCCTGCCCATGAGTTTTCCACGCAGCCACATCGTACGTGCCGGGACACGTATGATGTGGCTACCGCACGTAAGCGGATGGCGAAAGAACTGCCACTTGCGTGCTGCAGGTGTGCGTGGAAGCGTGGTGCGACTGTGCAAATAACGCGTGCGAAGAGGCTTCCGTATAAAAGATATCACACTACATACACGTTGTTGCGGGTTCCGTCGTAGAAGTGAGCTTGTCCCGCTGTCTCTGCGCAGCACTGTTCAGCAGCACCACCCCGACAGCCGTGACGAAAACTACCAGCAACACCATGCACCACAGCGTGTACTGGAAGCTGGCCGGCTGGCCGGACACGTCCCGGTTGTGCCTGGCTCGGTCTAGGAGCAGCTGGAATGCCTGCGCATAGAGAGACACTTGAGAGGCAGAACTATGTGGCGTGACGGAACAGCACATGAATTTAGAGGACTTCAAACGTTTGCGAAGCTGAAATATAAGCCAAAATAGAGAAGCGTTTAAGCGGCGAGGCGTCCTGCTTTCACTGCTTTTAATTTTGCTTGTACTTCTTCGTTCGCATATGCGTTTGCATTGAGGGAGGGAAGGGAAGTATTGTCGCAACATCCCCCCCTTAATAAGTCAAAGTATGGGAGAGGCTTTGAGCGTCCCACTATTAGCCACTGAAGGGGGCAGCCATCTACTCTGGCCCTGTCTCCCTCCCTCCCTACAGCCATCCGCACGTATATGTTCGTGCGATTCTAATGGTGATGAACGTTCTGCAGAGTATATGTGTTCCAGCTAAAGGGAGCAACATTAGGCCTATTAAATACGGTAGTCTTTCTTGGGATACCTGAACATGGAGGTATTAATCTGTCTGTCTGTCTGCCTGTGCATTCATCCGACTGTCTGTCTGTCTGTCTGTCTGTCTGTCTGTATGTATGTATGTATGTATGTATGTATGTATGTATGTATGTATGTATGTATGTATGCATGTATGTATGTATGTATGTATGTGTGTCTATGTATGTGTGTGTATGTATGTATGTCTGTGCGTCCATCAATCTGTCTGGGGGTCCATCTGTTTGTCTGTCTGTCTGTCTGTCTGTCTGTCTGTTTTTCTCTCGCCTCTCTGTGCGTCCATCCGTCTGTCCGTGCGTCCATCTGTTCTGTGTGTCTGTCTGTCTGTCTGTCTGTCTGTCTGTCTGTGCATCCATCCGTCTGTCTGTGCGTCCATCTGTTTGTCTGTCAGTCTTTCTCTCGCCTGTCTGTGCGGCCATCCGTCTGTCTGTGCGTCCATCTGTTCTGTCTGTCTGTCTGTCTGCCTATGCGTCCATCCATTTGTCTGTGCGTCCATCTGTCCGTCTGTCCTTCTCTCGCCTGTCTGGGCGTTCATCCGTCTGCCTGTGCGTCCGCCTGTCTGTCTGTCGTTCTGTCTGTCTTTCTCTTGCCTGTCAGTGCGTCCATCCGTCTGTCTGTGCGTCCATCTATTCTGTCTGTCTCTCTGCCTGTGCGTCCATCCATTTGTGTGTGCGTCCATCTGTCTGTCTATCTGTGCGTCAATCTGTCTGTCTGTTTGTCTGTCTGTCTTTTGGTCTGTCTGTCTCTCTGTCTTTCTCTCGCCTGTCTGTGCGTCCATTCGTCTGTCTGTATGTCCATCTGTTCTGTCTGTCTGTCTGCCTGTGCGTCCATCCATTTGTCTGTGCATCCATCTGTCTGTCTATCTGTGCGTCCATCTGTCTGTATGCTTGTCTGTGTGTCTTTCGGTCTATCTGTCTGTCTGTCTGTTTGCCTGTCTGTCTGTCTGTCTGTCTGTCTGTCTGTCTGTCACACGATTAAGCGACCCAGTGACAGTATATACAATTTTTCAACGCCCGGCCATCTTGAACTGGTGGCCGCATTCATACTTTTGAACATTGTCTACCAAAAAGCAATAATCACCTCTATGTGAGCCACAACGTGAATACCAAAATATTAGCTGGAGCGTTCCTCCACTAAAATAAGTATTGTGGTGTTTAGAAAAAGTGGGTAACGATTAAGAGTACTAGTTACAAGTTAGGTTGGAATTGAGTAACAGAATATGCACAAAAACTTGGCAGTTCCCACGTACTGTAGGAATCGATGATATGCGAAGCACGAGTGAGAAATGTTATGTCACTTTAAAATCAGCACAAGGTTACGAGGTGGAGCTAAATGACGCTGTACAAGACATCCGCGTCATTATTATTATGTTTGAATGTGTCATTTACTTTCGTCATCTATTCACGTCACGTGATACCAAATTTAGTATATGTGGAGCTAGCGAAACGGCCGCGAGCACGCTATGAGCGTGGTATGTTGTCATGTTTTTACATGACACGCGTGTCAGCATTATCATGTTTCACCAGTCATATATTTAGTCATCCATTGACGTCATGGAACATCCGATTTGGTATTCGTGGATCTAGGAAAACGACCTCGAGCGCATCATCAAGGGCCCAGTATACTCCAGTGTAGCATTGATGCGCGCGCACGTTGGGCACAGCGGCGCTCCGTTAGAAAAACGCGAGCACTCCATAGTCTGGCGCCAGGCGCGACTATCGTCCATTGGCACGGGCCGATCGCAACTAGTGCGAAATGTGACAAGCTGCATTTGGCCCCGATGCGTTACCCAGACAACACTGCGTCTCCCTGTTTTTGTTACGGAATGACTCTGGACGCGCTGAAATGCGCATGCGTCAAAGCCACGCAACGCAGGGCGGACCTGCGAGCATGTGCAGGACGGGCAATTCGCGTGGCAACGCCAGCATGACGCCCTTGACTGTGGAATGTAGCCATCTTCTGACATGACACAAGGATGAATGGATGGATGGATGGATGGATGGATGGATGGATGGATGGACGGACGGACGGACGGACGGACGGACGGACGGATGGATGGATGGATGGATGGATGGATGGATGGACGGACGGACGGACGGACGGACGGACGGATGGATGGATGGATGGATGGATGGATGGATGGATGGATGGATGGATGGATGGATGGATGGATGGATGGATGGATGGATGGATGGATGGATGGATGGATGGATGGATGTGCTCAAAGTCGCCGAAGTTCCCTAACAAATGCTTCGCA
Source organism: Rhipicephalus microplus (assembly GCF_043290135.1). NCBI lineage: Eukaryota > Metazoa > Arthropoda > Arachnida > Ixodida > Ixodidae > Rhipicephalus > Rhipicephalus microplus. The sequence goes on from NC_134706.1 coordinate 74,390,223, forward strand.
TTTAAAAGCGTTCTGCCGACGATATTACTGTGACACCTGGCAGTCGTGGTGGGTTGTGCACAAGCACTTGTTTGCCAACAATACTGCCAGATGGCGTCCATATCTCACGAAGCGTGAAGTTATTGTATATGCTACCTTTATAAAGTAAACATGTACAGTAACTCTAAAGCGGTGTTTTGAGACAGAAGACTATCGTGTTTTGATGACATTTGCCACGCCGCACAGAATTGCGAGGCCAAGTTTATTTTACTGCAATAACATGTCTACAGGTTGGAATTGAGTGTTTCAAAAAAAAAACAGACATCATTGACCACATCTTTTAATTTACTTCAATCAAAGTTATCGGTGCCAATATTTTTTGGTATTATTCTAAAGGACATAAACAAAGAGTAAAGTGTACCTGAAAGATTTGTATGGTATTAGACGAAACAATTGTGCTACCTAACTACTGAAAGAAAAATATACATGAGAGCCCCGTGAAAGAACTATGGCTCTACGGAAAGGTCCGGTTCATGGTGCGTCAGACAATACGCCTTTACGAGCAATATTGCTGCAGTAATTGCGTCTTATCAATGTCGGCGTTATTCGTCTCCCCCGCACCGCTCTCCATGTCCTCCGGTATCGACTGCACCACGAAACAGCCGAAACACGAGACGCCACTCGCCTTCGCCCTTCCGCCGTTCCTCTTCTCCACTTCGGCCCGCCTCATTCACCTCCGATATTCATTCGGAAAACTAAGTGATGCAGATTGTGGAGGAAAAACTGCATTCGGAATTAGAACTGAAATTCCTCCACCAGGCCCGTGTAACATGGTTTCTGTGAAAGTGGAAGGAGTGTAAGTGGATGCTTTAGTGGACACAGGTGCGACATTGTCTGTGATACGTGCTGATTTGTGTGAACATTTGAGGAAAGTAATGACGCCTTACAACGGCCCCACGTTAGTTGCTGCCCAGGGGAACGTCATTCGCCCTTCCGCGTTTTGTACTGTGCGTGTTTTCATCGATGGCATCCGCCGTCATGTTCAGTTTGCTGTCCTGTCCCGCTGCTCTCACGAACAAATTTTAGGGTGAGATTTTCTATCATCTGCTTCCGCGGCGATTTGTTGTGGACAACGCGTTGTTCACCTCACTGACACCGACTACATGCTTGACGACGACAATCAGAAGCCACTTCGTCTGGTCGCTGCGAAAGACATCGAACTGCCGCCGCTACAAGAGCAAATTGTCAGCACTACGTTCAACGACATCTATCACGGGGATGTATTGGTCTCACCGTCACGACTTTGCGTTCGCAAAGGTATAGTTCTTCCGTCCGGTGTCTTTCGCTATTGCAATGGCTCGGCACTTGTCACCGCTGTGAACTCTACACCGGAGAAGATCTTACTGCCACAAGGCACTACTGTGGCCCGTGTTGCTGACTTCGAGCCTGTATTTGTCACGCAACTTCGGGCCATTGCATTCAAAGAACCTTCCGTCGGTGAGCATGTTTCTTCCTCCGCCTTTACCACCGCTATCAGCAGCGAATCGACATATTCACAGAGGCAGCAGCTGCTCGCATTGTTACAGAAACATGCAAATTCTTTCGATATTTGCTCGTCAAAGCTGGGCCGCACTAATACTACAGCACATCGAATTCAAACTGTTGGGACATCTATCGTAAACCGCCGACCCTACCGCGTGTCTCTAGCTGAAAGAAAAAATTTAGAAGAAAATTTTGTGGACTTGCTTAAACGGGAAGCCATCTGTCCCTCATCTAGCCCTTGATCGTCTCCTATTGTTTCGGTCCGTAAAAAGGATGGCTCTGTGCGTTTTTGCGTGGACTACCGGGCGCTCAATAGGATCACATGCAAGGACGTGTACCCTGTGGCACGCATTGAGGACGCCCTTGATTCCCTACAAGGCGCAGAATTCTTTTCAAGCATCGACTTGCGTTCTGGGTACTGGCAGATCTCCATGCATGAAGACGATAAGGAGGAAACGGCGTTCGCAACCCCCGACGGGCTATATGAATTCAACGTGATGCCTTTCGGACTCTGCAACGCGCCCGCGACTTTTGAGCCCATGATAGATACCGTGCTGCGCGGCTTGAAATGAAAAAGTTGCCTTTGCTACTGGGACGACATTACTAACTTTTCGTCTACGTTTTCTGAGCCCCTAGAACAATTGGATTACGTTTTGACGTGCCTTGCCGGAGCCGGGCTTCAAAGAAACATTAGTAAATGCTCTTTTGATAGCAAATATTTCAAGGTCTTAGGAAACGTCGTTAGCAAAGGTGGCATCCGGCTCGAACCTGACAGGATTTCTGCAGTCCTTCACTTTTCGCGTCCCGAAAAACCAAAGGAGCTTCGCAGTTTCCTTGGCCTCGCCTCCTATTTTCGCCGGTTTATCCAAAACTTCGCTTCTAATGCTGCTCCATTACACCACCTACTTGCTTCCAACGTGCCTTTTCTGTGGTCTCAAGAATGTCAAACGGCATTCGACCTGTTGAAGTGGGCACTCACGTCTGAACCTCTGCTCTGCCACTTTGACGAAGCCGCACCGACTATCCTCCATACTGACGCTAGCAGCCTTGGTATAGAAGCCGTTCTTCTACAACGCGACAAGTCTTCCCTAAAGAAAGTTGTTGCATATGCCAGTCGCGTACTCACCCCTGCCGAAAAGAACTACACTATAACTGAGCAAGAGTGTTTGGCTGTGGGTCGGTCGGTCCAGACGTTCCATCCCTATCTTCACGGCCGTCACTTCACAATCGTTACGGAGCACAATGCCTTATGCTGGCTTTCTACACTGAAGAACTTGTCCGGATGCTTGGGTCGGTGGATAGTACGCTTGGAGGAGTACGACTTTGACATAACTTACAATTCAGGCAGAAAACATCAAGACGCCGACGCTTTATCTCGTTGCCCGCTTCCAACTACCCATATCTTCGTTGGTGAGAACTCAACCGCCACATCTACCAAAGTTCATACGCTCGCATGAATAAGGCAACCCTTTTCGGATGACGCGCCAACATTTATCTCCAACCAGCGGTCCGATTCATACTGCAGACGCAATGGACCACCTTTCGTGAGCTTCTCATCCACCCAACGCGCGACTCCATCGTCAACTCCTGCACTTTAGGCTGGACAATGGGATTCTCTACCGCTACGTCTATCACCCTGACGGTCAGCGCCGGGTTCCTGTACTGCCACGCTCTCTTCGACTTCAGGTACTCGAAGCCTTCCACGACGACTTGACTGCTGGTCATCTTGGTTTTAAAAAAAAACTCTTGACCGCATTCGATGTCGTTATTACTGGCCTGGCCTTTCTTCTATTGTAGCGCGGTACGTCCGCTTCTGCTACCCATGCCAGCGTCGTAAACTCCCCACGTCTGCTCCTGCTGGACCTCTACAGCCACTTCCGTGCCTTTCAATGCCGTTCTAGGTTGTAGGTGTTGACCTTTACGGGCCTCTCCCCGTCCCATCGGCTGGCAAACGATGGATAGTGACCGCCGTGGACCACCTGACACGTTACGCTGAGACTTCCACTGTTATTTCAGGCTCAGCTGTGGTAGTTGCAGACCTTATTCGTCACGCCATAATACTGCGTCATGGGGCTTCTCGTGTACTGCTTAGTGACCGCGGCAAAGTGTTCCTGTCACAAATGGCAAATGAAGTACTGCGCGCTTCTGGAAGTACTCACAAGACAGCTTCAAGCTACCCCGCTCAAACAAATGGTCTCACAGAAACATCGCACCGAACCCTTGCTGACATGATAGCCGTTTACGTCTAACCCGACCACAAAAACTGGGATACTCTTTTACCATTCCTGACATTCGCTTACAACACCGCCATTCAGCAAACAACTTGCTACTCACCGTTTTACCTCGTGTACGGACGCACCCCGACTACCTTTCTCGACGTCTACTGCTTTACCAGCCATGGGAATTCATGTCAGTCTTCTAGCGATGAATACTTTCCCGCCTTGCCCAGTCTCGCCACCAGGCTCGCATCAATACTGAAGCAAGACAGCGCGAGCGGAAGATCATCTATGATGAATCCCACCGCGCTGTGTCTTTCCTGTCTGGTGACGAGGTGCTGCTTTTGACACCTATTCGCACTCCTGGTCTTTGTGACAAATTCAAACCACGCTTCATTAGGCCACACATTGTTTTAGAACAGACTTCTCCGGTTAATTATCATGTGACATCACTCGTCGCCCCAACAGACCGCCGCTACCGCAGCACAGAGATTGTCCACGTTTGTCGCATGAAACCTTTCACGCGACGTTCCCCGTCACTTTGACTTACGGCGGCCAGGGTGTCCGCTTCCAAGTGGGGGCAATTAGTGGGGGCATTTGTTACCTACATCGTACTAATCCCTGCAAGATCACAATCACCATCATCTGCTTGTCTCGTCCTCATTGCGACTCTGGATCATCATCATCGTCATCGTCTGTGTACTGGCTCTGCCCGCTCGTTTTGCGAGGTCTTTCCTCAAATAAACGCTGACGCAGCCAAGACTACAAGACTACCACGACTTCATAATATATATATATATATACATATATATATAGCTATATATATGTATGTATATATATATATAAGCACCACCGGCGACTGCCATTTCACCGTGTTGGAGCGAATCCTTCGCCTTCTACGAAAAACATTAGTGGTGGTGGTAAAACATCTAAATGGCAATAAAAGATTGCAGAGAGATGATTGAGTTGGGGTCTCATTGGTTTCCTCTCCTCCCAGCACGAGGTTGAACCCCTATTCCGAAGCACCAATAGCAAGTGCCACTCACGTCCATTGAACTAGGGCCTTCTGGGTCTTCAGGTCGTGACCGCCAAGCAGGGCCGCCTCCCAGTCATCTCTCGTGCAGATGGGGTTTAGGGGCATATATGAATTTGAGTGGAGAAATATCTCAACTGCATGCACAACTTACCACGCATCAAAAACGCTCGCTAGAGTCCTGATGCTCCTTCAGTAAGGAGCTGTTTAAGTAACGGCTCACGAGTGTACCAATGTCGCCTGTCTCTCAGATCACTCACGTATTGATAAAAATATTCAATATGTCGTTAGGTCCAATAGTGAAATATACCGAAATTATGTCAGCTTGTTTGTCGACACACAATGATTTATCCGCATAACTCAGAGTTTGATCGGAAACTGGGGTCAGTACTCGTTTAAATCAATGTTTATTCGCCATCTTACCTTCACGGCGACATTCAAGTGCTCGGTCTCCTTCTCGATAGGTTTGGCGTGCTCCGCGCCTGCAGCGGGTGATACCATCCTATTGGGAGACAACAGCGCCAGGAAATTGGCTGCTGGCGATGCCACTGGATGTGGAGCCGCAGCTGCATTGGGAACAGCCGCTGGGTTTTGAACAGCCCCCGCATTGGCAACAGCCGTGGCATTAGGAACCACCGCTGCACTGGGAATAGTGGGTGGACCGGCAACAGCTGGTGGCTTCTGTGGCGGAGCAGGCACCTGCACATTTGCATAACTGTTTTTTTTAATTTTGTTTACGAAATTCATGCATAGGCTCAACCCAATGTCCGTGTCTTTACAAACTTTAAAACAGCTCACAGGGTTCTCGAGCACTCGAATAAAACGCAATCCTTCGTAAGGTTTCTCTACCTCAATTGCTTTTTGCACTGGCTCCAAGATCGGAGGCACCTCACTAAGTTTCATTTTGCATTGCCTCCAAGATGTGACTACTTTTAACCAAGTTACAATGTCACGTGATGACGTTAGGTCAAGTTAAAAACACTTGGCAGTGCCAACAAATGGGACAGAGAAGGTGCACGAACAACTCTTCTGCCATTCGTTACGTCACGTGATGTCAAAATTACGTCATAGCGACGTCACAAATTTTGGTGTGACGTTTACGTCATCCGGGGGCGATGATTTGTTTTCATCGCTTTTCTCCGAGCCGCGGGATGTGTGCGGTAAAGTTTCGCGTTTGAGGAGGGATAGTGAGGACACCTTTACTAAAGGGCTCCTAAACCTCCGACAGAAGCTCGAGTGCTCCTCTCCGTTTCCTCTATGGAGAACAGCTGGCATGACGTCAATCGACGCTGTGTGCAATACAAATAACGCTGCTTACAAGGGACACTGTCATTGAGCGAAGGAAAGCCTGCTTTCGGCTAGCCGATGCACGCGCCTTTTGCATTTCCACGTCGGGCGCTGAGGAAGGGCGAGAGGTCGTGAGAAAAGCCGACGGGCGCAGCCAAGCGAAGGAAAGAGCGAAAGGAGAAAATGCGTGCAACTCCACCAGCGCTCACTGCAGAATTGTACACAACTGCAACGCGACGTCCACATTTCGGCCTCTTGGTGGTTTACGGCTTCTTGGAGCATCGTGTACACTCGCACGTTAGTGTGCATATGCGGGATCAGGAAGGTCATCCGGGGTTATGAACATGAAATGCACATATCCGTTCATGTTTGAAAATTGGGTTCAAGTCCACCCAAACGACCGTCCTGTCACCGTCCCTTGTCCGCACTTTTTCGGTGCGCTTCTGCCAAATTTTTAGACATAAACGTAATCGACCTGGCCTAACTTCCCATCTTGCTGCACATATCCGGTGGCGAAAGCATTTAGGCCACGCCGTAAAATGAAAAGTTGGGCTCTAATTAGTTGCAAATTGAGAATAAATGTAAGCTCCGCCCACAGGAGTCTGTGTCGCAGTTTCCATTGACACCTGTCCGGTAACATTAACTTGTTTTTGTGACTGCAAGCACTGAAGGCGCATTTCAGGTATAGCTTATGCTGTAGAGACAGACACATGTGTACTAGGTAGCTGTAGACGTACATTACAAACTTCTCGCTCACACGTACCCAAAAAAATTGGTCATGAATCGGGCATTATATATATATATATATATATATATATATATATATATACATATATATATATATATATATATATATATATATATATATATATATATATATATATATATATATATATATATATATATACAAGGTGTCCCACGTAGCTTGAGCCCGAAAATATGCCGGAACACGTAATTACGACGTGACCAAATGTATGTTACTCACCGTTGCCCGTTGCCTGGAGTTATTCAGACTATTTTTTGTGTTCTAAACTATTGCTTAATTAGATATGCTTATTTAGCTAACTTTTCAAGAAATGATTAGACATAAAAAATTTCAGAGAGAAAGTTGTAGATCGCTTTGCAAAACGTTCGATTAGACAGTTCTGAACTCTATATCTGTTAGGTATTAGTGTTTTTCTGCTAATCGTAAATACCGGTGAAATACAAAAAATACGACGTGACAAACCCGTGCGCGCGTCAGTGCGCCCGATGATACTAGTGCTCCCGTACATTCCACGTACGAGCGACACGCTTCCCTTGCACTGGTTCATGACAGCGATAAGCAGTCACAGCGGTTATCGTTTTTGTCACTTATAGCAAAACGTGTTCTTCGTAAAGCCATCACCATCGTTGCGGCCCTGCCGAGAGAGCACAATGGGGCAAATGCTATGCTCATTCGTTCGCGGAACGTTAGAGAGCACTAGAATCATTGCGCGCGATGGAGTACGAAAGGGTTTGTCACGTGGTATTTTTGTATTTCGCGGGCATTTGTAAGCAGCAGAAAAACACTAATACATAACAGGCATATAGTTCAAAGCTGTCTAATCGGACGTTTTACAAAGCGATCTACAGCTTTCTCTTTGCTATTTTTATCAATCTCGTTCCTTGAGGTAATTAACTAGCATTTGAGAACACGAAAAATTGTCTGACTTACTCCAGGCAACGGTGAGCAACATACGTTTGGTCGCGTCATAATTACGTGTTCTGGCATAACTTTAAACTCTAATTCAAGTCACGTGGGACACTCTGCATATTAAACTCATAGCAGAGAGAGGGGGGGGTTAAAAAAAGTGGGTAACGATTTAGAGTACCGGGTACTCTACTATGGGAGAGCTTAAGCCGTCCCTACCATAACACACTCTGCTTTGTGTAATGCTACGGAATAACAAAATATTTTGCATAAAGTATTCCTGAGATGGATAACAGGTTAGAAGAATGAATTCATAATAAATATAGACCACCACGTGTCCCTGGTTCTCACTTGAAGACTCAACTTCCAGTGAAACTTCAGCAACTATTTCGACATCACTGCTCCCCCATACCCAATATTTTAGGTAGAGATGACAAACTTTTATTTCTTATTATGCCTTTTATGTATATTCACAGCCAAAAAGTACCTACTTTGTTAGCGGAAACTGCCTAGCTTGACTGTCATGCTCAGATGAATGACACGTGCGCTGCAACTGTGTGGACGGTGCCTGTACTTATTGTTAGGCTGTAAATAAATAACAAACGCTATGTTATGTGCATGGCTCGGCAGACTCCTACGTGTAGCACTTCCATCGGCCACAGGCTTTCACGACGTGTATGTACTAAACGGCACAATACAGAGTGTACACCGATCAGCAAAAGAGACCAGACCGAACACCGTTCATTGTTCCACCATTTTCAAATCGGAGTACACAGACCTCTAGAGGCTTAAGTAGATGCGTCAACTACAGCCTACACCGAAGACAACAAGCTGGGCACACATGTACGGTTATAGGGTACACGTATTTGCGAGTAAAAAGTTTCAAATTTATGTCGAGGGTTCCAACGTGCACCTTGGCAGTAAAAGTCCAATCGCTGAGCACCAATGGCAAGAATTAAGGAAATGCTGAAATCGGTGAGTCTACCAAGTGACTCGCCTAAATCAAGAAACTAGGCGACAGGCAAGCCAACATGAACAATAAATTATGAGCGCCAATTAGACGAGGACGAACAAGCACGCTTGACACTCAGGCACCGACTTTCACCATTTTATTAAAGCAAGGGGTAGGGGATATATAACAGCACACGTGACCTTACATGATGCAGGCACAGGAGGCATAAAATAAGACATCACGAGTCAAACTGTCTAGCGTGACTCATAATCTTAACATTTATCGATCGTTCCATACCAAAATGCCCGAACCCCCACATTTGGAAATCCAACAACACTTGTATAAAGCTTGAGTTCCGTCCTCAAGAGGAGAACGTGAAAGCGTAGTTTGATTCCCTTCACACGCCATTACCAGTCGCTAGCCAGGCTACGCTACCCCCTTTCCCCCTAGTTGCGCAGGGCAATAAGGTTGCTTATGCGATTGGCTCAAGTACCCACTGCTCGTCCGTAAGGCATCACCGGCATTTGCGTAGTTGGGTACTTATAATAGTTGATATTGCCATTAATAACTGTGCCTCTGTGCTTTAAAACTGGCCAGAATTTAAACCAAGCACTTATGTAATTAGCATGTTTTGATGCCTGGTATGATTCTACGCTTCTGCCGCGCAGTATTACATGCATCAAGAAAGCTCTTCGTACTATTTGACACTCTTGTAGGTTCTTTCTTTGAAACAATTTCAAGCATTGGCGTGGCTCTGGGAAGAACATCTGCTTGCCACGGGGTAATACTGGGATCAATTCCCATTGAAACTGACCTTTCGTAATATTGAAATAATCGCATCTATCTCAAATTTTCGCTCATGGACAACGCCGATTTTTCGTTCACAAGTACGGGCCCAACGTCGGAAGTGCTGCGAAACCAGCCTCTGAATGCTATGGCTCTAATACCGTACAATCTATTTCAACTCGAGCCACGTGAAACTTGATAAGCCTTATTGATACCAAACCTGTGTTTTTGCCATTCATGCATGTTTGCGTGCAACATGGGCGTAGAGCGACAACCCTTATTGTATACTACCATATATTTGCTGCATTGTGGCTAGTGAACCTTTGCAAATATTCGTAACAAGAACATCTGGGTTTCTCGTCCGATAATCACGACATAATGATGAGCCATGCTCTTGTGAAGGGCTCCGGAAATTTCGAGCACTTGGGGTTCTTTGCAGGACTCCTAAAATTAAGTACAAGGACATCATCCACTGTGTCTGCAGCAAAACAAGACCCTCGTGGCCGGGATCAAACCCGCAACTCTATTCACATCAGCCGCAGGATACGCTAACTATGGCGTACCACAGCGGTGGCCAAATCTACTCAAAACGTATGCCTCGCTAAACATATCAGTCAGGCTTGGGAACATAGCACAGGGGAGAAACGCAGCAAAAGTATTCCTTGAAGGTGTTGCATTAGTGCTCTACGTTGTAGGCTGGATTACAAGCGGAGACGCTTTATTCACCCTAAAGTTGAAACATGCGATACGTTTTCTTACCTTCGCCATAACAATGGGTCGTTCCTCTTCTTTCTTATCTTCGTTTCGAACAGTGATATGAGTGCGTGAACTTCACTAAATGTCCATTCTTTTGCGATTGAAATGTTCATGTCAGACGACCATCCACAAATGGTAGATTAATCACGGAAAAAAAAACACATGTACATGCCAATAATAGCAACTAGCAACTATGGTTCGCAACTTTAAACAACCATACGGCTTGTTTGAGATTCTCTTCATCTCTTTGCTGTTGACATGGCACTATAGAAATCTGGACGTCACTGCATCGACTGTCTTAGCAGCTGGTCATGGAGCGAAATAAAAGAAGCGTGGAAGCTTGGGCAAGTTGGTAGGACATAACTGAATGCAGGAACAGCGATACCTACAAGTAGTTACTTCGTAACTACGGAAGCGAAAAAACAAAGACAGACTGTCCTTGTTTTTCGCTTCCGTAGTTACGAAGTAACTACTTGTAGGTTGCGCTGTTTCTGCATTCAGAAATAATTGAGGTGGTATTGTTCCGCTGCAGAAAAATTCTTAATTGAATTATCATAGATTTATTCTATCCATTGTATAATTCATATGTATATACACGTTATGTATGATCTTTTCTATCTGATTATTCGCTTCTTCGTCAATTTTTCAGAGTGGGCGTGAGTCATACATATATAGGCCATCCTCATCATCATCTCGTCTCATTCGAAGCAGCTATTGTTTACCTCAGGGCATGCATGCTTATGCTGCTACCCTTTCCCCCAACTAAAACAAATGAAGAAGAGGATGTGAACAGTGTTTCAGTGGTGGAGCAGACGGAATAGATGAACGGGGAGATATTGAGGTGAGCTGCTGAGCTGGGTTGTGAGTCCAATAGGGTGTACGAAGCATGTACATAAACGCAGTCACAAATCGAGTTGGTACTGTTTTGATAAAAGACCTCATATGGTCTCTTGTGTAGCGTGTCGCGAGGGCCAATGCCGGGCAGGAAGCATCCAGGCAGGGGCAAGGCAAAAGGCAGCCAGAAGGAAACAAAACGGCTATATTTTGAACGTATGTACTGAACGTGAACGAGGAAGCCTTCGACGCTAGTAGTGGTGGCGGTAAACTTTTCATTTTGAAATGAACTAGACAGTTTTTTTGCGCAGGAGTGGCAGTACCTAGTCTGGGACGCCATTGAAGAATACCACCGCTCGATTTCATGCCACCAAAGACCATTGCGTATCCAAGGTAGAGCAGCCAAGCAGGTGCTCCTCCCAAGCCTCTCTGGAGTGGATGAGGAAGGGGGGTGAAAAAGAGAGTGGAGTAGCAGGACATGAAGCCACAACGTTAAAGGTGTCGGCTAACATATGACAAGTTGAACACGTATAAGAGATATTCGGTACGAAGTCCCGGGTGACCGCTGGACTAAGGGAATTGTAAGTGTGAAGTCGGCGTAGTAGTCGTTCGTCCGTTTTCGCCAGATGGCATGCGGAGGCAGGGTAAAGTCGGCGTGAACTTCAATAGTAATCTAGAATATCACGGTAGCATGTAAGACTCGAGCTCCCAGGATCCGACTCAGGACAACAAAGGGCAGCGATCCGGAGGGGAGAATCGTGGGCCGCGGCATTCACCACTTCGTTGCCAGGAAGACCTGTGTTGCCTGGAGTCGAAGTTTCTTTTACGGAGTGAGGCATAAAGCACCAGAAAGTGGCTTCAAGGAGATGATCAGCCAATAGGGTTATGAAACCCTGGATGTAACGAGAACAGGGAGAGCCTGTTAAGATAATGTGAACAGTGTGATCGAAAGCAGCCAAAGCGATGGCAATCTCCTCTGCGTGAGTTTCACTGTAGACTCTAAAGCAGAGGCCATCGACGTGTTCGCCCTTTGTGATCACAGCTTCTGTGTAATGACCCAGAGTGGAAGGGGCCGAGACGTCTACGTAGGATACGCCGGGGCGATTGAAGTGACGCGCCTGAAGGGAAGCAGTACGCGCTTGCCTGCGAGCGGAGTGTTGTTCGGGGTCCATGTTACGGGGTTGTGGCTCCGCCCATAACTTCTGGTACCATAGTTAGGGCACTCAAAATGGGGGGACTGGGGCCAGCGATTGTGTTGAGACCAAGTCTGTGGAGCAGGCGGCACCCGGAAGGCGTCTCCGATAGACGACTAAGTTGGTTGACGCGATTGGCTGCCCGTAGCTTCGCGAAAGAGTTGTGCACTCCCAGAGCCACAAAGCCGCTATTAGATGTGGCGATGGGAAGGTCCAGCGCACGTTTATACACGGAGCGTAGAAGAGTATCAAGTTGGTGTTCGTGCTGACGACGCAGGCGAAGTTAGGGTGAGGAATAGAAAACTCGACTGGTCACAAACTCGTCGGCCAGCGAGAGGGAGTGGGTCTCTCGGAGGCCACCACGTTTAGTAGATAGCCGCCAGATCATACGACTCACTTGCTCAGTGGTGTGTTTGAGGGAGGATATGATGCCCTTAGTGTCCAATGAGGACGAGAGGTGCAACTCAAGAATCCGAAGGTGTTGGCCTGACGGAACAGGTCTGAGGGGGGGGGGGAGATATCTGGGGTGGTGGTTGGCATAAGACCAATAGAACGGCCGATTTGGTGGGGGAGTAATCGAGGCCGCAAAAAGCGGCGTAAGTGTTCACTAAAAGTCTGTCGTAGACGCTCCTCAATTTGAGCTGGAGAGCATGTTTTGTCCTTATTGTTATATCATCCGCATAGAGGGCATGGTGTACCCCCTCGACCTCGTTAAAGAGGGAAGGGAGCTTCATCATGGTCAAGTTAAACAGGAAGCGTTACAATACTACCGCCTGAGGTGTAACGCACGTGCCGAGTTGCGACGGGCCGTGTTCGGTAGAGTCAGGGGGAAGGAAGACCACGCGATTCGAAAGGAAAGGCGTGAACGTAGTTGAAGGTCTTCTGTACACAACCTGTAGTAGAAAGGTTAGCACGAATTCTACTATATTTGAAATTATCGAACGTGCCTCAAAGATCGAGAGCTAAAACGAATTTTTTATTGTGGCGCATAGTAGCGGGTTCTATGAGATTGTGTTGTAGCTGGAGCAGGACATCCTGCACCGAAAGAAGTGGGTGAAAGCAAAACAACGTACATGAATCCTGGGACCTCGACACCATTCTAAATCCCTCTCACAATGTCATACCTCTTGTAGTTTGACCGTTCCCTATTTTTGACTACAGCTGCACTCTTGTCACCCTTAGTCATTACGTATCATTCGTGCTCTGTTAGGTACTCAGCCCCGTAATTTATCTATACGCCAAAATATTTCTAATTATCCACTTTTTTGTAGCCTGACTTCCTGTACCTTATGCTCACTGCTTCTGTTATCATTAAAAATAATGATTGCCGATTTTTCTCTGTTGAACTTGAAATTGAACCTTACTCCCTCATTCCCCAGTTGTCCATCAATCCCTGCAGATCTTCCTTGTTGTCAGATTATATTGCTACATCATGTGCATACATCAATGCTGGTAATAACTGTTCAATGTGTTCTCCTTGCTTCCAAAAATACACGCTGAAGCTGAGTCTTCTCCTCCCTAATTTGGCATCTAGTCCCTGTAGATACAGCATAAATAACAAAGGTGACAAGGTGCATCCCTGTGGAAGCCCGCGTTGTATCTGTATAGTTTCAGATTCCTGTTTTTCTAGTTTATAACTATCTTCTCACATTTATAAATGTTCTTTAGAAGATTACTTATTTATATTACCACATCTAATGTGTCCAGTATTCCCCACAAGCCTCCTTGAATCACACTCTCGTAAGCTCACTTGATATCTGAAAATACCAGCCACAGAGATCTGTGTTCTTTTTCCGCTATTTCATTACACTTCATCAATGAAAACAGATTGTACTTCAACCTCCTCCGTTTACGGAATACATTTTGTAGTTCTCCCAGCACCCCCTCATTGTCCACCCATTTCTGTAGTCTTCCCTGTATTTTCAGCATCACCACCCTGTAAACTGCTGTTTTCACTGTTATAGGACTGTAGATGTTTATATCGGCTTTGTCCCCATTTCCTTTATAGATAACGCTCCTCCTGCGTGGTTTCCACTCGTTAGAGGCTCCACCATCTATAATTGCTTTGTTCGATGCCTTTCTTATTGTTTGCTGAGAGTTTCGTCCTAGTTTCTTCATTCGCAAAACTAGTATGCCATCAGGGCCTGTTGATGCGTTATTAGAAACCATTTTCTCTTCCCTTTCCCACTCCCGTTGTCCCAGTGAAGCCACCGCGCTAATTGGTCCATCCTCATCTGCTATGGTGCATGCAGCGCTTTCTTGGTGTTTAAGTTATTCTGTCATCATTAGTTTTTATATATTCTATTGCCTCAACCCCTTCTAGTGTGTCCTTTGAACTGTAGGTATGAACCTCTGTTACGTGTTTGTCTTATTACTCAGAGGATGGAGATGGTTTCAAAACTTTGCAGCAGCATTTCTATCCTTTTCGTTTACTTCCGCTATTCATTGGGCCCCCTTTCTTCTGGTCTTTTCGCTGATCGAATTGGACGCTTCCCTTCTCCAGCTGCTAAAGTTATCCCATATTCTTTTACATCATATTATGATTCGCCCCCCTGTTACGCATACCTGTGTTCTCTGGAGGCTTTCTGACGTCTTCCTATGGCTCTTTACACTTCCTCATTCCACCAGCTCTCGCGCTCGTTTCTCCTCTTCCTGGTTGATTTGACTCGTACCTAAGCAAGCTCTAACTCGATCGAGTTAGATTTGTGTACATCAACTCTGTTTTGGTATCCTCGGTGATTACTTTCTCAATTTCTTTAGTTGCTCTTTGTGTTTGCATTTATTAGTAATTATCACCGCGTTGTCTCTTATAATGAATTCTTTCCATTCTCATTTCCCTTTCCAAAACTCAGCTTGATACGTTTGCGATCCCTACCAAAGCTTCTGGACACATATTCATCTATGTTCATCACACTTAGCCAATCATACATCATATGTGACATCATTGCGTAATCTATCGTTGACTGAAGCCTTCCCACCTCTCATGTTATAAACCCTTCGATTTTAACAGCGCTGTGCAAATGAATAAATCATGCACTTCGCAGATACCCATCAGCATTCTGCATGTTTGGTCAGTATATCCATCCACACCTCCTATGTGTGCATTCATATCTCCAAATGAAATTATCTCGCGCTCTTCTCCTAGTTCGTCAATGCCATTTTCTATGCACTGCGCCATTTTTTGGTTTTTCTCTCTGGCTCTTGCTTCTGTCCACAAGTATATAAAACCCAAGAGCGTTATCTGCCGTGCCACTTTCCCTTTTAGCAATAAATGTTTGCTGTGCTCCTGCTTGGCCCTTTGTCAGTCTTTACTTTATGAAGGAATGCCACAATACCACCCCTGCCCCGCCGTAGTGGTATGGTGGCTAAGGTACTGAGCTGCTGAACTGCAGGTCATGGGATCGAGTCCCGGCTGCAGCAGCTGTGTTTTAAATCGTGCTGAAAAGGTTGTAAGCCCGTGTGCTCAGATTTTGAAACATGTGAAAGGACCCCAGATGGTCGAAATTCCCGGAGCTCTCCCCTACGGCGTCTCTTATTATCATATGGTGGTTTTGGGACGTCAGACCTCACAAATCAATAAATACGTACCGCGCCCCTAAATATGTACCACGCCACCTGTTCTACTACGATATTCCCATGCGTGGTAGGGATTTTTAGGTGGTTGTCCGATGAGCCTAGGTTGTGCTTCTACAAACTCATATACCGTCAGCTTCTCCTCCCTTAGCTGTTTTTCTATCTCTTCCCATTTCAGCCTATTCCTGCCAATCTGCAAGTTGAATACCCACGTCTGAATTGGCTCGGCCGGCATGGCAATGTCAATTTCTGCCCTAAAATCAACATGTCTTCAATATCATATCGAGTCGTATCTGCCTATACCACCTGCTAAAGTGTCGCCCTGTTTGTTTTTTCTTTGTTACTAGCTATCGTCGACCCCGTAGGGCCCACGTGCCCCCTAAAGAGCTACTGCGCGTCCTGCAAGTCGCCAACCTTCCTTAATACCAATCCTCCCATCGAAGTGAATCCTGTCTCGTTGAAAACAGCCCCACCTATGCACCACCCCACCTAGTGGTGCGAGTGCCACAGCGCCATCTAGTGAGTGCTCTGAGTACTAGCGGTGGCTACTACGACACGGGATTAGCCTACGTCCTAAGGAGCTTCGACCATAAAAGAAGTCTTTAGAGAGTGTAACCACAGTTTAACTCAAGCCTAATTCGAAAAGTGCTGCGAGATTTCTTAAAAGGCAGCGCAAAAAACACCTTGAGGCAAAAAAGCAGCGTGATGCTGTAGTCGCAGCAAGCTTCTTGGGCCGCAGGGCCACTTGAGATGTTGAGCGAATGCGGTGACGTCATTCTCGGCACTTCACGCTATTTACAACACTAGCACTGCTAAAGCGTAGGGCCCCTTGATTTCATTATGTAGTGGTTTGTCAGAATTAGGTCACAGAGGCTATGGTTGAAGATGCGATATATGCTCGTTCACGCAGCACTCGGCCCTTTGTTGTACCAGCAGATAACGTCAATCAGAAACAAATAGAAAAATTTATTACTACGAAATCGGTGGCTTGTAGACAATAATACCTTAAAGTAGGATCGAGCTTAATTTGGGAGTTACTGGAAACGTATCGTTCCCCGAAAAAAGGGGCGACACATCGTTGAGGCTTTGAAAAGCAGAAACTGAATATCTTGATAATTTTTCGCGATGTCAAAAGTGTTTGACAATGCGTCTGACTGTCCATGCTTGTGGTTTACTGCATGTATTTGCTGGCGAAGCCTCGAATTCAGTTAGATAAAAGTAGCACCTTTCCTGTCACTCTTGTTCTTCTAAGTGCTTTCTTTTTGTGCTAAAATTGTTTCATAAATGTTTTTTGTCATTACTTATGTCACTCATATTTTGCCTATCAAAAGGCGGCATTCCGAGACCGCAATATCGGCAACGCTGATGCAAATATGTATAGGGTGAAATGGGGAAGGAAATAGCCTATATCACGTCCTTAGCGTCTGAAATTAATCGCCATTACTCTTTTTTTAAATTTCGTTCCATCTGTTCCGAGCGAGATTCATCAGGCGCCTGTAAACATTATTTGTATGATGTAGTCAATCGAAACGCGCTCTTATATGGGGCCAAAAGTGAACATACCAGCATTTATTACCACAACGAGCTGAAGTGTATACAGAAAGACACACCTTAAAGGTACCCTGCAACACGCTTACAAACCACATCTAATGAATTCATGGTTGGGGTTTGTTGCCTTGTGTATTGACCACCGAACACTTTTCTGAATCCGTGAAGCCTAGTTGCAGATTTGTCGCACGCTGTAATTGCTTTGTATTTCCTCTCGTCCCGCTGAAAGCGCTGGAAGCTAAACGGAGAGGGATGACACGAGGGAAAGTGGTAGTCTCAAGAGGGCATCCTGGCCTTAAGCACATTTTATTAATATTTTTTCCTTTCGAATGCATGGCTTTCAGCGTTATCGCGAATGTGCTTGCGCTCATAAGTTGGCCTTCCACGGTGGTCACGCTTAAGGTCCCCACATAAAACAAGTTTTTTTTTTTCATGTAGAGACCTTAGTCACGCTAACAAGGCAGCTCGCAAGGCGCGATCCTGCCAATGACTTTGAAACTGTCCATATGGCGCGTTAATTTAAAAATATTACACTATTTGTAGAAAGAAGAGGGCCCGATTGGTAGCTCGCTTTCAGAATTATCCTAAACTCCACGACATCGGCTGCACTTTGTTGTTTGGCTCACACATTTTCGGGAGCCTTGTTCAGCGATCAACAGCGTTTTCTGACCATGCTGAAAATTACAGCCGGGTCCTTTTTTTTTTTGGTGCGTGTTCCCGGAGCATTGCTAGAAATGGTTGGAAATGTCAATCAGTAATTGCACGTTTAATTTTGTCGAAACACCTTTCTCAAGACGGCCTCAGTCAATGCGTACAGTGTGTTAGAATGTCTTCAACGTACATTTCGGCCTAACCAATTACGCAACTATAGGTTTTTATCAACTCTGAAGCTCACCAAATGCTTCTAAAACATACCCTATTTCTTAAAATATGCGCAAAATACTTACCAGTGCATTTCCCAATTTAATAATTTGTGTCATTGCCGCAATTTGGTGAAAAATTCAGTGAAATGTAGAATGATTCTTGTATGCTGAAACCACTTTTCTTACACACATTCAGAAGCTGAATTTTCAGCATTATATCGTGAAAATCGTATCTATAGCCTTTAAATAGAGTTTTCTGTGGTGTTCTTTGAATATGCCCTGTTGGGTGAACTGACACCACCTCGTGCCCAAAGTTGGCTAATAAATGCAGCATACAATCAAAATACATTTTCTCCTGTTTATGCGTTCCAATGCTGACCATAGTTAGCTAAACATACAGCAAGGCTGACCATGGCCGTCTTAAATCCATTCGAAGTTCTCACGCGTAGCCGAAAAATTTGACAGCTCCGAGTGGGACACATCGGAGACAAGCACGACACAGGCTACACCTCTGTTCAAACAATACAGCGGCCACGCGGAATGCTAAGATAGCTCGGATTTCACAGGCATGTTCATCTGCCCACAAACGGATGCTCCTTTACGAAGGAGTAAGCTATACGTTTTAGTTATCATAAGTTTGCGCAGTAAATACAGTTGCATAAACAGCTGTTTTGTTTGCTTTTCCTAGCTTGCTCTTATCGACGCTAGGCCTCGTCATGTCGAACTGACGTCATTCAGATGCGTCCAACTATAAGGACAGCTGTGGTTCGATGCCCACTTTGAAGCTGTTAGCTTGGGTGGTCTATGATGCTGCCAAAAGTCAGGACAGCCCCATGTTTACTGAAATGTACTTGCTGTTGGTCATCTGAGAACCAAACGCTCGAACTTAGACCGAATATTACGAAACGAAGTAATCATACAGGTCATGCTGTACAGATTCAGCGAGGTCCTCTTCGGTAGTCTCACAGGGTTCGTCTGCCCAGCACAAGGCTTGCATCTTCCCAGCGAGAACCATGCACTTTTTCTTTCTTAGCGCAAAGAAGCAGCGTCTCTCACAATCGTCACAAGCTACATTTTAAATTGACTTTTGGAAGTCCCATAGTTTGCCATTCTTGTAACAACCAGCAGATTGTGAATAATCAATCATTGTAACGACAAAACGGACTTGCAGCGCGTTCTTGTCCATGACAAGCACGTCCTCAGATGCCCTGTTCTATCCCACAGAAAACTGAAGCCAAATACATATGTAGCCGCATATAAAACATTTGATGGAAAAAAAAATTACTTCGTAATAGTGGGCGTAGTGTATAGCTTACCTGAACAATCTTGTTACAGCTGAAAACTATGCAAACAAGAATATTTACACTTGGTATTTCTATTTTTTTCTGTATGAAGCGAACCCAACACGACGTGTGCGTGGTATTGCTAATGCAGTAAGAGTTTGCGTTGACTCTGCCTGTTGCATTATTCGTCCGAACCCGTCACTACTGCAATTACTCACACTACGGCAAGAAAACGTTACCTAGTGTGTGGTACAAATTCTGCGGCTAGAACCAGAGCTAGGTTCAAATATCATCCGTTCTTATAGGGGACCATTTTTCTCTAAACATATCTCACTCTGAATGAGATATCAGCCGGGCCTATAGGGGGCCATTTTCCTCTAAACATCAGTCTCACTCTGAATGAGATATTAGCCGACAACCTAAAGAAGATACACATCAATTGATAAGGTTAGGAATGTTTAATTCTAGCGAATATCAATAAATAAGAGTAAAATCTAGGCTCCGTGATACATGATACATCCATGAAAACACATCGTCAAGTTTTAAAAAAGTGTGATTAACACATAGCTATGGTTGGGTTGGCAGCATCAAGAGCCTTGCGGACTGGGTTGAAGGTACTCTCGGAAGCGCTCGGCTGCTTTGGTCACAGGCTCTGAGCAGACACCGGCCACCAGAATCCCCCACTTTTCCATTAGCTCCACGCAATCTGCCTTATCCAATGGACAGTTGTCCGGTGCCGCCGAGGCGATTCCCTTGAAGCTTTCGATGACCTCCCAGTGCGGCTTGAACCTCATTTGCGGATCGGTAAACTTTATCAACTCCTTAAGATATAGGAAGTGAGCATTCGTAATAGTGGACGTGTAGGCTTCACCGTGAGGTATGAGGCCGGAGAAAGCCGTCGTCATCATCGCAGCTGGGTAGTTGGGCACTATGCTATTCATCCTACTGTGAGGCACAGGAAGACTGTCCTTCCACTTGATGGCTTTGGTAACAGTCAAGCCACTGAACGTGAGGCTGACTCTCGCTAGCGTGAGCCCATTATTGGGCAAGTTGCCAGACCGCAGATCGTACATCGCTATCAGGTCGTCGAAGAAAGCCTTGCCAGTATCACACATCTCTGCACGTATCGTGCGGAGATTGGTGCCGCGAAAGAGGTACATGCTGATTATCGCACTCAGGTCATTCATAAACCCCCTTGCTTTTCGCCCATTTTGCGTCGCCATTTCGGTAGCGATCTTGCAACACTGCTTTGTGTCAAATTCTCCGTAACCATACAAGCTCGCAGCCGCAGAAATTTCCGGAGTGACTCGGTCAAAGTCAAAATTTACTGCAGAAGTGCCATTATACCACGCTTCCAAGGCAGTCGGGATTGATTCCATGGCTGAGATTCGGGGAGCGTAGCGGTCGAGGCCTGCATAAAGGGCAAAGTTCCCTAGACATGACACACAGTTTTTCTACGCCAAGATTTATAATTGCCCTACAGCAAGATAAGGCCTAAGATAGACACTTTAGAACGCGACCGACTGCGAAAAAAAATATGTTGACATCAACTTTTAAAATCCGTTATTGCTTACAGCGCACTCTGAGACACGGGTGAGGATGGACACACACAGAGAAGTGCTGACAAACCACTGACTTGTACTTGGTATTACGTGGTTTCATTGTCAAAGGACGTTATCGACAGCATACTTTCGCGCAATTCCTACTATGAATGTTTACACCCATGTGTTCCTTCGAATTAAAATTCCGTTGTTATTCAGCGCTTCTCTTGCGTCTCGGGGTGCGCTGTAAGCCATTTTGGATCTTCGCCAACTTGCCTGGTAAAAAGACCTAGTTAGAATTCACGTTTAGGCCATCATAAGCAAATGAATAATGATACATGTTGCGTTTGCAGCAAGGTTATAGCCTTGGGATGGCTAGAATTTTATTACGTCTAATTTATATCATTATAACACTGAAAATAAGGGAGGCTATGAAGTGTGTTTGAAATATAAGTGCTTATACTAAAATGTGATTTATGGAGACAACAAAGACAAGGTCCTTGGCTTTCAGGGTGCCTCCTTGAGTTATGTACTTCAATTTTGCTTATAATTAATCACCAACACGATTAACAAACAATTGACTGGATTCATTGCATGGTGCGTCGGTATATGTTCTTGTTAATGCGCCCTCAATCTGTAGGTCAGCTTTTATAAAAAACAACAGGTATTAAAAAAGACAACCATGGTACTTTCGTCATAAGAGTGCTGATTCAAGTGCCACCACCGGTATGTGGGAGAAATATTTCACAATGCCCCATGGCTTGTAGTGTTAAAGTTTTCTTGTAAGCAGCTAATCTACACTACGATCTGGCTTCTCTCAACCAGCCTGGTATCAATATAGTAGAGCGGGCAATGCTACATGTCTTCTTAAAAGATGCACAGGAGCGCTCGTGCTTATTTCCAGTCGCTCACAATAAGGAGCGTCATGAATCGTTCCGCCCAGCTATGTCCTTATCGTTCTTGCGCTCGTGCTCTTCACCACTTGCTTAGCCTGACGGCCATGCGTACAAGACGCGACATTTGTTTATGTGACGTCCGATAAGAGAACCCAGTGTGGCAATTGCATACTGTTTGATGATTCTACGCACGAAACGGTACTCACACCGAATGCGACAGTGTCTCTTTGACACAGTGCTTACATGCCGCTTCCCGACGTACTGTTTTAAGTTATAGCTGTTGTGGCGCAACTCAATTCATACTAAACTCTCTTCGGCATCCAAATGTTCAGGCATTGCCTCTTATTTATTACAACACAAACACCCCCTTGATTGAATATGTTAACAAAGAAATTTTAAAACAAATCTTTACAGAGTGATAAAAAGTACGATTGGAGTAAAACAAAAGCGGCAAGCATAGTCATCGGCATCTGAGGCGCCGTCATAAAGCGGTTGCGATGGAGAAGCTGTTGGTTTGATCAAGTTTTAATGGCAGGGAGAATTATTAAGGGTGATCTAGACGAATTGGCTAAGGTACACTTTGGAAAGAGCAGTGCAAGCACGAAAGTGCTGAAGGAAGGGTGGCGTATAGTTATAAACGGATCGCAAAAAAAAAGAAAGACGCACACCAAAGACCTTACTATACAAGCCTCCTACGCGAACGAACAATTTTGTTTCTGAGTAATAAATAAATGGTCCTATATTCCGGATGTACGTGGTCTCTTCTTTAGATGGTATCTTTCATTTCTCACAACATCGCCTTTCATCGTTTGGAGCACTGCTTGATTATAACCTAGCTGCAACATCTTTTAAACAGTCTGTAATCACGCTTGGTTATTTCAAAGAACGCAAAAAAGAAAAAAAGATGAAAAGAAGAAACAAAAAAAACAAAGAAAGAAAGAAAGAAAGAAAGCGAGAAAGAAAGAGAAGCATTGATTCAGCTGATTCAGGCTGGGGCAAGCAGACACTTCGTTTTTCGAACTGTTACAATGGAACATTCACATCTGTAGATCTGACGCATCGGTATTTGCAATAGAGTCACTTTGCGCATTCAGGCATAATCTATTTGACTTTTGCAGATTATAGAGCGTAAGCAACATTGGCGTTACTCGTGAAATATTATGTTAACTCATAGGGAATATATTATCTCAGAACCATTAAACGCTTTCTAGAACGTTCCAATACAAAGAGCATGCAATTTTTGTATTTAGCGGCATGCAAAGATGCGCTCGCATAGTTCTCCAGGGACAATGCGCCTCCTCCCATGTTTTGGTCTTCCTACTCACATGCATTGTTGCTGGAGTTTAATTTTTGCTGTGCGCCGATTTGTGAACTGCATTCCATCGTCGGGGAGCGTGTTGAGTACAGTGTCCAACACGCAACAGGACGATGCGGACAACTCTTACGCCGAACGTTTGCCTCGGCACATGAAACCACACGCACGCCTTGCAAGCCACGTCTTCTTAATGAGAAGACCAGGACGATGATTGGAGTTATGGTGTGCACTCGATTCTTGTGAATGAGTATTCCTCGTGGAATACTTCACAGAGCAACGGGTTAAATACGGACAAAAAAAGGAAACAGTGCTGTGTCCCTTCTCTGTCCGTATCTAACCCGTTGCGCTGTAAAATATTCTACGATGAACATCCACCAACTCCCCAACTCGCGATACTGCTTCATAATGAGTATACCTGCGGCCGAGTTTATTTTAGAAACATGCAGTTCCGTTTACTCCTTTTATATGCGAGTCAATCGCCAAGCTCTCTATCGCACTACAATTCGCATGCCTGCATACGTTACACGTAGCCCTATATTTATCGGACCATAAGGTGAAGTATTTGCGGACGTAGTATCCGCAAACGTTTTTATTTGAATACCTCACTTTGTGCTAATTGTGCGCAAAGTAATAGCACAGCGTAATATAAGCATTGAATTATATATAAATGCCATAATTCTTACATGAATAGGTGTCATTTATTCTTGTTAGGGCTGAAGCAAACAAGAAATGCGCATTTTAAGGAAGATTCTGCGGGTGTGTTGAACAGATAAGTAATGCTGCAAATATAGGAATTAAGGTGGTTTAACTTCAACCCATCTGCAGGAAAACGCCAGAAGTGCTGAATAAAAGTTGCATAAATAAGCCTCTAACTCAAACAAAGGTAAACTAAACGGCGGTACGCTACTGTCTTTAGTCATAAGGCGATATGAGTTTAGCTGGAGTTGCTTGAAGCGCACTCTTCAGAGACTCGTCGACTCACCTTAGCGCAAGTACTTAGCGCAAGTACTTAGCGCAAGTACTAGTAAAACTATCTTTAGATGTCTCTACTATTCATGTGGTGGTTTTCGGACTTTCTACCCCTTATATCAATCGAAGCTATCGTTAGACCCAATGTCGTGCTAGTGCCAACAAAATTACGTCACGTTTTTGACGAATATTGCGTCATACCTGTATTGTTGTTTGTTCAGCCAGAAGCGTTTTCTCCTCACACAGAAGGCGTTAAGCCTCATGAGCTGCCAAAGAACCACTATTCTCTGAACTTTATAACTTTTATGAAACCTCCGCGAAGAATTACAGTTACCCTTAAGGTAATGCATGCCCCTGCACAGCCCGATGCAACCACCCGTAGTAGACCAACTCGTACGCTTGAATTTATGTACTTTCGCCGGCGCCAAATCCTTTGCAAACGATGGCACTACCAGCATCTACAGCTCATAAAGTCTCTTTTAGGAAAACAGTACGCGCCCAAATATTGAAGATGCCACCCTCGAACGTGCGCTTTGATGCCTTCAAAATATTTGAAACGCCACCGATCGGAGAAAAGAGGTGTTTTGCTAGTTAGAGAAAGCGTCTACAAGAATGAATTCATAACATGAACTGCTTGACATTTGAACTATAGTACGTGCAATAACTCCCACCATTTTCATCGTGCAAACCTACACCTACCGTGAATTCAGAACACCTAAAATCGGAACGTCAACCAGCGCTTATGCTTCCTAATAGATAGCACTAGTCACATAGCCAATTACGGATGTGGAAGAACGTGAATGGAGGCAGGAATCACGTAGCCGTAGTTGACAAGCCGAGTGGTCTACAACGAGCAACAGCAGCACTGCTAGACTGGCAGCCACAACAGCTTAGTGCGACGACACCTACAGAATGTTTACTGTGATGAAGCGGGAGATTCGGGAAGGAGGACCGCTATCACACGCGATCTTTTCGCGGTGCTTTAACATAATCACCCCCATTCCCAAGATTGTCTCTTGCAGTGGTCCGATAGCCAAAGGTTCCGACTGCGCAGGTGGGCGGACTTTAGAGACAAGCTATGTGCCGGGCAGTAAATGGCGCTACAGCATAACTCGTCAGGGTTTTCTTGACAGTCCTGTCGTCTTTGTTTTGTTGCGCCAGTCTTCTAAGAATCGATCAAGAAACCAACCAAAGTGAATGTAATCAAGGTAAACGCGCATGTGTTAACATAGTTGGTTTATCATGCGAAGTATCAAGCATGGCTTTTCGCGGAAAGGCAGGACACGCACTCACACAAACAGCAACGATTATCAAACGAAAATGTTTATTTTCAGTTGAAAACGAGAGCTTTGTGCGTGTATGTCTGTGTGCTACTCGGTCGCATGCTGTCACACTGTTCATACGTCTCTATGCTTGTATTTGACAACGCCACGGAGCTAGCAACAAAGCCAAGTTCAAACACCGAGCTCACGTGACACACACACACACACACGTGTGCGTGTGCGTGTGCGTGCGTGTGTGTGTGCGTGTGTGCGCAATTGTATAAGCAAATACAGAAGAACCTGCCTGCTCAATAGCATTTATGACGATAAAGTAGTGTGACACCAAACGGCATCCACGCGTGTTCTATACCGGCTATTCTCAGGCCCACTCCATGGGGGCACCCTTATGTGCTCCCTGAAATCACGTGGTTAGGCGCTGAAACAATCTAAGCGATTTGCGACTATCTGAAGCGGCAGCGATTCCAAGCACTTTGCAGTTGACGAGATGATTGCCGCTTACTCCAGAGGAATATTACTCTGCTGCCCATTCATCTGACTTCAGTGACCCCTGCAAAAATTAACGCTTCTATTATAAGTGTGCTTCGTAGGATATGAACAGCGATGCCTGTGCAAGTTGCGTGGTAGATGGTACCATACGTCATCAAAAGTCAAATTTGGCGCCGTTTAAAAATGGGGGCAAAAAAACAGCGCAAGAAAAGTCAAAACACAAGCGAAGAAACACCTAAGACGAGTGATATTCTGTGCTACGCCCCTGTTCGCGCCATATTTCCACCTTTACATATGTGTGACCAGCTATCTCGAATTACCACACTTCTGCTAATCGGTACAGATCTGTCCTCACGGTGCCTTGACACCGCGAGTTTTTCTACGAGGCAGTGGCGCAGCCAAGGGCGGTACATCGAGCCACTGCTCCCCTAACCCCTGTTACGAAAGACGGCGACGCCAACACAGTCGCGAAGGCACCACTGCTCCGATCTCCACCGACACTGTCACCAGCCGTTTGGTGACGTAGGTTTCTCGGCTCGCAGCTGCTTCTGCGCAGAGCTGATAGACGAGCGGACGAGACGACGGTGAGTTAACTCTTTATGGGACACAATGAGAAAAAACACCATCAATTCATTTTGTCTGTATGAAACTGATGGTTACTACATCACTATGTGACATATAAAATTTTAGTTTCGTCAGTGCAAAGGGGGACTCAAAAAAAGTGGGACGCATATGTCCCACTGGTTGTTCAGACAACCAGAGAATGTGGGACAATATGGTCCCAGTAACCACATTCAAAAGGGCTGTTGGCAATAAAGAAAATGTGGGTACTAAATTTATTCAAAATTGCACTCTTGCAAACAGCAACGTTTGGCTGTATGAAAACCTTCACTTTCCATTATGAAAAGGCAGGAAACATGTAGCACACAACGGCACGTTGCAGACTTTGCGTACAAGTGCCGTCCTAATTTCCTTCGCCTTGGTAGAACACCACCTGCACCGTTTACGTCCGGTTGTCTTCACAGGGTGGTGGTCACCTTTGTGAAATCTGATTTCTCCAGGAACGCCCACCATCTTCTGTCCAGACTGACGTCCACGCTTCTTGGCTGATAAGCGGGAATGGCTGTCTTTTTCCTGAAGCTCTGACCGCTGATAAGCTCCCTTCCAAGGGCAAGACGAAACCACAAGTATTCGTTTGTTGTGAAGTGGCAATGCTGAATGAAGGCGTTGACTACAGCTGCATCTAAGAGGTAATAGAAGAGTCTGTACGAACCCTTTTTCGACCTACGGTCACACATATATGCGTTACGCTTTTGGTCGAATCGGTCGACACCCCCCATGAACTTATTGTAGTCAGAGACTACTTTGGGGCATGTCACGCCCAACTTGGCTCCATCAGAAAGCGTCCGGTTCACTTCAACCACCTCAGATGGATCATAGAAGCTTGACAGCATCGTCACATTTCGGTTGTCACGCCACTGGTACGCCGTCAATTGGCCCTTTGATCGCCAAACATAGTCCCCTCTCTTCAATTTCTGGTCCACTTTGATTTCATGAGGTAAATCCTTCCTATTTGTTCTAACCGTGCCTGCTGCCATAATTTGTTTTTCTGAAAGCTCTTCCATGAGCTTGGTCGTAGTGAAGAAGTTATCAAAGTAGAGCGTACTGTGTTCGTCAACACTGTTGCAAAGAGAAAGAACGACATGTTCTCCAAGTGCACTACCAGCCTCTCTTTCTGCAGACTTCCCTTCATATATTTGAAACTCGCAGAGGTAGCCAGTCACAAAGTCCGCTCTACACCATACCTTGTACCCGCGTTTGATTGGTTTCATGGGGGTATACTGTTTCACAGCCAATCGTCCTTTGAAACGCACCATACTTTCGTCAATTGCCTGGTGGCCAGAAGGCTTGTACTCTTGAAGAAACTTTTTGTTCAAGGTGTCCACAAGAGGTCGTATTTTGGCCAGTCTATCAAAACCCTCTTCACCTTTACTTTTTATCTTCTCATTGTCGTAAAAGTGCAGTGAGTTCATAATGGCCTGAAACCTCTTGAATGTCATCACACTGGATATCTCCTTGACATTCAAAAAGCTGTCGCTACTCCAGTAGAGGTACAGATGGTGCACAGGATTTACGCTCATCAAAATAAGAATGCCCAAATAGGCTTTCAGTTCTCCTTTTGTTAGATCGTGCCACCCTATTCGAGCCTCCTGCCTGGCATAGCGGTTTGTTTCAAGCACGATCATTTTAAGTACATCATCATTGAAGTACAGGCTGAATGACTCGGATGGTGTACAAGATGAGGACAACTAGCTTGAATACTGCGGTTCCAGGCTACTCACAGAGCGATTGTTGAGAACCGTAAGAGCTGTAGACCACAAAGTGGTTCCTTCCGAGGCAACATCTCGGCTGTCAGAGTTATCCGATTGGACTGGCTCAGGACTTCTCGGGCGTCTTTTCTTTTTTTGGGCTTCTTCCTGACGTACGATGATCACCTCCTTTTTCCTGTGCTTGTGGATGGCTGATTAAGCGCGTTGTCATCTGAGTCACTTTCCTCGACCGGAGCCAGCGCGTGCACAACTTCATTCTCACTGTCTGCAAGTTCACTCTCGATGTCGCTTTCTCGAGGATCATCTGGAAGCCTGAACAGAAGCTCAACCGCTTCTTCAACTGATAGCGACCTCCCTGGAATGAAAAGAGAATGCAATAGCGCGCTAAAATTCCGACGTAAGCGAGAAGAAAATTAGGCCTAGGAAATTTCGCCAGCTCTGAGTTGCGTCACTCATGTTGCACAACTTTCCGGGTAGCCAGTACGACAATAAAATCAGAAAACATAACACAGTGATTCTATATAGAAACCCACACGAGAAATAAAACTTTCAAACTTACTTGTCATTGTGTATTTAGTGCACGTCGACTCAAAATACCCGCGAAACTGAGCGCGGTAAACGAATTCGGAACGCTTCGAATGAAACGTTATATTGCGCTGCCCCCTAGAGCTTCGTAGAAAATAATGTTAAAAAACGTTAGGTTAGGCACTCACCAGATGGCGAAAGCAGTCTCAGCTAAACAGCGGCGGTGGTTTTGGTGTGGCGCGGCTTTTAAACTGCAGTCAAAAAGTGGGTCGTAAATGTCCCACTGTCCCATAAAGGGTTAAAGCAAGGTTTGCGTACAGCATAGAAATAGACGCGTTACAAATTCGGCACTGGGGTCGACAGTTTAGAGACTCGAAAAGCCGAGCTCTCTTCTCTGACACATAGGTCTACTTCACGCGACGCACCGCAGGGCTTTTTTTTATAGACACCGGGTGAATTCTTTGAGTAATCAAATGTCCAACCAGAAGCGCCACTGGTCCTGAGGTCAGAATCCTCTAATGGGGCTCGCCGCTGGGCCGCGTCATTCTCATAGAATCCGGAGTCGCTGCGCGTGGTTGCAGCCAAGGACTAGTGACGTCGCCACGCATTGCGTAAGACTCGCCAGACAGGAAGGCGCCGATTGCTTCGACGGGCTCGTGGGCGGAGGGGCTCGCTGTGCGTTGCACGACATAAAGGCGCCGCCGCGTGATGACGCCGTTGAGTTGTTCGCGTTCAGCGGGCTCGCATGCTGGCTTTGACACAGATTGCCTTTTTCAGAGGCATGCTCATTCGGAGTGGACTCGCAGGCATAACACCACATGAATTTTTTTGCCATGTGATACACTGCCAAAAATAACGCTCGCTACACTTCCCCCCTCTGGACCCACTCGGTCCACCCAAAAACTTTCCGCCTACGTCAAATCTACGAGGTGAGCCTTGTGGCATACTTTAACCGAACCAATTTTATTCACAAGTAAAACTATCGTGTCTTTAACAAAGTTGTTCTCGTACTAAGCGAAGAACCGTCGATAAACTGCAGACCACCTTGGGCCATGTCCGTACCGGTGGCCATAACGACCATCAGCGAGAGCTACTGCACATGCGCCCGGTTGTGGACATGCTTCATAACCGGGGGTCTTGTCCCTATGCTTCAGTGACGTAAAAGTTGCCGATGAACGAAAAAAAAAGCTGCGTGTGATAATTGTCTCCTCCTTTCTTTTGTTGCATTGCGAGAAAGCATTCTGTAGGGGGCGTCACTATAAGCTGTCGGGTCTGTTCGTCTAACAGTGCTTCTTTCCTCGTTGTCGACCACTCGGCTTGCCATCGCCGGCCGCTCAACTTCTGCATCTGTTATTGTTCTCCCATATCCGTGAGTGGTTCTGCAACTAGCGTTACACATTAGGAGGCCGAAGCGCTGTCTGTTGTTTTTATTTGAGTTGTTGCGAATACCGCAAGCAGAAACCTGGAGGATTACAAAAAGGGTTCAACATACGTCGAAGACGATGCAACGACCAATGGTAAGGAAAATGATAGTGTTAACTCTAAGAGACAAAATGAGAGCAGAATGGGTAAGGGAATAAACTGGGGTTAAAGGTACCATAGTTGCGCATTTTCGATGGAGGCGGAAATGCTGGAGGCCCGTGTGCTTAGATTTAGGTGCATGTTAACAAGCCTAGGTGGTCGAATTTTCGGAACCGTCCACTACGACGTCTCTCATAGTCATATGATGGTTTTGGGACGTTAAACCCCAACACATAAATTTTTACAAAAGGCACCACAGTTGAAATCGAGAAGAAGAATTGGACATGGGCCGGGCACGCAACGTGTAGGCAGTATAACCGCAGGACATTAAGAGCAATCGGCTGGATTCAATGAGAAGGCAAGTGGATGAGGGGGAGACAGATTGTTTGGAGGATGGATGGGATTGGGAATCTTGCGGGGATAAAGTGGCAGCAGCGAGCACGGGACAGATTTGACTGGAAGAGCATGGGAGAGCCCTTGTTCCTACAGCGGGCGTAGTAAAGCTGATAATGATGATGATGATGAGTATGCCGGAAGTTCAGCGTTGCACTTTAGAACTGATGGAGCTTGGTTGAAGTGCTTTTAGTGCCACTAAATCTATTGTGTTAATGTTTTTGTGTGGATACTTCCTCAATCTATTTCTGAGATCGGTGGCCTTTTGAAAAATTTGAAAGCAGCTATGCACGTTCTTGTGCGGAGTTTGCTATGTTTCTCACCTTATTTCTAAGATGAGCTGCACAAGTTGCGAATTTCGGTGGCGGCATCGCTACCGAAGAACTAGGCGCCGGCGACATTTAAGAAATTGTGTGCCAAAGTATGGAAACTACAAACACAGAAGACACTAAAAAAAAGGGGGGGGGGAGTATTCGAGAAGAACTTTTCTTTAAAACCCGGCTCTGGTCAGCTTTCTGTCGACAGTTGAATGTCACACTGATAATGCACTCACCGTTTTTGACCGCCAACTACTAAAATTGTGGTGATAACGCGAGCGAAGCACTCGAAATAGATTGCGATCATCGTTGTGTGGCAGAAACACTACCGAACTACTGAAGTTTCTGACATTGTATGTACTTCAGTAGCAGACTATCGGGGTACGGGCATGCACCATCTTTGCATCGGTTTGCACCTACACCTGCTTTTCACCTATTGCTACGCGTGAGGCTGCATGGAGCGTCCATATCCACGCGCTCACCTGCTCTTTTCAAGAAAGGACTAACAAGTGTAGTCTCTTTAGCACTAATGGGAACTCTAGGAGCACATGGCATCGCGAGGGGGCCAGCGCTGCAGACAGGGGTGGGCAGCAGCTCGCTCGCGTTCAGACGCTCGAGGTGCTCAGTGTTGAATTGTGCTGTCCCTCATGGCGGCACGCACTGGCTGCATTGCCCGCATACGGCAGATAGATTTCTCAGTACTTAAATTCTACTGAATGAATATGATTTGCGCAAGCGGACTAAGTTTTGAAATGTTTTCGACACATCTGTGCTCCGCAACACTGGCGTAGCCAATGTGTGTCGTCCGAAAATCGCATATCAATATCTTCAGCAGTGAAAAACGTTCGTGGTGTTTGCGGCACGGCGAAGGCAAAATGTTCATGCGGGAAACGAGTAGAGTAGAAAAGTCTAACATTTCTGGAACACACCCACGCTGGGGCATGGCCCAAGATCCAGGCCATTCTAAAGAAATGCTCAAATTTTGTTAGCTTACGTCTGTTAAACAAGACTGGTGATGAAATAAAAAAAAATCACCACCTTATCGAGAAAGTGAATATTATTTAGAGGAGCTTGCTTGTGGAGAGGCACGGGGCCTTTCTTGGCGAGATCATTTCTGTAGGAAGGCTTGTCACTGAGCCGGCGCACGATGAGCACGTCGGAGGCAGCGTTGTCGGGCACGTTCCGCGACCGGTGCTACAAAGTTTTGGCCATGTCGATCGGCACGTTAACCCAATGTTTCTGGTATACTGGACGCTGCCATGAGTCAAATGCCTAACGCTGTTAAGTGGCAAACGTGGAGGTAACAGGCGTTATTCAAGAGGATTTAGAGCAAGCAGGTGAGGAGAAAAAGATAGAAAAACTTTTATTAGGTGGCCAATAATTGAATCTGGGAGGGCCCCTCTTTCCAGCCCAGAGGGTTTCTGGCAGGTGAGGAGGCTTGCGAAGATATCTGTACAAGTGCGTGACACTTGTCGTAAGATCTTTTCACGTGCTGCGGTGCATACGAAGCGACAAGAATGAAGTGGACATAGACGCGAGGAGGCAAACACGTAGGCCATCGAAAAATGACGCCTTGAGTGGCTTGTGCCATCTAGTGAGCATTGTCGGAATCACCGGAGAGGTGACCAGGGCGGTGACTTTGAACGGCGACTGGAGTAGAGTACACTGGCAACACTGGTGTACACGCTGGTGGCCGGCGGACAAAGCATGGGCTTTAGAAGCAAGTTCCTAATAAATAGTTTAAATTGATAAACACATTACGCATATATAAAAAGCAACAAACGACGAAAACAAGCCTTCCCCCTCGCCTTACTTGTTTGTCTCGTTGTTTTTGCTAATGTAATGTTTCACGTTCCTGCGCATACATTTGTATTGGTCCCAGAAAACGGAAAAAAATGCTTCTAAGCCCTTCCTGTTTTGCGCCTTGTTAAAAAAATAGTGCTCTTGTCTTTTCTTTCTGTGAAGTACAGCATATACATTACCTGTTTTTAAATTATTAAAGAAATATTCCGTCAGAATATATAAGCATGTTTTCAGACTAGAAAGTCACCCAAACAAGCCGTTAAACAGCAGACAAAAGAAACGAAGACTCTCGAGACAGCTTTGCCTGTCCTTTGATAAGGCAAGTTGCAGGGCTAGTTGGCTGGGGTTCATTATTTATATGGGAATAGCGCACCACAAGTACACAAAAACAGACACAGTGGTGGCAGATAAAATGATTCACAGACATTTTCCAAAATGATTTTCATTTCGTCATTTTGAATACATGTCTTTTGCGTGCAATCCTGTTCTATATGCGACTGTATATGCAGTTTATTGAAGTTCAACCCAAGCAATTTCCTTGAGTGGCTTGGAGATCGCTCCATCATGAGTCCACTGTACTGCGTAAAAGATTGTTTTTATGCTTGTTCGGGTGCATATTTAAAGGTGAATGGTGGTACTGAGCAGCACTCTTAGACTCACTGCCACACGCGCGCCATCCGGCTGTGAAATATGCGCCTCACTGACATGAAATTTTGTCCCCGGAAAGAAAACTCTCTGACGCCTCTCGTAGTTTTCTATCGAAGGCCATTAGGCACAAACGAGTTGCACGCTCAGTGACGCGTAGTACAGGTACTTTATTCATGAAGGAGTTAAGCCTAAATTGGTAAACAAAAAAAGTATCGGGCGTGCATAAAAAACGTAGCGAGCATCAGGCCTCGCGACGGTCCTCGTCACTATGACGAAGTGGCGGGTGTGACTCCAATGCCTTGTTGAGCAAGGGTTCAAACATCGAGGCCCCCCTCCCGAAGCCAGGGTGATTGGTCGGGTGTGGCCAGTGGCCGCCAGAGTCGCCTTCTGTCCTGCCCCTCTTCCTCGAAAAGAATTTTTACCTGCGTTGATTTGCGACAGATAAACAACCAGCGGAATCACGAGGAACGAAGCGATTGCGAGATTATTATTTCATGAATGAAAGAAAACCAAACTTACTCAGTACAAGCTTATTTTGGTAATAATGATAATAATTCAATGGTTTTGCAAAGGTTGTTGTTTAGGCTTGTTGTTGCCGCATACTTAAATTATTTACCAGTATGAGCAACACGCATGAGATCAAAATAACACAGAAAGCACTGAACATTCAACTGGAATTATATACCTGCTGGTAGCTATATAAATGCGCTTGTCACCACGAAAGCAGGTGATAACCTAGCGGGATACACTGGGCTGCAATCAGTGAATGAGGAAACACCGTTGACATCTTATCACGTTCCTCGCTCTTAAAAGCAGGGGAAGCTGGATTGACACACTTGTTATAACGTTCGAAAACTTCTTGGTCTTTCTTCAGTTCACGCCCGATCCTATCTTTGTTTCTCGCAAGTACACGTGCATAACCACAAACTCGTCGGCACAAGTTTGCGGTTTTTACGTGCCGATACCGTGACATAAATATGAGGCACGCAGTAGTGTATGGCCCTAAAATTTCTACCATGTGGTGGCCGTCAATATTCAGCAACATCGCACAGCACACGGGCGCCTAGCTATACCATTTCGTCTCCATTAAAATGCGCCCACCGCGACTGGGTTTGAAGCTGCGATGAACGCGTGAGCAGCCGCGTATGGCAATCACTGTCCACTTAAACAGACATGTAATTGCTGTCCTCGAGGATCGAAACGTGCCAATTAAAGACTGCAGGCCTGGCCACACGTATCCGTCGCAGCGCGCCAGCGCGTTGCTTTTCGACGCGTCTCTACACGCTCTCCTTTGGGGAGAGAGAAAGCGTGGTTGTGGGAAGTTGCGTGCCCCCTTTCTTCATAAGGGAAGGGCTTGGCGCCGCGTCGAAAAGCAACGCGCTGACGCGCTGCGAAGGGTATGAGTGGCCAGGCCTTTAGCGGTGCCAGTGCTTTTGTTCCCACCGTCTTCAGTTCTCATCGTTTAGGCGTAATTTTGATTCGAGCACCTACACCAGAGCCAGTCCTCATTACCCTCAGTGGCATAATTCGTGGCGACATGCCATGGTTATATTAAGCAGATTATCATTTAGGTGTGCTACCTCTCGCTGGCGTTTCAGTAGAAGCGTCGAGCTATTGCGGAGTGATCTGAGACAAGCGCGAGCTTCAGAACAAAAGCCTCCGAAATTAAAAGGTGTAGGGACACTGCCACGGCGTTTCAAGACAATCGTGCTTGGGGAAGTGCTTTGTGCCAAGGAACGATAAAAAAGTGAGATTGTGCGTATAATGCATGGTACTAAACGCGTTGACATTTATTTTCTGTGAAAAACGTATCAATACAATGTGCGAAAACATCCTTTGGCCGATATTAAATAGAAGCTTTCGTGCGGTTTCAACACTGCATCTTCGCCATCATGTAAGATCAACCTATAGTCACATCCGTCAGAAGTATCAGCGAGACTAATATTCATTTAGATCCTGTGCGCTTTCCAGCAGGGTCCAATTGCAAATGATCATTCAGTATTCAAATCCTTAGACTCCGTTCTGGCCTCGCGGCAAGATATTGATGCTATGTTAAGACCACTTACTTTTGCTGTAAATGAAGTTGTGAGAGTAAACTTTTCTCTAGTGTAGATAGCTAAGCTTACCAAAGACAAAGTTTGTGCGGTAATAATTTAACCATTATGATGAAACTGGCTACAAATAATGAAATGTAACCCTCTTGAGTATCTTGTGTGAGTACTGCGCTTGTTTCAAATGATTTTTGTTGATTTTCTCGAAACTTACATTTCTGGTATTTTTTCGTACGTGGGCAGTCGTAACTGCTTTGAAAATTAACATTTTCAATGAAACTTGATGCGCTTCTTTATTGCAATAGATGGCGCGCAATGAACCTGACTGAGCAGAATCATGCTGAAAGATTTAACATTGCGGCCTGTTATACCAAGTTCCTTGTGCTAGTGCCAACTATTTTGTTTTTTTATATACTGCAATTTGACTTTTCATTAGATATCATTCATTTTAGTTCATCGCGCAGTCTAAAATTCTGAAGGGCCTATAAAGATAAGTTTTCAATAAGCAGGATTTTAGTTAACAGTATACACGCAAGGCGCGCTTTCAATAAAAATTTCATTATGAAAAAATAATAAAAGAGTAGGGTTTACCTATTAACGGTCACCTAAAAAAGATCTGCTTTATATGCAGACTGACAGTTTTAGCGGCAATTGCATTTTTTACATTTTTTTACTTTGCCTCATACCTTACGGATGCAGAACGTTTAATCAAAATCTCCTAATACGTGACAACTTTTTAATCAACGAGTATCAGTTATTATCTGACATGTCATCGTATGGGTCACAGTTGTTTCGATTACTCTTACATGCTCTGCCCCTGAAAGGTGTTAAGCTAAAACATTACCTTCTAAAGGCAACTTGTGAAATGAAAACGGTTTTACACTCTTATGTTTTCAAATTATGTTTAGGCAAAAAAATGTCTTGCTTTCTTGAAACCATCTTGAGTGTGCCAAGTGTTTAACAGTGTATACAGTACATGTTTGTGCCTATAGTCTTGGTGCCTTCAGCATCGGGCGCACTTGTTGCTTCGTTTGCAGTTGTGTTTCGGCTTTTGTTTCCAAGATAAGAATAGTGATTGTGAACCTCGTACGTTTGTTTGAGTAGGTAAGCACGGGACAAGAAACGTTTACCAAGTGAGACTCCTATTCTTTAGCTGAACTTTGTCTTGCGATAGAAATTGACGCCCACATCTTCCCACGAAGGGAAGTCGAGTAACTGCATCGCAAAGTGAATAGGTATCTTGTGAAAGTTGCGTATTTGGGTTCAGATCGCTTAATTTTATTTCTTCTATATTATTATCATTTGTTGGATTTGGGAGAAGCGAAGGAAAGGAGTGTAAAGTTAAAGTGTTTCTTTATTGATTCGTGCCATCGTTGATTTGCATGAAGAGGAGACGCCCTTGACTGAATTCCGAACGTGCACTCCACCACTTCGATCAACACCGCCCGCGTTCGAAAGAGACAAGACGAGATGAGGGACGAGGCACTAGACGAGCCGGGCATGTTCAGTGGGGGTGTGGAAGGCGCCAATGTCGAGACGCGACATCACGTTACTTTGAAATTCTCTGGATTCAAAAGTGGCTCGAGGCTACACGGAAGCAGATGGAGCCGAACGAACGATGTTTAGGCATATCTTCGCCCTACCGATCATCGCCTTTCTGGCTCAAGCTCCACGTGTTGCATCTTACACAGAAACTGGAGCCGATTCTCTTCTGGTGTTATATACACACAATGAAACTCTACAGTAAGCAGGGGCCTAAGGAGTTTGGTCCACGTTGGCTGTAAATATAACATGCAAGCCCGTTTTCAGCCAATGAACGCAGCAGACGCTCAAGCTTTGAGACGCGCACCGCAACACATCAATCGGGACAGTTCTGTGTGTGAGTTCTCGCGAGCTGTGGCTCAGAGGCTCACTTGCCAACGCGTAGGTAAACATGACGGTCACAGTGAAGATGACCAGGAAGCCAAGCACCACCGCGCCGTACACCATGAAATTCACGAAGGGCTGGTTTCTGTGAGAAAAAAAAATTAAGAATTAATCCAGTCATAACAATACAAAGCAAACCTGATAAAACGATGACCGGAGATACACTTAGCTATTCGATAACAAAACACTATGAAATGCAAAGACAACGGTGAATTAAGGAAGTCCGACAACACATGCTTCTGTATGTTGTGTTAGAGAACCGACTAGTTGGCGCGAAGCAATTTCCGACGTAGGTTTGAAGACCTATGGAGTACGTACCTATATTCATCTACACCTGTGCCTGCCCCGCCGTGGTGGTCTAGTGGCTAAGGTACTCGGCTACTGACCCGCAGGTCGCGGGTTCAAATCCCGGCTGCGGCGGCTGCATTTCCGATGGAGGCTGAAATGTTGTAGGCCCGCGTGCTCAGATTTGGGTGCACGTTAAGGAACCCCAGGTGGTCGAAATTTCCGGAGCCCTCCACTACGGCGTCTCTCATAATCATATAGTGGTTTTGGGACGTTAAACCCCACATATCAATCATGTACCCCTGTACCTACCTGCATGTACTAAGATATATGCAGTACTCATGTGAGCATGTGGCATAGCTATTGTACTAATTCATGTGTCGCTTCCTTACTCCCCAAATATTAGAAACTCTCTTAAGCACAGTGTCGGTTGTTTCGCAACAGTCAACGTGCTTTAAATGCCCGATAAAAACAATGAAAAGTGCGTACGTGTATACTCCAGGGGTGAGCACTTGTAGAAAACATCTCTCTAAACAAGCGGCTTTCTAAAGCATTGAAATCTTCTACTGGTACACTATGGACAAAAATCTCCTAAATATACCTTTTGTTGCTTCATTTTGTACAAACCAGTATAGTTACATACTTTTCGTGTACGCAAACTTTAAGAACAGTAGAGTTTAGATTGCTCTGCAACCAGATTGCCTACTTTGCAGAGTCATGGTGTCTAGCATATACTTTGATCTTGGCGGCACTACAGTGACTTCGACATTGCACTTTGGGCGCATTCAATTTTTCACCTGTTAGTTAACCTGCCGCCAGAACTTGTCACTGACTTCCTGTTCTATACATGGATGGTTTATGCCAATTGTAGGCGTCGCTTTTTGTGGGCCATTATAAACATTAAAAAAATAGTTCTACCTTGTTCACACTACTAGACTATAATGGTGATCAGTAACAACTAATCACCAATCTGTCAAAACGTGCTCGGTGAAGACTTCTCCTATATTTTGCTTTTTTCGGCCTACTAGCGCTGTTACCATGGCTGCGTTTTCATGTTCGAAGCCTAATTTCATATGCATCGTAAAACTAAAACGGTCAAAGAAACCCGTACTTTTTTAATGGAGAAGTGAAGTGAAGTCAGGGAGGGAGTGCGTGAGTGAGTGAGTGGGTGAGTGAGTGAGCTTCATTACAAGATCCAGCTGTTCTGGGTCCTGGGCTAGACCCCCTTATGTAAACTGCAGAATACCGTGTCTACGAACGGAGCTTTGATCTGCAACCTCCGAGCTGAGCTGCTTAATGCGCTACCATTGACGGAGGGCCTGGGGAGAACATGTTGATTTGTGTATTTCTTCCAGCAGAATATGAATGTATGAAAGCTTTTCTGCTTAGCATAATCTCCATTCGTCGTCCGGATATACATGTTGAAATGAGCACATAGTTTGTGTAGGAGTTTGTAATCATCGGTAATCCGCTTGTTGTTTTCTCTCTCTTTTCGTGTAGGGTACGGGAAAAACACGTCATTTTTAATTTATTTATTCATTCATTTATTACACTGTTAGCCAAAGGGCGGTACAGGGTGGAGTACTGATATACTTTTCACACATAGTTCAAAGGCACAGGCACTACACAGTGAAATCAAGACAGGCAACGCATCTGACAGCTTTCAACAAAACTACACCATACAGATCATAAAAATCATAATGCAAACGAAAAGCAACTGTTGCCAAAAGTACAACGCCCAAAAGTATTCAAGCTTTACACAGTAGTGACCAACATTGGGCAGAAAGCAACACAATTGCAGACAACACACTCAACATACACTGTTCCATATGCTCGAAAATTATATTCATCCAAAATCGCGAACTTTATCATTATCTATAGTTGTTTGAACTGATATCAAAGCATACAAGCCGCCTTTTACGGGCAAAAAGGAAGGTAATAGCGCGTATAAAAGGTTACCTGAAAAAATAATAGGCCAGTACAAGTTTTTCTTATCCCTCTGAAGAGTTAATTTTGGTAATAATATGCGGTAGCACGTTACACTCCTAAGTCGTTTTCAGGAAGAGGGAGTATTTAAAGGTGTCAATCTTTGCGGCTATGGGCCCAAATTGATCCGGATTGCTTGGTCTGACAGATCGTGAAATACGTGACATCCTGTTTTGTATGTATCTATGAGGGTTAAAGTTGAAGCAACCATGTTTCATTGAGTGGATGAATTTTAATCTAGCCACTTTTCCCTGCAAAGCTCAGGCAAGTTTAGTTGATTGAGCATTTCGGTCACTGATTCTGTGTACCTATATTTCGACATAATCAATAATGCTGCCTGTCTCTGTATATTTTTCAATTTTTTTATTTAATTTTTTCTACGCGGATGCCATAATATGCTAACGTATTCAAGTGCAGGTCGTATTAAAATCGTGTATGCAATAAGTTTAACATCTCGGGAGGCAAGTTTTAGTTTACTTCGTTGTGTCCAAAGCTTACTTTCTGCGATTTTACATAAATTAGAACTATGCTTTTTCCAAGATAATTCATCAGATATTGTCATGCCTAAATACTTGAAGTGCCTCATTTGTGTCAAGGAATTATTTTCTAGCATATACTTATAAATCAAAACACGTTTTTTCGTTTTCCTAGTTATGTGTGCATATACTGTTTTCTCGTGGTTTATTTTCATTTTCCATTGTGTGCACCAATTAGTTATCGATTGGAATGTTGAAGGTAACTCTAACTGTTCTTCATGACATGACATTTTAGAATATATCAGGCAATCGTCACCAAATAGGCCAACAATGATTTTGCTGCTAAGGTCATTTGTAGTGTCATTAATATATGAAAGAAATAAAACAGGTCCTAATACCGACCCTTGAGGGTCGCCGGATGCTATATTTAATGTTTTCGATTTTTTCTCTTAGATCTCCACGTATTCCGTCCTATTAGGTAGATATGATTGAATCCACTTACCTATATTTTAAATAACACCGAGGCCAAGTCGCTTACCAAGCAAATATGAGTGCGAGACGCGGTAGAAAGCTTTCAATAATTTAAAGCAAATTGCATAGATCTGACCGGTTTGATTAATCACTTTAGCAAAATTGTGCCCTGTTTCTGCAAGTTGGGTGATTGTAGATAAGCGGCTCCTACATCCATGCTGGTTAGGATTAAACTGGCATGAGCTTTCGAGATGACTAAACAAGCTTTTTATAGTATGTGCTCGAATATTTTGCAGCATGCACATGTAATGGATATTGCTCAATAATTTGTTGCTGTAAGGCCACGTGTATTTTCGCAGCACGTAAGCCTACCTGAGTGGTATGTTGGCGGTACCAGGGTTGCCTATCATTGAGATGTGCTTTTGAGTTGTGTGGTAGGTTATTTGACGTGACAGCTGGTGCGCCATCTCGTTAAGAATCAAAGCATAAGTCTCTGTGTGCACCGGATACCAAATTCTTTATTTGTTTTGATAATGTTTGGTTCCTGGCTATTAAGGAGGAGTTGAGGGGTTTGGTTTAAATTCCGGCCTCGCGGGATTTTTATTATGGTTACTTGCGAGTCACTTAATAGGCTGTTGTGTTTGTTGGAAGACATAGCTATGACTACGGCTATTTCCTGAGCCTCCGCTACCTCTTTGATTCACACTGTTCACCTGTGTCTCTCATGTCGATAT
This sequence comes from Rhipicephalus microplus, assembly GCF_043290135.1. Taxonomy (NCBI): domain Eukaryota; kingdom Metazoa; phylum Arthropoda; class Arachnida; order Ixodida; family Ixodidae; genus Rhipicephalus; species Rhipicephalus microplus. The sequence goes on from NC_134706.1 coordinate 74,431,696, forward strand.
CGACTGCAGTGTGCGCCTTGCATTCAGGATATCAGCTAGCATCTCCGAATGCAGGTTTACTGCAAGTGCGAATCCGTCGATCAGTGTTTTGACTCTGGGTCACTGCAGTGCCGTTGGTAACGGGGGTGCTTTTTTATTATTATCGGGTTGGTGGCCATGTTGTTCAGGTCGCACTGGGTATGTCATCTTTAGTGTTGTGCATGGTGATTTAGAAAAAAAATGTTAACGATTGAGAGTACCAGTTACTTTACTATGGGAGAGCACAAAGCCGCCCCTGCTAAAACCAATAGTTCTTTGTATGGTTGGTATGTTTCTTCGCGTGTATTGTTGTAGTAAGTCTTAAAAGTTACAATATGGACTGACCTTATATATTTAAGTGTTTGCTGTATTTCTAACTGAAGAAGCCAATCTGTGGTCCCATGCTTTGTCTTCCTGCCACTTGTATGTAGAAATTTTCTGCCGAGTGCAATGAATTTTTAGTCTCGGTTTTTTGCAAAATGCGGTATGCTGCCCTGTACGTCATGTTACTTATTACTAAGACTTGTATCAAGTGGATTACGTGGGCTTCTTTGCGCTTGAGTGTCATGGCGCTCGCAACTGCAGCATTTAGCCTGCGTGTAGTCTGGTGGTTGCAATTTTCATTGATGACTAACATGTGTACACGAGCTTTTGGGAATACCGTTGTGGTTATGCTTTCTTGTGTATGTATTCTTACTTCCTCGTTTCGCCACTACTTTTTCTGCAAGTATAATAAAAAAATCCGGAATTGATTTTGCTGAAATGGAATTTTCGCGTCTTTATGTATGGCCATAGCACAACTTCAGACCACAAAAGCGCGACGTTTTTTTAAGTATAGCTCTAACAAATGACTGGATAGTGTGGTTGAGTTCTCAGGATTTCAGTTGCTAATAAAAATATGGCTGCTATAGTGTGATAGAAACGCCAATGCACTTACGTGTCACTTGAAAGGCGGTCTGCAAAATGACAATACCAATAAACAACTTATGTTGTCAAGCTGAGCAAGACAACGTGACTAGCCTTTGTAGCCATTATTTACGTATGATTACAGCACAAAATGTCATTGTAAGACGTAAGAAAAGCGTGGGTTTGAGGGCTCATTCCCTTTGTTAGGCGCAATAATTATTAGTACTAGCAGGCAATCATCTCTGAGATTGTCTGTTAGTTCTGATCAATACTGTAAGACGTAACAGATTTATCCACGACTGCAACACAGGGTTCCTTAAGGCCCAGTCACATGTGGAGAGTGAAGCCATTCTGTACAAAGGGCGTAGTGTTGTAAAATTCAAAATTCATGTATATGCTTTGCCCGTCAATTGCTGCTAAGGAGCGCACTTCTTTTTCTTGCTGATTCATGTGACGCGATTGCGGTTAGATTCTTGTTCTGCATGAGCACTTTGTTTTGTTCTTTATACTACCCACTCCTGTTTAAAGCTTTATTTGGAGGTTCACGCTACGCTACAAAATAATTGTATAAAATAAATAACTGTACAAAGGAATACAGGGTTGATAATCTACTGTCGCAGCACATTCAGCATCAAATGGGCAGGTTTATTTACAGGCGGCTGACTTTGAGAACCATTTTCGAGCTACTGAATGTATCTGGACCATTTACTACAGCACCTAACGCCGAGGAGGAACTTCAATATTCAGGTGAGGCACCCGTTTCATTAAGATAACGCGCGCCATGGTGGCTTACAGCCAATATAGAAGCCGAACCGCAACCCCGCCTTAGGCGTATGGCCTCCCGCCAGTTTCGCCAGTAAAAGAATGGTGACAAGACATGATCTTGGAGGCCAAGAGGCCTTCCCTGATTCTTTTTTTTAAAGCGAACGAATTATATGCCTCATCAAATTTGAAATGAAAAAGGATGACAGGGTGACGTTACTTGATAGTGCGAATTAATGACTTCGTAACCTCAATATGGGGTGATCACCAGGTGAGGCGCACCAGGTGACGTGCACCGGGTGAGGTGCAAACTCCTTGCAGTCGTCACCTTCCCTGCACGATCATTACTGCCAAGAACCCCTCAAAGTTTCGCCAGGCTATTTCGGACATCATCGCTCGCTGGCTTAATTGACAAAATTTTCTTTGTGTTAACTCGTCATTTTTACTGCCTGAGGTTGTTTCCCTTTCGTGTATATCATTAACCCCTTTTTTATGCAATAATTCGTCTTGAGGGTAAAAAAAATAAATGAAACTAAATACATTTGTGCCCAAAGGCTCCGCCAAACCTAATGAGTGCTAAAAGCTGGCGTCAATGTGGCAGGTACAGTGCATCGCCTCAGAAAACCAAGACGACGGCTTTCATCTTCGTGTTGTTTCAGGTGATTGCATGAAAAAAGCTGCCTGTTGTTTTAATGATTTTGTTTTTTAGAGCGTGCTGTGAACCCCATTGTCATACCGAGAAAACGTTTCCATTGGCTCAGTTCTGTGTGACTTTCATGGATGCAAATTGTTTTGAAATACGCATAAAAATGATTCGGTCATTTGTTACAAACTTAGTCATGCAAGTTTTAAACAAAATGCAGCGAATTCCTCGTCTCACATCACTCAATAAAACTACTTATTCTGACAACTTACCTTGAGTTTTATCGGTGCGACTTTTTCTCGGGGTATTGTAGGGAGCTGGCTGAAGAAGAAGCGGAAGCTCTTGAGGAGGAGGAGGTGGTGGTGGAAATGGAGGAAGAGGGTAGTAGCCGTAGGGCACGTAGTTGCCCCGGTCATCTGGAGTGACGGACGGGGGCGAAACGTATCTCGCAAACGCAGTCTCATCTGCGAGATGGGAATAGTCAGAGAAAATAAAACCACGCGATGCGACCCTTACGTATTCACCTTAATCATTATTATGTGCCCAACTAGATTAAAGTTTATACTCGCGCGTATTCAGCGTATTCCAAAGCAGTTTTGCTCAATCGCAATTTTCGCTCAATCGCAACAGCGCCAAGAAAAAAAGCACCACTTACGTTAGATGTTGTGTTAAAGAGCTTTGACACCTTGATAGAGAAGTTTCATTCCAGGCTAATGTACTCGTCAGTCGACTCGCTGGTTGTCAGACCTATCTGTAATTCTGAGTCTCAGCGAGCGCGGGTGAGTAATATTTTGATGAGTTTCAGTCCGAGTTGTCTGGCTCAAGAAAAGTTTGGCGAGTACGAGTGCTAGTGAGCTGGAAGCTCCAAGTGTATTACATGAAAGAGTAAGTGAGCTCCACAGGTTTTTCTGACCTATGTGCAAAGTTAATGTCACTTTGTTTTGAGTATTTCGCAAGATAGAACTACATCATCCCAAAATCGCTCCCAGCTAAGCAAAATACACAATGTATAGTTTGATAGCAGCGAGCGCAGAATGGTAGTTTTTCAGTGGAACTGTGTAAAACGTGGTCATTATGGATTCCCCGAACAGCGACCCTCACAGCAGAAAACCCTAGACCGCATGTGCCACAGAACTTGTGGTAACAATCTAACCACCACTCGTTCGCTCAAAATGAAACTGTCCTAGGCAACCGCACGTTTCACATTTAGCAGGAGGCATCGTTTGTGGTCGAAGAAAAGCAAGGCAAAACAGCTTTACTTGAACAGACACACGGAGACGCTCATGCCCGCGAAGCCCTGGATCGAAGACCCGATCATACCTGCCCGAATTTTCGCGTATGAAAGCATAAGCTAAATTCAACATTCAGTGTATGCCCTCATCAAAATTTCCTGACTGACTGAGCCAATGATCACCGAAATTCTGTGTCAACTGTTTGTCGTGTATTGAAGAACTTCGCTCATAATTCACTTTGACCGAGTGACATGGCTTTTAATTTTCTTCTTTTTAGGATACAGAGTGAAATTTAGTTTCTTTTTCTGGAGTATCTCTTGCATTTGCAAACTGGCCTCGGTTAGCAGTATCCAGCAGCAGGCTTCGCTGAAATGTTGTTCTCTAATCAGTGTGGGCTGACAGGTTTTTCGTAACTATGGACGCTGATCCACTGGTAACTCACACTGGATATTCATTTATGAGTGAACGCGTACACTTGTGCCTAATAATTGGTGTTCGCAAAAGTAAATTCAGCCCTACTGTCATTGGGAGCACGATCTTGTTATAATCAATGACGCACCAGACTGTGAGAGTCTGTTTACCGTATGTGGGCCAGGGTAGCCTCCTCCACCACATATCCCGGATACATTGATGCTGTATTGATGTTTCCCGCGTTAACGAATCTTGTATTGAATCATCATTCTCTTTCGTATTTGGCTGCATCGCCAATGTTAACGACAGCCGTGTGTAGGCTGATTCACTGTACGGTGGCCAGAGATCCAATGATTCAATATCGGGCCAAGCCGCTGGTATGATTAGCATATCTCTTTCGTAGTTTCCTCCTCACGTCGACAGTATTTTTTTTCTCAGAATGCAATTTGCAACGAATGGGTTCACTCCTTATCGCGATGACTACCGCACCACGCTATGGCCAACGGGCTGCCTCATTCGCAAAACTGCCTCATTAGAAACATTTTACTACATTAAACAGAATTAGGCCTCACTCTAGGCCTACCAGCATGAAATTTTCGCCAACCGAGCCTAAAATATAAAGATAGCAATCCATTATTCTCAGACTTTCGCAGACACGCGACCCTCACAACAGTGCCGAGAGCCTTCAATTGCTCAAATCGGCGATTTGCAGACAGTCGCGTTGCGAATAGCTTGATTTTGTAAGCGGTACTAAAGGAGGGTGCGTACGAGCATTAATTGATCACTGACCGATACAATCGTTCAGCGTACACAGGTCAACATGACTATACTGTCGGATGTAAAGTGTGAATTCCACTCACACTTTTGTGGTAAAAGTATACGGACAAGCTACAATCTTTTAACACACCTCTTTAGCCTGTCTTTATGCCTTTCACGTTACCGTTTTACTGTAACATTGGATAAGTACTGTTTTATGAATAATATTTGTTGGAGTTTTATGGGAGACAAGTAATATGGCGTTATGAGCCACTCTCTAGTGGTGAACTACGTATTAGTTTCGGCAAACATGAGTTCGCTGTCGCGCCACTGTATGAACACACATATTGGCAAGAAAACTAATCACAGGAAAGTAGTATCACTTTATAATGAGGAGAAAAATAACCAGAACTATGAAAGCATGCCATTTTGTAAATGGTTTTCAGGGAAATGCGAAAACATAATATAGTGAATTATTTACACCACTTAGTGGCTGCAGAGGGCAAGGAGCATAAGGTGAAGAAATCGCAATATATGGTAAAGATACTGCGTTATCAAACGGAATTTCATTCCCGTTTTATCACTGAAATTATTTTCAAGAAGCCAACATCCCCGTAGAAAAATTTGCGTATGCTCCCGTGACGAAAACACCTTACCTGGCATAGGCTTATTCGGTGGGTGTGGGCCTGCGGGAAAGTACAGGAAAGAAAATGGAGTACAGTTACGACATAATAGCAATCAACTACGGTCACGAATAGAGTTTTCTACTAGTCAACATTTCTTTCGATTTTTGAATATTTCATGCGCAGTGGAATCACCTTAGATATACACACAGGCAAAACATCGCTGAGGCTTCCTAAATAAATGAGCTTTATTATATAGCACACCAACCCGCTGCACTCAAAGACAAGCAAATAAAAAGAAACAGAAACAACAGCGGAAAATAAAGCTTGGACGGAGTTCATTTGCTTCCTCTAGTAACAGGCAGTGCCACAAGCCGACAGGAAGAAAACAAAAGCACCTGCAGGACGAGTTCTCACAACTAAAACTGATGCCAAAGAACACACCATGTACTGAAAGCTAAAATGCAGAGTGGACCGGCCCCTACTCAGAGCGGAAAATTGCGGCTTTCGCGACAGCTTCAAACACAAGAGTCCGTTACTAAGCATGAAATTTGAGTTCTCGGCGATGCATGCTTCTAAGAGTTTACCGACGTGGACGGCTTCAAAATCTCTGTGTTGTATGCACTCCAAAGTGACACCACCATAGGTTGACGTTAGCACATCGGGGCCCACTGAAGTGGTGTGGCTGTTTCATGCTGTAACAAGGCTGTCCAGATAACTTTAATATTTTTTAAGCGCACATTCCTTCGCAGGACCCCGTCCATTTGCACCCTAAGGTTTGTTTCAAAATGGTTTGTTTTCTTGGGCTCTTCGTTATTCCTAAATAAGTTTTCAGTGACCTTAACTGGCATCTAGAATCGTACGGTGTCTTTTTTTAAAAGATACGTTTTTGTAAAATTTTTATGGCAGTAAAATTTCTGTCACTTTCCCACACGACGTGGAGTTCACGTGCGGGAACGACAGGAGCGTTACTGTCATACCCTTACTGCAATGCCCCATCAGCATCAACATGTTCTTATATGATGCTCTGTTCGTACCAATAGTTATTTAAGGATTGCTAGTTTGGGGTACTACAACTACAAAAAAAACATTGGCAAGCTCGCAATATTAAAAACGCGTGATTAAATTAGCAAGCAAGGTTCCATATCCCTCGCACACCAGTGACCTTTTTATAAGACAAAACATTGTCCCAGTAAACCCAGTCTTTAACTCTAATCTATGTCGGTAGTGTAAATCTAGCTTAATGAAAATATAGTACTGTACAAATGCTAGCATAATTACTGGCTACCCTACTGAAGTATAATATACGCAAACCTGAAGAATGGCAAATCAAGAAACGTCGCACTAAATATGGTCAACAAATGCTTGAGTTCACGCTCCAAGCTTTAGTAAATAGAATCAATAAAGAGCAGCTTTTTAACATTAGGAAAACCTCATTTAAAGAGCTGCGTAGAATTTTCCCCACAATATCACTATTATGAATATGCCTCATAAATAACGCCGTCCTTTTCTTTTTCGTATTTCGCTCTTTCTGAAGGAAAAATTAATTTTTATTATATTTTCTTCATTATGCCTATAAAAGCACATCAGTTTTTTTGCCTGAAAGATAGTCTTGTACAACATATTATGTGTAGATTTATTATGTGTACATTTCATTTTCCTGATTTTTTTTTCGTTTGTTACAGCCTTTTATACGCTGTAGCACGCGCAGGGTGGCCAGGACACCCTCAAGCTGCTTGTATCAGCTTTTTTCCCCTGGTCTCCCACAACGTCATGTTGTATATATGTTCCATTGCACTAATGACACGCATCACCGCTTGAGCTTTTTTCGTGTACACACCATCTTTTTTTGTTGCCATGAACGCTTTTCATTTTTTTTTCTAGCTTCGTTCTAGTAAACTTTATATTCATGCAATACTGGTCTAGTAGATTTTCATCGAATGCATGACAGAAATAGTACTTACCAAGAGATGCCTGATATATCTCACTCAATTCAGCTGGAATAAAATTGCTAGAGTTAGTGGCCATTTTAGTCAGATACTCAGCAAATAACATTTTCTCCCTAGCCACCACCCACTGTCGTTTCCAATAATTTCAAACGTCTTACCATCATCAGGTTTCGATCTTGGGGAGATGACAAGCTGTTATTGAGGAGGTATCAGATAACTACTAGACCACCAAAGAAGGTGTGAACGCCCTCACGGGCACGATAACTCTGACGATTTCGAGCGAACAGATGAGTGTCATGCTGCTATGGTACTAAAGCATCTCGATGAGGCGAACGTAGAGCTTCGCTGTTCGATGTCCTTGGACATATGTGCACCGAGTTATGTGCACCGCTGATGCTTTGGCCTTAGAAGGTATCGCGATACAAGAGAGCGAGAAAACGTGGCGCAAATCGTGACGTCTGGAAACAAATAGTTACGCTGCCGACACTAAACGCACGGCTACTCACCCATGGTTCTCAGTCAAACAATGCCGCAGATGGCAGAGAGCTTCTTCTTCATCTTCTTCCACTGAGAGTCAGCCATTTGCACGAGGATTGACTGTGCTATTGTTTGTTTGTTTTTTTCCTAAAACAACTTGGCTCACACCCACAAGGAAGATTGGCGACACTGTAACTTATAAAGAAAATTCAGATTAAATGCTTTCATCTCCCGAAGACGGTGCTCAAGAGACCGCCAAGTTTTTACTTCGTTGTCTTAAGTAGGTTTTGGTCTAAATTAGTAAATTGGAATAATCAATTCTTATCACTGGTTTATTTTTCTCATAACGCAAACAAACTTTCTATGTGCAGTAATTTTTGACTATTCGCTTTATGTCTGCTTTACCAAAGTCGGTGTGAGCTAATTATGTAGAAGTTCAAGTTTAAGTTTTAGTATTAGCGTCCATTCCTTTCAACTATTAGTGATTTACCTACTTTATTCGTAAGTCACCTTATGATTATCCACTTTTATATTCTCCAGTTGACGGTATACTTAAGTTATGTACTTCAAAATTTACCTATTCGTTTTCCCCATTACAATACCCACTGGTTTAATGGCCAATCCCCTATAGTGGTACAAGCCAAAGCACATAGGAACAGGCAAGCAAGCGTATTGAATTGGGTTAGTTGGTGCGTATTGATCCTGAATGAAGAAACAACGCTGCAACAATATGGAGAAAGTCGAAGGTAGTGGAATACTACGCGTTTATACAGAGCAACGCAACGTGAATTCTTAAGAGCTTTTTGCACCCAGAAAAATGCAGAAAGTTGGGTCAGCATAGCGTTACTATCGCATCGCAAAAACAAAATGTCGAATATTTCGAAAACACACTTTCGCATTCTTACACCGAGATCTTGTTTCCATAGATGTATAATGATTGTGTTGTTTCTTATGTACGTATAGTGAGGTGCAAAAGCAGTCGAACATGGTCGAAGAGCAGTGCTTTTGTGCTCTCCTAATGGTGCTTTCCTATAGCGCAGTTTCCTCAATGAAAAAATAACATTGCAGCGAGAAATGGGAGTTCTATAATGTATTTAGCGTTTGAGTCGTCAAAAAGCTTTGAACAGCAGTTCTAATCGCTCCTTTTGCTGCGAACAACAGCCCCTGCATGTGCTTTAGAGTATTGAAACTTGAGGAGGTAAATCAAATCCATTTATGTGAAATGTTGCATCCTTGTATTGCCTATTTATCGCAGTAAATCTTCTACAAGAAGCCCGAAAACCTCGCGTCCCGTAATGTTTCCAAAAATAACAGTAAAACAAAGAAAACACTGGCTCCACTCAAGAAATACAGTTTCAGAGGTGGCATATGCGGCCGCATAGCCCAGTAATTGGGACTTCAAGATTTCTTTCAGGATAATACATAATTAGCCGTGGTGACCATAGACGATTACCACGTACCTCGGAGTTTTTTTTTAATGGATAGTGTACGTCAAAACGACATACCTTCGCTGTCGTCTAGATCTGGTCACTAACAGGACAAATACAGAGACACTTAAGTCTCAATATGCGCATTGAATGCCAAGGTTCGCCAGGTCTGGGCGTGGCAACTGCGCCGACGTGGTCACGCCGATGTATGCCGATCCTACATGGTTGTGATGTTTGGCAAGCAGTCAAGCAAACAGGCATAACATTGTGGAACAGAAGCGTGAATCTCACGCGGCGTGATACCACGTGCATTTCACAACGAATGACTGGTTTGAAGCTTCTAATCCATTAAAAAAGGCTGAGCTACATAATTCATCCTCAATAACATCGTCATCAGCCGCTGTATCATATTATTACAATTGCTCACGTGACCTCTCAAGATCCTATGACAATGATAATGCTGAAATAGCCACACTTGAGGCCTTGAGCCTTCGTGCTGTCTTAAGTGATTGCATAAGGGACCCTGTGAGTTATGTCTTCTAAACACCGTTGTTCAAGACAACATTTTTGAGGAAAATTGATAGCACTTATGCGGAGAAGGCGTAAGAAACAAAGTACCAAATCCTCCGCTCGTTCTGCCTTCTTCAAGAAGATTACACTTTATTTGTCGCAGTATCACGCACGCAGAAAAAGAACGAAAAACGCGACAAAGAGCGGAAGCATTCGTCTCAAGTCGAGGTGTTACGAGCGTTATTTTGCGTCCTGCACGTCGTCCTTTTCAACGTGCTTTCGAAAGAGCACTCGCTGAGCGTGGTCAGGCACCCCAAATCTTGCTTTCGGGGGACCTGATGAGAGCAACTGAATGTGATGGTCTGGAAGCGTGCTGTAGTGAACCAAGTCTACTTCCGTCCGATGCTGCCTCCTTGGCGAACGCCTCCCTGCGTTACCTTTATAGAAAGAAAGAGACAGATTTACTTCACTATTGTCCCTCCGGCGGTCAAAAAAGGCAGTGGCCCAGAGGCTATAGCTCTACCCGATCCCCCCCTTTGCTCATTGTGCGGCCAGACTGAGTCTATAGGTGAAGTCTTCGGCCAGCCTTAAGAAGAACACTTCATGAATTGTACCTCTGTTACATTTTTTGCGGCGCCTCTGGACTGTATGCCCTGGCTCCTTTTTTTCAACTCATATGGGTAGCTTAACGTAACTAAGCTGGGGTGTTACGGGCCCAGACTAGGATTCTATCGTGAGGCACGCTGTTGGGAAGTGCTTTGAAAGTTTCGGCCTTGTAGTGTTTTTTTATCATTCTCCACGGTTTGCGAATGCGAAACTGTGAAGAGCCATCAGGAAAAAGAAGGGAAGACCAAAAGAAAGAAAAACAATATGTACACGCAAATTTCGCCTTGTTTGTAAATTTCTTTTAACGATGTTCACCGACAGGGGAGAAATTGACCTCACGCGACATGACCAAGCCAATACGAGGCAGTCTGCCCACTGGTCTGGCTATTTGTTTCGTCTGCTCTTATTCTCACCCATGCCGAAAAGAAACAGTCCCATGAGTGCGCTGCATCGACAGAGGACACTTGACCGACTGTTCTAGAAAATAATAGTCGAGACCATCTTCTGAGAACCTTGCAGGAAGAAAGGACGATGACAGGGATATGTTCAACTGTCTTCGCCTTTGTACCACGATAAGCAATTACATTTTATTTTGCTTTCTTCTTGTTACAGGTAATGCACGTGTTTGTTTTTAAATGATTCAGGCGTATGTAAAAATTTAGTGTAGGTGCCTTTAGGACACTGGAGACCTAAAACGTGTTTCTGCCTGCCCCTTTTTGGCGCCTAAGTGGCACTTTTGCAATGCATGAAAATCCGGCCTCATGTGGTAATAGCGAGAAAAGGGCAAAAGGCCACGCACCGCGTAGGAAACTTCACAACATCGCGCGGTGATGGCGCGGAGAGTCCAGAGACAGGCGCAAAAACGGACTACCCGCATGATTCGCAGGTGACAGTTGAGATGTTTCCTTGGCTGCAATACAGTAGGCTACTTTCTTGTTTCAATATTAAGCGATTACTTTATTTCTTTGCGTATAACTTTGTTCGAAGACAATGAAAGCTTGTTCGCGAAGACAATGCGATGGGTGTATGGACGGACGGACGGACGGAGAGACGGGTAGATAAATGGACGGACGGCCAGATGGACGGCCAGATGGACGGACGGATGGACGGATGGAGGGACAGATCGATGGATGGATGGATGAATGGACGGATGGATGGATGGATGGATGGATGGATGGAGGGATGGATGGAAGTTCAAAAGGCGATCACGAGAGCACCCAGAACTAGGTGACCAGATAGATAGATAGATAGATAGATAGATAGATAGATAGATAGATAGATAGATAGATAGATAGATAGATAGATAGCACAACACACCTTTGTTGTGCAAATGACCTGGCACGACACCTGGCGCAATTCTGCGACTCCAATTTACATATGTTAAGGTGAAAATCAAAATGCCTAGTTTTTGATTGCGGCTCGAACCTCCCAAGCTTGCATTTTCTACCAATCGCAATTTTTCATTCATAAACTCCACTGTTTTTTTGCACTACACTGTAAAAAATTTTACACCCTGAAAAGTGTAAAACGGGTGTACTCAATAAAAACATCCATGTGAACACTCTTTTTACACCCCATATTTAAAATTTCAGATGTTCGTGAATAAAACACTCTTAAAACACCCCATTTTACCCTTATATTTGGGGTGTAATGAACAAGGCAACAAATGATTGATTGTTATGTGGGATTCAACGTCCCAAAACCATACGATCATAAGAGACGCTGTAGTGGAGGGCGCCGGAAATTTCAACCACCTGGGGTTTTTAACGTGCACCCAAATCTCAGCACACGTGCCTATACAAGGCTACAAATGCACGACATTTTCGGGCCGTTTTGCTTATACTGTTAGTGCACATTAACCATCTTGATACTAGCAAGGCTCCTACTACTAGCTGCTTGGGAGTCTAGTAATGAATCGAAGCAGGAAGTAGTGTGACCGAAACGCAGTTTTCATCGATGAAGCATGCAAACTACAATAAAATAGAACATACAATGGGAGCGCCACTTGTTTAATAGAGTAAAGGCCAATTCTCCTGTACCTGTTTCTTTTATCTGTGTCATTTGCTTGATAAGTCAACACTAACTAAGTGCACTGATTTGCCTGAACAAGGTAATGTGGCGCACAATGGTGTAGCCATGCATAGAACACTCCCCCCTTCCCCCCGTCCCTAACAAGATCGAAGCTTTTAAAGCTGGAGATAAAATGTCCGCCACCTGCAAAAAACAAAAAGAAACAACAATAGCACAGTTGTTTAGCCATAATCACTACGTCAGCAGGCCATCAGATCCCTTAAAAACGAACATTGACGTCATCTATTTTTTCAGGCACGTTTTAGTTATTTACTGTAGCAAATGTTCCTCTTCTTGTGTCCTTAAAAGTGCGTCATGGAAATTAGGAAGAGGACACTGACCATAAAGAAAAATGCAGAATAAGGACATTTCGGTGACCTTGACTAAGCCTTGCACACAATGACGGGAACCCTGTTTGACTAACTTGCGAACAAAGCTCTCCTCAGGTGAGCTGCAACGCATTCTCTAGTTCTCTCTCTCTGTCTCTCTCTCTCCGTATTTTTTTGTGGATCCCCTTTTTTATTTGTGTAACTTTGCCAGCAGACGTGCTTCGGTCAAAGCCTTCACTTTGTAGGTAGTGAGAAAACAAGATTGATGAAATATTTTCAGCCGTGGTCTTGTTCCAAGGACTGAAAGCTAAGTACAATAGTATTACCGCAACGTGAAGACAGAAGTAGTATTTAACAGGTTGAGAAAGTAGCAGCAGGTCAGTATTTTTATTTAGTGCACGCCAGAGCGTTCCTCTTCTTTCTTGTGATTGCTTGCTGCATAAAAGCGTGTAGATGCGCGTATGCACTGTCGTCTTCGTCTTCCTAGCAGTACGCACGTGGCAATATGTTCTGATCGAATAGTGTGACGGCCGATGCATGCGATGTTGCAATGTCTTTACCGAAATGAAAGTATTGTTAAAATATCGCCTGCGTGACCCTGAATGTGCAGTCCCTAAAGACCCATAGAGCTAAGCAAACAGAATCAGCTTAGCTTTTTTACCAAAATTCACTACATTAGGTCGGTGAAGGTGCGCTAAATTATCTGCTGAATATTACAAATGCGCGTTCTGATTAGTAGCTCGTGCTGGCCGCACTGCACAGCCACAATGCTTACTGCGATTCAGATGCACTGTTAAAAAACGAGTATAACGCAACAAATCACTGCCGCAAAAAAAAAAAGCAGTGCCTGCGCTATCAGCAGAGGGCCGGAGCTAGCGTTAAACCGCATATAGCCGGTCTGAGAGCGCCACAAGGCGCCATCAAGTCTCGTCGCCTAGACAACCTCGGCTGCCCGGTATCGCTGCGCGCCGGGCGCAGAGCGCGGGAAAGGGACCGACATCGTCTTACATATCACTGTGTGCGCTGCGGAAAAACCCACCCTTGTGTGTATGTGTGTTGTGCGCGTGGCTTCTCGATCGGTAGAGTTTATTAGTCGGTGTTTAGTTTGAGAAGTGCCTGCGCTCTGTGCTCGACCTGTGTGTTCTGTCAGTGCTGATTAATGCGAAGGTGCACCATCATGAAGACTGGACCTGTGGGTTCATATTCTGGAGCACTCGAAGTGAAATAGTGAGTACCGCTCTCACGTTGTTCCGTTCAGCGCTTTGTTAACTGCGCGAACACGAGAATAACGTCTTCAAACAATTTTGTTTTGAACTAGTTGATGACAAATCAGCATTTGTTTACTTAGCGAGAATATTTGTCCGAACTTTTTCACGGGGATGATGGCGAAGTGTGAATGTGGGCAATTTTTTTCGTTTGTTGAGATTGTTTGGAGTACAAAGCAGAGTGAGCGTGCGCCGCTGAGGTTCAGCGAAGAAATTGAACAAATTTTTGCGGTGCCCTTTGTTGGCAGCTGTTTTCAACGGGGCCCGCTCGTTATGCACATCAATTTTAGTTTATTAATTAATACATGTATGGGGACGGCGCCTGTTAGCTCTAAGCATCAACTGTATCTAAGACGCATATGCTTGGGCATGTTGATAGTTTATTTACTCTCTTTTTTTTCCTATTGCACAAAAAGACCGAGAGAGGAAAACAAGGGCGTAGTTTCCATGTCGTTCTTTTCGGTTCTTTTTCGTTTTGTGCGGTAACACTACCGTCATAACTCGGGTTGATGCATCGGGTGACAACACAGCATATTGCTTCGCGTTAGGTGCGCCTCGCGAAGTTTGCCTACTTGCTAATACATTCAATTTTGTTAAATTTGTCTTCACCGGTGTTTTCGTTCACCCGCAACGTAGCGTGACACTGCCAACAGCCCTGCCTGTGTAGCGGATCGAGCACTGAAGCTAGACTTTTGTTTGAACAGACCTTTCGTCTTTGTGTGTGGTCGAATTGCCTACTTGAACAGCGCAAACGCTTGTTTGAACATAACTGCTAAAGTTCGAGCACATTTTATTCAGATTGTTTCCATCATGTAAAACTTTCAAAATATTCTTGTTATTTAGAGTTATATTGCTATCGGCTCGCTTTGGCGTTTAAATTCGCCAAGTACTTCAGATGTTAAAGGTATTTTCGCTATGTGAAGCGTATTAATGGTTTTTTGTTGCACAAAAACATCTTTTTAATAAATGTATGTAAGGAGAGGTTGGTGCCGATGCGTGGCGCCGGCTACTCCTCTTCTCTTGCACAAAAGTCAACATCGCACATTTTGTAGCAAACACAAGACTAGACATATGTACATGGCACAAAACTTACACAATGAGTTCACGTTTTTCCACACTGAGTGTCCACACCACACAGAAATGAGTCCACACTGCGTAGAACTGTGTCCGCACCACACTGAGTTTTTATAAAAAAACCACACAAGTAATCACGCCAATTAAAGTGTTCACACAAAAACGTGAAATTTCAATAAAATGTCTAAGGTGATCTTGTCGCTTAAATACTGACAAGTTTTCAGAAAGGTTTTCCCAAAAATTTCGTAGTTAAACACAAAAATACTGTTTTGAAACATACCGCGGTTAACATTCGTTTTTTGTTTAGTACTTTTGAGCTATTCATGATTCCTTCAGAAAGTGAACGACTGCACGTGCTGCACGCTTGTAGCTTTCCTTTTGGCCAGGACCCAAGATTTTTGCAATTGATGGAGGTCGCTTATCCAAAGAATTGAGTTTTTTAAAAAGGTTCTTTCGAGGTACGTCATGATTTTTACAATGCAGAAGAATATGCTCCACGTCTTCTTGAGCTTCTCCACATGAGCAGGTAGGACTGCCAGCTTTCCTTATTCTATACAGGAAAGCCTTCGTGTAGGCTGTACCAAGTCGAAGCCTATGGATGACTGTTTCTACCGATCGGCTAACCTTTAACGGAATATTGAATGCTATACCGGGATCACTGTTATACAACAGATAGTTTTGCGCACCATTTTCGAACCAGGTTTCCTTAGACAGTTGACAGCTCAGCTTATTTATTAGACACTATGCATCGCTCATCGATAGAGGTAGCAGTAATAGATTATTTTCTTGATGTGCTGCACGTGCAATGTGATCAGCTATGCCGTTTCCTGTGATTCCACAGTGGCTTGGCACTCACTGGAACATTATGGTGTGGTTTAAATCTTTTGCTATAGCATACGTCCTCTGTATTTTATATGCGAGCTCACTAGCTTTGTTTCCCAAGCTGATTCCTTTTGAAGAAACTAGTGAGGACTGTGAGTGACTGATAACTACCCATCGAAGTGGACCTAGCTGTAAACATATGAAGCGTAAAGCACAGAGTATTGCAGAGAATTCTGCCGTTGTGGATGTGTGAAATGGCTGAGTTTAAAAGATTTTCTCGCTTGGTATGCAGGTATAAAGAATGTCGACGTAGAGCTTTGATTCGGACATGATCCGTCGGTGTACACGTGAATATAGACTTCATAGTTAGTATAAAGGTGTGTTAAAGTTAATTGCTTCATTACGATTATGGGCAGATCATTCTAACAATTTATTCCCGGGATCGATGTTGTAATATCTGGGATAGAGAGTCGCAATGGTGGGTGGGATGCACATGGAGGCCAGTATACGTGCGTAGGCAGTAAATTTCTGAATTCTACTATATTTTTATGTATTCTTGCAGCTGATATCTCCTAAATATCTCGGTATAGGAATGATTAGCGTGTTGAGTTGCCAGTCGAAGATAATGCCGCAAGTTTCCGTAAATCTCATAGCATGGAAAGTCGGTTGACTAGACTCCGCAATTACTAAAGCACTGGCAGATGCTCGCGGTACACCAATACATATACGAAGGCTTCTGGCCAACAATCTTTGAATGCTCTCCTCTAAGTTACGTGATATCTCATGTAAAACTGGGGCAGAGTAAGCTATTCTTTGTCGAATTATTGCTGAATGTACACGCAATAAAGAAGAACATGAACTACCCCATCTCACTCCGGTCAGTCGACGTAATATAATGATTAGGGAGTTGACTTTGTTCTCTAATTACTTTATCTGTGGTGCCCAAGACCGACGTCTGTCTAAAATAACCTCTAAAAATTTGTGCTGCCGCACAAGTTGTAAGCGCTGAGAGTCTATCTGAAGTTTGAATTTCTTAAGGCATTTTTTGGGGAACGGAGGTACAGATGTTTTCTCATGGGAAAGAATCACGCCTCTGCTCTTAAAAAAGCCATTGATTATTGTCAGCCCATCTTGAAGTTTTTGCCGAACTGCTTGAATGCTCGTGTCTGATGCCCAAATGCACAGATCGTTTGCATATATGGAATATTTCAAACTAGTAGGTAAGATATGGGATATTTCAGCCATAACGCAATAAAGAAAAATGGGCTTAGTACGCTCCCCTGTGGGACTCCTTGACTAACTTCATGCTCTTTACTTTTACCGTCAGCCGTGTCAATGAAGATTTTTCTGTCTCTTAAGAATTCTGCAATCCATCTTAGTGTCCTGCCTACTATTCCCAACTGAATTAAATCGTGTAGTACATGAACGTGGTTGCTTTTTTCAAATGCTCGCTTTATATCTAAAAATACTGCAACGACGATTCTTCCACAGCTCCTCTCATGATCTACATAAGTTACAATGTCTAGGATGGCATCCATGGTGTAGCGGCGTTTACGAAAGCCTGCCATATTTTCTGGAAGCATTTTCGTACATTCAACTCACCACTGCAGTCTAGCGTCTATCATCTTTTCCATAAGTTTACAAAGACAGCTAGTCAGGCTGACAGGACGGAAAGAATCTATGGATAACGGCGTTTTTTCGGGTTTGAGAATTGGGACCACTCTTGCAACTTTCCAGGAGGGTAGAAGGCACTCTGTTGACCATGCATCATTAAATATCTTCAACAAAGTATATGTGGCCACAGGACCCAGGTTTTTTTAATGCTGCATATGTTATCCCATCAGGACCAGCTGCTGTCCTCTACTGCAAGAGCATTATTTAATTCTTGCAGTAAAAACGAATGATCTAGGTCATCATGATGTCTATTGAGAGAAAAAATAATCAATGCTTTAATATCCCCAACAGGCTTATTCTATTCAGGCGTGTGCCCGGCTGCACTAGGTCGTGTAATATGCTGACGCAATTCGTCCGCAACGGTTGTTTCCGGTAAATTCTTCACTAAAGCTAAGGCTCTAAATGGTTGCTGATGTGTTACTGTCCCACTTAAAGAGCGTAGAGCATTCGATAATTTTGACTCGGGGGCAAATGGCGTTAGCGAAGAGCAGAATTCCCGCCAGCGCTTTTTGCCTAGTCTATCCAGTTGTCGTCTCATGCGGTCATGCGTTCTTTGACAGTCGCGGTAATCTTCAAGTAGACCCGTGCGTCTGTATTTTCTTTCAGCTCTGCGGCGAATAGCCCTCAGTCTTTCGTCTTCAGTGTCTACTCCAACGTAACCTTCAGAGAGAGAGAGAGATAAAGATGCAAGGAAAGGCAGGGAGGTTAACCAGACGCACATCCGGTTTGCTACCCTGCACTGGGGAAGGGATAAGGGGAGAAAAGAGGTTGCAGAAAGATGAGAAAGTACACAAAATCACGAGCACACTCGGAGAGCTCACACAGTCTACAGACGGGTCGCTCAGGTTTGTTGACTTAAGGTAAAGTAGCAGTGCTTTAGTTGCTTTCTGCGCAACTGAGGCAGATGCGCAAGGTCCTAGTATCTTCTGCACACAAAATGATCCGGGGTCAAGTCGATTCAAAACCATCCGGAGCTGGCATCGCTGTGTGTCGTAGCAAGCGCAGCTGCACAGGACGTGTTCGATGGTCTCTTCAGCTCCGCAGTAGTCGCATGTAGGAGTGTCTGCCATACCAATGCGAAAGGAGTACGCCTTTGTAAATTCAACACCCAACCAAAGGCGGCATAACAGTGTCGCATCGGAGCGGGAAAGTGGTGATGGTAGCTTTAGCTTGAGCGAAGGATCCTGTTAATAAAATTGACAGCTTTGTAAGCTGGTAGACGACAAGAACGTGCGTGTGAGATCTCGAGCCAGCAGGTAAAGTTGTCTTGCTGCATCACTCCTTGATAGAGGAATCGGGACTACACGGGTTTCTTCATGGGCTGAGTGGGCTGCATCATCGGCTAATTGATTTCCGGTAATACCGATATGTCCAGGCAGCCATTGATATATAATATCATGCCCTCGTGCTAGAGCTTCATGATGGCAATGTCTTATTTCTTGTACCAGTTGGTCATGACTCCTCTTACGCATGGCAGACTGCAAACTCTGAAGCGCTGCCTTCGAATCACAGAATATGACCCATTTTCCTGGACGTTCTTGAACGAGATATTGTAAAGCAGCCCTTATAGCAGCAAGCTCTGATGCCGTAGATGTAGTCATATGCGACAACTTAAACTTGATTGTCATTTCTGCAGCCGGAATTACAGCGGCACCTGATGAGCTGCTGGACGAGACGGACCCATCAGTGTATATCTGCGTTCGGTCTAAGTACAACTCATGTAATAATAGCAGTGTTGCTTGCTTCAATGCTACTCTGGAGTGACTGCTTTTCTTTTTGATTCCCGTAATTTCTAGACGTACTTGCGGCTAGTCGAGGCACCACAAAGGACATGCCGTTCTCGCAGCTGGCGTATATCATGATGGAATGATGTTTAGGTGCTTGGCTATGACGTCTGAAAACGTAGCACGTGGTCTTCCGGAAGGTAGAAGGGCCAAGTGGTGGTCGGGGACACGGCTAGCATGTCGAATGTGCGCTCTGAGGCAATCCACAACTATATATGTCCTGACCGGATGGTCGTTGGCAAGCATGATTGTGGCATAAGTAGAAGCGCATCGGGGCAGTCCTAGGCAGACACGCAGTGCCTGACCCTGCAAACTCTCCAGTGAATGAGTATTCGATTTGCAAGTGTTAGTTAGTACCGGCAAGCTGTAGCGCATTAGACCCAGAAATAGGGAGGGCCCTGTACAGCTGTAGCATGGAGGCCACAGAAGTTCCCAATGCTTTACCGCACAAGAATTTGATGATATGCACAATAGATAGCAATCTCTTCTTCAAGTACGCACAATGTGGGCTCCACGAAAGACTTCTGTCGATTATTATGCCCAGGAAACGATGCGTCCGTGCATATTTGACACTCTGCCCATTGATGTAAACAGGGTATGGCGTCATTGGTTTGCGTGTAAACGCCGTCAACGCGCACTTCACAGTTGATATATTTAGGCCTTGTTTCTGAAGGTAGGCTGTTGTGAGGGTTGCTGCCCGCTGTATTCGTGCACGCACCTGAGGGCGAGTAACTGCAGCACTCCAGTGGCAAATATCATCGGCGTATATAGATAGGCACACCGACTTTGGCAGAACCTTCACCAGACCAATGAGGGCTACATTGAACAATGTGGGGCTTAAAACACCTCCCTGAGGTACTCCGCAGTAGGTGTAATGTTGGGCAGTTGTAGCCTCATATGTTTGTACAAAGAAAGCCCTGCCAGTTATATAATCTTTTATCCATTGAAACATTCGTCCACCAATGCCCATTGCTGCGAGAGAAGTGAGGATGGCATCGTGAGCTACATTATCATATGCACCCTTCACGTCAAGAAAGAGTGCCACTGATATGCGCTTGCGACTTTTTTCTTGTTGAACAAATGTCGATAAGTCAAGGACACAGTCAATGGAGGAGCGGCCCCGAAGAAAGCCTGCCATGCAAGAAGGGTATTTGGTGTATCGTTCCAAGTGCCACTCGAGACGAAATAGAACCATTCTTTCCATCACTTTTCCGAGGCAGCTTGCGAGGGCAATAGGGCGATACGCTGTCAAGTCCAATGGTGATTTTCCCGATTTCAAAAGTGGTATTAATCGACTTATTTTCCATTCTCGGGGAACACTGCCGCTGAGCCAGGAGTTGTTGAAGCATGTTAAAAGTTCTTTTCTGGCTTTTTGTTCAAGGTGTCCCAACGCACTGTAAGTAATACCATCAGGACCTGGCGATGACATGCGCTTAGAAGCGACTAAAGCACCTTCCAGTTCTTCCATGGTGAACGGAATGTCCATTTCTGGTAATCGCGTCTCAGGAACGATCACGGCGTCGATGCTCTCGTTCATAATATTCCCGGCAACTTTCGTGCAAAATTCTTCAGCCACCTCGAGTTCTGTTTTTCTATGATGGAGTGCCAAAGCTTTAAAAGGGTGCCGTTGTTGCGGAGAGGAGCGAAGACCACGAACTGTTCTCCAGATATATGACAGCGGTTTATAAGTGTCTAGAGATTCGCAGAATGCTTTCCAGCGTTCGCTCTCCAGTTTGTAAATGCGTCGTTGAATCTTTTTCTGGAGCCGCCTTGCTTTCCTCAGATCGTAAATTGATCTTGTGCGTCTGTATCGTCGTTCAGCACGCCTTCGTATAGCTCGTAATTTTTCCAGTTCAATGTCAAACTGTGTTATTTTAGACGAAAATGGTAATTTACATTTGGACGCTTGCATAGCTTCCGCTATGGTATTTTCCAGGCTGCAGGCGAGGCCTTCTTGGCAAGCGTTCTCAACACGCGATGCAAACATCGACCAGTCAGTGCCAATTGCAACACCGGAAGAGAAGTTTTTTATGATACCATCGATCGTCACGTAGGTGAGTATGTGTTCACTCCCATGAGTCTCAATATCGCAAAACCACTTAACTTTGTGAGAGAAGCACCGTGACACCAATGTCAGGTCAAACCTTCAGGAATTTTAACGAACTCGGTACACTGATTTAATTTGTTTTCTATGAGTGAGACTAAGCTGTCAGTGTCAGTAACATTATCAGCTTATTGTGATGTATGATAACGAAATGCTAACAAAAACACTTTAATGTTATACATACTGCACGGTATCTAAGCATGTGTTGCAGCCAAAATGTAAGACTGGGCAGCATATTTATCTGGGAGCACAACACGCACAGCCACTGAACAGCCTATGCTGCATCAGGAAAGAGTTATGCTTTCTCAGCCTGCCAGCATGATTGAAAAAATTGTCCTAATTTAGCAGTATGCAATGGTCATTGAGTGAAAGTAAAGGGTCACTTTATTCGAAATTTAACAGCCAATTTTGCGGCTATGGCAAATGTGTTTGAAAAAAAATCATGCTGATTTAATGCACTAAAAACAGTGAACTGCTTGAATATTTCGGAAAAAACGTTTTTGTTACGTGGTTGCCTTTCAAACTTTCCAGAATGTTGTTTGAGTGTTGTTTGTGAAAAAAATATTTTACAAGTACCGCTCCTTTTTTTTTATACCAAGCTTGGTACATGTTAAGTAACGGGGCGTATGTAGGGTGTTTGAAACTCGGCATTATTAATACAAATTTTCGGCCACATACGTCTGCACGAATTTAGTCAAAGTGTGTTATGTTTGCATTTTCTCATTGCGATACTGCACTTTGTATGAATATCTGAGCTGTGACTACTTACTTCACAGAAAAGATATTTTGATCAAAAACTATTTTTAGACATCTTAAGCTGTTGACCTCTACGAGAAAAGATCACACATTTCACAGAATTGTCATTTTTGTCCGTATTGAGACGCAATTTGCACCACGTGGTGGTCCAATTAAAATCACCTTTTACCTAAATTAAATGCAACTAAACAGCTCTTTTTGTGTGACAAGTTTCATGATTACAATTTCTATTTCAAGGAATAAAATAATTTTTGAATTTTCCCATCAGCAGCAATGGGGAACTTCGAGGCGTCGGCTGCCATATGACCAAATGGCAAATGAGGAACTTGGAACTTGAAAATTCATTTAGGGGCAAAGCTCTTGAGGCCGTGGGTCATTCCTCCTCTGTAGTCGTAGTGGTATTATGTAGCCACTTGATGAGTTGCACAATAGACAGCGTTAGTTGTTTTCACAGCATATACATGGACAAAATGATGATTCGTGGGGTGAATCGTTCGTCCGTTCATTTGTACTTTCGTCCGTTCTTCTGTGCATCCATCCGTCCAGGCTTCCGTGTGTCGGTCTGTCCGTGAGTCGTCCGTCTTTCTGTCCATCCATACTGGCGTCAGACTGTCTGTCCATACGCTTGTACGTCTGGACGAACGAACGCTACGCCCCACTCATCATCATTCACTCCGTGGGTATGCTGTGATATTTTTCTCAAAACATAAATTGCTGTGACGAAATTTGGCACATGAAAAGAACCGTTTATTTGCTTTAGATTTAGGTACAAAGTCTTTTTCATTCAACCCCCATATGGTGCAAGTTGCATCTCATTATAGACAAAACAACTATTTTGTGAAATTTGCGATTTTTTCTCGTAAAGTTTGACAGCTTGAGAGGTCTAAAATATTTTTCCTCCAAATATACCTTATGTGCATTAAGTATTCACTCCTATTCACTATTCAAAGTGCAGTATTGATATACAAAAATGCAGATATAACACAATTCGGCTAAAATATTTGAGGCGTATGTGGTCGAAAAATGCTAATAATATTACTGAACTTCAAACATTTTACGCGAGGCCTTCACTTAACTTGTAGACCGAATTCGACACGAAAGAAGAGACACTTATGAAATAATTTTTTGACAAACACCCAGACGAGATTCCGGGAAGTTCAGGAGGCAGCCACGTGACCAAAAAATTATTTCTCTGCGAAATATTCTAGCAGAGACCTTTTTTAATGCAGTAAAATCAGCGCGATTTTTTTCGAATACGTTTGAGGTGGTCGCCAAAATGGCTGGGACGTCTGACGCGGAATGACCCAATAGCGAATTCTTTCATTACATAATCGTGTATATGTGAGCCAGTTCAAGAACACTAGTATCATTTGCATTTTATTACATAACTGTACAGTACTTAGTTTTACAAGTTACCTGCACTGAATACCTTCTCAATGCGCATATCGTCATGTATGCTCAGTGGCATTGTGCTTGTGTGCAATACAGATAAAATATGTATATGTTGTTGCGCCTCACACTGTATAACTTTCAATAAACTAATCAAATGAGTACCATAGTAGATCTGCAGAAATACACATGCAGCTGTGTTGATGCATACTTAAGCATAGAACTTGACATTCACTTAGATTGGTCGATGCATGCAGCTAATGGAACATTATCAACTTGGACCAGCACCTTTTTATTTGCCTGCGCGAGCAAGCTGAAAGGGTAAAGTAAGGTTTATATCTATGGCACGAAATGTACAATGATTCTGCCACAGTGCGCTTTTTATGGCGTTTATTGCTCAGCATACCTTTTCTAGCATTTTTCACTGCAGTGAAGCCTAATACCACTGAATATGCTTGCTATGCACTCAGTTTATACCTACACATAAGAAAGCAGTTAGTTATGCAGGGTGCATACTGTATGTTGCACTCTTTGTGAAATTTCGGTCGTTGTTCCTTGTGTATTTATTTTAGGTTCCGAGGATTGAATTTCCTGTATACAGAAAGAACATTTTCGCCCCACTTCTCTCGAAGGCACCAGTCATCTCATCAGCTGAAGATGATTGTGCAAGCAGCAGTGACGAGTGGTTTTGCAGTTAGAAATATACCAACACGGACATTACATTATTACAACCCCAATTACACTACCTTGTCGAATGTTCTTTTTTTTAATGTCTAAATTTATGCTGCGAGATGTAATAGGTTGTAAATGTGACTCCAGAAACTCGCTTACTCTTTCTACGTGTTTTTTTATATTGTAAAGGTGCCAATCAACGCGATACCTCTCAGTAATTTGCCCGACTAGCACCTGTGTTTTTGAAAGTTGTGGAGATTTATTGTATTGAAAACAATTATTTTTTAGAACAGAGAAAAAAATCTTGGTCACGTGATATATTTCAAAATGTTGCAGAATGCCATCAGAGTCCTGTTTGTCAGACTTGAAGTTTTCCTATAATAAGGCAGATGTTAACATATGGGCTTAATTGTTTTTTGCTTTGGCGTTATGTTTGGTTGAACCTTACGCTACAGGTTACTGCTTGCACTACTGCGGTGTGGTGTGTGTGTGTGTGTGTGTGTGTGTGTGTGTGTGCGTGCGTGTGTATGTCTAAGTGGCTTCCGCGTCTTAATTTGTCGTTTTCGGCCCAGTCTACGTACACATATATACACTGGTCTCATGCAGCTCATTCAAGACCATGGCACCTTATTTTATCAGCTGCATGCATGCAGGTATAAGTGCAGTGGGTGACACCAGTATCTTTCTTCTTCCCTGTCAGCCGCAGACAAGGTTCATATATGCTCCTCTCTGAAAACAATTGAGGCTTGGTCGAGTTGGTGATGCATATTTGATGGAATGAAGTGCTATGAACTGCTATTCTTAACACACAAGACTAAGCGTCACCTCCTGTGTCTGCTTGTGTTGTCCCGTTATTCGCGCTTCATTTGATCAAGTATGCTTATCCATATAACTGCCATCGTTTCAAGGGAGTTTTTGGTGTTACACTCCAATCGCATGGGTGTAGCTTCATTCAACACACATTGTTTGGGGTGTTCATAAACACCTATTACAGAAGGTTGTAAGGTTTCTTTACACCCTACGGTTTCAGGGTGTTTCTAAACACCTTATTGTTAAGGGTGTTCCTAGACACCCTAAAAAGGTGTTGTCCATGGAACAAACATGCACCCTTATGGGTGTAAAAAATTTTAGAGTGTAAATCATTACGTTTGACGACGACATTGGCATTAATACTACACTATCTTGAACGTTACTACGCTAATAACGAGGTCCTTCCCCATTCACCACCGTGGCTACGAATCGCGCTTGCTGACACTCGCAGGATAACAATACTCGGAAACATCGAATTAATAGGGCATGTGCTCGGGATGTGGAATAAGGGGATCAGATTGGCATATGAATAATTGAACTTCTAAATTTAAGGAATAAATTTTGGCCCCCATGGATGTTAGCGTTACTTTTTGTCTGATGCAAATGCCTTTCCGAATGTACACAAAATTCTTTTCCTGGAACGAAAACCTAAAAGCACTCAGATTACCTCGGCTTCATTCCTTTGTTCTGTTAGAATGTATGTAACATGTCCTACGGCCAGGACATAGCGACACTGTTCTTTGCGAGGAGAGGGGTGTAAACGGTTCCACATGTACGTTCAGTCTGAGTTTCTGTTCCTGTAAAATCGTGCATAATAATAAAATTGTTAAGGGGTAAAGTTGTGCAAGCCCCCTTTTCCTCCAGCTATGGTGTGTTCTCATGTGTGGTATACAAGTATTAAAAAGCACCAAATGTCTTAGGTTCATTTTGGCATTATGAAAGTATTCAGTGTTTGCCTGCCTGCGAATATTCTTTTTTTGTAGTTAAGGGGACTTAGGAGGCTACCCACATGTGGGTTCAAGTCTGGTTGAATAATAAAGTGTACATCTCTCCCTCTTTCTTTCATAGATATGCACAAGAGACAATATTGTTAGCGAGTTCAGCAAATATGTGCTATTAACGTCAATTGGCTAGGCTTATTTAGTTAAAAATGATTAATTTGTAGCGACGCCCTCATATAGTATCTGCAAAAAGCGATTTATTTTGAGGTTGTGTGCTCGGTCCATATTAGCGGCGAATGGATCTCCCGTGAACAATATTTAGCCTTTTCATGTCCTAAATACTGCTCCTCAACTAACAGCCTAATAAAGTTCCATATGCAGTCCTTGACTTCGCTTTAAGATGGCCTCCATAGGTTATGTTTCGGGTAAGAATATTCCTCTCCCAATATAGACGAGTTTCGGTAAACTTCTTATTCTGTTTGGACATAGCTTTGATTGATATGTGGCGCTTAGTGTCCCAAAACCATCATATGAATATGAGAGACGCCGTAGTGGAAGGCACCAGAAATTTCGACCACCTCCATGGGGTTCTTTAACGTGCGCCCAAATCTTAGCACACGGGCCTACATCATTTTCTCCTCCATCGAAAATGCAGCCGCCGCAGCCGGGTTTCAATCCCGTTACCTGCGGAATCTGTTCGAACATTGCTTACAACGAAAATGTGACGATTTCATGCTCACATCAAGTTTTTTTTCCGACAACCAAAACATCAAGCTCATGTACTGAAACCTCTGGGCATATTGAAGAGAAAAGTCTTTCTTGGGGAATTTGAACGCCGAGACTTCGGTCTGTCCGTCTGCCTGCCACGCGAAACAAATCGGCCGCCCGGCCAATGGTTAACAATTTACTCAACGCCCAGAGGTCTTGAACTTGTGGCTGTGTTCGTACTTGTAAATATTGTGATCAAGAAACAAATGTTACGCATATTTGAGGAACACCATCAAAACTCAAGTATTATAGGTGATGTGTTCTTTTGCTAGAAAGTACATAGGTGCGTAATTTTACAGATCTTAGTGTTCCTTAGGCTGTGCTACAAATACGACACTACGCAGAAATGAAGGGCGCCACAAAACAATCGTCTTTTGATGACATTTGCAGCAAAGCACCGAAATACGTGGATACATTTTAGGCATAAAATTAGCTTTAATTCATCAAAACGCTATAATATACCAGCTGAAAGGAACGACGTTGAAAGCACCAAATGCCCTTTGCAGCGAAAAGACGCAGCCAGTCAGCTATTGGGGCTGATTTTTCCGGTCTTCTCTCGCTGCTCGAGAACCACGGGAGCCTTGCTCTGAGCAGATACCAGAGTCATGGCATCCTCGGCCTTACAGCGAATGGTGGGGCCAGCGTCGTCATCCCTTCTTGTCGGGAAGCCCTCATCGTGCCCTGCGTCTTCTCATTCCGGGCTACTGAGCGCTTTTCTGGAATTATCAACTTCATATAAAAAACTAACAAACCTCCGCTTCACAGACACTGATCAAGTAGAGAAGTTGAGGGATTTTTCTTCATCATGAAATTGTATTTCTATGTTTTGCAAGTCTCTCAGATATATTTTATCAGTTATATTTATTATAAACGCTCTATGTTAAGCTTTTAGGCGGTATACTTGCGGACAACGTTTTTTTGACAATGAATTGAAGGCTTTACACATAATCTACGCGTATCCTACCCCGAGTGAGTCCTGCTGGTTCCAAAATGTCGTGCGTAATCTCTATGCAAGACATAGAAATTACTCCTCTACTTTCTAATCGCAGCTCTTTTCAGCAGAATGCAGCACACAATACAATGAGACATTTATATTTATTTAACATTACACGTTGTCGATTTGCGTTTTTGGACACCTGAGAAATTATCGCCTTCTACCGTTTATGTGTCCCTCAAACTCTGAGTTGCATCTCTGTCGAAATGCAACGCTGACTGCGCTAAGCGAGGACCACTTTCCACAGCGATGCGAGATGCGTGTCAAAGAGGATTGTATTTCACTTAAGTGTTCATGCGCAAAAGCACCGCCCCCACAGCTTTCCCTTCGTTGCTAAGAACAGATGTCCACGAGTATAGTATATCCACTACCTTTTAAAACCACAAGCCATAGCGTCACCGTAGTGTGACTAGGTGGTATTATATATTCACTACTTTTTAAAACCACGAGGTATAACCTCACAGTAGTGTGACTAGATGGTATGGTATATCCACTACCTTTTAAAACCACGAGGTATTACGTCCCATTATTGTGACTATGGTATAGTACATCCACTACCTTTTAAAACGACGAGGTATAACGTCACAATAGTGTGACTATGGTGATACGCATGCCATTGGCTACGACGCCTTTTTTTTTTCAGCAGGAGTTGCGTGTTGTGCGACTTCAGCCAACTACTCTGGTACATGCGCGTTTATAATTTTCTGAAGGGCTGCACACATTTCTCCAGCATATACCTGGTTGTTCTGCGAACTGCTGCCTTCATGTTTAGTGGACCAAGGAGAATAGCTGACTTTACCCGAGTATCTGTGATTCATACCTGTTTACTATACCCACTCTAAGTACCAAGAATACTTGACGTTAGAGGCACGACTAAGAGCTGTAAAAACAGCTACGCTGTTAAATACTTTAGTATATAGTGCTGCCTGTGGGATTATTAGATGTATGCTGCTCGAAGGACAGGGTTGGCGCAAAAACCCCATCGAATCTTTGTGTTGTGTTAATACATTGCCTTGTTTTTTATTTATTCTCAGTTCTCCAAAGATGGTTTCAATTTTGACGGGCTTCATAACGGTATATCATTAAAACATCTACGCAATGTAGACACGATATTAATTTTAGCAGGGGAAGCTCCACGGTGCAGTCGGTAACATTTTTACGTATCATATGGCACTAGGTGGTAGTGGTTCGTTGTATTTGCAAGTACTCCTACAGAAAGATGGTGGTTGATTTTCTTATTTATTGGTTTACGCAAATGTGATTTGATGGTTTCCTTAGAACTTTCTTGCTTTCTCTACTTGCACGCTAAATTCAATGACTCAACCTGCCTTTCAATCTCGACTGCTTGTCGAAGATTCTCATGAAAGTCAACCTCGGCTGTATGGCCTTGAAATGGGAGGAACTCATGCTCAGGACGCTCACTCGGTCTTTTCGCAACCGCAGGTATGTGTTAGTGTGAATAAAATGCGACGGTAGCTGTCAAGTGCCGACACTTTACAATTTAAAATATCGAACGAAAAAAATCTTTCTCTCGACTCTACAAAAACGTACAGAGTTAACAAAATAACTAGACCAGTCCAATCTCTTCGCTGAGCGTGTTTCACATGCAGATATAGGATAATCTATGCATTCACGGTGGAACTGAAGTTATACGGCGGAAACCAACGTCAATCTCGAAAGCCTTACTTTCTATAGAGCTAAAAACAACTTGAAAACCAATGACGTCCCACACGCCGTCTTCGCAATAAGTATCTCGAAGGCTGTGGTTTTGTTCATGGCAACCGAAAGTAGATAATGTGTGTCACTTGCAACACTCGTGCGATCAATCCAATCCTACAGCCAAGCCAGACCATGTTGCGTGAAGGCCCACATGATCACCCATTTCCACAATCTTTGATCTGACATTAAGCGCATTTTATGGCGTATCATTCGGCAACCGTCTTGAGATTGTTCCCAACAGCGAGGTTCCCATTGCACTGGGTCCTATGGATACTGTGCCCAGACCAACGAAAGCGACGTAGCAGCCAGAATATTGTAGCAACGACGAACATAACAGCGAGGTTCTACTCTAATGAGACATCTTGAGGTGCCCTTAGCCCCCGCTTTACACTGCGGCCGTGAGTTGATAAACCATTAATAAAGAAAAACGTTGGTAAAAGAAAAGTAAGAAAAGTGCACTGTTAGTGCAATACGATGAAGGGAACTCAATGAAAAACAACATAACACTGGCAGGTAGAACATTTACTGCTAAAAAAGTGCACAATCACAATAGGTACACCTAAGAGCACGTAATTAAATTACTGACCGTCTACATATTTGAACACGAGGTTAAGCGAGGAAGAAATTGCGCGTAAGTCATCGAGACCTATATAGTTTAAATGAGAGACTGCAATTCAGACTTTGTTATACTTAAACTATCAATGCTGGCGTCATGAAAAAAATAAATCAGTGTCGGTAATATGTTTTTTATTTATTTAAAAGCTATAACTGGTTCTTGAAAACGTGCGACGTACCCAACGTTCAATATGAGCGGCATACCTAGTGGTGGTAGTTTGCAGACGACCGAGTTTATTAAACCTGCTTGCCGCACAAAGCCAAATAGCTACCCTAATGAGAAAACTTGAAAAATCTGGCAACACTGACTAAAGGTTTTTTGCTAGGACTTAGTGCTAAAGACTACTCATACAGAACCACTGACATGATTTTCATTGATTCCGAAAGAGACAATTATAGCTTTCAAGGTGTGCACTATCAACATTCTCCACACACCGCAGTGAGATAACAAGTATAAATGTTTTACTTTATTTAGGGTTTTCGACGGCCAGTACTTGAAAGCCAATGTCACTGCTGTGGACGTTGCCACGACACGTTAGCACAATTCACCGAGTTAGCGTATTCTGTGTCGGGCATGCAGTCTAAATCGATGGAATTTGCTGCGAGAGTCCAGAGCCTTTGAATGACAATTTACTCGCCGTTGCTTACACGTGCGACTGACAGCGAATTGACAGCTCTAGTCAGTACGTCGCAACTTGCTGTCTCCTGTTGACGTCTTAGTTGTGTTGACACGTCGCTGAGAAGCCACTTCTTGTTCCGACACCATAATTGCTGTTTTAAAATAGCGGCTATAAAATATAATGAATCTAATTCCGAGCACTACGAAACTTTTTTAGGGTTCTTAACACTCGTGTTTATATTTAAAGCAAAAACCTGAAAATCTATTCGTGTGAGGACTTTTCCGAGCTTGCTAGTGTCCTTCGGTGTAATATCCTTTGGCTTACCTGCCATAGCGTAGGCCATCATGACTGCCATGCCGAAAAAGAGAAGGACAACGAAAAGCAGAAGGCCACACAGCAGGAAGTTCAGCGCGGACTGGCCATTGAAAACGTGTTGGATATTTGTGTTTTGGTGAGGTGTAGAGGCAGATAAACATTAAGTTATCCATGTAACGAGAATCACAATCTTTGAAATGTTTGTACTTATAGTGCCTTTGAAAGGTTACCGGTTATCTGTTATCTTTAAAAGCCTCACACATCAATGTACATGTACCAGATTCTCTCGCATATACCGTGCCCCTTCACAAAGCCCGCAGCTTTATTTCTACAAAAAGAAAGAAAAAAAGTGCATGCACATAGCCCCAAATAGGACCCTATATTTTTAAAGACAATTCTCTCGTTTTCTTTTGCTGGGGGAAGGGAAGTTGTATGCGAGAAAATTACATATACGAAAACGATGTTACCATCGGTAGTATTCAGGTACGATCGCTTAGACACCGACCCATGATTTAATTGTGAGCAACCCCATGTCCGAAAGGCAGACAGTGCCCTCTGCAGTGCAATATATAGTAGCAACGATCCGTCTGGTAGAATTCATCGTATCGCGTTTAACAAGGTGTGGACAAGCTCCAAGGCGAATTGTATGCAAGATATATGAGCGTAGCCATCGTAATATATACAGGCAAGATACTTCAATAGCTTTAAATTTCAAGTGTGAAGTCATAAATTTGACAATAATTTAGACTATAAAACAGAACTGAAAACGCACGTGAAATCTTTGGTGGACGAGCTGACATTGTTTCTGCCCCTCCACATTTTTACTAACACTCATTGAATCTTCAGCGGCAGCAAGATCAAGCCCTCATGCATAGCCTTCATACATTCATGAGCCCTACAGAAAATAAAACCATCTCATTTCCTGCTATTATTCAAACTGAGACAGTGTACATGAAGGTCATGCACTTATTGAAATGTTTCGCAATGCAGGCCGAGCATTACGCGTAAAGATTATCCCAAAAAACGAAACACCAACCAAGACGTCCTGTCTTGGTTGCTTGAACTTGTTAAACATGAACTAAACTCGATCCTAATAAAACTGAATATTGTAGGATGATCAGCATCGATGGAAAGCATTAGGCAATCAAGAAGGCATAAGCTGTGTATAAAAGCGGTCTTTAATGAAAGCTCAAATACTTACACTTCATTCAAGTTTGAAGCTAGTGAAATAAAGAGTACAATGCCATGAAAAACACAAACAGGTTGAGTGCAACGCTGTTTGCCGACAGCCATTACTTCAAGATGGGCATCTCCGGCCGTATTTTACTTTAGCATTATACCCAACCAACTGAGCGTATTCTCGCGCTATAAAAGTGGGTTTTGGGATTGTGACAAAAGAGTTTATTAAGAAAAAAGTCGTTTTTTTATTTATTGTCTCAACATTGAAGAAGTAAACTTAGCGGAAAGTTACTTGTAACAAATTGAACTCAACTTCATACATACGGTAGGCCTACGAACACGTAAATAAGAGAGAGGTCACCGCAAGACAGAGCAATCAAGTGCTCCAATAATAACTGTAAACGCTCACCGAAAAGGCACACAGCGGCGGTACACAACGTACACATCAAGATGTATGCGCATGCCAATGCCGTGGCCTGGGCCTGCGCAGAGTCGATGCCTCTAAAGCCGGCATGCGTGCTGGTCCACGTGAGAATAGAGCTTTCTAAAACTAACAAGAGGGCACTCTGGCGCTGCGATCGTTCTGCGAGCGTGGCAATGATGGGTATCACACAGATTCGCCTAGTCTTCGTGCTTGCGTGTCTTGATTACACTTGAAGCTTTCTTCACTGCTATCTTTTGGTGACGTTTCAAATGAAAGTGCGTATGGTTGTGAACTTCGTGAGCCAATTTGAATAGGTGAGCCTAAAAGGTTAATGTAGTGAAGTGACAGTGCTAAACATTTTTTGAATTTTCGTTTCGTGAAAAAGCAGCGCCGAGCCACGCGAAGCCAAGCGAAGCCAAAGGTACGAAAATTGGACAAATCCGTGTACTACCCGTCATTCCCATGATCACTGAAGCGCCGTGCATTGCAGCTACCATACACGTTAGCGCTAGAGTTCCCTGTATTATGATTATACGAAACTATATGCATGTGACAGATAACTGTATAGGCACTTGTCTACTTCCTGATAGTTAATCGACGTTTGGCTCACGCATGCAATGGTCTATTTAAATTTCGAGCGTCACCTTTAGAGCCGTTTCTTCATTCATGCACTTGTGTTGCCCTGGCTTGTTTGTCGTGTCTGTATCAGAACTTAACCACCAAAATACTCAGGTAGAAGTTCAGAATAATCGAAATCTGCACTCAAAGCAATCATTTTTTCATCCCCGAGAGACCATGCACAAATGATCGATCCAATTGCATTTGCTCGTTCGCATAACGTCAGTAATAATTGGCGTATTTCACATAGCTGAATGTTCCGTGAAGACACATGTAGGCGTCTGTGGCTTTCTGACGAAAAACTCTAACTTCCTGGCAACATTCAGCGGAGTTCAACATTATTACCAATGTAAGTGTAATACTCTAAATAGGGAAGAAAAAGTTTTCAGTATTGCTATGTGTAGTGTTCATATTAGCAGCAAAGAAAAAATCGCAGCATATCGACGGAGTGACTGATAATGAGTGGGGCGAAGCGTCCATCTGTGCATCCGTCCGTGTGTTTATCCGTACATGGCGTCCATGCGTCGAATCGTTTTTGAGAATGCAGACATCGAGTGGGTAACACCGACGAGACGCGAGGCAAGAAAGCTGAGCGCAAGCGTCTTCAACGCACCCGCCGCTCTGCTACATCCATGCACCACCAATCCGCCACGTATGGGGAATATCTAGGAGACTGAGAGAGTCATTGTTCTCCGCGTACC
The DNA here is from genome assembly GCF_043290135.1 of Rhipicephalus microplus. NCBI lineage: Eukaryota > Metazoa > Arthropoda > Arachnida > Ixodida > Ixodidae > Rhipicephalus > Rhipicephalus microplus. The sequence continues at coordinate 74,465,659 of NC_134706.1, forward strand.
CATGCACAGCCCGCACAGCAGCCAATCGGAGAGTTGTGGTACAGCGCCATCGAGAATATCCTCACTCAACTGCAGTTTGTATGTACCTATGAGACAGTGCCGTCTATTATACTCTTCGGATGACACTGCCTTCTTAATTTTTGCGCGTTCTCTTCTCTCGGTTACGCGTGACTTATGACAATGTTAGACAAAGAGGAGATTCGCCCCTTAAAATAAACGCAAAAATAAGACATATGGTTACAACGGAAACAACGTAGGACGACTCCCTTGCACAGATGATAGACACAGATGCGCTGCAGTTCCAAAGTCGGAGCTCGTTTTGTTCACCAACTACAGTTAAGCCTTCTGTCATACTAAGAGACTGAAACTCACTTGGACGTCCACTATCGATGCTGTTGGGAGGAGCATTGGTGGGAAAGGCCTCGAGTTCTTCGGGAGAAGCAGGTGCGTAAATAGGGGCAGGTGGCAGAGGAGGAAGGATGTAAACAGGAGGTGGTTGAGGGTATGCTTGAGGGTAGAAGTAGAAGTTGGGCATGTAGTAGTATTGGCCCACCGGAGAGGCGAGAAGTAGTTCTGGAAGCCGGTCTTATCTGCGAGAGGAAGCAATAGAAAAGTGACTACGCAGCAGAACCCTCTCCAACATGCGCCTCTCTTAGGACTCTCACCATCCGTAATTTTAATTAGGTACGTACATGCATGACTGGACTAATGATTTTTTTTCACGTGGCACAGCCTGCGGTAAAAATGGAACTTAAACATGAAACAAAATTCAGAATCGGCGTCAAGATTTCATTCATTTGGGAGAGTGGTATCACTATTTTGTAGGAATCCGGGCGCCCCATCCCCCTTGCAAGTGACCCGTATATAGGAGATATGAGAAAGGTCTTTTGGATGGCAACGCTAACCTATTCTGTATTATACGCAGAAACCTCCCCTTCATTGCCAGCTTTTGCCTTCTTCAAGATCCTGGTCCTTAAGGTTCATTATGAAACAAGCGCGAAAATACACACACTCAGAGAGGACACAGACAAGCGCTTACTGGCAACTGAAAATTTTATTTCAAAGCGAACACATTCTCTGTCATTCTCTGTCCCGACAGAGAATGACGTACATGCGTGTATACGGATCACTGCAAGTATAGGGACAGGGGAAGGCGGGAATGACGTACATGCGTGTCATATATTTATTAGTGTTCGCTTTGAAATAAAATTTTCTGTTGCTAGTAGGCGCTTGTCTGTGTCCTCTCTGAGTGTGTGTATTTTCACGCTTGTTTTATCATAAACCTTTACCAACAAGCCCAACTGGCAGTCATCTTAAGGGACTGAGTTTTCGAGATTATATAGGCACACCCAGCTGACGACAATTTGGAAGCCTTGCTGTAAAAAAGTCCGCTTCAAATGTTTGAGGTTCTAGGCTCAATTCCCAGTGACTTCGGGAATCCAGCGGTTTTTGTGAAGGGGAAAGAGGTGCTCCTACTTAGCTCTCGGTGGTATGGGTACTCGTATATTCACGAGTTTGTCTCTCTTCCGCGCTTTACTTCCTGTCAGTAACCACCCCCCCCCCTAGCCCGACAAGCTGCCGTACTTGTAAAAAGAAAAAAGCGCGAAAAGTTGCTTATTTACCCCGCTACGTGTCTATAGGTGATGGGGGCCTATTCCTATATAAAAAATGAAAATTTCATAGCCTATGAAGAATACTGCGCACGCGATTGAACTCGCTGTTTGTACCGGTCTCTCCCCTGTAACTTACGATAAATGGCCCTTCAGTAATTGCATGACACATGCACTAAACCTGTCATAGTTGAGAATACAGTCATTTAAATGTCAGTTTATTTGTTGATCGAGTATTTTACTAGATGTCCTCTTCGATCCGGTTGAATGGTGGTATACCTCTTGGTTCGCGTTCTATTTCTCCTGAAAGATGGCTATTGCGCCCGCCATGACAACGACCCACCCCGCATTATTCCTTCAGGCGACCAACTGAACATTTTAAAGGTGGCAGTCCTCCGCTAAAATTGAGTCAACTGGTTGTTACATATCTAATGTATCGCCTTTCTTCTGTACTTGTTTCATCTTATGTGACACCCCGACCATATAACTGCTCTTCCGTGTATACTGTTCTCCTATATTTCTTATGTTGCTTGTTCTGATTACTTTCGTAATCCTTCTGTTAGCTTGCCTCCAATTGAACGGTAGTTATTACAGAAGCAAAGTGCACTATCAAAGTTCTTTAGTTAATGACTAACCGCCACGGTACGGCTTCATGCTCTCCCATAGTAGATTACCAAGTACCCTAAATCGTTAACAACGTTTTCCAAACACGGTATCAGAGGCCCACGGAACGGCCTAGCGCTCTCACTTAGTAGAGTACCAAGTACTCTAAAGCGTTCAGCAGTTTTTTTCTAAGCACTGCATGATAGCATTTGATGTATTCATATAATATTTACTGTATTCATATAGTATTCATATAGCATTTACTGTATCTGTTTGCACATGTTTGCTTTTGTCTGTCAGGCTCTGCCATTCAAAAAGTGTGTGTCTTTATTACCGTTATGACGTTATTATATTGGCAGATCCCACGCACAGTTAGAATCGATAATGCGCGAAGCACGAACGAGAAAGGTTTATATGTCACTTTAAAGTCAGCAGAAAGTTACGAGATGGAGGTTAATGATGCCACCCATGACTTTCGTGTCATGATTATGATGTTTGGATATCTCTTTTACCTTCGTCATCTATTCACGTCACGTGATACCAAACTTAGTATATATCGGGCTAGCGAAACGACCGCGTGCACGCTATGAGCATGGTATATTGTCATGTTCTTACATAACACGCGTGTCAGGATTATCATGTTTGCACCAGTCATATACATTTGTCATCCATTGGCGTCGCGTAATATCAAGGTTGGTATATGTGGAGGTCGCAAAACGGCTACGAGTGCATCATGAAGGGACTATATACTGAAATGTAGCGTTGACGTGCGCGTACACTGGGCACAGTGACTCTATGTTAGCAAAACGCGAGCATTGTATAGTATGACGCCAGGCGCAATCCGTCAGCGCGGCCTGATTGCAACCGGCGCGAAATGCGACATGCAGCATCCTGCACCGATACGTTACCCAAACTAAGGTCCCCAGATGAAACAAGTTTTCTTTTTTCATCTAGGCACCTTAATCCAAACAACACTGCGCCTCCCTCATTTCGTGACAGAGAGACGCTGGACGCTTTCAAACGTGCATGCGTCAAAGCAACGCAGTGCGGCGCGTGACTGCAAGTATATGGCAGGACCGGCGTCTGGCGTGGTAACGCTGGCGTTACGCGACGAAATGAACACCAGCGAGCATGTGCACCGCGTCACGTCGTAATGTATTGGTGCCTTGACGGTGGCATGTAGTCATGCTCTCACATGACACGCATCTCATGATTATCATATTTGCACAGGTCACATACCTTCGCCGTCCATTTACGTCACTTATTACCATATTTGGCATATGTGAAGCTAGCGAAACGGCGGCGAGCGCATCATGAGTGTGGCATGTAGTCATGTTGTTACATGACACGAAAGTTGTCATTATCATGTTTGGATGTGTCATTTACCTATGTCATCCGTTCGCGTCGCGTAATACTGAGTTTGGCATATGTGAAGCTAGCGAAATGGCCGCGAGTGCAACATGAGGGTTGCATGTAGTCATGTTGTTACATGACACGTATGTCATCATATTCATGTTAGGGTTTGTCGCTTGAGTTCTCCATGCAATCATGTCATACCATACCCGTTGTGGAACAAGTCATGAGAACGAAACCACCGCAAGAGCTGCAGAGCCATGTAAATGTAAATCATGACATTTGTAACATATATGTCTTGATTTTTGTGTTTTGACTAGCCAAATATGTTTTTCATAACGTCATGTTATGCCATACTAAGTTTGGTGTCGATACTGTTATCGAAACGGCTAGGAGAGACAAATGCCGTAGGCGGATAGATAGATAGATAGATAGATAGATAGATAGATAGATAGATAGATAGATAGATAGATAGATAGATAGATAGATAGATAGATACGCTCAAGATCGCCGAAGTTCGCTGAGAAATACTTTGCATTTAAAATTAGGAGGATGACTGACTTTCACCTCAGGTGTAGAACGCGATAGTGCAATTTGGCCTCGTTTGCACCGCCTTATGATTCGCTAGCCCAGTTTCGGCTTTCAGGGAACACCTCAGCCGTGCCGCAAGGAATATAACGTCTGTTCGCGTATAAGCTAGGCCAGCTAAAACTAACCCGGAGTGCCTAGTACAAATGCGGTGGCAAAGTACACACGACGATTTCATTTTGTAGATCAGTTAGGGGCCCTTTACGGGCCCATAAGGCCGTACGCCTACATACGCCGCTGATCACTTTGTTGGCAGTTTTGCTGATGACGATACAGTACAATCCTTTTAAATGATAACTAAAGGAACCAGGAAAATATGTTTCCCTTAATTGTTGTTTCGCTTACTAAGAGATAAACAGGTGTGTATTATTCAAGTATAAAACCGAACATATTAGTGGCAGTTGTACCATTCAAGCAGCAATTTCATTTGGGAGAGTTTCTTTTATTAGGACTATACTGTAATTGAGTATGTCTTAGTAAACTGTAATGAGTGGACCTTTAAACTCAGCACAAGTGGCGCAAATCACATGGGTTAACGCTCACACGTTCAGTTTTTTTTTCCTTTTTTATACGATGCAAAGTAACGGTGCTTCTTTGTGGTAGAACACGTGCTTGTCACGCAGGGTCCTCAGATTGACTCCCATTCCAAAAGTCAGTTTTAATTGTTGGCTTATTTGCATCGACTTCAAATTGTCTCTCAAAGACAACGCCAATTTATTTAACCTAGTCAAAGTTGACACCTACAACGAAGTTTCTGAGAAATATGTTCTCCAACGCTGTCAATAATTATTACTCGTATCGTAAATGAGGTTGCTTAAAAACTTACCTGGCAGTGGTTTGTTCGGCGGGAGTGGCTCTGCGCGCAACAAGTGGCAAATCGAACAGTAAATGGAAACTGTATTGTTACTTATAAGCCACTCTAGTTCGAGAGCAACTTAGAAGTATTACTTAAACTCTTTGTTTATATAGATAAAACAAAAGTTACACACACAGCAGTCAAAGTTCTAGGTAGTACGGTTTTAATGTTAACCGCTTTGTTTTGGCTTAGTCATTTCAATTCTCTAACATCGTCAATTCTCTAACAATTCTCTAACATCTATAGGCTCACCTTTACCGGCTAGCTTTGTTTGTTTTGGTTTGAACTTGTGGCATCCAGGTCACGGAAATTCTAATGCACGTACACTGACTCACTTCTAGGACAATTCTCATTAGGAAGGATGCTAGCGCCAAAAACATTTCAGTATTGACAGGATTGGCAAATGAAAGATTTGCCACTTCCCTGGAAAGTTAAAATAAGTTTGCTTGAATCATGAGACACATCAAGGGAAATTTACGAGACATCGCATAACAAACTCACTGGTTGGTCATCACTGACTCAGCAGGCACTCAGTAGTTTAACCACGCATTCACTTAGGCCATCCGGGGTTTCCCGCTCTCCGCGAATTACAAATAAACGGCCCTTTCGCCCCTCAGATACATCTGCATGGAAAGTTTGAAGGACCCCTCGATCAGTTAACCGATAAATAAATAAATAAATAAATAAATAAATAAATGAGTAATCTGACCAGGAATAACCATATTATTTTTGCGCAGGCACATGCAAAAGTATAAAAAAACGTACAATACAGAAAATATTAAGAAAAAAATCACCTAATGCCAAACGCACACACAAAAAGAAAACGACGCTAGAAGAGAAAAATATAAAAAGGCAACATTAGGTACATGAGAGGGGAGTGGTAAATAATGCGTATTATACATAGATATCTAGGAAGCTACTAAATAATAATAATAATAATAATAATAATAACAATAACAACATCAAGAAGAATAATTGAGCACAAGACTTTTACAATAAAAGCTGACCGCAATGTATGCCACGTGTTCTGTCAGTAAACGAGTTGTTTCAGAGTTTTTCAGACAAAGATTAGTACGAATGAGATTTCACTGGCTGAGTTAGGGCAAAAGCTTGTTATTTGTTATATTCATTTCCTTCGCCCATGTTCTCACACGCTCGAGCGAAGTAGATGTGTTTCTTCGTATATATTTTACCTTTTTGCGTCAATGCCGATTCTTGTTAAGGTCGACCTACGGGGAAGGTATAGAAGTGCAATTGGTATGACGCCGAAACAGGTAAGCCTAATGCCAAGGAGAAAATGGCAACTAGCGCAGAGATATTCGGATAACTTACTCAGAGACGCCTGGTACATCTCGCTAAGTTTAGCTGAAGAAAAGAAAGCACAAGGTGGGAGACATCAGAATTTATCCATAGTTTGTCTCGGTGCCTAAATATGGATTATAATGCAATCACATATGTGCAAAGGAAAACAGATAATAGGAACGGCATTCCACGAGGAATATATCACTAGGTTTTTGTATGCCATTCCGCATTGCTTTGATTTTAATTATATCCTATTATGTAAACATACTGTCTATCCCTGGGGGATTAAATCAGGTGGACAAATCTCAGACAGTGATACAGTACGATCAAATAAACGAAAAGATGAACAAAGAAAAAAAAGAGCAACAGATAAGTAGAGAGACCTTAAAAGCACACTTTTCAAGCTACAAACACATTGGAACTTTATTTAAATGATACGAGAAAAAGTAACGCCATAATAAATTTCTAAGGCTATCAAATGCCTTTTTGCTAGAATTGGAGAAGTTGCCGAGGGTCTGCTACTAGTAAGGGAGGTGGGTGGTGGGGTCGGGGCGGGAGCAAGTTCGTCCATTCTTTTATTCGAAAGCATCTTTGTGAAATCTCTAACAGGCAAGGGTATGAGAGGGTTCGTCGTGGGTAGTTATAGCTGCGAATAGAGTCAGTAAAGCTACTAGACATGCCCATGTAATACTTGATTGATTGATATCTGGGGTTTAACGTCCCAAATTCACCATTACATTATGAGAGACGCCGTAGTGGAGGGCTCCAGAAATTTCAACTACCTGTGGTTCTGTTACGTGCACCCAAATCTGAGCCTATGGGCCCATAACATTTCCGCCTAAATCGTAAATGCAGTGGCCGCTGCCGGAATTCTATCCCGCGACCTGCGGGTCAGCAGCCGAGCACCTCAGCCACTGGACCACTACGTTGGCCAATGTGATTCTTAAACAGGATGCAATAACTTGATCACTGAAGCATCAGTGGCTCCAAAACAAAATATAGGCATAGCGTGAATAAACAAGCAGGTTGCACATTTTGTATTAGAGATAACAAAGTAGCTGATGTTCCGGTGCAGGTTATTAGAGTGGCATGTTTTATAACGTACACAACATGTAACAAGCAGAGGGAGAATATGAATAAGTTTCTTAAGGTAATGGGTTGCTGATGCAACAAATCAATGATATGCTGGAGTGATAAAACGCCAATAAATGCATGCTCACAAATTATGAATTCACCAGGCGCAGCGCATTAATACTCGGGGAATTCTGGCAGTGATCCTTGTCTTGTAGATGGCAATTAACAGCTCGAATTTGTACAGTTCCTGTACCTGGCTCCTACCTAAGGTAGCATACACAGTAACTCTAGGCTTTTGCAATCCCGTACGCTCAGCACGACGGACTGGTGGAACCTCATCGAAATTCTCGGCAGTTCTTTCGCAAAACGTTTGCGGATATGCCGCGTAGCTATTGGACTAAAAAGCTGTCTATTTCACGTTTTAGGTGTTATTGAAGCCAACGAAGAATATGTTTTTATTGCGAAACATTGGTAACCAAAGCTTTAAGATTACTAGCCAGGTTCACCGGCGGCGAAAAACTCCTCAGCGAAAAAAAAAAGAACTTCCAGAAAAATTTTGTATGAGCACTACAAGTTTGCCTAGCTATATGCATGTGCTTCTGAGGCAACATGGGAACAATAGTCCTCGCTTTCGCTTAACATGGCGAAAAACTCATAAGCCTAAAATAACACATGTGCATATGTTGTCTCTTTTTGATAGGACTGCGATTTCTCCACTGTAAGCTTACTAAAAGGTTGCCTGAACAACCTAAGCCTTGCGAAGCCTTGCGAACTAAATTACCTGATCTTAGTCGCCAAAGCTACAATACAATAAAAGGGCACATCATATTCGAGTGATTTACTAGGCCCCCTTGGCCTACATTTTCTGCGCCTGGTACTCCCCCTTGACCGGAATTAACGACTTCTGATGGCAAATATAGAAAATTCAAGCCTAACTTTGTCAGGCCGGAAAACTCTGAAGCCTAACTAAACAGCTGTTTCAACGTACTACTGGCATTGAGACGCGGCCACCGTTGGCCGTAATCGCACCCGCAACCTCGTGCGCAGCCGGGGCACACCGTAGTCTCCAAACCTTAAGTCTTTCTTCTAACATAGTAGGAACTGCTTCGCACACTGGAGCAAAAGTAGAATTGAGTGAAGACAGCTTGCAGGGGCACACAAGGACGCCGCGATAATGCTAGCAGCTGTTGAGAATTATACAAGCGTTCCATGAAATGAACTAGAAGAGTCCGATCAAGCCTTTAACGCAAGGCTTCGAGTCAGTGTGTGTTCCACTACATCTTATTCGGCCCAAGCAGTTTCCTTGGACAATTGTACAGAGTCTTCGTTCCTGTATAGGCATGCGACAGTTTTGTAACGAACCTTTTTAGAGTGTGGGTACAGCACCTTATACCACAATCGCTTTTTTTTTATCCACCCGAAAGTGGGACGTCGTGATAGAGACAAAGCAAACAGCCACAGAATTGCTTACCCATGGCTTTTATTTCGTAGGACAGAGCCTGGAAAACGAGTGCTTGGGCTTGTCGTCTCTTTCATTTTCTCACAGATAGCTCGGTTAGCTAGATTCGAAAGCAGACAACCCGCTGCGCCAGATAGCTCGGTAAAGGACATGAAGAAGTTGACGAAACAGTAAGGAGTAGATTTGGAACAATTACCAACGGGAGACGAAATGAATAGATTGCTAAGTTTATCGGAATCAAGCATACTTTTTCAAAAATAGATTTGTCGTCTTCTTTTAGGGGCGAAGCTTCTGACATTTCGACTGTGAGGCTCGACTGTGAAGAAGCTGCCCGGGCTCAGGATCGGGCGGCAGTATCATTATTGTTCTTTGAGAGTTCTTTATTTTCCAGTAACTGTATTGGTCTTTCTCAGCTGAAGCGAGTCATTCCATTTTGATGTCATTTTCTTCCCCCGGCCAAGGGCACTCCCCTTGGTTAGCTTCCACTCCCGCCAAGGATTGGCCGATAGACTATTTGTTACGCAGTGGAGCTAGAAGTGTCCCTGTGGCGCTGGTACCTACAGATGGGGGCAGTATTCCGATCAAGAACCCAAAGGCGATTCAAGTGGAGCTTCGAAAAGCAACTTCGCATCCCCAGGAGATCACTGAGGTCCGCCAGTTTGGTCGCGGAGGCATCCTGTGCTGTTCCGCAGATCAGGAATGCATTCGTGAGCTCCTGCAATGTTCCGAATTCGCAGCGCATCCGGTAAGCCCATTTATTCCGGCACACCTCGCATGCTCGAAAGGATTAGTCCGCGGTGTAGACACAAGCCTGACACCTGCAGATGTGCTTGATTTGTTTTCGGTGGCGGGTGTAATTTCAGTGTACAGGTGCACCCGTACAATTGACAACATAAAATCACCAACGGAATCGGTGATAGTGACCTTTTTAGGAACAGTCCGACCTTCCGAAATTAAGGCATGGCCACTGATCTATAAGGTAGAGTCACTTGCCCCCAAACCCCTGCAGTGTTTGAAATGTTGGCGATATGGACATAGCGTCAGAGGGTGCCGATCAGTTCTTAGATGCCGTCTGTGTGGTGAAAATCATGACAGCCGCGAATGCAGCTCTGAGAAAGAGAGCTGCTGCTTATGTAATGGAGCGCACCCTGCAGACTCCGCAGACTGTGCAGCAAAAGAAAGGGAGCTTGCCATATTGGATATTGTAGAACGCAAGAGGTGCTCTCGGAGAGAAGCCGTTGCAGAAATGCAGGAGAGATCCAAAGGATATGCCAGTGTTGCAGCACGTAATACCACCGCCATGGATTCATCTCTCGCAACATCTATCGCAGAGGCCATAGAGAAGGCTACGGAAAAGGCAATGCAACGCCTCGCAAACAACCTTTTTGAAAGCTTGGCACAATTGGTTTCCAATCAACTATCTCAAATTCTAGGTGTAGCTTCTACGAACGATTGGGCTCCTCAAACATCATTGGTATCGCAGCGTACGGAAATAGAAAGTGCGACAACACGTCAGCGAGCGGTTTCTCCTGAGGCAGGAACTTCCAAAACAACGGAAGACGGTGATCTTACGGATGATTCGGAAGCATGTGCAGATATGGATATGGACTCTCATAAGGCTTTGAAGCGAACCCGATCTCCCCAATCAAAAAACTCTTCGCATAATTTGAAATCTAAAAAATATCTATCCAAAAAAGAATTCTTTGAGAACATGTCTAAGAAAGACTTTTTGCGAAAGGACATTTTGGACCAAGCAGTTTCTGCGACGGTTCTGTCGTCAAAATAGGTTCACTAACCATATTACAGTGGAATTGCATATCTATATTTTCCGCAGCCACAGACCTATCATACCTTTCTTCACAACTTTCCCCGGATATTATATCACTGCAAGAAACCTGGCTTTCAACCAGCCAGAAGTTTCACCTAAACAATTATCGGCTATTTCGATTGGACCGACCTAGCAGAGGTGGTGGGCTTGCTGTCTTGATAGCAACTAAGTTTAGTCACAAAGCTACGATCTCTTATCGTTGTGTGACTCCAAATTGTGAAATTTTGATAGTAGACATAATATTACCAGACGCTTCTCCCTTGTCGTTTGTAAATGCGTATTTCCCAGCCGGGGGTGCAAGACACACGTAGTCTAGACGATATGTTCTCTGCCTGCAGAAAGGATATATTAATCACTGGAGACTTCAATTCACATCATGTGGCCTGGGGTTTTAAAACAGATTTAAGCGGAAAACGATTGTGGGAATGGGCTATAGGATCAAAATGTGGGCCATTTGGTAATTCATTTTCTTCGTTCAGCGAACTGGGAGCGCAGAGAAAAACACAAAGGACGAAGCGAGGAACCACACAACACGAGCGCTCGTGTTGTGTGGTTCCTCGCTTCGTCCTTTGTGTTTTTCTCTGCGGTCCCAGTTCGCTGAACGAAGAAAATGGGCTATAGACAAGAATTTATCTTGTTTAAATTCGCAATCTGCTACTTTTGTCCGAGGTCTCTCTAAATCTGTAATTGACTTGACATTTTCAAGCTCATCTCTAAATATATGTTCGTGGCAAACTTTAGACTGTGCTACTAACAGTGACCACTTGCCTATTAGTTTTGTACTGAACTTTCCAAGAATACATGTCGCCGAAAAGGCCCGCTCATTCCTCAACTATAGAAAATTAGAAAAAGACTTGAGGGCTAATTTTGATCACCGCAAGGACATACAAGGTGACATTAGGGCTATGAGTCTGTGTACAGTGTTAAAAAGATCAGTAAAAGACGCAACGTTTAAATTAGACTCGGCCACAAGAGGTTCTTTTAGTCCATGGTGGACTGAAGAGTGCACGAGGAGCTATAGAAAACGGAAAGCTGCATGGAAACAACTGCTGGTCAACCAATGTCCAAAAAATTGGTGTGATTATAAATTCGCAGCAGCAGACTTCAAACGCACAGTAAGTACAGCAAAAGATGGTTACAATATGAAACGACATGAGTATCTTTCTAGGGCTAAAAACAAAAAAGCGCTCTTCAGATTTTTAAGATCTCAAAAGATGTTACCACCCGCTGAAAACATTGACTCTTCTGCTCTTCCCCCCCGTGAGCTCTCTGATTTAGTAGAAAATATTGCGAAAGGGCTCCAAGATAGATTTATGTCAACTCTACCACTGCACATTGTGAACCCAATGGCAGGCGAGGATTTCGAGGAGGTTACTTTAGATGAGCTGGCAGAGATAATAAGGCACTTATCTCCTTCGGCACCTGGACCAGACGGGGTAACAAATTCAATGATAAAAGTAATATTCGAGATTTGTCCAACTGAAGTACTTAATCTGGTGAATTTTTCTTTGACAAAAGCTTGGATACCTGCGGAATGGAAGCTGTCTAAAGTGATTCCACTTCTTAAAAAACAGGAAAAAGGATTCGCCTTGGACAATGTAAGGCCGATATCAATCACGTCAAATCTGGTTAAGCTAATTGAAAGAGTTTTGAATGCCCGAGTAATGAAATATATTAATAATAACGCAATATTAAACCCCAGTCAAATTGGTTTTAGATCCGGTTGCTCAATATGGTGTGCGCATGTTGATTTAGAGAGCCGAATACAACTGGCTCGGCGTCGGCGCCAATACTGTGCTTTAGTTACTTTAGATTTGGCTAAAGCGTACGATAGGGTTGAGCATTCAATTTTATTAAAACAGATGGCATATCACCACTTTCCCAACTACATCACTGCGTGGGTGTCGGAGTTTTTAAGAGGGAGAGAATATTACTGCTTTAAAGATGGGTACTCATCAAATAGATATAAGCAGACACGTGGCGTACCACAGGGGGCTGTCCTGTCGCCAGTTTTATTTAACATTTTCTTAACCTCCATTCCATCGACTAAGGATATTCAGTTATATGTGTACGCGGACGATATTGCTTTCTTCGCAAGTAATACCGACCTTCAATCATTATACGAGAGTCTACAAAATTATCTCAATATGATAGAAAGATGGCTTAAAAATATTCATATGACCCTGAACGTAAAGAAAAGCGTGCTCCTTGCATTCTCTTTTCTGCAGCCTATCAACATCTCGTTAATGTACAGTAATGAGCTCATTCCGCAGGCGAATTCTCTTAAATATTTGGGCATCATATATAATGACACATTAAATTGGAGAAGTCACATTGATGAGGTGTACTCCAAGGCAACACGGGCCATGGGGTGGCTACGGAAGCTTGCAAACTGTAAAGTGGGTTTAAGAAGAGATGTGCTAATAATGATATATAAACTTTATGTGCGGCCCATCATGGAATTCGGATGTGTACTATTTTCTGGCAGCGCAGCCTATAAAATGAGACCCCTGATACTGCTGGAAAGAGAAGCGTTGCGTTTGTGTCTGGGTCTACCAAAGTTTGTTGCAAATAACGTGTTGTATATGGAAGCTCGCCTACCTTCTCTGCTAAATAGGTTTAAAATTCTTACTGTGCAAGCATTCTTAAAGATATACAGTTCACACCAAAGACTCTCATTTTACGCTTTCATTCAAGAACCAACTTCATTTTTCGAAACCCATTGGTCGCGACTACACACCCCGCAAATAGTATTTGCACAAGCGCTACTAAAGCAACTGAATGTAAAAATTAGACATATTGGTCCAATACACAACCTAAAGTCAATGCTTAGCATACAATTCGATGATATATTTCCTCATAACGCGAAACAATTGGCATATAGGTATTTAAATGACCAGTTAGCAGATTATCTAGCCCACCTAGAGATAAGCAATATCATAGCGACTGATGCATCTGTCTCAAAAGAAAAGGCTGGGGTTGGCATCTTCTCTCCTTCTTTGGACTGGTCTTTTTCTATTCGACTCCCAGATTATACCCCGGTATTCATGGCAGAACTATTGGCCATTGTTCTTGCCCTACGCAAATTACCCTCAAGCGAATCATTAGCGGTTATCATTACAGATTCGTTATCAGTTTGTAATGCACTTTCTACGGCAGTAAATTCAGAGCTGATGAATACGTTTCGGCATTTAGTACCGAAAAACGTAAAAAAACTGCATTTGCTATGGGTACCAGGTCACCGCGGATTATATTTGAACGAAATGGCGGACTCTTTAGCAGCAGTATCCCTGGGTGGGCCCACCATCCCAGTTTTGCCAGATACGGCTTACGTAACCGCGCTAAGGTTCCGAAATGCTTGCCTGCAATGGGGAAAAGGTAATTTGGATAAATATAAAGATTTCGAGCATTTGAGCTATTGCTGGAATAAACAGTGGTGTGTATCTCGCCAGTTAGAGGTCACTTATACCAGATTGCGCTGTGCAGTTCCACAACTAAATTATTACCTTAATAAAGCTCAGCTCAAGGCGTCACCGCTATGCAATTGGTGCAACGAAATTGAAACAATTGAACATTTCTTTTTATTCTGTCATCGTTATTCTTATCAGAGAAAAAGATTTTTAGTAAACCCATTACAAAAGCTCGGAATACAAGTAAATTTACCAGTAATTTTATCACTTGGCAGAACTTCATTTGGTTACTGCCACAGGGATGTATGCTCCGCTGTGTTTAATTACATCAACGCAACTAAAAGATTACCATGCTAGTGAACCACTACCTTTTCAGATCTTTAGTTTAGGATTCGTAGTTATGTCTTTCAAAAACAAAAGATGGTTTGACCGCTTGCTCAGCACACATTTTTGTTTTTTGGTAGTATTATTTTAAGCTACTTTTTCAGATTGGCTTCATTTTCAGTTTAGTTTCAATTAAGTATCCTGCCGCCCGGTTCTTGGCCCATCCCCCTTTGTGGGTACGCGCCATCCATCAAAGGTCATCAGCATCAGCATCAGCTTCTGACACCGTGAATGTACGTCTCGTGTTTGTACTAGTAGCCATCTCTTGTTTAGTCCTTAGAATGTCCGCTGGATGGCGGTACTTGTGTATAGTGATTGTACGATGAAAAGGTGCGAGATTGTGGTGATTAGAGTGTTCACAAGACGGACAGATGGACAGACAGACGAACAGAGGGACAGACGAATGAATAGACGCGCGGACGGAAGCATCAACAAATGGACGGACTAACGGACCCCCCTCATATTAATGCACTCCATCGTTATGCTGACCTCTTATTTATTGAAGCGAATTGAATTACAAGGGTATCGTAATCCAACATGTTCGTTACATACTGGTCTATTTCTTTTCCCTTTTTATTATGAGTTAATCTAAAAAGTGTTTTTATAAACATCTGTTGCGCAACAATTTGACATCACTAAAAAATCATTTTATACAGGAAGGCGTCACTCGTTTCAGGCTAATCTCCCTTTTTTGGTGGCGCCAGGATGAAATGGGCAATCAATAAATCAATTAAGACCCTGAATTCAAAGATATAAAATATGGTTTCAATTCTTATTCACTCAAAAACTTTGTCCCTCCCTCCTCTCTCTCAACATTGTCTTTGTCATCACGTTTCCCGCAACAAATATCTGAAATACAAATCACGCACATGGTCATCACACATACAATCTTGCATTGATCACCTCAATAAAATTGGGATTCCATCTTTCCCACTAAAAGTTTTCGTGACTCATTCATGCTAATAACTTGTGCCTGTTCAAATGATCATCCCTGTGCATCGTTGACACACGCTATTGTAAAGAAGAAGTGGTACTCCGGCGCAGAAATAACAGCAGAGGTGAAGCCGCCGCTGGAGCCCTGAACGACACGAGAGAGATATAAATAGCTTTGTTGAAACAAAGAGAGAGAAACAAGTTTACTGACACCGTGTACATCACTTGAAGACGTAGTTGATGCTCTGCGCCATGAACAAAATGGCGGAAAAGTTCCCTTAACTGAAGCGGCGTTCCACGAACATTGAACTAGCATCCTCGCAGACTACCAGGAAATGGAACTTTGATGGCGTCCGCCTCAAACTATCATCCTCTCTGAATATCAAGGAACGGAGCCTTGATGGCGTCCTTGTCAGATTCTTGTCCTCTCCAAATATCAGGAAATGCAGCCTTGATGGCGTTTGGGTCAAACTTCCAGTCTTGCCGAATATTAGGAAATGGAGCCTTGATGGTGTCTTTGTGGGCGTCGCTCCTCCTTATGTGGTCGGTACTCGGGTTGCTACCACAAAACGGATCTGCGGAGTTGGTCCGGGACGCGATGTAACTGCGTACTTCTTCGGCATTTCGTTTCATCATGATGATGTTGCTGAACGAGTAGCCCAGGACACAGGCACAGCCCAGGATGGCTACGCCGAGCACGGCCACTATCACGTAGCGGTCACGTCGGTTGACGAAGACGTCGGGAATGCTTACTCGCGTCTCCAGCTCAGACTCCATAGTGGCCGCTCCTGGCCACGCCCAGCAAGCTCAGGCGCGCAGCGAAGCCGTGGACGACCCCGCGTCGAATGGGAGAGGCGCCAGGAGCTGCGGCAGCCGTCCTCGCTGTCGTCCCGGAGTCGAATGCCTCAGCATCAATCCGACTCCTTCAGTCCTTGATCTTCTTCTTCTTCTATTCTTCTCGCGGTTTTTACCCAATGCAGGAATTGGTTGGCAGTTAGGTGAATTTCTTCTTTTTTTCTTTTTGAAGTGTTTCTTCGTAATAGTTTTCGCATGAGCTTGCAGTAGTTGATACAACAAACTTAATTACGAACTATTAGTATTTAAACGTATAAAATGAAGAATTTAGCTCAACAATCTTTTAGTCTCACTCATAAAATTCCTCTTTGGCGTAGTAGACATACCTGTGATTGTAGCTCATACTAGAGGCGCCAAACGAAAGAACAACTGATTCGGATATTTCCACACCAAAGTTTTGAAGAGGTGGTGCTATGAAGCTTCTCCTCAATGACGTGGGCCTGCGACATATAGAATGTAATGACTAACTCTTTCCTCCTCCTCAATACAGCGAAAAACACAGGGAAGACAGCACTTAATTTGCTCTATGCAGGTAAAAGTTGAGGAAGGTAACCCGGCAGCGATGTATGGCTATTGCCACTTCCGTTTTTCTTGACCACGATGAGCTCAAGCCTCTGCTGCACTTTCGATGCTGCTGCATTTACGCCGGAGTATTTCCTACTCTTTACAATATTATTGTTTTTCATAAAACAGTTTCTATTTCTTGAATATAATTGTTCTTTTGTATATTTCTTCTACTATTAAAATTGTTCCTCCTTCTTAAAAAATTGATTACGAATAAAATCATATTCGCACTGCCATTTTTGATTCTTTGTCTCCCTGTTAGTCTGTGCTAACCACTTTGTACTTTTACAATATTTCTTTATGCTTTGCTGCTTACTGTATTGTCTAAGTATCTCCACTCCTCTCTCTGATGCGTTCGGGCTTTCAGTGTACAATATTATATATACAATATACAAATCAAATATACCGCTCAGCTATCTCAAGCAAATGCTGGCCGCTCAGCTATCTCAAGCAAATGCATATGCGTCAGTGTATCTTACGTCTCTCGTCAATCGACTTCCAAAAGCTCGCACTATTTATTATAAATAACTGTATAGCTTCACTGCCGAGAACGACGACATGAATATGATGGACGCTCTAGTAGAGGGCTCAGGAATCGTCGACCACCTGGTGTTCTGAAACGTCTGTAAGTGAACGGGTATTCTGTGTTTCGCTTCGATGGAAAATGTGGCCGTCGCTGCCGGGATTTGATCACGTGACCTTCGTGTCAGCAGTTATAACCACCTGAGTTATATAATAATAATAATAATAACAACAACAATAATAATAATAATAATAATAATAATAATAATAATAATAATAATGTTTAATGTCCCGAACCCACGATATCATTATTACGAATGCCGTATAATGGAGGGCTCCGGAAATTTCGACCACTTGGGGTTCTTTAACGTGTACCTAGAGCTAAGTACACGGGCGAAAACCATTTTCGCCTCCATAAAAAATGCAGCAGCCGTGGCCCGCATTAGATCCCGCCACATTCGGGTCAGCAGTCGAGTGCCATATCCTATAGACTACCGTGGCAGGTAGGCCACCGTAAAGTTTTTTTTTAGTACGAATAGTGCAGATATTTTTAAAGTCTGCTTAAGCTCACCCTTGGTTGCCTCTGTCAGCAGTAATTGTTTCAAAGTAAAGTGATATAAGCGTCTCTTGCAAGTGTTAAAAAAGACCGAGGTGAAAAAATAGGCTTGTCAGACTACGTGCTGACATTGGTGTAGTTTACTGGAGTTTAAGTATTCTGCATCTTTCCAGGTCCACGTCCACGTCACTTAACCACTCCGCTCACATTTTTAGACATATTTGTTTAGCTCTACGTGTATATTAACTGCTTGTTCGCTAAAAAAGCTATTTTGTAGCAATCTCGTGATTGTTATTTTTTTTAAGCAAAGCGCTTACGTTCACACCCCTGCATGAATGACGCAATGAGTCGCCTCTGCTAGGTGTACGTTTCGATGCAAATTTAACATTTTAGGAGTTCTATTTTTAACAGAGTTGGAACATTAACAGCGAAAAAAATTCAGATTGAGGAGCATTAAAGCGGCCGCTTTGTCGTGGACCAACCAACTGTTGGCAGACAGAAACACTTTTTTTAAAGTAAAACAGCGTTGGGAAGTGCCTTCGATAAGGCTGACTGAAGGAGAGCAAGCCATGTCCAAACCGCGATAAGGGGCTCAGTTTTGTTGGGGCGGCGTGTTATCACTGTAGCCTGCACAAGCGAGACATGAAAGCTGAGTCTGAAGTTTAGTTCTACCGTGAGGGCGTCACGAACCCAAATAACCGCTGTTTGTATTTCTTCTCGCCACCGGGCTTCGTTCTTTCGCCTTCAGTGTCTGTCGACTCACTCTCCTTCGTGTTCACGAACGCTCCTCGAGTCAAATTCCGTCCTTGGCTTGCCAGAGCTAAGCTCTGCGCTGTTGTTTGACTGAAAATGACGCTTCGCTTCTTAAGAATCGCTGCAGACTATCGCTGATATGCAGCGGCTTGCGCTGCCTAGTGACGGCGCTCCCATCGACTTTCTCAAGTGAAGGTGAAGCATTGTGTAAAAGGAGGTTCCAGAATACGAGGGTTAGCATTGCAGAATCTGTGCATGATCATACGCACGATGAAGGCACGCATATAAGACGGAGTTGTGTACTCGCCTTTTCCCAGCACGGAAATTCCTTCTTGTTCAGCCTACACGGTCATCGAGAAAGCTCTATCCAGAAATTCGGAAGGGGTGGCATTTGTGAGTCATTTCATTATATCTTTTCACGCTGCAATGCGAGGCCTGGTAAACAGTAGCTTTCAATACTTAACGTGTGCATTTTCCAGAACCTCGGACCGAAGTTTCGCCACACTCTTGAAGAAAGATGTTGCGTAGCAGAGCAGCGTACGGACGAAATTTCACTTGTCTTGAGATGCGGAGCACATAGGTGTTGACGCTGTTTTTCTCAACAGCTGCTATCTCACGTTAGCTACTAGCTTCCGTTCGCACTTGAAATAAAGCACAAGGACCCAGTATTCAGCATAAATATGTTAGGTATGTTATACGGCGACGTTCTTTGCAAAACTAAGCAGAAAACGGCTGCTGAAACGGCCAGCTGGGCGCTCCAGGCAAGGGGAATTCCCTACGTCAATCACTAGGCTGTCTATTTATTTATTTGTGTACATGAATGTCATAATAATTTCTAGTAGATTACAATATTGCCACGTTTTCATTTGGCATCTGCATGCGGGTTTCGAGGACAGCTGCGGTCTTCTCCTTGCGCACCACACTTGCGAAAGTGGTGACGAACCTGGCGCGAAAGGCGTCCCAGGTTGTGAGGCTTCGCTCTTGATTCTCGAACTAGGTCCGAGCAGCATCTTCGAAGGTGAAATACACATGCCGTAGCTTGTATTCGTCTGTCCAGTCATTGAAGGCGGCGACGCGGTCGAACCTTTCGATCCAGCTTTCCGCGTCTTCCAGTGGCGAACCGCCGAAAGTTGGCGGCTCTTTGGGTTTGCCGGAGCAGGAGTGGTTCAGGTAGAACCGGCGTTGACATGGTCGCCGTGGTCGACGTCAACGTCTTGGTTTTCCGAGCCTTGTCCAGTAAAAGTCCGTACTCCGGTGGGAGACCTTGTTGCCCGGTGCTAACTCGCTGCTCGTTGCTGGCGTCGGTGTCTTCACGGCGTGGGCTGGGTTCACGGCTTGACGGAGACATCCGGTACATGGAAGAAACAGCACCTCCACCAGATTTCACGGGGTCGTGTCGTGGCCGAAGACAGGAGACTTCGTGTTGGGATTTAACTGTTTATTTGGGCGAACCTGTGCCAGGTAAACGGAAAGTCCCATTACAGCAGCAGTCTTGCACAGATAGCAGTCTCGGACTGATACAAAGAGAACTTTGTTAACTTCAAACTCAAAAAAAAACTCTTTACTTCATTTTATACATACAGTGCTCGTTTAGACACCCCTCTTTGGCACTATGGGGCATACAAACTCCATTATCCATAAAAGAAACTAGCGGCACGTACACAGATATATATATATATATATATATATATATATATATATATATATATATATATATATATATATATATTAGTTTGTGCTAAACTACGCATACATTCGTAAAAAAACCACACATATATATTTACAATCACATATACATATATTTACAACAGATCGTGAACATGGGTAGGCATATTTACAATACTTCGACTGGCGCTATGCATACACTTGTAACACAATGTTTTGGGGAGAAGGGGTTAGTAGGGGATTATGGGGGTACGGAGTTTCGCACCTCTGACGAAAAAAAACTATGTGTGCCAGCGGCGAACGAACTGGTCCTCCCCGCCAGCTTCCAGTTGCTTGGCCAAGTACTGCACTATTTTCTGCCTGATCATGGCTAGTGCTGGGTGGGCCGCTCTCATTGGGGTGTTCTTTACCTCAGCAAGGCACCGGCGTTTCCAAATCACAAAGAGTGTGATGGCAATCACCAGCCTTGCGAAGCAGCCCCTATTCCTTTTGAGGGCCGGAGGAGGGCGGATGCTGAAGCACCTCGCAACCAGGCGCCATACCGACTTGGCCGCCCCGCATCCTAACAACGTGTGGGAGATCGTTTCCTCAGCGCGGCAATTAGGACACTGGCTATTCGGCGTGATGCCGAAACGGTGCAGGCGATGTCTCGTGGGCAAAACTTGCCACTTGCGCTTCCACTCGAAGTCATGTACTTCGCGCGCTCGGTACTTATTGCTTTTTTATTTGCACAGTCCTAGGCTTTTGATCTGCTCCTTTTCTTCTTCGTACAACTGGTTTTCTGTTATCGCTTCGACGATTCGGGCCGGTGGGTCCAACTCAATGTCGCAGTTCGGGGCTTCTTTTTCTATGATCTTTGTTGTAGTTGCCACCATCCTGTATTAGTGTGAGGGCGCTTCCGCGCGCGGCCCAGTGTGTTTGTGGTTTTCAAGATAGTGCGTGATGGTGCTTGTCTAGTAGTTGATTAGATTCTTCCTAACGTAACTCGCTGCGTAATAAAGCATGCTGGTAATCTTGAGGGCCAGTATCTGGCTTGTCATTTGTACGTGTGGGAGGCCGAGGCCACCTTTGTCCTCGGGTAGTTGAAGGAGGTGTCGCTTGACTGGTGCCGGTTTCCCTTCCCATAGCAAATCGGTGATCACGGCGTTCAGTTGGCTCGTGGTTTTCCTAGGGATCACCGCTACCCTACTGGTGTAGAACGCAAACGCGCAAACGGTGGTCTTTGTTGCCAGCGCTTTTTCACGTAACGTAAGGTTTAGGAGGCGAATGCGGTCAGCTGCGTGCTTTCCCCTCTCGAGGGCTCTCTGCCACGTGGCTGGTGCCACCCCTTCACTGGAGAAGTAGATTCCCAGCACTTTAACGATGGACACCACTTCGATGTTTCCTAGGGCTTCTCTACACTCTTAAAAAAATGGAGTTACGTACTCTCCATTTAGGGAGAAACGGCGATGTCCCCAATGTTCGTCTTTAAATAGAGAAACGTTGCTCCCTTATCCACGGAGAAACACATTCCTCCTTATAAAAATCAACATGGCTGACCCCCGGCGAAGCGAGTAGGCTTAGCAAATGCAACGATTCTCGACTGATAAGGAGTACACGGCACTGAAAGTTACAAAAAACCGTCCCGCTGAGCTTGCTATTGCACGAAATGATTATAAAAACAAGCAGACGAACCTGTGGCGGTGAACACATCGCGAAAGAGAACGACGGAGCAAGTACATTTCGTTCGGTCAGCGAAGCCACGTTCACTCCGATAGACACGGATATATACTGCAGAGCCCTCACCTGAAGAGTGCATGCTAGGCTTGCTGTATTTATTTCTCGCAGATTCACATAGTGTGGCGAGGTTATCCATGCATTTACGGGTCCACAGGTCACGAGATGTGCCTCCAAACTACAGTGTACTAGTTCTCCAAACCGTAGACTCGATCGCAGCGAAACCATTCCGACTCAGTATTGCAGCTTTGATAGACAAATGTTCAACGTTATATAAGCTGGAGGTGTGAGAGCGTCATAACCGTGAAGTAGGTGGTAGCTAGCGCCATCTAAAGGGACTGAACAAAATTTTTAAAAAAAGTTGCCTGCCGCGACGTACGTTGTCATACCCACTTTCACGGCTCCCTTGCGGATTGTTTACGCCTCAGCCCATTACGGATTACTTACGTCACAGCCCATAGAGGATTACTGTTACTGGCACCGGAAGCCTAAATATGCGCTGGTGCAATTCATATAACTACACATGACACATACTGCACATATAGCACGCAACAAATATACGCATCATATACGCTAACAAGTACGCAACAAGAGCACAATAAACCACTCACAGCAACGAATCACACTACGACGTGTTTACTCACACCATACTATGAAGGCGCGCCAGCTTATATAGCGATGAATTTCGACTGACCATAGTGGCACAGGTTACAAGTAGGTTTTCTTACACTTTTTTTACGTTTAGTATCAATACTACAACATGCGCACACGTAAATATATTGTTTCTGATGCTAAGACAAACGCAAGTTTATCAATGGTTGCACAATAATGAACGGAATAATTACTAGAGCTTATCAGGTTTTCACGAAAGCGGATACCTCCAAGCCTTGCATAGTTGCCCACGGCATTCCGAACGCTGCGCCATCTGTTGACCACTGCCACAGTTACTTTTTTTTTCTTGAAGCCTTCGAGAGTGCAAACACTTGCCGCGCGTTAGCCATTTCGGAGGTCACGTTTCTTTTTCTTCTTGTTACTTGGAGAGGGCGCAGCATGCAGACCGAACTTGGTCTCCGTCGTGGTAGGTGTTCTGTAATCACGTCGACCTCATTTAGTTGCTTCGTCTTAGCGTTTGCTTATATTCTTTTTACGTGCGTACCACAAGTGTGACCGTTAGCTATGGATACAGTACACCACTAGCCCTTCAATGACAAGGTTTTTGATGCGGTAACGACCGTCCTAGCAGTGTATACGTACGTTACAACGCGGGTCTTGCGAGAGAAATAAGCGATGACCTCGCATCCGACGGTATTTTTTCGTGAGCTATGACAGTGGCTGTTGGCGTCGCAGCAGCTCTAATACTTGAGTGGAGGAACTATCGCTGCAGAGCGCAAGCTTACTATAAATTTATATAATGTTGTGTCTGCATACATTTCTGCTTCAGATTCCTCTCGTGATTCGCCTCGCGAGTCAACTGGCAATCATGTGCGTGCCACAATTTTATTGTTAGCGCTGCGGCTGTGGTGGTTATTACTCTGGATTCGGAATACTCTTTTCACAAAGGTGAGTGAGCGTTAGTACTTACTTGCTGTGCACAGCTGTTACTAGAAGTGCATTTTGTGTTGAGTTTCTCACGACAAAGGAGAATCATGGACGAGAAAGGCATACTGCACGCGTGCATAATTCCTTCCTACTTCTCAGTGCTGGCATGGGCAATTCAAAACGAATGCGATTCAGAATTTGGTTTAACCTACAGAAGTCATTGGTTCACTTTTCACAAAAGTTTAGTTATGATGATGTTTAAAAAGTTCCTGGTGGTTGTAACCTAGCCTGGCGAATAAACACTCGGTGAAACTTCGCAGCCTGTTTCCCTTTGTGCTTTCACCTGCCGTGGTAGCGTAGCCTTATTGGGTGTCGTGTCAGTATGCTGGAGGACGCAGGTTCGACTTCCGGTCACGGCGGCCGTATTCGAATGGGGGTAAACTGCAAAGAACATCTATATGGCGGTAGTGGCACGTATACCTCTATCAATTGTATATGATCGTACTTTCACGCATGGAGTGTACAGTGGTATCAGGTTTCCTAGTATGATGAAAAATTGAGTGTGATGCTTTTTCACGCGCCTCGTTGAATTCACGAGTGCTGTTGGTGCCGTGCGAAACTAAAAATGCGTTGGCTTACCAAGTATGTCGACACCGCAAAAATCATTATTTTTTTACACTCTAAGGTAATCGATAAAACAAGACTGCTTGGGAAGCAGAGCTCCTTGTATTCGTGACAAATCGGTTGTATGAAACAACACGAGACACACATGGAAGTGTGCGGAGCATCGTGCGAGTGCCTGACGATAAAAAAAGAGAGGCTTTTACTCTACACTAATGAAACAAAAGAAAACGTCACTCCTGCATTGCTTACAACAATCTTAGGTAAAAGCAATCGCTCGCGACTGGCCGCGGCCGGCTATAGGCTTGGCGTGCGTATTCGCGCGAGCAAGACCCCCGTGATTGAGGAGAAACTTGAACGCTGAAGGAGGAAAGTTGCTTCTTTGGTCCTTGCCGCGAGAGGGCGCGACGGGTAAAGCGCCCGAAAGGGAGGAAGTCGCTGCGCCGAAGGAGGAACGGAGCCCGTTTCTCCATTCTCGCTCCCTTTTTTTTTTTGGAGTGTTGTTCCTAACTCAAAGAAATGCCACTTTGGAGACCGACAAACCCTTGTTCTCGGACACGTAGTCGATCAGGATGGAATCCGTCCAGATCCCCAGAAGACAGCAGCCGTTGAAACGTTCAGAGCGCCGCGCTCTGTTAAGGAGCTCCGCAGTTTTCTAGGGCTTGACTTATATTGTCGCCGCTTTATACCTAAATTTGCCGATGTCGCGTGTCCGCTGACATGTTTGCTACGGAAGAATACTCCCTTCGAGTGGACTCCGGAGTGCGACTCCTCTTTTCGTCAACTGAAGTTCCTCCTGACGTCGCGGCCTGTTCTACAACACTTCAATCCATCAGCTCCAACAGAACTGCACACGGATGCCAGCGGCATAGGAATCGGTGCCATCCTAGTTCAACATTATGGTAACCGCGAGCACGTGATCGCATACGCAAGTCGTTCCTTGAGTAGGCCCGAGCAGCATTACACTTTCACAGAATAAGAATGCCTCGCGGTAGTATTGCCACGTTCCAATTCCCAAGTTTTTGTTATCGTCCCAAAACACCACACGATTCTTAGCGCAAACCGCGCCTGCAGTTTTCTAGAAGGTTCCGGACTGTAGTGGATCATTTCGATAAGATCACGCCCACTGTGCGAACGGTACAGATTGTTCTGGAAGCTACGCCCCCGCCAGCGATAAGGCTAGAACATTCGACGGCAAGAGTATAAATGCCGACGCGCTTCGCCGCTTGTCAGTTGTTGATCGAAGGCCGACGCTCCGTTCGCCGCTATCAGTCCGAGACTGCTATCTGTGCGAGACTGCTGCTGTAATTGGACTTTCCGTTTACCGGGCACAGGTTCGCCCAAATAAACAGTTAAACCCCAACACGAAGTCTCCTGTCTTCGGCCACGTCACGACCCCGTGACATCTGGTGGAGGTGCTGCTTCGTTCATGTACCGGACGCCCCCGTCAAGCCGTGAACCCAGCCCACGTCGCGGAGAAGACACCGACGCCAACCAGGAGCAGCGAACAAGCCGCCGACAGCAAGGGCTACCACCGGAGTACGGGCTTCTAGAAGACAAAACGCGGAAGACCAAGGCCATGACTGCGACTGCAGCGACAATGACAACCGCCGCATCCCAGCCCACGATGGTCATGCATCAACCCAGGGAACCACCAATTTTCCATGGGTCATCGTTCGAAGACCCGGAGACCTGGCTGGAAACATACGACCGTGTGGCCGCCCTCAACCACTGGGACAACGAAGAAAAGCTCCGTCGTGTGTACTTCTACCTGGAAGACACCGCAAGGACCTGGCTAGAGAATCATGAGTCCACGCTCCGAACGTGGGATGTCTTCTGCGGCGCATTTCTGCAAACGTTCGCGAGCGTCGCTCGCAAAGAAAGGGCCGCTGCTCAACTAGAGACCCGGGTTCAGCTTCCAAATGAGAAGGTTGGAATTTTCACAGAGGAGATGACCCGCCTATTTCGTCACGCTGACCCAGACATGCCTGAGGAGAAGAAAGTTCGTTTCCTCATGCGAGGGGTCAAACAGGAGCTCTTCGCGGGACTAATGAGAAATCCACCAAACACCGTCCAAGAATTTGTATCCGAGGCGACCACCATCGAAAAAACCCTTGACATGCGCACCAGACAGTATAATCGTCGCCTGATTCCAGAATGCGCTGCTGCTCAAACCAGTGACTCTGAAAACCTGCGTGAAACGATCCGAGTGATCGTGCGGGAAGAGCTGCGCAAACTGTTGCCTTCGGCGCACCCTCAAGTGGATTCGATCGCCGACATTGTACGAGAAGAAGTTCGGCAATCGCTTCAAGTTCCCCACGCACCGCTGCCCGAGCCGGAAGCTATGAGCTACGCCGCTGCACTGCGCCACAACGCTCCTCCCCGTCCACGCCAAAACGCCGCCCCATCGCACTTCCGTCGACAGACGCACCCGCCGCCACCACCCCCACCGACTTCATACCGTTCGCCAGCGGCCCAGCGCAGTGCACCGAGGAAGACTGACGTCTGGCGCACCCCTGACCATCGCCCGCTCTGCTACCACTGCGGCGAGGCCGGACACACATACCGCCGTTGCCAGTACCGACAGATGGGACTGCGTGGCTTCGCCGTCAATGCACCGCGTCCACAGCCAGGAGAACGACCACGTGACATCGCCGACTACCTGACAGGAACTCGGTGGACACCACGAAGCCCTTCGCGTTCCCCGTCGCCCAGCCGCCGCACGTCACCGCACCACCGGCAGTACTCTGGCCCAACGCGGGGCCGGTCTCCTAGCCCGTATCCGGGAAACTAAGGGCAGCAACCGGTGGAGGTGCGGTTGCTGTGCGACGAACTACCGAAGATCCTCCGACGACGACGACGCCGCGACGGAGCTTTCCGAACACAACGCCAAACAGGCAAAGCCCTGACGGTGAAAGCTCACTTACCGAAGGTGGCCTGACGACGCAACATGGAAGCAGCTGAACAAGCCGACGCAGCCGTGACCCGACGCCACGCCCTAACTGTAATGCGAGACGGCGAACTAGCGACCTCGACGTTCTTATCGACGGCCACAGTGTGACCGCTCTCGTCGATACTGGAGCCGACTATTCTGTCATCAGTGGGTCGTTCGCCGCGAAGTTAAAGAAAGTTAGGACAGCTTGGAAAGGCCCTGAAATCCGCACAGCCGGAGGTCATCTCGTAACGCCTGCAGGAATCTGCACAGCGAGAGTCACCATTAACGGCCGTATTTATCCTACAGACTTCGTAGTCCTACAGCGTTGCTCGAGAGATGTCATCCTTGGCATGGATTTCTTATGCCTCCATGGTGCTGTTATCAACCTAAAACAAAGTCGATAACGTTATCCACAGAAGAAGCACTACCGCCGCGCACGCCGTCAGGACACCATGCCTTGAATGTGCTGGAAGAACAAGTCACCATTCCGCCTCGCTCAAGCGTCATTATTTCAGTCGGCGCTCCTAAATCACCTGACTTGGAAGGCGTCGTTGAAGGCAGTCAGCATCTGTTGGTCACCCGAAATATTTGCGTCGCAAGAGGAATTGCAGAGCTGCGGGGAGGCAAAGCAACGGTTATGCTCACGAATTTCAGCAATGAGTACAAACATGTGAACAAAGGAACAACGGTCGCATACATCGAAGAAATTGTCGAAGCCACCAGTGCTTTCGCCCTCGCCGATTCTGCGGAACCTGCTCAGAGGAACCAAGCCCCTCCTATAGCTTTCGACGTCAATCCCAAACTTCCGAACGATAAGCAAGAACAGCTCAAGGCCCTGCTCCTGCAATACGAAGATTGCTTTTCGTCGTCATCGAAAATTCGGCAGACCCCAATCACGAATCATCGCATCATAACCGAAGAAAATGCCAGACCACTCCGTCAGAGTCCGTACAGGGTTTCGACGCGAGAACGTGAGGCCATGAAGAGACAAGTTGATGAAATGCTGCGGGATGACATTATCCAGCCGTCCAAGAGTCCATGGGCATCCCCCGTGGTGTTAGTGAAGAAAAAGGATGGGACCCTACGTTTCTGCGTCGATTATCGCCGCCTGAACAAAATCACAAGAAAGGACGTGTATCCTCTCCCACGAATAGACGACGCACTTGATCGGCTCCATAACGCCAAGTACTTTTCGTCAATGGACCTCAAGACTGGCTATTGGCAAATCGAAGTCGACGAAAGAGACCGAGAGAAGACGGCGTTTATAACACCGGACGGCCTCTTCGAGTTTAAGGTGATGCCCTTCGGCCTTTGCTCAGCGCCTGCAACTTTTCAACGCGTTATGGATACAGTACTGGCAGGATTGAAGTGGCAGACTTGCCTTGTGTACTTGGACGACGTCGTCGTGTTTTCCTCGAGTTTCGACGAGCATCTTCGGCGCCTTGAAGCTGTACTTCAAGCAATCAAGACTTCCGGACTCACACTGAAGCCAGAAAAGTGCAGATTTGCGTATGAGGAGCTCTTGTTCCTGGGGCACGTTATCAGCAAGTCTGGAGTTCGTCCCGATCCACGGAAAACAGCTGCCATCGCCGACTTCCCGCCGCCCACTGACAAGAAAGCAGTGCGCCGATTTCTGGGCCTGTGTGCCTATTATAGGCGGTTCGTGAAAAACTTCGCCCGCATCGCCGATCCTCTCACTAACCTTACCAAGGCCGACGTGGAGTTTAAGTGGGAAACGCCGCAGGAACACGCTTTCCAGGAGCTAAAACATCGCCTTCAGACGCCTCCGTTACTTGCCCATTTCGACGAATTCGCCGAGACAGAAATACATACTGACGCAAGCAGCGTAGGTCTTGGCGCCGTTCTTGTGCAGAGGGCTGACGGACTTGAAAGGGTTATTAGTTACGCCAGCCGATCGCTATCCAAAGCAGAAGCAAATTATTCCACAACAGAAAAGGAGTGCCTCGCCATCATCTGGGCTACGTCGAAATTTCGCCCCTACCTCTACGGCAGGCCCTTCAAAGTTGTGAGCGACCACCACGCATTGTGTTGGCTAGCCACCTTGAAGGACCCTTCAGGTCGCCTCGCACGATGGAGCCTGAGACTTCAAGAATATGACATTACTGTCATTTACAAGTCTGGCAAAAAACACTCCGACGCCGACTGTCTCTCTCGTGCGCCTGTCGACCAACCGCTACCCGACGACCCGGATGACGACTACTTCTTAGGAACGATAACTACCGACGACTTCGCTGAACGACAGAGGGCCGACCCGGAACTTAAGGCCCTAATAGAATACCTCGAAGGCAGGACCGCCGAAGTCCCGAAGGTATTCAAGCGCGCACTTGCGTCGTTCTTTCTACGGAACGGTCTTCTACAAAAGAAAAACTTTTCACCGCTTCGAGCTAAGTACCTCCTTGTGGTGCCTTCAGCTCTGCGACCAGAACTCCTGCAGGCCCTGCACGACGATCCGACGGAAGGGCACCTCGGTGTTTCTCGCACGCTCGCGAGGATACAAGAAAGGTACTACTGGCCACGTCTTACCACCGACGTCACCCGTTATGTGAGAACATGCCGGGACTGTCAGCGACGCAAGACACCGCCAACAAGGACAGCGGGACTTCTGCAGCCAATTGATCCACCTTGCCGACCTTTCCAGCAGATTGGTATGGACCTACTGGGGCCGTTCCCGACGTCGGCTTTCGGAAACAAGTGGATCGTGGTAGCTACCGACTACCTCACCCGCTACGCCGAAACAAAAGCCCTGCCAAAAGGCAGTGCATCCGAGGTAGCTAAGTTCTTCGTCGAAAATATCGTCCTACGTCACGGCGCCCCGGAGGTCTTTATCACCGACAGAGGAACGGCATTCACTGCCGACTTAACTCAAGCGATCTTGGCATACAGCCAAACAAACCACCGCCGGACGACAGCGTACCACCCACAGACCAACGGCCTCACCGAGCGGCTTAACAAGACGATCGCCGACATGCTGTCAATGTACGTCGATGTCGAACACAAGACGTGGGACGCCATTCTTCCGTATGTGACCTTCGCCTACAACACGGCCGTGCAGGAGACGACGCAGATATCTCCATACAAATTGGTCTACGGAAAGAGCCCGGCAACGACGCTCGATGCCATGTTACCCAACGTCACCGACGAAGAAAACCTCGATGTGAGCGAGTACCTTCAACGAGCCGAAGAAGCCCGACAACTTGCGCGTCTCCGTATCAAGAATCAACAGATGATAGACAGCCACCGTTACAACCTTCGACGACGCTTCGTGGAATACCAGCCCGGTGATCGTGTTTGGGTGTGGACGCCGATACGCCGACGTGGACTAAGTGAAAAGCTTCTGCGACGGTACTTCGGACCGTACAAGGTGGTTCGACGTCTCGGCCCACTTGATTACGAGGTTGTCCCCGACGGCATCACGAACTCTCAACGACGCCGATCGCGACCTGAAGTCGTCCATGTCGCGCGCCTCAAGCCGTTTCATGCGCGTTAACAAACTGAACCAGTGTTTTTTTTTGTTGTATCGGAATTTATTCATTGTACTTTCTTGCATTATTGTTGTACTTCCATCTTTAGTTAAAGCATCGGGACGATGCCTTTTCAGAGGGGGGCAATGCCACGTTCCATTTCCCAAGTTTTTGTTATCGTCCCAAAACAGCACACGATTCTTAGCGCAAACCGCGCCTGCAGTTTTCTAGAAGGTTCCGGACTGTAGTGGATCATTTCGATAAGATCACGCCCACTGTGCGAACGGTACAGATTGTTCTGGAAGCTACGCCCGCGCCAGCGACAACGCTAGAACATTCGACGGCAAGAGTATAAATGCCGACGCGCTTCGCCGCTTGTCAGTTGTTGATCGAAGGCCGACGCTCCGTTCGCCGCTATCAGTCCGAGACTGCTATCTGTGCGAGACTGCTGCTGTAATTGGACTTTCCGTTTACCGGGCACAGGTTCGCCCAAATAAACAGTTAAACCCCAACACGAAGTCTCCTGTCTTCGGCCACGTCACGACCCCGTGACAGTATTTGCGATTCAGCGGTTTCAGTCTTACCTATATGGACGCCCCTTTACAGTCATCACCGACCACCACTCATTGTGTTGGCTCGTCAACCTTCGGGACCCTTGCGGCCGCCTAGCGCGCTGGGCACTTCGGCTCCAAGAGTATAACTTTATAGTCTCGTACAATAGTGGTCGACGACACGCCGGCGCAGATTGCCTTTCGCGCATGCCACTAAGCTCTACAGAGTGTGACGCCGATGACCTCGACCACCTCGTAGCTTCTTTGTCACCAAAGTTTCCTGACCTCAGTAGTTTCAAAGATGAACAGCGAAAAGACACCATGCTATGATCGCTCTGCACAGCTCCTACGGCATGCCATTTCTGTGTACGCGATGGACTCCTGTATAAGAAGAACTTTTCCAGCACTGGCGCACGTTTGCTCCTGGTAGTGTCGGAAAGCCTTCGGACAGCGATTTTAAGTGCTATGCACGACGATCCCACGTCCGGACATTTAGGTTCTGCGCGGACGCTTTACCGTGCTAAGGAACGCTTTTATTGGCCGGGAATGCGACAATCATTAGAGGTGTAAGTGGCCAGCTGCACGCAGTGTCAACGCCACAAACGCCCATTTACTGCTCCGGCTGGTTTTCTACAGTTCTTGCCACCTCCAAGCACACCTTTCCAACAAGTGGGCATTGACCTCGTGGGCCCTTTTTCAAAGTCGGCTAAGGGCAATCGCTGGATAATTGTATGCGTCGATTACCTCACGCGTTACTGCGAGACGGCCGCCACACCAACCGCAACTGCCAGCGACGTTTCTGTGTTCCTGCTGCAGCACGTTATCCTCCGACATGGCCCACCTCACGTGATCATCAGTAATCGTGGACGACAATTTACGGCAGATATAGTAGAAGAGCTGCTTCGATTGAGTGAGTCCCGCCTTCGTCACTCGTCACCATACCATCCACAAACAAATGGGCTCACGGAGCGCACCAATCGCAAAATCGTAAACATGATCTCTCTGTATTTGGCATCTGGCCACAAGAACTGGGATGACGTGCTACCATTTATAACGTACGCATTCAACACCGCTAAGCACGTGACAACAGGCTATGTTGCGCATGTCTGGGAAGAAAACGAAGATAGGTAAACATGCTGGCTGCCCCAAGCTGGAGAAAGAAAGACGACGACGAAACTGCAGTTGTCAGCCTGTTGGCCGCTCCGGCGCTTCTCTTCGCGACCAAAATAAACGGCCCCTTCAGCCGTATACGTCCTGGTCCTCCTTGTGCGTGAGAATATACATACATACATATATATATATATATATATATATATATATATATATATATATATATATAGGTGTTGTACGTCAAGAAACGTTCAGACGCAGCTTGGCAAAATGTGCTTTATCAGGCAAGTCTGGCTAATGGCGAGCGGCGTGCCATCGATCATCATCGTCTTCTTCATTACCAGCAGAGCGTTCGTTATTCAGATTCATTACAATTATTCCCCGCGAAATAAGGAGCCATCCTGGCGACCTATGAACAAGTAAACACGGGAGAGTCGTAGCAGGGCTTAAGTCTCGAGACGTGTACAATTTCCTGGCCCCGACGACGTTGGTCAGAAGATGGTTCCAGTGGCTCAGTGAGGTAATTCACTGGTGACGTTTTTTGTAGCACACGATATGGGCCGTGATACTTGGGAACCAACTTGGTAGAAAGGCCAGGTGTAGCAGAAGGAATATGCAGCCAGACGAGTGAACCTGGATCGTAGGAAGTAGTGTTATTTGATGTGTCATGGTAGTGCTTTTGACGTCCTTGGTCTTTGGTTGTGAGTGATCTTGCCAATTGGCGGCATTCTTCAGTGTATGTAGCAGCTTGAGACAAAGTCGTGGACGCTGAGGAGTCAGGTTTGTACGAAACAATGGTGTCCATAGTGCAAGAAGGTTCTCGTCCGTAAAGGAGGAAAAAAGGAGAGAACCCAGTAGTGCTTTTAATGGCGGTATTATAGGCGAACGTGATAAACGGGAGCACTCGGTCCCAATTGGAGTGGTCTCACGAGATATACATAGACAGCATGTCACCAAGGGTGCGGTTGAAGTGCTCTGTCATTCCATAGGTCTGGGGATGATAGGCGCTTGTAGTGCGGTGAAAGACGTGGCACTCACGCAGCAATGCTGTGATGACGTCTGACAAGATTACGTGACCACGATCGCTCAGTAACTCCCGAGGTGCTCCATGATGTAATACCATGTTGTGAAGAACGAAAGTTGCAACGTCTTTCGCTGTAGACGAGGGAAGGGATGAAGTTTCGGCATCCCGCGTGAGATGGTCGACGGCAACTATGATCCAGCGGTTATCGTCAGCAGTGTTGAGATGGGGACCATAGACATCGATGCCGACGCGGTCGAATGGTCGGGATGGGCATGGTAAGGGTGACAAGGTACCGCTGGCGTGATAAGGGGGAGTTTTTCGTCTCTGGCACGTCGAGCAGGCCCGAATGTATTGTCGTATAAAACGGTACATGCCACGCCAGTAATATCGAATACGTATGCGAGAACAAGTCTTCAGGAAACCTGCGTGGCCACATTAGGGGTCGTCATGAAACGTCGAACAAATTTCGGATCGCAGATGACGCGGAATCGCGAGTAGCCACTGACGTCCACCGGGTGCGTAGTTGCGTCGGTACAGCACGTCGTCACAAGTGGTGAAGTGCTCGACTTGCCAACGCAACGTGTGAGAAGGGGGGGAAGCCGTCTACGCAGCCAGGATGTCTAGAATCGAAGCAACCCAAGGGTCCTTGCGTTGCTCATATGGCATGTCGGCGATGGTGACGGCAGTGGCATCACAAGTTAGACTTTCGCAGCAGTCCGGGTCAGGGGGTAGGGGCGAACGGGATACGGCGTCTGCGTCTGAATGTTTCCGGCCGGAGCGATAGACCACGCAAATATTATATTCTTGGAGGCGTAATGCCCATCGGGCGAGGCGACCGCTTGTATCCTTGAGTGACAACAACCAGCAGAAGGCGTGGTGGTCAGTCACGACGTCAAAAGGGCGCCCGTACACGTGAGGTTGAAATTTTTTTATCGCCAAAATAATGGCGAGGCATTCCTTTTCAATGGCGGAATAGTTCATTTCTGTTTTGCTAAGAGTTCGGCTTGCGTAGGCAGCCACGTACTCTTGGAAGCCGTCTTTCTGCTGTGCAAGAATAGCGCCTAGCCCGACACCACTAGCTTCGGTGTGGATCTCTGTGGGTGCCGATGGGTCGTAGTGTCGCAGAATAGGCGGCAACGTGAGGGGGTGGCACAGTTCATTGAAAAAATCGTCACAGGTGGCAGACCAGGCTGAAAGGTCTCTAGAGCCACCGAGGAGCTTGGTCAAAGGAGCGATGATCGTCGCGAAATCGCAGACGAAGCGCCGGAAGTAAGAGCAAAGGGCTATGAAGCTTCGGAGCTCTTTCATGGTGGTCGGTTTGGGAAACGCTGAAACGGCTGTAAGTTTGGCAGGGTCAGGAAGAATTCCGTCTTTTGAAACCACGTGGTCAAGGATCGTAAGCTTTCGAGCAGCGAAATGGCACTTCTTCAGATTCAGTTGCAGCCCTGCGGCAGAAATACACGCGAGGACTTTCTCGAGGTGGGTTAAATGGGTTGCGAAATCAGTTGCAAAGACGACATTGTCATGTAAATAACAAAAGCAAACGTTCCATTTGAGGTCTCGAAGGATAGAGTCCATCATTCGCTCGAAAGTAGCTGGCGCGTTGCAGAGGCTGAAGGGCATGACTGTGAATTCGTAAAGCCCGTCGGGCGTGATGAAATCTGCTTTTTCGCGATCGGCCTCTGCCATGAGTACCTGCCAGTATCCAGAGCGCAGATCTAAAGAAGACAAAAATTCGGCTCCCTGTAGGCAGTCCAGGGCATCGTCAATGCGTGGCAGCGGATAGACATCCTTGCGCGTGATTCGGTTGAGACGTCGGTAGTCCACGCAAAACCTGATCGATCCGTCCTTCTTCTTCACCAACACAACTGGAGAGGCCCAGGAACTGCTTGACGGTTCAATTATGCCCCGTGTCAGCATGTCGTCAACCTGTTCATTGATGTCACGGCGTTCGGTGTATGACACACGATATGGACGCTGCCGTAATGGCGTCTCTTAACTGGTATCTATACGGTGAACAACAGATGACGCTCGACCTAAGGAAGGCTGATTTTGGTCAAACGAGGCTCGAAAACGCTATAGGAGCTTGATCAGCTGTTCCTGCTGCCCAGGTGTGAGGTCACAATCAATGGACTTGCGGAATACAGCCATAGGTTCATTAGCGTCAGTTGCGCGTGTAATAGCACAAGTCGATAAAAATGGCTTGTCTGGATAGATCGGGTCTTCGAAAATACAATTTAAGTTCTCGAGGCTTCCTAGACACTCGCCGCGTAGCAGGATGTACGAACAAGCAGAAACGTTGCACGCATAAAGTACCGCCGAACCATTGGAAAAGTTGATGACGGCAAACGGGAGGACGATGGTTCGGTGTTGCACACTAGTTATAGTTGGTTGGAACAGGAGCGTCGAGTTGGTGGCAGCAGGGGAAAACACAGGCACTAGGACGGCGGACAATGGCGCGATGCGGACGTCAGCTGCGGCAAACACTTTCGAGGGACGGTGGTGGTCGATATCAAGGCACGGATTCGTCAACGTGAGTTCAGCACAAGCGCAGTCGACGAGGGCCTTGTGGGTAGAAAGCAAATCCCATCCTAGTATGACGTCGTAAGATGAACGTGGGAGAACAACAAAGTTGACGGCGTACCAAACATCTTGTATAAAAACGCGTGCTGTGCACTGAGCTGTCGGCGCGATGAAATGAGAGGTGGCTGTACGCAGAGCAAAATTCGTAAGCGGCGTTGTAACTTATCTCTAATCGCGACACAGTTTTTCACTAATTACAGAAACGACAGCGCCTGTGTCGACAAGTGCACGTACAGAAACACCTTCTACCAGCACATCAATTTCGTTGGTCGGACAAAGAGGAGGTCTTAGAAAGTTCGACGACGACGCTGTTCTTGCCTCCGGAACGGCGGCTGCCAGTTTACCTCTCGAGCGGGGCTCGTGCGCCGAAGCATCGGGGAGACAGATCGGCGACGGGGTGGTAATGACCGGCGAGAATCGAGAGGGCGTCGTGGGGATAATGAGTCGGTGATAGGAGGAGATGGTCGCTGGGGATTCTGGGCAGCCTGGTAATTTGCAAATTCCCATGGTCTGGAGGCTGGAAGTTGCGACGGCGACAGTAGCGTACTATATGTCCCACGAAACCGCATGCGAAACAGATGGGTCAATTATTCAAGGTGCGCCATGAGTTAACGACACAAGGTCCAGGGGGCGAAACGGGATGGGGTGCCGTGTATGTAGGCAGCGTCGTAGGGTAGGAGGACCCGGTGCCCCGGTATGCGCCAGAGACGGGTGGGGCTGGGGGTCTAGCAACGACGGCAGCGTAGGTCAGCGGCGTAGGGACCGATGGCGATGGAGGCAGTGCCTGGGTGACCTGTGTCTCAATGACCTGGCGTATATGTGGATCTAACGAGGTCACTGGCGCGGATGCTTCGGCCACAAGAGAAAGCTGACGCGCAACTTCTCCACGAAGGAATTGCTTGCTGTGGGTCAGTAATACCCCTGTCACATGGGCACCCGTGAAGACCGTTTAACTCCCTCGTCCTTACGACAACGAAGATACGGTCGGTGTCACACGGCCACCCATACGCAAACGAAGGTGAATGGAGCATTTCGCAAACGACGTTCAACGATCTCCCTTCGCAGCGAAACGAGGTACTCGTATACGTGGATCTAACGAGGTCACTGGCGCGGATGCTTCGGCCACAAGAGAAAGCTGACGCGCAACTTCTCCACGAAGGAATTGCTTGATGTGGGTCAGTAACACCCCTGTCACATGGGCACCCCTGAAGACCGTTTAACTCCCTCGTCCTTACGACAACGAAGATACGGTCGGTGTCACACGGCCACCCTTACGCAAACGAAGGTGAATGGAGCATTTCGCAAAGGACGTTCAACGATCTCCCTTCGCAGCGAAACGAGGTACTCTCGTCCCCAGCAGTCTAGAGGTCAGAGAAAAATATTGAGCACTAAGTGGCCGCAGTGAAAGAATAATACGTTTCAGCAATATTAAACGTTCTTTCGTTGTAGTACTCATTCACAACGCGTGTTTGTTTACATATATTTACGCCCGCCAGAGTTCACTTACTCTCAACACCGATGCCCTACACACACCGTGCCTCGCGAGTCGGGCCGGCCGGCACCAGCCGATCAACGTCATTACCAGCGCAATATCGTACCACTTCTTCGCGTCGTCCGCTGTGTCACTCATGGCTGAAGAACACAAAATGTGCGCTCACGAGGCAAGGAAGCATAAGAACTTTCATACCGGGCATGTACACAGGCAACAAAACAACTAAAAGCACAATGTTGCCAGCGTCACTAGCAGCATTGCTACATTTAGCAAAGCGTTTTCATTTGACATTATTTTAATGCTTTGTTAGTCGCATACCTACTTATTAGTGCTTTTTTGTAAAATCCGCATAACGAGGATTCACAAAAAAATCAATAGGGATGAAATTAGAATAATTTCTTGAAAATCAAACAGTGCCCGCTGAGCCCCTTCGCGGCAACTGTTACAACCTTGTCATTGCCGTGTGTCACTGCCACAACTCCTTCTCCGTCGAACCCTCTAGGGGAGATTTACGTTGACGGTGTTCAACGGGGTTTGGTGGTGGCCGTGTGACAGGGGTATAAGACGGTGTGATCAGCAGCGACGTCGTGCACGAGGGCGGAAAGCTCAGCCGTATCATCAGCGGCCCTGCGCGTCGAGACACGCAGGGCCGCAACTCGCCGTACTCCTGACAGAGCTGTACAACATCGGTGACAGTCTGTGGATTCCTAGCGACGAGCATCTGGAAGGTATCATCGTCAACTCCTTCGATGATGTGCTTGATTTTGTCGCGTTCGGTTAGAGATTCATCGACGAGCTTGCAAAGAGACAAGACATCTTCAATGTAACTTGTAAAAGTCTCGTCCCTGCGCTGGAGTCGACTACGGAGACGCTGTTCTGCGCGAAGCCGGCGCACGGCGGGACGACCGAAGATCGTGGCGATGGTGGTCTTGAAGGCGGACCAGTTGGTGAATTCACCTTCGTGGTTCTTGAGCCAGAGGCTGGCCACATCAGCGAGGTAAAAGCGCACGTTTGTGAGCTGGTCGCAGGCGTTCCACTTGCTGGAAGCGCTTACGATTTCGTACTTGACGAGCCAGTCCTCGACGTCTTGTTCGTCGTTGCCGCGAAAAAATGCTGGGTCGCGTTGCCGAGGCACGCCAGTACAGTAGACTGTCGTTGGTAAGGCAGCTTGAGAAGGGCCAGGAGCAGTCATGGTGAACGGTGAGGGTAGCGTCCGATTGCCAAGTTCCAGGTTGATGACTACCCCGCACCTCCACCACTTAAAATAGAGGTGTTGTACGTCGAGAAAGTTTCAGACGCAGCTTGGCAAAGTGTGCTTTATCAGGCAGGTCTGGCTAATGGCGAGCGGCGTACACGAGCTACTACTACAGCCACCGATCATCATCGTCTTTTTCATTACCAACAGAGCGTCCGTTACTCAAATTCATTACAATATATATATATATATATATATATATATATATATGTCAGCTGCCAGCTCGTAATAACTTCACGTGCTACGTGACGTTGTACTGGTGTTTGCCCGTTCGTTTCAACAACTTGTTATATATACGCGAACTGGCACTAATAGAAATGAATATTTAGCTTTGAATGACAGGCAACAACATGAATGTCTCGTCATGAGCGGCGTGATATAGGTGGCAGGGCGTTGGCGCTATCGCGGTGGCTTCATTTTTTCAAATTGAATCTGAATATTTATGCTGTAAAGTTACGGCATGGCCAACATGAATATCGGGTCATAATGTGAATAATATAGTGCTCATGCACCTCACGTATGCACGTACAATATTCCATACGTAGCATGTGGCCGCGGTTATGTAAGGTGATTATGTCGATGCATACAAAAATGTGCATCCAACGACGTGCGTGCATGACGAACATGAACGACATGTGACAACACATGCATACTCATCTTATGTTCCGTAGTAGAAATAACACAAATGACGCATAAAAGGCCTTTAAGCCGCCGTGGTCGTTCCGATAGCATGGGATACAAATGCACTCATGGAAACATGAGATTGTGAATTGTGATGATAGGACATGAATGTTAGGATTTGCTTCAAAGGGAAACGATGCAGCGCATGCAGCTCTTTGCCGAAGGCTTCGCATAGCAACGGTTACTATATATAACGAACTGGATGTGCCCGAGTTTTGATTTTCACCTCAAATAGCTTACTACGACTTCGCTCATGATTACATTAGCGTTTTCGGAGTCTCAGATGCGCAATTCGTAAATTAACTTGCGCTTAATTTAGAAAAAAATACTTCGACCACTTCTATTTGAATAGCATGGAGTTGGAGAAGTCATTTTTTGAGCTTTCGACATTGCTGATTTTGTGGGGTCATGTAGCCCTAGAAACAATTTAAATATAGGGCCGATAGATTGTTGTTTTAAGCGACTGAAACTCGAAAAAAGTTAAACTGATTCGACTAAGGTGTGGCTCCAAAATGACAAACACGCGATCACGACGCCGTAAGCTGCGCAGGCTTGCAGCGAACTCCTGAAGTGACACTCGAAAATATTCAAATCACAATGACACCCCAGTTTTACGAAACCGTCATCAGCATGGTAACAACTTCACGGATGCTTCTGATTTGTATGACGTAAACCGTGACATATGAGAGATCTTTTAGTGCAGAGTAGTCATCTTAAAGAATGTTTCAACGCGACGGTGTTAAAAGCTCTTTTCTGAGATGTTCAAGTTTCGATGGAGGTGTAGTGCGTGAAAATGGGTAAACCGCGGGCGGACAAAAAAAGCAAATAATAAAGACCCTGGCTTTCAGCCGGAATCTGGTTTCCTTTGAAAGGAGCTGGTGACCTACAACACAGCAGCGGCAGTGCTCGGATCTCTTTTGAAAAGAGCCTCAACAAGAAAAGCTTATGCACGTGTCTTGCAGTGTGGGGAGTCTCGTTAGTTCACAAGTGTTAAACAGCGCGGCCACAGCATATAGTTGCACCGGCCGTCCCACGATTGGAATTTCACAAAGAACCAGTGGCTTAAAGGCATTACGAAGAACTCAGGCGTAATTAGTAATCATCACCTTCGACTAAGTATGCAGATGTGAGTAAGCCCACGTAGTGTCTTGGGGACAAGTATACCTTGTTAATTGGCCACGTGATGAATCACTGAAGTGCATGTGAACTTGCAAACTGTTTTTTGCGGGGTAGTCGTAGTTATCCATGCCATTGCTTTGAGCGCAATCGTATCGGGCTTTTCAAGCGGATTCCGGACGCTATATCAGCTATATGTACTCCTCGTCCACCCAAACCCCTTCCGCTCACCAGACGCTTCTGGATTCCCTGCTTGTCCTAATTTAATATTTCTCTACATACTTCTCTTTGGGCAGCGTCATCTGAGCACTCGCACAGCGCGGCCTTATCGAGGAGGTTTGGTGCACGGCCTCCGTCCGAGAATTCTTTGACGAAGGCCATGCCACGGTCAAAACGCATAACGATAAAGGAACTACTTGCTTTCTCGTACGTGTACCAGTTTCT
Organism: Rhipicephalus microplus; assembly: GCF_043290135.1. NCBI lineage: Eukaryota > Metazoa > Arthropoda > Arachnida > Ixodida > Ixodidae > Rhipicephalus > Rhipicephalus microplus. The sequence continues at coordinate 74,506,523 of NC_134706.1, forward strand.
TTTCTTGTACGCACCAGACCCACTGAACACTCCACTAAATATATATATATATATATATATATATATATATATATATATATATATATATATATATATATATATATACGGCGAAGAAGGAACCGGATCCCCGCAGCTGCAGACCTTCTACCAGTCCCAGCAGCACCGCTAGTGCCAGGTTCGCGAGCGGCTGGTCCCTGGTTGCGTCAGGATCTGATAGTGCCTCGCACATTCGGTGGCAAATCTGGCGAGGACGTGGACGCCTGGCTCACACACTACAAACGTGTGAGCAAATACTACCAATGGGGACGCGGCGACCCAGCTGACCAACGTAGTATTTTTCTTAACGGACACAGCACTCGTTTGGTACGAAAACCACGAAGATGCCCTCACGTCATGGGATCGCTTCGTTTCCGAAATAAGAGCGTGCTTTGGAGACTCCGTTGCTAAGAGAAAGCAGGCCGAACAAACGTTACTACAGAGAGCTCAGATCGCAGGAGATACGTGCACGACCTATGTCGAGGCAATCTTGAAGCTCTGCAAGATTGTCAGCCCTTCTATGTCAGAGGAAGACAAAGTTGGCCACCTGTTGAAGGGCATTGCCGAGGATGCGTATCAGTTCCTCATCAGCAAAGACAGCCTTGCTACGGTACCCGACGTCATAAACCACTGTCGCACATTCGAGACCCTGAAGATGCGGCGTATCACCCTCAAGTTCGGTCACCTACCGAATGTAGCCACCGTGGCAAGTGTTGACGAATACACGCCGCTTGATCTCGCGTCGCCAATACGCCAGATCGTTCAAGAAGAGCTCACTCGACACGCTCGCCCGACGCCGTACGAAGCTACACCCGCACTGCCTTCCTCTCAGCCTCCCGTGTCAATTGCGGCAGCAGGCATCGATGACTGCAACTACAAGCCACCCTCACCACCGAGGTCACAGCGCAATAACTACCCGCTGCGGAGGTATGAAGACCACTTCAGTTACCCCCATCAGCCAGCCAACACCTATTACGACCCGAAGGAAGATGTACTTGTACCACCACCACGTCAGCGCAATGCCTTCCAGGGGTACAATGCATACCGCGAAGCCCCTGTGTGCTACCGTTGTGGTATTTCCGGGCATATAGCTCGGTTCTGTCGTCGACAGAGAGGGCCGACATCCCGATATCATTCCCCATCAGAGTTTCCGCCGGCGGGCACTGGTCACAACAACAGTCATTGGCCCGCCTATTCCAGGAGTGCCTCACGGCGGGGAAATCAACCTAGCAGTTCTCCCGCTTCTGACCGTAGTTTGACGCCTTCATCCGGCCGACTGCATCGTTTTCCTTCGCCGGGACGACGGCTGTCATCACCGCCGCCGCCGGAAAACTAGCCAGTGCGACCAATGGAGACGAGGTCGCACAACAGGATTCGCCTCAGATGCCTCCGCCAGTTATAATGTCGAAGAACAAGATACGTGTGGAAATAGATGGCTTTTCTACAAGCGCTTTGGTGGACACTGGTTTACAATATCAGTTATGAGCCTTTCTTTCAAAAGTCGCATTGGCCACAAAGTTATGTTTTCTTGGGGCGAATCAACAAGGTTTCGTGGTGTTGGTGGGAAAGTACTTCACCCTGTCGGAGTTTGTGCCGTCAATGTCTTATTGGCAGGAAAGGTGTTCCCAACAGAGTTTCTTTTGTTGCAACGTTGTACCCACGATGTGATTCTCGGTCTTGACTTTCTCCAAGGATGTGGCGCTTTCGTCGATTGTAGAAGCGGTGAACTTTCCGTCAGTGGTGACATTGTTCCTGCCCTCATCGAAGAGGCGCCGCAGGCCGCGAAGGATGCTCTGATTGTTTCCAACGAGCTGACAGTGCCGCCAAGGTCAGTGAGGTGTGTTGCGGTGTTCGCCACAGAATCTGCCACATCTTTTGACGCCATTGTTGAACCTGCCGTCGTTCAATGTGCTAAGAAAGGCATACTCGTCCCTCGTTGCTTGGTATCTCTTGATGAAGGAGTAACCTTTCTGTGGGCATTGAACTGTTCGCCAATGCCAGTTGTGCTCCCTCGAGGAATGAAGCTTGGCGTCTTCGATGATTCCACTGAAGGTTCTGTAGCGGTCGTTAACAACGATGGAAGCGAGAAAGGTACAGTCTCTGGCAAGCGCAGTTGCTCTTACGAGTCACAGATCCTAGGCATGATTAGCGCCACATTGCGGTCACACGAGCAGCAGACGTTACGCCATCTGTTGAGGTGACGTGCTTCTGTGTTTGAATTTTGCCAAGACGAGAAGCCACTACCTTTACCATGTTCTCGTGCTCACCATAGGATTGACACCAGCACTGCCCATCCGATCCGACAAAAGCGTTACCGAGTATCGTCATCAGAACGAAAAGTTATTGCCGACCAGGTTCAGGAAATGCTGAAGAAGGGTGTCATTGAAGAGTCGTGTAGCCCGTGGGCAGCACCGGTCATCTTGGTTAAGAAGAAAGATAGTGTCTGGTGGTTCTGCTTTGATTGCAGAAGACTCAACGCCATGACCAAAAAAGATGTATATCCGCTGCCTAGGATTGACGATGTTGTTGACTGCTTACACTCGGCTTCGTGCTTTTCTTCAACAGACCTACAATCAGGATATTGGCAGATACCTATGCACCCTTCAGACAAGGAGAAGACCGCAATCGTAACGCCTGATGAACTGTACCAATTCAATGTGATGCCGTTCGGGCTTTGCTACGCCCCCGCCGCTTTTCAAAGGTTTATGGACTCTGTCCTTCGTGGTCTAAAATGGGAAGTGTGCTTATGCTACCTGGATGAAGTCGTCATTTTTGGGCGTGCCTTTGAAGAGCACAACGTCCGTTTAAGCCATGTTTTAGCCTTTGTCAGAAAGGCTGGCCTGATTTTGATCTCTAAGAAGTGCCGGTTTAGTGAACGACAAGCTTTAGTCCTCTGTCACCTAGTTGACGAAGATGGTGTCAGGCCAGATCCCCGCAAAATCGAAGCAGTCGGCACATTCAAACCATCCCAGACACTGAAGGAACTTCCCAGCTTCTTGGGCCTATGTTTCTACTTTCGCCGCTTTGTGCCCCGATTCGCGAACGTAGTACACCCACTGCCGAGCTTATTGCGAAAAGACAGCCCATTTTAATAGACACCTGATTGTGATGCCGCATTTTCTGAACTGAAACTTCTACTGACATCTGAGCCTATTCTTCGTCATTTCGATCCTTCTGCTCCTACAGAAGTGCACAGTGACGCAAGTGGAATTGGCATCGGAGGTGTGCTTGTTCAGCGCCATGATAATGCAGAGCATGTTGTTGCTTATACGAGTCGATCTCTAAGCAAGGCTGAAATGAATTATACGGTGACAGAGTAAGAATGTTTAGCGGCTGTATTCGCCATTCAGAAGTGTCGATTTTACCTCTACGGTCGTCCATTCACGATTGTGACAGACCATCATTCATTATGTTGGCTTGTTACCCTCCGAGACCCTCCTGGCCACATTGCTCGATGGGCTTTACGCCTACAAGAATTTTACTTCAGAATTTTGTACAGCTGTGGACGACGTCATTCGGATGCTGATTGCCTTTCTCACCTGCCTATGACCACGACGGAGGACAGTGCAGATACCCTCGACATCGGTTTTGCTGCGGTCTCTCACACGTTTCCTGACGCCAATATTTTCAAACGAGAACAATTGAATCATTTATCTTAGAGCCTTTGTTCGTTGACGCTTGGAACCTCAGAGGCAGTGGTCGCTTTCGCATTCGTGATGGACTGTTGTGCAAAACGAATCACTCAGCAACCGGCGCAGGTTATTTACTGGTTGTACCTCCAAGTCTTCGATGCGACGTTCTCCGCACTATGCACGATGATCCATCGTCAGGACACCTTGGGTTCATTCGCACCCTACATCGAGTGCAGCAGCGTTTTTACTGGCCTCGAATGCGAGATTTTACGAAACAATACGTCTTGAGCGGCGAGAACTGCCAGCGTCACAAATGACCTACCAGCGCACCGCACGGCCTTCTTTACCCCGTGGAACCGCCTATTACGCCTTTCGAGCAAGTGGGCATTGACCTATTGGGCCCGTTTCCGTGATCTTCGAACAACCGCTGGAAAATAGTGTGTGTCGACCACCTTACCAGATACGCCGAAACCGCTGCGATACCATCTTCTACAGCTGATGGCGTCGCTGCCTTTTTGTTACGCTCCGTTGTTCTTCGCCATGGTCCAGCTGAAGTAATCATCAGTGACCGTGGCCGCCAATTCATCGTGGACGCTGTGGAAGAATTGCTTCGCCTCTGCACTTCACAGTTCAGACACTCGACACCATACCATCCCCAGACGAATGGTCTTGTAGAACGCACCAATCGAACTCTTACTAACATGCTCGCTATGTACGTCGCATCCAATCACAAAAACTGGGATGAAATATTATCATTTATTAATTACTCATACAATACAGCGAAGCACGAGACCACGGACTTCACGCCCTTCTACCTGCTCTATGCTCGATCACCACGCAGCTTCCTTGATACAATCCTCCCATTAAGCTCCATACCGATGAGTCCATGGCCGAAATATTGTGCCGGGCTGAAGAAGCCTTCCAAATTGCTCGCTTGCGCACACTAGCATCACAAGATCGCTCCAGGCCGTGGTACGATGAACGCAATGATGCCATTTCATTCCAAAAAGGTGAATTCGTGTGGTTGTGGACCCCCCAACGAAAACCTGGTTTATGTCAGAAATTTTTACCGTAGTGCACAGGCCCCTACGTCATTATAGATCGCTTGAATGACTTGACGTACGTTCTGGCACGCTTGACGACACCTTCTTGTCGGTCAAATCGAACGCAGTTGGTGCACGTGGCTCGCCTCAAGAAATTTCGTCCCTCCAGTGACTTAAACTCGCCCAGCGGGCTTCGTCTGTGAACCGGGGATTGCTACGGTATGAGCCGGGCTGTAGTATGTGCCGTGGAGGTAGAAGAGGCATCTTTACCGCCACTGCCTAACTTCATCCTCACCCTGTAAATAAATCCACGTATCCTTTAATTCAACCGTAACAATATATATATATATATATATATATATATATATATATATATACATTTGCAATATCGCAATATCTTAGCGCACACAAGATGGCCGTTGGTAATAAGGCGAGCAGTAAAGCATGCCGGCATCTATACGTATGTCATGGAAGATTGCAGCGTTGCAGTTGCTTACTAGGTTTATTCAGAATAAACTGCGTCATTCTTCGGGCCCACAGCATTACCACAAGAATCTGAAATATTCTAAAACGTTTCCAGATCTGCAGCCGCATTTAAACAAGCAACACATGTAACTGATGGTTACCTAAAATCAAACAAAAGGAAGCGCGAGTATTTTTGATTGATGAAGGGTCTTTACAGCTCAAAATATCCATTGCGGTTTCGTAACGACTTTTAGTAAATGAAGTATATGATATTGTATTTCCTATAGCTCTGCAGCTGCGTGCATGCAGCTTTTAGTGGAAATAACGCGGCCCGGGCAGCTCGTAAACATTTTTTTCGCGGCTCTGTTAGAGAAGAATTAAGTGCGCATTTCATCCCTCCTTCCTATATTTATGGAAATGAAAGTATTGTTTTATCTATTTGTACGCGAGAGTTTATGAAACACAAGAACATACGGCATGTGTACAATTCAATAGACGCACCTCACTGCAAGTTTGGAAAGCACTGTGCCTAGCCACGCGCACGAAGACTGTCCTGAAAATGCATTTTGCTTTGCTTCTCAAAGTTATATTCGCGTCGCTGGTACAGATTCAACACGTTGTCATCGTTGACGCAAGGTATGGTTTGACAAACAGACAGACAGACACACAGACCGACAGACAGACGGACAGACAGACAGACAGACAGACAGACAGACGGACAGACAGACAGACAGACAGACAGACAGATAGATAGATAGATAGATAGAATGATAAATAGATAGATAAATAGATAGATAGATAGATAGATAGATAGATTGATAGATAGATAGATAGATAGATAGATAGATAGATAGATAGATAGATAGATAGATAGATAGATAGATAGATAGATAGATAGATAGATAGATAGATAGATAGATGCTGATATCGTTGATCACTGTCTTTTCTTTGCGATTTCCGGCAACGCACTTATTGTCGCTTTCAGCCTTAGAATAATGCTAGCTCTGTCCACAATGGTCACCGTATCACTCATCACTTGTCCGTATCATATATCACTTGTCCGTGGAGACTCCAGTTCCTTCCGCAAATTTTTTTGGCAAGAAAACTTTGCTTTTCGCAAGTTTCAACTATATTACTTCAATGCACTGTAAAACGTGACATTTTTACAAGTAACGACAAGCTTTCGATTTGCCATATGCGTAGTACTTGCACTACGGTAGAACGTGCTTATCGCTAGAAAGGAAATTAGCACTTGTTCATGCACTTCATCACTGCTTATTTCTCAGAATTTTTTACACTACGTGACGGTTGTCAACATACGTGGTATATGTTTGCATCTTAGAAGGGTGGCAGTTTGGGGTAGTTGGTATGACATCGCGATAGTTCTTGTCTATTTGTCGTCGGTTTGTTCTCGTGCTATAACTAGCTTCATATGTTTGCAGTTACGCCTGCATGCAAACCCGAAGTAAAGTATTGCTTGTAACTTAAGATCATGCTGTAATGTCCATACTATTGATGAGTACTGCAACCTAATGTTTCTTTCTTTTTGTGCTTGAATTCAGCAGAGGACCTGGAAGTTCAGGTAAGAACGCCTGCTGGTGATGTTTTCTGGAACAATTTGTAGGATGAAAATTTTTGTGTTAAGTTGCTGATTAAATTGTCAAATTTCGCCATTTGTGGCCTTTGAAACCCTATTTCGTCTACATTATAGCAGCGAAGCTGTTATGCTCGAAGTTTGCGTGCCGTAAAAGAAATCTATCCCCATCATAAAATGACACGCACTCTCTTGGACCTCCTCTGCTTCATTGACGAAATCAATGCGCCTATTTGACCGTAATGCGATTTAATAACTCATCATGGGAGCATAGATAGATTGAAACAATCTTGCAGAGACTAAGTTCGAAACCACGTATCCACGGTCCGAAGGTGAGTTGTGTAACAACTCGGTTATCAAGCTGTTCGCTAGCAGAGCAGAGCATAGCCTTGCATGGTACAGCGTAGGGAGGGGGTGGAAAATAAAAAAAATGGCAGCATATTTACGAAGTGAATGATGGAGAGTGGGGCGAAGCATTCGTCCGTCCATTCGATCTTGCTTCCGTCCGTCCATGCGTCTGTCTGTGTGACCGTCCATGCGTCCATCCGCCCGTCCGTTCATGCGTCTGTTCGTGCGTCCGTCCCTGCTTTCGTCCATGCATCTGCCCCTGCGTCCGTTCATGCGTCCATCCATGCATCTGTCTGTGCGTCCGTTCGTCCATCTATTCAACGCTCTAAGTACCACCATCTCGCATCTTTTCATCATATATTCCCCATATAGAAGCACCGCCATCCCGCAGACATTCCAAAGACCAAACGAGAGGTGGCACACGCACACTTTCTTACGCCTTGCGCTTCGGGTCTACTTCCCACTTTTAACCACCTCGAGTTCATGGTATATACTAGTTCACTGTAATCATGGCACTGCGGCCCAAACGCTCGCTATACCTTTCTAAAACCAAGGAGGTTACGCCCAGTAAGTATAACGTAGCAACCTTTTCCTGTCAGATAGTTCTTAATGTACATGCCAATGCGGCTAATGGGAATTGAGAGACAGGAGAATTTGGCTTTTACTTTTTACGGCTTGCGCTTCGTATCTACTTCCCACCTTTAACCATCTCGAGTTCATGGTATATACTAGTTTTATGTATTCATGGTACTGCTGCTCAATGCTCGCTATACCTTTTCTAAAGCTAAGGAGGTTACACCAAGCGAGTATAACGTAGCAACTTTTTCTTGTGAGATAGTGCTCAATGTACATGCCAATGGCTGCTAATGGGGATCGCAGCATGCGCGTTAACTAAATGCTGAATGCTCCTGTCTCTCATTCCCCTTCAGCAGCCATTGGCATGTACATTGAGCAGTATCTTTTATTGTTCAACAACGCACAGAAGAGATCTCTCACCGGCACCACCTTGGAGGTCAAAATGTTATACTTGATACATACCACAACGGCTACGATGGACGAACAGGTGCCACTATAAGGAGCTTCACCCCTAAAATGAGAGTGATGAGGAGGTGAAGAGGATTGAAAAATGCGTAGAGATAAAAAGGAACCTGGAAGTGTTCGTTCACACCATTGCTGTAGTCACGGCGTTTCAAGGAACGACGTTCCTCAAACTAGTTCTTTTTGGAAGCAAACGCGTGAACGCTTCGAAAGGCTCACCAGATCACCAGCTTACGACAATCAAATCCTGGCTGTCCAGTACGCCCACGACAGGGCTGAGAGGCTCGACCTCCCTATTCCGTCATGGGAATGGCCACGCTGACGCACTCGCATCATGTACAGGACAACAATAAAGCTTTTAAAGAGAGAAAAAAAAGAAGAAAAAGAAGATTGCCGCCGTTTTAATCACAGTTGGTGAAACTGTAATGGTAACACGTTACGTTTACGAAAAGACAACAGAGGAAATGGCATCCCTTCTTTAAACGTTCTACAACAATCAATAGAAACACACAGACCGCACAACATGCAGGATAGGCAGAAGGGCGACCATGTGCACGTGGCGAGAAATTTACCAGTCGTCTTTCACGTGGCTCATCATTATCATCAGCCTGACTACAACCAATGCAGGGCAAATGCGTCTCCCATGATCTGCCAATCAACGCGCTCTTGTGCTTTCTGTTTCCACGTAATACATGAAAACATTCAAATGCGAATTCATTTCTTTGTCTGCCTATGTCAGGCGTCCAGTGACGTTCGCGAGCCGGCAGGTGTTATCTCTCCGCTCTTAATCCCTCTCCAATACCAACAGCTGTGGGTGCGTGCCCTTATCTTCGCACCTACCAACCGGAGGAGGGGTGCGGGCGGACTAGCGAAGAGCGAGTGGAGACGAGAAGCGCATTGTGGCATGTGAAGGCCCTAGCATCGCGAGAGTACGGCGGAGCTTCCGCCTGTGTAGAGAGCCCTTCTTCCTGCGCCACGCTCTTCGGTCCGCTCTCTGGTACGCATATATAAATAGAGTAAATCGCGCCTCACTTTCGGCCGTTCGCTGACTGATAAATGTGTAAATAAATGGATACAGTACAAATGATGGTGCCGTCAATAATTTATGCAATTAAAATTACCACGCTGTGTACTCTCCATGCAAGAAGTGCACTCAGATTTCCTCGCGATTCCTTTCAAGGAGAAGGGGAGGGGGGGGCTTGTAGGAAGAAGTATTGGGTGGGAGAAATTTTTTAGGGGCGAAGCTCTTTAAGCCACGAGTCATGCGTTTTCGATGTATGTAGTAAGTATCCACCTCTCGTTTAGTTCTTGGAAAGTCCGCTAGATGGTGGTACATTTATATAATCAATATATGATGAAAAGATGCGAGCTGGAGGTACTTGGAGTGTTAGTAGATGGATGGACATACAGACAAACAGACGCGCCGACGGACAGAACGACCCATGGTTGGATGAACGGACGGACGCTCGAACAGACGGACGGACGCATCGCTCCCCTCATCATCACTCAGTCTCTGAATATGCTGTGATTTTTTAAATCTCACCGGTTCACCTAACCTCCTGTCTCCGCTTCGTGCATTTGCGTTTTCTGGGAATTCAATCAGTTACCCTTAATGACCAGCGATTATCCTGCCTACGTGCTACGTGCCCGGCCCCTGTCCTTTTTTTCTTCTTGATTTCAACTATAATATCTTCAACCCCGGCTTGTTCTCTGACCAACTCTGCTCTCCTGTATCTTAAAGTTACACCTTTCATTTTTCTCTCCATCACTCGCTGCGTCATTCTCAATCGAAGCTGAACACTCTTTGTAAGCCTCCAGGTTTCTGCTTCGTAGGTAGGTACTGGCAAGATGCACCTGGTATACACCTTCCTCATGGGAGTTCATAGACAGATATAGTTTACGGTTAACATGATAGCGAAGGTTAAGGTAATGGCGTTACCATGCAGCAAACGTTCGTTGTGGACAGAGTAATATAGTCTAGCGGTATAGCGTTTACATGGTTTACGTGTTCCAGCTGAGAGGGTGGCGCTGCCTATCGAATGGTTATTAAGTTAGAGACAGTGAAAAGAAAATGAGAATGTTTGCCTATGCCATCGCATGAAACATTGTTACAAGTTTATTCTACTAATAATAAAAGCAAATAATTATGAACAACACACGAAGCACCAAAAAAAATGTTCGTGCTTTGTTTACATCGATCTTGTAGTTACGTCTAGTTCGAAATGAAAAGCTATCTCAAAAACTACGCTAACTTTTCTGTAATACTCGGTTGTCGAAGCTCGCTGAAGGCAATCGAAGCAACTTTATACAGTTGAACAAGTTGAAACAAGTTGAATATTGAAACAAGTTGAAGTTGAAACAAGTTGAATATTTCAACAACTATGCCAAAATCACTTAGAAGCGGGCAACCCAGAGCGCCACCATGTTCACTTACAAGAAGTACACCGACGCAAATTTTCGAATTTGACGGTTCCGTCAAATTCGAAAAATACCGCCCGTACTGTAAGCGATACGGGCAATGATAATGAATCAACATTTTTTGGGCCCAACATTATTGGTAGTGCGCGCAGACACCAGACGGGGCGGTTCCCTAGTTGTGGGACCCATATGTATCCAGCAGATGTTAGCCCCTGTCTGTATGTGCACGCTGAGTCGGTGCGGCGGGGCTGCTTAACAAGGTCTCCCATCGCTCAAGGAGTTGAGGATTCGGGGTGTCGGGAGCAAGGGACCGTGGGGGGTTCCTAAGTTCTGTGCACTCGGCCAAGATTTGCGGCAGGGTGCCATCTTATATTTTACAAAACGGACAGAGCATGTCGTGTTCCGCAGGATACCTGCGGTTCAGCAGTACGGGATGCGCAAGCCATCCCGCCTGCGATCGGCGCAATATCGTCTTTTGTTTCCTGGTTAGGTCGGGCTGCGGTTCTGGTAGTCTGCACTTTCCCTCTCGGTACATCTGGGTAATGTCCCGAAAGCTGGTAACCGGGTGTGGTAGCTCTTCCGGCTCATGCTCGGCGCGGATTGACCTTTCTACGAGCATGATAGGCGACAATTGTGTTGCCTGCTACCTGCGAGTGAGCCTGGACCCACACGAGCTTTACGGCGCTTCCAGGAGGATTGCATTTGGATAGAATGGCTCGTGCCGCGAATGAGATTACCCCACTGCGGAAGCTTCCATAGGCTATCTTTGAGTCCGTCACCACCACGTCTACGCTCGGCTCTACGAGTGCGAGGGTCACAGCCACTTCCTCGGCAATTGCACGGTCTTTCGTCCTTAGGGATGCGTTGACGATTAGCCTGTCAATGGACGTAACCACTACAGCAGCACGGTCACTGTGTTTTCGGAGTGAGGCGTCCGCGTACATGACCCTGGGGTTGTCTTCCAGCTTCCGGGCCATGGCTTTGGCCCGCGCGGTGCGCCTCTCGTCGTCCTTGCCCGGCGTCATGTTCCGGGGAAGAGGCTTCATTTGAATTGTCTTCCAGTCCTCCAGAAGGGCCGCCTCGATGGGTACTGGCTCGATCTGCCATCCTATCTTGCGTAGGACAGCTCGTCCGTGCTCCGTTTGACTGAGCCGTATTCTCTGATTAGAGAGGTGGGCTTAGATGAGCTCCTCCACCGTTTTGTGGGCGCCCATGTTTAGCAATCTTAGCGTAGACGAGTATATTGGCATGCCCAGTGCTTGCTTCGTCGCTTTGCGAAGCATCGTGTTGAGGGTGTCCCTATTCGCCTTCGTCAGCTGGAGATACGGGGCGCAGTAAGTAACCCGCGACACAACGAACGCGCGTACCAAGCGCATGACATCGTCATCTTTCAGGCCTCGGTTTCTGTTAGATACCCTTCGAATTATCCCAAGAATCTGTTCGGCTGAAGTTTTCATCTTTGTTACGGCGGCTTGTGCCTTCCCATCAATCTGAAGCAGTAGACCGAGAATCCTAATTTGCTGTGCTGGTTTGATAGCTATTCCGTCGATGGTGATAGTCATGTTAGGCGGCGGCTCCTTCTTGGGTTTTCCTTATTGGATCATGAGCAGCTCCGATTTTCCGGGAGCGCAGCTCAGTCCACACAACTTGGCATGGTCGTTGCCGCCCGCTGCAAGGCTGCCTCTGTCCATGCATCGGACCCGGCTCAGGCCATCCACAACGGGATGTCATCGGCATAGCAAGCGTGGTCCACACCTTCGATTTGCCTGAGCAGACCGTGTAGGGGCAGAAGGACCAGATTGAAAAGCAGGGGCAACAGGACCGACCCCTGAGGGGTGCCTCGATTGCCGAGCTCCTCCCCTATCCTGATGGTCGCCGTTCGGTTTGACAGAAAGTCGCTTATGTAGCCGAATGTGTGGTTTTGTTCAAATTTTGCAACATGCTCGCGTGCCACACGTTGTCTAAGGCTCCTTTCAGGTCGAGGGCGAGTATCCCACGTGGTGCGTGCTTGATTGCTTGCTTGATGATCAGCTCGCGGAGTTGGATCATCACGTCTTGGGTAGTGAGATGTTGCCTGAACCCGTACATCGTCTCCGGCACCTGATCTGTTTCTTCAAAATGCTTCTGATCTGTTTCTTCAAAGGTAACGCACGTATCCGCGAATGCGCACTTCGATTCCGGTATCACGGTACGCCCGGTATCCTGGTAAGCCCGGTATATTATAACTGTCTAATGGCAGTTTACCATTCGTGATTTGAAAATGCTTGCCATATCTGATCCACCCAATCCTTATTATTCTAGTTATTAAACTCTCAAGGTTTGGCTTGGTGGTTATTACCTGTTCTAAGTAAACTTCTTCCTTTCCCTCTTCGAGCGTCTCTTCACCTATAACCAAGCGCCGTTTTCTGCCGAGGTTGTTGCACATTACATCAGTGTTATTCATTTAAAACACTTTTAGTTGGACGTACTTATTGAGGCTACGTAGCAGCACGGCTACGGTAGGAAAGTGCGCTTACGCAGTAAGTAACGTATCTATTTCAGGGATGCGTGCGTACGCCAGTAACAAGATTTAATGCACGTAAAGTAACGCTCAGTACATTGCGGTCTCACGAGAGTTCGAACAAACGTGAAACGACCACACATGATGGCTGCAGCGGCTTATGACGCAGACAGCAAATTTTTAATTATTCTTTTTTTTCTGTAATGTGAGATATTTTGGTCCCCTCCACCATCATTATAGAAAGTAGCATGCCAGCGGTATATAGACGCCGAAAAAAAATCTGTTTTTCGAACAAAGGGTCTCTCATCTCTCTTAGCTCTCTGCGTTGAAGTTCTTCTAAGTGCACATGACTATGGTAAATGAATATTGTGATAAAAATGCCACAGTATATCCACGGAGTGTATGATGATTACTAGGGCAAAGCGTCTGTGTGTCTGTATGTATGTATGTATGTATGTATGTATGTATGTATGTATGTATGTATGTATGTATGTATGTATGTATGTATGTATGTATGTATGTATGTATGTATGTATGTATGTATGTATGTATGTATGTATGTATGTATGTCCATCCGCTCCTGTCAAACTAGAGCACGCATTGGACGGACGCTTCGCTCCACTCTTCATCATTCACTCCATGGAAATGCTGTTGATATCTACATATGACAGCGCCATCTATTCTATTTATTCATCAACTATACGGAAACCACCTACGCCATCTTGTGATAATATGTCCAAGGACATATGCACACATAGCCAAGCAGTGAGCAACTCACAGAATAAAGGTGGCTACATACATAGTACCAGTGCCCTTTAAACTTTGTCCTGACGCTTTGGTGAAAGTTGGATATAGGAACAGAAGGAACCGCTAGGCTGCCTTCACCCATGGTGGGGCATTGGAGCGGTCGTGGAGCTGTAAATGTACAGCATGAGCCGGAGTTGTGAAACGTTAAAAATGTAGCCGTCAATGTTGAATAAGTCTTTATAGCAATGAAACTCTAATGTAAAATTTAGCAACGAATGAGGCTTTGAAGCCATAAATTCGATGGCGTGCTGATTTCACTGTAAGATATGTTGTCACTACAAAAGCGTGCTTTTTTTTGCTGAAGCGTCCTTTGAATTTGGGAACAATCCATAGTTCTTCAACGACTCTGGTGGTTGTTCACGCATCGCGGAAGTGTGGTAATTGCAAATTTTCACAGCGCATATCCAACCTTTCAGCCAATATATATTGTCTTTCCATACGAAGACATATATCTTGAAATTACCCTATTTATGAAACCAACAGTCACTTTGAATAAATCAGTGCTTTGATTTAGCAAATAATGAGGATCAAGATGCTTCATACGACTTTTGTCTCGTTTTAGTGTTTTGTTTTGCGTAAACTTATCACTGCGGTGCCATAGCGCGTTCTACATTCAGTTGGCCATGTAATGTTGTTTCAGTTCTTCACATTGCTGGACAGCATACTGATGCTGTGCTTTCCTTGTCCTTCTTTATTGGTTTTACTGTTAGGGCGAAAGCCTTATTTGCCTTATCAAACGTGAAAATTGACAGACTGCACTCCGAGTCGCGCCGTCAACATTAGACGCAAAATTTTATTTTCTTGTTCCCACGCATTCATATCGAAAACAAATTTTTAACGCTTTTACAGCTAGCGCAAGTTTTGTAGAGCACTTTTGTGCAAACTCTCCAGCACCGTCACCCTAGTAAGCTACTATTGGTAGCATTTAAGTCTCTGTTTGACGCAATGTATGCGTGCTTTCAATTTTTCAAGCAGTAAGGAGCTACAATTAGTTCCGCTTGTTTGGCATCTAAGCTCTACACTTCTGTAATTTGAGTGCCTGTACAGAACGGCAAGCATTTAACTCATCGAGCTTCTGTATGACCAACTGGCATGCAACAAAGAAGAAGCGGCCAGTATACTCACCTTCAATAAATGCGTCATTATTTATTGCAGCTATGTCAAAATGGCTCATGCACAATGTCAAGGTCAGCTAAAGGTGCCCGGCCACGCTTGGTAGGCGGGCGAGCTCTGCATCTCCCTGCACTATGCAACTACGGCGAAACTTCACGGCCAGTAAAAGTATTTAAGCGCTCTGATACTACATACAACCGGAGGAGGCAACAACCCACACTCTAAAGAGCATCACTCCTGAAGACAACAAACTCGTTAGCCGAATGGTTTCAACGCTTGCAGTCGGATCATGGGTGCACCGAACCGACGGCGAGCATCGTCGGGGTGGAGTTTCGTCTCACCAAAAATTTCAAATTACGCCAAGAACTTCTCTCTTTGTCCTCCTTTCTCTCACTCTGTGCATCTGTTCTCTCACTCATTAGAGTTATCGTATCCCGTGCCGCACAAATTCGCGTATATGTTCTGCAGAAGAGGAAGAAGTCAAAGAGAGCGCGGGCCGGTGCCTGTTAGCTCTCTACCACACACGGCGAACCTCAAGCATAAGAACTCTGCTGTAAAACAAAAAGTTTCTTCCAAACATGCTCAGTGTCACGCGGTTCGCTGCACCTTCAAGTGCAAACCAGCATGCACCATCGGACGACGAACGGCGCGTTTTCACGCCTTACTGGATTTCCCATCCGCCCTGTTCTGCATTACGTGCTGCGTGCGTGCGTCTGTGCATTCTCAGTGAACCTCTACAGATGGAAAGCTGTTCCCTCTGCCATTACTACGCAAACGTAACCAGTTACGTTTCAGTTCCACAGATTTTGAATAGAATGGTGGAGTTCCCTCCCAAAAGAAGGTATTCCCTGACAAAGGCAGGTCCTCCTGCCGAAACGTAGGAATAAACATTTTCGCATGTTCGTCCGTCGTTTTCCAAAGCACACACAGACACTCACATATATATATATATATATATATATATATATATATATATATATATATATATATATATATATATATATATATATATATATATATATATATATATATATGGCGAGGAACGTCAACAACCCGAAAATACAAACAAACGCAATCTCGGTACGTGCGTGTGCGCAACGCTGTGGCTTGCCGTTTCTTGCTGCTTCGTCGTCATTCGCATAGTTCCCTACATTGGCCCCCGGTGAATAGCGTAGCCAACCTGACGACTTGAGGCGTAGTCACTATAGCGGGGTCGTAATACGGCTTCAGGTGACTCACATGCACAATTTCTCGGCTACGACGGCGTAAGTCATCTGACTGTGTCAAAGGCTCAATCTCATATTTGACTGGTGACGTACGGGCGAAAATGCGGTAGGGCCCGTGGTATCGTGCCAGTGATTTCGACGAAAGGCCAGGAGTACACGGTGCAATCCAAAGCCAAACGAGAGCACCAACGTGAAAGTAGAGAGATGTCGGTCGGTGTCATGCCGTAGCTTCTGGTGGCCTTGGTCCTCGGTTGTCAGTGAACGGGCCAATCGTCTGCAATCTTCTGCGTACCTGGCAACATCATAAATTGCAGTTTACTCTGAGAAGTCGGCCGTGTATGGGAGGATAGTGTCCAGCGTGCACGATGGCTCACGTCCGTACAAGAAAAAGAAAGGGGAAAACCCTGTTGTCGCGTGCGTAGCGGTGTTATATGCATACGTGACGAATGGAAGGACAGTGTCCCAATTAGTCTGGTCGGAAGCTGTGTATATTGTCAACATATCACCGAGAGTGCGAATAAATCGTTCTGTGAGGCCATTCGTCTGCGGGTGATATGCTGTCGTCATGTGATGAACCATGTCGCACTGAGCGAGCAGGGCTTGAATGGCGTCAGACAAGAAAACACGCTCCCAGTCGCTGAAAAGTTTGTGGGGAGCACCATGGCGAAGAACAAAGTTGCGCAAGATTAAAAACTCAACTTCCCTCGCGGTTGCTGCGGATATTGCTGCAGTCTCCACGTGTAATGCGTGAGGTGGTCCACGCCGACAATTATCCACCTATTTCCTGAAGATGACGTGAAAAGTGGTTCGTATAAGTCGATACTCACGCGGTCAAATGGACGCGCTGGACAAGGCAGGAGCTGAAATGTACCGGCAGGGCGTTGAGGTGGGGCTTTACGTCGCTGACATGCAGTACAAGCGCGCACGTACTTGCGAACAAATGTGTACATGCTGCGTCAGTAGTATCACTGACGCAGATGGTTGTACGTTTTGAGAGCGCTGGCGTGAGCGCTTTGAGGCTCATTGTGGGAAGCAGTACAGATTTTTGAGCGCATGTGGTTGGGTATCAGTAACAGTCATTTCCGACCTTCAGACGCGTAATTCCGCTGATTGAGGAGGTCGTCTCGAAGAGGGAAATGTGTGGCTTGACGGCGGACAGTTCTTGAGACCGAATTAGCTAACGGATCAGTCAGAAAGGCTAGGAGTTGGGAAATCCACACATCTTTGCGTTCTTCCGATGTCATGTCTGCGAAGTCTATTGGTGTTATGACAGCTGAAGAAGGTGACGAGGAGGTTTGCTCAGCCGGTAGCGGCGAGCGGGATAGCGCATCAGCGTCGGAAAGCTTGCGGCCGGATCGGTACGCCACACGAATGTCGTATTCCTGCAGGCGAAGCGCCCAACAACCAAGGCGCCCCGACGGGTCTTTGAGCGATGATAGGCAGGATAGAGCGTGGTGGTCCGTGACGACTTCGAAAGGGCGGCCATAAAGGTATGGGCGCAACTTCTTCAAAGCCCAGACAATTGCGAGGCACTCTTTCTCAGTGATGGAATGATTACATTCGGCTTTCTTGAAGGCTCAACTCGCGTAAGTGACCACGTATTCTTGGTATCCTGGTTTTCGTTGAGCCAATACAGCACCAAGATCGACACCACTGGCGTCGGTGTGGACCTCGGTAGGTGCATCGGGTTCAAAATGGCGTAGTATTGGAGGTGATAATATTAAGCGCCGAAGCGCCAAGAAGGATTCGTCGCACTCTTTTGACGAAGCAGAAACGCCTTTGGAAGTTGTCAACAGGTTTGTAAGAGGCGCGATGATGGAAGAGAAGTTGCGCACAAATCGATGAAAGTATGAGCACAGGCCGATAAAACTTCAAAGCGTCTTGAGGGAATTGCGCTTCGGATAGTCGGCCATGGCGCGGAGTTTCGCCGGATCCGGGAGAACACCCTCTTTGCAGACGTCGTCACCCAGTATAGTGAGTTGGCGTGCGGCAAAATGGCACTTCTTGATGTTCACTTGAAGGCCCGAAGAGGTGAGACACGTGAGAATGGCACGAAGACGAACAAGGTGAGTCGAAAAGTCGCGAGAAAAACGACGATCTCGTCTAGGAAGGAGAGGCACGTGTTCCACTTGTAGCCGTGAAGGATGGTGTCCATCGTCCATTCGAAGGTAGCTGGGGCGTTGCAGAGCCCAAAAGACATGATGTTCAATTCATACAGCCCATCAGGTGTTACAAATGCAGTCTTCGATCGGTCAGGATCAGCTATTGGAACTTGCCAATATCCTGAGCGTAAATCTAAAAAGGAGAAATATTCTGCTCCTTGCAAGCAATCAAGAGCATTGTCGATGCCTGGCAACGGGTACGCATCGTTCCGAGTTATCTTATTGAGCCGGCGGTAGTCGACACAGACTCGGATAGACCCATCCTTTTTGCGCACAGGTACAACAGGAGACGATCAAGCGCTCTGCGATGGCTGTATGACACCATGCTTGAGAATATTGTTGACTTGTTCGTTGATAATGCGGCGCTCTTCTGCTGAAACTCGATATGGTCGTTGGCGTAAGGGAGCATGAGTACCGGTGACAATGTGGTGCGTGATGTTCGCTGTGCGACCCAAAGATGGTCGAGCGCAATCGAAGGCAGGACAGAACTCTCGAAGAAGGGACAAGCGTTCGCGTCTTTGTGTCGGTGATAGCTCAGCGGCAACAGAGGGCTGGAATCAGTCTGGCGCGGGAAGTGTGGCCACAGGTGGCGTCATAGCATTGAACTAGAGGTGAGGTGGGTGTTCGGCAAACTCCAGAGGGCGCAAGAGGTCAACGTCTTGTATGTTACCCAAACATTCTACGCGAAGTAATGTAACTGGCGACGATAGCGAGTTCGCAACGAGCATGGCAGTAGCACCGGATTCCATGGTGAGTATGGCAAAGGGCAGGTGTAGGCTACGGCGGCGGGTAAATGCGTCAGACGGAGTGAACAAAACAGTTCCGGCAGGAGCGGCCGTACAGGTCAGGGCTACAAGGGTGGATGTTCTCGGTGCTATTTCCATGTCTGCAACAACGACAAGTTTGTAGGCTTCAGAAAGAGGATCTACCAAACAAGAGGTTGGGAGCGGTGTAAGGGCAACTTCTGCACGTGAGCAATCTATGATGGCCCGATGACGCGAAAGTCCCATCCAAGAATGACTTCATGGGAGCACGATGCCAGCACAAAAAAAAAATCAATGGCATAAAGTTCGCCTTGGATAATGACACGTGCAGTGCACACAGCTGTAGGTTCTATGCAGTGCGAGTTGGCCGTGTGGAGCATCACGCCCGAGGGAGGCAACGTCACCTTTTGCAGCATAAGGTCTCACAGATTATGGAAACGGCGGCCCCGGTGTCGTTAAGCGCTTGTGCGGTGGTCCCCTCAACATTGACGTCGATAACGTTTTGCGGCGAAAAAGATGGAGGCCTCAAGCAGTTCAAATTGTATGCAGCTGTTGCCTCCGGAGCTGCAGCGATCAGTTTCCCTCTTCCGTAGCAGGTCAGTGACACATAGGTGACAAGGAGCGTCATCAGGGCGATGGTGACCGATGGTTTGCGTAGGGTCGATGACCGTCAGTGGTGTACCTTCATGGCGCCCTAGATGACGACAAAATTGGCCTGCCCAGGGTGTCAACTGGAGGAAGATCTCGGCGACAGTGGCGGGCGACGCGTCCAGCGATACTACAAACGAAACAGATGGGCCTATTATCCGGCGTCCTCCAAGCGTCTGAGCGACGGTAAAATGGAGCTGAAGATCTCGCGAAGAGATAAGGCGCAGCAATAGGGGTTGTAGGCACGACATAGGACGACGTGGCAGGCTGAGCATACGGCATCCGCTGTTGCGTAGGCCGAGCAGCGACGGCGGCGTACGTGAGAGGCGTAGTGACAGGTGGTTGCTAATGCATCTGTGGAAGGGCCTCAGCAACTTGGGTCCGAATGGCGTGTTGGAGGTCCGGTGCCAAAGCTTGCACGGGCTCATGTATCAGTGGCAGCAGTGACAGCTGGCGCACTACCTCTTCGCGGACGAAGTCCTTGATTGTCGAAAGCAGCGGCTGCTGATCGGTAGGATGGGCAGCTAGGTGCAAGCTTGCGAGCGTGTCTGGCGTCGTGAGGGCTTGACGAGCAATTGCGCGCTGTCTACACATTTAATCGAAGCTCTGACAGATGGAAACGAGCACAGCAATGGTGGGGGGGGGGGATTTCTCGCGAGCAACATCTGGAAGGCGCTGTCGTCAATGCCTTTCAATGTGTGCCTTATTTTTTTTTCTTACTCAGGCATTGTAGAGTTGAGGTGGTTGCATAGATGCAACACATCTTCAATGTAGCCCGTGTAGGTCTCGCCTGGTTGCTGCGAACGGTGACGTAAACGCTGCTCGGCTTGAAGCTTGCGTGCCGCAGGTCGTTCAAAGACGTCCGTAATAGCAGTCTTGAAAGCAGACCACGTAGGAATGTCAGCTGTGTGGTTATTAAACCATAGTTGCCCGGTGTCCGCAAGGTAGAATGTGACGTATCCCAGCTTACTTGGGTCGTTCAATTTGTTACTTGCGCCGACTTTGTCGTACCTCACCAACCAATCTTCGCCGTCCGACTCAGTAGAGCCCGTGGAGATAGGAGGATCTCGTTGAAGATACACGGCACCGCAAGTCACATGGACGGTCTCGGTGGCCATGTTCGTGTCACGTAGAGGGGGAAGGTTACGGGAGCGAAGTTCCAGGTTTGTATGGGAGTCCACACACCTCCACCACATGTCACGTAGTTTATTTACGTACAAACCTACTGGAAGACCGAGGAACGCCAGTAGAGCGAGGAACGTCAACAGGTCGAAAATACAAACAAGCACAAGCTCGGGGCGCGCGTGTGCACCAACGCTGAGGCTTGCCGTTTCTTGCTGCTTCGTCGTCATTCGCATAGTTGCCTGCAGTATATATATATATATATATATATATATATATATATATATATATATATATATGGGATATGGCACAACGGGAGCGTTGTCAACCAGGTTAAATATATTTTTTTTCCAACAGTTTCGGGAGGGGTCCTCCCTTCATCAGGGGATGAGTTATACTGACATGAATTTCCGAAATTCGTTGCTGCCGCGTCCCTCTCGCCTTGAAACATGTTTACGAGAGTAAGAGGGAACTAGAAAAAAAAGGGGGGGGAGAAAAAAAGAAACGGAAAGAAAAGAAAGAAAAGAAAGAAAGTAAAAAAGAGGAAGAACCACTGTCAACACTGAGAACGACACGAACTGTCCGTGTACGTCCACATACGTTTCTTATCACGTGCTGTTCAGTTCTCGATGTGTGTCGGACCACCCAAGATTGTCGCCGCGGTGCCGGGAGGGTCCGTGATAGCGTGCGTAACGAAAGGGTTTCCCCGTAATTGGTCGGTCGGCATGCGGCGTGCGTAAAGGAAGGGTCTCCCGTTAATGGGTCGGTCGGCTCTTTTTACCTTTAATCTTCGTCCGTTTCCCCTCAATGGTCATCAAGTGGTAGGCGAACGAAAACACTTTGTATGTGCATGTGGAAAAAGGAAGAAAAGAAAACATGAATGAAGAAAAAAAGAATGGACAGTGTACACGTACGAGTCAGTCAGAGAAAAGCATGGTCTCCAGCTATCAATCTTTGTCACCAATTTCCTCCTGGCTTACTTCTCGGAGGCAGTTGAGTTTACCGGGGTCCTCGTTGATGCCGGCTACTAATGTTCGAAATTTGAAAATAACATATGTCTCACCCTGTTCGCGCTCGCGTTTATTTGAGAAACCGGACTGCAAAAGAGTTACGCTGATATTTTCAAAACTGTGGTTTGGCAGGCGCAGATGTCTAGATAAAGGTAGCTTCTGCAGTGAAGTGGCGTGGTACCGGTGATTATTGAACCGCAGCCGAAATGGCGTGTCTGTTTGGCCGATATATTCTTGTCCGCCGATGTTGCAATGTAGCATGTGTATTACGTTACTTGGAGTCACAATTAAGGCTTTCAGTTATGCAGGCTTTGATATCCGAGAAGTTCGCTTTGGATTCACGTGTTGTGAACATCTGTGGGCATACCTTGCATCGAGCTTTTCCGCAGGGATGGCACCCTGATTGAAATTTGGGGGTGGTTGTTTTTGTTCTGACAAGAATGTCCTTCAGATGTTTATCCCGGCGGTACACCACGTGAGGTGGCTTCGCGAAGATAGAAGTTAGTCGTTTGCTTTGCCTGATTATGTTGAAATGGCGGGACAGTATGTTGTTGATTCGTGGCGCTGATGAGGAGTAAGTTAGTACAAGGTTCGTTTGGGAAGTCGTTTTAGATAATCTGTTTGGTCCCTTAATAATATCATTCCTGTTCACGTTGCGAGCACGTAGTATGGCATCGTCAATATTGTCTTCCGGATAATTTTGTTTCAATAAAGAATGCTTTAGGTGTTCCGCGTGTCTGTCAAATTCCCGCATATCGGTGCCTATTCTTCGGTACCGGTAGGCCTGAGAATATGGAATACCTGTTTTGCAATGCTTTGGTTGGCTTCTGTTGAAATGTAGGTACATTTGACGGTCTGTAGGCTTTTTGTAAAGGTTTGTTGACAAGCGGTCATTGTCGACCGTGACAGTGACGTCCAAAAAGTTAATGCTAGTTTTGGAAAGTTTGTGCGTGAATTTTATTGACGGATGGCATTTGTTAAAATCCTCTATGAAGCGGAAAAGACTTCCCTCATCATGGTTTCATATTATAAAAATATCGTCTAAGTATCTTCTGTAGTAGAAAGGTTTCAAGGTGCGTCCCTCAATAAATGGGATTTCAAGTGAAGCCATAAAGGTGCTCGCGAAGTTTTGGGCCATTTTCGTGCCCATTGCAGTGCCACTTACCTGAAGGAAATGTTTGCCTTTGAACTCAAATTGGTTATAATTTAGTACAATTTCAAGAAGTGTAAACAGTACCTCACCACTTACACTAGTTGATGAGTCAGATTTTACATATTCAGAAACCATAGCCGCTATTCCATCATGGTGGGGTATGTTGGTGTACAGTGGGCAGACGTCCATGGTCACCAGAAAACTGCCACCTGGGATGTCGAGACTTGAAGTTTCGCAGATGAAGTGGTTTGTGGCCTTTAGGTAATAAGAAAAATTTCGGGGGATGTTTTTTATTAAGGAATTGATGAATTCTGATATATTTTTTGTTGACGTGCTGTTACTGGATACTATCGGACGTCCCGGATTACCTGCCTTGTGTATTTTGGGGAGCAAATAGAATCGACCGGGAACAGCATGGGCCGGTAACATTGCTTTTAACATTTAGCCGGTAATTTTTTCGTCCCGGCGGAGATTGTTTAGGGTTACTTTTTTCTCCCTTTCAAATTCGGGAGTCGGGTCAGTTGGAAGTTCTTTGTAGAGTTTTGTGTCTGATAGCTGTCGTTCCCCTTCCTTTAAGTAGTCTGACGTGTTTAGAATTACTATGTAGCCCCCTTTATCAGCCGGTTCGATAGTTTTTTCAGTGTTTTTTTTGTAGTTCATCGAGTGCCCTTCGTTCTGACTTTGATATGTTGTTTCAAAATGGCCGTTTTTTTCATACGCTCTGATGATATCGTTTTGAACTGCTGATATATACATATCGAGGTGTTTGTCCCTCTGCTCACCCGGACACCATGATTTGTCACCACCAATCACTCTATTCTCGTCCGTACAGTCCTTGTGATCATGAAAGTATTCACGGAGGCGGAGATTACGCGCAAAGTTATCGGGGTCTTGGTACAGTTCAAATTCATTGAATCTACCGGATGATGGACAAAGGTTAAGCAATTCGACAAAAGTTGAAGCTGAGCGGGTGTGAGTGTTGTGTTTGACAGATTGAGGACATTTTTCTCATAAGTTTTCGGCTGCTCTTGGCTATCACGTGGCACGGGAGTGTCAGCGTCATATTCGAGAGTAAGGATGTTTTGATTAGAATTGCACTGTAGTTTTGAGTTCTCATTTTTCTCCTCAAAGTTAGGTTGTGGTACGGGTGGTCCTTGGCGTGCTTGTACGGCCTCATTCCTGTTTTCCTGTTGCAGAGCAGTGGAGCTACTGCAGTCCCGCTTGAATTTTCTATTTTTACTACTGAAATTTCACCTCTCTTTTTTAGTTCATATCTTTCCAGTTCTCTTGCCTCATGCTCTCCGAGATCAGATACCAATTGCTGCGTGGCCTCCTTGACACTGTATTCGGCGGCCTTACGCTCACTATGGTCCGCAATGACCCGAGTCAGTTGCAAGGACGCTTCTAGTAATATTTTTTCCCACTTCCCCCTTTCTGCTTCACTTAGTGTAGACATTGAGGGGTTGCAGGCTAGGCGGAGGCCCTTAGGTGCAATTTCGTGAGGTAGATATTTGGTTAGTTTTTCCGCGTGTTTTTCGTATTGCACCCGCTTTTCAATGATTTTTGTAATCGATAGAAATGAGTAGACCATGCGTGTTTAAGACTGCCCGTACCTTTTGTTTTTCGTGTCATTTGGAAGCCGCCGCCTTGGTCTTCGCCGCATTCGTCCGCCTGGTGTTGTAATGCCTCGCTTGTGGGAGTGGCGACGTCATCACTGCTGGGACCCTGGATGGCTCCTTGTGTCCCTCGGCTCCCTGTTGTTGAGTGGGTTTGGCACTGGAGTTTGCCGTGCAAGCCGTTGCCACCGATCTCTGACTCACTGGTGGAACTCGCTGGCTCGCTGGCCTCGCTGGTGGTAGTGGCGACATCGTCACTGCTGGTGCCCTGGATGGCTCTGTGTGTTGCTCGGCTCCTTGTTGTTGAGGGGGCTTGGCACTGGAGTTGTCCGTGCAAGCGATTGCCACCGATCTCCATGCCGCCGACGTCCATCGCAGCTGCACCCTCGTGTGCTGCGCCAGCAGCGCGACTCCCTCGAAGCTTGCATGTAAGCCGTTAGCAGCCAGGAAGCGGCGCAGCGGGAGTGTTGAGAAACCATGTTCAACGTAATAGACGCCTGCTCCCAACAACCCGTAGTGGCAGAGACGGCGGGCCTCTCTGCTGAATCGCTGCACCTCCATATTAAACCGATTCATTGATCGCCAGTTCGAGTCCCGCCGTCGGCGATAGGGTGCGCGAGGTAGTGGCAGACTAAGATGCAGTGTCTTGATGTTCGGGCGCTTCTGCCTCATTCGCTTCAAGGCCTCCCTTAACGAATCCAGTGATCTTGAAGAGCTCGTCTTCAGGATGTCCGTAGTGCCCACATGCAGATAAGCGTGTTTCTGCATGTGGGCACCACGCTGTTCAAATGGCGAGCTATTCATATGAACCTCTTACCGCTGTCGGCGGCCATCGCGGGGAGGGGGGGGATTGTGTTTTCAGCATTATCAGCAAGATGGCCCAGTGGGTGCGCGGCGGCTCTCACCTCTCACGCGTACTTTGGCCCGCGTAAAGAACAATTGAGAGTACGGTCGATCGCAAGCCCTTATCTTGCAGTTGGGAAAATCGTACGTCGCGGCTAGCCTTTGGGTTTCGTCGGAACAATTTCGTTGCAGTTACCGGGCACACAAAGTTCGCTGCAATCGTTGCACAGCCTCCTTTCGCGAAAAGGGCGTGATATTTAGACACGGCGAAGTAACATCTGAGACGCTTACTCGCATTCACCTGTACCTGCGAGTACGTTTCATTCGTCATTTGTGTGCGAGAAACGCGGGGAATGTTTCAATTTGCTTGCCTTTGTGCGCGTGATCCTCCAATGTGTTGCTGTCGCTTTCATTGCTTCACCTTTGCGGCAAAGCTGTGACTTTTTTTCTCATACGCACAGCTTCCGAGAAGTCTTCCGAGACGCTAATGTCTGTACCCTTGAAATTTTTTGCCTTATTTCAAATAGTTTGCTTTTCTTTGTAGCTGGTAAATTTGCCGATTTGTGGGCGTTTTTTATTTGGGTGAAACTGCCTTAGTCGATGTGCTCTTGGATTTTGCACAATTCTGTCACTCTGCCTTCACATTTCATAGCCTTCTGAAGTTAATCATTATCTTCGACGCCATAGAAGACCAGGTGATTACATCCGCTCCTGTTCTCGATATCGTCAACATTTGCAGCCAGAGCTTCAATCCCAGCCCAGTTTTGCTCTATACGTGTGTGGCCGTCTAAACCAGCTACCTGCAGCTGGTTTAGACTACCAAATAAATTTCTCAAATTTATATATCGTTGCTTCAAGGGTACTCAAGCAATTTTTAAGTCAACCATGGCCTCCTGCCTCGCAGCTTGATGGTTTTCTATCAATGATAACTTGTTTTTTATTTCGTTTTGTCTGCTGAGAGGTTCCCTTAGTAGAGCATTTTCCGGGGCAGGATTCACCTCAACGTCACCGCATACCAGCAATAAGAAAAAATTAAAAAGCAAATCACTGCAACAGTAGAAAATGACGACGCCTACGATACACACACATTTTATTATTCGAGTGAGAACAAGCACACGCGAAAAGTAGAAGGGGGGGGGGGGTGGAACCTGCGACAATACAACAGCATTTTAACAACAGTGAAAATTTTGTAAACTGACCCGTAGGGTGAACTAAACAGTCGTGAACGGCAGCGCCATCGCAGGGCCAGTTTGACGCCCGAGAGAACAACTGCCATTCCATGGTTTTTGTAGCTCGAAGTGTTGCGCGTCGCCCCGCCGCGGTGGTCTAGTGGCTAATGTACTCGGCTGCTGACCCGCAGGTGGCGGGATCGAATCCCGGCTGCGGCGGCTGCATTTCCGATGGAGGCGGAAATGTTGTAGGCCCGTGTGCTCAGATTTGGGTGTACGTTAAAGAACCCCAGGTGGCCGAAATTTCCGGAGCCCTCCACTACGGCGTCTCTCAAACTCATATCGTGGTTTTGAAACGTTAAATCCCACATATCAATCATCAATCGAAGATCTGCGCGTCATGCACCATGGGTTCGTCGACCAGTATGTCGCAGTGCCAAAATTGGTGGCAAGACAGGTTTCATTTCCGGTTTGACCGTCAAATTGGCTTTCCAGCAACGGTCTTGGAGTTGAAGCTGCGTGATCGCCGCGGAACAGTTCAGGAGTTGAAGCTCTCTAATCGTTTTCCAAATCCACAATGCAACGTAGCTGACACGGGTAATTTTCCACGCACACCTGCAGGATGAACAAAACCATCGTGAACGGCACCGTCATCGCAGAGCCGGTTTTACGCCCCCTGTGTCAGACGCAGTATTAATGAGGTGTAACAAACAAAAATAAAGGAAAGTATAGGTTAAGGTAATATACCGAATTTTAATATGACTCTGACGAAAGAAAAGTGGGGGAAATGAGAGTTTGCCATAGGCAGGAACTTTCGCGGTTTCTGCCCACCGCAAGTCATGTTTTCGCCAACTTTTCTTCAGATTCACGCTACAATTCCGCCTTTAACATCCCGTATACTTTTCTTGGCATTATTTATTGGTGGTGTCATAATTTATATATATATATATGTATATGTGTATATATATATATATATATATATATATATATGTGTGTGTGTGCGTGTGTGTGTTGTTACAGGGCAAATAACATTACTGGACTAATTACAGAATGAACTCGGGGTGGACAAGATGGCGTCCAGTTCGTTCGTAGAGACAGACCACGACATCTTTCTGTCTGTCCTCTTCATCGTTCTCGTCCGCCCGTTACATGATTTCGCCGGCAACTGGAGCACCGACCCGGCGCTAATCAGGAGGCTTTGGAGCGTTCAGGCTTGAGTCGCGTTACATTTACTATGTCTGTGTGAGGGTGAATGATAGCGGGGTTCATAGCGGAGATTTTGTAAGTGACGTCAGTTACTTGGCGTAAGATGCGGTAGGGACCTGAATAGCGTGGGAGTAACTTCTCTGAAAGTCCACGGTGGCGCGAAAGGGGCCAAATCAGAACGAGATTTCCGGGTGTGAGGGGGGCGCCACTGTCTCGGCAGCCCCAGTAAGTCGTGCTCTACACAGGCTCCCTATACGTTTTCACGTGCATCCCCGAAAATTCTCGCCCCGCTGCCGTGGTCTAGTGGCTAAGGTACTCGGCTGCTGACCCGAATGTCGCGGGATCTAATCCCGGCTGCGGTGGCTGCATTTCCGATAAAGGCGGAAATGTTTTAGGCCCCTGTGCTCAGATTTGGGTGCACGTTAAAGAACTCCAGGTGATCAAAATTACCGGAGCCCTCCACTACGGCGTCTCTCATAATCATATATGGTGGTTTTGGGACGTTAAATCTCACATATCAATCAATCCGAAAATTTTCACCTTAGCGAATTCGCACCAATACCAGTTTATTCCTGACGTCTCCAGGAATCTCCGCAAGCCTACTTCGACGTAAGTCGATCCATTTCCAGTCTTTTTCGACAAGTTTTTCATCGCGCCACGCCTGCGGCTAGTGAAGCCTGACAACGACCTTCCCAACTGCTGCACCGTATGCGGTAACTACTCGGTGTGCACGCGCGTCAGGACGGCCAGCTCCCACTTCTTGCCCTGCAACTCCAAACCAGCTTCACGTCTCCTTTCTCGCTGCCTCCGGCAGCCGACATTCCCGGCCGCTTCAAAATTGGCTTTTAGTTGACGCGCCGTGTTGTTCCCGGTATTTCTTGACGCGGCCTTACCGCTCGCTTCACTGGGCGTCGCGCACTTGCGCATGGCCGGTGTGCTATGAAGGTGATCATCTCGGGCACAAAAATTACCCCGAATGAATTTGAAGCCAGAGAATGGCTTACGCAAGTGAACATGAGCCGTGAAGCCCGTACATCAGCAGGGACCACCATCCCCCCGAATTCCAACACCCACGACACACAATCTTCGTTCCATAAAACCTCAAATGGCATGAATGATAATATCGTGGCGACCGATCGACACCACGCCAACGTGGGCGGCAACTAGCCCTCAACACGGTGGCTTCCATGCAGCCTTGCTTGCCCAGCGATGCCCTCAAGTGCATAGGCCACCCCAAGGAAGACTCCTACTCTCCTAGATTACCTACTTTCAACTGTTAGAAGCTGTTTGCGCTGCAGCAAACTTCCCCAAGGCCTAAATTCACGATGAAGACCTCATTCGAGTAAACTCCAGTAAACTTCATTCCAATGTTAGAATAAAAAAAATTTAAGGCATGGGAAAACCTGCTCCTGCCGAAGCATACCAAGTTAAAAGCCGACTAAAAATTAATTAAAAGGAGTTTTAAACTCAACCCAAAGCGCAATTTTATAGAAAAGCCAATAGAAGAATGAAATTGTGGACACGGTAAGGCAATATCATGTCCTAAGGTGCAGGCTCGACGAGCACAGAGGAATGTGGAGCTGTTTTTTAATTAATTATGAAGCATACAC
The DNA here is from genome assembly GCF_043290135.1 of Rhipicephalus microplus. Taxonomy (NCBI): domain Eukaryota; kingdom Metazoa; phylum Arthropoda; class Arachnida; order Ixodida; family Ixodidae; genus Rhipicephalus; species Rhipicephalus microplus. The sequence goes on from NC_134706.1 coordinate 74,536,046, forward strand.
GTTTGTGGCATTGACATGTCTAATCAGTAAGCAAAAGGGTGGAAGAAGGATACAGATAAAGTAAAGAGGAAAAGATCAAGAAAAGGCAAAGGGCAAAACATTGTAGATGATTGTCAAGCTCTTGACATTGGCACTGTTACGGTAGTATCGCTCATGAATAGGCGTCGGTGTGATGCCGGTTTGTCCAGTTGACACAGTCTTTTAGTCGAGTGGTGGCTGTAAACCTTGTTGTCGTGGGGGCAGGAAGAAACCACCTGAGTTACTGGGAGTGGAAAAACACAGCAGGCCAACACCAACACCCCGCCCACACACGTGTTGCGCAAAAAGGAGGTTGCACGGCAGGGTACACCGGGGCTCCGAGGCCCCACCGTAATGGCCACTAGGTGTTTCCCGCTATGCGAGCCGACGTATGTATATTTGTGTTAATCTTGTGTAGTTTGGCTCTGCATCGATGATGGCGAGCGTTGCGCGAAGTTGTAACGCACGATTGCACGCAGACTGTAGAATCTCCGTGTATCGTGCTGCTTGGTAGTCAGCCTTTGGCTCAATGCTGTCTGTAAAAGGCAAGGTAATAGGACACACGCGCACAACACGAGACATGTCCCTACAGTACGCACCGCATGAACAACGACAAGAGTCTGCCAATTTAATGAAAATGGTGGGGGAAGCGTCCGTATCCGGTTAGTATTGTCACAAGCGTGTGTGATGGCGAGAAGAAAGATGGTATGTCACAGAGGTCCTGTACCCAACGGTACAGCTCTGTGTGTCTGTATTCTGTTCGTCGACGTGTCGTTCACCTCGGGAGGACTTCGCGTCGAAGCTGTTGCCACACTACGCGACAGGGTATGGGAATATCACCGGTAAGACCTATACGGAAAGCACGCTATGAAGTCACCAACCTCGTTGTCGAAAATCCCGGTGTGGCCAGGAATATAATAGAGGTTGACGCGGTTGTTTTTTTTACTATTGATAAGGATTTTCCTAATTTGTAGGACGTGAGCTTCTGTGTCGCTCGGCGAAGCGATTGTCTGTAACAAGGACAGGCAGTCCGTATATAGTGATATCGGAAATTTATACCGAGACCTAGCGCATGTTTTAATGCTTCAAGGAACCCCAAAACCTCAGCCGCATAGGATGATGTCGCTCGTTTAAGTCGAAAGCGGCCGACGTGGATTTAGAGGACCTCACGTGAAATGCGACGTAAGCTGCTCCCGACGCACGGGTTGTGTACGACTCAACCGTAAAAATATGCACCGAGCGTGTCGCAGTGCAGTTAGTGTCTGCTGTCCGTTTAGTTGTTGGAAGTTGAGGACTACCTGTAAGGAGGTGTGTTCAACGACATCCTTTTGCGGTAATGCCACGCAGTCAGGCCAGAAACGAAGAGAGCCGAAGGCCACGTATTGCCATAGCGCAAAAAGTGGGAACTCACCGTTGAGGCGCTCGGGCTCCATATCTATCGGCGGCGCCGATAGATGGAGTGCTGTCATAATAGATGTAAGATACGCACCTGGTATAGCTAACAGTGTTAGGCACTGTATGGTTACCTTGCGTGCGGGAAGCCTACAATTTATATGGTACTCTCCCCACCATATAGGACAAGCGTAGGTCAGCGCTGGAAGCACCACCTGGCGGTATAATAAAACCATGTGTTTTGGTAGGATCGATTACCTAAGCATTGCCTAACAGGCTGCCACTCGAGCCGCAAGTGTTCACCATCACGCAGGAGCTCTGCGTGGCAAACGGACAGCCTGATATCGAAAACGACACTCACTAGCGTACTGAATCTTTTGACTCGACAGGCCTTGGAGCACCGGGTAAGCGCACAGAGAAACGGGCCCAAGTCATACCGACCACGCCGTTGGCGAATAGGACGCAGATAGTCTTGTTATCATTGATAGATACTTTGACAGACTTGGTCCATTTCAACAACGATGTCAGTTTACAGTGAAGTGCGTATAAGATTGGTAATACACACAATGAGCCCTAAAGTTAGAAACTGTCAGGGGGACTCCCATACATGATGTTAACGGGAGAAGAAACAATATATACAACATTAAGTTGTTACGGTATCTTCAGTAAGAAAAAAAGCACGGTGTGAAGAAACGAAACTAGAAAATACATATATGTTATTTATTCAGGTAAAAAATTGCGCTGAAATAGAAAGGACACCACAAAGAAGGAACACTTAAACAGATCGAGCGCAAACTACCAACTGTTTTTTATTGACTGTAGAACGTCGGTAAAAATAGGGAACCCGTACATAGCTGCGCCGACGCGTCGAGGATCAACACGTGCTACTTAACGCACCTTATCAATCAAAAAGGACACTTCTGCACCGTAGAGCGATACCGAGGCCTCACTTACACAGCTATCACCTTTCATGTTGATGAAGAATGCTTCCAACACCTCACGAGCACACGTATCTCTGCTATGTCCCAGTATCTTAGTCTCCTGAAATAGTGGTTCACATCCACATGCTGCGCAGTGTGCAGGCAAATTTCCCATTTCACTATTTTTGATCGACAGCTGGTGTTCACGTATGCGATCGTTAACGCAGCGGCCTGTTTGGTCCACGTAAGATCTGCCGCAGGAAAACGGAGTCGCATATACCACTCCACAACGCATTGCACCACCGGGTTGGCATGCTTCTTGTTACACAGGCTAGTGCGCTCATTGCCACTCGAAATTCGCGCGCACAACCTCGAGAGCTTCTTAGGTGCAGAAAACACCATGTCAACTCCGTGCCGGTTAGCAACCTTCTTCAGGTTGTGCGTCACCCGGTGTAAATAGGGTACCACTAACGGCCTCTCACGCCCACTGGGCGCGTCTTTCAGGCACTGCTTCCGTGATCGCCCTTTTAGCTTCTTCAGGAGGGTTTTCGGCCACCGCCGCCAGCACAGACTGCGGGAACGCGGCTGCCTTCAGTCGTTCAATCTGAGCACGGAAGCTGGCCTGCCTCTCATGCGAGCACGACCTCACCAGCGCAGACTCCAAACACATTGAAGCGATCGCCCTCTTAACTACCTTAGAATGTGATGATGTATATGGTAAAGGCTTCTTTCTAGCACGCGGACAGTACGCATAACAAGTATGTTGATGCTTGAATATGAGCTTAAGATCTAAAAACTGAAGCGTTCCTTCCTGCGGTAGCTCGTAAGTAAAACATAGACCCCTCCCATACTTGTTAAACTTCTTTACAACGTTGTGCACATTACTGTTAGTACTCGTTTGTTTGTCCAAAACTACCAGGAAATCGTCTACGTACCTAAAAATCTTTAACACTCCGTCACTTCTAAACACCTCAAGCAGATCGCGGTCAATGTAGGCCAGGAAAATGTTACACAAAACAGGGGCAACACAGGAACCAATACAAATGCCTTTTCTTTGGAGGTACAAACCCTTGTCAAAACCTATGAAAGTGTGTTTCAGATAGAATTCCAAAAGCGACATAAAATTATCAACACTCAGACCCGTGGAATTTTGAAAACCAATAGCTGAATTCTCTAAAATGCAATCCATAACACACTCAAAAAGTTCAACATGGGAAACAGAATAAAACAGATCTTGCACATCCACTGAGAAAGTCAGCCCATGTGAAACTTTGCCTTCGAAAAACCGCGCTACTTCCATAGAATTCTTCGTCACGAACGGATCATTCAAACACAACCTGTTCAGGCATTTTTGTAAAAACATGCTAGCCTGGTGCTGCCATGAGCCTTTTTCACTCACAATAGTGCGAAAGGGATTTTCCACTTTGTGCGTTTTTGCACTAAAAAACACTTGCAAGGTGCTGGATTTACTTCCTTGAATTGCATTCGCAAGTTTCGTTAGCTTCATGTCCCTACACAATGCCACTGCTTTTGTTTTAACACGTGCCTCACTAGGCTTTACCTTGACAAAGTTCTTTTCGATGGCCTGGCGTGCTTTCTCCTGGTAGATAGCTGACGGCATAATCACGAAGCCACCTTCTTTGTCAGCCGTAGTCAAGCTGAGACCTTTATCTTTGAAGTATCTCACAATATCTCCCAGGTTGTCTCTTGTCGTCCTCTTTGCCGGTCGAATTGTGCTCCTTTGAAGGCTTTCCACCCCCTCCAGCAGGCATCTTTCCTGATTCTCTTGACCTGCTTTTTCCGCCATCCTTCGGTTATAAGCCAAAAGCTCGAAAGCAGGTACCGCAGGCTCGTGAGAGAACTTTGGACCTTTCTGCAAAACCTTTGAAATGTTATCGGGAAGCTGTACATCACCAATGACTATCAAGTCAGAGTCGATCGATTCTTTTTTACTAACACGTGGTCTTAAAGCTGACAGGGCTTGCCTCAAGTAGAAACACCACCACTGCTCTGTCATTTCTGCTGCCAATCTTCTTGCTGACCGTAACTTGCTTTCGGCCACCCCCTCAGGGAAGTTGCCATAGCACACCACACGTGTGGTGTGCTGGTTACGTGTGGTGTGCTATGGCAACTTCCCTGAGGGGGTGGCCGAAAGCAAGTTACGGTCAGCAAGAAGATTGGCAGCAGAAATGACAGAGCAGTGGTGGTGTTTCTACTTGAGGCAAGCCCTGTCAGCTTTAAGACCACGTGTTAGTAAAAAAGAATCGATCGACTCTGACTTGATAGTCATTGGTGATGTACAGCTTCCCGATAACATTTCAAAGGTTTTGCAGAAAGGTCCAAAGTTCTCTCACGAGCCTGCGGTACCTGCTTTCGAGCTTTTGGCTTATAACCGAAGGATGGCGGAAAAAGCAGGTCAAGAGAATCAGGAAAGATGCCTGCTGGAGGGGGTGGAAAGCCTTCAAAGGAGCACAATTCGACCGGCAAAGAGGACGACAAGAGACAACCTGGGAGATATTGTGAGATACTTCAAAGATAAAGGTCTCAGCTTGACTACGGCTGACAAAGAAGGTGGCTTCGTGATTATGCCGTCAGCTATCTACCAGGAGAAAGCACGCCAGGCCATCGAAAAGAACTTTGTCAAGGTAAAGCCTAGTGAGGCACGTGTTAAAACAAAAGCAGTGGCATTGTGTAGGGACATGAAGCTAACGAAACTTGCGAATGCAATTCAAGGAAGTAAATCCAGCACCTTGCAAGTGTTTTTTAGTGCAAAAACGCACAAAGTGGAAAATCCCTTTCGCACTATTGTGAGTGAAAAAGGCTCATGGCAGCACCAGGCTAGCATGTTTTTACAAAAATGCCTGAACAGGTTGTGTTTGAATGATCCGTTCGTGACGAAGAATTCTATGGAAGTAGCGCGGTTTTTCGAAGGCAAAGTTTCACATGGGCTGACTTTCTCAGTGGATGTGCAAGATCTGTTTTATTCTGTTTCCCATGTTGAACTTTTTGAGTGTGTTATGGATTGCATTTTAGAGAATTCAGCTATTGGTTTTCAAAATTCCACGGGTCTGAGTGTTGATAATTTTATGTCGCTTTTGGAATTCTATCTGAAACACACTTTCATAGGTTTTGACAAGGGTTTGTACCTCCAAAGAAAAGGCATTTGTATTGGTTCCTGTGTTGCCCCTGTTTTGTGTAACATTTTCCTGGCCTACATTGACCGCGATCTGCTTGAGGTGTTTAGAAGTGACGGAGTGTTAAAGATTTTTAGGTACGTAGACGATTTCCTGGTAGTTTTGGACAAACAAACGAGTACTAACAGTAATGTGCACAACGTTGTAAAGAAGTTTAACAAGTATGGGAGGGGTCTATGTTTTACTTACGAGCTACCGCAGGAAGGAACGCTTCAGTTTTTAGATCTTAAGCTCATATTCAAGCATCAACATACTTGTTATGCGTACTGTCCGCGTGCTAGAAAGAAGCCTTTACCATATACATCATCACATTCTAAGGTAGTTAAGAGGGCGATCGCTTCAATGTGTTTGGAGTCTGCGCTGGTGAGGTCGTGCTCGCATGAGAGGCAGGCCAGCTTCCGTGCTCAGATTGAACGACTGAAGGCAGCCGCGTTCCCGCAGTCTGTGCTGGCGGCGGTGGCCGAAACCCTCCTGAAGAAGCTAAAAGGGCGATCACGGAAGCAGTGCCTGAAAGACGCGCCCAGTGGGCGTGAGAGGCCGTTAGTGGTACCCTATTTACACCGGGTGACGCACAACCTGAAGAAGGTTGCTAACCGGCACGGAGTTGACATGGTGTTTTCTGCACCTAAGAAGCTCTCGAGGTTGTGCGCGCGAATTTCGAGTGGCAATGAGCGCACTAGCCTGTGTAACAAGAAGCATGCCAACCCGGTGGTGCAATGCGATGTGGGAGTGGTATATGCGACTCCGTTTTCCTGCGGCAGATCTTACGTGGGCCAAACAGGCCGCTGCGTTAACGATCGCATACGTGAACACCAGCTGTCGATCAAAAATAGTGAAATGGGAAATTTGCCTGCACACTGCGCAGCATGTGGATGTGAACCACTATTTCAGGAGACTAAGATACTGGGACATAGCAGAGATACGTGTGCTCGTGAGGTGTTGGAAGCATTCTTCATCAACATGAAAGGTGATAGCTGTGTAAGTGAGGCCTCGGTATCGCTCTACGGTGCAGAAGTGTCCTTTTTGATTGATAAGGTGCGTTAAGTAGCACGTGTTGATCCTCGACGCGTCGGCGCAGCTATGTACGGGTTCCCTATTTTTACCGACGTTCTACAGTCAATAAAAAACAGTTGGTAGTTTGCGCTCGATCTGTTTAAGTGTTCCTTCTTTGTGGTGTCCTTTCTATTTCAGCGCAATTTTTTACCTGAATAGAATGAACCAACTAGCCCCTCAAGACGTCCTGATCGATTACATATATGTTAAGCAAGGCAAAGAAGAAAACTCTGTAGAACAAACAAGTGCGAGTTATAATACAAAACGTAAGGACAATAAAACATGTAGCAATTGCTATCGCTACATTAAAAAGCACTTGCTAGGAAGAAGACACTGTTGTAAAAAATATTTATTTAATTTGTTTTTGAATGTATGTTCTGTTGTTGATGATTTTATTACGTAAGGAAGAGAATTTCGCAGCTCAATTCCTATAAATGTGGTAGTGAACTTGCCGTAGTTTGTGCGAACTTTAGGCAGAAGGTGGTTTTCAAGCTCAGAAAACCTAGCAACATTATTCTTTAAAAGGCTTGTCACGGCAGTGCCATTTATATGCACATTACCGCGAAAAAGTCTTTACATCACAACTGATAACTTCAGCAGAAAGAGGTGATAAAGAGGATGTATATTTAAATTTGGATAAAGTGGCGTTGCATTGGTTAAGAAATGGCTGAAAGGCATGAGCCAAAGCGCTTGATTCTGTAGGCGTTGTAGTTGGTTGAGGTGGGTCAAATATGTGTTACCCCAGGCTGATATGCAATGAGATAAATGGCAGTGAATGTGTGCGTGATAAAGGGAGTGGATTGTGTGCGGCGGAAAATATGAATGTGTTTTGATTATGGCGCGTATTCCAAAGGTTACCTTGCGAATGAGTGATTGTGCATGAAGATTGAATTTCATATGCCTGTCAAGAACTACACCGAGAAACGTACTGTTGGATATAGGAATTAAATTATCGTCCAGACGCACAGATATAGATTTTGAAAGTACAGTCAAGGAGAATGCAAACTATAAAAACGGTTTTTATTGGAATAATTTTTAACATGTGCATTCGACACCAAGAACTTATATTATGTAGATTCATGTTAATGTTTCGTTGTAGCTCATCGATATTATTAGCATAAGTAAAAATGGTCGTGCCACTACATATAAAATACAGTCTGTAGCGGTCAAAACATTAGTTACATCATTAATAAGTAGCAACAAGAGCAGCGGGACAATGATCGAGGCCTGAAGAACACCTTGACTTACTTTCTTAGCTGCTGAAACTTTACCGTCAATCTGAACAACTTGACTGCGATTGCACAGATAACTAGGTATAAATTGTAGTGCAGGGCTAGTTATGCTACACGATTCAAGTTTATGTATTGTGTCAAAAGCTTTCGTTAAATCTATAAATACGCCACCAACTACGAAGCCTTGGCTGATTGCCCTTTTCATTTTATCAGTAAGGGTTAGAAGCGCAAGCTCAGTGGAATAGCCAGGCTCAAAGCCGCACTGTTTAGATGTCAAAAGACTAAACTTTGTCAGGTAGGATATTAATCTTGTATGCATAAGATGCTCGATTTCTGTGCTGAAAATTGGAAGAATACAAATGGGCGTATAACTACTCAGAAGTTAGCGAACACCTTTTTTTGTGAACAGGTGTTATTCTACCAGCTTTTAAGAAATCGGGATTTATGCCTGCTTTAAACATCTTCTTAACAATATCTGCAATGACAGGAGATAGCTCACTAGAGACTAACTTGATGTGAGATGGATGAACAGAGTCAAGACCAGGTCTCGTGGACCTGAGCGAAGTTATAATATGAAGAACTTCCTCTGCAGTCGTAGGTCGCAAGAAGAAAGGATAAGGCTGGCGATGTATTGTTGGTAATGAGGGATTTCTCAGAGATTGACAGGTACTGCTGAAATACTCACTGAACGCATTGGCGATATCAGTTGGATGGCTGTATGTTTCTGCTTCAGTTATATTTTTCGTTATCTGTTCATGGCATTTATTATTTAGGAATTCGTTGATGACCTGCCAGTTGCTCCTGGTATCATTGCTATTATTTATTTTTTTCTGAAAACATTCTCGTTTTGCACGTTTAGGTGTGGCTGCAAGCGTGTTGTAATATTTCTTGAAACGAATTTTGAGTTCAGAGTTAAATGGCTCACAAGTAACTCTTTTCTGAAGCTGGCTTTTTTTCAAAATACATCGAAGTAGCGCCCTTGTAACCCAACGTTTTCTAGAGTTACTTAAATGACGAGCTACGATATGTACCGTCGTGCATTTGTTAATGCATTGTGTAAGTATATATAGTAAAAAATAGTTGATAAGCCTTTTCAGCGCAGGATTCACTTATTACGACGGTTCGGTCAATTGATTGTATCATAAATACGAATTTTTCTAGAATTAAAAGATATACTCTCTTTGTTTTCCTTACACCTATAGTTTTCTGTGGCCAAAGTCAGGAATATAGGGTAATATAGGGTGCTCTGTGTCCACAAGTGCTCCCGCGGGAAATTGCCCTCGCCATACTGACTCCCTCTGACGAATGCGTCATCTCAGCTCTATCTTCGAACGATGGTGGACACTGTAGCTACACGCATGCTCGATCTTCGCAAGCAAGCCCGTCTGCTTACGTTAAAAAAATGATCGAGCCAGACGTTTTGCCGCATCAAGCTGACGCACTCTTTCACGTCCTTGAGTCATACTAGGACGAATTTGACATTTGTGATCGTCCGCTTGGTCAAACCACTGCTGTAAAGCACCGCATTGACACCAGCGATGCCTCCCCTGTCCATCGGCAGCCATACCAGGTGTCTCAAAACGAGCGTCACATAATTCAAGCAGAAGTCGACAAAATGCTCGACAGAGACATAATAGAGCCATCATGTAGTCCATGGGCTTCCCCTGGAGTTCTTGTCAAAAAGAAGGACAACACTTGGCGATTCCACGTTGACTACCGACATCTGAACAAGATTACTAAAAAAGACGTCTACCCGCTCCGCACATAGACTACGCCCTGTATTGTCTTCACGGCGCTAAGTATTTTTTGTCCATTGATCTAAGATCAGAATACTGGCAAATTGCTGTCGACGATATGAACTGCCAAAAAACCGCTTTTGTCACGCCCGAAGTTCTTTACCAGTTTAAAGCCATGCCCTTTGGGTTATGCAACGCTTCGGCCACCTTCGAGCGGATGATAGACCCTCTTTTGCGTAGGTTCAAATGGTCAATTTGTTTATGTTACCTTGACGACGTTATCGTCTTTTCTCCGACCTTTGAGACCCAATTCGACTACCTATCCTCAATACTTGCTGTTTTTTGCTATGCCGGTCTCCAACTGAACTCGTCAAAGTGCCACTTCGGATGCCAGCAACTAACCATGTTGGGCCACCTTGTCGACTCTTCTGGTGTACGCCCTGATCCCGATAAAGTACGAGCCATGCGGACCTCATTCCGACCTGCACCATTCCTTATTCCCCATTCCGACCTGCACCAAGGAAGTCCGCAGCTTTCTCGGTTTGTGCTCGTATTTTCGACGTTTTGTGAACAACTATACGGAAGTAGCCCGTCCTCTCACAAACGTAGTGAGAAAAAATGTCTCATTCACATAGGTGCTGCGCAGGCTACGGCGTTCCCTACACTTATTGCATTGCTAAGAGAACCACCTGTTCTGGCCCATTTTGACAACGCCGCCCCTACAGAAGTCCGCAGCGATGCCAGTGGCCACGGAATTGGTGCGGTTTTGGTCCAGCATCAAAGCGGCTGCGCCCGCGTTATCGCCTATGCCAGCCGTCTCCTCTCACAGGCGCAAAGGAACTACTCAATCACCGAAAGAGAATGTCTGGATCTCGTTTGGGCAGTAGCGAAATTTCGGCCCTATTTACACGGTCGACATTTCACCGTCACAACCGACCACCACGCACTTTGCTGGCTCGCCTCTTTGAAGGACCCCATTGGGCGCCTTGGTCGATGGGCATTATCACTCCAAGGGTATAACTACTACTCGGTGTACTGCTGAATGGATTCAAACTGCTCTTAATGGATTCAAACCAACTAGCCCACCAACGTGTTTTGGCTACAAATCTGGCCGCTTACACCATGACGCTGCCTGCTTATCTCGGAATCCAGTGGACCCACCTGAGGCATTCGATGAAGCGCCATGTGTCCTGTCTCTCACCGCTTTAAGCAACATCCTGGAGGAACAGCGCCGAGATCCTGTCTTACGTAACATTATCGAGAAGCTTCATTCTGCAGCACCCGATCCATCTACTCAATTGTTCGTGCTCAAGGATGGCACACTGTACTGTTACAACGTCCGCCCTGATGGACACGAACTGCTCCTTGTGTTACCTTCCCACTTATGTGCGAGCATGATCAGCAAGCTCCACGACGCTCCCACTGCCGCTCACCTCGGACTGTCTCGGACGTGTGACCGTGTAAAGCGTCAATTTTACTGCCCCAGTCTTTATCGCTCAGTCCGCAGCTACGTCACCTCATGCGACCAGTGTCAACACCGAAAAAAACCTTCGGTGAGCCCTGCTGGGTTCCTCCAACCACTTGACGTCCCTTTCATTCGTTCTTTCGACTTGGTCTTGACTTCCTAGGCCCTTTCCCTGCGTCCACTTCTGGGAATAAGTGGATAGCTGTTGCGACGGATCACACAATGCGGTACGCCATTGCACGGGCTTTACAAACCAGCTGTGCCACAGACGTTGCCGATTTCTTTCGGCACGACGTCATATTCCATCATGGTGCACCAAGCCAACTCCTCACAGATCGCGGGCACTATTTCCTTTCCCGAGTATTTGACGACCTGCTTCGCTCCTGCGAGACAAAACATAAATTTACGACAGCCTACCACCCGCAAACTAACGGACTGACTGAGCGATTCAAGCGGACTTTGACCGATATGCTCGCCATGTACGTATCGTCCGACCCCCAGGACTGGGATGTTGCCCTTCGTTACGTTCACCTATAATTTCTCACGCCACGATGCAGCTGGTTTTTAACCTTTCTATCTCGTGTTTGACCGTGATCCAATTTTACCGTTCAACACCATCTTTCTGACAGCCGTCGACTCGACGACCGAATACGCCCGCGATGCTATCACCAGAGCTCGAAAAGCACGAGAAGTTGCCCGTCAGTGCCTCTTAGCATTGAAAGATCAGCAGCGGCACCGTTACAACTCCCATCATTGCCCAGTTTCCTTTACTCCTGGTTTTCTTGTGCTATTGTGGAATCCAACCAGGCGCGTTGGACTTTGTGAAAAACTGCTTTCCCGCTACTCGGGACCCTACCACGTATTGCACCAGGTGACAGATGTGACCTACGATATAGCCCCACTCGAGTCTTCCTCCTCCTCCCCTTCACTATCTACAGGCATTGTTCATGTATCTCGCCTTAAGCTTTACCACTCGGCAACATCATAGAAAGCACCAAGACGGTGCTTCAGCACCCAGGGGTTATGTTAGGAGACAATGCCCCACAAAAGCGAGTAGATAGGCGCGGAGAAAGACGACATGATTTTGGTGTAGGGCCCCCCCTTTGTGGGTATGCGCCAGGGTAAGAAGGATCATCATCTTCAGCTCTTGTTCTCCATCTGGGCTTGCGCGTTGGCGTAGTGTAAATATATCTTGAAACGCCTAGTATCGCGTGTACCTTCACTTAACAATATATATATATATATATATATATATAGGCAGGCATGGTGGTTGAGTGGCCGTAGCGTTGCATATAGTCTAGTAGAGTCTAGTAGATCCTCCGTGAGCGGTCACAACGTGGTTTATTTCGACGTTTCGGCCTAGAGTCTGGCCTTCATCAGGAATAAAGATACAGTATGTCGGTGCTCAGCTTTATACAATCTCAAATCAGAGGGCAAGGAAAGAGGAAAAAAAAGGAAAGAAAAAAAAAGAAAAGAAAAGGAAAGAAAAAAAAAAGAAAAAGAGAAAAATAGTATACGGTGGACCCCCTCGGGTGCCCCCCTTCCACTTTTCCCTCCACTTCCCCCCCATCTCTCCCCCCCTCTCCCCTTCACCTTTCTGAAGTCAGCGGTCTGTGTATGTTTCCGTTCACTAGCGCATTCCTCCCGATCAGACGGCCCTTCCTGGCACTGGCGGTTCGGTGTGGGGCAAAAAAGAGCTTTTCAGGAAGAGCTTTTCAGGAACTACTCGGGGTCCCGTAAACAATTCGTCGTAGAAGGACGGGGGCCGCGTATTGTGGCAGAGGCTGGTCAGCGGGCATTTTAGGAAGTTCTAAGCCTTTAACTACTCCGCGCCCTGTCAACATTTCGTCGTACAAATAGGGGTGCCCCGTATTGCGGTAGGCTGTGCAAGCGCGTGCAATGCGAATTCCTGGCCCGCTTCTAAATTACGCGTGTCGTGGGGGCCTCCTGGCTGTGCACATGGTTGCTGCTGGGCATGTCGTGCATGGCACAATTGATTGGGTAGTAAAATAAAACAAAACAGACGACAGCTGCACTTAGGAAGAGTAGTTACACTTGGAATTGTTTTAGGTTGTCCAGTGCCCTTCGCAGCTGCAGTGCCGTGAACTCAGTTACCATTTTCATTGTTGCCGTTATTGTTTTCTAATGCTTTAATTGCTGCAAGTGTACCAGGATTCTCATTTATTCCTCTATCGAGGGTGTTAAATCGGTGGATAAGGTATGACTCTCGTTGTTCACGTTCTCGATTTGATTTAAATCCCGTCTCTAAGAGCGTTACTGATAGTTTGTCGAATGCATGGTCGGGAAGATTGAGATGTTTTGATAGAGGTAGACTTGGGGCTGATTTCGCATGGGCTCTGTGATTATTGAAGCGAATCCTAAATGGTGTTTCTGTTTGTCCGATGTACTGCATACCACACACGTTGCATTCGAGTAGGTACACCACATTAGAGGAATCGCATGTTAGGTTTCCTCGTATGTTAATCGAAAACTTGGATTGCGTGCTGGTTGCTTTGTCTGTTTCTCGCATCGCCTTACATACAAGACATCGTGGCTTTAAGCAAGGGCGGCATGAATTATTGAGTGGTGATGTGTTAATTTGGGAGTGGACAAGGGTGTCTTTGAGGTTACGTGGTCGTCGGTAAACGACGCCTGGAGCAGATGGGAATGCGCGTTTCAGACGTTCACTTTGTTCCAGAATGTTGTAATGTTGTTTAAGGATTTTGTTTACATTGGGGAAGTTTCTGCTGTAAGTCAAGCAGAGGTTTGTTCGTTGTGGGTCTTCTCGTGGTGGTCGCTTCATAAGTAAGTCTTCACGCTTTAGTTTTTTCGCTTTTTGAACAGCGTCAATAATTACATGTGGGGGGTATTTTTGTTGCTCGAGCATAAGTTTTAGCCTCTGTGAGCTCGTGTCAAAGTCAGCGTCTCTAGAGCAGATTCGCTTAAACCGGTGAGCCTGGCTGTATGGAATACTGTTTTTACAGTGGCGTGGGTGATCGCTTTGGTAATGAAGGTATTGTTGTCGATCCGTTGGCTTGCGATATAGGGTTGTAGAGAGCTTCTCTTCTTCTATCGTTATGGTAACATCAAGAAAATTTACGGTAACTTGCGAGTATGTGTGTGTGAAGTGTATGTTCGGATGTACAGCATTGTAAGTGTCTATAAAGCTGAGAAGTTCGTCCTCGCTGTGGGTCCAAATAAGAAAGATGTCGTCTATGTATCTTCTGTATAACATTGGTTTCAAGAAACTTTGTGCAAGAAATTCAGATTCTAGCTTTCCCATAAATATGTTGGCATAATTAGGTGCCATTTTGGTGCCCATAGCGGTCCCGCTGATTTGTCGAAAATACTCTTGGTTAAACTCGAATGAATTTAATTCGAGGACCATCCTCGTCAATGTTGCAATGGCAGAGAAATCTGGGGTGTTAGATTGTCTATGGTTTGTGTACATGTTTTGTAATGCAGCTATGCCGTCATCGTGAGGAATATTTGTATATAATGAAGAGACATCAAGAGTAACCAAGTACGAGTTTTTCGGCACACAGATACCCGCAATGTCTCGAAGAAAATGTGTGGTGTCTTTTATGTACGACGCGAGGGTGCATGGAATGTGGCTTATTAGTTTGTCCACGTACCCTGATATGGGTTCAGTTATTGAACCGATGCCTGATATGATTGGTCGACCTGGGTTACCGGGTTTATGAATTTTTGGGAGGATGTAGAAGCGACCTGGACGAGGGTATGCTGCTTGCATCAGTTTGTGGTCAGTGTTGGTTATCTTTTCTGCGTCCAACAGTTTCTTTAGTTCTGTTGATACGACACGTTTGTATTCGTCTGTCGGATCACCTGGGAGGCGTTCGTAAAATCTTGAGTCGTCTAGTTGGCGGTATGCTTCTTGTAGGTAGTCGGTTGTATTAAGGACTACAATTGCTCCTCCTTTGTCAGCGGGTTTTATTGTTATGTCTGTCCTAGATGCCAAATTTTTCATACTTATTTTTTCAGATTTGGTCAAGTTTTCTCGGTTTCCTTTCTGTCTGTGGTATTCGTGTACTATATCTTTCTGTACTGCGGTGATATAAAGGTCCAAGCCCTTGTCTCGATTACTGTTCGGTGTCCAATCATTTGATTTACGGCGGTGAATTGTTTCGTGGTTTGAAGGCCTATCCAAGAAATATTCGCGCAACCTTAAGCTTCGAGCGAAGTTGTCGAGGTCTCGGAGTAAGTGGAATTCATCGAAAAATTTTGTGGTTGGGCAGAAGCTTAGTCCCTTAGATAGCAGTTTTACTTCGTCAGGTGACAAGCTCGTGTCCGATAAGTTTACAACCACAGTGTCACACGGTGTGTTCCTAGATGGGTGCTCGTTTGTACCATTAGTGTTTTCCTGGGTGGTGGTGTTGTAATGATAAGGCACTGTATCAGGGAACGCGGGTTTGGGCACATGGTCTCTTTCGAGTTTATGAATTTTTGTGGTCCTGATGGCTTGGTATTTATTCTGCTCAAATTCTGTTAATCGCGTGATTTCTTCGTTCGATAAAGTGTTGTGGCGGAGAATGGTGTTGGTCATAGCGACCAGTTTCTTTACCTGCTTGTCACTATGATTAAGAGCAATTTCTGTTAATTTAAGAGATGCCTCAAGGAGGACGTTTTTCCATGTTATTTGGTCGTGTTTATCTAGATTTGTAGCGGCTGGTGTGAGGGAGAGTGTCATACCCTTGGGGGCTATTCTAGCACGAAGGTACACTTGCAATGTTGATTTATGCATTTCATGTCTAATTCGTTTGTCAGCAAGTTTTCGTACTTTAAGGAAAGTGGCACTGCAACTGGGAAGTGATGAGCTGGACTTACATTTCAGAAGTCAATCTTCTTTTGGGTGCGGGGATGGCACTGATGAGGTGCGCAGGTTGTAGTTATGTCCGGAAGGCCTTCGTCGTTGTGGGGAGAATTTCGGCGTTGGGCTCCCGGCGAACGTGTTCGTTGGCAGTTCCGGGGTCCGTAATAGGGGGACGCGGTTCCGTAGTTCGGCAGGCTTCCCTTTGAGGAGTGGTGTAGTGGTGCTGTCGTGTAGTGCTTCTGGTCTCGACATCCGCAATGGAGGGACGCGTGTTGGCTGTTCTGCAGACTTCCCCCCTAGTAGTGGTGCGCTGTTGATGATGATGAGGGGGTGCTTGAGGCTCGCGGGAGTCACAGTTTCGTTGATCGTCGGGAACTCATCTGTGGTGTTGGGTGGGTGTGGGGCTCCTGGTGTATGTTGATATGCAGAAGTCTTCTCATGGGTGTCTTGTTGTGTTGAACGTATATTCACGGGAGCTGCTGGTTGAGTCGACCACCCCGTTGTAGCTTCAAGATCTCCACGACCGAGTGCTTTCTTGAGGGTTTCGGCAATCAAAGCGACACCCATAAAACTCGGATGAAGCCCATCCGCAGCAAGAAAGCGTCTTGGTGGCAACTGCTCGAATTGGTAGTCAATGTATGACACCTTGCTTGGTCTTCGGCAGTAGGCCTTGACTGTCTCGTTGAATTGACGAGCGTCCCGGTTGAAGCTCTTTTTTGCCCCACACCGAACCGCCAGTGCCAGGAAGGGCCGTCTGATCGGGAGGAATGCGCTAGTGAACGGAAACATACACAGACCGCTGACTTCAGAAAGGTGAAGGGGAGAGGGGGGGAGAGATGGGGGGGAAGTGGAGGGAAAAGTGGAAGGGGGGCACCCGAGGGGGTCCACCGTATACTATTTTTCTCTTTTTCTTTTTCTTTCCTTTTCTTTTCTTTTTTTTCTTTCCTTTTTTTCCTCTTTCCTTGCCCTCTGATTTGAGATTGTATAAAGCTGAGCACCGACATACTGTATCTTTATTCCTGATGAAGGCCAGACTCTAGGCCGAAACGTCGAAATAAACCACGTTGTGACCGCTCACGGAGGATCTACTAGACTCTACTAGACTATATATATATATATATATATATATATATATATATATATATATATATATATATATATATATATATATATACATATATATTTCTTGAAAGTCTTCCTGGATTCCGGTCGAGTTATAAGTCACCAGAAGAAGCGAACGAGCAAACGAAAAACGATGCTTTATTGCCAACGTTACGGCCGGGGTCCGGGTCTTCGTCAGGGCTTACGTGCATAGTACCATAATATGCACGTATGCCCGGACGAAGGCCGGTCCCTGGCCGTAACGTTGGCAATAAAGCATCGTTTTTCGTTTGCTGGTTCGCTTCTTCTGGTGACATATATATATATATATATATATATATATATATATATATATATATATATATATATATATATATATGGGGAAGGGTTCATGCATTCTGAAATTGCACGTGAGTCACTCCTGTTTTTATATGTATAGTAGGTCACGGGATCGAATCCCGGCTGCGGCGGCTGCATTTCCGATGGAGGTGGAAATGTTGTAGGCCCGTGTACTAAGATTTTGGTGCACTTTGAAAAACCCCAGGCGGTCGCAATTTCTCGAGCCCTCCACTACGACGTCTCTCATAATCATCTAGTGGTTTTGGGACGTTAAACCCCATATATCAGTCATAAATCGAATTTTATATGTATGGTCATTATGGAACAATGAACAATAAAGTGCATGCTCTTCGCAGATCTCTTAAGGTGAGATGTTCGCAGACATGTTCGATTGATGAGGATCTTGAATAATGAAGTGATGTCCAGATAAATGACCAGCATGGCACAAACCCCAATAGAGAAAGGTATTGTTTGAAGGATTTCTCTGCAAGGTGAAAGGATGCCCTTAGTCTGGATAACGAGGTGCAGTGTTGGGGCATCAGATAGAGCATACGTCTGTGTAGCAAAAGTAGGATAGTAATGCTTCGGACTACTGTAAATAGAGCTTGTTATATCAACACTGAAAGTGTTGAAACATTGCACTTTCTAGGTTGTGCACATAGTTGCACTAACACAAAAGAGAAGTGCATGAAATGAGAGTTTTCTTTACATATAAGCCACGCCACAGTCGCACGGAGAGAGCTAGCCAGGGCACTCTGGCCCTACAGTGTGTTTTGGTGCCACGTCACCCTTCATTGGGCCTGTCCAAGTCGTTGGACAAGGGCCGTTACGCCTTCAACGGTTAATTTTGTTTCTCCATGTGGCAGAGATATTCTTATAGAGTCCTAATTGTGAGTGTTCTCGTTTCGTAATAATGTTATAGAAACCGCTTTCCTTGTAGCTAGAATAGAGGAAACCACGACTCTAAGGCCCAATGATAAGTTAGAATTTCCAAGGAGCTCGCATTCCGGCCTGTTCGAGTAGTTGGACTAGAGGCGCTACTCCCTGAACGATTTCTATTCTATCAAGCTGTACTCTCAAGTTGTAAGTATTTAGGAATATGGCCCATCTGGATTGCAGTCAGGTCTAACAAAATCTGGCAACATCTCATCAATGAGCCTTTTCATTTTTATTATTATAGCTCTGTTTCTACGAACGTTGAGGATTTCGGGCAATTCATCCGTCGTTACGATGGTAGAATCTCCCGATCGATTGAGAGTGTCTACCAGTTGGGAAGTGATGCTACATTCATTAAAGCAATGAATTATAGGAAGACATTCTTCACCATATGGACATTGTGAGTTAAGGGCCAGATTAATACGGTGTAAATAAAATGGTAATCGCCCTTGTCCAGTTAAAAAGTGAATCGGAGGTTTATGTGGTGGGAAGTATATCAGTCTATTTTCAATGCTACGAACCCAATTGAATAAAGCGGCAGCAGAATGATTTTGTAGCCAATCTCTATACGAGAAAGTGTACATTCGAGTATAAAATTTTGACCTAACAGATTTAGTAAAGAGTATTCAAAATCTGGTGAGGCCATAGTTTGAAGCTTAGGTTGCGGCAGCGTCTGCAAGGTCGTTTCCATACACATTGCTGATGTCCCCGTACATGATATAGATGCACGGGGACGCAGGTCTTAAGAGACGTGTGGTCTTTATTGAGCTGTGCAATGCGTGCATCTGTCGACTTTGGACTTGCTAATGCTCTCAATAGAGATAGACTGTCAGTGTATATGTGCACAAGTAAGATGGTGTGAAACAGTTTTAACTGATTTATAGCTTCCTTAATTGCAAATACTTCTGTGCAATATGCACTGCTTATACTCAGGACTTTAAATCTGGCGAATTTAAGGATTTTCGTCCATAATTAAGAATAAAATATGAAGAGTGAAAGAGCCGTCGGTGTAAAAGTGCAATACTCTAGAACATATCACAGCCTTGGCCTCGTGATGTGTTAGTTTACTATACGAGTGGGAGCATGCCCGATCTGCGAAATTATCTTGCCATGCATCTCTAGCGTATTGGATATTGGTTGGGGTGTAATAATTTGGGCCGTACCAAGTGGGCTGCCTTTGAATGAACAAAAAGAGTTCGGCGCAAGGGCGTTCGAGCTCCAATTCAATCGGAGCTACCCTTGCCAGTACCTGTAAAGCTGCAGCTCTAGTTGAGCGATAAGCCCCCATGAACACAATTATTGGCAACCGTTGTGCGGAAATAACCTTCTCCTTATAGGGCCACTCACCCGGCTCCATACCGAATTTTAGTAAGACAGTGGAAGTTGTTGGGTGTCTGATGAGAAACGTTTTGCCCCAAAAAGATTTTGAATCGGTTCATTACGAGCGGAGAAAACAGGTTTTTTGAAGTGACGCGAAACAAGGGTGAGAGGTGGCGAGCTCGAAACCCTTGCCGCTCCTCCGCGTAGCCTTCGCAAGCCAAATCTCTTCCCCACCCTCTCCGGCATCCCACCACGAGGTGACGTGCGCATGACGTGCCGAACAAGCCAAGCCACCGAGCACGCGAGCAGCGTTGCTTTGTTGACCAGCGTTATTTTGTGGCTTTCTGCCTGTTTCTGCGGGATGGTTTGGAAACGCTGGCTTAGACGCGGTAGCGTACATGAGCACAATGAGTGCTTGAACGCGTAGGAGCGTTCCATGGCGGTCGTCTGCTCAATGCGCTGACCGCGGGGACACAAACGCATGCGCAACGCTGGCACATTAGGCCCGCATCTCGTAGCATTTCACGAGAAAAAATGAAAGAAAAACGCAAACAATTTTTATTGCGTCAAATTATTTATTTCAAGTTTTACTCATCTCCTAAAGCAACAAATACATAAACTACGCATGTTGTGTTAAATAATTTTTGCCATGTCACGTGGTATACTGTTGACAACGTCAGAGCAGACTCGTCTACGTAGAGGACCAACGTCACCGCATTGCCGTGTAACTAGGGCCATTCCCACACCCACGTCATGCACTCATTCACTACGCGTGCGCCAGCAGAGGGGAGGGGGAGCAGCTTTCATCTTGAAATTTCACGCATTTGCGCGCCGCGCATCGTTGCAAAATTTGGCAGACGTGATCACGAACGCCTCGTCTACACACTGTGCTTGTCAGCTCAAAATTGTCAAACCTGGTGAGTGGCCCTTTTAGGCATAGAATTAGGAGGGTGTCTCTACCACACCGGAGCCGCATCGGTAATGGACGGTAGAGCCACTTGTTTATATGACAGTTTTGCCGGTTCGCCTCATCCTTTGTATTGAATTTGGAAAAATGTCAAGATTTTTGAAATCAAATTTCCTAAATTTTGCCGGATGTAATCAACGTGTTCTTTGAAGCTTAATCGAGAATCGAATATTACTTGAAATACACGCAAAGTCATTCTTTGCGGTTACAACGCAAAGTCATTCTTTGCGTTGTAACCGTCCATTACCCATGATTACTTTAAATGTGACAGTTCGCAATGCAGGTTGACCATTAGGAAATATCATATGCTCCGATTTTGTCGCGTTTACGATCCTTTTAACAACGTTCACTTAACGACCCACTTTTTTCAGTGCCTCAGCTGCCGTTTTTCTCCAAAGCTGACTTTGTGGGGCACGATACCGGGAGTATTTTGTCATCTGCATACGCCTAGGTGTTAACGTTTGGCGGCATTCGTATTTGTAATAGGTCACTGATGAGATCATTTCACAATAGTGGACATATAGAGGATCCCTGTGGACTTCCTAGAATTCATGTGTCGTTTACGTCGGAGACATTAGTTTTGTAAACAATCTTTCTGTCATTCAGGAATGATGTCAAAAGATGATACACATTTCTTGGACATCCATGACGTTGGAAAAATGCCAGCACCAGCGGGTGCCACACCGAATCATATGTCCCTTTAAGATATAAGAATATAAGCATTAGCGGTATCTTCAGTTGTTTCTTTTGTTGTAGCCTTTCTTTCAAGGCGTGAAAAGCCAGGAGCGCACTCCTACCACTAGTAAAACTGAATATATTATTTTCAAACAAATTATTTGATTGTAAGAAAAAATAAAGACGTGAAAGTAGGAGACGTTCTAAAATATTGCCAAATAGTGATTTCATAACGATTGGGCGATAGGAAGATGTGTCTTCTGGATTTCGACAGGTTATCAGAATGAAAATATTTTTTCCAGATTTCAAGATAGTCGGAAAATTACCTAACCGTATAGCGTAACTGAAAGTAAATAAAAAATTTTGGATGATGTTATAAAAGATATTTATTAGTGTTAAGAGAGAGTATCTAGGCCAGGCACCGAATTCGTTTTGCAAATTGTTATCGTGGCTTTTTATTTCCTGATTTGTAAATTAACGATAATCTTGCTTGGAAATCGCGTTAGCGGACGCTATTTTTCTGATGTCTCGATGCATGTCTTCGTCTGTTTCGTAGGTGTGTTTTCGGACCTGTTTCTGTAGCAGAATCGATGACGATTCTATTACGCTACCGGTCATCGTACCATCGGGCTTTCTTAATGGGGGTAATTGGACCGGGGATCTAGCTTCGTTGAAAGCAATTTGATACTGTGTACCAAACGTGGACAGTTCGGAGTACTATGTACAAAAACCCTTCATCGAGGCTTCCTGTACACTTCTGATGTTATTTCTTTACATTGTGCGTGCCTCCGAATATGAGGAACGATGTTGCTCCCTAATATCCGGATCACGCGCCCGCTGGAAAGCCCGACGTCAACGCCTCAAGTTTGCCTGTTCGACGTGCAAACCTTCATTCCACCAGGCATTAGCCCTGTGGGAGCCGTTACGGACGTTTCGTAAATTTGCATTCACGAGCGAATTGTACTTGTAAAATATTTTGCAATATCATGTCTAGGGCAGCTGCTGATTTAAAATCAGCACCAATTCCTTTGCGAAAATAATTATCATTTTAATGACTCAAGAACTGTGACCTTGCCGCAAAATGTCAATTTCTTTATAGATGGGATAGTCTCATTGGGGGAAGAAAATAGAAGTAACATATGATCACTGTTTGAGACAGTGATCATATGTTTGAGACAATCTGTTTGAATTATGTTTGAGTGAATTATGTTTCAGTGAATTATGTTTGAGACAATGTCTGAACACATGTATATCTCATTAGTAGGGCAGTATGCAGCGACCAGTAAGAAGTTGACAGATGGCGACGTGGCCCTAACTGCAAATACGTGGTTATTTGTCAGAATCAGGAACCGGTAGTATGCGCTAAGTGTTCTGAAAATGACAATTTTCGGTTATTCTGATGCTGCAAATTTAATATTTCTAGCTGAAATTCCGGGGATTTTTCTGCGTCTATTGTGTGGGTCGCAAGCGATGGTGACGTCAATGTGACATTTTCTTATTACATAAACTAATCCTTGCGTATCAAATTCCGAATGGTCTAAGTTTGTCTGTGCAAATTCAAGATTTAATGGGGAAGCCACGGGGTGGTATAGTTAAGGTCAAAACGGGTATTAGCCGGTGTAACGTGAAAAAAGTTGACCGAAGTGCATGATGTGCGATTTTGCGCCATCTCTCAACGTAGCAATAACTTTGGTGCAAGCGCTTTCAATGATCGTGTCCAGATGACGCATTGCTTGCATCGCAAATGATGTAATGTATGTGCCATCATAACCAAATTTGGAAAAGCGGACTGTGGAACGTTTAAACAAGAGGGGAAAAGGAAATGCATAAAAGCATTAACGCAGGATAGGTTAGCGTAAAATAATAATAGACGAAGAAAGAAAAATAAGGAGAGCTCATGAAATAGAAGAAATGGTGATAATCTGAAGAAAGAGGAGTGTGATAAAGGCTCATAGAAATTAAAGCTTCAGATAAGCGAAACGACCAGATATAGAAGAAAAAGAACTTCAGAATCAAGAAACTTGTGCCAGCTGGCGCGACGCCTTCGCACCAGCCCGCCCCCTTTATATTTCAAGAACCGTTAAATCCGTCGTGTCCCTGAGACGACCTCCGGACATGGCGAAAAGAAATATTATGTTCCTTAGTCCATGCGTGCACGATGTCGCGCAACTATTTCTAGTAGAATGGGACAATTTGCATCGCCTGCAAAGTGAGGCGTTGATTGTCTCGTGAATTACCTGCAAGGCGCGCAACAGAAAGTTGTTGCTGATTCTACGACAGTACAATCGTGTGCAGGACGATGTCTCGCGCACCTCGCGCCTACTGCCTTTGCGGGATCGACTCTGTCTGGGCAATATCTACGAGTATATTCGTAACTGGCACAATATCTGCACAAATTAACGTGGACGTATTCAATGGCTCTGGACGAAGTCCAGCCGACGCAAATTCTTTCTCGTGACACGATTTTGTGAAAATCCTCTGGTTTAGGTTTCATAATAAATGTGGTATTAACACTTCTTTTTAAAGCAGTTTTAACTGCTGTTGTAGCTAGATTAAGATTGAGACCGGTGTTTCTACTGTTCAACTCCTGGGGCAGTCTGCAAGTGGAAGCTTTTGGATAAGCTCCAGTGCGTTTTACGTGTGGTTTGCGCTTTGCAGGAATGCGAACCGCGAGAGCGGCCCGCGTTACAGGAGTAGACTCTACGGCCTCTTTCAGATTGTCAAGCGATGCTCTTACCGACGCTAGAACCGTGACGCCCGGTAACACTGCATCTGTCGCAGTGTTACCGGGCGGATTTTTGCGTGTTTTGAGCACTATTAACGCGTCCTTGGCTGGTATTTGTGCCTCGCGTACTTGTGTAATAAATGACACATTTTGTGGTGGCTACGGAGGTTCCGGGTGTTCCCGCAACAGGCCAGGGAATCCGAGGTTCTGCGGCTTCCCGCGAACTCCCGGCGGACCCGCAAACGAAGGGAAGATGGCGACGTCCTCACGACAGCTCGTCACAACGTCCACGATGGGCCAACCACGTACAGACGCGCCCCCGAGAGCTACCTGAAGTCGTTGTTCCGCCGGTTCTCAACGAGCGTCGTCCAGCTGACGGTGAAGCTCGTGCACTACTCCGTTTCTCTAAGTCGCCTACGCCTGGAACTCAGCAGAGATGTTCATCATGCCGTTCGTTTGAGTTATATTGAGAGCTCTCTGGCCATTAGAGATCTTGGTTTTTTCTTCGAAAAAAATTTTCTCTATCCGGCGTTGGTGCGCCGTCATCTGTGACCAAAGTGCGGCTAAAGCCGCATCAATGGAGCGCCCCGACGGCAACGCACCCAAGGACGCACCACCGGCGCAAGAGTTCCACCGGGCCGCACGACTGGGTGCAGCAACAAAAGTATCGCACGTGTCGTCCAACGAGAAATCAGGCAACGCGACACGGTTATCGGGAATTCATCCGGAATTCATATCTGGAAGATTAGTGTCCGAGCCATATGTCCCGCCTGCGGACATGACCGCCGGAGGAGTTTTCGTCAGCTCATTCATGGCGACACAGGAACCAGCGCGTCAAATTGTGTCACTACACGTTAAAAAATAGCCTCAGCTGAAATTTAGAACCATAAAATCGAAATATCTCACGTTTCCTTAAAAAATTAGGAACAGCCAACCAAATAACGAACTGGCAGAAGTGCGTGCTGTCTCGCACTTCTGCCAAACAGAAACTCCAAACAGAACACATTTGCCTACTGTACCCCAGCCATCGAACAAGCTGGATGAGTACGACGACTTAAAGAATTCGTGATTGACATTCGCCACTACGAAATTTCGGTGTACTGTGCACCCAATTAAAGTCAAGGACGCGGTGTTATCCGAGGCGTTGATCTCCGCCGAGACCACCAACGTACCCAAGAAGAATGACAAGCTCATCGTGACCCTTCCATCGCTGACTTACGCCATCTGGAAAAGACCACCACCATGCTGTTGACCATCAAGGGACCTCATGTCCCGACGTGGATATACCTCTACAATGCCCGTCACCGTTGCACCCTGTACAAAAAGATGTATGAAGGGTGTCACCGGTGCAGTGAACAAGGCTACACAGCTTAGGTGTGGGCCAGTACTGGTCAAGTGTCCAGGCTGCGCCATCGCCAACCTATCCAGTGATTACAAATGCGTTCCAACGTGTCACCTTTGCGGAAAAAAGCATATTATGGAAATCTACAAGACCCTGTATATCATAGAGCGGCACCAACGGGAAGCCCTGCGGGAGGAGAAAGAGTCCAAGCAACAAGATCAAGCGACTCAACGGCGGGTCACCCGTAAACGCTCCATCGCTGGTACCGTCACCTGTCCGTAAGTACTAGCGCAAGCATACGGACAGCTCTTGCTCGTGTCCACCTCTTGGGGCCGACATTTCCCACAAGTCAACACGGCCATCATCGAGCTCGAGCGCGCCTACACCTGCTACTACTAACGCCAAATATAACGGCAGGGAAGCAACGTGGACCTGCAGTTTCCGGAACTCCCGCGGCGGTGCCCGTGAGTACGCAGAGAGGGACTCCCAACTCTACACTTAGAAAGGCGTTACTCACCTCTCTGCTGTAGTCTCACAGCTTGCGCACAGAGTTACAACAATAAAACAGCGCATAGGACCCGGTGCTTTTTCCCATCTACCTTCTAAGACAGAAACACCCACATCCACCCTCATGGACACTGACCAATCGGCAAGCACAGCCAAAAAATGAAACAACCGGGTGACACGCAGGCCCAAATTGAGTGTTTCATGTCAGCTATGACGATGAGTGAAACACGCAGAGAACAACTTTTTGTGGCTGTAGAAAGCACTATGTAAAATATTTTCAAGCACCCGCAGCGCAGTTCACCCAGCAACTCGACTCGTTGTGTGAAGCATTAGACGCTCGGTGCAAATCTTACGACGCCGCCCTAGGCCCAGTTTCTTCCTATGTCCTAGGCGGCACGAACTATCATCCTAACCATGAAGGGCCGCTCGTGTAACACCACCATCTGGTAGTGGGACTGTCGAGGCTTCGCACGTAAGCGTCCCATGCTGCAGCAGTTTCTTGTCTCCCACGATCGTCCAGAAATCATCCCTTCGAGAGGGTGGCAAGCAAGCTCAATTAGCCGAATACAAATCATACACATCAGGGGCGCGCTAACACTCAAGTGACAACTCTAGTGAAAGGCAACATGAATGTCATCCCCCGTGATACTGGCTCTAATTATCCTGATCACCTATTTTAGAAATTCTGCCCTACCTTCTCGTAAACCTTGTCACTGTCGTTCCGTGCTTAAAGTCTACAGCCCTCCTCGAAACCACCTGGTCCGATTCGGCCTCCCTTTTTTCTGCGTTCAACAACTAGCCCTGCACCAGCCGCATAATATAGTGGGTGACTTCGACGCTCCCCGCTTATCATGGGGCTATCACTACGTTTTCCCCAAAGACCATTCTCTACGGGACAAGTGGCACTCGCTACATCTCAATCTTCTTACTGACCCAGCACATCCCACGCGTAGTGGGGTAGGAGTGGCACGTGACACCGCACTAGATCTCATTTTCGTGGGGCCTGGAATAAGTGTCACCTAGTGCAATACACAAGAAACTTTTGGCAGTAACAACTATGTTCTAGAAATACAAATCCAGTAGCCAACACGTGAGCGTTTTCTTTCAGCCCGACTGATTAACTGGGACCGCTTTCGCACCCAGCGCCAAGAATCTGGAACCTCGCAGCGTATTACTGATAATTCCACACGGTCCGCTACCCTCCTCCAGCATGGCGCGGACGCCACAACGGACGTCGAAATCGAGAAGTCGCTGCCTAGCTGTGACAGATACTACGCCAAACTTTGAACACGGACACGAAAACTTGAGACCCTTCTGCAGGCCCGAAATAGGATAGAGACATCCGCCGCCTGTTCCCTCGAGTCCTCATAAACATTGAAAACTGTGCTTAGAACTCACCCCTCAGAACTGGGATGACATCTGTTCCCAAATGGATAAGGATCTTAACTCTAAGAACGCATAGCAACTCCTGCGTCACTTGCTATATTCTGATAGTGGTAAACGGCAAGCTCATGACAGTGGTAAACAGCAATGACAACAGCATATAGTGGGTTTCTGCTATTTTCGAAAAGTTCGGAACGAAACGACGATAGCATGCACAAAGGCGTAGAAGACGTCCAACGTACTTCGTTTTTGTTCACTGGAGTTCGCAAGGCAGTGACAGCCAGTGTTTTCTCGGGGTCTAAGCGAATTCCGTCACTGTTGACGACATGGCCGAGAAACTTGAGCTCCTCGTTCCTGAAGTGGCATTTTTCGGGCTTGAGCGACAGGCCAGCTGTTCAGAGCGCCTCAAGTACTGCACAAAGACACTGAAGATGCTGCTGGACAGTCGATCAAAAAACAATGACGTCATCTAAATAGATAAAACACGATTGCCACTTGAGACCGGACAAAACTGTGTCCATCATTCATTGAAAAGTCGCGGGAGCAGAGCACAGTCCAAATAGAAGCACCTCGAATTCGAAGAGCACGTCAGGAGTATTGAAGGCGGTCATTTTCCGGTCACGTTCATCGACCTCAATTCACCAATAACCACTGCCTAGATACATAAATGAAAGGTATCGAGTGCTTCTAAGGCGGTTAAGTGAGTCGTTGATGCGAGGAAGCGGATAAACGTCTTTCTTTTTCACGGTGTTCAGTTTGCGATTATCAACACATAAACGCAATGTGCCGTCTTTATTTTTCACCAACATAACCGGTGATGCCCATGGGCCTGTATATAGCTCAATGATGTCGTCGGCAACGATTTGTAGCACTTGGTCGTGGATGGCATCTTGTTCTCTGCGCGAAACTCGATAAGCATGTTGTCGAATGGGCCTTTCGTTGGGCTCTGTTATGATTATGTGCTTCACGACGGCTGTCTGATTTTCGACGTCGTAGCAAAGCAATCACTGAATGGAAGCAGGAAGCAGTGAAGACATCTTGCTGCGAATTCGACAGTGCGAACGAAGTTCACATCATGCTTGACCGGAAACTGTTTGTCGTCCTGAGAACCGGAAGAGAGTTGCGCGAATGATAACCTCGCTTTCAAGTCTTGGATTTCCTCGAAGTAAGCGATGACACACTGCCTCATCAAGTGTTGGTATTGATGGCTGATGGTATTGATGACTGAGAGGCATGCACTCAGAACCCGACATTGAACTGAACGGTCAACGTCTGTCTGTTAATACGGAGCATAAATTCTTAGGATTAATCTTGGACAACAAGTTGACCTTCGTACCGCACATCAAGTATCTAAAAACAAAATGTTTAAAAGCCATGAATGTTTTGAAAGTGTTGTCACGTACTAGGCAGGGTAGTGACAGGCAATGTCTCATAAACCTATATAAACGCCTCATTCGCACCCGCTTAGATTATGGGGCCGTTGTTCATCAGTCTGCCACTCAAAGTGCTTTGAAGACGCTGGACCCCGTGCACCATTTGGGCATCCGCCTTTCTACGGGTGCTTTTCGCACCAGCCCCGTAAAAAGCCTTTATGTTGAGTCAAATGAGTGGTCGCTTCATCTCCAGAGAACTTACATGTCCTTTGTTTATTTCCTTAAGGTGAAAGCAGACAAGAAGCACCCCTCATACTCTACTATTAATGATTTGTCGAGCTCAATTCTGTTTCAAAACGGGCCTTCAGTGAGGCAGCCCTTCTCAGTTCGCCTGAAGAGTCTAGCTGAGGAAACTGGAGTCTCACTTGAACACAGTTTAATGGCTCCTGTAGCATACCCGCCACAGTGGCAATTGGCAGACTATAGACTGCAATGTGTCTTTTCTAGAAGTTACAAAACATGCGCCTATTGCCCATATCCGAACATACTTCCTGGAACTTCAACACAAATACACACGTCCTGAGTTCTTTACAGATTCCTCCATGTCTAACTCCTCTGTGTCCTACGCTGCTGTTGGCCCATCCTTTTCGGATGCTGGCCCTCTACATCCAGACACAAGTATCTTCACAGCGGAAGCTTATGCGCTACTTGTGGTGTTAAAACACATCAAGCAATTACAAATACAAAAAGCAGTAATTTATACGGACTCCCTCAGTGTGGTAACGGCTCTGCACACTCCTAAAAAACACAAAAACCCAGTCCTTGTCTCACTTTACTCCATTTTGTGCACACTCTACACACTCAAACAACATGTTGTAGTGTGCTGGGTGCCAGGGCACCGTGAGATTCAAGGCAACGTAAGGGCGGATCAGCTTGCTGCATCCGTCCACAAAAGCACTGCCCCTACACCCATAATAATCCTTGCCCTCGATCTTAAACCGTCTCTCAAACGAAATCTCAGGGACTACTGGCAGAGCAAGTAGGATAGACACGCACAAAACAAGCTACACGTTATCAAGCCACACCTTGGTCATTGGCTGCCCGTATCGAAATCGCGTCATACAGATATAATACTAACGGGACTCAGGATAGGACACACATACGCGACACACTCTTATCTTTTGTCTGGTGACGATCCACCATTGTGTGACAAATGTGGTGAAGCATTAACAGTCCTTCACATACTAATCCAGTGCAAACACTTAGAAACTCTAAGAAAACAACATCTTCCATTACCCTACCGACAACATATACCTTAACACCCTGCAATGTTCATCGGTAGAAAACCGCTTTTTAGTCATAAATCATTGTTAGTTTTTAAAAGAAATTCATAGTTTTCATATCATATACCCGGGCATTCTGTAGCACGACCTCTCCAGAGAGGTTTTTGCTGCGGTGGCTACACAAGAAAGCACTTGCCTCACGGCCCTTGGACGCAAGCGTATGAACGAGTGAGGCACTTGTGCTAATGTCATACATATCCACCATCGTCTTTTATTATCACCAACTTTTTTCATCAATTCACACCACACACACCTTTCACGGCATGGTCATGATTTTATTACTTGTATGTTCTTACCCGCCTTACCGCGAGGAATTTCATCGCTCTTATACAGCCGCTTATCACAATCATTGTCCATATTTTTAGTAAGATGAACTGGCGCTCTTTGGCCGTGAAATGGCCCTTGCGCCACAAAACATCAAACATCATCATCATCATGCTGCGCTGCTAAGCATTGTTGAATCTCGCGAAGATGCTACCTGTTGCTGGGTCGACGCACGTTAGGGTGAAACCCCTAAAGGCCCATCCTGCGATACGCACACTGGCGGTACAGATGGCCCGCTTCACCGCAGTGGTATCAAAGGAGCCTGTTGTCAGAGGTGCGCCATACGTCAGATTTACGCCCCGCCGCGGTGGTTTAGTGGCTAAGGTACTAGGCTGCTGACCCGCATGTCGCGGGTTCAAATCCTGGCTGTGGCGGCTGCATTTTCGATGGAGGCGGAAATGTTGTAGGCCCGTGTGCTCAGATTTGGGTGCACGTTAAAGAACCCCAGGTGGTCAAAATTTTCGGAGCCCTCCACTACGGCGTCTCTCGTAATCATATGGTGGTTTTGGAACGTTGAGCCCCACATATCAATCAACGTCAGATTTACGTGTGACTTGGCGCAGCACGTCATAGTGGAAAGTGTTCTCGTAGTTATTTGCAGGTGTGAATTGACGGGGCGATGGTAAAAAAGTAGACGATGACTGGCGTCCGGTAGAAGGTTGAGGGCTCCTCAATGCTTTGCCGTGAAACAGAGCAGGAGCTTCCGCAGACATTGGGAGTGATGGTTGGGTCACAATCCTGAGTTCATAGTAAATAATGTCACCCAGAAGTCGCTCCTTGGGGAGTAGAAGTAGAACGAACTTTTTCGAGCTCTTTGTGGACCACGCTCTGCAAAGCTCGCGCAGTTCTTATAAGTCCGGTCCATGGTTGAAAGCTGACACCACGGCGACAGCAGCTTAGCGGTCATACTGCAGAGAACGCTGCTGAAGTGTTCGTTCCAGTGTAGTAGCTTCAGCGATGGACTCATGGACAGTGGTTGGGGGCTTGCGTATGAGTCCAGCAAACAGTTGCTCCATGACACACCGCCGGAGGAGTAAAACTTTCTTTGTCTCATCCATCCTTGAGTCAGCGCACTTAAACAAGAGTGACATGTCTTCGACAAACATAGCCAAGTTTTTATTTCGCTTCTGAACCTGGCTCTACAGAGCTTTCTTGACTTTATCTTTCTTTTCGGGATTCCTAAATGCTTGGCATAGTTGCCACTGAAATTTTTGCCAGTCGGTGATAGACGGCAAATGGTTCTCACACCAAATGCGAGCGTAGTCTTCAAATGCGAGCATAGTCTTCAAGTAGAAATACACTTAGCGAAACTTCTTGGTTTAGTTCCATTCGTTGGCGGCTGCAACTCAATCGAAGTTGTCTAGCCGGTTATCTACGTCCTCGAATATATCTACATCAGACAGCGTCGGGGTTCGTGCTGTGTAGACGACGCGTAGGGTGTATGTGAGTTGGTCTACGTTGCTCTCTTGCATCTGACTTGCCATTGTGGTGGTCAATCTTGAGCAATTTATTATTGGAATATGTTACCTGAAGAGACGGTTGACTCTGGATCATAGAGGTGCTTTCTTAGCGTATTTGTAATATAAGCTTTGGTTAAAGTGTCGTTTAAAAACTGTAAGACATTATCATTGTTTTTTACCGTATGCATACCGTATCGTAGGCTTACATGAGATTGTGTAAGCATATTTACGCCTCCTCTTTTGTGTGTTCTACATTTTAAAATTACGTCAAGCAACACTGATGTTTTGCCAAGTTGTATGTGGAATTTCTATGAATGTATTTCCTTGTTTTCACTCCTGCATGGGCCCGAGAAGGGACTTCAGTATCTATGAATTTGAAAAATCTTGCCGAGCTCACAGGACCGAATTTAGGAGGTAGTCCTAGCAAGCGGCGGCTGAGGTGAAGTGCCAGGTTTTCCTCCGGAATCGTTGAAACGGTGACAGAAGGTTGAAGTGGCTTGAGTTCAAACTAGCTGATCGGGATTGTACCCAGCACCTCAACCAGTTTACCACGGTAATAAAATCAGTGCAAGTAACAGTGTAGCAAACAGCGGAACAGCTTTGATCAAGCAGCGCTAATTAGTCGTCATCGTTCTCGAGCCCAAATCCTTCGGCACGCACAAGTAATGATGAATAGGCACGCAACAGTCAGAAACCCACTACATGCTCGCGTCAATATGAACTTGATTGTATATTGCGTGAATTTTTCGGTTCATCTACTTCCCTTCTTCAAGAGCTCAATAACACTTACATCCGTCTTATACCACCCATTCCTCTTCTTGCATATGAGAGAAATGATAACCCGCTTCTTGATGCCCCCATAAATACAGGAGAGGTGCGGGTACAACTAAACTTTCTCAAGACAAATTCTGAAGCTGGTTCAGATTGAGTCACCAATCGCATGCTCCGAAACCAGAACGATTATTCTATCCGAGCCCTAATTGGCTTTATGCAGCAATGTTGGGAGCAAGGCATAGTACCCCCTAGCTGGAAACTTTCCAACTTCATCCTGATTCCCAAAGCGTGAAAAAGCCCCACGCTAGGAATTTTGCGTCCAATCTCACTCCCATCCTGTGTAGGCAAACTGATGAAGCATGTTGTTCAGACCCGTCTTATCACTACTTGGAGGATTATTATCTACTTCCCGACATGATATCCGGCTTCTGCCCACACCTGGCGGCACCAGATATCATGCTCAAACACAAGGTCCTCTACAGCCGCACTCTAGACACCCAAGTCATTGTTGGTCTTAATGTTTACAAAGCCTTTGATAATGTACAGCACACCACCATCTTGCTGAATTTACAGGCTTTGGGAATAGGGAACAGGACGTATGCATACGTGAAGGATTTCCTAACCAATTGTCAAGTGCGACTTGACATCTGTGAAAGAGAGCTTTCCACCATCAGCCCAGCAGCCATGGAACACCCCAAGGGTCCGTGCAATTCCCACTCCTCTTCAATGTTGCATTGTTAGGACTTCCTGAACCTCTGACTGGCATCCCAAATCTGTATTACACACTCTATGCAGATGACCTTACCCGGTGGGTTACAAGAAGTAGCGATGACGAAATCGAAGAAACCATACAAACAGCAATGAACAGCGTGGGCGGATATCTCTCTACGGTAGCTCTGTCCTGCTCAGCAGCCAAATCCGTATACATTGTTATCCACATCACAGGGGTGCAAACCCAAACAGGTCTCTTCTAATCTCCAAGTGCAGTGGATGCAAATTCCCTAAAGAGATCACATCCGCATCTTGGGATTGCACATACAGTCCAATGGTGGCAACTCCACCACTCTTCAGCGAATCGACCCATCTGCAAATATATTGGTCGCGTTCTAAGCATCGCTAAGAATCATGCAGGCATGCGCGAATCCAACCTTCTCCACTGGTTTTGGCGTTTATCTTTACACGCATCACCTAAGTGGCTCCCTAACTCCGCCTTACGCGCACTGATCTCGATCGTTTTGATATTTCGCTCCACAAGGCATACAAGACTGCCTTAGGACTCCCGATGTCTACCTCTACCTCCAAATTTATGGCCCTTGGGGTGTCGAACAGTCAATGGGCTTGAAGAAGCTACATTCACGTCCAAGTACATGTGGCTCTCACTCACACATGCTGGACGTGCTGTATTGCACCGAATTGGACTCATCCCCACGCGGGTGGCCACCACTTATTGAGATGTACCGACAGATCAACGACCCAGACTTCACATTCCTCCGCATTCACCCGAAACATCATGCAGATCGTAGGAATGACCGTGCGCGCCAAATACAGAAACATCTCTCAAATTGTTCTAATGTTACTTAAACAGACACCTCGCGACACCCACATCGAACAACAATGGTGGCTGTCGCCATGACCCGACACCATGGATGGCTCACGGCATGTAGTGTAATTCACTCCACCGATAAAACAGTTGCCGAACAGGTTGCTATTGATTTGTCAATGACTGACCTAATCACCAAGGTGATCGTAAGTGATTCCCAACTCGCGATTTGAAATTTTGACGTGGGCCATGTCTCTAAACAGGCATACTCAATTATGAAACATCCACCCCGCCTGCCTCACCTCGTTTTCTTATCTGGACCCCAGTCCATGAATCTATAAGTGGAATTGCGCAGGCACGCACTCTCACCTGAAATTTCAACTGCCGGGCGGAGTTTCTTACGCCTTACACTTTCATTTCTTCGCCTTCCTAGACCTGAGAAGATGTAACTCTTTTGGTCACTTACACAGACATTCTACAGCACTACAGACTAGGACGTCTCCACTATCCTCCAGTTCATAAAGACCTCCCTCGTCGACGTGATACCATCCTGTGGCGCGAGCTTCAGACGGGTGTCTTTCCAAACGCCTGGCTTTATAGCAAGGTATACGCACACCTCGTAACACCACACTGTAAATACTGCTCACAATCAGCCACCCTCATATACGTGGCACGGACGTGCCCACAGTACGCTGACGCTTCTCACACGGAAGATACGAGGGAGACCTTCTGCGTACCACCGACTCGGCACAGCAACACCGGGTAATCCGCGCATTGGATGCTGCGGTGTCTGTCCCAAAGAATTCCCGCTGACCTCCTCTAAGCAGCGTAACCGACCTCTGGGCGGGTTCTCTCTTTTGAGAGAAATAAATTTTTTATCATCCTCATTTCCGGGTGTGAAGTAAACATCACAATGCCGTGCGTCATATACGCTTTGTTGATTGTCCTGGGAGTCCAGAAGTCGTCGTCGAGCAACTTGGCGTGCTGCTTGAACCTTCATTATTGCAACTCGAGCGTACTCATATGTATCATTGAGTCCGGTCGGTAGAAGCGTGTCGAAAGGTAGCGTAGGGTCACGGCTGAACAAAAGAAAAAATTGGCAGCATACCCACGGAGTGAATGATGCCGAGTGGAGCGAAGCATTCTTCTGTTCATTCGTTCTTGCTTCCGTCCGTTCATGCGTCCATCTCTGTGACCGTCCATGCGTCCGTATGCCCATTCGTGCGTGCATCTTTTCATGCGTCCGTCCCTGCGTTCGTCCATGCATGACCCGTGACGCAGTTACTTGTCGACAACCAAGACATCTCGGCATGGTCCCCAGCATGCGACAAAGCATTCGCCTCTTTGCGCCACCTTCTGACATCACCACCTATCCTACGCCACTTTGATCCAGACTCTCCGACCGAAATCCATACGGACGCTAGTGGAGTTGGCCTCGGCGCTATTCTTGCTCAGCGTAAATCTGGCTTTGATGAGTATGTTGTATACTACGCTAGCCGCACCCTCACTAAAGAGAAAAACAACTATTCTGTCAACGAGAAAGAATGCCTTGCTATTGTTTGGAAAATCACGAAATTCCGACCTTACGTATATGGCCGCCCATTTGACGTCGTGACTGATCACCACGCATTGTGTTTGTTGTCGTCATTAAAAAAAACATCTGGTCACCTAGCTCACTCGGCACTACGTCTACGAGATTATGATATTCGTTTATTTTATTCGCAAGCAATCGGACGTGATGTTCTTTCTCGCTCGCCACTTCCCCATGATTATGTTTCAGCATCTGTTTGCAGCTGCGAATGTTCTTCACTTGAACATGCCGACATGTCCGCTGAGCACCGCCAGGATCCATGGATGGCATCTCTCTTAGAGTACCTGTCTCAGACGTCTCCACGTAACGACAACCGTTTACTTCGACGAACTGCTCACCATTTCACCATCCGTGGCAGTCTTCTGTACCGGCGAAACTACCTATCTGATGGCCGCAAATGGTTGCTGGTAATCCCCCGCCACTTACGTTCTGACGTCTGTGCCTCCTTCCACGCGGATCCGCAATGCGCCCACGCAGGTGGAGTGAAGACGTATGCTCGCCCACGAATTCGATATTACTGGCGCGGAATGTACCGCTTTGTTAGGTAGTACGTCCGCTCATGTTCCTTGTGCCAACACCGAAAGAGCTCCCCTCGTACAACCCCAGCGCCACTCCAGCCACTGTCTTGACCTTCTCGGCCCTTCAGCCGACGCGGAATCGACTTGCACCGTCCCCCACCATACACTGCAAATGCAAACCGCTCGGTCATCGTAGCCATGGACCACCTTACGCGCTACGCCGAAACCTCGGCGCCTCCGGAGGCCACTGCGCATGAAGTCGTCTTGTTCATTGTGCAAACCTCGTCCTTCCGCATGCTGCACCACGCGAGCTTAACATTGACCGTGGGCGTTCCTTCTTGTCGGAAGCTGTAGAAGCCCTCCTACGCGAATGCAACATCGTGCACCGAACAACCACCATATATCACCCCCAAACCAACGGGATGACCGAGCGATTTAATCGCACACTGGGTGACATGCTCTCCACATATGTTTCCGAAGACCATACGAACTGGGACCGCATACTGCCATTCGTTACTTACGCTTACAACAGCGTAATTCAATCGACAACTGGATACTCGCCGTTCTGCCTTCTTTTATGGTCAGCAACCTTCATCGTTCTTGGACACTATCTTTTTGTACCACCCAGACTCTTCAAAATCGACAACTTTGGCCGAAGCTGCCACATATGCCGAAGAAATTCGACAGTCCGCACGTTCGCTCACTACGCATGATCAGGCTCGCCAGAAGCAGTCCCATGACCGACGCTCATCCCCTTGGTCTTACGCGCCTCGAACAATCGTGTGGCTCCACGTGCCATCGTCTGCCCCAAGCCTTTGCTCAAAGTTCATACCCAAGTATGACTGACCGTACCGAATGCTGCGCCAGACATCAAGTCCACTACATGGTTGAACCTATTCAGCCACCTACAGATCAACGGCTCCGCCAGCGCGAGGCTGTGCTCGTCGACCGTCTAAAACATCACTACGGCCCACCACCAGTTCTGTTTATGCCATAGGTCACTAGGATGGCTCCTTTCGCACTGGATAGTCAATGTAGTGACAAATAGTGGCGATGATAGAGAAACGACGGAGATGTTTGTTGTGCCGGAGGCTCGTGCTGCTGCTGCTTCTGCTGAAACCGCTGGCTGCTTTCTCGCTGCTGGTTAGGCCTATTAAACGGTTGCTTCACCCGGGCGAGGCGTCTAACAGTATACCTACTATATATATATATATATATATATATATATATATATATATATATATATATATATATATATATATATATATATATATATATATATATATATATATATATATATATATTGTGAGCGTTTCTTACATCGTTCTCATCCCTGCATGAATCAATCACCATCATCCGCTTGTCTTTTTGTCCTCATTGCTACACTCTGTGTCATCGTCATCGTCTGTGTCTTTCCTCACATAAACGCTGACGCAACCAAGACTTCATTCGCGGTGAAGGAGGATTTTCGGTCCTCTGACCTCCCGCATCCCTCTCTACCTCTT
Source organism: Rhipicephalus microplus (assembly GCF_043290135.1). Taxonomy (NCBI): domain Eukaryota; kingdom Metazoa; phylum Arthropoda; class Arachnida; order Ixodida; family Ixodidae; genus Rhipicephalus; species Rhipicephalus microplus. Next base: position 74,573,610 of record NC_134706.1, read on the forward strand.
GGAGCTTCGTTCAGGCCACCGCTTGTGACCACTGTCAGGCAGCATGCCCCAGACCGAGCCTGCCGGCGCTGATGTCATCAACAACGTACCGCCGCAAGCTGCCCCTCCTACTCACATACACGGACATCAGTGGAAACCCCCGCTCTTCGCTGGTCTTTGGGGAGAGGACGTAGAAGACTGACTGGCTTGGTGACTACGACCGCGTAAGTGCCGCTAATAGGTGGGACGAGGCCACCAAACTGCATTACGTCTCTTTTTTCTGGCCGGAGTCGCGAAGACATGGTATTTTAACAACGTCGTTGACTTGCCCGAAGGGGCTACCTTCCAGCAACAGCTGCGACACGTCCTTTTAGACACCGGACACTCCATGCGCCGTCGCGGAGAGGACACTCGATACTCGCCGACGACATCCCGGCGAATCCTACACTTCTTACATCGAGGATGTCCTCTCACTGTGCCGGCGTGTTAAACAATCCATGCCCGAATCAGACAAAGTGCGCCGTATATCGAGGGGCATTGGGCCTGTAGCCTTTAATGCCCTCGCTGTGCAAAACCCAGCTACCATGGCTGATGTCGTGACGACATGCCAGCGCCTTGATGCGCTGGACTCCGTTCGTCTCCAACCGAACACTGGCGACCATTACTCCACGTCTCATGACCATCTGCGTGACCTCATCCGGGACATTATACGCGAAGAATTACGGTATATGGGCTTCACACCTTCTACAGCGTGTCCTACACAGTCTTCGGGAGTGCCCTTGCGTGACATCATCAGGGAGGAACTTACATCCCCGACCGGCTCTGAGCCGTATAGCTACCTGCTTCTCGCCCAATATCCACGTACCCTCGAGTTGTTGCCGTGCCTCCCAGCGACGCACACACGACATTTCCGCTGCCTTCCTACGGGTCAGTTGCTGCCGCTCCTCCGGTGAACTATTATTCCGTGCCCCCTGACCCTGCTTCGGCCCACCTGACCGCGCTATCTCCAGGTGCTCCGAACGCCTTCAGCTCCCCACCGTGGCGTTCGTCCCGCCTGTCTGCTACTAATGTGGCTATCGCGGCCACATATCTCGTTTCTGCCAAAAGCGCCAGCAAGATGAGCGTCGGAACGATGTGCGCGAACGGGATTTGTACACAGGGGCGTCTTATCAAAGTCGGCGTTATTCGTCTCCCCCTCACCGGTCTCCATCTCCTCCTGCATCGACTGCACCGCGGAACAGCCAAAACAAGAGACGCCGCTCACCTTCGCCCTTACGCCGTTCCACTTCTCCACTTCGGCCCGCCTCATTCTCCTCAGATATTCATTCGAAAAACTGAATGATGCAGTTTGTGGAGGAAAAACTGCATTAGGAATTAGAACTGAAATTCCTCCATCAGGCCCGTGTAACAAGGTTTCAGTGGAAGTGAAAGGACTGCGAGTCAATGCTCTGGTGGACACAGGTGCGACATTGTCTGTAATGCGTGCTGATATGTGCGAACATTTAAGGAAAGTAATAATCCTTACGATGGCCCCACGTTAGGTGCTGCCCAGGGGAACGTCATTCGCCCTTCCGCGTTTTGTACTGTGCTTGTTGTCATCGACGGCATCCGCCATCATGTCCAGTTTGCTGTCCTGTCACGCTGCTCTCACCAACTAATTTTAGGGTGGGGTTTTCTATTATCTGCTTCCGTGGTGATTTGTTGTGGACAACGAACCATTCACCTCACTGACACCGACTACATGCTTGACGACGACAATCAGAAGCCACTTCATCTGATCGCTGCGAAAGACATGGAAGTACCGCCACTACAAGAGCAAATTGTCAGCATTACGTCCAATTACATCTATCACGGTGATGTATTGGTCTCACCGTCACCACTTTGCGTTCGTAAAAGTATAGTTGTTCCGTCCGGTGTCGTTCGTTTTTGCAATGGCTCTGCACTTGTCACCGCAGTCAACTCTACACCCGAGAAGATCTTACTGCCACGTGGTACTACTGTAACCCGTGATGCCGACTTCAAGCCTGATTTTCTCATGCCACTTCAGGCCATCACATCCAAAGACCCTTCCCTCGGTGAGCATGTCTCTTCCTCCGCCTTTACCACCGCTATCAGCAGTGACTCGACCAATTCACAGAGACAGCAGCTGCTCGCATTGTACCAGAAACATGCAAATTCTTTCGATATTTGCTCGTCTAAGCTGTGCCGCACTAATATACAGCACATCGAATTCAAACAATTGGGACATCTATCGTACACCGCTGACCCTACCACGTGTCCCTACCTGAAAGAAAAATTATAGAAGAAAACGTTGCTGACATGCTTAAACAGGAAGTCGTCCGTCCCTCATCTAGCCCTTGGTCATCTCCTATTGTTTTGGTCCGTAAAAAGGATGGCTCTGTGCGTTTTTGCGTGGACTACCGGTCGCTCAATAGGATCACACGCAAGGTCGTGTACCCTATGCTACGCATTGACGACGCCCTTGATTATCTACAAGGCGCGGAAAGCTTTTCAAGCATTGACTTGCGTTCTGTGTACTGGCAGATTCCCATGCACGAAGACGATAAGGAGAAAACGGCGTTCGCGACCCCCCGACGGGCTGTCTGACTTCAACGTGTTGCCTTTCGGGCTCTGCAACACACCCGCGACTTTTGAGCGCAGGATAGAGACCGTGCTGCGCGGCCTGAAATGAAAAAGTTGCCTTTGCTACCTGAACGACATTATTATCTTTTCGTCAACATTTCCTGAGCACCTAGAACTATTTGATCAAGTTCTGACGTGCCTTGCTGGCGCCGGGCTCCAAATAAACGTTAAGAAATGCTCTTTCGCTAGCAAATCTATCAAGGTTTTAGGGAACGTTGCTAGCAAAGATGGCATCCGGCCCGACCCTGACCAGATTTCTGCAGTCCTTAACATTCCGCTTCCCGAAAAACCATAGGAGCTTCGCAGTTTCCTTGGCCTCGCCTCCTATTTTCACCGGTTTATCCAGAACTTCGCTTCTATTGCTGCTCCATTACACCAGCTACTTGCTTCCAACGTCCCCTTTCTGCGGTCTCAAGAATGTCAAACGGCATTCGACCTGTTGAAGCAGGCCCTCACGTCTGAACCTCTGCTCGGCCACTTTGACGAAGCCGCACCGACTATTCTCTCTACCGACGCTAGCGCCCTTGGTGTAGGAGCCGTACTTCTACAACGCGACAAGTCTTTCCTAGAGAAAGATGTTGTATATGCCAGTCGCGTACTCACCTTTGCCGAAAATAACTACACGATAACTGAGCAAAAGTGTTTGCCTGTGGTTTGGTCGGTGCAGAAGTTTCGTCCCTATCTCCACGGCCGTCATTTCACAATCGTTACGGACCACCATGCCTTATGCTGGCTTTCTACACTGAAGAACTTGTCTGGTCGCTTGGTTCATTGAATACTACGCTTGCAGGAGTACGACTTTGACATAACTTTCAAGTCAGGTAGAAAACATCAAGACGCCGACGCTTTATCTCGTTGCCCACTTCAACTACCCATATCAGCGTTGGTGAGAACTCAACCGCCACATCTACCAAAGTTCATACGCTCGCATCAATAAGGCAACCCTTTTCGGACGACGAGCCAACATTTATCTCCCGCCAGCGGTCCGATTCATCTTGCAGACGCATGACGGACAACCTTTTGGGAGTGTCTCATCCGCCAAACACTCAAATTCGTCGTAAACTTCTGCACTTTAAGCTGGACAATGGGGTTCTCTACCACCACGTCTACCACCCTGACTGTCAGCGCTGGGTTCCTGTACTGCCACGCTCTCTTCGACTTCAGGTGTTCGAAGCCTTCCGCCATGATTTGACTGCTGGTCATCTTGGTTATTAAAAGAACTCTTGACCGCATTCGATGTCGTTATTAATGGCCTGGCCTTTCTTCAAGCGTACCGCGGTATGTCGGTTCCTGCTACCCATGCCAGCGTCGTAAACTCCCGACGTCTGCACCTGCTGGACCTCTACAGCCACTTCCGAGCCCTTCAATGCCTTTCGAGGTTGTAGGTGTTGACCTTTACGGGCCTCTCCCCGTCACATCTGTTGTGTTGGCACACAATAGATAGTGACCGCCGTGGACTACCTGACTTGCTGCGCTGACACTTCTGTTATTACAGGCTCAGCTGTGGAAGTTGCAGACTTTCTTTTTCACGCCATAATCTTCTGTCATGGGGCTCCTCGTGTACTGCTCAGTGATCATGGAAAGCGTTCCTGTTACAAATGGTAAATGAAGTACTGCGCGCTTCTGAAACTACTCACAAGAGCGCTTCAAGCTACCACCCTCAGACAAATGGTCTCACAGAAAGATTTCACCAGACTCTTGCTGGCATGATAGTCGTTTACGTCCAACCCGACCACAAAAACTGGGATACACTTTTACCATTCCTGACCTTCGCTTACAACACCGCCGTTCAGCGAACAACTTGCTACTCACCGTTTAACCTCGTGCACGGACGCACCCCGGCTACCTTTCTCGACGTCTCCTTCTTAAACAGCCATGGGAATTTATGTCAGTCTTCTAGTAAAGAATATTTTTCCCGCCTGACCCACACTCGCCATCAGGCTCACATCAATACTGAAGCGAGACAGCACGAGCGGAAAATCATATATAACGCATCCCATCGCGTTGTCTTTCCAACCTTGTGACGAGTTGCTTGCTGCTTTTGACTCCTATTCGCACTCCTAATCTCTGTGACAAATTCCAACCACGCTTCATCGGGCCATACATTGCTTTAGAGAAGACTTCGCCGGTCAATTATCGTGTGAAACCACTTGTCGCCCCATCACACCAGCGCTACCGCAGCACAGAGATTATACACGTATGTCGCACGAAACCTTTCACGCGCGTTCCCCGTCATTTTGACTTACGGAGGCCAAGGTGCCTGCGTCCAAGTGGAGGGAATTAGTGGGGGCGTTTATTACTTACATTGTTCTCATCCCTGCATGATCACAATCATCACCATCCGCTTGTCTTTTTGTCCTCATTGGCACTATGTGTCATCATCATCGTCATGGTCTGTGTACTGGCTCTGCCCGTTCGTTTTGCGAGGTCTTTCCTCAGATAAACGCTGACGCAACCAAAATTAACCAAGACTTCATTAAATATATATATATATATATATATATATATATATATATATATATATATATATATATATATATATATATATATATATATATATATATATATATATATTGACGCGTGTCTACATGTGGACAATAACGATGATGGGGCATTTAGTGGGCACGAGTTAGTGGGACTCTTCTCTTCTTTCGAGGCCGAAGAAGACGATCTTGTGGCTCAGCTGTTGAGGACACGCTGATTTCGTCGTCCCAAGGTGTATCTGTGTTTTATTCGCGTTGTACCGCTTCACTGGTGGAGGTGCTGGGCCGCAACCCTGTCTGATGCTCCACACGCCCGCTGGGAGCCGCTAATCGAGTACAGAAGCATTGTCACCTGTAGAAACACCGGTGCATCGCTCCAGTCGACGGTTGCGAGGCCTCGCGCCAGAGCTGACTCACTCGCCGGAACCTGCTAGGCACCGCAAACCTCAACCAATGGCCAACGCAAGCCTGCAACAGGTGCCCCAAGGCATCTTTCCAACGCACCCATCTCAGGTGACCCTCTTTCAACACCTCGTTCCCGAGCGTTTTAGTGGCGGTGCCCACGAAGACGTTCACGACTGGCTTGACCACCACGAGCGTGTTGAAGGGGTAAATCAGTGGTCGGAACAGGACAAGCTTTCACGTGCCTATTTCTACCTTGACGACGGTGCTCGTACTTGGTATGAGAATAGAGAAGGCAATCTGTCTGCTTGGCCCGACTTTTGACAGAAGTTCGTCGATACCTTCGCCAATATCGGTAGAAGAGACCGTGCACAGCAGTTATTGGAGTTACGGGTTCAAAAACCCAACGAAACCATTGCAATGTTTGCCGAGGGCGTGACTCGTCTCTTTCAACGAGCTAACCCGCACATGACAGAAGATAAAAAGTTGAGTTACCTCATGCGCGGTGTCAAAGAACAGCTTTTTTCCGGGCTACTGCGCAACCCTCCAAGTACCGTGGTTGACTTCATTAAGGAGGCTACGACTATCGAGCGGGCCCTGCATCAACGCTGCAGGCAATATGACCACATGTCCTGCAAAGTCCCAATCGATGCTCTCGCCAAGACGTCTGAGAGTCAGGGCTGCTTGCGAGACTTCATTAGGGAGATAGTTCGCGAGGAACTGCAGAAGTTGCGGAATCCGGTTGCTGAAAATCCCATCGCGTCGATCGCTGAAGTCGTACGCGACGAAATCCACCAAGCGTTGTCTACGGCTAGTCCTGATGCTCAGCAGCGTCCTATGAGCTACGCTGCCGCTCTCCGACGTCCACCACCCGCTATGCCGACGCTGTACCACCAGGTGCTGATGGCCCCTTCGTATCCACCGCAAGAGCAGACACTGCACCAACCACCCACGCTACAGCCGTACAACCAGCCGTCCACAGCCACCCCATGGGCATCGACGTGTCCACCGAACTGGCAAACAGATGCATGGCGCACAGTGGACAGACGTGTACTGTGCTTTCACTGCGGAGAGGCAGGACATATTGCCCGTCATTGCTGGCATCGAGGTGATTCATTCCGTCCTCATCGACCTTGGTTTGACGGTCGACGTGTCAACGACGAATACACTCCGCGCCGTGACGACACCTTTTTCTATGGAGCCCTTTCTCACTTTGAGGGCGGCTCTACCACTGCAGAGAAGGCAATGCCTGCTCAGCCTCCTGGTCCGAGACATCGATCCCACTCTCCGTCCCCCGCGCATTCGCCTTTGTGGCACCACCACACCTACGTGGACCTTATTACAAGAAGGTCACCTAGCCCGCACCGGGGAAACTGAGAGCGGCGATCTCCGGAGGCAAGGTTGCAGGCCATAAAGATGACGAGAAGAAGCCCCCACAGCATGACGTCATACAGCCGATAAGCCGTGAAAACGATGAAATTATGACTGCTGACCTTAGTGTTCTTCTTGACGGCCAGAAAGTAACAGCGTTAGTCGACACTGGTGCCGACTTCTCCATTATCAGTCAAGACCTCGCCGACAGCCTCAGAAAAGTGAAGACGCCGGTGACGGGCCCTCATATAAGAACAGCAGGAGGCCAGTTATTGATGCCCTCAGGATGATGTACCGCAAGAATTGACATCGGTGGTTCTCCTTTCCCTGCGTCGTTCGTCGTTATTGCCGCATGCTGCAGAGACGTAATTCTTGGCATGGACTATTTACGGGAATATGGTGCCGTCATCAACATACTGGAGAGATTGATTACGTTTTGCAAGAGTTCGGGCTTACCCAATTCTCCAGAGGCGTGACCAAACTAACTGCGTCTTTCTGATGACGATGTCGTTCTCCCTCCGAGGTCATGCACGCTTGTTTCTATGGCCGCCGCTGCTCAGTTGGACGCCGAAGGAGTTGCAGACCAAATAAGCTCGCTGCTCTTCACCCACGGTATTTCAGTCGCACGAGGTATCGTCAGAGTTGCTGCTGGACGCACGGACTTGCTGCTGACTAATTTTATTGCTGAGCGCCGGCACCTTCCTAAAGGCACGGCTGTCGCTTACTTCGACGATGTCGTAGATGCCGAAGGCTGCTTGGCGGTAGTCGAAGAGTCGCTAAATCTTGATTCAGCACCTGTTCTGGACGTTAGCATTATTTACCGAAAGACGACCGACGCAGACTCCTTGAGCTACTGGCCAAATTTCAAAACTGCTTTTCGACAACATCGAGTTGGCTGCACGCCTCTAACCAGGCATTGAATAACTACCGAAGAAACGGCAAGATCTATTCTCCAGAAGCCTTATAGCGTGGCTCCAAAGAATGTGAAGCGATACAACAGCAGGTAGACAGAATGCTTGTAGATGACGTCATTCAGCCTTCACAGAGCCCCTGGGCGTCGCCTGTAGTCCTCGTTAAGAAAAAAAATTGCCCGCAGCTTCCCTCGGGGGAACACTGAGGAGGATGCGGAGCATATAATTGGTTAACGGGGTGTTAAAGTGCGACTTACTTGGGTCGATGGCTAAATTGGTTAACGTGGTTGTGAAATGGGGTGTTAAATTGCGACTTACTTGGGTCGATGGCTAAATTGGTTAACGTGGTTGTAGGAGGGGGTGTTAAATGAGTGAACACGTACACACGTATGCGAAAGGGCGGCGCTGGTCGAAGGGACGTCGATCATTGTGTTTGTGGATTCGTTGGAATTCATTTCACTGCGACCTTGGACGTCGACGCGCCGTACAAACCAACCGGCGAGCGGCAACTGAGCGAGCGAGCGCCGACCTTGAGTATATATACAGCACGACGGCGCATGCCCTGTCAGCTGTTGAATGTTCTCGAAGCGCGACGCCACATGCGCGTCCACTGGAGAATCAGGAGAATTGTAGATGTCGAACGCGGTGTGTAGAGGAGGAAGGGTGCACAGATGGTGGAGGAGTGAAGCGCGCGCGGTGAGTAGAGGAGGAAGGGATGCACAGATGGTGGAAGAGTGGGCGACGGCGCGACGGCGCATGCGCGCGCGTCAGCTGTCGAATGTTCGAGAAGCGGTGCGGACGGCGCACTACAAGGCGCGAGTATAAGATGCTTCCGCATCTAAAAGGACGGCAGCCTGCGCTTCTGTGTCGATTACCGGAAGCTAAACAGGTGACCAAGAAAGACGTATATTCACTACCGCGTATAGACGACTCTCTCGACAGACTTCGACATGCTCAATACTTCTCTTCAATGAACTTGCGGAGTGGATATTGGCAAATCGAGGGGGACCCTAGAGACCACGAGAAGACCGCTTTTGTGACACCAGATGGGTTATATGAATTTAAGGTCTTGCCATTCGGTTTGTGCTCAGCCCCTGCTACCTTTCAAAGACTCATGGATACCGAGCTTTCTGGGTTGAAGTGGAAAACATGCTTAGTATATCTGGACGATGTCATAGTGTTTTCCGCGACGTATGACGAGCACTTTGAAAGACTTGACGTGGTCTTACGAGCCATACAGTCCGCGAGCCTGACGTTGAAGCCTGAGAAGTGCCACTTTTGCTACGAAGAGCTGCGATTTCTTGCTCATGTCGTCAGTCATGCTGGGGTTCGTCCCGATCCTGCAAATATCGCAGCCGTAGAAAAGTTTCCATGCCGACCGATAAAAGGACTGTCAGACGCTTTCTCGGCCTCTGCGCATATTATCGACGATTTATCGCGGACTTCGCACGTATAGCATCACCGCTAACTCGCCTCACGAGAGAAGACGTCGCCTTTGAGTGGAATAACGAAGAAGGAGCTGCTTTTAACGATCTTCGCCAGCGACTACAAACACCCCCAGTCCTTGCCCACTTCGACGAGAGAGCCCCTACGGTGCTTCACACCGATGCTAGCAATGTTGGTCTGGGAGCTGTGCTTGTGCAGCAGCAAGAGGGCACAGAAAGGGTAATCGCTTACGCATGCAGAACGTTAGCACGCGCTGAGGTTAATTACTCCACGACTGAGAAGGAATGTCTCGCCGTGGTATTGGCGGTTACTAAATTTCGTCCGTATTTAAATGTCGGCCCCTTCAAAGTAACTAGCGACCACCACTCACTGTGTTGGTTAACTAATCTTAAAGACCCTACCGGCCGATTAGCGCGTTGGAGTCTCAGGCTGCAGGAATTCGATATGGCAGTCGTACATAAGGCAGGGAAGCGACATATGGACGCCGACTGTTTGTCCCGTTCACCCATTGAGTCGGCAACCCTACCCGAGGAGGAGGAAACATCATTTCTCGGTGTCCTTGACACGACCATCATTGCGCAGCAACAACGAGACGATGCTGAGTTGCTTGGCTTAATTACCTACTTGGATGGCAGATCTCTGAAGGCGCCAAGAGTTTTCGCAAGAGCGTTGTCATCATTTTGTTTAGGTGGCGAAGTACTCTATAAAAGAAATTTTTCGTCGACGGGATCTGCCTATCTACTCGTCATCCCAGCAGCCCTTCGCACCGAAGTACTGAAAGCATACCACAACGAGGTTACCTCTGGCCACTTGGGTTACACAAGAACGTTGGCCAGGGTACAGCAAAGGTAATACTGGCCAAGACAAACCACCGCCGTGAAGCATCACGTTCGTACCTATCTCGACTGCCAGCGACGCAAGTCACCGCCAACTAAACCAGCTGGCCTCCTGCAACCCGTAAAGGTCCAAATGACTCCATTCCACCAGATCGGCATGGACATTTTGGGCCCACTTCCTACTTCTACTGCAGGCAACCGATGGGTTATCGTCACGACAGAATATTTGACCCGTTAAGCCGAGACAAAGGCTATCGAGAGAGGTACAGCAGCGAAGGTGGCAAGATTTTTTATCGAGAATATTGTACTGAGGCATGGTGCACCAACCGTCGTAATCACAGACAGAGGAACCGCATTCACAGCAGCTCTTTTGGACCATGTTTTGATGCTGAGTGGAACAACGCATCGTAAGACCACCGCATACCACCCAAAAACGAACGGGCTGACAGAGCGTCTAAACAAAACCATTGAAGGCATGCTTTCAATGTACGTAGACGTCAAATACAAAAATTGGGATACAATCTTGCCTTACATAACGTTTGCATACAACACGGGCAAGCAAGAAACGACCCGCATGATACCTTTCAGCCTCGTTCATGGACGGGAAGTATGAACCATGTTAGATGCAATGTTACCGCACGAAGGCGACGACGTTGTCCCATATGCCGACACGTTTACGGAACGTGCAGAAGAAGCTAGGCAACTTCCACGTTTACGGATCAGCCAGCAGCCCGACTACGATGCAGGACGCTACAATGCTCACCACAGAACAGTCGTCTACCAAACTGGCGACAAATTATGGGTTTGGACGCCCGTACGAAAACGAGGACTTTCAGAAAAACTCTTAAGAAGATACTTTGGACCGTACCTAGTTGTGCGACGACTGAGTGATATCACTTACGAAGTTGTTCCCGACTGTTCGTATAGTACAAGGCGTCGCCAGCACCATCCTGAACTCGTTCACGTCGTCCGCATGAAACCTTACGTCAGCGAGTGATTGCGTGATACTTTACTTTAGAAAAAAAACTGCATTACAGACTGCGCATTTGGGCTATGCTCTTTGAGAGAGAGGCAAATGCGTGTCTACAAGTGGACGATAACGATGATGGGGCATTTAGTGGACAAGAGGTAGTGGGCCTCTAGCTTCTCTCAAGGCCGAAGAAGATGATCTTGTGGCTCAGCTGTTGAGGACACGCTGATTTCGTCGTCCCAAGGTGTATCTGTGTTTTATTCGCGTTGTACCGCGACAATATATATATATATATATATATATATATATATATATATATATATATATATATATATATATATATATGCTCTGAAGAAGTTTTCTTAATGGGCCAAACGTACTTGGGAAGAGAAGAAACACAACTTAGCGGTTGTCTTAATTTTATTACCAACGGTGTCGACCGGTGGACCGGCCTTCGTCATGGTTTCATGCTTTGCGAACGACTTGTTCGCAAACCCTGACGAAGAACGGTCCACCGGTTGAAACCGTTGGTAATAAAATTAAGACAACCGCTAAGTTGCGTTTCTCCACTCTCTCTTTCTCTATCTCTCTCTATGTATATATATATATATATATATATATATATATATATATATATATATATATATATATATATATTCATATATATATATATATATATATATATATATATATATATATATATATATTATGTCATTTTCTCGTTAAACCTCGTTAAAGCGTTGTCTCGAGGTGGCGTTTGGCTGTTTCCATCAGCTTTGTGTCCTGCTGCCCCTGGAGTGCCCAAACGGCATGCGCCCGACATGGCAACTCGAGCCGGCATCGTTGCTGTTACGCACACAAATTGCTGTCGACAACCCAATCACCGACGAGGCCGGCCATTTGACGTGCGCTCGCCGCGTAATCGTAATACACGGTTGAACGCGATGCCCCATTCACACACAAAAAGGTAACAAGTCCTACCTGTCACGCCCGATAATTCAGTGCCCGGCCCGGACAACACAATGCCCTGCCTAATGAAGGAGCTATTTCGTACATATCCGGCATTCTTCTTGACGCTCTTCAACGCCGCATTGACACTCGGACACTTCCCGAGATGTTGGCGTCGAGCACGCGTCACTTTCATTCACCATCCGGGACGGCCTCTGAAGAGTACTTCGTCCTACCACCCCAGTTACGTAAACTCTGTGTTTGGAAAGACAGAGGGCTATTAAATGGCAGAATACGCTACTTCTTGTACGCTCACGGACAAATAAATGCAAACCAGTACGGATTTACTCGCGAACGCAGTTCTGTGATGGCACTGAATACGCTCAAACAGCAGCTACTCGAGTATAAGAATTCTAGTACGCCTGCCCTTCTCATGTCTATAGTCTTCCACGGTGCGTTCGACAGCGTGTGGCACCCACACGTCTTACGGTACTTTCGCAACCGATGCCTTCCAAGCGGACTATATCATTTGCTAAGAACGCTTCTTGAAGTATGCTACGTATTTATGAATCCGCACGCAGGACAGGTAGAGGCCTGACGTTTTCTTAGGAGCTCGCAAAGTTCACCTCCCTCCCCGCTCATGAGGAACTTAGTGATGAACAGCCTGTCATTGCGCTTGCCTCCTCGAGTACGCGTCACACACACAATGTTTCCATTAATTCTGGCAAGCGAAGTCAGCGTTTCGAGGCAAGCTATAAAATTTATTTGAAAAGAATCTGCGAAACTCTCAAGCCTGCAATTTGGCATGAACGATGCAAACGTGCAAATGAACATACCCAGTGAATTAGAACCACTGACCTCGAAAAATCGCTGGAGTTGGCCCTTAAGGAGTCTCTAAAAGTCACACGCTGACCCACTGCAACGCGTGCGTGTGTTCAAGCCTTGAAGGGGTATTTACGCGGGAGAAGAGTACTCGGGCGATAAAGGCGGAGCCTAGTGACATCTGTGGAGAGATGTCCACAAATGTCAACCACTCATACGCACGAGGGGAACGGAAGGGAGACCAGTGTTGCGAGACTACTCTGGTAGCTTCTATCAGCCGTTCGACGAGCAGCTGACAACGGGCTGCAGACAGGGCACCCACACCACTGCCGCTCTCTGCAGGAACAAGTACAACAATTTCGTCAAACAAGAGCCAGATATTCCGCAATATCCTCTCTCACGGGAGGGGGGGGGGTATCGTTGTCCTGTCGGGCAAAAAGGTTCCGCCTGCTTCGAAGAGATGCGGTAGAAGGAGGGTGGAGTCACGTCCACTCACTCATATATGACGACGTGGGCACGTACGTGATACGCAATCGTTCCATTTCCCCCGCCTATTCCTTCCTCGTGTAAATACCCCTTAACACCCCGTACCCGTTACAACGCTTCAGTTCGTGGCGTGCCGACTCGGCGCCTCTCCCTTTCCCTATGGAGTGATGGCGCGCGCTGCTACACCAAGCTGCGCCCCCTCGCTTTCCATTGCAGTCGCGAAGCTGGTGAGAGGAGAGACGGTCTGATCAACTGTGTAAAGATAGAAACGCGAGAGGGCCTTTTTTGTATCATCAAACGCGTGCGACTCAGCTATTACAGCAGCGTGTCGAAAAATACTCACGGCTAGGCGCTGTCCAAAAGTTGGCGACTATCCGTAGGGAAAACTTCGTGCAAGGGGAAAATTTTTCGTGCTCACTTGCTCTAGATAAGCTAGGATATCGAACATTGCAATATTTCGAGGCTTCTTCGCGTGATTCAAGAACCGCGCTAAGAAAGTCATGTCGATGGTGCGTAAAGGGTTTTCGTCTAGCTCGTCTCTGGACTCAATGCCTTGATAACATGTCACGATGCGCGTGCGCTTTCATCAACCTCAAGGCAATGTCAATCCCTGCTAATATGACAGGGCGTGCAAGTGCGAAAAAAAAGTCAAGACACGACTCATCTTTCTGTTATTAT